>NC_072402.2:104365000-105615000 GCF_028858775.2 Pan troglodytes | reverse complement strand
CACTTCTAGGCCCTTCTAATGTATAGGTCCATGTAAGTGATAAACCCTGAAGCTCAACCTTCATTAGCTTCATGCTGAATCTACCTGTGGGTTAGGGCCTAGGGATAAATGTGTGTGTGTATTTGTGTATGTATATGTGTGTGCACATGTGAGCAGTGTGCTTTTGTGCATGGTTTAAGCTCCCAGATGAGCAGATCCAGAACCAGGCCTCTCCCTTCTGTAGCATCCATCCTGTTTATTCTATGCACCTCAACTGTTTTCTCTCAATGTCTTTCCTTTCCCTCCCTGCTTTGTTACTTCCTCTTGTGCTTTCTTTTTCTACCTCCCATTCCTTTGATTGTGTCCCCTACTTTTTCATTAGTTCCTAACCCTGACAATGATACCCACAAGTCCCATTGCTGGATTTTTGAATTGAAATAATTGCTGGACTTGAGAGATAGACAGGTATATTAGACAGCAAACTGGGAATGGAAGAGGCCATTGATAGGAAGATAATAGAGAATATCGAAAACAGAATATAGAAAATGTATTATTTGCTGTATTCTAATCTAGTTCTCTACTAAACTATCAAAACTGGAAATGTTTTGAATTTCATGTTTTTGTTTCCTTTGCCTTTCTTATGGCAGAAATGCCCATAGCAAAAATCATTGCAAATATCTACACTAATCCACACTCGAGACAACAGCCTCTGAGTTACAACTGTACTGGTTGCAGTTAGGGAGAAACAGTTGTGCTACATTTTCCATGTTTAGTTTTAGTTTGTAAGTAGCTTTATGCTTTTTTTTCCACATAATTTTACATGATTTTAGGTGTTGGATTTTGGCACCAGTAAAGAGCTTTGTTTGCCTTGGGGAGCACTGGATTAGAAAGAAAACTCACTGTAGGAAATGTCAAGTTCTTAGTTTTACTCTGGGAAAATTAAGTGATCTATTCAGTAGAAGCCTTTTAAAAATGTTTTTCTTTTTACTTTGTAAAAATAAAACTTGCATAATGTTGAAAAATTTTAAATACACAAACATGTAAGGAAAAATATGTATTACCTGTAATCTCCCCCAAGCAAAGACATCTCAGTGACACAATCATCACAGTGATTGACATACTTGTAGCTACCCAATAAATATTTTTAGAATAAAAGAATAAGTGTGAACTCTTTAAACAAGACCCCTTTCTGATTTTTCCCCTAAGTGCTTATAATTGTGATAACTAATATGTACACACAGACAGCCCCTAGCTTATATTGGTTTGAGTTATGATTTTTCAATTTTATGATGGTGTGAAAGCAATACACATTCAGTAGAGACGGTACTTAGAGTTCTCATACAGCCATTTTGTTTTTTCCTTTCAGTATAGTATTCAATAAATTATATGAGATATTCAATAACTTTATTATAAAATGGGCTTTGTGTTAGATGATTTTGCCCAACTGTAGGTTGATGTAAATGTCTGAGCACATTTAAGGTGGGCTAGGCTAAGTTATGATGTTCTGTAGGTTGGGTATATTAAATGCACTTTCCACTTACGATATTTTCAACTTACGATGGGTTTATTGGGACATAACCCCATCGTAAGTTGAAGAGTATCTCTATTTAAACAAATGTATATTGAATAATAAGAAAGACTCAGCTAGTCAATGATGACGCAAAGATTAATAAGAGTGGTCTTTGCCCCTTCAGTGGAGTTTATATGCAGTAGAAGAAATCAGTGTATTCCTACTAATCCAAGGACACTTAGACACACAAGGACACAAAGAGCAACTATGTAAAATTCCATGTAAGAAATTTCTTCAAAATCTAAGAGCCAAGAAATTTTTTTTTTCTTTTTACATCCTTGAGTCCTCTTTTTCTCACTCCACATTCAATCTATGAGCATATGCTGTTGGTCCTATCTTTAAAATTGATTCAAAATTCAACCCCTTCTCTCCATCTCTATTATGCAGCCCTAGGCCAATCCATTATCACTTCTTGCTTGGATAATTGCAATGGCCTCCTTATTGGTCTTCCTGCTTCTGTTCTTACCTCCTTACAGTCTGTTCTCAATCCAGAAGCTGGAGCAATTCGTTGAAAGTTTAACTTAAATTATATCACTCCTGTGCCCCAAATATTTCAGTCGCTTCCCATTTTATTTAGAGTGAAAGCCAATATTGTTAAAAATGGCCTACAAGGTTATCTTTCCACCCTCTTTTCCATTAACTCCCTGTTTCTCATCTCAACGGCACTCCATCGTTTTGGAACAAACCAGCAGTCTTCCTACCTCATGGCTTGGCACTAGGTTTTCTCTGCATGGAAAGCCTTTCCCATAGATAACTTTATGGCTTACTCCCCCACCGTTTCAGGTTTTTGTCAGATGTCACTTTCTTTGTGAGGCCTTCCCTAGCAGACTTCATTAAAACTGCAACACTCTCATCCTGGTCTCTGCTTTATTTTTCTCCAAAGAATTATTGCCATCTGAAAAATTATATAGTCTATTTATTTATTTGTATCCAGAATACAAGCTCCACAAGACCAGGAATTTGATCTTTTTATCCCCAACCACTGAAACATTTGCCTGACACATAGTGGGTACTCAATTTGTATTTGTCGAATGAAAGAAAAGATAATCTATTCACTCTGCCATTATCCCCCATGTTCTTCCCTTTTCCTCTGTTTTCCTTTGCTTCACTATCAAAATACTTTTACAATGTTTATTGGTCAGCCTGACAACATGTATGTTTTCACCAACCTTGGTGTGTTTAAGTGGTGTTCACTGAAATCACATCCTACTCTGATACATGGTAGGTTAGACAATTTTTTTTTTTTTTCTTAAGACAAGGTCTCGCTCTTTCTCCCAGGCTGGAGTGTAGTGATGTGATCTTGGCTCAATGCAACCTCCACCTCCCAGGCCCAAGCAGTCCTCCCGCCTCAGCCTCCCCAATAGTTGGGACCACAGGTGCACATCACCACACCGAGCTTATTTTTTTTTATTTTTTGTAGAGATGAAGTTTTGCCATGTTGCCCAGGCTGGTCTTGAACTCCGGGCCTCAAGCAATCTGCCTGCCTTGACCCCCCAAAGTACAGGGATTACAGGCATGAACCACCATGCCCAGCTTCAGACAGTTTTTTTTTTTTTTTTAATCTGAGACCAGCTTAAAACTGACATTCGGTCTTTACAGTGGTCTGAAAAACTCAGTTTAGGGAGTTGGACAAGGCAGATGTATGAAAGAGACACTAATGTACTTTCCCATCTCTGCAAACTAACATATTTAAACCCAGAATTCACTTCTCATAAAGTGAGGAAATCTAATGTAATGTCAGGATTTTGGAAAGGATACATAATTCTTTGATAAGTAATATATGTATTTATGCAGGCTGGAATAAAAAAGAATCATTGAACCAGGGACTTTAGGTTCTCAGCGAATGTTACAGTTGTAAGGTTCTTTTTCTTCCTCATCTTTAATTTTAAAATTTAATAGGGGGATTGTCAGGGGAACCTAACATTCTACTCAAAGGGTTGGTTCCCACCAAATACAGCACCACTGAAAACCAGAGCAGTGGATCAGGTTCCTGTTAAATATATGTTAGTTCTAAATATGCCCCTTGTTTTTGACATTTTTGGAAGTCACATAATAGGAATCATTTCTACATACTCAATCAAATTTTTGTCTGTTTTCAAAATAAAAATAAATAAGAAGGGACAAGGGATAAATGCTTATCCTTGCTGCTGCTGCTGCTGCTTAAGACATTTGTTTAAAAAATTCTTCACTTGAACTGACTTTTCCACCAACTTGTTCATCTCATAGGAAGGAAAGCAGATGCAACCTATAAATAAGGCTTGCATTACCATTTCAGGAGTTACAGGGCAGGAGAGCCTCTTCCCAGAAAGGTCAAGGGCCACAGCTAGCTTGCTCCCTTTGTGAGTCAGACAATACCTACGTGTTGCTCTTCTGAATTCAGTAAGCAGAGTTATATAAAACGAATGCCCCTGTGTACAGCTGCTTGAAAATGCTAGCACAATTCAAATTTTTAGTCTCTAATGTTATCTACCATTGATGGGCAATCATTTTTATTATTTGTGTTTTTCCACTTGATTTTCAGGGACTCAGAGTTTCTAAATAAAAAGTGCTCCACCATCTTTAAAATTTTCACAAACAATTGAGCATTTGCAACATTTTCTATAACCTTATTTATTCCTGAATTTACTTAAGTTTCACATCTTCAGATTACATGGGAAATTATCTGGTGTTTAGAAAGCTATTATTTGCTGTAATCTAATAATAGAAAAATTATGTGCCTTCCCATCATTAATTTAATGTGATAGATATCTACTAAGTATTACAAGGGTAGAGGCACTCTGCTAGAAATTTTTTTAAAGTGTGGCACCATGATAAAGATACACAATACCATTAATCCTTAGGGAAATGGAAATGAAAACCCACGAGAAGGTACTACTACGTACCCACTAGAACAGCTGTAATCCAAGAGAGACACATTACCAAGTACCAAGAATGCAAGGGAAACTGGAACCTTGCATACATACTGGTGGGAATGTGAAATGGTACAACCACTTTGGGAAAACACTTTAGCAGTTTTTTTTATAAAGTTGAACGTAACACTTACCATGTGACCCAGAAAGTCCACACATAGGCAGTTACCCACTTGAAATGAAAACATATGTCCACACAAAGACATGTATGCGAAAGTTCACAGCAGCATTATCTGTAATAGCCCCAAGGCGGAAACCACCCAGATGTCCATCAGCAGAATGAAATATTATACAGCATTGAGAAATGATACCAGTATACATAACACTACCAGTAATGATACCAGTATACATAACACTACCAGTATACATAACAACGTGGATGGATCTCACATGCATAATGGGCAGCTAAAAACCCAGAAGAATGTTTGGTGTTTGACTCTATATAAAGTTCAAAACAGGAATGGTAATGTGTGTGATTGGAAGTCAAGATAATGATTATCCTTGTTGGGAGAATAGAAGTGACTGAAGTGGGGATGAAAGACCGCAGGCGTGCTGGGCTTGCTCTGTTTCTCAGCCTGGAAACTGTCACACAGCTGTGTGAACTTTACTAAAATTCATCAAGGTGTACCCTTCAGACATGTGCAACTTTCTGCAGTTAGTTATGCTTCCAGAAAGTTAATTAAAACTATGAAAAATGAGTGACACTTGATTTTCAGACATTCAGAGGTCCTAGATAAAACACACTCCATATTCACTGCTTCAAGGATTTTACAATCTAATGGGGAAGACAAACATGTTGATAAATAATTTTAACATGAAACAAACTCTGGTAAGTGCTACATTAGAAATATAAAATAAGTACAATGAAGAAAAGGAAAATGTTTACAAAATATTGCAAAAAAAGAACTATCTGGAAAAATGTTTTAGAGTGTGGTCAGTGTACAGTTTACTATAGATAATAGGAATAATATAATAATGTATACAAATGGATGGAAAGGACATAAATTAGAAGTAAAGAGATTTAAAAGTATTGGATTATATACAAAGTAACTACCGTTTGAGAGACCAAACTGTTTTAAAGTGTCAGAACACATTAGCTATTTATATCCTTAAAAGGGAGCTCTTTTGTTTTCACTTGACTGACTTTGCCCAAGCTGTAGGTTATTCTGTTCCAGTGGTTCTCAGCCCTAGCTGCACATCAGGATCACAGAAACTTTTATAGCTTCTCCGGAATCAGATTCTCCAGGGGTGGGACTCAGGCGTCTGTACTTTGAATAGGCACCTGTGATTCTCCTCAACAGCCTGAGTTAGGAACCATCCCTGTAGTCCCTGCGGGGTGGAGGGAGCCTTCGCAGGGACCATCAACGCAACAAATGATTCTGAAAGTGTCATTTCTTTGTTTTTGGAGCTTCTGTGGCTTCTACAAAGAAGAGCACGTTTCATATTTATCTCTTTGTAACCGTGCCAAGAAATTTCTTTGCAAATGGCTTTTATCGAAGTATTACATGAAAGATGTTAATCCTACTGTTAAATTTTAACCCTAATTCTTTCAAGCACTAGGGCTTTTCTTCTGATTTTATTACAGGTACATAGATCCATAGCAGAAGATAGAACTGGAAAGGACAAAATGGCACATGCAGGTCGTTTGTTAATGCACTTGTATGACTAATCTTCCTTCTATTGAGGAGGAAATGTATTTTTAGTTCTCACATTTATATATCCGAGGTTCCATTGTGAAAATGTTGTCACTTAGAAAATTTTAGTCCTCTACTTAATTCATTCACTTTGTTATCTATTCTTAGCTTATCCATACTTTTTTTACTCCTTGTTTTGAAATCATTTTAGAATTACAGAAAAGTTACAAAAATAGTAGAGTTCACGTATGCTCTTCACCCAGCTACCTCTAACTTTAACAACCTCTACAACCACAATACGCTTATCAAAACCAGGAAATTAACACTGAAAGAATTAAATTAAGTGAACTACAAGTCTTATTTAAATTTAACTAGTTTTCCCTGATTTGTCTGTTCTAGGATCCAACTCAGGACCCCACATTGTGTTTAGTTGTCATGTCACCCTAGTTTCCTCCAATTTGTAACAGTTCCTTGTTCCTTTTTTTTTTTGTATTTCATTACCTTGACCCTTTTGATGAGGACTAGTGAAATAATTTGTAGAATGTTTTTCACTTTGGATTTGTGTGATGTTTTCTTCTAAGTACATTGACGTTATTCGTCTTGGCAAGAATATTGCAGAAGTGACCAGGGAGTATATATAGTGTTAATATGTTTATATTTATCTGATTATTTGTATCAGTATGGACTTGTGGATACTTACTTTATGAACTATAATCCATACTATCATTATTTATTTTGATGCTCAGATTTTTCCAGCTTTGGTCACTGGCAGCTTCTTCTGATTGGATCCTGTGTCCTTTTGAAATGCTCCCCATTGTTTTAAAAGCTTTTCTTTTTCTGATATCACTAGATGTTCCAGACTCATCTTGTACTTTCCCTGCTCCAGTCCTGGAATCAGCCATTTCTCTACGAAGCTCTGATTCCTTTCACTGGAGAATGATATTTAGAAACCAAGATCTGAGTGCTGCTAGGGTGCCGTTGCCCTCAGTTCCTCCCAGCAGAAAGAGCTAGGAAATAGATGTATGTATACTAAACCAGGAATACACATACACAATACTTATTACTCACTTCTGTAGCTATCTATGTATCTGTGTATGTGTGTGCCTCTCCTATTTTCTTATTTGTAACTTGTTTCACTAACAATGAAAACACTAGCTGTCATTATTTACAATCCTAGATTACACAGAGTAGTTACTGAATTCCTAACTCATACTCCTGTGACAAATTTACTTGCTATAGTACGGTATTTGTTTGCTTACAGTTCTTTTTGGTTTTCCTCTTATACAGTCAACATCATGTTTCCAAAGTGACTTAAATTCATTTTTAATTCCTATCCCCTTTGGCATAGTTATATTATTCATCTGGGTTATGCTGTTTATTTGGGTTCATTTGTTACTGTTTGTATTCCTCTTCAGATTCTTACACATTTTTTTTTTTTATTTTGGGAAGTGTGTAAGGCATTACTATGGTTCAGAGAGTCAAAGCTATATAAAAAGAGCTATTACAAGAAGTATCTTTTCTTCTCTCTCTTCTTCCTCACAACCCCACCCCCACATCTTGTGCCTGCTTCTTTATTTTTTACCAACCTTTATAGTTACACAGTATTTTGTGGTTTCTGGTTTATGCTTCTCCTGTTACTTGTGCACAGATGAGCAGATTAATATGTATTTTATTATATTCCCTTGTGCTTTTTACGAAGGGTGGTAGCACATCATATAAACTCTTTTGGCCTCTGCTTTTGTTTTACTTAATGATTTGAAAATCATTCCAAATTAATTCCTAGGGATTTTGCTTATTCATATTTTTAGAGTGGCATAGTATTATTCAGTTGTGTGGTTATAGCATAGTTATTCGAGCACTCTCCTATGTATGGATATTTAGGCTGTTACCATTATTTTGCAATTACAATCAGTGCTCCAATAAATAAACTTGTATATATTGAAGTAATTTTGCACTATTAGAGGTATATTGTCAGAGTAGATTCCTAGAAATGGAATTTCTTGGTCAAAATTAAGTGCATGTGTGCTTAAGTCTTTTAATCACTCTGTCATTTGTATGTCTATGGGAATGACTTTTAGGGGGTTAATGTATATCCTTCATCAACACACAAGTTACTGAACTACAGCTTTTAATTTGTGTACCTTTTTTAAAATTTAACTTTCTTCATTAGATGCACTTAGCACATTAAAAAGTATATTAAAATTGCTTTGGAGTTAGGAATTAGTCTTGCATAATTTATCCCTTTTCAAGGTTCAATAAATACCATTGTAATGTGTCAACAGCCTCTAATGAAGGTAGTAATGATACATTACATTTACAGCCCTATCAGCCCAGGTACAGACTAGAAGTTTATGATCACTGAAAGAGAGTAGGCAGTTCAAAACTCTAGCAGTGACATAATGACTAAGTATTTATATAATGCTATCATTTGCCCAGAGTTTTTTATTTTTTGAAATTCTTTCAAGTCTTTTCATTTTATAGCAACTACACAACTGTAGGATGGATTGGGGAAATATCAAATAAATCATGACATTTATGTAGTGCAAAGTCCCTTACATCTGTCATCTCACTTGAGCCACAGACCAACCTCGTGAAGTAGACAGGACAAATAATCAACCTCCCCATTGTCCAGGTAAGGACGCTGAGACTCAGAAAAGTTAAATGTGATCCCGATGTCAAACATCTACTAGGTAGTAAGCCTAGAACCGAACTTGAGACTAGACCACACTACAGGTTTTATAACTAGCTTATGAAACAACAATGAAAAACTGTCCAAGGACATGATATAGTCAAAGAGAGGCAAATTACGTGCTGTATATTTTGGAATCAGAAGATTCCCTCAGGCCTCTTGGACATAGGGTACATACTTGGCTACCTGAGTGGCAAAGAGAAATCCGTTCTGACCATATGCAGGGCTCTACTCCCACCCTAGGTGCTGCTGTTGCAACAGAATAAGCACTGGCCTTGGAGCCAAATAACCTCAATTTGTACCCTGGTTCTGCCACTTTATTAGATTTTTGGGCCTTGGTGAGCTGTTGAACCTCTGTTTTCTTACCTCTGAAATGGTTATTGTTCTGCAGAGCTGTTGGAAGAATTAAGAGTAACTTCATCAGAGAGACCCTCCCTGAAGCCCCCAGCTAAATGTTGTTCTGTCCTACAGTGGTCAGTCCATTTCCTTCAGAGCACTTGTCACAATTTAGAGTTATGTTTACTTTCATGTTTATTTGTTTCACATCTGTCTCTTCTGCTAGACTATAAACTTCATGACATCAAGGACTCTGCTTGGTTTTGTTACTCTGTGTCTCTTATACCTACCCCAGTGCCATTAATCACTGAATAAATCTCTCTGAAATGAGTCTTCCCACTTTCTTGTACTGTTTTTACTTCAGCCACGTAGAATACCTGCAGCTCACTTGTCCTTTCTCATCTCTACTTTCACACATGCTGTTTCCTTTGCCCAGCATACCTATCCTTGCTCATTTGTTTATCTGGAAAACCATTACTCATCCTTCAAGACCTAACTCAGCTGTTCTGTGAGGGCTTCTGATGTATCCACATTTCCCTGAAGCGTGAGGGGGCTCTTACACCCCCTTAGCGTGCCTCTATTACAGTTGTTGCTGTATTCAATGGATATGTTTAAGAACCTTCTCTGTACGAGGCATGTGCTAGGTGCTGGGCATTGACAGCAGTGAATAGGAGCTGTTGTTCTAATGAGGGAGTGGGCCACAAAGAAGTAAACAAATAATAACATTCCCAATAGCAATAAATGCTAGGGTGATGAGTTCTGAGAAGTTGACCTTTGACCTGAGATCTAAAAGCTAAGGAGTTGGGAAAGGGAACAGATGGGGGGTAAGCCTTGGATTGTGACTGTTTACTGGGCTGTTCCTTATTTCTACCCCACCTCGCACCCACCCCCCAACCTCCACTCAACTGGCCTCTGAGCTCCATGAATCTTATATTCCCAGTAGCCAACAGAGGCCCAGTATGTCACACTGCAGTTCCACCACTGGTGGCATGGCCTATCAGAACTACCAGGTGCCTTGCCCCATGATTCTGCTGGGAGCTGGCTCCCAACTTAAAATCCACTCCCCCACTTACTATCTTGTGACACTAGGAAAGTTATTCAATCTCTCTGTGACTCCATTTCCTGATTATTAAAGTGGAAATAACAATAAGACTTAATAGGGTTGCAGTTAGTAATAAATCTGACAATACACCTGAAATTCTTAGCCAAGGGCCTGGCACGTAGCATGTAGTCAGTAGATGTTGGCAAAAATGCTCTAGAGCTCACGAGGTGCTTATTAAATAAATGAATGAGTTAAGAAATAAAAAAGTTTCATTCTAACTTCAGTAAATAGTACTAAGTCAAAAGAAAAGCCTTCAAACATCAGTGATTTTACCACCCAGAATCAATAGCTATTGACTCTTTATCTGCTTATAAAGCAGGCTGTGATAGTCCAGGGCTTTTCTGGATAGCACTGGGCTTTCGTGTTCTAGCCTCAGACCTTAATGAAACAACTGCACAAAATCTACCAACCTCAGGCCATCCTGCAAGTGGTGCTTTGTCATCTTTGGAAATCATAGTTTGAGCACTTTGTATTAAAAGGGATTTATTTTATGTATCCCCTACTTCATTTTTCTTAGCAGATCTTCAGGATATCATAACCAATGAAAGTCATGATGATACCAGAGAGAACAATTTTCTTAGGTCAGAGACACCAAAATTAACCTGGGATGTTGCTCCTTCTATACAAAAATAGTATTCATACCATTTCTGCAAACTTTTAGTAGTTGGCAAATCCCCCAAACCCTTTGGAAAACTTTAAATATCAAAACAGCATGCACAAAGATGAAAACATTAACAAACTGGTACATAAAGAACTTTTTAAAAAAAAATTGTCTCTCTATTGTATTTTCACTGGAAAACACTGGGATCATGATTGTTGTTTTTATAAACATTAAATATCTGGCTACTTGGGAGTGCTTTCCTACTGGAATGTACAGACATGGGTTTTCTAGTAAAAAAAAAAAATACTGAGGTAATTAGCAAAGAAAGATTTTGCCAAATATTCTCTTCTGTGAGCTGTAGGAGTAAACATTTGTTAACATGAGTACTTAACTCTAAATTATCCATCTAGTCAACACATTTTGGGAACTATCATTCACCTTTATTGTCACAGAAATCAACTTATGCTATCTTAGAATGAGGAAATTATCAGAAAACCATTTCTCTTTTCTTTTTGATATTTGTGGCACTGTTTTCAGGGTTTTGATTCACAAACCAGTGCACCATAAACTGGTGCTGGGGTATTGAAATTTGTTTTTCTGCTCCTTAAATATAAAGGTGGGCACATTTATCAAAGTCGGTAGAAAAGAGCCACATTCACCACTTGGTCGCTGTGATGGGGTGATGGGTTATGGGACTTTGCAGTGATTAGTAGTGCACATCATAGATTATGGGATAAGTGTCTGCACTTTAGTGGTGGTACAATGCTAAACAGCCAAGAAGACTACAGATACTCTCATAGTTTACAGACGACAGGCTTCATTTTGTATGTTAATAGAAGGAAGACTTCTGATAGGATGAGGAAATTCACCATAACAAATGCATTCCCTTTACTGCACTCTAGCATGGCACCAATTAAAATCAGCAGTATGTATGATGTACTCTTAATTCCTAACAGTCCCAAGAAGCGCTAATGTGAAAAATATTTTATACTTTTACATTTTACAGGTCATGAACAGATGGAAAAAATTATGCCAATTGGTAAAGACATTCACTTGCAGTATAACACTCCTCAAAATGGTGTTTACGTGGGTTCTTCTTTAAAAAAAAATTAAAGTTATCTTGGGTAAAATTAAGTTAGTACTTGGGTTTTTTTAAATGTTGTATCTGTAATACATTTTAATTTATTCCTTCTGCAGAGCTGAATGTTTGAAAGTACAGGTAACCTTGTAATGAATAAAACTGATAAAAGGTTGTGTCCAATGAAAGGGAAATTATGGAATGATTATTCACTTTGCAAATGGTTTTGTCATAGGGAAGCTTTCCTAAAGCATTTCAAATTTAATTTAGTTTATAAAACATTCATTTACACACAAAATTTCAGGAACAAATTTAGTGAGGAAATGAGATGAATAGTCATAATAAGATAGAGCTCCCTTACACTGCTAACATTAATGCTTTCTCTGCGTCCCTTCTTGCAGCACTGATAGCCATTGGGCGATACAGCATGACAATAGAGACTGTGGATGTTGGATGGTGTAAAGAAATCACAGACCAAGGAGCCACCCTGATTGCACAGAGCAGCAAGTCTCTGAGATATTTGGGGCTGATGAGATGTGATAAAGTAAGAGTTGACTATCAAGTTGTTTGCTTTCTACATATCAGTATAGTTAATAGCTTGATGTCATATCCTCTCTCCTTCTCTATCTCCACTCCCGTGTATTATATATTATATATACATTTTATATATATATATATACAATTATAGCTATGCATTGTTTGCCTGCTTTTGTAAACTAATCTGAGATTATCTTTGTATTTTCCCACTTAATAATGAATTTTGTGCTTAAGTAGAAAGAAAAAGTAATCATATACATAGTCAACTAGAGTTTGGCATCCTATTCATAAGTCCATGGACCAAAATGTAAAAGATTACATGACAAACTGCAATTTGCAGGGTCTAACCGTAAAATTGTATTCTGGGTTTCAAGTTTCCAGCAACAGTAAAGGTGGAAAGAACAGTGCCAAATTGGTTTTTCACAAGTGTGTAATTTTGGTACTGAACATCTATGTATTCTGGCCATTCAGGACCAACAAAGGGCCAGTAAGGGGGTATGTGGGAATTTGCATCTCCCCATACATCAGATGCCACTCCCAGCACATGATAAGAAGTGGTTCCAGAGGTGCTGGTGGAAGGCCTGTAGAACCAGCCAGGGATGTGAGCATGAGTTTAGGAAATGGTGTAGCATTTAATGTGGGACCCTTTGAAGACTGAGAAAACAGATAATAAAAATCTATACTGACACCTGTAATCCCAGCACATTGGGAGGCCAAGGCAGAAGGATCACTTGAGCCCAGGAATTTGAGACCAGCCTGGACAACATGGGAAAATCCTGTCTCTATCCCCCTCTCCCCCAACAAAAAAAATTAGCCAGGCATAATGGCACACACCTGTAGTCCCAGCTACTCGGGAAGCTAAGGTGGGAGGATCACCTGAGCTCAAGAGGCCGAGTTTGCAGTGAGCCGTGATTGTGCCGCACCACCTCAGCCTGGATGACGGAGCAAGACTGTGTCCCAAACAAACAAAAAAACCTATGCTGGACACCAGGCACTCCACAGGTGTTTTCTTCTTTGTTTATTCCATGTTTTTCCTATAACAAGTCTAAGAAATAGTTATTTGCATTGTGAAGGGGAGAAAATGGAGGCTCAGAAAGACCAGTCAGTGGCCCAGGGATACTCTGGCAAGACTTCATGCCGGGTCTTTGGAGTCTGTATCCAGTGCTGCTGGCACAACCCAGGGGGCAGTCTGTGGCCACGGGGACTGCTTCCCTTAGAAAAGGTCCAGTTCAGATACTTGCTCAGAAAGTGCCGCCATCTTGTACTAATTTACACATGTGTGCTACTTCTGTAAATGGTGATTAGAAACAAATCTAGCAAAATAATGTGAAACTAAATAGACACGCCATTCAAAGGGCATGCATCTTCTAAATGTAGCAAATGTGGGGGCAAATGAAGTATGGCCCAAAGCCCTTGTGTCCTTTGTGATTTTTTGTTAATTGGCTAATTCTTTTCTCCAAACACTTTAGAATCCCAACTTATACGAGACCTTTGCCAGCTAGTTATGTTTAGAGAAATGTTATTATATATTCTCAGCCCAGCCCAGAAGCGACTTACTTTGTAACTAAGCAACAGCACTGAGATCCGGGGCTTGCGAATCTCCCACAAATCTTTCTAGTAACCAACCTAATGCCGCTGCTAACCCTGCCACTTTAAAATGACTTCTTTTAAGACAAGTTAAAGGGTCCACCACAGGCAGAGTGCTCTAGAAACAGGAATCAATGACGGCAGAACTCCTCAGCTTCCAGCAGAAGGAACTGCCACATGAATGCTAACTAAAGCTACCAAAATGTACACATTCATACATATGTGTCCACAGCCATTCTCAGAAATTGCCATATTTCTAACCTGTAATCTTTAGATGGTTAAGATCAGCTCCATCTTCGGAGATACACTGTAGAAGTTGTATGTTACAGTTACTACAGGAGAATATTATTCCAGACATATTTGCTGACCAGCATTTTGCTGATTTTTAGTTAAGAAATGGGTTATTTTCTACCCAAATGCAAATTAGTCCAAAATTAAATAGAGACAGTGTTCAGATTAGCTGTATCCCTGAGGGTTTTAGCGCTTTTCCTGGGCTGCCTCTGAATCCTTTCTCTAACCAGAGAGCCACTCTGAGAACCCATTGGCTCCAGCACGACGCCGTCTGGTCAGAGCCTGCTGCAGCGCAGCCCAGGGAGATGCTGGACCCAGCCTTGCTGTCTGGCTTCCTCAGACTTAAAGCAGCTCAGAGCCAAACACGAGAGGCTCTGTGAGGATGGAAGACAGTTCCAAACCACACACAAAGCACAAGTAAAGCCTTGCACAGAAAAGCCTGCTTGTTGGTTTAGTTGGATGGAAATCTAAAGTAGCTATTCCGTTTTCAGATTTTGTATCATGCCATCCATCTCCAGATTTTAAGTTACCATCAAGATTCAAAGGAAGATATGAGTAACAAAGAAAAGAAATTAGTAGCAAGGGTATGGTCTGCGGAGAGCCAGAGTTCAGGTTCAGATCTGGGCTTTGCACTTACTAGTTGTGTCACCGCGGGCCGTTACTAACCTCTCAATGCCTGTTCCCTCGTTTGCGAAATGAGGATGATACTAGTACCTATCTTGTAGAATTGTGAGCATGTGAATGAGTTAACATACGTAAAGCACTTAGAATAATGTCTATTGTATATAAAATGCTCTGTTACTGATTAGTCTTATCATCGATATCATTATATTAACCTGTGTTGTGATACTGGAATTTCCCAATGAGAAAAAAAAAATTATATTGCCTACTATCCCATTTTGAAAGACAATTAAAAAGAAAGGAAAAAAATAAATTCAGACTAGAGAATGCTTTGCCTTTGTGCTTTTTCCTCACCTAAATTTAAAATTAAGACTATTTTTTATACAAAGATGTCAGTAATTACACTTTCTACACACTTTGCAATGGAAAAACTAATGCCTCCGTAGGACACTTAGTATTTGGTATGAATTTATTAACCATCTTACTCCAGCACAGGGATGCAGAAAGATTTGCAGTGGGAGAAAAGGGTGAGTTGAAGATAAGACTGTTCAAGTACTTAGGGAAACAGAAAGTAACAAAATAACAGTGAAAAATAAGAATAGAAACAGGAAACATAAAAACTATGATTAGGGAACGGAGAAGAAGATACACCATCTCCTGGCAGTCTGTGATCATCTGTGCCAGCAAAGCATTAAAGAACAAAATTAATTTGGCCCTGTCACTTTTCTCCCTACCTTAACCAAATCTGCTAACCACCAAGAAAACCCATTAGAGTTCTCCTCTTGTTTCTGCACACCAGTGGAGCCAATGGAGGAGGCAGGGAACCTCAGCATCTACTCAACAAACCCCTTGGTCAGGAATGGTGTCAGTAGGATCCCTGCACTGGAGAGAGATGTGGTTTGTGAAGTCTGTGTGTCCTTGTGCTGGCATTCCGTGATCCTGTGGTTCTGAGAAAGAACGTTCTAGTTGCATGTTCTTTCACAGTCAGTTTTACTGAGGGCCACTTATATTTAATTTGGAGGCTATACTTTACCAAACTGATGCTTTTTTCCTCATTTCACCTTTT
The DNA here is from genome assembly GCF_028858775.2 of Pan troglodytes. Taxonomy (NCBI): domain Eukaryota; kingdom Metazoa; phylum Chordata; class Mammalia; order Primates; family Hominidae; genus Pan; species Pan troglodytes. Next base: position 105,599,000 of record NC_072402.2, on the reverse strand, counting down.
GAGGAATTGCAAGAATAACAAAATGCATTGTATTTGTTGTAGGAAAACAGTGTTTCCCCCCACGACCCCCACCCGCCGTCTCTCTTGGTTAGGTTAGCAGAGAACAAATGGGAAAAGTTAAACATACTCGTTGCAGATGAAAGCAACGTGTACTTGGATTGTCAAACAAGGGCTAAGCTAAACTGCAGTAAATATGTTTGGCTGCAACATTGGTGATTCCTGGGGAGGAGTCCTCCAGTTGTGCAACAATGCAGCATTCCCCATGCAGTTGTAAAGTCAGGAAGTGCATTAAGCAGCCCCTGTTTGAGTAGCTTTTCTGATTCCTGGATGGATAAGCATGTTAGAGGGTTTTGAAGCTGACGCCACTTAATCTCCTAAACTTTAGTGCATTGTAAGAACCAAGAGAAGAAAACGCTGTGTGAGACGGCTTTGATGAATTGGGGTGAGCTTATATTCTTAAAGACTGTTCAAAGGCTTACTTGACCTTGGGAATTAGAGTTGACCCGAAATCACCTATCAACTTAACTCACATTTATCTGGTGATTTACTTAAAAATACTTGTGTAATCAACGGGACACTCTAATAAGAGCAGTATGTTCCCTCTGTTTTCCGCAATTATAAACAGCGGCTTTGGTCGTAGAAATTATTTTTGTGACTTCAGTGAATTCTAGATTCTCTATAGATCTGTTTCTTATAATTGTATTATATTTTCTTTTTCTTATAAGGCAGTTTGGATGGAGAACAAAACTAAAAAGGACCAAAAAAAATCATGATAAAGCTGTAGGGCAAATGGAAATGCAGTGTTCAAGGTTAATGAAAAATGTTTGGGGTGACAAGGTTGATGAGAAGGGAGGAGGCACCGTGGCCTGGCACTGGCGGAAAAAACAGCCCTCACCGGAGGCAGGCTGGCTGTTTGCGAGGCCTAGGTGATAAAAGTGTCTTGGTGGAAACCTCTGCAGTGTGTGTTAGTACAGAAGTTTGGAGATGCAGGCCTGAATTATGAGCAGTGAATAACATCATAAACGTAGCAATTCTCAAATGCCAAACCCTTGTGAAAAGCAGTTGGATGGAGAAATGCTGGAGCTTTTAAAAGCTCCCTTTCACTTTCTATTTTTTTTTAACTTCATGCAGAACTAATTTTATACACTGTTCATTTGATTTGAAAATGCCAGCGTCTGGGGTATCATTAAAGAGCGTTATTGAGGGAGCCACTCTTGGCAAAGCATTTTGCTTAAAATGCTTGGTTCTTATGTCCCTGCATAGTTATAGATGGGAAAGAGAAAGTGTGCCTCGGTTTACCTAACCCCACGCCTCTGCCATGGCCCGGAGCAGATGGCTACCCTTCTGCTGGGAGGTTTTTTCTCCTTGGCCAGTAGAGGCACCTGGAGGGCTGTGAGGGCCACGTTACTTAAGGAACAGACATAAATAGATTGTGAAAGGTCCACCCTAATGTCCTATGACCAAAGCCTCTTGGAATTTCTTTGATTTCTAGTTGACATAAATTAGAATTACACAGGCGTGAAGAGCCCGCCCAGAAAAGATGAGAGAGGCTGCTGGGGAGGAGAGCCGCCTCTGTGTGAGCCTATTGATTATCCAGCTGCCTTCAGGCCAGGGGCCTCTGTGGAGGCCGACTGCTATTGATCCACACCATGAAAATAATCGAATTAATTCATTTCTCATCAAACTGACATTGCCAAGACCTTTCTCCTTACCTGCCCCAATTCCTGAAGTTCTTAGTTGAGGAGTGAAATAGTGATTTCTTTTAGTAAATATTGCTGTATTCTTCAGGACATAAGAAATCGTGGCTTTCACATGGAGTTCCACATTTTTAAATGGGAGAGAGATTTTTTAAAATCGAATTCACAAGAAGCCAATACAGAAAGCAAGTAATAGAAACCAATCAGCTCTTTCGAGCCAGGAGTCTGCTTTACCACCTGAAAATATCTAGGGCCAAGTTTTGGGTGCCCAATTTAATGTAAAAATATTCAGGAAAAATTGACCACTGCATATTTCAGGAAGTAATTATGGTAAGAGAAAGCCTCAACAACCTAAATACTTCTGTGGAGAAAATGGAGTTTTTATCAGCTTGTTTAGGAATCATGAGCAGGAAAGCCCTACGGGGAAAATAATATAGGACTCTGTAACTAATGTACAGAACTAACTGGAAAAATCAGTTTCAGAGAAAAATAATTTGAGGGCACTGTGTCCAGGACTGTTTTGGTAGCAATTCAGCCATGAAACAAAGCGTATACCTGCAGGGACTCTCCTCTTCCCTGCCTTGTCTGCACAGCTGTTTCCAGGTTGCCCATAGCCAAAATGTAAGATTTAAAATTGATGCCATAACAAAGAAAATAAAGTAAAAAAAAAAAAAAAGAGAGAGAGAGAAAGAAAGAAAAGAAAACATTCTATCCGAATAAGGCAGGAGTATCAGACTGTGCAGTCCTCTGTTGTGGGTGACATAACCCTTACTCAGACAGCCCACATGACATGTGCCCCAAAAGAAAGGGGCGATGAGAAATGGTGAGAGTGCAACTGGGGCTCTAAAATCTGAACTTAAGTCCTTCACTTGAAGCATCAGCATCTTGTTCCTTTTGCTGATGAAACAGTTTCTCCAGGTGATTTTCACATAGGAGCACTTCAAAACACATTTTACAACCCTCTCCTGATTATTCCTGGTAATTGAAACAGGGAAAAACACATCAGCTGAAATTCAGAGGTTACCTTTCAACCTCATTTTAGTTAAGTGTTCCCATCTCCTCCTCTTCCAACCCTGTTCACCTGAACTTCTAAGAAGTGGTAACTAAAAGTCCTTTCTGGTATTTAAATATGAAACCAAGAAACACTGATGTGGACCTTTATAAAAGAGGTGAAATGGTTGAGCACTAGTGTCAAGTTGCTAGGTTTTCAAATTCTACCTCCATCATTTTACTGTCTCTGGGACCTTGGGCAGCTTAATCTCTAAAAGCCTCAAATTCACCAACTGAAAAATGGGGATGATAATGACATTTATCTCATAGGGTTCTTACAAAATTAAATGAAATATTGTGATAAAGCCCTTAGCCCGAAGTCAGGCACACTATAAGCACTCAATAAATGTTAACTACTATTAGCATTATCATTATATTTATTCACGTATACATAGCTGCTCTGGAATCTTGTATCTGGTATATTAATCACCTGTCCAACAGGTTCATAATATTCTAGCCATAAATATAAATTCACAAGCTCAGATCTTCATAGGAAAACTAGCCTCCTGAGACTAAGGCAGCAATTCTTGAAAATGATAGAATTTTTTTTTTTTTAAATCATTAGGACTCACTAAATTACAGCCAGACTTACAGAGAAAGAAGAAACCTGGAACCGGTAGGAGTCAGTCCTTTCTTTTGAGCAGAGAGTGAAGACCTGCCAAGTCAAACAGCCAGTCAATGTCCAGGCTGAGATTTGTTTGGTTTGTTTTTTCAGGAAAATCAACATCTGTGTAGAACCTTTTAAGGGAATGTGCTGCAAGTAGCTGCTTATGTTTTGCTGGCCTCTGTTATGGGATTGATGGATAGTGAAATTGTTTGCTTTTAAAAGGGGGAAGGAGAGAGCCTACTGTTCCCCAAATACTGTAGGGTGAATAGATTGCTGTGTTGAAGTTTGCCTGAAGGCACCCTGGAGCGTCATTGCTTTGCAGTAAATAATCTCCTTGGAGCTTTGATTTGGTTTCAGTAATTATATGAAAGAATTAGATTGTAGGATCATATTATTTTTCGAATTTAAAAATAGAATAGGTAGCAGCAATTCCTCAACAGACCTCAGATGAGATCCCAGAACTCTTAATCGCCTGACTTCACCAAGTAGCAACAAGACCAGCCTGCAGTGACCAGGTGACTGAGGGACTACTGCAGGTGGAGAAGGAATGGCTCAGCCCACATGCCAGGCCTGGCCATCCAGCAGCAGCAGGTCTTCAGGGCCTACCATGCTGTGCCTAGAGAAAATCCTGTTCCTGTTTGCAAGGAATTTTTCAGAGAAAAACTAAGCCTCTCCTGCCTCCAATTTTTATCATATATTTTATTAATAGTTTATTTTTTCAAGAAATATCTATTGAGTGGCTTACTATATTCCAGTCACTGTGATAGGTGATAGGTCAGAAAAAACAGTGAACAAGATATACTCCCTACCCCATGGCGCCTGCAGCCTTTTGGGAGAGGACAAGCAAATGGGCAGCTATGGTACTGTAAAATTGCTGATTATTTATTTTTAAATGACAGCCAAGGTTATGCTTCTTCTGAACAAAGAGCCTCACTTTGATCCTACATCAGCTTTCACCTGTGGTCCTCTAAGCCTCTCTTCTTGCCATTCTATTTAATTTCTGAAAAGGATTGTCTAGGAAGTTTTCCTTACTTTCTTGCCACCTGTTATGATCTATTTCCATCCCCACCATGCCACTGATGCTGCTCTTTTCAAGGTCAGCAGTGGCCTCTGTGTCACCAAATGTTGTGGCCATTTTTCTCTTCTCACTTCTCCCATCTCTTGGCAGCAGCATCCATATGGTAACCACTCCGTCCTGCCAGAGAATGCTTGTCTCTTGTCTTCCACTTCACCAGACTGCCAGCTTTGCTGCTATCTCTGCATTCGCCATCGTCTCCCTGTGCCGCCATTCCCTCATCTGTAAAATGAAAATAATAGCATCTGTCTCACATTGAGAGAGTTGAGTGAATTAATCTGTGTAGTGTTCCTCCTATGAAGCAAGCAATAAACGTTAGCTCTTGTTGTGGTGGTGAATTTTTACCCTTCCTACCTTCATCTCTTTCCTTCTCCTTACTAGAATATAAGATCTGTGGGTTTCTCCTTCTATGTTATATTACCAGGACCTACCACAGTGGCTGGTACATACTAGTTGCTAGACAAATATGTATTGCATGCTGGATGGATGGGTAGATTGGATTGTGTTTCTCATCTGCATTCTCTTCAACCAGAGCAGCCCCATTCTTACTGCTTTATGTATTTGAAATCTACAGTTTCGGTTTGTGAAAGTATTATACAGCTAAAAGTAAATTTGAAAACCATCAGATCCCACTGCCTCTTAATAATTTAATGGATTGTAAAACGTACCTAGACAGAGGAAAATAAATAAACAAGTAAGAAAGCTTCCCCCCTTGGATTTCATATGAATTCTGTATAGCTGGGGAGTTGTGACGGCAGCTGCAAGCCCCTGGGGATCAGGACATTCAGATGAGCTCAGCATCTGCTGCATGGTTGAACTTGGCATCTTTCAGAGCCCAGCCCTGCAATGCCCTGATTTATGTACAGTTCATCTTCTGAAAACCAAGAATATCACTTATTTTCAGGTTTTTGAATCTATGGATTTACCGATCACGTTAATGCAGAATAAATTTTTGCTGATCATAAATTTGTCTTAGGAAACAGGTCAAATTCATAAATTCTGCATAATGGAAATGGCAATTTTAGAAAGATTTTTTTTCATCAAGTGTGCACTTGCTGATTACCACTACCTTATCCTTTATGTAAGAAAGTAATAACTGAAACCAAGAAAGCCATTATGCACAAAACAGACTTTTAGTTCAGAGAGCTTTCCCCCTCAATTATGTTTTTCAACTTAACTTCATGAGTTTAATTTAGAAATACCCAGATGTGTTCCATAAATACATTGCACTTACCACTTACTTAGTGACTATATTAATTATCTTATTAGGGCCTAGTTGTTTTTTTTTTTTTTTCAAATTGCTGATCATTTGCCGAACCATTTGTAGCACTGCAGATGACTCCCCCAAGCAACTTTCTCCATCCTGGTGTCCCACATATGTATGTTCTGGTTCTTATCTGCACCACACGTGCATATGCATAGATTTGAGCATGGCCAAGTCCATGGCCAGTGGTTTGTGGCCTTAGAGCGGCCAACACATGGTTGTGTACCTGGAGCTTGCATGCACTTGGCTGGAAACATCTTTCTCAGTGGAGGATAGCTTGGTGATACAGGGAATGAAAATGTCACTAATTTTTCTCTCTGACAGTCTGGTTGTTGGACTTCCTGTCACACTAATCTTTAATTAGAGGCTTCAGGTTAGCAAGCCCCAATTCTCACTTAACACTGCAGGCGTTTCTGTGATCCCCATCCTCCCAAGCTCTTTGCTGCTTTCTCACTGTGCTAATTCAAGTGAATAGAAGCAGTGCTAGTGTTAACAGGCAACACACATTTCATGAAAAAGAGACAGCATGAAGCCAGGCCTGTTGTGATATTGACAGAGCATAGCACTTCCAATCATTACAGATTCTGAAATGGAATGACTGCGTTTGACAAAGTTGACTGAATTTATGAGCCTGCCTCTGTCAGGTTCATTGCATTCTCAGTATCTGTCTTACTGTATACTTTGGGATTTTTAGATGAGGTGTTTTTTTTTTTTTTTTTTTTTTTTTTTTTTTTTGCCACCCAAGAGTAATATTCTTACCTCTGTATGAAAAACGCACCCTTAAAGACCCCAGGCTACCGGTATGAGGTTCATGCATGAAGCGTTGTATGGATGTTCTGTGGTCAGCTTACTCCCATATTTAGCAGGTCGCTTTTAGGCTCCAGTGACATAGTCAACTTTTCTTCTTAAAATTTCTTTTCTTAAAATTGTATTAACCCAGCACTTTGGGGAGGCTGAGGTGGGTAGATCACGAGGTCAGGAGATTGAGACCATCCTGGTTAATACAGTGAAACCCCATCCCTACTAAAAATATAAAAAAGTAGCTGAGCATGGTGGCACGTGCCTGTAGTCCCAGCTACTTGGGAGGCTGAGGCAGGAGAATCACTTGGACCCTGGAGGCGGAGGTTGCAGTGAGCTGAGATGGCGCTGCTGCACTCCAGCCTGGGTGACAGCAAGACTCCATCTCAAAAAAAAAAAAAAAAATTGTATTAAATACCTAATCATGAGTACCCTCTCCTTCCATATCATGGGTTTTCCACTGAGGAAGCACTGGGTCCATGTGAGAACTGGGGATAGGAGAAATTTTTTTCCTTCCCCTTAGCTGCTGGGAAGATCAGATGGAAGCCACCTTTGGCTTTGCCTAATTAGAGATCTAAGACTTGATGCTGAAGGAGAGGAAGCCAGTCCATTTTTACCACATTCAAAGAATACACATTTTGTTTCAGACAGTGATGAATATTTGAAAAAAGAAGGGCTAATAAGCTGTAGTAGCAACAGTTCCTTTTCCCCAGAACCTCTAGCTCAGAGGTGTCATGTCATGGGAAGTGGGCAGGTGCTTAGTTCAGACCTTGCCTTCAGATCCCCAAGAACAGAAATCACCTGTGCCTTCTAGGAGCTTTTCAGTCCGTGGCTTTAAACCAGTAGTTCTCACCTGATCTATGTTTTGGACTCTCCTGGTAGCTTTACAAATATTGATGCCTGGCTCCCTCTCCACCAAGACTCCAATATAACTGCTCTAGGATATGGCCTGGGCATTGGGATTTTTAAAAGATCTTCAGGTAATTCTAATGAGCAGTTGGGTTGACAACCACTTTATTCTTGTTTGAATCTTGCTTGCCATTGTAGACACAGTTTAATTCATCCCATGTCAGTAAACATTTATCATAAGTTTGCTATGTATGAGTCACTGTAGGGTTTATGGCAGAAGGCCTTGGTTTGTCTGAGAAAGGAAGAGGGAAGGAAGGGAATGTGAAGCTGATCACATGAGAGAACAAAGGATCCAAGTGCTAAGGTAGGAAGTTTAGCCTCTCCACTGAAGAGAAAGAGGTGAGAGATTGAAAAGCGGCACCGGATTCCTAGTTCCCTGCTCTCAACATAGCAAACCTCAGCAGAATGTGGCATGTCACCCAAACAGGGACATGCGAAGTCCTCCTGCAAAGGGAGAGAGATAGAATTATAAAAATCTACACAGGCCAGCAGAGAGCAGGCACATGTTGTCAGCTGTGCAGGATCCTGGAAAAATCAATATATCATCTGCTCTTTTTTTCTTTTCTTAGTGTCCTATTTAAAATATTTTAAACTGCACTTAGATGACTCACCTCATTTACATGCAAATTTGGGGTGTTACTAAAATTCACATTACCCTGATTTCATCCTTTTTAATATGTGCCCATCTTAGAGTCTGTGGGTACCAGCTGAAAGCACATTAAGGTCTGTTTGAATATGCATTGTTCACGATGACTTTTGCTGGCACCTGGTGAATACCAGGTTCCATGGATATCCGCTACAGTTTCCCAGAGAGCCAAGAAACGCGGAGAGAAGCAGGCTCCGGAGGCGTATTGTCCCAGAGACAACACTCTGCCTCTGGGCCACCAGGAGTCAGCCTCTGGGGCTGTTAGCAGTCAGTGACATTGCCCAGGGAGTCTGTGAAGAGTGACAGACCAGTGTGAAGTCCCAAGCCCTGAATTAGGAGGCAGGCGCTGAGTGTGCTATTTGTGATGCCTTCACAGATATACTGTGGGCACTTTACTTTTCCCACCTGCAAATAGAGGGGTCCATCTTCTTCACCCCTCTCTTCCTCAAAGCAGAGCTATTTCACACAAGAACTTACTGCAGGTATACACTTGAGTTTGTTGGATGGGGTGGGAGAAACATTGCATAGCTTACAAAGTAACCACTGATGAGTTGTTTTATTCTAGCTCATGAGCTGGTTTCCTTTCTTCTCTGAAAAATATGTGCATATTTTGTGCATGTGGTACACAGGCTGACACCTCTTTGTCCTTCAGAAGTCCACTGAAATATCACTTCATTTGGAAAGCCCTTTCCAGCCCTCAAGGAACAGGTGAGGTGCCTACTGCAGGCTTCCTTCTGCAGCAACCTGCACTTCCCTAGAAACCACTTCTCGGGCTTCGCTGTTGGTGGTGTCATTGTTCCTCCCCTGCTAGGTTATAAGCTACAAGAGGGCAGGGACCATATCTGGATTGCAGGCCATCCTACCTCTGTAACAAGGGAAAGTGTTTTTATGGGTGAGAGACGGGAAAGGAAGCAGTGCCCCTTTCTGGTGTAGTCACGGATGGCCTATCCAAAGGCCCATGGTCAGGCCTGCAGCTTCATCGCATTTCCATCATGCTTCAAAGTCTCATGCAACCCACAGCTCCACAACAGACTGTTCTGCAGGCCAAGTGAGATCCATTATAATTTACATTTAGAGCAGCCATTTTGAAAACATTATCAAGGACTTTGAAATGTATTTATATGCAAACTGCAATCTCTTTTATGTTCAGTAAAAAAACGAATGTCAGTAAACATTTTACAGGGCAGGAGATCAGCTAGGCCCCAGTCTGACACTTTCCACACCACACCTTCTTACCTAAGGGGCCAGGCAATGTGGTACAGTGCAAAGAGCACTGTGTGTTGGGGTCCTGAATTCAAACTCTAGCTACCATTTGCTAGCTGTGTGAAATAGGAATTCCATCTGAGTAGGGGTATTCATGCTTAGATGTCTGGGAAATAATAGATGTTCATTGAATATTATTCCTTTCCTGTCTTCCCCGTCCTTACCTGAACAGAGACATACTTTTATTTTGCCTCGGTTATTTGAGTAAAATATTAACAAATTGTTTTCAAGTATTTTGCCAAAATAAACCATGCTGAAGAGAAGCGTTTGATTGTCTCTTAACACACGAAAGCCTAATACTACGTGTTTAGCAGTGGGAGCATGGAGCAGTTTTGGTGACAGAATTTCTCCTTATCTGAGATTGCCATTTATTGCATGCTTCTGAGGCACCAGATACTAAACACTACCATGACAGCAGGACCAACCAAAAAAAGATAGACCTTCACATTCCCACTTGCCACCACATAGGGGTGAAGGCATACCAACTCCCAAAGACCAAGAAATCAGAAGATAGAAATGGCATTGCTTTGAGTCAGGAGACCTGTCCACAATTTATTCTTTGCCATCAGATAACTATGACATTAAAAGGGAGCTTAAATGTCACAAAATTTCCAAATTGTCTGCCCTCCTGGGCCTGCCATCCTGAGCAGGCTGCTGATGCTGTAAACACCAGAGTCAAATCCTCTGAACTGTGTGGGGTTTTGCCAAGTTTTGGAAACTGACTCATGTCCAGGATCATTAGCATGCCTTTTAGTCTACACACTTGGTTTAAGAATGATCTCCAGTATGGAGGGTTGCCATCAGGTTATCCAAGGTGTAGCTTAGTTATTTTCCAAGTACTCCCTGACAGCCACATGACCCAGCAAAACTTGTTAAACTACCATCATGAGCTGCTTTGGTCTCCTGTGCAAAATTATTAGAAACTCTAGGGAAGATATATCCAGAAAGAGGTATCTGGTGATGTCAGATGGAAAAGACAATAGCCCAAAGAATCACCATGGGTATGAACTTCAGAGGATTAAAGGAGTTTGGGGCTGCCATATTATCAGGACTTTAGAGACTGCTACCACTCTAGCTGAGCAGTCTGGGAGCAAGGTGAGCTTATCTCTACAATTTCTGGTACAGTACTATTTGGTGCTTTTTTAATGTACTCAATAAATATGCATTGAACAATCCCTATATGAATTTAGCCAGCACATATTTATTGAGTATATACTATGTGCTAGGGATTTGACAGTGAACAAAACCAGCAAGAATATCTGTCTCATAGAGCCTGTATTCTAATGGGCAAGAATATACCAGACAGTGCCTATAGGACTAACAACAAAGAGATAACTGAAATTCTCCTTGTTGTCAGGAACTTTAAGTGGTTTAGTTTTAAATGTGATTTTAATATACTCAGATGTCAAATATTTTCCCCCATCATAAATATGTCTTCTCTTAAAACCTGAGTCAAAAAGGAAGTAACCATCATTTAATGTAAATGGCTTCTTCTGCAAATTTTATCAGAAATTACTTTTATTGAACAGTAGGTATCATTGAGGAGATAAGTCAGGCCTGGGTTTACACTTATCTGGAACTTTCTGTGGAAATTAATAAAGGGACTGTAATGGCCTAGATAAATTGGTTACACCGTCTCTCTGTAACTCTGAAGTTTCTCTCCTTACCCTTCCGTTAAGAGTGGCAGCCATATCATGAAACTGTGGTGTGATTTACCTTCATTAGCATAGCAATTTGCCTCACATTTTCACAAAGTGCTAATAGATGTTAACTCAAAATAGATTAAAATACCAGACAAATTGCTACCACCTTAAAAAGAGTTACAACAATTTTGAAAATGTAAATTATGGTTATGCAGCATTTGGAGAGAAGTATAAAATCCAGTCTTTCTTATATTAAAAAAAAAATTGTGGCACATGGTTTTTTCCCCTTTAATCACAGTAATTTCTTCCAATGACAGTGCAGCATATTTCTTTAAGAAGATACATTGCATTTTTTAAATCTCATGTGTCATATTGGAGTTGCCATTGATAGTTTTCAGCAAGAGGAAAAGAAATTGAATAGAGAAAACCAGGGATCATGGGGAAATTAAAAAAAAAAAACTTCATCTTTAATGTTCCCTTTTTATATTACATATATTTTATGAGTTGGACAGAGAGAGGTTCTTTTCATTCTAGCAAGTGGAGTTGTGCATGACAAAATGTCTGCAGGAATGTGCATGTAGGCATAACGATGTAAAAGGACTTGGGCTCTGCTGGTGTCTTACGCTGAATCCTCTATGGCACCAAAGCACTTATGGAGTCCATACAAAGAAAAGGTGAGCATAATTTGTACTTCTGTGGAGTAAATGAACATAACTGTAGTATAATATTTGTCACACTATTGCCAGGAGAGATTATAAGTAAAATAACCCTCCCTAAGTAGGAGCCCATGAATTTCCCCTGAATAACTTCTACGCAACAGAGCTCTAAAATGAAATATTTGCATTTTCCCCACTGCTTTGTTTCCTAGAATTTACAGAGTACAGTTAGCAAAAGGATTGCTTAGAAGATACATTATATGCACAGAGGATTACTGGTGCCATTTTTCATACAGTTACACAAAGTCAAATTATTGTCTATTCTTACCCCAAACCTATGAAAGCCAGAGAACAAACACATCATCATCTATATTCTCAACTACAGATGTATTTTACTTTGTGCCGCCAAAATAGGTAAATTGCATTTTGGGAAATCAAAGGATATATAAAATACACTTGGGGGAGCTGGCAAAATAAATTAACCCTACCATGAAATTATTTACTAAAGTGAACAATTATTTTCTAATTTGTATACTTCATAAATCCATATCTTCATGTATCCAGTTTGCTTAAGGTGAATTATGTGCCTTTTCCTGGAAAACAGTTATCACATAGAGATATTTTCTATTTTTAAATTAATTGGCCCTCCAAAACAAATTGCCTGTCAACCCTAGGTACAAAACTCTGTACAAACCTGTGTATAAATTGGAAAAGATGTACCATAGAAAAGAGTTCATATCGTTAACAGTGGTTTTGAATGTTTTCTCTGCTCCATTCTTTTCTCATTTATTTTTAGTTAGTACTTCCTTGAATGCCAAGTGGCTTGGACTACATTTACTTCTTTGCAATGTGATGCAGATTTTCCAAGGTTCCTCTCTGACGAAATGACTTCATCTCTTAGTGAAACCTGCATGCTTTTGTTTGTTTATGGCAGAAGGAAGCCAAGTCATCTAACTGCAGCATGGGGAACATCTGTTAAAAAAAAAGGAAAAATTTCCTGGCAGTGATGTATTAGTCTGTTTGTATTACTATAAAGGAATAGCTGAAACTGGGTAATTTATAAAGAAAAGGGGTTTAATTGGCTCATGGTTCTGCAGGTGTACAGGAAGTGCAGTGTTGGCATCTGCTTCTGGTGAGGGCCTCAGGAAACTTCCAGTCATGGTGGAAGGCGAAGGGGAGCAAGCATGTCACATGGTGAGGCTGGGAGCAAGAGAGAGAGTTGGGGGAGGTGCCACACACACTTTTAAACAACCAGATCTCGAGAGAACTCCCCCACTATCTCGAAGACAGCACCAAGCCATGATGGGCAGACCCCCATGAACCAAACACCTCCCGCCAGGCCTTACCTCCAACATTGGGGATCACATTTCAACATGAGATGGGAAGGGGACAAATATCCAAACCATGCCAAAGTAGTTACTTAAAACCTGGACTATGTTATTAAGGAGAGTTCTGGAATCTGCTCAAGAAACCATTAAGAAAAAATAGATTCTTCTTGTACATGGAGAACATTCTAAAAGTTATTCCTTGCTTGGTTATTGATTTATTTTAAACATTACAACTAATGTTAACAAGGTTTATTTTATGAGATAACTTAGAGGTGGAACAATATTGATTAATGCTATAGAGAATTGGTGGCCCTAAGAGATCATGAATTAACTCTTGCATTCAGTGACCATTTACTGAGTGTCTCCTTCAATAGTGAGAGCTACTGTATGGTGGGCTTTTTATATCAGTCACAGTGCGAGGCATATTATTACATTTAATCGCTATAACAGTCCTATGATACGTACTTTTATCCTGTCTTTACAGTTTAGAAAAACCAAATCTTAAAGAAGTAACATGCCTTGGTTCTCTATTTTGAACAGCGCAAAGATAAAAGGCAATCTTTAATCTCCATGGGCTTTTATTCAGGTGGAAGAGATAGGCAAGTGGACAGATAATTTTAGTACAGTGTGAGAGTGCTCAAAGAGAGGACATACCTTGCAGGGTGCCTGCCATGGTGCACTGGGAAGGGGTGCCTAACTCAACCTTCTGGGTTGGGTTGCTTAGGGAGGGCTTCCCTGAAGGAGGAGATTCTTGAGCTGAATGTGAGTTCCTCAAGAAATCATTAGTCTTCTTGATTAGTATGTTAGTGTCTGGCTTTGCCTTATTCTTGGATTTCTATTTTTTATTTGTAGTTTGTATTTGTTTTAGCATTCACTCACTAATAACTATTCCTGGCTCATCATAGTTCTTATAGATCTTAGATTGGAGCAAGAGAAATAGACATTAAACTAAGCAATCATAAACTTAGTACAATAATAAGTACTATGGGGGAAAAGTAGGGAGTATTGAAAGAGTGAATGATCTGGAATACTTATGTAACTTAGTGAGGGGAGCAGAGATAAGGCAGTGATCCAGATTTGCTGGGAAAATGACATTGAGGCTAAGAACTCAAAGATGAGTAGGAAGTAGGCATGTGAAAGGGGTCATAATGGATAAGTGGGGCAAAAAGTATTCCAGGGATGTGTAAAGATCCCAAGACCAGAAGGAACTTGAACAACTTAATAAACTGAAACTAGGCCAAGTGGCTGGATAGTATCAAAAATATGCTAGAGGAATAGGCAAGGCCAGATGATACATGACTCCTAAATGTACTGTTATAAGCTGTCTGAACTCTAGACTTAGAGCATGCATTTAAATTATATTAAATTCATCAGTTCATATTTCAACTCCGATATGTGTATCAGTTTTCCTTTTTTTATTCAAAATTATTTTAGCTTTTGAAAATAAAATGTTATAAATCATAGCTTTATCGCAAAAGGAATTAGTTATGTGGCTTGGTTAAATTTGGAATAAAAGTTCACTTAAACACAAGCAAGTCTTAAGTAGAGAAATGCTCTGGGAAAGATTTAGTATCATTAACACAATGGTGAAATATCAACTCTCAATAATGTAAAAAGAATTAACAGATAACGTAGTTTTCTAGATCACTTAGAAAACATCATGCTATTTCAGAAAAGTGCAGATAGCTGAATTTCATGATCATCATACTTCTAAGCAGGCTTTCAAAGCAAACAGCAAGGGTTTGATGTTGTTTTAGGTTTTTCCTAGTGGTCCTGATCTTTTCCAATAATGGACATCAAGAGGTGTGCTCAAAAATGTGTATCACAAGTCCCTTTTTTCAGACTAGCTTACTCGGTATAAATGAAATATTGATGTATTTGAAAATGCTCAAGTGTTCAATAAAGATTTTAAATAAAGCTACCTAAAAGTTGTGGTTCTTAGGTTAATCATTTATTTATCTAAAGGATGAAGAAAACTGTCTACTTCTGTGATATGAACTGCAATCAGCTTAAAAATAATTGACAAATTAATCCCTTCACAGCACAGCAATTGTAAAGATGTTAGTTTTAATTAGGCCTGTCTGATTGCCTTGTCTAATCAAGAATCAAGGTGGTATCTTTGATGGTCAAGGTCTATTGGGGCCATCTCTGACCTGCCAGCCATGTATGTTTTAATTATTGATTCCTCACATTTCAGCCCTTTTCACAAAGGAACTTGAAGTTTGCCGTACCTTAACATTTAAAGGGAAGAAAAATAAACATCTTCCCCAACACTTCTGTCTGGAATCTAGTGTGTCCTCTCCGGCATTCCACAATTTTTGTCCTAAAAAGGCTGTCGGGTTGATGATGAAGTCAAATGCACATTAGCTATCTTACTGCTTCTTTACCTCCCAAGCACTAGATTTTCAATGGACATTGTTAAGATCTTGACAAATCACAGTCATTTATGCTTCTAGAAAACACTTTTGATTTCTTGATGTTACATTAAAAATCCCTAAGGGCAGGTGTGTTACTGGGAGATCAGAGAGGTCAGATGAAATGGGACACACATCTTCTCACAAAACCCTTCCTCACATCGCTAGGAGGAACAAGGCGAGGGCTCTTCGTGTCACAGTGAGCCAGCTGCAGCACATCAGTGAGCGTGGGCAGCAGCGTGGTGTTGGTGGTCTCTGTGCGTGATGGTGACTCTTCTTTGTTTGCAGGTCAACGAAGTGACGGTGGAACAGCTGGTGCAGCAGTACCCCCACATCACCTTCAGCACCGTCCTGCAGGACTGCAAGAGGACCTTGGAGAGAGCCTATCAGATGGGCTGGACCCCCAACATGTCTGCCGCCTCCTCCTAGCGCTCCTGCCTCGCCTAGACCACTGGGATCATTCAGCAGAGCAGAGGAGAATTGTACATTTGGGGGGCTGATCTCTCGGAAGGGTTTTAACTGTCACCTGTCTGTGTGTGTTCAAGTATGTGTATTTGTGTCTTGTTTGCATACTGCATACCAAAAGTGCAGTTGTCATTTGTTCCCAAGTGAGCTGGCTTTTTTTCTTAGAAATTAAAGATTATGAAAGCCACAAACTTTTTAGTTTTTAACTTCAAAGGCTTCTTTCTCTTTAAAAAAAAATTATTTTTAATATAGAGTCAAAAAATTGGATGTATTATTTTGAGCTTCTAATTGCTGCCACTTGGAGATGTCCAAGTAAGAAGGCCTTCTTTTTACATGGGATGAATTGTGCACTTCTACTGATGATGACTACAGCAGAAGTGATGTTACACGTACAGGCACTTACACTCTCTCACATATTCACACGTGTGCACATCTACACCAGGGCTCTGATCTACTCTAGATTGTTTCCTGACAGAGAAGCCTTCTTCCAGGCCACTAAGGTAGCATGTTATCCACTGTGGCACTGCCTAACTCCGTGTATCCTCAGGTGGCCAACTTGCTATCTGGTGGGTGACTTGGGGACTAGAAAGAATAAAGCCTTTTCTAAATTTGTTATATAGAGGCAACAGTCTGAACTCCCCTGGCCAGCTCACGAAAGTTAATTATACATTATTCTACAAATGCATTCTGTTGAGCACTAAATATTTTAGTTGGTTTTATGTTAACATTGTGTTAGCTTTTATTTCCTGGATAGTAACTGGTCAGGATATATTTTAATGATATTTGAAACTAATCTTAGCATTGAAGCCACCAATGTAATTAATGGTGTGCAGTTATTTTAAAAACTACAGATCATTTCATTATTTTCTTAATTTTGGTAATTATTAAAGTCTATTTCTGAGATACGAGAGGGTAGTCACATTAATAGAAGATTCATGAGTGAGATATAAGTAGACAATCTTTCTACTGTTGTTGCTCTTTTTGCTTTGCTTTGGGTTCTTGAACAGGTTTTTTGGATATATGCATGTTGTCATTTTGGACTAGTTCTCATGCTACTGCAAAGATCTATTGCTAGCTAATATATGAGTTAAGAAAGAAAATTAGAAAATCTGTTCATTGAAATTCTGTTTACACTTGTCAGAAATAAGCATTTCTTTGTTTAATTAAAGATTGCCAGCTTCAGTTAAGACAAGACCTATCAGTAAATGAATATATGTTTTGATTTAACACATCTTTACAATTAATTCATAATAGGGACTCAGGCTCAAATAACTGTTCCTGTGTCTAGATTTATAATGAGGACATCAGGGAGCCTTTTTAAGCTAAAGAGTGATTATCTTTCACAGTAGAACTAGAAACAAAACCCTAACTTGTGAAGTTGCTATTTATTTTTCCCTGAGTGAATATAACTGTTATTTGGTCTTTAACAGATATACTGAGGTTTGAGTTTCACTTTCTTTAAGTCTCACATTGCTAACATGACATTAGCTGTAAGAAACAAGATAGCTTTACATTTGAATGCCATTTACTGATTTCTAATGATTCTCTTTTTTTGTAAACAACTGTTTCCTTTGATTATGTCAACATGTTTCTGATGTGGCATTTTTGTTTTAATCCCAATCAGTTAGGAAAATCTAGTCAGTAAGCACCATGAGTATTCTTCCCATAACTAAATGGGTTTCTAATTTAATTTGAAGGGAATAAAATTTGTGTAAGAAAAAAGCTGTTTAACATTAATAAACTATATTTCTTCTTACACATTGAACTGTATCATTTTCATATCCACTTCCCCACCACTGAAATATCTTATTTCACAATATTTTAACTGATTTTTAATCCAAAACTAATTTATAAGACAGTATGTATAGTAATAGTAGCTTGAGTGAATATGCAAAAGTTTAATTTTTATATATGTCATACTATATTTTAAATAGTTAAAAAAGACAAAAGAAGGGAGAGCCATCTATGATATAGATGGTACCATTTCAGTTCAAAGTTGTAATAACCTTTGGAGT
Organism: Pan troglodytes; assembly: GCF_028858775.2. Taxonomy (NCBI): domain Eukaryota; kingdom Metazoa; phylum Chordata; class Mammalia; order Primates; family Hominidae; genus Pan; species Pan troglodytes. The sequence goes on along the minus strand of NC_072402.2, from coordinate 105,581,170 downwards.
GTTACAGTTTGGTTGTCAAATGGTTTCAGAATGTATAATTGATTTTTTTAAATGTTGCATTGTTTGAATCTAAAGTACAGCACTATAACATGCTTTAGCTTGGGGGGGTGGGGGTGGGGTGGGGACTTGCACTTATTCTCTAAAATGTTGACTAATCCAGAAAGCCTGATGCAACATAATCTGGAAAACTGCTTTGGTACATTTGTAGAAATCCATAGAAATACCATATCCAGCCTCAAAGCATTAATCTCAAAAAAAAATAAAAATAAAAAAATAACAGCCAGAAAAAAGCATCACCTTGAGTGGTCCTGTGATGGTTGTTGAATGTGTTCTCATTAGATGCTTTGAAATGAGGCTTAAAATAATTTTTCTGGGCAATATAGAGTTTCTTTTTTTTGCTTAGAATGTCGTAAATACATGTGAACACGTTTAATGCAGGGCTTTTTATTCTCTCCAAAATGTCAACAGTATTTTCAGAATAAAGACTATGAAATATATTGCTGTAGTGGAAAATTCTGGTCCTTTGTCTTTAATGTCTTTTGAGTGGATAAAGAAAATTCACCCGGTTTGTAGTTTCTATATTTCCGTGAATCTTTGACCTTGCAATGGGTTGCAATAAAAGAGAAACAAAACACTGTGTCTTTTGTTTTATTTTAGAGACAATAAATGACCTCCCCAATGCTGGTTGGGTATGATGCATGCAGTGGTCTGTGTATTTGTGTGTTTCACTACAGACTTATGTAGGTTTGACTAACCCAGAATAATAAACGAGACTGAGTTTAGGAGGTTCTAATTGGGCTGGTGATTATAGAGATAAGATTAAAATCTCAAGGATTTACATAAGTGTGTATTAGTCCATTCTCATGCTGCTAAAAGGGTATACCTGAGACTGGGTAATTTATAAAGGAAAGAGGTTTAATCGACTCACAGAAAACTTAAAATCGTGGCAGAAGGGAAAGCAAACAAGTCCTTTTTCACAAGGTGGCAGGAGAGTGAAGAATGAGAACCAAGCAAAGGGAGAAGCCCCTTGTAAAACCATCAGATATCATGAGAACTTCCTCACTATCACAAGAATGGCATGGGGGAACCACCCCCATGATTCCATTGCCTCCCACTGGGTCCCTCCCACGACACGTTGGGATTATGGGAACTGCAGTTGAAGATGAGATTTGGATGAGGACACAGCCAAACCGTATCAAATGAGTTGTTAAAATCCCATTTCCTAAATAGTCATCATTTATATAGCCATATATTCTATTTTTCCAAAGTAAATAAATTCATAAAACATTTATTGAGTGACAAATATGTATAGACACTGGAAATTTAAAGATAAATGAACTCACTCCCACTCTCAAGTTACAGCCTAACAAGGGGACATTGTGGGGCACTAGCAATAACAGTGGAGTACAATAGATATAATGATGGGCATAATTATGGGGAGCGCATCTAGGGCCGAGCAGCAGCTTTGGGAAGGGAGAGTTCCACAGAGGAGGAGATTTTCACGAGGGCTAGAGAAGTAGCGGGAATTTACCAGCTTTGCTTGGGGGAAGGAATGGAAGGCAACCTGGAAAATAGAAAAGTATGTGCAAAGGCATGAGGGAATGAGATAGCATGGAAAGAGCAGGGCCCTTGAGGTTAGGAAGGTATGTTATACAGAGGCAGCAGGTGGGAAAGGTTCCAGGAAGAAAACAAGGGCAAATCATAAACATTTTATGGCCTACTAAAGAGACTGGACTTGTGGGAAAAATCAGATCTGCTAGAAAAGCATTGCCCTAAATTATTCAAACAAGTAGAAATTTAAAATGCAGGACTTCCACTTATAATGATGTAATGGAAAGGAGATCCTGAAAGATTTTCTGCTATGTAACATCTAAAAATGTTCATTAAAATATATTTTAAAAACCTTCTTAAGTGACCAATATACCTGCGAGAAAGCAAAAGAAAGCTCCTGTGGCCCGGGACAAAACGCGAACAGCAGTCTAGAACAGGGATCAGCAAAGAGTGGACCCTGGGTCAAACGTGGCCAGACACATATCTTTGTAATAAGGTTTTCTTGGGGCACAATCATACCCATTTGTTGTTGCATTCTCTATGGCTGATTTCATGCTACAACAGTAGAGTTGAGTGGTTTCCACAAAGGCCATGTGATCCACAAAGTCAGAAAGATTTACTCTGGCATTTCACAGAGAAAATTTGCCAATCAACCTAGTCCATAGAGTTGGTTCTCAAGTATAGCCCCCAGATCAATCACATCAACATTGCCTGGGAACTGAGACACACAAATTCTTGGGCCCCACATGAGACCTACTAAATCAGAAACTCAGAGAGTGAGGTCCCAAAATCTGTGTGCAAATCCTCCAGGTGACTCTGATGCATGAGCTAAACTTTTATCTCTATAGAGACAAGCCTGGAAACAATCAGAACATGGGACTATATTGATCACGATAGCCTAGAGAACTTGTGGAATATTTAGGGCCAGTGAATAATTGAGAGTCATATCTACCTCACGGAAAGCCTGGATCCCTGAAATGCTCTACCCTTTTAAAAACAGTGAACTACAATAAATCAAAAAATCGAAGAGGCAGATAGTGAGGAAAGTAACCATTCTCAGCCTGGGCTATTCATGGATTTTTTTTAAGGGCTCCCCTGCAAATTAACAGCTACTGGCTAAAAACATTCAAATGGGTTTAAGCCAAGTGTGGTGGCCCATGCCTGTAATCCGAGCACTTTGGGAAGCCGAGGCAGGAGGATTGCTTGAGCCCAGGAGTTGGAGAACAGCCTGGCCCAATGTGGCAAGACTCCATCTCTATAAAAACTCAAAAAAAAAAAAAAAATTAACCGGGCATAGTGGTACGTGCCTGTAGTCCCAGCTACTTGAGAGGCTGAAGTGGAAGGATCACTTGAGCCTGGGAAGGCGAGGCTGCAGTAAGCCATGATTACACCACTGCACTCCAATGTGGGTGACAGAGCAAGACCATGTCTCAAACACACATACACACACAAAACAGATGGAGTTAGTAACTGAACCTACACTGTTTACATAGTTTATATGGCTGATCATTGTATTTTTAAGAGGATTCATGTCAGTAGTGCTCAGTGTCTGACAAAAGCAAACAAAAATCATCCCTGGAGAAAGAAAGGTACCCTCAACCCAGTCCTCAAAAGAAACCGCAGAGATAGCATGCCAGCAAATATAAACCCACAATCTAAAATCACAGAGAAATGAAAAGGACATAACCCAGGATTAGCAGGGCAAGTCAGTAGAAACAACAAATAGATCCACATCCTCAAAGACTTCAATATTACATTTTCAGATACATACTACAAAATAAACGTGTTGTATTAAAAAGGTGTTTAACACGTATAAGAAAAAAGAAACTACCAAAATGAACAGATACTTAAAGAAAAAACTAAATAAATAGTATAAAATTTTTAAAAGGCCTGGCACAGTGGTTCACACATGCAATCTCAACAGTTTTAGAGGCCGAGGTGGGAGGACCACTTGAGGCCAGGAGTTTAAGACCAGCCTGGGCAGCATAGTGAGACCTGTCTCTAAAAATTTTTAAAGTAGCTGGGCGTGGCACCTCCTGTCCTAGCTACTCAGGAGGCTGAAGCAGGAGGATTGCTTGGATCCAGGAATTCATGGCTACGCTGAGCTATGATCACAGCATTGCACTCCAGCCTGGGCAGTAGAGCAAGACCTTGTATCAAAAAAAGAAAAAAGAATGTTTACTATTATTATAACTTCTATTTAACATGGTAATCAGAGAGCTAAGCCAGCACAGAAATATCAAAATAAAAGAGTAAGAGCCGTAACGGAAAGGACAAACTGAATTATACACAGCTGACAAGAATATAGACATAACAGACATAGACAAGCAAAACCCCAAAAGAATCTAGAAAATAGAATTAAGAGGATTTAAAAGTTAGTTGATGTAATGTTGAAATATAATACCTATTTACATTTCTATAACCAATCATGAAGTAGAAAAATGTAATTTCAAAAAATACTTTTTAAAAAAGCAACAAATACGCAAAGTAGCATTCCTTTTATGAGTCAATTACAAAACTATATTAAAAGACAGAAAAAAATGTAGACAGCAAACATCTTCATGGAAAGGAAGTCTTAATATTCTACAGATGTCATGTTGAGAGACATGTCTCCATAGGCATCTTGCATTTCTGCACATCTTTCAAGCAGAGATTGCTTACTTACGTGCTGCCTTTGCTCTGGATTATCTTTTCAAAGATGTCCTTATGGTGAACAGCCTTTGAAGACAGGGATAGTGTCTCCCTCTAGAGCAGAGGGTAAACATACTTGCTGTTCCATATAAAATACTTATTTTCTATGCTCAGTGTTCCTCTCCTGTACCACAACCCAGTACAGACACAGGGGTCACCCACCCTCTTCACATTTCCTGTGGGAATTGCAGCTTCAGAACCTTCAGAATCAGCATTTCAGGAAAATGCTGGTACTCTGGCTACTGCCATTGCTGTGGGTAATAAAGTCCTTTGTCTCTGATTCAAGAGTCTAGCGTCTTCTGCCAGCATCCCTGAAACTAACGGACTGATGTAAATTTACAAGTAGAGTAAAATCTCAAACCTTTCACAGTTCTTAACCTGATAATTCTCCCCTGATTAATCTACTAATATCATGCAATTCCAAACAAAATCCTAATAAGGTTTTTTAAAAATCAAACTCAACAAGCTTTTTCTTAAATTTGTATCGAAGAACAAACCCAAACTCATTTGTATTTAGATAAATGCAAATTAAAAGATACAAAGTTTATGCCCAAAAAACTAGCAAAAAGTGAGTCTTGCATGATTAAGTTTCGGCAAAGATGTAGAACAATGAGAACACTTACACATTGCTGTGGAAATTGGAAAAGATTTTAGCATTATCTTAAAAAGGTAAACATGCACATACAGCAATTCCCTTCACAGGTGTATACCCCAGAGAAACATTAACACATGTGAACCGAGAGACGTATACCAAAATACCTGCATAGCAGCATTATCACAGTAAAACCAGGAACTTTTACATATTTAATTCAATTAAACAAAGTAGTAAAAATGAATGAATTACAACATATCTCAATATGTGTGAATCTTAGAGACAGTTGAATGAAAAGGGCTAGTCCTAGAAGAATGCAGAAAGCTGTACATCATTGTATAAATTCAAAACCAACAAAATTAAATAATCTGTTATTTAGGGATGCAAGTGAATTTAGAAAAAAGGAAAAAGATAGAAGGAACAATTGCAAAATTTCAGAGTAGTTGTTATCTATGGGAGGACAGGCAGTGCGCTGGGATTCTAAGACCACAAAAAGGCCTTCAACCAAATTCATAGGTTCTATTTCATAAATTGAAGGATGGCTTTACCAATATTTGTTTTATTAATATAAAACATATTTTAAGTTAAACATATGTAACATTACATTATACAAAGCATTTAAAATATGTAACAAATTATTTTGCATCCAATATTAAAATTTTAAATTAAAAATGTTTTATACCTTATTTAAATCGATTGACTGACCATCAAGAGTTGTTAAACCTAGACACAAGCTTGCCCACCTATTTGGTTATGGAGGTTATCTCCGCATGATGCAGAGCTTACAGAATTCCATATTTAAGCAGGTGACAAGAGATGGGAGAACCAGTAGTCTCACCCTTCTCCTGTGCTGGGAGCATAGCACTGTGTAAGTTCCTGGTTTTTAGCTGACCCTCATTGGAATTCTAAGTGGAACAGCTGTTCATGTTGTGCCGAGACAGCTGTGAGAATTCATGTGGCATATCTGTCGTGTCATTACCATAGAAATCAAAGGACCACTATACAGGTTTTGTAAAGCAGTGGGGGGCCCTTTCATTATCACTTCATTTTTAATTATGCCAATAAATCTGGTATCAAAACCTCTTCGAAGAATACAGAGACTCATCCGATAATGTGATAATCTAGAGTTGAAATGGAAATTCAGTTAGGGTCAAGCTTATCCCTTTTATTATATGAGTATATCACAATTTATTTGCCCATACTACCGTTGCTGGATATTATTGGGGCATAATGCTTATAAAAATTCATTCTACTTTCATGAGCTATTTAATAGATACAAATGCAGTTAGAGAGGCTTCCTCAATCCCTGAAATGCAACCATCTCCAGGAAATAAACTTCAGAAAACTAAAATCATCTAAGCGTTAGCCCTTCAAAGCATCCCCTTTTCCTATGATTTTCCTTGACTAATAAAACTATGTGTGGATGCCAACAGCCCAACAGAAAACAGAAACATTTGAAAGGGCAGGCATTATTTGATTCAGCTCTTCTATTCACCAAATGATGGAAGAGACAGTCATGCATTTCTCGAATTTTTTCCCCACAGTTTGGCATTACTTGAAAGATTTGGAGATGAGAGGCGTCAATGTCAAGTGGCCTGAGGATATTTGGCAAAACCAGTCCGGTGGGCACTCACTGAGTTCATTTCTGTAGACTGAAATCTTCCAATGGTGTGGCTTGGGGTGTGTGTGTGCACGTGCTCACGTGTCCGTGCACCATCCCACCATGAATACCGCCTACCAAATGCAGTCTATTCAGCCCTCTGTGGTTAACATAATGGAAAATGAAAAATTAGTCATTAAATACAAGATTTTTAAAAAGAACAGTCTCACAAATAGATACTGCCTTGATGGGCCTAGTAGCTACTGACAATGGTGAGCTTTATAAATAATGCTGAAAGGAATGGAGAAAGCTTAGCAAGCTTGATTTTGTTGACAGACATGATTCTACTGGATTCTTAAGCAACATCTTGCAACTGAATCATTTACTAAGTGGAAAAAGAGAAATCTTGATAATTGGTTTTAAATAAAGCTTTTATTAAAGTGTTTTTTCAATTTCAAATCAAAATTGGATTACAATATAGAATTCATGGATGTAGAGAGGCAAATACTGGGAAAGACACTTGTAGATAACCTAAATAATTATGCTTAATGTGAAAATTAAGCTACTGGCACTCTGATTATTAGATAATTTAGATGAATTAATTTGCTCCGAAGTAAACTATAAAATAGAGAACATACTTGTCTTAGAATAAATTTGTACTGATGGGTGTTTAGTCCACTTCCCTACTCTGTAGCTGCTGTTGAATGTTACTGTTCCCATTTCTTCCCAGTCCTATTTCATTCTTAAAATTAACCAAAGAGACTAAGAAAATTAGTGATTAGAATCTTCATGTCTCTTAGAGTGAACGAAGCACCTGGGCATGATCTTCAAACAAAGAACTGGGGAGAGAAAGAGATGGTGGTGGCAGGGAGAATTAGATGAATTATATAGAATGCTCAGTGATGTTGTAAAACATTATATCATGAAATATGACACAGAGAAAATATGTAACACATATGGGCACAGTTGTAAAATGATTAAGAAGCAAACACCGTGCAAGCACCACTCAGGTCAGAAAGGGAACATCACCGGCACTCTGGAAGTTCTTTCCTCATACGCCCCTCCCAAACCCAGGCATCTTCCTCCCTCTACATGTAACCACTCTCCTGGCCTCTGTGGAAATAATTTTGTTTTTATTTTTGTCATATCAATATAGTATGCATCCTTTAAAATGTAGTTTTGTTTTCCCTGGTTTTGAACTTTATAGGAAAGAATCATGCTGTGTGTATTGTTTTGTGGCTTTTTTTTTTTTTTTACTCAATAGTGTTTATAGACTCCATCTATTTTGTTGTGTGTAACTCTAGTCTATATAGTTTCATCGCTATGTAATTGTCTTAGTCCATTCAGGCTGCTATAAAAAATGCCATAAACTGGGTAGTTTAAAAACAACAGAAATTTATTTCTCATAGTTCTGGATGCTAGAAAGTTCAAGATCAAGTCTTCAGCAGATGGATTGTCTGGGGAGAGAGGGCTCACCTCCTCATAGAGCATTCTCACTGTGTCCTCACGTGGTAGAAGAGGCAAGACAGCTCTCTGGGGCTTCTTTCAATGAGGGCACTAATTCCACCTAATCACCTTCCAAAGGCCCCACCTCCTAATACCATCACCTTGGGGGTTAGGATCTCAACATATGAGTTTTGGGGGACACAAACATTCAGACCACAGCAATAATATCCCATTGTGTGGATATGCCACTATTTATTCATTATACTACTGAAAAGCATTTGGTTTGTTTCCTTGGTGGGACAATTATAAACCTAGCTGTGAAGAAGATTCTTGAACATATGTCCTAGTGCACCCAGGTACATATATCTCCAGGATACATACCTAAAAAATTGATTGCTAGTATTTCCACATTTTCTATTTTATTAGGCGATGCCATACCATCACCTAATAAAATTTCAAAGAGGTTGAACCAATCCACATTTTAACCTGCAGTATATGGAAGATCCCATTGATAGCCAATTTGCTTCTGATTGCCATGTAGTGGTGTCTTATGATTTTAGTCTGTGTTCTCCTGAATATTTAAAAACTGGGTATTATTTTGTATGTTAGCCGGCCACTTAGGTTATAATGTTTATAAATTCCTTTAAAACAACAATTTACTTTATGTTGCAAAGAAAGAAATAATATAGACAGGAAAGAGTTAAAAGGATTGCCATAATTTCACTGTGGATTATAGCTATTGGAGCAAAAACTATGCAAAAAGGGCAAGGAAAGCAAGGGACTCTTCAAGAGGTTTAAAAGTTTAAAAGATGATGCTTTCTTGCCCCTTCACCTTCTTCTGACTTTGTAACATCTTGATGTATGGAAGGAGGTTATTACCTTGAGTTTAAATGAGAAGCTACAGGGATCTGAGCCATGCTTCAATGCAAGATTGTATGGTTATTGTGATAATGTAATTTAATTGAATATCATGTAACCCAATGAAATAAGAATGAAAAAAAGAGAGTTGTCATTCCTCTGCTATGAAAACAAAGTTGAATGCTTTGGAAATCTAGATGAAAGGCAAGTCACAAAAAAATCTGTCAAATTAATTGTAGGGCACATAAGACATAGGATGTGAAAAAATGTATAAAAACCTAGGAAGATTTTCCATTTATATTGCTTCAAGAATGCTTTAATTTCTTACTCCTTTTTAAAGAAATTGAGACTAGAAATCATAGATAATATGTTACAGAGATGGTTTATACAAGAATGACAATGTGGAACACAAATCAAAAAGCAAAGGCCTTGGCCATATATCAAAAGATTAGCAATGAATGCATATATATATATATATATATATATATATGCTCTTGTATGAAAGATAAAATATTAAAATATGTGTGTACATATATACCTTTCTAATGATTTTTAGTTAGCTTTTAAAATTAAATAACCAACTAGCTGTTCTGAGCATGCTAAAAGGAATTTTACTGCATCTACTTAGGCCAAAACATATACCCACATAGTAGAAAAAATAATGTCTTAAAAAGTAACATCTTTTTTCAGTTGTGGTAAAATTTACCTATAGTAAAATACACATATACTACAGTTCTCTGCATTTTGATGAATCTATAGATTTGTGTGATAAACACCCCAAACAAGCTATGCAACATATATAAAACGAAGAATACATCGTATGTGTGTATGTGTGTGTGAATACACCACCCCAGAAATTTCTCTAATTTCCTTGTGCCACCACAGGCAATCATTGTTGTGATTTCTATCACATGTTTCTTTTGTTTGTTATTGAACATCTTATAAATGAAATCAAACAGTATGCATTCTTTGTGTGAGACTTCCTTCTCTCATGTGATTTTTTTGTTCTATCAGTTGATGCTGAGAAGTATGCCATTATATAAATGTATCACAATTTATTTATCATTCTCTTGTTTATAGACATTTTGGGTTGTTACAAATTTTTTTTTAGTGGTTACAAATAAAGCAGCTATATGTATTTTTGCATAACTCTTTTTATAGGATATAAGTTTTCTTTTCTGTTGGGTAAACACCTAGGAGTGTAATTCCTGAGTCATAAATATGCATATAAATATAGACCTTTATAAAAAACCAGCAAACTTGTTTTTAAAGTGGTTGTTCCATTTTCCACTACTAGCAGTACCATGAGTGAGAGAGTTTCAATTACTCTACATCTTCACCAGCATTTGGTGTTGTTGGTCTTTTAAATTTAGCCATTTTAAAAATACATGGTTATATCTCAGTGTAGATTTACTTGCCTTTCCCTGATGACTAACGATGTTAAAGCCCTCTTTCAGGTGCTTATTACCCATCCCTACATCTTCTGTGAAATGTATGTTTATGTCTTTGATCTATCTTAAAGTAAAGTTTGCATTTTAGCACCATGTATTAGGTTGGTGCAAAAGTAATTGCGGTTTTTGCCATTACTTTCAATGAAACTAAGTTTATATGCATATCTATGACTCAGGAATTCCAGTCCTAGGTATCTACCCAAGAGAAAAGAAAACATATCCTACAAAAAGGGTAATGCAAAAATATGTATAGCTACTTTATTTATAATAGTAAAAAATTTGTAACAACCCAAATGTGGTTTAATATTTCTAAAATCAATCATGTTGGCAATTTTTTTGTAAATAAGTTGACCATATATTTGTGGATATATTTCTGGGCTTTCCATCATGTTCTAGTCATTTGTTTGTCTGTTCTATGCCAATATCACATTGTCCTGATTACTATAGCTTTCTAGCAAACCTTTAAATCAGTAGCATGAGTCTTCCAACATTATTCATCTTCAACTGTTTTTTACTAAACTAGGTCCTCTGAATTTCTATATAAATTTTAGGAACAATCTCTTTTTTAAAAATAAAAAGGCCCATTAAAATTCTGATTGAGATATGCTTCAATGACTAGATTAATTTAGAGATAATTGACATCGTAACAATATTAAGCCTTCTAGTCCATGAACAAAATCTATTTCTTTATTTATTAAAATCTTCTTTAATTACTCTCAGCAATGTTTTATTCACAGTAGAGGCCTTGCACTGATTTCATTAAATGTATTCCTATGTATTTTGTGCTCTTTGACGCTGCTATAAATGTAATTTACAATTTTTTTGAAGTTGTTTATTACTAATATATAGAAGGGAAACTTGTTTTTGCATATTGTCTTTGTATCCAGTGACCTTGCTAAATTTACTTATTAGTTCTAAGTAGTTATTTGAAAATTTCTAGAATTCTTTAGTCTAAAAACTTATGTCATATACAAAGACAGTGCTTATTTTTTCTAATATCGATAACTATTTTTTTACTTGCTTTATTGCACTGGCTATGACCTCCAGTACAATATTGAATAGAAATGGTGAGAGCTGACTTGCTTCTTCCTGATCTTAGGAGGAAAGCATTTAATTTTTCACAATTAAGTATGATCGTAGCTGTAGGGTCTTGTAGATTACCTTTATAAAACTAAAAAGATTCACTTTTATTTTTAGTTCGTCCATGGTTTTTATTATAAATGGGTGTTGCATTTCATCAAATGTTTTCTTAGTCGTTTAATATCTATCATATTTCCCACTTCTGGTATTCTTTGTTACTACATGTTTATATAAGTCTCTTCTAATATTTTTTTAGTCCTGAAAATTTTCTTCTTAGTATTTCTTGAAAGTGAATTGACATGATCATAGAGATTCTCTCACTTATTTTCTTTTGTTATAGTGTGGCCTCATAATATTTCTGTATTTTCTGAAAAAGTTTATGTAAAATTGGTAATTTATCTCTTAAATATTTGAAAGAATTCCCCAGTGAAATTACGTGGGCCTGGAGTTTATCTGGAGGCAAGTTTTCTATTGTTTGTTTTCTGTTGTGTCAGTTTTTCACTGCATCTGAGTTGTAGAATTTATTGGCATAAAGTTGTACATAATCCCTTATTATCTTTTTAATATTTGTAGAATCTATAGTAATGTCACTTATATAGCACTGTCTTCAGATATGGCATAAGTTTTTAGATTAAAGAATTCCAGAAATTTTCAAATAATTACTTAGAACTAATAAGTGAATTTAGCAAGGTCACTGGATATGAACACAATATGCAAAAACAAGTTGCACTTCTATATATTAGTAATGAACAACTTCAAAATAAAAAATTTGTAAACTACATTTATAGCAGCATCAAAGAGCATACAATGCAAAGGAATACATTTAATGAAAGCAGTGTAAGACTCTCTACTGTGAATAAAACATCCTTCTTTGGTTATCTGTGGTTTCTCTCTAACAACACAGAGAACTAAGTCTTCAAAAGTTTAAGATCATCAGCCAATAATTTAATTACCTGATGGAAAAAAGTCAACAGTATACAAAGGAAGATAACAGAAACCAGAATCTCTTCCAAATCCTTTGTACAATAAAAAAAAAACTACTAGATATGTGAAGGAAAAATCTGACCCATTTTCAAGAAAAGAAAAGTCAATTGAAATAGACCTGATATGATCTAGATGTTGGAATTATTAGACAAGTACTTTAAAGAAACTATTATAAATATGTACAAGTACTTTGAGGGAAAAAATGGTCATAACAAGTGAACAGATGGGGAATCTCAGCAGAGAAATTGAAACTATATTTTTTTAAAAAAAGGAAATTCTAGAACTGAAAAGTACAATATCTGAAATAGAAAATTCATTGAATATGGGCTTAAGAGCAAATGCAAGTTGGCAGAAAAAAGTGTCAGTGAATGTGAATATATAGCAGTAGAAATGATCCAATCTGAAGAATGAAGATTTTTCTTAAAAAGCTGGGGGATGAGGGAAAGAACAAAGCCTCAGTAGTCTGTGGTACCATATCAAGCAGTCTAATATATGCACAATTGGAATCTCAGACAAAGAGGAAGAAAAGAACAGGGGAGAAAAATATTTGAAAAAATAGTAGCCAACCCCCTGTTACCTGGAGGAAACTAAACCCCCAGCTCTTGCTTGCCAGCATCTGCAGAGCTGAACTACATTTTAAATTTTTTCAGCCTTCCAATTGCTGCTTCCACCAGGCTCTCTATAACCTCCCCCATGCATGCACAGAACAGGAGGCAGCAAAAGATTTGTGGGAAGCTTATATGCAGATTCTGATTAGTCTCTAATTTCTAGGATTTTCCCCACCCAATTTCCAGCCTCATGGACAACCCCAAATCCATTCCCTGACCCTTCAAGTCTGTAAGATAGCAGCATTCTGCTCAGGTTCTAACCTTCCCAGTACCTTGTAGACTGGGGAGTACCCTCAAGGGAAATGCCATATAAAAGTTGATCTCGCCCAATAAGTGTGGCTCCTTTCTTTAAATGGTCGAATCCCCTTCAATAGCTGCTCACTTTTTGTTGTTCTCCAGTGACTTCAAGAAGGCCACCCCCACCCCCACACCACCCCCTGCCAGCAAACTGTTGAATTGTTATCTATGGAGGGTTAGTCTAATACAAGCTGCCAGAACCATATCCCTGATGTATTGGTTTTAAAGATGCCAAACCCTGGTGTTTTTAGTACTGGATACACACTGTCTACACTAGCAGAGGTAGGTAGCTCCTTGCCTCCCAATACCCATATTCTTTTTCTTCTTCAGTGAAAAAACCCATATTTGATGTAGAGCCACAATGTACATTTCTTTTGGCAACAGGTAGATTTTTGTCTTGTTCCAGCCACTATTAATAGTAGTTTATGCTAATCCTAACTAATTTAAATGCAAGGAGACTCTCATATAAGTAATGTAGCAGTAAATACAGGTATAGCCATCATGTTGGACTTTTCAGGGAAGAAAGTGGTGAAGTAGAGAGGCCATTAGCCTGAAAACCGGAGGACATGCATTCTAGTCCTGCTTCTTCCAACTAGGCTACATATTTTGGGCAAGTCCCCCTCTCTGGGGCCACTGTCTCCTCATCTGTGAAAATGTTGCATTAAATTAAATCGTCTCTCATTTTTCTCTCCTCATTCCACTGAACCTCTCCATGATGCAGATAATATTTTCACTATCTTAAGGAGTTACAGAGCTTATAATTTTCAAAATTCTGATCATGAATCTCTGTTACAAACAAAACCCCCTTTATCCCTCATTTTAAAGGAACATTTTGTGACCCCAGTCAGAGTCTATGTTCCCACTCATCTTCATTTGTTGACCTTATGTTTCGAATGGAAAGACATCAATTTTTTCAAGGTACCTCTCTGCTCACAAAGATTTCCCTAATTTTTTAAGAGGCTGGAAGCAGTCAATGGTACAAATAAAACACATTTTCGACAGTGCTGAGGCTCAGAACTGTGGTTGAGATGATAAAATGGTTTTATTTTCTAGATGACTATTTTTCAAACTAGAAATATGTTTTGCATCAGTGATGTGTTAAGGTCAAGTCAAGAAAAGAGACAATATGTCCCATGTCACGGAGACCAGGATAATGAGAGTGTTCTCTGGGAGATGGCTCAGAATCTGTTCATTTCACCGGCAAAAGGTTATACCAGACAGATTGTTTCTCATTTGATGTCTTAAATTAAACTGCTGACATGGCCTGCCTCAAAGTAAGAAGCATACGTGTTTGCCAAACAGACCCTAAAGAAAATCCCTGTTTGAGAGATTTGGTTCCTTTTTCTGCAACCTTTGAGGCTTTTCTGTGTTTAAGGTATGCTTAGGAATTAAACCAGGTTTTCAACTACAGAGCAGCTCCCTAAATGTTCATGAAGGAGGCTTGGTGAATCTGAGACTTGCTGTTTTGTCAAAGTGCTGTGGGATAGAAGCGAGATAAATGCTAGTTCCTATTTGGAGTTTAGAAACATCACACATGCAAGATGCACGAGATCATAGAGGAATTACTGAAGATAGAAAGGACCTATGGAAGATTCGCTTTAGCCATTGCCCTCCACTCTGGCCCTGCTTTCCCTTAATGGCCATTTTCACCTACCTCAGAGCTCAAAGAAGACCAAATTGGCCAATGTCATGGTGAATGGTCTGCAGACCAGCAACATCAGCCTCACATGCCCTATCCCAGGCATCAGAATCTACACCAGAACAAAATCTGCAGACGATTCAGCAGGACTGATCCTCAGTCAAAAGAGGATCAGCTAGACACAGTTCTAGGTTTGGGGGATACAGTAGGGAATAGTAGTCCTGCTTGTGTTGCATTTACATTTTAATGGGAAAAGGGGAAAAAGCAATAAATAAGCAGACAGGTAAGTATTTGAGTTTCTGATGGTCATAGTGTTAAGGCAGGGAAAGAAGGGAAGGAAGCCTGGATGTGGAGTGAGGGTTACTACTTGTACATGGTAATCAGGGAAACCTTCACCAAGAGGGTAAAATGTGAACAGAGATATAAAGGAAATAAGAGAGCAACCCAATGAGTGAGTGGTCAGAAGACCTGAATTCCAGTCCCCAGATCTCCTTCTTCCTGTGTATTGCAACATTTTGCAAGCTACTTAAACTTCCTGACCCTGGGTCTCCTTAGTGGTCTACTACGAATAAAAATACCCATGATAGCTAATTCATGGCTGATTTGTGAGGATCAGATAGGATGCCTGTATGTACGAGTGCTGTTAACCTTGTCTGTGAGGCTGTAGTCTCCTTGGCCCTTTGCCTCCAACTCACAGAGACCAAACTGGGGTGATGTGAAGTTGCAAATTGAAGTATAAAGAGTTGAGGTTTGTGTACTTAATCTAAGCCTTCCTTGAGCACCATATACAACTCGTGACCTCACTTCCCACTATGCAACCCACGCGCCCCCCTCCCCACACTTCCTCCACCGTGGACCTTCCCTTACCAATGTCCTACCTGGACATCCTCCCTCACTCCTCCTCCTTCTCACACTCTCCTCCCTATGACCAGTCCTTTAATATCCCCTCTCCTTTGACAGCTCTTCACCACCTTTTGCTCAGATTCTGGTCCTTCCCCAGGGTGAAGGCTCTCTCCAATTTCTTCTATTGGAGAGTGTTCTTCTCAATGCAGTAGCTCTTACAGAATTTACATAAGAGATTCATATCCTCCTTGCTCTCATTTGGTTTGGGCTGTACAATGTGTTGGTGTTTCTGTCTCCTTTATAGACTCTTAGACCTACAGGATAAGCCCTCTTCTAAGAACAGAGACATGGAATGCTCAGTCTCTGTCTTGATTGCTGGGTCAGCAGGTAAAGTGATGGCAGTGCTGCCACCTGAAGAGTGTCCACCGACACAACGTATGACGGGAGAGACCCTTGGCAGGGCTGTGCTGCCATTGATGTTGTGGAGTTTGTTCCTCACTAACAATGTTTTTTTCTGGTTAATTTGAGAGAATGTCTGTATTTGCTGTTTCTGTAATCTTATTTTGTGTTTCAGTTGAGTAAGTGTTGCTGAATATCTGTAGAATGTGTGATAATTTTTTGTAAAAAAAAAACTCAATAAAAGAAACATTAGCATAGAAAAATATTTTATGTTGTGTAAAACACTTGGCTGAGGAAATGTTTTAATGCATTATATCAAAATGCTACAGACTCTCAGCAGTTAGATTACAGGAGACAGCTCTGTTTGGCACTGAAGGAGACCCCACTCAGCACTGCCAGGTTGGGAGAAGGGCACTGAGGGAGCGAGGATCAGAAATAGGATTGAGTATCAAAGGGTTCCCTTCAAGGAAACCAGCATTTGGTCAGCACCTTCAATGCAAATCATTGCTCTAGGTTCCTTGGAAGACACATTAATTAAAAAGACATCCAATCTATCTTCCAGTAGCCTACAAGCTAGAGATGATCTGCGTATAAACATTAATTCATTTGTCCTGTCTTTATGAGAGTTACTATGAGCAAGGGACTGTGCAGGATGTCAAGAAACAAAGATAAAACAGATGTGGACCATGCCCTTAGTTCAGTAGTGGTGAAAAGGCATGTTCATGAGTCATCCTAAGATAATGTTAAATATGAGTGGTAGATTTTGATATTAATGATTTTATATTATACTTTGAACACAGTATTTCATAGCACTTCACAGCCCTGTTTGACGGGCTTTTATTCATAGAATTTTGGTGATTTACAGAGTTTCAAAGGTCATGCTTCCCCTCTGTTGCTCATGCTGCCAACTCCACTGACAAGCCCTTCTCACCCCTTGAACCTCTCTCTTCAGCTGAGCTCACGGGCACCTTCCATAGTAAATGCTCAATAAACATTTGTGCATGGAATGAACTGGACCTGCTGTGTGCTTGCTGAATTTTATGCTAGTATGCCCCTCCATTTAGCACACGTTGTGGTCCCCTGACCTTAATAACAACTTGAACTGCCTATAACCCACACTATGGAAAGAAGTTTAATAATAGCATCCCCTCCACCTAAGAGGACAAATTGCCCTATATTGAGACTTCAGTTAAAGTCTCAAGGCTTCTCTTGCAGAGGCCACAAACTGGCAGAATCCAGATCACAGACATAAATCATGTTTTATTTCTTTGAAAACATTTAGTTTCAAAAGGTTGAGACATTTACCACCAACTCTACTTCTAGCACCTCCTTCTTTTATATTACCTGACTGGAAACTGAAGACATTTGTGCTGTCAACTCTGAGGGTCAGCAATCCCTGACTCAACACATCTTCATGCAGATTCTGAATTTTCAGTGGCATGTGGACCATGGCTGCTCTAAGTCCACACCATTCCCATGACATGAAACTTAGAACGGCAATAATCTCTACTCCCAGCTCACTGGAAAAAACCTAAACATCTTACCCTGCTTCTGAAGGGTCACTGATCCCCGATCTACAAAAGTGTAATAACCATCGAGAAAATGTTGGGAGAGATATAGAAGGGGGGGCCTAGAATATTGGAGTCTTAATGTGCCATAATTGAGGCTTTAAGAAAAAAATCCTGTGACTTAAAAGCACCAGTTTTTTTTCCATTTTGCATAAAAATAATCTAACATTGGAGTAAGAGAAATAGGAAGTATATCAATTTTTAATAAATACAAGCCACAAAATAAATTTAATAAATTATAAATGATAAAATTATTGAAAAATTAAATATTAAACATTCTCACATAAAAATGTAGAACATTTATTAATTAGGGAACATTTTCAGAGTAATACTTGCACTTTAAATGCTCTTAACTTTTTAAGCATGCAACGTTGTAGACCTGTTGAAAGTGGTCTTGGTGTGTTTGCGTGGCTGGTCACACTAAAGGGATGACACAATGGGTCAGTTCCCTGCAGGATGGGCCGTGGGGGGCAGATACCAGATGGTCAGGGGATTAGGCGGGAAATGGAGCCTAGGATGGGATTCCCAGGGCTGGCATTTATAGAAAAGTAATAGATTTCTCTTTTCCAGCTTTGATTTCAAATACAGGGAAGATCAATCATGATTTGACTGAACATTTCTGGCAGAAATCTGGAAGAAAGATTAATACAGATAGATCTGAGTCTATTCCAAGAAATTTAGGGGAACTGAGCCCTGGTGTTCTTATTGTGGAGTTTGGACTGAAAAAGATGGGAAGAAAAGACAATAGAAGAGATATCTGGAAAGGGGCAAGCTGTCATTTTTCTTCCTAGGTTGTTGTGTGCTTTTATCTTTTACCCTCTAATTTACACACAATTATTCTTTGGGTCTTCCCTGCCATATTCCCCCTTACCACATAGTGGGAACACAGAGGGCTCAATTTGTCCTCCTAGGTGGAGGGAATGACCACATCGGATCCTGTGCAATGCCATTGCCCTGTTTCATGAGATCTTCTGAGTTGTCTGAGGAGAGGGAAGGTGGGCGGTGTGGAAATGTGCTGTGCAGACCCCCCTTCCCAGAGGGACGTAGGGCCAGCTGCAGAGAGTGAGTGAAGCTAGCAGCCAGTATCAGCTCCAGCATCAGCTTCAGCTGCAGAAGCCACTTCGCTGGTCTTGCTCCTCCAGGGCAGCCTGCAAGAGACTCTGATAGGGAATATTCATTCCAGAATGCCCTGCCAGGTTAGCCAAAGCTTTGTGGGTCTGCGTTGCTGATCACCTTCTTCCTCTGACCAATCCTGTCTCTTCTCTCTTCCTTTTACGGGTATTAATCGCTAATAAGTATTGTGCTCCCCAAACTCTGTGTCAGTGACTGTTTCTAGACAGCCAGGCTTGCAACAGTTGGCAGTGAGAGGAGGGCTGAGAAAGCTGGTGGAGATAAGACAGAGTTTGAAGTTGAATCACTCACCACCTGCCTGGCAATTAGGGCCTGTTTTTCTGGTGATAGGTGGAGTACTGACAGCCCCTGCACCAGGTGGTGGTCCTGTTGTTAACACTTTCATTAGTTGCGAATTGGGATGGTGTGTTAGAAGAAGGGAACGAACTAGTGAGAGAAATCTACAGGACGCTTGACACTTAAGAAGGTGCAGACATAAAGAGAGTAGGATTGGATGGCTATTGCTAAGTGTCATTGATCCTCTCCAAAAAAATAATTCACAGCTGAAGATGAACAACAGGCAACTGAAAGCCAGAATGCAAGCCACAGGGACTCTTCAGTTACATGCAGTGAAGCTCTCATCACCTCCAGCTGGAGGATTCGGAAAGCCAAGGACCACGCCCAGGACTTTAAGTCAGAGTGGCTGACGCAACCAAGACAGGTCTGTTAACCCAAGCTCAGGGCTCTGGTTGGGAAAACCTGGGACCTTGACCCATGGAATAAGGACATCTGGGTGGATGACTCAAAAGAATTTATGGCAAACCCCAGTATCGCTTCTCAGCCTTTTGGCTAAGATCAAGTGTATAGCAAACCCTGGTGGGAGAATAACAATGCAGGCTTCTGACACTCTGCAGCTAAACCATGTTATGCTCAAAGGAGAATCACACACCTTTTGAAATAGAACTCCTGGCGTATTAACTAGGCCCTACTAAAGACAGAGTATCTGACCAATGCATCCCGGTTTGCCCAAGATCTTCCCAGCTTTTCCGGTTTTAGCACTGAAAGTCTGATGTCACAAGAAACCCCCCAGTTCTGTGCAAACTGAGGCTGTTGATCACAGTAAGCACAAGACACTAAGTGACCATGCAGCCTGAGCCACCCATCATGGTTTGGGTCCTGTAGACCCACCATATCATAAGGTCAGGCAGGCCCAGCAATAAGATGGGAGTGACACATCTGGGATCAAACACAGGTGGGACCAAATACTCAAGCAAGCTGCATGAACAGGTAGCCCAGAGCCACGGCACCCACCACGGTTACACAGTCCCTGCCTTGGCTCCTGCTTATGAGTGTGTGGGGCATAGTGTGTAACCAGCTGAAAACAGAGGGAAAGGCTGAGTTTGCTTTACAGATGGGTGTCTCAGTGTGTAGGTGTAAGCCAAAAATAGATGGTGGCTTCAATATAGCCTCATCAGCAGTGGCCTTG
Organism: Pan troglodytes; assembly: GCF_028858775.2. NCBI lineage: Eukaryota > Metazoa > Chordata > Mammalia > Primates > Hominidae > Pan > Pan troglodytes. The sequence continues at coordinate 105,560,967 of NC_072402.2, read as the reverse complement.
AAAGACAGCGTCGAGGGACAATTCTCCCAAAGGGCAGTTTCAAGGGTCATACCTGGCATCAACTTGTGCAGAAAAAGAAATGAGCCATGATTGAAATAGACACAGAATTTTGGGCTCTAGTGATGTCCCTGCTCTCTGGTCATGCATTTCAAGATCCTTGTATCCAGGGACCACAGGGCACGAACAGAGGTAGAGGTGACTGACCCCGATGATCAGCAGAGAATGGGCTGCTGTTTCACCGTGGGAGCAGGGGAAATATGTGAGAAACCCACTGGGTGCTTTTTTACTCCCTTGCCCAATTGTAACTGTCAGTGGACAGGGTCAGCAATCCTGGTCTGAGAAGGACATGGTGACCAGAGGCCCTGCCCCCCTGGAGAGGATGATCTGGGCCCAGCCACAAAGGTGCACAGAGGTGGGACCTGAGAGTGAGTGGAATCTAAACTGAATAGTGGAGGAGGAGTCAATGATGGTCACCTGTGGGTCCCAAAAGCACCTCCCTGCCCAGACAATCACATGGGTGCTATAATTATTCATGAATTTTCCTTTTCTTTTCTTTTTTTTGAGACAAGGTCTCCCTCTGTCACCTGGGCCAAGTGCAGTGGTGAGATAGTAGCTCCCTGCAACCTTGACTTCCCGGGGTTCCAGGGATCCTCCCGTCTCAGCCTCCCAAGTAGCTGGGACTACAGGGTCTTGCCACCATGTCTGGGTAATTTTTGAAAGAATTTATTTTATTTTATTTTTTGGTAGAGACAGGGTTTTGCCATGTTGCCCAGGCTTGTCTCAGACTCCTAGGCTGAAGCAATCCTCCCTCCTTAACCTCCCAAAGTGCTGGGATTGCTGGTGGGAGCCAGTGTGCTGTACCGTGAATTTCCCTTTTCTAAGTTTCTCCCCAGGAAGAGAAGTCCATGGAAATCCTGGGAGAGTTGTTTCCTGAACATATATGGAGAAATGAATTCAGGTGGTCCAAAGGGTGGGCTGTAGTGGACAGATCCCTCTGGGTGGAAGGACAGAGATACACCTCCCAGATCCTCTTTCAGGGAAGGACTTGCCACCGAGCTGTGGGCAGCATAGTGGACAGATGACTCCCCTGTCACTTTTGTTACCATCCAGCCAAGATGCAGAGCACTGCTTGCTTGAGGTCACAAGCTCCCAAGACAGCTCTCATTGATGACAGAGTAAGGCAGAGTAGCATGAAGCTGGCCGTTTCAGCCAAACTTGGTGCACTCCGATGGGCAGTACCCTCTCCAAAGCACCCACTGGCTTGGCTGAGGTCGGTCACTCCTGCATCATAGTTCTACTTCTCCCTCTGCCTAATTCTGCACTGTATGTCTTCTACTCATGGCTATGATTCCCTAAAAAACATCTTGCACCCCAAATGCCATCTAAGCTTCTGCTTCTGGAGAATGCATTCCATTGCTATCTCTGAAAGAATCTTTGGCCCCAAAGCCAGGCATCAAGGGCAGGAGATAAAGATTGCCTCCCCATGCTTGTCGTGGATGCTTAGGAAGTCACCTTGCAGGCCAGGGTCTGTCCTGAAGCAACCACTGGTTAGAAATGATTCAAGCAGTGCTATCATGTGGCAAAGTAGAGCTTTAAAGGAAAGCTTCTAAGGCATCTCAGGGCATCAGTCTAGACCTAAAAAAGAAAAGCTACTTCCAGGGCTGAAGGATCCTTGGCTATGAAGGTTTGGAGCATTCAGGACCGGCATGGCCTGCTGACTTGACATCACATGACAACCCCCATCCACCATAGATGCGGTGGGTATAACAGTGTCCAGAGAGAAGGCAGGGAGAAGCTGCAGGGCGTCTGCAGGTCACAGTGGCACACCCGTGTTCAGGTGGCCTGTTGATTTGTCTGTCTTTCTTGACTGCCTAATGCCCACCTGTCTGTGTTGATGGCAGTGACTGTGGTGTTTCCTGTGGTCACTGTAGTGCTAAGCATAGAGCCTATCCACAGGAAACATATTTGTAGAAGGACTGAAAGTACTCAAGAAAGGAGGCCTCATACCCCAGAAGACCTCCAGCTTTCCAGCACTGCCTTAGACGAGTCAGTGTGGACTCCTGGAGGTGATCAGTAGTAAGAACAGCACTGATGACCTCTGGGGAGATCTGGTGGAGCCAGAGTTCCAGGAAATCTGAACATGGCTGTAACTAAAACTCTGGGAGTTTTTTGTTTTGTGTTGTTTCTCATGGCTGGCATGGCCTAAAAAGCATGTGTTATACTTTTTTGTCACATGAATATATGGATGGATGGAGGCACGCATGGGTGAATGAATGGAGACAGAGAGAGTAGGAGAGAGGCACTTCTGGAGTGTATCAGTTAGAGTGCTTTTCACTGACAGTAACAGAAAATCTGACTAAAAGCAGCATAACAATGAGATGATTATTATCTCACAGAAGTTTGGTGACAGAGTCGTCGAGGTTCAATTCCCTGGTTCAATGATGTTACCAAGAGCCCTGTTTCCTCACGTTTTGGTGCGGTGGTGTCCTCCTCTGACTTGAGTTGATCCACAGTCTGTCCTCTTGTGGTTGCAAGATGGCAGCATCAGCCCCCAAGTCATATTTAGGATAGGAAAAGAGGCTGTTCCTTCTTGTATCTCATGTCTATTTTTAAGAGTAAGAAAAGCTGTATCAATCACAAGGACAAATTTATGCCATAGTGACAAATAACCTCCAAATCTTAGTGTCTTAGAACAATAAAAGTGCATTGCTTGTTCTTGCTCCATGTCTTAAAGACTCGCATGCTCACCATAATGGACCCAGGCTAATTGAGACTCTCATATTAAAAAGAACTTCAAATTTAGTGGTGGCAAGGGAAGAGAAGGCTAGATGGTTTAGCCTCTGCTGTTAAATTCTTTGGCCTGAAGTGATACATGTAACTGTGTCTTAGATTTTGTTGACTAGAATTCTACTATGGCTGTGCCTAATTTCAACGGCATGGGCAGGTACAATTTGCCAGGTACATAGAAGTAGACCAGAACCAGATTACCAGTGAACATGAGCAAAGACTTCAAAAACAGCCTTTTATAGAAATCCCAAGCCACTCATATCTCTATGGCCAAAATTAAGTCACATGATCATAACTAAATAAAAACCCTATCCAGGGGGAATGGAATCAATATCAGCCTGTGGGCCAAAGAAACATTTGTGGATTGATCTTGGTAGGCAGAAAACAGTATCCACTGCCTGCTACAAGAAGACGTATTTAGCAATGTGAGTTCATTGAAAAGGTCCTTCATAAGAGGGTTTCCTTTAGATTTAGAAGATAATGGCTTTGATGGGTTAGGATCTTACTCACTGACAGTTCCTTAATCACCACGGGAGAGTCAGATCAAAATAGATCCTGCAGTGGGTACTATGAAGGATTTCACCTTCATTCCCTAACAGCTTTGTGGGATGAATAATGAAATGTAAGCAATAAGCAAAGCTCTGGTTTGTTAGGCTTTCCCCCCAACCAAAATAAATTCAAGCAAATGACCAAATAAAACGTCTTTGAAAGAAGTCCATTCATTCTCTTATGGAGAGTTAATGAGGGAGACTTGAACTCAGCAAGTCCTGTCAGTTTCTTCCTTCTCCCCTCTCTTTCCACCCTCCAGCCTCTCATAAAACAACATAAGGGGCCTGTGCCCTATTCTGCCATAGTGTTGGTCATCAGATGTTTATGATTTTGTGGCAGTGTACCGGCAGTTTAGGCAAACAATTGGCATAGGAGGGGAGGATTGCAGCAGATGGTTGAAATTCCAGAAAAATGCCCTGGCTAAGTCAGGCTCAGCACACCTCCCACCCCACGAGGATTAAAACTGCTCTATTTCTGGGGGGCTACAAACCTGGAAGCTTTTTGCCTCTAGCCCCTTTGAAAGAAAAAACAGAGGGTGAAAGAGGGAATCCAGTCTGTATTACCAACTTGATCCCAGCCCCCAAACAGGCGTGTGTGTGTGTGTGTGTGTGCGCGCATGTGAGCGTGTATGTCACATATGGCAATTTGAAACAGTTAAACATATGAAGAACTTTTTCATTCACAGATGGCAAAAAAAGGCATTTATTTTTTCATATAACACATTCTTGGGATTTGGAGCCAACAGCCTCCAGGGAGGATCACAAATCCACTCCGTGCCCTGGATGACTTGGGTTTATGTTTGAAGGTCTGCTCCAGCTGAAAGATGAGTAAAACCGTGGATAAGTCAGACAGTTCCCTGTTGGCCACTGGGGCCTAGGGGCACTGGTTATTTCAACAAGGCTATATGAAAAAGTCCAATTCGTAACATTTGCTTCAGATGGACCCACCTGTCTGAGGCAGCCGAAGGAACAAACTTTATCCATTGGGCTAAATCCTTCTCGTGGTCCTTGGCTGGCACCTGGTGCCATAGCTCTTCTGGGAGGGCTTCTGGGGCTGCTAGGGGAGAGTGGAAGTAGATTTCCTGTGCAACTGCCCTGCCCCCCTTCACCAGTGAAGCAAGCATTGCTGCTTTCCAAGGTTCTTGCCTGCTGCTATGAGAGCAAATTGGGATCCAGAGTGCCCAGCCAAGGCACCAATGCTCTGTACGACTTGCAAAGACAATTGTTCCACTGCAGCTTCTGACAGTGGGAAGGGAGAGTTAATTAAATCTCATCATAAAATTAAGTAGCATAACTATATATTTTAGAGCCAGTGTAATTATGCCTTATCTTGGAGTCTTGTAAATTCTTTGTGACTGTGATGTATTCTTATCAGAAATTTTTATAGAATTCTAGAACTAAGGGGGTTTTAGAGATCACATAGTTGGGTGACTTCATTTTATAACGATGAAAACAAACCCAGAGAGATTATATGACAGACCAAAGCCTACAGTAAGTCACCTGACTCAACATTGAGTACTCTTGCCATTTCATTTGATTTGTATTTTGCACAGAGCTGAAGTGTACACCAGGTGAAAATAGCAGAGGGTCAAAATAGCCTCTGAAAATCTCTTAGGAAGTCACTATGCTGGAGATGAACACATCTGTCATTGAGTCCAACACTGTCAAGTTTGCCTTCAGAGTCAATGCAATCGTTATTTCTTAAGTTGCACACCAAATGAAGTGGCGGGTTGGGGTTTCCGGGGCCTGCTGTGTGGAAAATGAGTCTTTAAAGACCCACAATCTGTAAAGTAGCTTCTACCAGGAGAGGCACCCAGAACTGAGATGAACTCATGGATCAGAAGAGTCTTTAGGTGAAGACTCGAGAGATAGTAAATTCAGTTTCTCTTCCTCCATCACAGCTGAAAGTGGAGATCTGGTAGGTGTGTTGTTATTTTGAAGGTCACTGTCAATACCTATCTCAGGAGTCTCCCATTTTGCACTCTGCCAGCACCTCTTTTCCTGCCCTGCCAATGGAATTGTTGTCCAACTTTTGGATTTTGTCAGTCTCCTAGGGAGAAATGGCATTTCGTATAGTTTTAATTTGCTTTTTTCTTGTAATGAGTGACACTGCTAATCTTGATGTATGTTTGACATTTGTGTTTCTTTTTCTACTGTTTGCTCATGTCTTTGGTTCATTTTTATATTTGGGTTGTTAGTTGTTAGTCTTTTTTCTTTTCTAAGAGCACTTTCCACAGATAAATTAGTGCTTTGCCTGTATATGAGCTGCAGTTATTTTTCTCTTCTGACTTTCTTTCTACATTGAGAAGGAGTTTTTTTAATGTAATTGAATTTATTAATTTCTTTTTCTATGGATCCTGAAGTTTTAGTCATAGCTAGAAAGGCCTTCCTGAAACCAAGATTATGAAAGAATTCTCATGTGTTTCCTTTGTACTTTTATGATTTTACTTTTCACATTTAAAACATGGATCTTGTTGTATAGTGAAAAGTATGGATTCAATTTTATCTTTTATCACATGACACTCAGTTGTCTCAGTGCCCTGTATTAAAAAGTCCATCTCTATCGCATGCTGAATTCTATGTGTATTTTGTTTTTCTATTCTGTTTCAATGGTGTACTGATATGGCACACCACAGTCTTTAAATATTTAGGTTTTATTAGTATGTTCTAATATCTACTAGAGCTGATCTCTAATACCCCTGCTCTTGCCAGTTTTTCTTTAGGAATTTCCAGGTTATTTTGTTTGTTTATTTTTCCACATGAACTTGAAAATCAGCTCGTTTAGGTCCAGACTAGGACATTCATGCTTTTATTGGAATCATGTTAAATCTGTAATTCAGAGGGAATCGATGTTAATGATGAAAAGACTTACTGACTAAACATTTTGGGACCCTTCATTTGTAAAAGTTTCAAGGAGATTCTGTTGGTGTCTGCACACTGACCTCCACACTCAGCAGTGAGTTCTGCTGGACCAGTATTAGGATTGTGTTTTACTTGAAGGCTGAATCACCCAGAAAGCCAGAGCTGGAAAAGGTCAAATGTTTTTCAGTGTTTTCATGGGAGTTCTGCCTACATCATTGTTAATAATGTGGAATATATAAGAATTCTCAACCAGCAGGTTATTCTGAATGACACCTCCACATAGCTCAGCAAAGCCATTTCATTACCTTTGGATAAGTTTTGCCCTATGCAAAAATTGTAAAGCGACCAATTTTGGGAACCTCACCCTTCCCTTTTTTAAATTATTCCCCCAACACGGCATCCCCCTCCCTTCTCTGAAGCTGTCAATAATAACTCCACGCTGTCTCCTATTTTCCTTTCATCAAAATCTATCCCTGGGAAAGAATCTGGTATCAGTCATTTACACCTAAGAGATTCTTTCTGTCTGACAGTGGAAAGAAAGATTGCATTTATTTAAAAGAGTTTTGAGCACCTGGGAGCAATTGGAGGAGGCAGGCAAGGAACCTTCCAGGTGTCCCTGAAATATTACCAGGTGGATCTACACCTTCTATACTACTTACAGGCTGAAGAGGCCCCTGCAGACCTCAGTAGATGCTCTTATCATCTTCCTTCCCACACTCTGAATCACAAAAGAAGACAAGTAATTTCATTGTGACCGAAAATTGAAAGGAGGCCATCCAGAAGGAAGACATTTCCCTTCCATGCCCAGGCTTGGCATTACGCATCCAGGATCAGAGTCCTCTCTCTGTAAGCCAGAAGTGGTGTGATTAGAAGCACAAATAAGAAGTGCATCACATGCAACTTCTCTCACAACACACGCAAAGCAATCAATCTTAACCTCTGGCAGCCACACCAGGGAGGCTGTCTTTCCCTCTTTATTTATTGACTTGCCCTTGACCAGCCCTTAACGTATTTGTTTTTGTCATCACAAGGTTTTTGCTTAAAATCCAGCCAGCCCTATTTCCTTCCTGGGATATAGATGGCTCATCTGTCAGCTTCTTTCAGCATTAGTGACCGACACCCATGCCATATTGTAAAATAAAGCCCACTCGACTGTGATTCAGTATCATGGAAATTTTTGGCTCAACAGTTCAAAGTTTTAAAGAGCAGAGGGTCTCTGCTTTGGAGTCAGGTTCTCCCTGGCTCCAGAGAGTCTGAGTCCCCCACTCTTCTGAGGCTACCTTCTAGGCGCCCCCCACCGACGCTGCTTGGGATCTGGCAAGAAAACCTTGAGGTGCCTCAGGCATCATTCTCCATTGCTACTGCTTTGGAATGAAAACTTTGTCCCGTCTCTAAACACGGCATTTGAACACTTAAAAAACCCAGAGCTTCACCCTCAGGTATAAGGAGAGTCTTTGGAATAAATGTGAAAGGAATTTGTTACTGAAGTTCCTGAATGTGAGGCACTGAGAGTTGAGAACTGCACTTCATTTTTAAACACCGCAGCAGAGTGACTCTGCTTCAAGAGCTAACTGTGGTGCACAATATTAAAGGCCCCAATTCCCTCTGACATTTCTTCTTTTCTCTCAGCTTCAAAACTTAAACAGAACTGGAAGTGAGACTTGGGATGACAGGGAGGAGGATGCAATTCCGACTATAGGAGACCGTGTTGCCTTGTCCTTGTTCTGGCCATTCTCTCTCAGGCAGGCGGTCTGGTTTTTATCTCTGGACTTTTGATTAGGATTTCATAAGAATGCATATCACAAATCAGCTGTGCAATAACTACAATAGTTTATTTTTCTCTAACTCTGGCTAATTTATATTCAGCCCTGACTCTGCTGAGGTAGAGGAAGTGTACCCTCTGTTGATCCAGGGTTCCCCCTCACCTCTCTCTCTGGGATGGCATTTGCTGTGCAGGCACTTACAGAGGGGAGAGGAGGAGTGTGGAAGGGGGTATGGGAGGCGATACTTTTGATCGCAGAGTATCTGCCACTCAGGTTTCGGCTTAGTAGTCTACCAGCCCTTCTGCCTGTGTCCTCAGTTCTTTGCTCCTGTTCACCTGGACCCCGAGGCCAAACATCTCTCTCAGCTTACCAGGGTCATGCTTGACGAGTCATCATTTTGATCCTTTCATGCCACATGTCCTGCTGAACCATGAAAATCTCCAGAAGATGGTCATGAGTACTTCCCCATCTGCCCAGATTCACTGTAGAGCAATTTCATCCCTTTGGGAAAGGCACAGGTGCCCTGTGGTATTGGATTTTGGAAAGCACTTTGGGTTTTCCTGCTTCCACGGGGCTCAGCACAGAAGGCAGAGTTAGAGATACTTCTATTCAGAAGACACTTCTAACCATCTATGAGCTCATGGATTCTTCTTGTCTCTCTTTCATCTTCCCAAGCCCAGGAAATTTTTTCTAGTCTGGTGAGTTAAAGGTAGAGAGGAATGAATTTCTTCATTTTCCCATTCAATCGCCAGCTCTCAAAATTTTTGTCACTTTATCTTCTAGGGAGATTCAAGAGCCAAGGGTTTTGGAAGACAAAATCCAGGAACGCAATTTTGCTTTCCACCCTATGTAGCATTCTTCCCCTGTAGAATGACCCTAAAGTGGCCCAGCTGCTTGAATGAGTATAAAACACATTAATATTTCAAAGATATTATTCTACCACAACGATAAAATAGCATAGTATGCAAAAATCTCTCCTTGAAAAGTCCCCACATTTGCAGCTCCTAATGCCTGCTTGCTAAGGGTAAAGTGAAGCAATAAATCAGAATGAAGAACTCCAGCAAACTCTGTGAAATTTAGAGTTAGTTTTCCAAATATGGCTACTTTTAAGCACACTGATGTTTATTTCTTCTTTTTGAAATAGTTGTGTTATAATGTCTTAACTTAGGCAAAGGACTTCAAGCACTCTCTAAGACCATATTACCAATATGGTGGTTAATACCAGATCTCTTCCTAATTTGTTCTCTGCTGCCCTTGTTCTGCTTGGTATAATCTGAGGGCAAAATTTATATAAAAATGGAGTGTAACATTCAGTATGATTTTGTTATCTTTCTTTTCTCTAACACATCCTCTAAAGGTATTTTCTTTTTTAATCTTTCCCATTTAGAATTCAATTTTCCTTAATGTGTAAATGAGTGCCTGTAAAACACTATTTTTCATATGGTTAATTTTTGAGCATGTTGCTACTCATTTAAACTTCCTTTTTAATTGTAAGTTCCTTTTACAGATTTTGGAGTCAACAATCCCACTGTAAAAGGAATATTTCTTTTTATTGACTATACCAACTGGAAATAAAAATAGCTATATAAAAAGGAAGATTATTTTGAAATTATTAAAGGTAATGACAGCAAATATCAATGTAGAGCTCAATATTCAACATTGTGCAAATAAAGACGTAAATCCACATATATGCACGAACACCTATATAAATGTAAAGACATATTTAAGAAGGGGATAATATAAAGATAAAAAGTTGGTAGACTATGGAGCAGAAAAGAGAATGGTACCTAGGAGGGAATAAAATAAAGTAAATTAATATTTAGAAGGTTTCTGCTACATGCCTGGTACTTCTTAAACCTGTGATGCAGACATTATAACCTCTATTTTGCATAGAAGGAAACTAAGACTCAGGAGGGTTAAGTAACTTGCCCAAAGTTACATGTCTACTTAGCAACAGACCTGGCCTTGAATTTAGGTCAGCAGGACACCAAAACATCCTCTTTTTGCAATAATACTTAACTGTGGTCAGTTCAGTATCCACAGGGTGCCAAGAAAGGTGTTTGGGTATACTTACCTTGTGTTCTTTATATTTACAAAAATCCATGCCAAAAGATTAGTTAGAAGGAATACAATGGAAGAAGATGGCCAACCATCCATTCTTAAACAAACTATATCGATTTCACACATTGAAAAATGGTTGGCTACAACCAACCTTGTTGAAGATATTGATTTGATCAGGCAATCTTTCAAGATATGATCCAGGTCTTTGGCAAGAGCTATACCATTTTTGCAATCCACGGAATGGTGACAGCAGTTCACTTCACACCATCACAAATTTCCCACGAGAGCTAACAAAAGCTTACAGCTTGGTAACATGTGGCAAAGTGCAATATTCAACTCACAAAGTAAAAGTAATATGTCATCATTTCATGGTACAGTAATAAACTATGTATATATTATAAGTGATGTGGAGTCGGGCAGAGGGGGCAAGGGTAAATCTTCATACAGAGGACATATTGTGAACTTAGAAATAGCTGGAGATAATGCATTTATGCAACCAGACACACATTCACTTCTAACACTCAGTCGAACAACTTGGAGTATAAATGCCTTTGTTTGTTTCCCTTCAGCATGGGACTAAAATTCAGGTGTTTTAACTTTAAAATCGGTTCTTGCAAGTGCCATGTTTTTGGTGATGCTTTTGGTCCCTTTAGACTCCTTGGTCCCTTAGGAAAAAAATACAATTGACTTCAGTCTAATTTTCTTGAAGACCTAATCTTTTAAATAAAATTCTTGGTAAAATATGTAAACTTTGTATAACTAATGCCTTAATAAGTGCCTTGAGATGTTTTTACTCTTTCATTTAAACCAGCCAGCCAACCAAACAAAAAAACCCCTTAGATGACCTATGTCCAAACTAAGCAGGACCAATTTTTACAAGCTTATCTTTGTATTTTAGCAGCAGTTCCCTTCTCTCTTTTCTGATTAATTATTATGTTGGTTTCCAAACTGGCCACTTAAAGGGGAAACTTTTTTTTAAATGGTTATTACAAACAAATAGAACCAACAAATAATAAACTTAGTAATAATATATGGTTAATGAGCTTCTCATCCACTGCCAGAAAAACTGCTTCAGGATAAATTTATTCTTCTCTGAGGTAGATTTACTCTCAAAGTCCCAAGGAAGAAATCAAATATCCCAGAAACATAGGAAAATTCAAGGTGAACTTTTTTTTTCTAATTTTAAATAAAATTCAATGCTTTGGCACGTCACTTGAATTAGCCCAGAGATATTCTGAGACAGTCTCAGGTAGAAGGAATAACATGGGCTCCTGTGCCAGAAGCCCGAGTTCCTGTCCCTGAACCACTACTTCTTAACCAGCTGATCCCTAGGGAGTTGCTTGCAACCCCCCCACCCCCACAACCCCCACCAAGCCTGGTTTCCTAACTTATAAAAACCAAGATCAATAAGTCCATTTTCTCACGAGATGAAACAAGGTAATATTTGAAAGTGTTTTTTATACTCTGAAAGTTAGTACAGATTTTTTAAAACATGAAACTCGTATCTGAAATGGTACATATTTACAACAATGCAATTACCTTTGAACTTTTCTTTACCATTGTAGGGAATTGCGACCACGTTAGGAGTTAAACAGGCTTTCGTATGTCCAGGCTTGTAACTACCACCACCATGGGAAACTTTTCTTTTTTTCCTTTACTCATCTTCCTTCCTTCCCTTCCTTCCCTTCCCTTCCCTTTCCTTCCTTCCTTCCTTCTTTCCTTCCTTCCTTTCTGCTTTCTTTCTCTTTCTTTCCTTCCTTCTTTTCCTTTTTCTTTTTCTTTCTTTTCTCTTTCTTTCTTTCTTTCTTTCCTTCCTTACTTCCTTTTCGTTCTTTCTTCTTTCTTTCTTTCTTTCTTTCTTTCTTTCTTTCTTTCTTTATCTTCTTTCTCTTTTTTAGACAGTGTCTTGCTCTGTCACTCAGGCTGGTATGCAGTGGCATAATTATGGCTCTCTGCAGCTTTGACCTCCTGGGCTCAAGCAATCCTCCTGTCTCAGCCTCCCAAGTAGCTGGGACTACAGGTGCGTGCCACCATGCCTGATTAATTTTTATTATTTTTTGTAGAGATAGAGCCTTGCTCTGTTGCCCAGTCTGGTCTCAAACTCCTGGCTTCAAGCAATCCTCCTGTCTCTGCCTCTCGAAGTGTTGGAATTACAGGCATGAGCCACCATGCCTGGCACATTTTCTTTCACAGGGAAAAGAGTGAATTGATTTCCAATCAAATAATTAGCACCTGACTCACCTCTTTATTTCTTCTTAAAATAAAGCCAATTTGTTGGTTGAGGATGCACCTATTTAACAAGTATTCTGCTTAGTGCTGCCTGGAATTCAGGGTCCTGCTGTGAAGGAATGTTAAGGGACTCACTCACTATTCCACCAGCTTTTAAAGAGCAGGGACTATCTTTGCATCTTTAACACCAGGCGCTGTGACAATTGTTTGAATTCAGCCGTTGAAATGAATGCAGTGTAATAAGGAGAAGCCATGAGCTGACAGGTGTTGAGTATTAACGCTGGCCTGGAGATAGTCTGCTCAAGGGCATATCACCCATCAGAAAACAAGGCCCGTGGCTGAGGTGTGTTTGTGTGTAAAGGTGGAGTGTAATTCGGTTTCCTCTGTGAGGCTGTGCATACACTTTTATTTGTGTCATGTGTAGATAGATGATGGTAAATGAAAAGAAAATTGTCAGAATTTAGATGGCCACTTCCATGTGCAAGTCCGTTGATGCGACATTTTGAGTAAAATCTGCTCTTTAAAAATAAATCAAGTCCTTCCTTTCTCTAGTTCTAAAAGTTAGTCCACTTTGCCTTTTCATTCTGACTTTCCAAATAAAAGGCTTATTTTACTTATTTTTTCATTTTAGTGTAGCTTAACTTTTTTTACATAAAAAAGGAACATGTTAATAGATGAAGAAAAAAAATCAGTCTATTTGTAAATATATTGGTGTGTTTCACTTCACTCAGATGTCTCTCTGGTCTGAATTAGGCTGTAATGGGGCCAAACACCAGGTTGGTTTTGTGGGGAAAAGCCAAGTAGTCCATTTTAATTACTTGTTGCCATATCTTTAAACAATGCACCAAGCGTAGAAATGTTCAAAATATCTTTCCTTCTGTCTGATTTCACTTTAGTCAATCCAAATTTGGCATCACTGCTTTCTGAAATATTTTTGATTGTAGAGCAGTTGGTGATTTTAATAATTTAGTGTAGAGAAAGAATGAAGAGAAAGAAATTGGAATTTAAAACACAATGGCAAAAAAGTTAATTTAAAGTGATGTTTGGCTAGAAAAAAAAAAAGGTTCCCTTAGCGATGCTGTTGTGTAATTGAACGGATTAAGGGAACTGACGGGAACTTCACTGGGTGTCTCAGAGGAGGCCTCTGGGGTCAGCCCTTGGCTCTTGTGCCCCACGTTAAACAAGTTTGTCAATTTTCCATCAGATTGATTTTTCTCACAGGTCTGAAGGCCTTGTCTTATTTCGCCTCATTTCCACAGGGGTTCTTAACATCGCAAACATCCATTTACTTTGTTTCAAATTGTGAAGAGTGATTTTTATCTCTGAGAGATTACCAAAGAAGAAACCGCTGGAATTGGGAGACCTTGTTTAATATGTAGACTATGTTGGTCATCTACCGTTTTCTTTCATTATTCTTTTCTTTTGAAATGAAATACCCTTTAAGGACAATCATGTTTACCTAGTTTACCTAGAGTTCTCTTCTGCATTTGATTTTTTAAAAAATATCTGCTTATAGCAGAGGTTTCTGAAGATCAGATGGGTTATTCTTTCCAAGACAAGTTCAGTCTAACTATGAGCAGATTCTAAATAGGCTCCTGGGAAATACACATACTTGCTAATGTTTAGGAGTTGGTCCACCTGGCCCAAGGACATCTGCAAGGACTCAAACACTACGTAAAGAAGCCAACTCCTGGCTTGTAATCCTTAGTTTCTTCATGTTAAATATTGGATCCCTCAGGTAGTTTTTCTTTTAATTGTGTTCTGTTAGTTCCAAAAAAGAAAAATTGCTTTTACTCCAAAAAAAAAAAAAAAAAGTTCCTTAAAATGACTTTTAGTCTTAAGACTTCCTTTTGAGTTTTTTGGAAAGCTTATAAGAAAAACACCACATTTACATAAGCAGAATCAATTATATCTTCCATTGCTGTCCTTACACATGCTTGGCTATTTCTTATTTAAATAGGAAACCATGAAAATATATACATCGTGCATTTCTGTTTTCTTAAACTTTCAAACATTGTCTTCACATTCGTGATCTCAGTTTCTCCTCCCTATGGTGCTGTGAATTAGGGAGAATGGATATTGCCATCCCCCATTTACAGATGGCATGAGTGTGTCCTGCCTTAAGGCACACACTAGTAGAGGCAGTGTTGGATCTAGAACCCAGGTCATTGGACTCTTCAGTCTCTGCCCCTTCCACTGCATCCTGCTGCTTGAAAGGGCTTGTCAAAGACTGTGAACCCCTTGAATAGATTCTCTGGCAATTTTTCCTTTCAAAAAAAAATGGAAATCGGTTTCTCATCCTCAAGATTACAATCACTTCATCACATTAATATTAATCTTTCATTTGGGGAAAATTTCTCATTTCCAGACTCTTGACAAAGAGTCCAGTGAATAAATGAACCCTGCTCTCTTTCCTACCTGTTAATTTATTATCTGTTTTAATATTAATACCCAGGGCCAAGCTTGGAAGAAGGCAAAACAGGTGTCCGTGATGTCTGAAATTCTACCATTGTCACACCTTTTTCTTTACATGCCTTTGTCCCCAATGAAAATGCAAATAATTCTCAGAGAATCATGAAACAGTGATTGAAATTTTACTATGTGCTTATCTCTGTGATTATAATTATAAATAATAATAGTTAATATATATTTAACTCTTATTGCCAGGCTGTGCTGAGCACTTTTCACATATTATCTCATTTAACTACAAAACGACCCTGTACATGGGTCCTATTATTCTTCTCATTTTACAGATTAGAAAATTAAGGCTTCAGTTGTTGTGTTAGTCTGTTCTCACACTGCTACAAAGATGCTACCTGAGACTGGGTAATTTATAAAGAAAAGAGTTTTAATTGACTCACAGCTCCATATGGCTGGGGAGGCCTCAGGAAACTTACAATCACAGCAGAAGGAGAAGGGGAAGCAAAGCATGTCTTATGTGGCAGCAGGAGAGAGAGAACAAAGAAGTGCCACACTTTAAAACCATCAGCTCTTGTGAGAACTCCCTCACTATCATTAGAACAGAAGGGGAAAAACCGCCCCCATCGTCCAATCACCTCCCACTAGAGCCCTCCCTTGACTTGTGGAGATTACAATTCCAGATGAGATTTGGGTGGAGACACACAGCTAAACCATATCAGTGGTTAAATAACTTGTCTAAGGCTCGTAGCTAAGTAAAGAGATAGGGAAAGGATTTTGAACCTAGTTGGGTTGGCTCCTAACCCTTTGCTTTTAATAATCATGCTCTAGGAATTATATTTTTCTACCTGTGAGAAATCCATGGTCTAGTCAAGGAGAGAATGGTAGAGTGGGAGCAGAAAACCATGGGAATACAGAGGAGGGAGTGTCCCACTTTATCTATAGCAGAGAAGGCTTTACAGAAAGGAAGTTGGAGCCTAAATCTAGAAGGATGGGTAGAGTTTTGCAGGATGTCACCAGCATAGGTGAGGTGGAAATGGCATTCCAGGGAGAGGAAACAGCCAGGACAAGAAAGAGGAACACAAAAATTGTGGTGTGCTGGGCAATTGCAAGTACTTTGGTGTGGCTGGAATAAAGACATTTAGAAGTCTGAGCACTCACCAGTTGTGGTGGCTCTTGCCTGTAATCCTAGCACTTTGGGAGACTGAGGCAGACAGATGGCTTAAGTCCAGGAGTTTAAGACCAGCCTGGGCAACATGGCAAAACCCTGTCTCCACAAAAAATTAAAAAAAAGAATTAGCCAGACATATTTGTGCATGCCTGCAATCCAGCTACCAGGGAGGCTAAGGTGGGAGGATTGCTTGAACCCAGAAGGTTGAGGCTACAGTAGGCCATGTTGGTGGCACTGTACTGTAGCTTAGGTGACAGACTGAGACCCTATTAAAGAAAAAAAAAAAGAAGTGGGAACACAGATAGAAAATAGGTTGAAAATCTCTAGGTAAGTACCAGATGACCAAAGACCTAGAATGTTCTGTGCTCCATTTCAGAATTTATCTTTTGGAGTAATAAGGGATCATAAAATATTTTTCAGTGAGGTGAGTGCGATTGAATTTTTGGCAAGGAAAAGTAGCAAGCAAGTTAAAGGAAATAAGGATACCATTCATCAGATTGTTATAATACTCTAGAAAACATAGGACTGCTGTATTAGCTATCTATGCTGTGTAACAAATCACCCCTGAACTTAGTAACTTAAAACAACAAACATTTCTTATCTCCCTTTTTGTGGATTGGGAGTCCAGGCATGGCCTAGCTGGGTATATCTGACTCAGGGTCTCTCACAAGGCTGTAATCAAGGTATCAATCAGGGCTGCAGTCATCTCCAGGCTTGACTGGGGGAGGGTTCACTCCTAAGCTGACTCACATGGCTGTTGGGAGCCCTCAGAAGACCCACCTCCAAGCTCAATTGCGTGGCTCCTGGTAGGCCTCATGTTCTCATTGGATGTTGGGCAAGACACGAGTTCCTTGTCACATGGGCCTCTCCATAGAACTACTCACAACATGGCAGCTGGCTTCCCCTGGAGCAAGGGCTCTAATAGAAAAAGAGAGAGAGAATGAAGGAAAAAGAAAACTAGGGAGAGACAGAGAGGGTTAAAGAGCAAGAGAGGACAAGCAAGACAAATGCTAGAGTCTTTGGGCATCTAGCCTCAGAATTCATATCCCATAAGTTTTTGTCATACTCCATTTGTTAGGAGAAAGTCTCTAGGTTCAGCCTTCTCAAGAGCATGAATACCAGGAGGCAGGGTCATTGGCAACCATCATAGGGAACACCTAACACACTGGCCTTTTGCAATGTTGTTTGAGCTGCCTATGAGGCCTCAAGAAGCTGATGGCAATTGGGTCATTTAAAACAAAGATTTGAAGTGAAAAGGAAAGTTGGGCCAAACAACAATTCTGTGTGAAGCAATTTTTTTTTTCCAGAGAGCTCTATAGCAGCTGTGTTTGAGAATGGGGCATGCCCTAGATACATTCTCTTTTACTTAGTAAATATCCAAGCACCCTCTGTGCATGAGACACGATGTTAGGCCTTCAAGTAGTACTTTGGATGTTGCTCTTCTGTTTCTTAATGGAAGCTCTACCTCTTGTGGCCTTGTAGTAATTAAAGCCATTATAATCGTGTGAAAATTTAAAGTCACAAGCCCTCATATTCTTGTAGTAGTGCCTAACATGACCAGAGGAAGGGCTAGGCCCTTGGAGTGATGACCTTGGCAAATGAAGCAGCTCTAGATAATCATCCCACGTGAAAGGCCAGGCTAAGGAAAGGCAGTGCTCAGATATGGTTGAACTACACTGTGTGCAAGCTGATCTAAACAAGCCACCCAGAATGCAAAACTGACTGGCACAGGAGCCCAAGCCCACTGCTGCCTTCATTCAGGCAAATCTGGAAAAAATTATTTTGCTAGAACCATAATTTGTGGCAGAGTTCATGTTCTGCAAACTCAAATACATTATTGATAGGGGCATTTTCTGCTTATCTCTACTCAAGGTGGATTATATACTTAAAAAAAAGAAGTAATCATTTCAGACCATTTTTTAAGGTAATTTAAGCAGGTTAAATCTGATTATAACAGACACCATTACAATGATAACAGCCTATAGAGATCTGATACCCAAATGATGACTCACTCCTTACAAACAATATTCAATATTCAAAGTAATTAGGACAGCATGTTAAAGTTTGTTGAAATGGGATTTTACCTACCTCCAGATAATTAAGATGAGTCAGTGGTTTTCTTGAAATCTCCAGATAATTGCTTCCCTTGCCCTCTTGGGGTATATGTGAATAACTGAATCCCTGTGCAACCCAAGGCAGAGTCCCAGGTGTCTAAAAGAAGCTGTAAGTACCTCACACTTTGGTACAGAATCCAGTTCATTATTCAAGAAGCAAAGAAAGTACAGCAGTTCTCAGATAATTAAATGCCCAGCCTGTCAACACTCAATGTGATACATGAACACGTGAGAAACTACAGTGAACTACAACTTTCGGGAAAGATATATGACTAAAGCTGTCCACAGCCAAGATTGGGGAAAAAATATCACCAGAGCCCAGGAAATAATATCACTGTTCTACTCAAATATGACTCAAGTTCTTCCATGCTGCTAATTTAATTTCTATCCTGTTGAGTTATTCTTTGTTTCTCTACTCAAGACTGCTGAGTCGTGTGGCATGTAATGGAGCCGTGACTCCACTAGGGAAGGGAGAGTCCCCTCTCTATGGAGCACATGTCACCACACTGGCTCTTTGACTTCACAGAACCTTCCAAATGTCTGGCCTTGCTTCTTTCTCCTCTTCCATTCTCTTCTTTCTTCATGTCCATCCTTCTCCAGCTTGATTTGCAACATGCCCATGGTTGAGGTTATGGTTAGGACCAATGCTTTGTGTCTCACAAAAACCCAGCAAGCAGTTAAAGCTGCCCTATGCACCTCTACGTATTTACCACACTAGTATATTTGGAATATTTGAACTAGGAACCCACCCTGACTTGAAATATGAATATCATAATCATCCCTTATATTTGCAAAGCGTTTTGTACCTTTCCAAGCCTCCAAATCTTTATAATTTTATTTTTACAGACACACAAAGCAAGTACTTTTGAGTTTATATTTTCAATGAAGAAACAAATACAGAAAGTTGAGTCACTTATCTAAGTCCACACATGTTTGGTGACGGGATTGGGATGATATATTATCCTTTCCAAGGAAACTGGTGAAAATAAAATCTTAATACCTCTCCTCCCTGTTTTCATCAGTTGGTGCAGCAAGCATAAGCCCCGTTGTGCATGGATTCTCCACAAACTTAGACCTTCACATCCTCCTTAACAGCTCTACCACCCCTGGTGAGGTTGTTTTCTTCCTTGCTCCTGATCCAGCTTCTTGATCTCAACCCAGCATCATCAATGCTTTTACCTGGCTGCTTGGACTCGCCATGTCCCAGCAAACCAGATCTATACTCTTTTCTCGGGGTGCTCTTGTTAGCTCTTTTTTTGAATTGACACCTGGGTCTTCCCCAAGGCTGCAGCCCTTGCATGTCTGACCCTTACTCTATCCCATCCAGTATGCTTCATGGGTAGTAGGAGATGTCAGGTCTTCTCTGCTTCTGCTTCTACTTGACCATAACAGCCCCACCTCCTTTCTCTCTGAGTCAGTTCCATCATGAACTAGACCATTCGGCTATATGACCCTGCCCCATTTCCAACTGATCCATCCACTGACCTATGGGTTCCTCTTCTCTACCTTCTTCCATTGTTTTTGTATCCAGTATAGACTCCTTGAAACATCTTTTCAAAAATACATTCATTGAAGTACCTTCAACTCTCTAATACCTCTATATTTTCCTTCATGATGTCTTCCCTGACCATCTGAACCCATAAACACTGTTTACTATTAAACTTTACACCAGTCACCATCACTACTATTATGACTACCACTAATACCACTTCCACGACCACTACTATTGTTACAATTACTACTACTTGTATTATCACCACCATCTATCACTATTGAGTGAATACTCTGTGACAGCCTAGTGCTAAGTGCTTCACATGAATTATCTTTTATAATCTTCAAAATAACCCTGCGAGGTAGGTCCTACTATTATCACCATATTACAAATGGGGTCTGGAATTTAGCAAGACTTACTGCCTGTCGCACTTAGTTTATACCTATATGAATAAAACTCCTACTTTAAAGCCCCTTCTATAGGCCTGATCCGCTTTCTCAATTAAATGACGAGCTTTTTGTGAGTGGGAACCCTGCCTTATTCACCTTTGCTTCTTCAGAGCATAGATAGAATAGTGGCCGACACTTCACAGCTCAGTTAGTTGTCATCAACGAAGGTGACTTCAATGACATTCAAACATTTCTTTGAGGATTAATTATACCAAACACTAGAGATACAATGATAGACAAAACAAATATTGTCCCTTCAAAATTTATGGTAAGTAACACGGTAAACACAGACAATTAACATGCAATTGCAGTCAGCCATACTTATATTTTGGGGGCCAGGACAAGAGTACAAATAGCCCACATAGCATATGCCTAAATGTTTAAAACTAATAAACTGTTAAACAAAATATGTACTATTTTCCTTCCTTGACAATTATATTTCATTGAGACAAATTGAAAAGTATGAGTGAAAGTATGGCCTTTCTATGAGTTAAAGTTAGCAAAATGTCAAAAATGACTAAATTAATTGTTATTGCATATGTGTGGGTGTTTTGTTGAAAAGCTGGAGATGTTTAAATGAGTAATAAAATAGACACACATAATTCATGAACTATTATAGATTCATTCCATACAATTTATTTTTTCCTTCATTTCAGTGAAATCACTACTTAAGATATCATATTCAACATTTTTCATACAATTTGTGCTCTATTGAGACTAATGTCTAAAGAGTTAAAATATTAAGATACAATTATATTCAAATACATATATACAAAATTTGAATTTATTTTCATCAAAATGTAAATTAATGCTTAAAAATAAATTAAAAGTGTCATATGTTTTCTAAACCAATTTTCTTTTAACAGAAAGTAGAATGTGGTTGCCAGGAGCATGGGGGAGGGAGAGGAGTTATTGTTCGAGGGGTATAGAGTTTCAGTTTTGCAAGATGAAAAAGTTCTAGAGATCTGTTGTATAGCAAGGTGCATATAGTTACCACTATACCTTAAAAAGTACTATATGCTTAAAAATGATTAAGATGGTAAATTTTATGCTGTGTGTTTTTTACCACAATACAAAAAATTTTCTTTTGAAATATTCAAAATGATCTCTTAAAATTAAAAGGCAAAATATAAATTATAATTAATAACTGTCAAATTTTTAAATAAAGAATATTCTAATAAAGTCCAGATATTTAGTTTTGTAAACATGTACATTTTTATTTTAAAAAGCCCTGCAGCTCTAGCATTAAATGTCTATCTAGCTGTCTGTAAAGAATCAGTATCATGCTTCACTCACGTTGCATACAGACCTATGTATAGATACACACTTCAGAGTGATTTCCATTAGCAGCTATGTGTAACTGTTGGGACTGTCATGTTAATATGTTGTGTACCTTTGGGACCCCCAATTGGAGAAAGAAGAGAAGCGAGCAAATGGACATTTGGCATCACAGGGAAACGGTGCTTCGTTATGCAAGAATCCACAGCATTCATGCTTTGTGAGAGGAAGAATATGACAAGTTAATTAATTTGTCCTTGTTCTTACCTAAGCACTTCTGCTGATGAAATCCTCCCTGTATTCTGAGGCGGAGTCCATCCCCTCCATCTCCCACCTTAGCAGATGACACCCCATATAGCTTCATGGCATTTGGATGTGGTCACCATTTGTTTTGAGAACCTAGGGCAAGAGATGTGTACAAGTGTTTCCCTGGGGTTTAAGGGCGTTGTTCAGGAGAATGGATGTTTAGAATTACAGATAGCCATGTGCTCGCATTGAACTTAGGATCTAGAGTGATCGAGGAGTCCACAGAATTGCCAGGTAAATACAACAGAGCATCTCCTGGGCTTCCCCACCTCCATCTCTGGAGCTCCTTCCTTTCCTTTCACAGCACTGGGAATCCAAAGCTTTCCACTGACAGCTCACTGTGGCACGCCTCTTATTAAGGCCATGTGCCTTCTTCCTTTCCCCTTACTTTCCCCTCATTCTTACCCCACAGCAAAATTTCTACTACTTTTGGTGCCAAGTTTGGAGTTCACCTACAACTTGCTCTCTCTATAATAAATATCCCTTTCCTAAGAGTAGACCACTTAAGCAGGTTCCTTTCCAGATTATATTCTTGAGTTTGATCAGTGCCTTCTGGATCCAACACCTTTTCCCAGAAGATCAACTTCAGTAATCAGAATTCAGGTCACTATAGCCTGAACATAGGGGACTGGTGGGTGGACCTTAGCATCGCCAAAACCTTTTTATTAAAATGTCACAATTGTGAACTCATTTTTCCCCAAATATTTTTCATTCAGTAACCACTTTTCCATTATTTTTGGTCTTATTCTAATCTCATTTTCAAGGGTCAGAGTGATGTTTGCTTTTAACGTACCACAAGAAATCTCCCTGTGTTTGGTGTTCATTCCTGCTGAACAGTTGCTTCTTCAGAGATGTAAAGAAAATTAAGAAACTGGTTGGTTCTTTGATTAGCCCCTGTATTCTAATTCATTAATTTGATAAATTACACTTTAAAGTAGTCTAGAGCATGATACATCACATGTTCTTTAAAGTCAGGCTTTGCAAGAAACCCTACCTCACATGCCAGTGACCTTACGTGACAGCAATAGCCATATTAGTGATTGTTGAAAATGCCATTTAAGGATGGCAAGAAAACTAAAATCCTTATGAAAGGCAGTGAAAGTTAATTTCCATAGACACTTTTCAAAATTAAATAGTTGAGACACCTTACATTTTTCTCATAATTCTAAAAATAATTAGATCACAGTGTGGATTAATTTCTTGTCACATTAAATTTTTTAGACAAAAGCTGTTGTTCAATTATGAGCATCACAAAGAAAAAAAATCCCCAAATGATACCATTCAGTGTTACTTCCCATTTTTGCCCTTGCATTTTGCTGTAAGAACTAAAGTTGAGGCCTCCTAGAATTAGTATTGCAGACCAAGATTGGATATGTAGTCTGAGTCTTATTTTCTAAAAAAGTAATAAGGCCATTAAACAATCAAATTGTTGATTAAGAAATAAATCTTCACATTAACTCCTCATGACATTTCAGGTGATAGATTTGACTGTTCAAAAATCTTATTCTCAATGCCAAAAATATAAAAAATTATACATATAATATCCTGGCAGCCATAATGGGCTATTACCCCAGGATACGCTGGTTGCCAGGATCTTTGACTCTACATTAAGAAAGATCTAGGCTCTCACTCCAGCTTCACCATTCACTCCCTGAGTGACATTGAGTAAGCGCCTTTGCCCCTCTGAGGCTTGGTTGATTTGTCTGTAAAACCGTGAGGATGAAATGAATGCATGTAGAGTGCTTAGCACAGGTTGAAGTTCAGTTCATTTTAAAAAGCTACACCGAGGAAGCCATCCCGACTTTGAGAACATTACAAATTACTGTCCATGTGGCGTCAAAGTAAGACTTAAGGGTAACAGAATAGCTTTGAGATGGAGAAAGAATCAGACTTGCTGGGGACCATTTGAATTCCCAGGCCCTCAGGTTTTGGGACACTTCCGACTTAAGCTTGTGGAGACAGCCTTAGTTAATGTCATCACCTCAATGTCCTAGGAACTAGCCCAGCACCTGGCCTCTCGCCTGTCGTGGAGAAGCTCCTGAGAACAGGACCTAGGTCAAGGCAGCAGCCAGGAAGCCTGCGGGTTTGCTGGAAGGCCCTGCTGTGGAGGGGATGCCTGAGGAAACGTTCAACAGCTTCAGCTCAGCAGTGAGCGGCTGGAAGACCAGTCCACGTGGGCGGGCAGCATCTGTTAAGGATGTCCAGCCTCATTCACTCGCTAAAATACTCCCTGAACAGCTGAAGCGGAGGCGATCTAGCAGTGATGCCAGAAATCTGGGTCCCGTAAGCTTAAATGGGAGAAAGGATCTCCCCACATCCCTGCCCCCAGAGCCACCACTTTCTCTGCCTTCCTTGTTCTGGGCCACTCTGGTTCCTCTTCTGCCACCAGTCCTGCCACATGGCCTCTCCCAGACTCAACAGTCAGACTACCAGAGTTCAAGCCCCACTCCACCACTCATTAGCATTTGGCAAGTCACTTAATCCTTTGAGTCTCCGTTTACTCATCTGTAAAATGGGATTAATTAATATTACTTATTTCACAAGTGGTTGTTGAGGATTAAATGGTAGAATACAAAATTCTCAATAAACATTAGCTCTTATAATCCTTCAAGAAACAGTTATTTCCTGAGTGTCTAGTGCGTGCCCAGCAGGGTGCTGGAAACAGGGGATTCAACAGAGAGCAAAGCCAATCTGCGGATTGTGCTCTAGGAGAAGAGAACAGATGTCAATTAACAACCATACAGTGACAAAGGTAGTATGCAGAAAAGGTTCACAGTTCCATCAGAATATGTAATAAAGGGCTGGGGAAGGTGTCCCTGAGAGTGTGATGATTTGGCTGACCTCAGAAGAAAGCATACTCAGCTTCTGCCCAGCCCTGTCTGCCAAATCCCTGCTGGGCCCCACTAAATCCTCAAAGACTGAGGCTGCCCCTCCCCAGCCTCAGGACTCAAGCCCTGATCTTTCCCAAAGGAAACCACTAACTATCTCTGGTGGTCTGTGTCCTCCCTGCCCTCTGGCTTCAGCCCTGCCGGTGAAATATCCAGATGGTGGTGTTAACCCCGGAGGGGGTCCAGGTCTAGCACTGCCAGGGCAGAACTTTGGAACAATTTGTGCAGGGTCCCTCAGTGGCAGCCACAACTATGCACTTCCTGTGAAATGTGCGGGCATGTTGGGAAATGCTTGAGGGGTCCATGGTTCAAGGATGACTCTTTGATAGGAGATTTAAACTATGATCTATTTGAACATTCGGATTAGGCCGGGTGCGGTGGGTCATGCCTAATTCCAACACTTTGGGAGGCTGAGGTGGGTGGATCATTTGAGGCCAGGAGTTCGAGACCAGCCTGGTCAACATGGAGAAACCCCTTCTCTACTAAAAATACAAAAATTAGCCAGGCTTGATGGCAGGTGCCTATTGTCCCAGCTACTTGGGAGGCTGAGGCACAAGAATCGCTTGAACCTGGGAGGCAGAGGTTGCAGTGAGCCAACATAGTGCACTGCACTCCAGCCTGGTGATGGAGTGAGACTCTGTCTCAATAAATAAATAAAAATAAACTTTCAGAATAGCCTATGTGAGGAGAACCAAGAAGGGGTGAGTTCTTTAGGTGACAACTGAGATCTGAAATTTCAGCATTAGCTTGTGGTTACTGCACACTTTGTTCAATGGTTTCATCTTCTCATGTCTAAGTCCTCTTCCCCAAGCCGCATGCCCACTCCAGCACGCTTGAGCAGGTCCCCGCCTCCCACACTATACCTGCTATGCCAGGGGGACCTGTCCACTGTTTCTTAGACCTGTGGGAACGCGGGCATCTTCTTGCCTGAACTCCTGCTATTCCTACAGCCTAGATTGTCCTGTGTCCTCTCTGTAGACTTCCACGACCCTCTACCCCAAAAGCAAAATTGACCTTTCCACCTTCTACAACATCTACTGGCCTTCTACTTGTCTGGGCTGATCAAGGCTGGGGATAACTCTGCATTCCCTGTGCCTAGCACATAGTGGGCACTCAATA
The DNA here is from genome assembly GCF_028858775.2 of Pan troglodytes. Classification (NCBI taxonomy): domain Eukaryota; kingdom Metazoa; phylum Chordata; class Mammalia; order Primates; family Hominidae; genus Pan; species Pan troglodytes. Next base: position 105,535,482 of record NC_072402.2, on the reverse strand, counting down.
AGTTCCCGTGAAATTGACTTGACTCTCTGCCCATACCTGCAGCTATAATACCCTATCAGCTAGAGCTTCTTTTTTCATGAAAACCAACAATATTTAGAAACAAAGCACCATTTCTGTTTTATTATCTTCTTATCATGTATTGGCTTCCAAATCTTTAATTGTTTCCTGTATTTTCTTTATCCTAAATCCTACCCTCATTTGAACTCTGAACACATTGTTGGAACTTTGTAAAAGTTAATAATAATACATTTCATCCTATATTTATTTGTCCAAAACTATTTTCGAATATGTACATATATAGTTAGAAGCATCACGGAGTCCCACAGATATTTATAATGTTTGACTCACTCCAGAAAGATTCCTGGGATTTTTGCTGGGTCAGCCATCTGGCCGCTGTACTGTGGGCTGCCTGGTATCTCACTGTGGTGTCTCCCAACCTTCCATTCCCCTGTTTACTTGGGTGGCAGTTTGCTTCAGTGGTCAGATCCAGCCCTCAGCCTGCTTGATCCCTTCTCCCATGGAAGTCAGTCCCTGGCTGGTTTCAGTGGGCATTGTTGAGGTGGCGGCCATATGTCAGAGGTAGAGAGTGGAGAGGAGAGAAGAAGAGAAAAGGGGAGCTCCCAGCTGCATGACTGTCAGGGGCTTCTAGTGGGGGATTCTGACAGAGTCAGGAGGTGAGAGGAGGACCAGCTGCTTAGCAGCTATTTATAAGACTGTCATATGGGGAAGTGTGTCTGGCCGGCAGAAGCGAAGGGGGGTGGCGGACTGAACTGGCTCCTTATTTAGCTTTATGACACACACGCAGCCCAACTGTGAGAACCCACTCTGTGTGGAGACACCTGGTCAAATCTGCCTCCGCCAGACGGTGGGAAAGAACATTGACATTTCTCAATGGAATTGAAAAATGGCAGTGCAATTGGGTTTTCAGTAAGAACAATAAACTTTTTTCCACCTTGCTTTCCTTCCTTGCTGAAACTCTTAGGCCTCCCATCAAATAGACTAGTGTTACCTGCAGCCACTGCCCCAGGGGTGCAGGCTTCCACCAGAGAGCCCTGCAGTGTTAACCAGGAAAGAGCAGAAGTGGAGTTAGACCCTTCTTTCAGCTGGGCAGGAGCAGTCAAAGGCTGGAGATTTCTATAAAACCAGCTAAGCCGTGGGAGACAGAGTGACTGCTGGTTTCCTGGAGTGGAGAGAGGTTAATAGTGTGGTACATTTGGGGTCTGTATGGGGACCAATGTTATTTAATGTGTTTATTATTGATTTGGAAGAGCGAATGGATACTAAGTTAGTGAAGGCTGTGGAGGGCACTAAGTTATTTCACTTAGTAAACACCACAGAGAGTTGTGGAGAATTCAGGAAGGATTTTCCATGGAGTTAAAGAAATTAGAAATAAAAATGTCTCGTTAGATGATGTACTCTGTCCCACTGGGCCAGCAGAGAATTGTTGCCGACAAGAGAAAATATTTCCTAGAGTTTAATTCAACCTCAGTTTTTAAATGCCTTCAATGTGCTTACCTTCTTCTGGGAATATGGAAGTTCTGTCTGTTTCCTAATGCCTGTCTCAAGTTTTTCTTTTTAAATTCCTCCTATTATGACTCACAGTTATACCACAGGGACGGGCTCTCTTTGTGGCTTCTCAGTATTTCATTTTCTGTACAACACCATGAAGGCAGGCCATTAACATTTCTTCTAGCCAATTCTGCTCCAAAGTAGTTCTTTCATCTTTTCTTAAACTGTTTTGTCATTATTCATTCTTCCTAGTTCCCAAATCCTGGTAGCTGCCATCAGCCCCCTTTCAGATTCAGAAAGTAGTCTGATTCCTAGACCTGGTAGATTGTCCTGATGGCCCCAAAGGGAAGAATATTATAGAAATATAGAGATAGTAGTTAGACATTTACCTATTCACATGTCTGTCCAATAACATGGCCTGTGGTTGAAGCTCAAAGTCGTAAAAATCATGTTTGTCAAGTGATTGTATTGAAAACCCATTTCCAACTTGCCATCAGGCTCATTACCAGCATTCTTGAGTTCCAAGTATTGACCCCTAGCTCTAACTATTTGTGTTTCAGCCCTACTATCCCCCATCAAACTGTTTTGCTGCTTTCAATTTCCAGAACAGGGAGTTACAGGCTCCAGTGAAGCTGTATGGAGCATTTCTTGATGTTTAAAATATTCTTGAACATGCCGAGAGATGGAGCAGCTTGATGAGAGATGGCTCTTTACATAAATGTAAAATGAAAAACTTAATTGGCGCTTCTCATCCCGATTGTTTAACAAAATCAGGAACATGGATGAACATGATTTAAAGATGAAGTGTAATTTGTATACAGCCAAGACAATGGAGGAGGACCCCAATGTTTTACCCAATTTTCAATAACGTTTTTCTTCCCCATGGCAGTATCTTCTCACTTGCACTCCTTTTGCTGTTGTTTAAAAACCACCTATTTATTCCCTACTCCAATGAGTTTGGAGGAGGAAGAGATGACATAGCTCCAGCAACTCACCCTTGAGTAGGACAGTCAAAAAAATACTGAACAAATGTAAATAAAAAAACTACCACATTCTTAGTAGTTGCAGTTTGATGACAAGTGGAACCTGCCAACTTGTTTAAAATGTGTAGTAGGAGAGCTAGCCTCACTTATGTCTCTTATCAAAAATCAGATATCCTCTCCCTGGAAATGTGCCCTCTCGGCTCAAGTGTGCAGGCTTGGGAGGTGACATACAAGGAGCTTTGGGGCAAAAATAGGATTCTAGCCCAGCCAGCAAGCTGAGCTCAATCAATGCTGGTAAGCATGGAGTGACAGACGTTGCAGCCAGATTATTCTTACATCAAATATGAATAAAGAAAACCATTGTCATGAGCAAATTTATTTATGGGTTAATAATAGAAAACAAGTGACTTCTTATCTTTTTCAGTACTTCCCGATGTGAATTCTTATGTCTATTTCTGCAGGATGCTCTGGTGGTGCTGTGACATGCCACCTGCACCCTCCTCCTTCAGGACAGACGTTCTCATTCCCATCCTCATTCCCCAGCTTCTGGGAGTTGGGTGAAGGTGGTGACCGGCAGCTATCAGCTGATCCACTCTCCAGGAATTGGCCTAAGGTTGGTCACTACTACTTGCCCCAAGACACATCTTCTCCTGGGGGCAGCCAATGACTGGCCCATTTCACCCCAACAATGGTTTATCTGAGAGCACTCCCTAGCAAATTTCCTATACTCTCCTTTTCAGAATCTGTGACCTAAGATAGATATACAGGACAGGAATTATTACCTCCTTTACAAAAATAGAGAAATGGAAGCTCAGAGCAGTCACATCTTCCCTTTCATAGCACTTACCGTATTTTATTGTTTATTTATAACTCCCTCCCACTACAATGAGAAACCACCAGAATCACTGAAACACTTTCTCAAAATTCACATGCTCGAGTGGTGCCCTGAAGATGCTATGCAGCTCTACTAAGGCCTGGCTGGGGTCTCAGTGAGAGCATTTTGAAAAGCTTCCCAGGTGATCATGAGGAATGTCCTGGTTTGAGAACATACGGGAAGAAGGGCCCAGTCCTCCTTGCACATCATTTTATCCCCAGCACCTAGGACAATGCCTGGCATATGGTAGCACTCAATAAATGTTGAATTAGTGAATGAATTCCCTAAGATCACAGGCTGGTTCATAACAAAGCCCTGGAACTCCTGGCTCATAGCTTTCACTGCTGGAGGTATTAAAAGAAACAAAACTTTCTTAGCAATATCTTAATCATCACTCCTTTGGCAATTGTTTATTTAACTTCTTAAAATTCCTCCCAGCAATGGCAACAAAAATAAAACCACACACAAAAAAAGCTGCATACAAATGGGCTCTCTTAATAATTTTACCACCAAAGTATATCGTACAATCTTCACTGCCATCCCCCACTTTGGAGTCATCTGTGCTAGAAAGATGATGGATACACATATTAGTCTCTGGTTGTAATGAACACATCCATTACAAAAGCAATAGTAACTGCAACAGGGATTATGTGCTTGGTGAAAACATCTCCAGTGCCTTGTAAACACCTCAGCCTTCTGGCAGCCCCCTGTGGGCCTATTTACTGCCTCTATGTTGCAAGGTAGCTACTGTCTAATTATACACAACTGGCTTGGTTAATCCTGCATAATAATAATTAAAAACAATTCGTATTTTTTTCTTTTACTCTCTTTATTAACTTTAAACTTTTAAAGCCTCAGAGGTCCCTGTAGAATCAAAAGCTTATTAAAATATCAAGACATGCGAGCCTTTTCAAGTGCATATTATTACATTTGTTTTTGTTAACATGACAAGGCCCAAAAGAAACTCAGCAGATTTTTGTAGATCAAAGCAAAGGCACTGTGAGAGAAACTGGACCGCCTGTGCCATGTCACCCATAGTCATGAAGAAAACAGCAGGCCCCGAGGAGCCTCCCTCAGCAGCAGCCCAGATGGGCGGGGCAATGTCGGGGGAGAGAGGACACAGCAGGGAGAGCTGCTCCACCTGACTGCATGGAGCCTGTGGCATTTGGGCGGTCCTTAGGGAGGCCCCCTGGACTCCAGGGCTTTTGGTTACCTTGGTTACCCGGCTCTGTAGCCCTGGTGTCAGACCTAGCCTGTAGACAGGAGGATTGGAGAAAAAGTGGGGAAGGGAGGAGGAGGCGGCACTGTTCCAAGCCCTGGGCTGCTGGAAGACTCAAAGTGAACCAGGTGAAGGAGGTGTCTGGTTGGCTTGTGGGAAAATAAAACAGTAAGTCTTACCTACTTACATAAACCCATGTGCACACTCTGGGAGCACACATGCAATGAACACTAAATCCTGTCCATGGGCCACAGGGAAAGCAGTGGGCCTGGCCTCCAGGCTGCACACTTGAGGCTGCCCTTCCTTGATTTCTTTCCCCTTCTGGAAACTGCTCTTTGCCTTATTTCACCTCAACGCTGGGAGAGTTGGGACTCAGTTGTGTATGTGGTGTGATTGGGCTGCTGGCTTCCCCAGGGTGGCCTCAGGCCCTGAAGGCTCTCAGATTAGCCCAGGTAAGCCTCGTTACTAAGTTCTCAAGTGGACCCTTCATATTCCCTAACCAAGGAAGAAATCCACACATTCTATGGAGCAACAGAGCATTAGCATGAAATGGTTGGAGTGGTGGGGAAAGGAAAGATTCCCTTGCTTATCCATTCCAACTAATGAGCACTAAATATTTTAATTGGTCTCAAGAAGCAGAGGAGAGTGTGGATCCATACAGGCCACACAGAGGCAATTATTATTCTAGCAAAAAAGTGTCTATTGAGCCCCTTCTGGGGTCAGGCACTGGGCTTAGATGTTTTGCAAATTTGTAACCTCCTATTTAAGGTAGAGAATTGTATGCTACTCAAATTCAAGTATCTAGTACAATCACTACACTTAGTATGTATTTATTAAATGGGTTAACTCATTTATAATCCTCACAGCAACCTCACATGAAGAATTAATATTCCCATTTAGCTGATGCAGAAAGTGAAGCTAGGGAATTCACCTGAATCCCTGCTTCACACACATTCTTCTCTTGGCTATCAGGGCACCACACTTTCTTGGTTTCCATCCTACCTTCCCCTCGCTGGTTCTTCCTTTTCTCCCTGATCTCTTCATTTTAGCGTGCCCTCTTCTCTAAATTTACTCCCTTGGTGATCTCACTGAATCCTATGGCTTTAAATACTGACAACAGTCTCATTTATATTTCCAGCCCAGACGTCTCTCCCACACTCCAGACTTGTATATCCAACTGCCGCTCTGCATCTATCATCTCTGTTTGGAGGTCTATTGGATATTTCAATCTCACTGTGTCAAAAATTAAACTCCTCATATTCCCTCACGTGCTGCATTCCCCAGCTCAGCACTGACAACTCCACCCTTTTTGTTGCTCAGGCCAAAACCATGGCACTATCCCTGACTGCTCTCTTTCTCTTAAACCCTATCCATCCTCTATCTTCAAAATAGACCCAGTTTGGGACCTCTTGTACATCCTCCAGCATTGATATCCTGGCCTGAACCTCTCTTATCTCTTGCCCAAATGACTGCAGCAGCTGATGGGTCTCCCTGCCTCTATCCTTGGCCCCCTAATGCTGCAACTAGATCCTGCCACTCTGCTCAAAACCCTACAATGCACCCCATTTTACTCAGAGGGAAAAAACGGCAAAATCTTTAACAGTCTTACAGGGCCCAACATGACCTACTGCCCTCTCTTACAGGTGAGATTTCATCTTTAATTATCCCCTCACTCCCTGAGATCCAGCCACCCTGGCTCTTGCCTCTGTTCTAGCTGTTTCCTCTGCCTAAAATACTTTTCCTCCAAAAATTCACAAGGTTCACATACCTTAAATCTTTGTGCTAATCACACTTTCTCAATGAGCCTCTGGGACAGTGCTACTTAGTCAATTGAGATAAATACAAAAATAAAAATGTGTAAAACTTTTCCAGTAACTTGACATTGCCCTGACATCCACGCATGTGGCTCTGGAGCAAGGGGTAGGCCAATCCAGGTATTGTTGCACTTGAGGGTGAGTCATATGTGGTGTGAGTTTACACACTAGTCATCCAGAGTAGAACTGTAAACTAAGTCCCCAACAGATTGGAATTTAAAAAACTAGTTCTCTGCCATCATGAGTCTGAGAAGAATTAACTTCTAGAGAGCACATGGCTGTTGAGGAGGTTGTTCAATGTTAAATTGGGACTTGGAGATTGGGGAAGAATTTTCTCCATTGTCTCCAGTCCACCTGACACTTTCATGCTCATACAAATTCATTCCTCCTTTTTTCTCTCAATTTATCGAGGACCTTTATTGTCTTTCTCCCCTAGAAAGTTGTGTGCGATCCACTCCGTTAACTTGGTGAGGGAAGGGGGAGAGGTAGAACTATAGAGACAAAGAACACAGCTGCTGATCGTGACAGCTGCTGCTTCTGTTACTGAAACTGGGAATTAACTGAATTGGAGAGATTGGATAGAATTAGCAAGCTGTTGGATGGATCCTCTGGGAATAGGTTCCCAGAGAGCTGGTAGGGATGGAGGTTTGGGGAGGAGGGATGAGGTGGGAAGCTCCCTGAAGAGCCTGTGGGTGAGCATTCGCCCTGGTGCAGCTGGAGCTGCAATGAGCTCTCTCTTGAGCTGAGGGGGCTCAGTTTCCCCAGCTTTGCCCCTTATCAGAATCATTACCTACCCCCCACCCCCAAGAGCACACATTTTCCTCCTTTTCTTTCTATCACCTGTGGCAAAGTAGTTATCTTGATCAGGGAAGCATGAAGGGCTCTGACATTTTAATTATCATCTGTCTCCTTGAACAACAAGAATAAGAGGAAAAACAAATCCCCTAAGAGTTACCTGCTGGAGGGTTTTGCCAGGTCTCATTTTACCCTAACTCTCTTTATCTAGTTAAGCAGGATCTGGACTGAGAGTTACAGAAAAGAGGACCTATGAAAATGCAACACCATGGCGGCCAGCAGAGTGGAGTTCAGATGGGCTCCAGGAGGCGGGGCCGGGCAGTATGAAGAGGACTGCACCGTCCTGGATCTGCTACTTAGCACTTCTATGAATCGTAAGCAAGTTACATAATTTCTCTTTGCCTCTCCTAATCTGAAAATGGGGCTAATACCAATGCTACTAGATTGATGTATGGATTATATACCTAAAAGTTATATAAGGCCCTGAACACAGACTCAGATCTCTCATAGTGCTCAAATAGTAGGCAGTGGTGGCAGGTGCTTTTGGTGAGTAATGTTAATGTGAATTTTACAAATTTCTGTGTCCCTTTTTTCACTTTTACTCTCTGTTTCACTGTGGAAGACAAAATAAGCCCCTCCCCCCAAGGTGTCCTCATACTAATCCCTGAAACCTGTTCATATAATTTGGATATTTGTTCCCTTCAATTCTCATGTTGAAATGTGACCCCCAATGTTGGAGGTGGGCCTAGTGGGATGCATTTGGGTCGTGGGGGAGGATACCTCATGAATGGCGTGCTGCCCTCCCCTAGGTAATCAGTGAGTTCTTGCTCTATTAGTTCACACAATGGCTGATTGTTAAAAAGAGCCAGGCACCTCCCCCTTTCTCTTGCTCCCGCTCTTGCCATGTGATATGCCAACTCCTCCTTCCCATTCTGCGTAATTGTAAGCTTCCTAAGGTCCTCGCCAGAAGCAGATGTTGACACTATGCTTCTTGTACAGCCCACAGAACTGTGAGCCAAATGAACTTCTTTTCTTTATAAATGACCTAGTCTCAGGCATTCCTTTCTAGCAATGCAAGTGGACGAAGACACCTGGAGATCTGTTATGTTACATAGTAAAGGGGAGTGAAGGTTGCAGATGTAATTAAGATTGCGCAAGGCAGAGGTTGCAGTGAGCTGAGATTGCGCCACTGCACTCCAGCCTTGGAGACAGAGCGAGACCCCATCTCAAAAAAAAAAAAAAAAAAAAAAAAAGATTGCTAATCAGCTGAATTTATCGTGGATTATCCAGGTAGGCCCAATGTAATCACAGGGTCATTAAAAGCAAAAGAAAATGGCAGAAGAGAAGGTCAGAGTGATGCAATGTCAAGTCTCACCCTCTGTTGCTGGCTTTGAAGATGGAGGAAGGAGGCTACAAAGCAGAGGATGTGGGCAGCCTCTAGAAGCTAGAAAAGGCAAAGAAAGGTATTATTCCCTAGAGCCTCCATAAGGAATGTGATCCTGCCAATGTCTTGATTTTAGTCCCATGAAACCCTTTCAGACTCTGACCTCCAGAACTGTAGAATAAATTTGTGTTGTTTTAAGCCAGTAATTTTGTGGTCACTTGTTACAGCAATAGGAAACTAAAATATATCTCACTCTATTTGGTATGTATAGATCTCCAAGAAGGCAAAGTTCTTATTTAATAGTCTTTTAATGTTGAGCGCATGCTCACTGTGTTCCTGGTATTTATAAAGTGTTGTTCTAAGGTTTTGGGGAGAGTGGAAGGAATGTAAAACTGTCTGTGAGGACTTACCATCTAATTGGAGAAGATAGACACGTACATATGAAATCCATGACACAAAGTAGTTTAAGAAGGGGGCATTCGCTGTGGGGCTGTGAGTTGGAAGGGATGGCTAGGATCGGGTTTGGCACTCATATGAAATAATCATGTATGTTTCATCATGTATGTATGAAAGGATGCAGCCAGACTTTGTGCCTTTGTGATTGGTAAAGACAGACAGCAGTGCAGAAGTGAGGATGTGTCCTAACTCAATTGCTTCTCAGATGGCAACCCTAGGACACATCACTGTAACTTCTTCATTGGTAAAATGTAGAAAGGACTCAGAGGATTTTTATAAGGATTAAGTGAGACATGACCTATGAAAGTACTTTGTAGAGTATAAAGAATACATTAAAATAAGCTTTTCTTCCCTAATCTCTTTTGTAAAAGTTGATAGTCTATATCCAACTGGCATCCTCAATTCTTAAGCATAAAAGCTGATGCAAGCAACCTCTGGCTTAATCCAGAGACTGCCGGATAAAAACCAGGGGTGCTTTTGGGAAATTGCTAATTACAAACAGACAACTCTTCTTGTATAGACAGGCATCTCTATAAACACCAGAACAGAGCAACTTCTAGAAAACCAATTCTAGGAAATAGAAACCTTTGCTTAGGATCATAGGATAAGCAAGGTGGCAGGAAATGGCAGGTCTTTCATAATTCTTTCATGATTCTGTCTAGATAGAAGGGATTGATTTCAGATGTTGGAGCATCAGGGTAGGGTTCACTCTGCATAAAACTCTCTGTGGGTACAAGGATATGTGGAGAATTAGAGCCTTGGGGTGGTATTGACAAAGAACTACAGATGAATTCCCAGAGAATGGATCCCAAAGCAGCATCTTGTCTGACACCCATTTCTACTTCTTCCCTGGTCTGAGACCATACAGCTCCATGGGCCAGCAGTCGCTCTCAGACCTTCCCGGTCCCAGCCCACCCCGTAAGCTGCAAATGGGTTGAGGCCTGCAGAAGTTCTTTGCAAACTGGAAAGCAGTGGCTCTCGAAGTTTGATTCTGGACTTGGCAGTGCCAGTAGCACCTGTTAGAAATGAAAATTATTGGCTCCCGCTCCATACCTACTGAGTCAGAAACTCGGGCTGTGGTCCCAGCACTCTGTTTCAATAAGCTCTCCAGGGGATTCTGGTGGCTGCTATAGTTTTAGGACCACTGCTACCCAGTTACAGCATTATTCCTTTCCTGAAGGGTTTTCCGGCGTTTCTCCTTCCCTACCTTGGGATGTGTGACACTTTCCTCTGGGCTCCTAGTTAAGGGGACAAACAATCTCAGTATTACCACTAAGAGGCTGTGATCCCAGAAACTCCTTAGTCTGAGGCAAATTTAGATAGTTGATCACTCGAGACAGGATTTCATTCATTAAGAGAGAGCTCATCAACCGATGCCCATGAGTCCAGCTGAGCCCATATTTGCAATCTGCAATTTTTAAAAAGGTAATTAAGGGATAAGCATTTAAAAATCAGTAGATTTTACCTAAAAATCAGAATTCCTGGCTCCTCTTACAAAATTGGGCATTCTGGTCACACAGGGCACACATTCCCATATGGAAACGCTAGGGTGGAACAAAAGAGCCCTTCCTCCTTTAGAGATGAGCAGTGCAAGATCTTTAGTCTACGGTCTCTCTCTCTCTCTCTAGCATCTTTCTTGCTGGCCCCTCTGTCCACTCTCAGTACCACAGCCCCAGTTTAGGCCTTTACTGAGCCTGTTCTGGCCTATTGAAACATCTTCCAATCAGCAGAAGGCTAAGAACATGAGTTTAGCATCAGGCAGAGCTGATTCAACACTGCTTCCATCCATCCATCCACCAATCCATTCATTCATTTATCTATTTGTTCATCTTTGTCTATACCCTACAACAAACCCTTATTAGGCAAAATGTGACAGATACAGATATAGAAAGCGTAGCAATTTACGTAACCAACTGTGTCTGATCTTTCTCCTCTGTAACTTAAATGAGAATCCTAGCAACCTGTTCATAGAGCTGTGAAGATAAGATGAAATCACAGATTAAAAGCCTTACAAAAGGCCTGACACACCAGGAAATGCTGGTTCCTTTTCACATTATGTCTCACCTCTCCAATTCCTCCTGCCACATGTGCCACCTTAGCCAGCACTGATCAAGTCACTCTGCAGTTCAAAGACCTCCACAGGGCTCCTGCCATTTATTCAACCAAGTTTCCACTTCTCAGCCTTGTATTGATGGTCTTCCCCTGTGCTTTAGACACACCCTATAAACTCATTGATCCCTACATGCTCTTCCAGTGTTTGTCTCTTCCTCCTGGAACAAATCCCAGGCTCATCTTTCCTGTAAAAACCTTCACAAAATATTTCAGATGTCGATTTCTCCAATAAGTCCTTCTTAATCTTCTTAATTAAACTTGAAAATGGCTCTTTTCATTTTTCATCTATTATATTTTAATGTCTTTTGGAAATATATTATATGTATCCTAGCATCCTTGTAGGACCTGGCACAGGGTAAGAGATATATACAAACCTGTGGGTGGCAAGCACATTCAGAGACTGTTGTATTGTGACATGACAAGCACGATGATAAAGAATCATATAGGGCCCTAGGGGTATGGGGACACCAGACTTGTCTTCAGAGGGGCAGGGAAGCCTTCTGGGAGATGAGGACACCTAAGGCTGGGTAGAGTTTTTCCAGCTGAAGGACATTGGGGTACATCCTAGTTTCTATCATCAGGTAGTTCGTTAGGCTATTTCATCTATTCATGCCCAAATTAGTGGTTTGGGCCATGCACTCTCTGAGGATGGAGACAATTCAAATGTCTACCATTGTCAGGAAGGTAACACAAGTGAGTGAGACAGGAAAGATGTGAGGGACGTACACTATAGACTGAAGACTGCTCCCCTCTAAAGGGGCAGGGCTCCTCTGTTGCAGCCTAGCATTTCTGGGCAAGAATGCACGCCCTGTGTGATCAGGTTGTCCAATTTTGTAAGAGGAGACAGAACTTCTGATTTTTAGGTAAATATCTACTGATTTTTAAATGCTGATCCCTTATTCATCTTTTTAAATAATCCAGATCCCAAATATGGGCTCCATTGATGAGCTGTCTCTTAACTTCCCATTGGTCTTTTCAGGCCAGTGCTTAATGGGATCCTTCACTACCAGCACTCAGGCTCCCATTGCTCCAGCACCCACTCCACTGAGGCTCTTTCTAGGAATTGATGTGGTTATTTACTGAGCCTCGAGAGGGCTTACTCTGATACCACAAGGATTTGGGAAAGTACAACAGATTTTAGAGCCAAGAGACTATGAGTGGTCTAATTCTCCTTACCACTGATGATAATGATATATTTTTTTCTTGATTGTGACTAATTATATGATTTTTTGTGCATACCTGATACATGTGTAAGTAATAGGTAACTTAATTTTGATAACATACATTTTAAGAAGAAAGCTATGTTAGAATCATGTTGTAGCAAGAAACACTGTATGAAAAGGTAGTGCTATTACTGAACTTAAAGGTAGAGGTATTACTAAGATAAAATTACTCAAATTTTCACCTTTAATCCCATTTTGTTTTCAAAGTGACATTATGAGACAATTAAAACTTGCCCTGAAATGTACCCTGCTCTCACCAGATATCTGTGCACAAATATACATACACTCATAAACTTGCACTTGTGCATGAAGAGATCGTGGGTTCTGTTTGCCTGAGATTATTTTCTGCTCTCTGCTACTCTGATTGGCTTTCCTTGAGATCAAAGAAAGCACTCAATACCTCATGTATCTTAAGTGATTAAAATTACCTCATAACAGAAATAGTGCAATTTTCACATTGGTAGCTGTGAATATGAATTAATATCTTTGCAAAGGAGTACAAAAATTTTATTTAAACAATGTTACATGAGGATGTTTATCCCTATACAATTTTAGATTATGTTTATTGAAATATCAGTCAAAAACTATGTGAGGCTTATGAAAATAAGAGTTGCTTTAAATTCTGGTCTGTTTATTTTTGTCAGAGAAGTTGCTTCTCTACAGAGACTGCTACTGAAAAAAGGGTGAAAATAGGCCAAGAAGCACCATGAAAATTAACAAAAGCCCAGAATGTTCTTGTTAATAGACATTATCTTCTGTGTTTCCAGAATGTTCTCAAATTAATGTACCTAGTGTTCTATAAAATGCTGTCATTCACTATTTCACTTCATGAAGATTTCTACACAGCAAATACATTCTCATTATTTTGGTGAAATTGTTACTCATGTAACTGATTTGAACTAGTTAAATTCTGTATAGAATAAACATGCAGCTTACTTCGAAGAACAGGGGAAAAACATAGTTCTAAGCCACATTTACTTTCCTCTAGTTTTGAAAGATTTTCCAGCTTTTAAAAAATGAGAATTAGCGTAAAGTATTTCCTGGGCATTTCTTAAGGCTGAAAACTAAAGAAAATTGAAATAATGGCCCCTGAGTTTGGCTTCCTTCCTCCATAACTGAAAGCTCTTCCGTATGTTTGCTCTCTTACCCCTCCTCACCCTCCACTCAATAACTTTTTGATTTCTAAAGTGACTGATCTTGTCTTCCTGTTTCTCTGTTTTGGCTGTTATTGTCTGAGAAAGGTAGGAGATCCAAAGAAATCGCTCTCTGATAGAAGCAAAATATCCCTCCTTGTTGAGATACTGTGCTTTGTGTCAATGAATTAGATCTCTCAGAAGTTGGAGCCTCAAAACATTTACATGGGTAAAGAGTGCATTTTATCATTTGCACCCTGAGGTTTTTAACGCTCCTCAGATTTCCAAAAAGTCAAGGAAAAGATCAGGTTTTTTTGGCTGTGGGCTGCCACAAATGTGGCTCCATGCAAGAGCGATGAGCTAGCACTAGAGCCATTCACGGCCAGACCTCTGCAGGGCTGCTATTATCATTGACAGTAATGCATTGACTGCTTCCTCTTTGCGCTTAGAACAGTGGACGTGTCACTGGGGCAACAGCTCAGACTAAGTCAAGGACAGTGAGTTGATCACGCCCAGGCACCTGGCTCAAATTAGAGCTTGTTGAGGGGCATCTGGGAACCATATTGACTGGACTCACCTCACACCAGAGATTATTTAATGCTGAGAGCCATTTGAGCTCGTTATTTCACCCAGAATCAGGATATGCATTAGATTTTAAAACTCATAGGCTAGCGTGGTGGGTCACGCCTGTAATCCTAGCTCTTTGGGAGGCCAAGATGGGAGAATCACTTAAGGCCAGAAGTTCAAGACCAGCCTGGGCAACACAGAAAGACCCTGTCTCTAAAATAAATAAACAAATGAATAAAAGCTAAAATAAATAAATAAAATCTAAAATAAATAAATAAATCTCTATCAACTCACTGTGTAAGCTCCTTTGTGAGGGCAAAGACCATCTTTAAAATCTCCATTTCAAGTTTAATTCATACGTCCAAAAGCAAACTACATAAATGCCATTCTGTGACGTTTTCTGTACCTATTGCTTACTAACTTTTCTAGTCGGTTGATTTTCTTTTCTCCATAGTGTTTATCTGTTGTCCCCCCCTTCCTTTATTTAAAACTGTCCTCAGGAGTGATCTGGAGTCAGTCATTTCTACCTTAGTGAGAATTGGAGTATGTATGTCATTTCTCCCAGATGAATCTATTTATCTGTAACAATAAGCACTCCAGGAAAAATTTTAATGATAAGAAGTTCTAACATTCAAACAGGTTGGGAGTGACCTCAGATGTGTCATAAACATTTCCCCATGCAGTCTTAGTTGGGAGCCTGACATCTTCTTCCCTTGGTGAAATAGATTTGAATGATCAGCCATTAGCATGATTACTCTCCTGCTACATCTGGATAACCATTTAGAAGTTCTCTGGTATTTCCCACATTCCTCCCTAGGAATCCTCTCCCCTGCAATATACAAGTTAGGTAACTTATGTTCTTGAAAAGCACTGAGAAAAACTTAACGTTAAAGAGGTCTGAAAGTCAAGGAGCTAAGATTCACAAATCTTGTCTCCTGCCTTTATAAAATGTGGGTTGCCATGGTGATAGAAGGACGGGAAGTAGGAAGAGATGAGGATATGTTATAAAACTTTTGTGAACATTTTCTCCTATGAATCCGGCCTGACAGTGATATTGCTTGCTTCTCATTGTGTGAGGAAAGATGGTCAGAAACTCACCTGGATACTTTGTCTCATGATCTCTGCCTTCTCTGCTATCCTGGGACCTTCATAGGACCAGTGCTGCCAAAGGGCTTGTTTTCTACAGTTGGCATTTGAAGTCTTCTTTCTCATTTTGGAATGGAAGAGTTGGAATTTCAAATCTCATCACGTGTGGGATGATTTTGGTAAGGGCCAAGGAAAAGAGCATACAGTTGAGGTTGAACTGTACACTTGAGTGAGGTAGACCCTGTTGTTGCATCCTCAAGATTCATAGCAAGAGAGGAGAAGAGCACGGTGAGTCTTCCCTTGTCTTTTCCTAAGGAGTTCAGGAATTATGACTTTCAAAATATGTCTCATTTACTAAGCACTCTTAGTTGAGGTCCATGAGGCTCTTATGTAGAGAGATGACCCTTGGTCACCAACTCTTTGACTCTTTCTTTATAGATACTACAGGTTCACAAAAGAAATTCTAAACAAACGGACATTTCCTGACTTGAGAAATTTGGGCCCAGAGACCTCCTTAAGGTCCCTGGCTTTGGAGAGCTGGACTGGATCTCAAGTGGCTTTTGTCCCTTAGGCTCAAGTTCTATGGCTTAAGTCTGTTACACACAAGCTCATACTAGTGTTGGCCCCACAAGCTGTACCAGTCAGAAGGCAATAAAGGGCAGAAAATAATAAACACAAGAGCAAGAGAGAGTGAAATTCTCCCTAAAGTCTAGAGCATGTGGGGTCTGCCACCCACTCCCTATGTCCTGATACCTGGACCCGGTGTTGGACCCACTGGGCTCTCTACAGGGAGAATGAGAGAGAAGCAATTGTCTTCACACATTGGAAGAGGTCTGGCTCCTCTCATCATACCAGTTTTGTGAGAGGGGACAAGAGGGACTGAGGGAGAGAGACAGGTGCCTACAGAGAAAATCCAAAGAGACTATTTGTGTAGACAGATGAGCTTTGAACTTTGTTGTCTGCTTATGTCCCAGTGGTACTTGGGACCTAAGGGACTATCAGTACCTGTGGTCTCAATCAACATCGCTACTTGTCTTCTTCCTCCTCGAAGCTCCTCCTGGACTTGGGCAGTTTATAAACCCTAATGCCTATGTGATCCAGGGCAGTAACCTCAATGTGTGAAGGGGGCCAAATAGGGACAATGGGCATAGCTACTGAAATACAGCTGATGACTGCCATGAGAAAATGCATTATCAGATATTCCTTTTTTTTTTTCAAGTGAAGCTAGGAATTCAGAGTTTATGTGAATCACTTGTTCTTAGAATGCTGGCTCAGTTAAAACAAAACAAAACAAAACCCCACTTTATACCAGATATAGCCAGTAGATGGCCAGTTACCAGTTTTTGCCTTAAGGCTTAGACATTGAAACATTTTCCAAGGTTTATTTTTTATTTTATTTATTTATTTTTTTGAGACAGAGTCTTACTCGGTCACTCAGGCTGGAGTGCAGTGGTGCAATCTTGGCTCACTGCAACCTCTGCTTCCCGGGTTCAAGTGATTCTCCTGCCTCAGCCTCCCATGTAGTTGGGATTACAGGCATGCGCCACCATGCCCAGCTAATTTTTGTATTTTTAGTAGAGACAGGGTTTCACCATGTTGGCCAGGCTGGTCTCAAACTCCTGACCTCAGGTGATCCACCTGCCTTGGCCTCCCAAAGTGCTGAGATTACAGATGTGAGCCACAGTGCCTGGCCTCCAAGGTTTATTTTCATGAGTGTTACATGAAAACATATGGTTGGGAAATTCAAGATAGAGTGAGAAACTAATACACAGCAAAGGGAATGCAGTAAGTTATACTCTGGGAAAATCAAATATAAATAAAGAAGAGTCTCGAAAGAATATATCCAGACTTCAATTGCTTCTTCCCACTTTCATTGCTTATGCCCTGATCTAAGCCACCATCATCTCTTGCTTGGATTACTGCAATGTACTCCTAACTCATCTTCCCGTGTCTATAATTGTCCCCTACAGTTTATTCTCAACATTGCAGCTGGAGGGATCCTTTTGAAACATGTCACATCATGGCTCTCCTTGGCTCGAAATCCTGCAATGGCTCCCATTTCACTCAGAGCCAAAGGCCAAGGCCTTACAATGGCCTTTAAGGCCCTCTGTGCTGTGGCCCTGTTCCCCTTTGACCTCATTTCCTACTCGTTTCTCCCCTGCTCACTCTGCTCATGCCCTCCCAGCTTTGGGCTTCTGCACTGGCTGCTCCCATGGCCTGGACTACTCTTCCCCCAGATATCAATGTGTGCTTGACTCGCTTGAATGAAATAGCCACTCTAGCGATATAGTTTGGATGTCCTCTCCAAATCTCATGTTGAGATGTAATCTCCACCATTGGAGGTGGAGCCTGGTGGGAGATGTTTGAATCATGGGGCAGATCCCTCATGAATGGCTTGGGTCATCTCCTTGGTGGTAAGCTCTCACTGTGAGTTCACGAGACCTGGTCATTTAAAAACGTATAGCACCTCCCTCCACCCCACTCTCTCTCTCTTACTCCTGCATTCACCGTGTGAAGTGCCTGCTTCTGCTCTGCCTTCTGACATGAGTGAAAGCTCCCTGAGGCCTCCCCAGAAGGCTAATAGATGCTGGTGCCATGTTTGCACAGCCTGCAGAACCATGAGCCAATTAAACCTCTTTTCTTTATAAATTACCCAGTCTCAGGTATTTCTTTATAGCAATGCAAGAATGGCCTAATACACCTAGCATTCTATTCAACGTTGTCATTGGTGTTTGCCCCTGGCACTATCCTATCCCCTTTACCTTGCTTTACTTTTTCCTGTCATCCATAGTACAACATATCCCCTTCAACAAAAAATGTAACGTATTCATTATAGTTATTGTTTATGGATTTCTCCTGCCATTGGAATGTATGCTCTGTGAGGATGAGAACATTTGTCTGTCTTGTTTACCGACCTATCTCAATGCTTATGCTAGTGCTCGCACAAAGCACAATGGGAGTGCTCACCATGTCTTTGCAGTGAATGAATGAATGAATGAATGGCATTATGCATGGAAACCCATCTCTGCAGAAGCCCCATGCCCTAACAGTTCTTAATGCTGCGGAGGACAAGGCCTGCCGCTTGTGGCCTGTGGTGTGGCTGGATTGAGTCTGGAGATGGAGTGGCAACTTAATGTCTCAGGCACTGCACACAGTGTGTGCGATAGAAAACAATGGGCTCCTTTGGTTTTGCCTCTGAAGCTGCTACAGGAGCTCATGAGCCTGGAAGGGGTGGGTCTGACAGAGCACACAAAGAGCAGAGCCCCTGGCTCCCACTGCCTTTTCGAAATCTGGTCTAGAATGACATCTCTTTGGCAAAAGCTTAGTCCCCATAGCCCTGACTAATGTTCCATTAAGACCTTGAGGTAGCAAAACAGTTTCTCCTAGGAGCTCGAGTGAGCCCTGGCAGAAAGACAGGCAATCCATCTCTGTGTGCTGGCAATTGGCCTTGGCTCAACATCTGTTCCTTCATTTTTCCTGTTACCACACACACGCCAATTAATTTTCAATTCCATTAATGCAGATTTCCTACCACAGCACCCACTATCCTCACCCCTTCTCAGAGAGCTTTCTGCAGGCCCACTCTCAGCAGAGGAGACATTCCCAGGGGCGTGATCCTAAGTGAACTTTAATGAGGGAGTTGATGTATCAGTGCGATATTATTTCAACCTTGGCCCATTGCACACTTTTTTTCTCTTCAATGCTTTACAAATATATTTTTAAGTATTTTATTCAACAACATTACATATTTTCAGCAGGAGGGTTGGGTAAGGTAACCTAGCCTACCATTACTGGAAAACGGAAACTGAAGTTTAAGTTTTTTTTTTTTTTAACTTTTATTTTAAATTCATGAGTACATGTGCAGGTTTGTTACATAGGTGAACTTGTTTCATGGGGGTTTGTTGTACAGATTATTTTTATCACCCAGGTATTAAGCCTAGTACCCATTAGTTATTTTTTCTAATCCTCTCTCTCCTCGTCTGCTCCATCCTCTGATAGTTCTGTGTCTGTTGTTCCCCTTTGTGTCCATGTGTTCTCAACATTTAGCTCCCACTTTTAAGTGAGAACATGTGGTATTTGGTTTTCTGTTCCTGCATTAGTTTGCTAAGGATGATGGCCTCCAGTTCCATCCATGTTTTGCAAAGGACATGATTTTATTCTTTTTTATGGCTGCATAGTATTCCTTGGTATATATGTACCACATTTTCTTTATCCAGTCTACCATTGGTGGGCATTTAGGTTTATTCCATGTCTTTGCTATTGTACATAGTGCCAAAATGAACACATGTATACATGTGTCTTTATGATAGAACAATTTATATTCCTACAGGTATATACCCAGTGATGGGGTTGCTGAGTCGAATGGTAGTTCTGTTTTTAGGTCTTTGAAGAATCACCAAGCTACTTTCCACAATGGCTGAACTAATTTACATTCCCACCAACAGTGTATAACTGTTCCTTTTTCTCCACAACTTCACCAGCACCTGTTATTGGTATGAGATGATATCACATTGTGGTTTTGATTTGCATTTCTTTAATGATTAGTGATGTTGAGCTTTTTTTCATATGCTTGTCAGCCACATGTGTATTTTCTTTGAAAAGTATCTGTTCATGCCCTTTACCCACTTTTTAATGGGGTTGTTCAATTTTTCTTTGTAAATTTGTTTAAGTTCCTTATAGATGTTGGATATTACACCTTTGTCAGACCCATAGTTTGCAAAAATGTTCTCCCATTCCTTAGGTTGTCTGTTTACTCTGTTGATAGTTCAACAAAACTATCTTTTTCTGCATTGCACACTATTTAAAGGAAAGCTGCACCTAGTACATCACTATATAGGCAAAACTTTGAGGTTGGGTGCATGAATTACTTACCGTAGCAAAAAGGCTCTAACCCTGACTAAAACTCCCCACCCATCATCTGCCCAACCCTGTCCCGCTTAGAGGAAGCTTAGTTATTATCACTACCTGGGGAAGGGCCTGAAAGCCAGCCAGAGGCTAAAAATCCAGGGGAAGGAGTTTGCAGAGAGCTATCCTGTGAGAACTATGGACATTCCTTAGTTACCTTGACAGATGAGGCCTGAGAGGACAGCTGTCAGCCTCTGGAGCTCCTGAGAGTTAGGAAAGGAACCAGATTGAATTACTTTAGTAGCCCACTGGGAGAAGAAGTCAAGAGCTTTGGGGTTGGACTGGGTTGGGCTTTTTAGTTGGGCTGGTCTACACTTGCCCCAGTTTGGGTCACATTTAATCCTTCCTTCAGGCCTTGGCTCACCTTATACTTTCACCTTCCAACCCAATCCCATCCATCTTAAAGGCCAACCATATAGCTCCCTCTTTTATGGGCCCTTCCTAATGACCCTCATCCAGTAAATCCAGCATCTGGAGAGTGCCTTGAATCCCCAGTTCCCTTACCACACAGCTCACATTCCATTGCTTTGCGTTATTTCAGACATATTGATTCTTTTATCCTACTGCTTTATCAAATCATATCCTCTGGACCACAATGCTGTTACAATAAGGTTATAACAGTGAGGGCCTCAGGGTAGATGGCATGAATTCTAGGTCAGCAGGATAGTATGACATTAAGGGACTGGGATGTGGTTTCAATGTGAAGAACAATCATATCCACACTGGAGGTGTGTACCCCAAGGGGTTTACAAGATGATCCCCTCAATTAAGAGAAGATAGTGTTAGAATTCCCATTTAGATTTACTTTTAAATTTTACCCTCTGAAGATTTCTATTGAGAATGTGATTTGTTATATATATATTATATTAGTACAGCAGTATACATGTGCACATTTTATAAATTTATATATACGTATATATACATACAGTCATGCATTGCATAATGATGTTTTGTTCAACAACAGACAACATATATGACAGCATCTCCATAAGATTATAATGGAGCTGAGAAATTCCTATCACCTAGTGATGTCATAGCCATTATAACATCATAGTGCAATTACTTTATTTTTTATAAATTTAGCCTAAGTGTACAGTGTTTATACACTCTACAGTAGTGCACAGTAATGTCCTAGGTTTTTACATTTACTCACCACTCACTCCCTGATTCATCCAGAGCAACTTCTAGTCCCGCAAGCTCCATTCATGGTAAGTGTACTATATAGGTGTACTGTTTTTTATCTTTCATGTTGTATTTTTACTGTACCTTTTCTATGTTTAGATGCACAAATACCATTGTGTTATGATTGCCTACAGTATTCAGTACAGTAACATGCTGTACAGGTTTGTAGCCTAGGAGTAACAGGCTTTACCATGTAACCTCGCTGTATAGTAGGCTATATCATCTAGGTCTGTGTAAGTACACTCTATGATGTTCACACGACGATGAAATTGCTTAATGATGCATTTCTCAGAAATGTTTTAAATGACGCATGACTATATTGGAGAGGCTAAGTCAAAATTATTTCAGAGATAGAGTAGGCAATTTAAAAAGCTTTGAGATTATTGGAATAGACTTCCAAACAGAAAGTAAACATCTTAATCTGTCTACATATGCATGAATAAAATGAAAAGTGATCATCTGATTTTTAGAGGAAACAGTTTGATACATTTATCATAAAGAGTACAACCCCAAACCACTGACATTTTTTTGCTATGGATAAATTCTATGACTTTTGAGGAATCTTCCCTTTTAAAAGCGTTTGGTTCTGAGATTCCAAAATAAAAACGAGCAGTTTATTGGTATTTACTAATTGTGGGACTAGGGATAGTGAGAATTAGATGCTAGGTAAAGGTACTCAATGAGTTGAAGCTGGAGGGATCCTCTCAAGTCCTTAATTGCTAAGTGTAGCTTTATGTCTGTGAGGGTAGGGGTGAAGAAGAGAAAAGTAAGTGCCTAGATGAGATAGGCCCAATGTTTAGATTCAAGAGATGGTACCAATTTCATCAAATCCGATTGTACAGTAAAGGGTTAACCAGCATGCCTGGGTCATTCAAACCATTTATATTCCAAAGAAAGGATTGGTCCTTGACTGTCTCCCAGAAGATGTCATCTAAGTTCTTGAAAGATCCTGCCCGATAAGAGTATCTTTGTATACCTGGGATCTAGGGCCTGGCTGTATTAGTTTGATCCTGGGAGGGATTAGAGACCAAATAACTACAGTCAGCCATGTGGGTACTCTATGTCTACATGAAAAACCCCCAATAAGAATCCCCAGTAAAACCCCTTACCACCAAGAGGTGAGGGGTCACCAAGGCTCAGGTGAGCTTCCCCAGTTGGCAATATTCTATACATATCGTCACATGTTGTTGCTGGGAAAATGAAGCACTGTTCATAAACTCCACTGTGACAGGATAACCAGAAGCTTGTGCCTGGTCTTCCCTGGACTTCGCTCTGTGCTCCTTTTCCCTTCACTGATTTTAATGTGTGTCCATTCATGGTATTAAATCATACCACAAGGAACACAGTTTTTCTGAGTACCGAGTCCTTTTAGTGAATCATTGAACCTGAGTGCAGTCTTAGGGAACTCCAGCACAGTGATGAGTATATCTGTGATGTAAATCAGACCCTATCAGATGATCCTATTGCATGGAACATGAAGCTCAGAGAGGTGAAGTGACTTGCCCAAGATTGCAGAGCTGGAAAACAACAGAGCCAAGCATCCAAACTAGGACTGCTGGATACTAAAACTTGTACTCAGATTTTCTGAAATCAACTATCAGCTCTTTCACTTACTAGCTGTGTGACCTTGTCCAAATTATTTAACATTTCTGTGTCTTTAGTTGCTTCCTCTGTAAAGCAGGGATGATAAAATGATTGCTTCCTGTATAAAGCAGAGATGATAAAAACAGCCTCAAAGGGCTATTGTAGTTATGAGGATTTAATGAGATAGTGCATGTAAAGATACGTAGAAGAATGTCTGGCATACAGTAAGCACTTAGCAATTATTAGTTTGTGTAATTACAGTGATGAAAGCAGTACTTAAGACCAGATTTATTCTAAACTTGAAGAAACAGGAGGCTAGCTATATTACTGTGTGTGTATGTGTATGCATGCACACATACACATACATATACATATCAGCGAAATCTCATCCCTGCTTCCCGTCCACACAGCCATTTACTTCATGTGCTGTTGGCTCAGACGGACCATATTATACTGAAGACAAAGGCCTGGATTCTGTGTTCCTTCTCTCTTCTGTTGGATGTAGCTCCATTGTCAATGGCATCCATCTTTGCTTTAGGTTATCCTGATGCTGATGATAGAGTAGAGAGAAAGAAAGAACTTCAGTGCTTGATGATATTCTTCAGTTGCTCAAGTCTTGGAGTTTGCTTTTCTTTTGCACTTCTGGTTATAAGAGATAATATGTTTGATTACTGTTTAAGTCACTTTGAGTTAGGGTATGTTTTGTAACTTTTTGTAACAACCAAATGTATTTTAACTGATACACACTGATACTTGGTTGATTTTTCACTTTGCTACCCTCTCTTGGAAAGTCTAAAGGCAAGGAAACTCTTCTTCCCTTCTATCAGTTGAAGTCCTTCAGCTACAGGAAAGAGAAAACCAACTCAAACTGACTTGGTCAGAAAAGGGGTTATATTTATTCACATAATAAGAAATTCGTGACCTTCAGGTGAGCTTCAGGTGTGCTTTGATTGGGGCTCTAGTTCCATGTCTCTATGTTTTTAGAGCTCTATCTTTCTGTCTGTGCCAGCTTCATCCTTAGGCTGTCCTTGTAAGACAACTAAGAGGCATATTCTGTCTGTTCCCCTTCCAAAAATGATTTCCTACCTGCTGGTACCTCCATGCTAGGTGGAGGCCTACTTCTGTTTAGTGTGTGTCTTAGTCTGTTTGGGCTACTATAACAGAATACCATAGATGGGGTGGCTTGTAAACAACAGAAATGTATTTCTCACAGTTCTCGAGGCCGGGAAGTTCAAGATCAAGGTACTGGCCGATTAATGTCTAGTGGGGGGCCTGCTGCCTGCTCATAGACAGCAATCTCTTTCTTGCTGCATCCTCACATGGTGGAAGGGACAAGGGAGGTCTCTAGCAACTCTTTCATAAAAGTACTAATCCCATTCATAAGGACTCTACTCTTATGACATAATCAACTCCCGAAGATCCCACCTCCTAATATCACCTTGGGTGTTAGGATTTCAACATATGAATTTAGAGCGGGTGGACACAAATGTTCAGTCCATAGCATTCTGCCCTTGGCTCCTAAAACTTCTGTCATTCTGAAATGCAAAACACATTCATTCCATCCGAATAGCCCCAAAAGTCTTAACTCATTCCAGTATCAACTCAAAGTCTAAAGTCCAAAGTCTCATCTAAATACCATCTAAATCAGATAAGAGTGAGACTTAAGATTTGATTCATTCTGAGGCCAATTGTTCTCCAGCTGTGAACCTGTGACATCAAACATGTAATATGCTTCCAAAATACGATGGTGGGACAGGTATAGGATTAACATTCCTATTACAAAATGGAGAAATAAGGTCTTGAGCAAGGCTGAAACCCAAAAGGGCAAATCCTTTAGATCTTAAAGCTCAAGAATAATCCTCTTTGGCTCAATGCTGTGCCCTCCAGGCCCACAGTGGCAGAGGTCCCGCCTTTTGAACCCACTGGGATGATAGTTCTGCCCCCTAAAACTTTGCTGGGCAAGAATTGGGCCCTCGCAGCTCCAGGCAGCCCTGTCCCCAAAGCTATGCTGGGTGCTGACCATGCTGCACTGAGGCTACTGGTTCTGCACCTGGGGCAGCCAAGGAGCATGGTGCTGGAGTGTAGGGAACAGAGCCTGTGGTGTGAGACAGCATGGACAGCACTCATAGAGGTCTTGTGGGTTCAGGGGGCCTCTCCTTTGCAGGTGGCCCCTCTTAGACAATAGCTTCTGCCTTTTTTTTGAGATGGTTGACAATCTTATCAGTAGTTTTTTTTTTATTTTTTATTTTATTTTATTTTATACCACATCCTTAGAATACTCACCTGAACAGTCTTTCTTTTCAATATGGATAGGCTGAGAATTTTCCAAATTGATAAAGTCCACCTCTCTTTTGATGAAAAACTCCGTCTTTAAGTCATCTTTCTCTTCTTCCATTTTACTACAAGCAGTCAAAGAAGCCAAGGGGCACCTTCAACCCTTTGCTTAGAAATTGCCTCAGTCAATTTTGCCACTCACAAGTTCTACTTTCCACAAAAGCCTAGAACATGAGCAAAATTCAGCCAAGTGCTTCACTACTTTATAACAAGGATCACCTTTTCTTCAGTTTTCAGTAACATTGTTCCTCATTTCTGCCTGAGACCTCATCAGAATGGCCTTTACCATCCAGATTCCTACCGACATTCTGTTCAAGATTCCTTAGGTATTCTCTAGGAAGATTGAGGCTTCTTCTTAGTGCTCTTTTCTTTCTGGGCCCTCACCATAATTATCCTTAAAGATCAGTTCATAACAATGGGGCCTTTCCTAGTATGCGCCTCAAAATTCCTTCAGCCTGTATCCATTACCCAGTTCCAAAACCACTTCCACATTTTTAGGTATTTATCGCAGGAGCACCCCCTTGTCAGACCAGTTTTCTTAGTTTATTTGGGCTGCTTCAACAAAATACCACAGGCAAGGTAGCTTAGAAACAACAGAAATTTATTTCTCTCAGTTCTAGAGGCTGAAAAGTCTAACATCAAGGCAGTAGCAAATTTGGTGTCTGGTGAGGGCTCACTTCCTGATTCATAGACGCTGTCTTCTTGTTGCATCCTCACATGGCGAAAGGGGCAAGGGGCCTCTCTGAGGCATTTTTTATAAAGGCATTAATTCAATTCATGAGGGCTCCACGCTTATGACATAACCACCTCCCAAAGACCCCACCTTCTAATACCATCATCTAGCAGGTTAGGATTTCAACATAGGAATCTGGAGGAATGCAGACACAGATATTCAATTCATAGTAGTGTTTAACAGAGATGCCCCCATCTCAGAGAAGGTGGGCTCTCGGTCTGGTTTAAAGGTGGGTATGCAAATCAGTTCTGGACAAGCAAATAGCTTTAGGAGTGTCTATGAATGACACATTTCCATTGTTAACGGGAGGAATGTATGTGAGGAAAAATGGTGCCTTGTGCCTTTTGTCATCTCTGCCTATTGCCACTGAATATACATGTGTGAGGATGGAGCTGCTGCAACAAAAAGACCAAGCAAATCATGGAGACATTGCCTCAAAACCACTGAATCAATGTCAGTAAACTCTCATTCTCCATCCTCTTGTTCTTTCACAATAACAAATCACATTAAGGAGGGGTCCTTTTGTTTCTTTTGGCTAAAAGCATTCTTGACTAATACAGAATACCAGCAGTAGACAGGGTTACATCCTTCCTCATTTACACTCAAGGAGAGAGAAGCTACCATTAACAGTAACCACTGACTAAAAGTCCTAAACTTCACTCTTCTTCAACCATCTCTGCAACAATCACTATGGCACTAGGGATGACCTAACTCTGATTACCTAAGTCCAAAACAGGGCCTATCTCTTTCATACTAGAAAGGGAATGCAGGATGGTGCCTTAGTCATTTTGGGCTGGTGTTACAAAGCACCATAGACTGGGCAGCACATAAAAACAGAAATTAATTTCTCACCATTCTGGAGGCTGGAAGTCAGAGATCAGTTGCCACTATGGTTGGGTCCTGACGAGGGCTCACTTCCGGTTGCAGACTGCCTTCTTCTTATTCTATGCTTACATGGCAGAAAGAGGGCAAGAGAGCTCCCTGGGTCCTTTTATAAGGGCACTAATCTCAATGATGAGGGCTTCACCCTTATGACCCAATCACCTCCCAAAGGCCCCATTTCCTTATAATCACTTTAGGGTTTTGGATTTCAATATATACATTTTGGAGAGATGCAAACATGCAAACATTCAATCCATTGCAGGTGGTTTGGGAGGAAATAAACACAATGTCCACTATACACCTTAAATCACATGGGCAAATGTTAATAAGCACTGTGGTGGCTATAGAGGTGTACTGTATGGATGTCTCTTTAAAAGAGCTTTCTGTTGTGTGCATATTCAGCTGACAGCCTCCAGCAGTGACATCCGTGGACCCACCGTGGTGTTCAAGGCAGGGTTATTAGATCCAGGCCATTCCTGCTTACTGCAGGATTCCTCTCCTTCCAGTCTTGTTCTTGGGCTTCCCATTGGCTTGGCTGAGACTTTCCCAGAAAGCACTGCGCTCTGAAGCTGCTCCTAACCAATCTTTGTCACTCACTCTATTCACAAGGGTTGAACCTGTCTATTGGTCTGATGCCCCTTGGCACCCCCCATACACAACTCCTCCTGCTCCTTCTCTGCCTTATCTTCATAGGCATTTCCTCCAATACGTCTCTAGCACAACTAATTTTTTCATTGTGTCTGCTCCTCAGAGGCCCAAACGGACACCAGCATCTCCTGCACAGTTCAGTGCTTCACATGTTTGAACACAATTAGCCTGAAAGGGAATTCCTCTTTAAATTTTGCACCCTGGGAGCCTCACTTGTATTCCTAATCCCAGCCTTGTGACGTAGTAAGCATTTCAGGCTTTGTGGACTATTTGGTCTCTGTTATAATCGAACTACTCAACTCTGTCATTGTGAAGCAGAAGCAGTATTAGAAAATACGTAAATAAGTGGACATGTTTGTATTTCAACAAAACGTTATTTATGAAGACAGACAGTGCCCCAATAGGGCCTGTGGCTACAGTTTGCCGACCACTTATAGAAAGGATTGATTCGAGGTAAAGGGAAAGTAAAGAGGCAAATAAGTAGTTGAGATGAGAAATAATGATGGGCTGATTGTAACAGAAAATGAATAAAGAGAAACTTTTAACTTTCTTCATATCATAAAAGTAATATATGTTATTTGTTAAGAAGTGACATTTGTAGGAAGAAATGCAAGGAAGAAAAAAATTGACCATGACTCCTCAACCTAGAAAAAATCATGGCCACTTTTTCTTCCGTGTATATTCCTTTCAGTTATTTTCTATGTACATGATGACAAATTCTCTATAGTTATGTATTATTTTTACTCAATATCATTATATCATTAGCAGGTCCCTATACCATTCAAAATTATTGTAAAAACTATGTTTGATGGCTGTACAATATTCTACTGTATAGCTATTGTGCAATTTATTTAATTAGTCCCTCACTGATGTGTTTAAGATTGATTCCAATACCTAGATAGAAAGGGAACTTGAAGATTAACCTGTTAAGATCTGTTTTCAGAAAGTCACAAAACATATTAGCATATAAAAAGTCATGAGAATTCTGTGGTAAAGAATAAAGGCCTTGTTTTAACAGAACATTTTCCAAATACATTTTCTCATGAAATTCTACCTCTTCTTTTTATTTTGGCTAAAGACCTATTATATTCTGTCTGCAGCATTCTAATACTTCAAGGAATCCAGCTGGAAAAAGGCTGCTATTGGGTTTTCCCATTGCAATTTGAATCTTAGAAGCAAAGCAGTGTCAGGAGAATATAGCTTTGTTAGAAGTACAAGTAACTTGGTGGCTATAATGGGTAATCCTTCAGTAATACAATCAATGACTGTAAATATAATATTTATAATATTTATAAAAACCTAGTTGTTTTTATTATTTCTAAAGAATCTTTTTATTGTAATTAGGGAGCGGATCAAGAATATGTCAAATAAAGATTGTAGATGACCACTGAACTGAGGCAAGAAACTAATTTATTAATCCTGCTACAATTGCAGTCTCAAAGAAGATGAAAGAGTTAGAACTCGTTGGGTTAAGAGTTATAGATTTCTATAGTTAGAAAGGAATGATAAATGATGAGAATAGGTAGGATAATTTCAGAATGGAATATAACTGCTGAATATTATTTATGTTTTATTATATATCAAGAGCATTGCAGTGTTAAAATTTCATCTTGAAATATAAATCTAAAGATATATTAATCTGCACACACATTTCTGAAATAGTGGAATCCTCAGATGAAATTGGCACTCTGTGCATTTGTTGGTTCATTGATACTCTTGTCATTTTGTGGAAACAGAGAAAAGGAAATGAACATTTTCTATTTTCTAAAGAGTTCTGCTTCTTTTTGTTCCCATGAACTTACATTAGCAAAAATCAGTTGAATATTATTTTGTTGGGTACAGTGATGTCAGTAGCTGTCTGTGAAAGGAAATAACTATTTTGTAGCCAAGGACAAAAATTAAGTTTTCATTCCTAAATACATGAAGGCCATATAAAACACCTTAACTCCAGACTATATCCTATTTAAACAACTTCCAGACTGTCATACTAAGAGAATGAGGGAGGCTTTATACAGTTTGAATTAAATATCATCAGCCTTATAAGTGGGATCAAAAACTCATAAAATATTTCTAATTTCAAAACTAGTCATCCTTATCATAAAAAAAAATGAAAGAATTGCTTAGTCTTAACTCGTATAGTGTACTTGCCTTAGATTGTTAGACAGGAAATAATGAACAGGAAAACTATATGCATGTTTTACAAATAACACATTCATATTTATATACATGCATATATGCACTGGTTTGGTTGATACCTCAGCAAAAGGGTCTGTGCAAAAGATTTTTCCCAGTAATACTTTCCTATTCCTTCTCACAGCAGTAAATGCTTAGTCATGATCTCAACTCTGTCTGGAAGACTCAGTAATAGTTAAATCCACTGTAACACACATTCCTTCTGTCATTCTTACTAACTTACTGCTTAATCTCTTTCAAGACAAATTCTGAACCCACTCACGTTTCTATTAGTGGTAAGTTGGGCTAGGCTGCAACATAATTATATTTATGACTTCAATTTACCAATCTTTTTCTAGATCGTTTTTACCAAATGTCTCTTTTCTATACAAAATGCATTCAGTTCTCCTTCCTCCAATTGGACCAGACCAGTATTTGTAAGTCACCAGGTCCATGATAGGAAGTTCCGAGATTATTATGGACATGGAAACTACAAGTTTTCTAATTATTTTTAAGAAAAAAAAGGAAACACCTAGATTGAAAATCATTATGGCCTTTTTTGTCCTGTTTCTTCCCTTGATCCTCCTTACCCAAATGCCATCTGTCAATATTTGAGCGTGGGCCATTGGGTCCCTATTTCTACATTTCCCTTGTCAAATGCACATGTCATTATTCTCCTTGTCAGAAGAAGAAGTGAGGTGTTTCTTTCAATATCATACACTCATCTTATCTGGGGCTGATACTACAATCTCCTTGAGTAAAGTTTACTTTCAAGTGAGCTATAAAGGAGAAAAAAACTAATGCTTCTTAGTAATAGAACAGATTCCAAATATATGAAGTTGATGGGATATTGGGATTGGTTTTCTAAATTAAAATTATATTGCCGTAGATTCCTGTAAGAACAGGATATCATATGTCAGCATTTTCTCTCCTTTCCTCTATGTAAAAGCACAAAGTAAATAAAGAAAACTTCTGTAAACATTATTTTCAGTGAGAAGATAGGAGACAGATATAATCAACGAATTCTAAAGTACATACAAAGGCTATAAAGCTTCTAGGGAAAACATGTCAAAATATTTTTATGACACCAGAGCAAGAAAAGATATTTTTTAGGCAGGACACAGAAAGCACTATCCACAAAAGAAAAAAATAATGAGTTAGATGTCTTCAGAGTTGAAACTTCTGCTTATCAGAAGACACTTAAAAAATAAATAGGCAAACCGCACAGGGAGAAAATGTTCGTCTTATATATATCTGGCAAAGTGCCTGTATTCAGAATATGTAAAAAAAATCAATTATTTAATTTTAAAAAGAAAAAAATCTCTTTTAAAATGGGCATTCCCAGAGTTAGCCAAATTGCAAGGTCTGAGGGCATAGTCTTCCACATAACCACCTTCACTTCTGATACCAACTTCAAGTTTAAGGAAGCCCAAAATCACCATCAGTCTTGATAATTGATTGGAAGTTCTCACAGAACTCACTTAAAACTATTATTCTCATAATATGGTTAATTATAGAGAAAGAATACAAAAAAAAAACAGCCAGCAAAAGAGACACTCAGGGCAGAATCTGGTCGAGTTCCCAACATGAAGCTTCCATTGCGCTCAGGACACATTACCTTCTCAATGTCAAGGTGTGACAATAGACATGAAGTCTTGTCAACCTGGGGAGCACAGCAAGGCTAACGGGTCAAGTCTCCTAGAAAGGCAAAAATTAGGCTGGCTTCAAATCTCTCCAAAGAAGTTTTCAGCACCTCAACAATTTAACATGCTTAAGGAAAGAAAAGTGTAAGCCAATCATTTTATATTCAGCCAAACTTTTATTTCCAGCAAGTGTAAAGATGACAGACAAAAGTTTTGAACGTGTAAAACTTGCGGAATAGAGCAAGCACTTCTAAACTGGCAGAGTAAGAACCTGACAAAATCTGTTGTATATAAAAGCAATTTAAAAACTGGCCCCAAATGGCCAAAATTAACCTTTTCAGAACTTTGGAAATTAACCAAAGACTTGCAACAATTAGAGAAGCATTTATTCAAAAAAAATGGCTAAACTTTGATAAGAATAGTACATTTTGTGGTGTTTTAACTTGCTCCATTCCTGTTTTCCTCTCTCCAACTATGTGGTAGCTTTGAAATCTGGGAGCCTCACAGTCATGGTGGCTGTGAAAACCAAAATCCTGGCAGCCACTGAACGGGGCTGGGTTTGGATCTCCCCCAAAAGCCTTACATGGAGAGAATTACCACTGTTTGATCTGTCAGCTCCCTTAAAAAAAATTAGAAACATTTTCTTTATTTGACCTGACTCAGAGTTCACTCCATGAGAAAAGCTCAATACCCAAACCATTTGTTGAAAACAGTCAGTGGCAATTGTTTATTATTGCAGCTGCATGAAGCAGTACTCCAAGCTGGGGCAAACAAGAGGCTAGCCAAAATAATTAAATGGTAAGTGTGGGTCATTAGAGGTCTGTAGGAGATTTTGAAAAGTTTTGACATACTCCTGGGAATCTAGATAGCCATGTGCATTTGCAGGACTGTGTGTATGATCAGGAAAGACCTGAAGAGGCCCTAATCTCTCAACTCTAGCTGAGAGTTAGTTCTGTACAAGCAAGAAGTGAAGACTAAGGCAGAGTTGTGAACTTCCCTAGAATTGAAGGTGTGTCCCAACACATACACACACACACACACACACACACACACACACACACACAGCCTCTCAGCAAAGTGTGGGAGGGAGATTTATTGGTCCTGGAATTTAAGCAAATGTCTGTTCAATCATTAGCTGACCACTAAACTAACCAAGTAGAGACTACATGGGCAGCACACAACAAAGAGTACAACTGTACGAATTACTTCAAGAAAGTCATTAAACAAACAAATAGCCACAACAACAAACCCTGGGAAAGGGATGTACTAGAGTTCTACAGAGAAACAGAACAAATAATATATATCTACAGAGAGAGAGGGAGAGAGAGATTTATTATACCAAATTGGCTCAATAAATTATGGAGGCTGACAAGTCCCAAGTCCAAAGATTCACAGTCAGCAAGCTAGAGACACAGGAAAGCTGATAGTGTAGTTCCAATCTGAAGACCAGCAGGCTCATGACCCAGGAAGAGCTGTGTTTCAGTGTGAATCTGAAGGCAGGAAAAAAAACAATGTTCCAACTTAAAGGTAGTCAGGCAGGAGTTCCCTCTAACTTGCTTTTTATTTCCTATTCAGACACAGAATATTAATACTGTGTCTATTTTTATTTTTATAAAAGTAATTGAGCTTTTTATTTTTTAAAAGTAAATTTTACAGTTGACTTTATCTTTTAAAGTTTTCTTGGAATTTTGATATTCTGGTAATTGTCACTTATTAGAATTTGCCTTTTCATTTTAATATATAACTTTTGACATTTTAGAATAAAAATAACTTTTGAAAAATATACAAAAACTAATATTAATTTTTTGTTGGATTTAAATTTTGACTTAAAATTATATTCAAATGTCATATACTTTTCTGTTACCCTTTACGTTTAACATTTTATTCTTGGAAATAGAACAAAAGTTATGTGAAACTCTTAATTATTACAATAGAATTTTGCATGTGACTATGAGGGCTTGGGGAGAGGGAGAAATGGAAAGTAAGTGCTTAACAGGTCGGGGTATGAAAATGTTTTGTAAGTAGATAGGGATAGTAATTGCACAACACTGTGAATATCCCAAATGATGCTGAATTATTCATTTTAAAATGATCAATTTTATGTTATGTGAATTTCACCTAAATAAAAAGGCAAGGCAAGACAAAATTTTAAGGGGCAAAGGAAAGGAAGGCAAGACACAATTTTGAGGGATAAATATATAATAATTTATGAATTATATGTGTCTTTTTTTGTTATTTATCCAAACATCAGCAGCACATCAACAAAAATCAAAAAATAATTAAATTTTGTCATCTTTTGTATTTTGCTGACATTCAGTCATATAAAAACATATTATTTTATAATATACAGATTATTCTTTATATGTATTCTTTATATATATTACTCCATTTTGTTGTTATGAACCTATATTTATCAAGGTAGATGAAGAAAGTATATTTTATTGGCAGTTAGCTTCAATGTATAACTTTTATATTTGTAGATATAATGTCTACCTTTTACATATTACGACATATGATATACTAACCTACATCTGTACTCCTGCCTCAAGCCCCGCCAGTGTTAAGGATAGGCCTGGTCTGCAGTGTGTGATGCAGCAAAAGACAGTGAAAAAGATAAAGCTCTGGATAGTTCTTGCAGCTGTTCATCCAGTAATGCATGGAGAATGTGAAATAACAGGAGATACTTACTAAGTGCTATTTCAGGGTAAATGATGAAATTCTCAATTAGGAATTAAGTGTTCAGTCTGATTTCCATATGTTTAATCTGTATGATTCATTTAGTGATATTTAAAAAGACAGTTTACAGAGAAAAGGAGACTTTAGAAGTTTATTACATTAGCAATATCATTCCAAAGGACTTTGCCAATCTCTTAAAAATATACATTAACATATATTATGAAAAGCATTGATCTGAATATCAGTACTTAAAATAGATGATTTTTTATCCATCGAAGGTTTGTAAAGGTTTACCTACCCACTGACCTCTTAGATATATCCAATAAGATATAGTTGGAGAAAAATATGAGGAAAACACCAAATAGGAGTTTATTTACAAGGCAAGTATGTCCCTTAAATTAATATATATGGCACAACAAAGACCTACACACTATACAGCTGCCAGTGAAAAGCTAAATGATCACTGAGCAAATTTCATCTAGAGGGGTTGGTGTTATGTAGAACTCCATCTAGAAATGGCCTTGGCCAAAATAATATTTTTTCTTGTGTAGTCATTATACCCGGTCTTACCTTCATGAAATAATCTTAAGCACATGACAAATATCCTCTGGTAGCCCCATCTGCAAAATAATTTTTATTCTCAGTCCTTCACAGAAAGTTAAAGGTTTCAGACATTATGAAGGTCAGGAAAGTGATCTGCATTTCTTTTGTAGCTAACCTTCAGCACTCGTGACTGCAGCTGTTCTGAGAGCTGATGTCACATGACAATTCTAGGAGGGTTTGATTGACAATGCTGCATGATAGCCCAACCAAAAAATTAATCCGTGTTGAAAGCATTGAAGCACCCTAAAGACAGTCAGTTGGGTCTTTTTCACTTTTTCTTAGAGATAGTAAGGATTATAGTGATTCTTCTATCCTTGAGGAAAGGTAACAAGCAGACATCTGCACAGCATCTTAAGGTGTGTATTTTCAGCAGGTCAGCCATCTAATCTAGGAGCTTTAGTCTTCTTCACAATCATACTGAAATGTCAGTTTGTCAGAAGATAGTATCACATCAATGCCAAATATCTGAGTGGTGGGGCCGCATTGGGCCATGGCAACACTATCTATGATGATGGAAGAGCTTGAAAGGTGATCACAGAGGCATTGTTGTTATGTCCAAAGGGTCCTCCCTTGTCAGCTCTTCAGAAACTCCTTCGTAACCATGGAGTTCAAAATAATCTTTCATGTGAAACCCTTCAAAATGTCACATTACAATTGTTATTCTTCCAGCTAGCATTGAGTTTTCATGGTGCAAAAAGAGCAAAGAGAAGAAGTGCTTTTGAATGTAAACCCTGAGAAGGCAGGGAGCAATCCTTCTTCATATTCTGATAGCTATTTTCATCTCAAAGATGCATAGAAAGATCTGAGTTTAGGCAAGACATAACTTCGAAGTTCCCATAGCCTAAAAAATTGGAATGTCCTCAAAGATGAAATTTTACCCCAAATCATCATGCCTGCTATTTATTTTCCCCATTCCCTTCAACCTGCAACTGCATCCACAGTCTCCAACTTAATTAGTGACCTTTAGAATCAAAGGATAAATTGGGTCTTCCATAAAACCAAAGTCACAACTCAGTGGTTCTACTTCCATTTCTCTTCCTGACTCTGATACCTCTGTGAATGGAAGACTTGCCTTAGCTCATCTCTTGCAAAATACAAAGGAAAATATCTTTGAGAAGAGGGAAAAAAAAAAAAAATATATATATATATATATATATATGTGTGTGTGTGTGTGTATGCATATATGTGTGTGGTATATATATATAAATAGAGAGAGAGAGAGAAATAGTTTCAAAAGGCCATGTAACAGAAAGGGGTTTGTTCCTTTCTCCCCTGAACTATCAGAGAAATGATAAGAGAACAGATCTTGAACACAATGCCTTTAGGTTGTCAGGCCAACCGTGCACTCTGCCACTGGAGTTGTGAATGTCTTGAAGGGAAAGATCACAGCTATTTTACTTACCAAGAGATAAAACTACCATGTGTAGAAGAGCTAGGCCTGAGAGCTGTCATTTCCCCTCTGACTTCTGCTTGCTGCAGTCTGCTGAAAGATGTTATGGCTGACCGACCCTCAAAAATAGACACTGTGATGGTGATATATTGTGGCCCTTGAAGAATTTAATTGTCAAATTGACATTTATCAAAAGCCTTAGTGCATTTAAAAGATAAATTGTGCAAGTTTGGTTCAGATCAAAGAGCCCCTGTCCTTCTCCATTCATAGCACAGGCCGGCTTCAGCAGGCAAGTCGTGTGTGAAAAATGATCCCCTTCCACTCCCAGCTCCTTTAAGCACTGCACTGGTGACAGATAATCAGAAATTTAAATGTTAGCCTCCTCTTCAGAAAGTTCTTAAAATAATGGAGGACCCATTGAGACCATTTGTATTTGAAAGGAATGCTAAATAATTTAGTGTGCACGAGCAGGATGCACTGTGCTGGGCTGATAAATGATGAAACCCCAGCACAGCCTCTCTTCAGCAGTTGCCACACAAATTACAGATCAATTACTTCCCAGTTGTTTGCAACCTTATCAAAGAATGGTAAATTTACTGAGAGCAAAGTGTGATAAGATGACTTTTCATTATTACAGTAGATTTGTTGAAACAGCTCCGACACTGAGATTAATAAGAGCTCGCCCAGGGGTAATAGGATCCGTGCACATATAGGGAGAATTTAAGAGCTGAAAACAGGATGCTGGGCACTATCATAAAAACCCTTCCTCTCATTAATTGTTATCACTAGTGTGTTTATAATGCAGAAGTAAGGTGGAGAAATGACCCATTCACTGAAACTGGCCTAAAACAATGTAGCTCTTTACTTTCAAAAAGGCACGTGGAAAATCAAAGGAAAGTAAAGTCATTTTGGTTTGGAAGCAAGAGAATTTGTGTGTGGGGGCGTGGAGAAAGGGTATGTGCATTTGTATGTTCTAGCTGAGGTCCATTTTCATTAAGACAGTCACAAAGAGATGGTCTGTTCAGTGTCACTATAAAAAGAACTCTCATGGTTTTTGAAGAGCTAAGACCAAGTTTGAGGGTAGCTGCTAGGGCCACACATAGCAAGATCCCTCTTGTAGAGCAGAGGCCTGGGAGGAAAACTAAGGGTTCATAGTGGCTGGGAAATGTTTCAGGTAGGAATAAGTAATGTGCGATGTTCTTAATACAACATATATAACTATGGGACCCTATTTCAATTTTTTTAATTGAGAAATAACTCATTGAAAAATACTTACATTGGGTGAATTTTAAGACCCGTAAACCAGTCTACTAGCCTTCGTAGGCCATTTCCACATACATCTCTCCTAATAACCGCAAGTCTTAATGGGTACTTGGAATACCTGTGGAATTGTTTATTCCAATTTGCAAGCTCTTGCTATTTTACAATTTCTGGACGCTGGGTGCAGTGGTTCACGCCTGTAATCCCAGCACTTTGGGAGGCCAGGGTGGTAGGATCACTTGAGCCCAGATATTCAACACCAGCCTGGGCAACATGGCAAAACCCTGTTTCTACAAAAAATACAAAAAATTAGTTGGGTGTGGTGGCACACACCTGTCGTCCCAGCTACTCAGGAGGCTGAGGTGGGAGGATCACCTGAACCCAGGGAGGTCGAGGCCGCAGTGAGCCATGATCTAGCCACTGTACTCCAGCCTGGGTGACAGATAGAGACCCTGTCTCAAAAATAAGATAAAATAAAATTTTGGTCTGGTCAGAGGAATATGTGAGAAATGAAGAGAAAATTCTACCATGACTTGGGTAACCAGAGTCATGTTTAAAATCCCAGTGAAAATGGGGGAAGAGAGAAGCTGGGAGGCAGGAGCCAGCTTTTGAGGAATATGCCATCTTTTCTAAGACATTTTAATAAAGTCTCTCATTTTTCCTGACTTTTAAAGGAAATAAGTAACCATAGGGTAAAGATCAGATCTCTTCATGAATTGAAAACCAGCTAGGAAAGGAAAGGACTTGTGGGCTTGCGAGGCAGCGTTTAGTAGCAGCACATCAACCCCCACCCTTGTTGAGTGCTGCTTATGGGAGTAGGAACTGAATATGCTTTTCCATAAATTACGTTTAACTTCCTAGGAAATCTATTCAATTAAACTCTATGTGAGTGTCCTTATTTTTTGAACATTCTCAAATAAGTAACCTGAAGCCCAAATACAGATAATAGTGTCTACCAGATTTCTTTCTGAACCAAATTTGAAGCCTAGTTATGGATGTTCAATGCCAGTAATTCTCTTCCTTCAAGGATAAGCAATGGCAAATTTGAAGACATTTTAGACACAACCAAGCAAATTGGGAAAGAGGGCAGACAAAAGGCATGTAGTATTTAATTTAGACAAATGAAAGGAAAGATGCTAATGACTGGGGAAAGGCAATATGAAGTTTGCCTACTTCAAACTTGTTACATATACACACAAACTTAATTCATACACATCCCTGTGGAAGGGTCTTCAAAATAGTTGTTAACCAATCAGTACTTTTTTCTAGCAACATGAACCACAGACACCAAGAAAACAATGTGAAAAAGCAACTCAACGTGACATCAATAGTAATGGTTATTTTTGTGTGTTCACTTCATGCATTTTTGCTACTACAAAGAAACATAAGCAAAAGCTGTTTGAGAATAATAAAATATCTTCTTTAAAAACTTCCTCCGTTAAGTCCAGAAGAAGGTAGTAAAGCCATAAAAACAAACATTTGTATCCATTTCTTCTCAATGGGCATACGTTAGGCTGTTTGTAAGGTGATAATAGAGAAAAGAACGCTCAGAAAAATCCTTTGAAAATCACACAGTCAAGTCTCAGGCTTACATTTCTTTCCTCTTCCCTCAGTTTAATTCACTTTTGATGGTTACTTGGACATAGCAGCATACTGCTTTGCACATTCTTGTTGCAAATTTGTTTTCCTTCATTTAAAAAATCAGGCTGGGAAAGCTACAGTGTGTGTATATCGTGAGCTGCTATTACCCAAAGGGGAGAAGAGAGGAAGGGAGCTCGTGTTGTATATGAATTACACATGTTGAGAATATTTAGCATGGACTATCTTGAAGCAGATGTGTTTGATGTATTCAAACATGTGCATATTCAAAAATCATCAGAGGTGTTAGGAAAGTTGATCAGTTGTCACCATACTTCCTGCCCAGAATGTTAGAACAAAGGATTGCTTGATGAAATTGAAGGACAAAGATTTATGAGGGGAGGGGGTACAAAATGAAAGGAAATTCCACTTTGCATTACATTCATTCAACCTTCTGAATCTGCTTCCATGGAAATCCCTGATTTAATATTGTATCAGATTTTAATAAAGTTAATTTTCTGACTGATTGTACCACTTTTACAAGGTTTAGCTGAGATTATGGTAAAAATAATAAAATCTCATCTTTGGGTTGTAAACCATCCCTGGAATGATGAACTTGATTCTGTGCAGAGTGTGGGCAAAGCTATTCAAGGGAAGAGTTGGATTTATTTTTCTTCCTTAGAAGCTGAGTTTTTGGATCATTATGGAGCTAAATGAACCTTTTTGCTTTAGAAAAGCTTGTTCATGACAACCTGAAATGCACTTTGTTGAAGAGACTGCTTCATTTTGGTGTTAGCTGTCATTTTCTAAAACATATTTAAGTTTCATTTTAAGAATTTATACTTTTTTCATTATAAAAGTAAAACATGCTCATTTAAGAAAATGCAGAAAATTAAGGAAAAAAGGAAAAAGCTGGTATCATCCAGACACAGAGCTACCATTAACTTTTCAGTGAATTTCCCCCTAATCTTATATTTCCCATACAAAAGATTTTTTACTTGCTGGCTGGCTGGCTTGCATAATATATAATCATGCTTATTTGGAAATTTGTGTCTTGCTTTTCTGACATTTTAGCATAAGTATTTTCTCTGTTATTGCACAATCTTTATAATCATTGCAATGGTTCTATAACATTTCACTGACATCATAAACTGTGCTTTACTTAAGGATTTCACCATTATTGGATATTTAACTTGTTTTCCATTTTTTGCTATTGTTTAGAATTTTTTCCTTGGAATAAATTCCTGTAAGTGGTGTTACCAAGTCGAAGAATATTAATATTTAAAAAGATCCTACTAATTTGAAATGCAAATAACTAGGAAAAATAGATCTACAGCTTTGAGTCCATATTTTACTATTCAAATAATAGGGCACCCCTTTATGTAGGAGGATAGCAAAGACATGTGTTGTAAGCCTTTTGGGTAAACTGATGTCTGCTCCATCATAAAGACAGGACCTGCAGTCCTCGCTGGGGTCCAGCGCCCTTTAGTCCCACCCATACCATGCCAAGTGGCCATCATTTTTGTGGTACACCAGCTTCTAAGCTGGTTTGTTGACTCTTTCTAGCAACCTTTTTTCATTTTTACATAGCACAGTCTCAAATTCCCCTTGGGAAAAACATCTACAATTGCCCCCCTGGAGCTTCTTGATGGTATTTGCCTTTCACTACTTATGTAAAATTAAATCTGCTTTCTTTCTGCCTCTTAAGAAACTAAGTAAACTCACCCAGGGACACTCAAGGGCAAATCTGCTAACACAAATAAAGGGAGTTGGACTGGATTACAGAAAGAATATCTTAGAGTGGGGAAAAATGTTTTAGATCGCATTAAGTGTATTTTTAAGAAAGGACAATGGTACCATATTCAGATCTCTTACCTGTAACTTCTACCCTAAGTGCTCTCCTGTTATAGACACAAGCATTGCACTGAAAAGCTTCTGGGTAGGGGCTGCAGCAATGGGTCCTGTTCATCCTTGCAGTCCTGGGAGACCCACGACATTATCACAGCAACAGGATGAGGAGGTCAAAGCACCACTTTCTGTCTACGGCAAGAGCAGGATTGTCCTCGTTCTACCCCTGCTCCAAGCCCCTGCTCATCTTTGCTCTGGATATGCTGAAACTTGTGATGTGATGTAATGTCAGCATCTGTGCCAGCCAGCTCTGTCACACAGGCTTCCTACGGGGAAGGAGATAAGTAGAGGGAGGTATGCTGCAGAGCTCAGTGAGGCCAGGGATTGCAGGAAAAGTTTAGGAAATGGTTGCCCTTGATAAGGGGGCCTTTTGGTAGGAAAATAAGGTCATGCTCTAAGGCAGCCTCTAGACAAGTTTTTTCAGTTCAGCGTTGTTAAATTTTTAAATAAATAGCGGATCTCTAAAAATTGGCAAAATTCATAGAAAAATTTAGGTCTTTTCTTTCTTTTTAACAAATCAGAAGGATAATACTGGACTGCATTTCCATAATGTACCAGTCTGAGTAGCAGCTTCCCCCTTGCCCTATTACACATTCTTTCCTGTTCACCATGGTTCCTACCATCCCCTATTCATTTCTCACACCTTCCCACTTCAGTCACTTGCTTCTCCTAGCCAGGTAGGCACCTGAATTTGCAACCTTCAAGATGCAAGAGCATACCTGGGGAAAATTGTGGAGTGCAATATCCTCTATTAAACATGACAATACCTTGCCTTTCTCATGGATGCTACAGTCTTTGTTAGAGGCCAGTGTCACTGGCTATTCTAACTCCTTTGACCTTAGTGACACTGTGAAGAGCTGTTTGCATTTACCTGTACAGATCCTTGGTTGTTCACCTGCACAATCACATAAACAATACTGTTCACATTAACAGTGAACTTTCACATTTTCTTAAACGAACAGCATGGGAACTTTTCCTTTTTCATTCACAAAAATTCTGTGGGATGTTTCGCTCACTGCAATAGTATGATACGACTTCAATGAAAACTGGTGTCTATAAGAAACTGTTGGCCATGGTTATTCAATCCTAGGAAATAAAACTGAGGTCTGCAATAAGAGAAGAGAGAATTCCTTTCCATCACATCACATTTCACAGTGTACTGATTTTTTTTTCAACACATCAACATGTAATTTTCATTTACAAAAGCTAATGTTTATTTTTAAATAACATAAGATGACATGGGAGAATAAACTTAACTTTAAATAAAAAGGGTACAATATTATGTATACAGCAGGATCTCAGTTTTGCAAAAAGTGGTATTTTATGTGCATATTAAAAGTCTGAAAAGGAATCATTCACAATGTTGTTTGTGATGATCTCTAAGTGGGGAGATACAAGCAAATTGTTTTCTTTATATATTTATGGGTTATTAAATTCAGAAACAGTTATATTTTTAAATTATGTTAAAATGTCTAATTTCAGAATGAGAATAGATTGGCTTGTTTGAGCCTTCCTTTCCTTGACTGTTCTATAATGTCCAGCCCCCTTAAAGTACATTATGTTTATTATCTTTGGGTCAGTGCTATTTTATGGGAGAATGCTGTTCTGGAGCTTCTTACTCATAATTATACAGATTAAAATAGCATATCAAAATCTTTTTACAAAAAGATATCAGTTGTTGTTATGAGACTATGTTGTACATTAATAATATATGTTCAGATCAAATAATTAAATGTCCATTTATTTCTGTCTTTATAATAAAAGGAATCATACTTATTTTTATATCTCCGAGTCTGATCTTAGGCCAGCCAATTTCTCAGACAACACAACTGAGGAGATGCCAGGAAACGGGGACCAGAGCAGGTAGACAGTATGTCTGATATTTACTAGCCTGGGATACTTTTCAGCTAAATGGTAATTCTACCTCATTCTTTTCTTTCTGGATTCTATGGTAGAGGAATGTATAAAAATGACACACACAAAATGTTGAACATAAGTCATTCACTGGTATGGAAGGTGAACACTGTCCCTTTTATTGCTTTTGCCATGTGATCAAGTATTTCTGACAAGAAAGTGAGAATCTGGGATGCAGATTATGATGAGAACATTGTCCAAGTGTGGATATTCTCATATGGAACATTTTTCATGTTTTGTTTTATGAGGAAAAAATAGGCATTGCATTAATTACACAGTTTTTCACTTGGAACTCTTATAAATAGATGTTAAATATTATTTATTAACAGGACAACCAGACATCAGATTTTTAAAAAAGTGAACATCAAACTAACCATATTCATAGAAATAACTGAGTTTTATATTAATAGGCAGAGATCTCAAAAGGGAGAGTGTTCCAGAACTTTTCACTGATTTATTTATGTTACTAAGAGAAAGAACTGCATTGGATCAAAGTTAAGCTAATTACCAGAATGTATTTAGACATCCCTAAACAGAGGTTGGGATCTTTATAAACATCGCTTGAATTCTTGTCTGGAGATGAAACAGGGATATACCATTTAGAATACCATGTAAATTACTCTTACCAAATAACTAAGCAAGTTTGAAATGGCTTTATAGAAAAGTTTTTCCCTCAGGCGTCACTCGTATCTTGGTGCCCATAGAGCCTGATCGGCCTTTTGGTTTTCTCCCGGACTTCATCTTTTTGTCAACCCCTACTTCAAAAGCAGATGATAAAGGCCATTCTCCCAGGCATATTTTCTAGCTGCAACTATTAGCATTTTTTTCTCATTCTTTTTTGCAATTAAAAAAATAGTACTCTTTTTTCAAAATTCTTGCATTCCTTTCAGCTGCAGAGAGGGCCACCTGCAAGTCACTCTGCTCACCCTCCATTTCCACAGAGGGAAAAAAGACAGGCATTGTGTTCTCTGCCCCATGCCTTCTCATCCTTATATCTATTGAAGGACACCCCAGAAACATAATTGTCACATTTCAAGCAAGTGGATAGAAAGTGAGAATTAGAAATTTCCAACCTTTTATTCTAATAAAGGAGCATTCTGTTGTTCAAAAGTGTCTGGGTCTGACAAATATGTCTCCCTTTGTGGCAGGGAGGCCCAGGGTGATGCGAAGACAGACAGAGATGGGCCGGAGCTGGCTTGTTCCTTCGTTAATTCAATGACCATGAAAAGTAAACTTTCCTGACATAGTTTTGTGGTTCACTGCTTTTATTTCCCCTGTCCTCGCTGAGCACTGAACAACTTTTAACTCTACCTCAATAATTAGTCAAGCTCAGACAGCTGAAATTTAAGTCCCTCTGAGAGGTGGTAAAGACATTTTAAAGAGCTATGACTAAAACCATTAGCCTATACCACGTTTTTTTAGAAGCCCCTGAAATCCCTTTTTTCTTTCAAAATTCTACTTTGACTCTGAAGAAACCGGAGTAATAAATACTTAATTCTTGATACCTTAATTTTCTCAGCATAACCTGTAAATAATCCAGCCTACAAAAAAGATGAACCACTTGCTCCATTTACTTTGCCTGTTAAAAATGTAATTCTTAAAAACATTAGATGTTCAATATTTTCCCTAAGATGACTCTATTCCTCTCAAGCAAAATGCCAGTCATTGTACTTAAAATCCTGAAAAACAGATTGGTGATCAAGACAGAAACAACGGCTAGCATCTGACGTTGCACTTGCCCCACAGGTGAAGGCTGGCTTCTCATGCAATCTGTCAACTGTGCTTTAAGTGAACTGGTATAACACTGGTGAATTTCAAAATCAATAACAAAGACAACTTTGGGGAGAACCTGTAAAGTAATAAACCC
The DNA here is from genome assembly GCF_028858775.2 of Pan troglodytes. Lineage (NCBI taxonomy): Eukaryota > Metazoa > Chordata > Mammalia > Primates > Hominidae > Pan > Pan troglodytes. Next base: position 105,491,048 of record NC_072402.2, on the reverse strand, counting down.
CTGTAGATTTCACCCCTACTCTATTTTTCTTTTTCAAAAGCTCATCTCCTGGGTCTTTTTCCCTAAGACAGCACCAAGCACCCAGGACCCAGCACCCCCAGGCTCCCTGGCAATTCTTCATCTGGTTTTATAACCCCTGCTCCAGACCTACTGCTTCTGTCTCTCTATTGCTGCTGAACTCTCGGCTTCCCCCACTTCTCTTGAAACATGCCCAAGAGTCCTGAGAATCTCCAGGTGAGGTTCTTGGTACAGATTATTAATCTAAGATGCTAATCCTAGTGCAAATTCAAGAAGAATGCCTGAGAGAATCTATTGGTTTTTAAAACTCTCTTAGAGATAAAAATCCTGGGGCCCTTAAGAATAATGCTAAATCTACTCTGCCTGTTTTCTATAAATGGAATAACAAAGCCTGGATGACAGCATACCTGTTTATAGCAATTTACTGAATATTTTAAGCCCACTGGTAAGACCTACTGCTTGGAAAAAATATTCCTTTCAAAATATTACAGCTCATCGAAAATGTACCTAGTTGCCCAAGAGCTTTGATGAAGATATATAAAGAGGTTGATATTTTCATGCCTGCTAACACAACATTCATTCTGTACCCATGGATCAAGGAGTAGTTTCAACTTTCGAGTCTTATTGTTTAAAAAATACATTTGGTAAGGCTATAGCTGCCATAGATGGTGATTTCTTTGATCCGGGCAAAGTAAATTGAAAACCTCTGGAAAGGATTAACTGTTCTAGATGCCATTAAGCATATTTGTGATTCAAGGGGAAAAGTCTAAATATTAACATTAATATTTAGAAGTTGATTCCAACCCTCATGAATAACTTCGAGGGGTTCAATACTTCAGTGGAGGAAGTAACTGCAGATATGGTGGAAATAGCAAGAGAACTACAATTAGAAGTGGAGCCTGAAGATGGGACTGAATTGCTGCAATTTCATTATAAAATGTCAACACATGAGGAGTTGCTTCTTAGAGATGAGTAAAGAAAGTGGTTTCTTGAGATGGAATCTACTCCTGGTGAAGATGCTGTAAACATTGTTGAAAGGACAGCTAAGGACTTAGAATATTACACAAACAGTTGATAAAGCAGTGGTAGTGTTTGACAGAACTGACTCCAATTTTGAAAGAAGTTTTACTGTGGGTAAAATGCTATCAATTGGCATCACATGCTGCAGAGAAATCTTTCATGAACAGAAGAGTCAATGTGGCAAACTTCATCGCTGTCTTATTTTAAGACATTGCCACAGCCACCCCCAACCTTCAGGAACCACCTCCCTGATCTATCAGCAGCCATCAATATTGAGGCAAGATCCTCCAGTAACAAAAAGATTACATATTGCCAAAGGCTCAGATAATTGCTAGCAATTTTAGCGGTATTTTTTAAATTAAGGTATGTACATTTTTAAAAGACATAATGCTATTGCACACTTAATAGACTACAGTACAGTGTAAATGTAACTTTCACATGCACTGGGAAACCAAAATATTTGTGTGACTCACTTTATTGCGATATTCATTTTATTTTGGTGGTCTGGAACTGAACTCATGATATCTCTGAGGTATGCCTGTACGTGCGTAGAAAATCAAATTGAAATTAGTAAACCTAGTATTTACCCTGACCTGAAATTATTCACTTGGAGGTCCTATTGATGCTTCTTTCGTGTCATGCTTTATAAACACAACTCTCTAAACTTATTTATGCTTTTCCTTTTTCAGCTACAAGGACCGTTCTCAACTGCACTCACTCCGCATATGTGTCATGATCAGTTGTGAGATGTCACAAGAAATTTGTTACCAGTAATAGTTTCTCTGAAGCCTGCAAAGTATTTGCTTTCCTTTTTCTAAGACGAGAATTTTCTTGGCTATAGCAACCATCTCACTGTCTGGTTACAGCTGGAATAAACCTGACAGAACCCTTGGGAGTGGTTGCATATGTGAAAGCCATCTACCATGGATGATAAGACAGAAAAAATGTTGACAAACTCTGTGCTACAGCAAGGGATCTAGTAACTGAATGTTAGGGAAATTATTGGATCATATACGCTAATGGACTCCTATTCAATTAAGCCAAATACCTAGAGGAGCAAGGTAGATGATCACAAGAAGGAATAGGGCACGATGTTGATTCTGTGACCCGAAGAACACACCAGGTAAAAAGAGGCAGCAGATACCCTCCTCTGATTGACTGCTATCATGAGAGAAAGCAAGCCTAGTATTGCCAGCACTTCCAATTTTTCCAGAGAAAGTAGAAATGCAGATTTTTCACTTGGAATCTCTTCATTTGTAAACATGAGTATGTATGCAAAACAAAAAACCCAATTCACAATTTGTTAAACTGTCTTTGGGACAATGATACGCGACCAGCCAGATCAGTCTGTAGGCCACAGTTTGCAATCTCTGAATTAGATAAAACATTAACTAGCAAGACTCAGCTGGATGAGGTTTAGCATTCAAAGATGAGTGGGACCCGGTCCCTGGCTGCAAGGGACTGATAAGTGAGAAAAGGAAAGCACCAAAGTTAGGTAACATTAGGCAAAAAAAAAAAAAAAAAAAAAAAAGTAAACTGCCTTTGGAGAAGCAAAAAATACTATTTAGCTAGGAAGAAGAACAAACAGACTTGAGAGCTCGTATCTTAACATTTCTCGACAACTTAGCTAGGCTTTAGTAAAGTCTGGCACCTAAGCTGTGTCTCAACAGATAAGCATTCTTCAACAGATCCACCTCCACCTGGGATTCAAGAGCAGATGGAAGACTTCTAAATCAGAGTCACTGTTACATCAGGAGACTTGTGGATGCAGCCCCACATGCACAAGGGTTGAAGTGGATGACGTATTCACACAGAATAGGGAAAAAGACCTCTTTCTCTAGGCACTTGCAAACCCCATGACAGGATGCATCGCTTGGCCGGAAGACTGGCATGGATTTCATCCCCCAGCTATGCCCTCAGCTGGGCCCCCTTTTGCAAGACACAAAATGCTGGGTATACTTACCAAGCTGCCCAGCTCCTTCCCAACGAAGGTATGCATCTCCAGATGTGCTTTTTTTGAGCCTAGTAAAATGTAAACTGTGTTGAAAATTATTTTTCTGCCGTCTTCCTACCTGTCGTGTGGATGGAAATCAGGAGCCCTTGGGATGTAGAGCTATTTAAAAATAAATGTGGCATATGTAACCATAACAAGTGATTATATCAATTCTAAATGGACTTTGCCCTAAGAAAAATAAAAAGCCAAGCTTTGGGGTTTCATTTCATTTACCAGAACCCAAGTGAATTGAGCGTGATTGAAGTGCCTGTGTTTGGCTGGGCTCCTCTATGTAATGCTGGCTTGTCGGACTGGTTTGAGTGGACCCAGCTGTAAAACTAAGAAGCCCCTCTGGACACAACCTCTTCCCAGATGCAAAAAAATACCTCCTCTTTGAGAAGCTGGGGGAATAATTCTGCTCCAACAATAGGACATTCTTTCTTCTTGAAAGTTTTATTTTTTCAGGGAATAGGAATGGAGCAGGAGGTTATTCTCTGCCACAAGGCAATGCCCAGAGCAGGGACAAAGTCCTAACCTAGTTAGGAGAACTGGAATTTGATCCAGCATCCCAAAGAGAAAATTGTCCTGTGTTTCTTGTTAGATACAGCACCCGTGTTTCTATGGCTCATCTGCTGTGTATGTGTGTGCACGTGCGCACTCATGCACATGTGTCAGTGTTGCCAGATGGGAACAAGAATCACTAAGATTCTTGGAACCTGACTTGGTTTTTATTTCAGAGGGCATCTCACTCACAGAGTTCTTTCAAAAACCCCAGCGCTAAAATATTTCACCAAGCCATATTACAACAACGTGGATTATGCTGTGTAGGAGGTGTGTACATTCTCTTCCTACACATTGCTTTGTGGATCGTTGTGAAGCCATAACCTCTTGTAGAAAGGTTACCCCTCCTTTATTTTTCTCTCAGGGTGTACTCAGCAGTTCTCCCATACAACCTTGTAAAACGGATGTCTCCCAGTTTTATTTTAGCTCACTACTTAGTTTGAAACTCTCGCTTCTTGATTCAATTTGAACAACTTGTGAGAGTTCAGATCGAAACAAAACAAAAAAGCATTACCTCTCTGTCTGATGTTGACTTTCAAATTGGCTAGAGGGCTCCTGGGATTGAACAGAAGATATTTGGTATCTTCTTGTAAGGAGCATTTTTTTCCCCTTTCTTTTTAATAGAAAATTTCTGACTGAGACAAAGAGGCCAAGAGAGTGTGTTGAAAAATCAGAACACCTCATGTGGCTATTCCAATGGAAAACCAAAAAGAAACATAAGTCTTGTACAGCACCTCAGTCCCTAGGCAGGAACCATGAACTCATGAAGTCAGGAATGGTAATTCACCTCACTGGAGTTCTAAAATAGTTAAATGGGCATTGGAAAGCCTAACTCTGAATGGATTTAACTGTCGCTGGGGATGTGCCATCCCTTCCTTGGGAAGAAGGTGAAAATATGCATTGCAACGGCAAACAAGAAAGCTTTCAATTTGATTCCGTACTTCTTTATAGCATTTGCTACTTTCTGTCTGTCATATTTGAGTTTATCTTCCTTTCTCTAGCAATAAGGAAGCAGTGTTATAGCTTGTTATGTTGAAGTTGTGAAGGAAGTATGTACCTAGCTGAAGAAAGCATGTCATTATTTTTCTTAATTATTTCAGAAATGTCACCTTCGATACCATCCAGTCTTTTGTAACTGTGAGGAGAAAATTGAATAACCACCCATTTCCCAAGAACCGCTTTAAAAAGTTTGCAGTCAATTTTTTCGGATGGCTGTGAAACAATTCAGTGATATGGGTAAGCTTGCAGGATGATAGGAGACCCATTCCATGTAATCAGGAAAAAAATATTATGGTGTATACAGGCAGACGGTTTCACATAGTTCAGTTAGTTTAGGTTAAGAAATGTTTTCTCTCAGGAAATGCCTTTAAACCAGGGCTACATTTTATTTAATGATGTGGAAAAATTCCACAAAATATCCTTATGAGAAATGTATTTAATTTTCTCTTTTTAAGCCAGTCAGCAAGTAAAGTGAGCTGCATATTGCTCACATTACTAACACCACCTGGCAGAGCATATTGAAATATGCCTGGTCATGCACATTCAGAGGTAATGTTAGTTGGGAGCCCTTGGTATGGTTGCTTAGCACTTTCCAGAAATTGATTGACTTCAGCTGCTGAAAATTTTTGCCTCGATTTTGACATATGTTGAAATTCAGAGTAAACTCCCCTTGCCTTCTTTGTCCCCAAGTACAAAGAAATAAACAGAAGTACATCCTGGCATCACTAAACAGGATCCTCACCTTCTTCCATCTTTAATGACTGCATTGAAGAAAGAGCATTTATGCCTTGATGTAAAAGAGCAGCTATTAATCGTGGCATCCTCTGGGTAGCTGGGGGGATTAAAAGGTTCAGGAAATATGACTGAACTCTAAGTGTGCACCTTATTTCCTCCACTCTGGCCACTATCCTAACTCAATTTATCTTTTTTGGGGTTTAATCACAAACAGGTCACTCTCTGTTTGTGAGAGTCCTTCCCTGGGTCATTCTGTTTCTTTCTCTGACCTCTGGTGGAGGCAGGCTTGCTCCACTCTGCTCTATAAACACTGCCAGGCAATAATGACTTTCTCGAAATATGTGGAATTCGGTTATGAAAACCACTGGGTTGACAGTGATAAAACAATGTGCTAAATTTTCTTGCCCCCCTCTATTTACAATTTGCAGACTGTAATTTCTACTCCAAGTAAAAAGTAAACTATAAAGATAGGCAGATTTTTGATAGAGGTAAGTATGACAGAAAAATTCTTGGTGCAAAATGAAATGTATCTGATTTATTTAAGATTTCCTCTCTTATTTAACCTTCACTCTTGCTTCCAGCTCAAGGATACTGCTTGAACACTACAAAGAGAAAGTGTGTTTTTCAGAAGTCAGATACACAAAGAAAGATTGTATGGGGAGGGCTGCTTAGGCATTTTAATTCTATTAAAGCAGTCACAGGACATTGTGTCTTTATAGAATCAATTTCTACAAATTTTAAATATATACACTGAATCTAAAGTCCCTACATGATCAGCAAATTAATGGAAAATCAACATACTGAGGTTATGAGCACAATAAAACGGTAGTCCTAGTAGTCCTTGCCCTTGGTAAAGATGCTGATTATGTTTACTCCATCCCCTATGGTTAAATGTTGAGAGTTTTTGATGTGATAATAGCCTTTAAGGAGGATGTCAGCTATGAGTTAAAAATGAAGCATCATTGTTACGTGGAAAGAGTTTTTGCCCTCCAGACTGCTGATTGACACTAGGCCATGTATAAACTTTGGGGTATGTGACTTGTGCAGCAGTTGCTTGAAGCCAAGTGTCTGACCTTATCTTAATCCAATGGGAACAAAAAGGAACCAGTGTCCTGCAACACAGTATATCCTCTCTTTGACCTGGAGACAGATGTTATCTCGTGCTGAGTAGAGGTTATTTTACACACAGCTTTCAGTTCCCTGGGAAGTATACTGGTCTTCCCGACTGAGGGCTAGAAGCGTCTCTTAAAGAAAAATATTACAAGACAAAGATCTCCCATGAATGGCCAAATCTTTGGTCTCCCTCACCAGGTATCTTGTTTAATTAGTTGCCAGTAGCTGATAATTCCAAAATAAATTGGCCATGGGCTCCATATAATGCAATAACCAATGGGTATGCATTCCAAGGTGACATTATTGAGTAAGGGAAATTCTCTATTGTAGATAATTAATATGCTATTGCTTTTGATAGCTTCAGATTACCTATAAGAGAGATTTATAGAATAATTTTTTATGCTTATGGGAAAAATATAATTAATAATCATAAAATATATACTTCTGTTATTTTTCTACTATAATATTTGACCCTCTATTCCATACATTAGCTCTATACAGGATAAAAATATTAATTCATATCTTTTGCTAATTTTCCTAATTAATTGCATACAGTGTCCCTTTTTACTCCTTAGGACAATTAGGTAAAAATGTCTAGTTACTCAGATTTCACTGAAGGTTTGAATAGCTCAATAAAGGCTCTAATAATTTTTCTCTATTTCAGAATAACATAATGCAAGACTGTTCAATTTCATGCCATGTATTTTTTTTTTTTTTTTTTGAGACAGAGTCTTACTCTGTCACCCAGGCTGGAGTGCAGCAGCATGATCTTGGCTCACTGCCACCTCTGCCTCCTGGGTTCAAGCGATTCTCCTGCCTCGGTCTCCTGAGTAGCTGGGACTACAGGTGCCTGCCACCATGCCCAGCTAATTTTTGTATTTTTAGTAGAGATGGGGTTTCACCATATTGGCCAAGCTAGTCTTGAACTCCTGAACTTGTGGTCCGCCTGCCTCGGCCTCCCAAAGTGCTGGGATTACAGGCATGAGCCACTGCGCCCAGCCTGGACGTTCCATCTTACAGTGTCTGTTTGGAGTCCCAGCCAAGAGTGGTTGTCTTAACTCTTACTATGCAGAGTTGTCCTAGATCTTTTTGAGTAAAGTCACCACAATTAATTATACTCTTTTAGGTAAATATTTCAGGACACATTTTAATATTGGTATCTTACAGTTATTTATTTTAACCAACTTTCCTGACTATAGACGTAATACATATGCATGATGGGAAATTTAGAAAAAAACCCAGAAAAATATGAATTACTTTCAGAAAGTAATGTTAGTTATTTTCTCCCCATTTTATTGTCCTTCCCCCAAAACAATTTAAATTGAATATTGATTTTATTTCTCAATTGAGAATATATCAAGATTATAACTGCATATTGATTCAATTGGTCTTTGAAGCAAGTGTTTTTAGAATTTAAGAGGCACAGAGGTTTTTAATTTCTTGTATCTCCTGAGGACAGAACACCTTTCTAATTTCCCAAAATAATTTGTCTGAACTAATAGATGATGGGACCCAATTCTCCAACCTTTATTTGAGGAAAAATTCCCAGTGGAGCCGGATCTTAAGAATGTGGCAGTGAGAGTGTATTTCATGTCCTGACCAGTCCGATGGCCATTCACATGTGAGTCCTTCTGGGATCTTACAATGCATACCATCTGGCTTTGGAGATTTGAAACACTTACATGTCTTCAGTGCTATGTAACGACTTCCTGGAAGACTTTATTCTCCATCAACATTGTACTAAAAATGATTGCAGGAGAAATTTTTGTTTTACTTTAAACTTCTTTTGTTGAAACTGCATCTCTTAAATTCTCGGCTTGGTGTCAAATTCTTTGTGAAATCTATCTTTGGCAACAGAGTTTTTCATCCAGCTTCTGAACTACCATATGTAGTTTTCATAAAGGTTTTCAACAATTTATTTTGTGTACCCTCTGTTTATCTACCCCATCCCATCTGAATTTAATATACACATTTGATAGTTCAGTGGCTATAATTATGTCCAGGTAGACTTTCCTTTGCTACAAGATATTTTATTTTAAAGAATTTCTGTTTTCTCTCCGAAGAAGTAATTTCTCTGCTTCATCACACAGGGATTGCTCTTTCTTGCCCTTGTACTTTACTTTTCAAAAGTGTAGTGACCTTCAGTGCCTTCACAGGCTTATACAACCTCAAGGCTGATTCTAGGCTGCTGGGGCTTTTCGTGTTTGTTTGTTTGTCTCTCCTCTGTATGAAATTTGTCCACTGGGTTGCTGCTGCTGCTCACTTGTCGAGAATGATAAAATTGTAGACTCTCACTCACTGTTGAACGGCTTTGCTAAGATTCATCTAACTTAGTAGTGCTTAACCTTTTGTATTTTATGTCCAACCAACGTGACTAAATTGTAAACTTATTGAAGGCAGGGGCTATGGCTTATTAATATTAATCTAAACATCCCCAGTGTCTCGCACAGTGTCTAACATATGTGAAGTACTCTGTAAGTATTGGATCAAAGAAGATTGAGCATCCCTGGACCTCACCATGATTTAAAACGCTGACTTTTTCTCAAGGCTGACTCTGACTTTTATTAGTCTACATAAAATATGTATCATCTATGGACAGGTCTAAAGATATTAAAACGGCGGAAGTACTTTTGGGAGTGAGTTTTGATGTTTTTGCTAAAACAAAAATATCTCTAGAACATAAAAGTAGTCATGATACTGTTGCCATTAGAAATACAGATGGCAGAGAATAAATATATAATTGTTCTGACATCCTGTGTCTACGTGTACTACTCCTCCAGCCCATGGGTGGCATGCAGCCTACCAGCTGAAAACCATCAGTCTGGTGCCATCAGCGAGCTAGACCTGCTTCCTCTCACCAGAACTTCCTGCCTGGTGTATCCAGGCATCTGCTGGGACAGCTCCTCAGAGTGTACAGACCATCAATCAAGGCTGTCCCTCCATCGCCAGCTCTATCAATAACGATAATAACAACAACTACAGCTGCTGGGATTTATTGTGTGCTTAGCACATGCCAGACGATGTTCTAACCATTTTAAAATGTCTAGTTCATTTAATCTTATGATACAATTCGAAGATACTACTCTTAATGTCATTTTTCTGATTAGGAAACTGAGGCACCAAGAAGGTAAATTATTTGTCTAAGATCAAACAGGACTGAGATTCAAACCCAAGCAGCCTTATTTTAAACACTATGCTCTTATTTCTCATGCTGTTTTACTTTCTGGAAAATTCCTTCTTATATTGCTTGCTCTGAAATCTACTTCTTGTAACATTCACCCACAGTGCCTACTGTATATCCACAGAAGTGTAATTCTTTTTCACATGATAGACTCTTAAATATTCAATGATGAATATCATATCTCCCTGAATTGCCTCTTCCCATGGTTCAGTATCATCGTTTTTTTCCTATCAGATCACAGATGGCATGAGATTGGGCCTTTTCATCCTCTGAGTTACTCTACCCCACTTTGTAAATGTCTTTATCATAAATGGAACCTAGTTTGACAGACGAATGGGATGGACTATAGGAGTCTCATATTTTAGTGATTATGTTTCTCTTTGTATATCGTGAAACTAGATAACTTCAACTCTCTGTTGGCTGGGTTTGAATTGAATGAATGCCTTCCACAGCTCTGAGGCATCTTGCAAGTAAATTTTAGTTTGTCTAACCCTGTCTCTACCATTGCTTTTAAGTCTCCCTATTCAAACTTTCTTAGCTGGTGTAAACACCTCTCTGCATTATGATCTGCCATCCGCAAACTAAATAACCTCCTTTCATGGCCTTTGTCGTGAGGCCCCACAGTTCATACTATGTCCTCCTCGCTGTGGACTAGTTTGATCCTCACTCATCCCTTCTGTGTTCCTCTTGTGCACTCGGGGAAAGCCCAGCTACTCCCCTGCACCAATCTCAGAGAGACTCAGGGCACTCAGTTGGCATTCACCTTGCAGACATGTTAATTATACTATTCCCATGCCATGGTGGTATGAAAAACATCCACAAGACCCCCACAATCCCAAGATTTGGGGAAAAAGAGGAGAATAAGAAGCAGCTCCTTCTTATAAAGTGATAGAAACCTGTTACTCATTTTCTAGGAGATGTCAGGGTGTCACTGGGGTCACCACAGACCAGGACCTGTGTGGAAAATGACACATCATCCTCTCCTATTGCTTATTTTATTGGTCAGTAATAGTAGTGCTGGCTTATAAGGAAATTAAAATGCTGAATTGATGTAAATGTACTTTAAAATGTACAAAACATTCAACAACTACTATATTAGGTACACCTCATCCAGCTATCAGTCCCCGTGAGGCAGCCAAGGATGCAGAGAATTGCACAGCGGTTGTTTCCTATATGTCACCAGGGTGTGTGAACAGAGGAGTCCTTGAGATGCAACATGAGTATGAGCCTATTTTATTGAAGAGACCTCAGCCTCAAAAATTCTCCAACATTTCTGTAAGTTGAAGTTTAATTAAGAAGGTTCTGTTTACCAAGGAAGTGAGAGGATGTAAACTCTATGGTGGGAACTGTGCCTTATCCACAGTATAACTAGCACCTTCCGGTAAGAAAGGCCTTCCCTGAGAAGCTGATTCTGAGCATTGTACAGCACCCCTTCCTCCCAGCATCCTCAGTGGTTCTCCAAGTGTGGGCCGCAGACCCACAGCACTGGCATCATCTGGGATCTCATTAGAAATTCTAATTATCAGGCCCCACCCAGATTTACCCAGTTTAGTCTCTCATCTGTCCACCTATTATGCCAGAAACTCTGGAGGTAGGACCCAGCAATCTGTAGTTTAACAAGCCTTGCAGGTGATTCTGGTGCAGAACTAGTAGTTTACATCAGGGAGAATTACAGAGGCTGCCCTTCCACAACCCCATGACTATATTTCAACGGTTTCATATTTAGTGAAAATGCTACACAACATTCCCCCACCTAGTGTCAAAAAGGCATATCCTGAAGTTTCCTGAACACTCCTAGAACTTCTAGCCTCTTATGTTGTTCTTTCTTTCTTTTATCTCCCTTACTTCTGTCTCCCTTGTTTGCCTGGACAATTCCTACTTGCCCTGTATAGTCCTGTTCAAGTATCATTTTCCTTGTGAAAACTTTCCTGACCTCTTTCTCCTCACACCAACATCCCTGACAAAGTTATTTACACCCTCCTCTGTACAAATTTTATTCTTTGTTTTTTTCAGAACTATAGACATTGCTCTAAGTTGTTCATCAAAGGCCTCTTTGGGTTTCTTTTCTTCCTCAGTCAACCCCCAATTTGTTGGTAACCTCAGGGCTGTCTCACTTGTGTTCTCTTCCTGGATGATCTCATCCATTAGCATGGTTTCAACTACCATCTTTTAGCTGATACTGCTAAAATCCATATATCTAACTGCTATTGTTTGAATGTATTTGCCCCCTTCAAAATTCATGTGTTGAAACTTAATCCCCAGTGCAACAGTGTTGGGAGGCAGGACCTTTTGGGAGGTGTTTAAGTCATGAGATCTCTGCTAATTCCCTATAATAATTCTATAAAAGAGCTTGCAGGAGTTATTTGTCTCTCTTCTGCTCTTCTGATATGTGAGGATATGGCATTTCTGTCTTCTGGAGGACATAGCACTCAAGGCACCATTTTGAAAGCAGAGAAACTGGGCCCTATCCTGCCTGCACCTTGATCTTGGACCTCTCAGCCTCCAGAACTGTGAGAGAATACATTTCCTTCTTTATAAATTACCTAGTCGTAGGTAGTCTGCTATAGCAGCACAAAATGGACTATGCCACCAACCTAGACCTCCTCTCTGAGTTCTAGATCCATATTGCTAATGCCATCTGTACATCTTCACCTCAGGGAATTACAACGAACCTCATATTCAACATGTCTAATATAGAATGAAACCTCTTATCTCACCCTTTCCTCTCCCATTCTCTCATTTGCTTCATCTCCTCTATTTCCTCTCAGAAGTGGTCACTGCCATTTACTCAGGGAACATGGCTGGAAACCTGGATGCCATCCTGGACTCCTTCCTCACCCTTCCCCAATATCTAACCATCACCAACCAATGGCGATTCTATAGATCTTAACCTGTTAAGTCTCTCATGCGGACGACTGAAATCTTTTCTTACTGGTTTTCAAGACTGAAGTTAGTTCCTATACCCATGCCTACTATTCACCCTGTATACTTCAGGCAAAGAGACATTCTAGAGTGTAAATCTGATGATAGCATGCCCTGCTGAAAACCTTCATAGCTCCCCATTGTATACTCAACGGTAGGACCAAACTCACTCATCAGGGTTTTGGCTACCCATTTAGCCTTAACTTCTTTTTCCAGCAATTTGTTATAAAATGCTCAAACACACAGAAAAGTTGAAACAATTTTACAGTGAATACCTACAGACACTTTATTTAGATAATGCAATTAAAAATTTCCTATATGTGCTTTATCATGCAACAATCCACCTTTCCATCCCTTTATGCACCCATCAATCTAGTTTATCTTTTGATATATTTCAAAACCACTTTTAAACATCAGTACACTTCTCCCCAAATATTTCAGCATGCATATTATTTACCAGGGTTCAATATTTGTTTACAGGGTTGTTTTTACATGAGGTAAAAGTTACTTATAATGAAATGCAGAAATCTTAAGTAAACATTGGCTGAGCTTTGACAAATATATACACTTGTGTAACTCAAACCCCTATCCAGATACAGATCATCACTAACACTCCAAAGAAGTTTCCTCATACCCCTTTCCAATCAACTGCTGTCCCCCTTAGCCAGTCACTATTCTGACATTTTCACCATAAATTAGTTTGGCCTGTTTTAGAACTACTCTAACTGGAATCTTTGTGTAAGGATTCTTTCACTCAATATTAAGTTTTTGTGTTTCATCAGTGCTCCTGTAATTGGCAAGTTTTTTCCCTTGTATTACTGAGTAATATTCCATTATATGAATAGAGCACAGTTTATTTTTATGTTATTAATAGACTCTTTCTGGTTTTTAGGTATTATGAATAAAGCTGTTATGAACATGATTGTACAAGGTTTTGTGAACACATATTGCAATTTCTTTTGGGTAAATACCTAGGAGTAGCGTTTTCAGGTCATAAAATAGCTTGCACATCCTCCAGGTTGTACCATTTTTTTTTACCTCTACCAATAATGTTGGAGATTTCTAATCACTCCATATTCTTGCCAATTTTGGGTGCTGCCGAGTCTTTTCCATTTTAGCCTTCCTATGGATACATATTGCTATTTCTTTATGGTTTTAATTTTTATTTCCCCGATGACTAATGATGTTAAGCATCTTTTCATGTAGTTATTGGCCACACATACATCTACTTTTGTAAAGTGTCTGTTTAAATTTTTGCCTCCTTTATTGATGGATTATTTGACTTTATATTACCGAGTTGTGGAAGTTCTTTATATTCTGGATACGAGTCTTTTGTCAGGTGTATGCTTTGCAAATAGTTTCTCCCAGTCTGCAGTTTGCTTATTTATCTTGTCAGCACTGTCTTTTGATGAGAGAAGCATTCATTTTATGAAGTCTAATTTATCAATGTTTTTCTTTGATGGTTAGTGCTTCTTTGTTGTACCTAAAGAAACTTAACTTATCCCCAAATCATAAAGATATTCTCTTGTGTTTTTTTCTGAAAGCCTACAGTTTTAGCTTTTTTGTTTTGGTCTATTATTCATACCAAATTAATTTATGTGTATAATGTATGGTAGGTGTATTAGTCTGCTCTCACGCTGCTATAAAGGACTGCCCAAGATGGGGTAATTTATAAAGGAAAGAGGTTTAGTTTGACTCACAGTTCCACATGGCTGAGGAGGCCTCAGGAAACTTACAGTCATGGCAGAAGTGGAAGCAAATGCACCCTTCTTCACATGATAACAGGAAGGAGATGAGAGGAAGGAGAAGTGCTGAGCAAAAGGTGAAAATCCCCTTATGAAACCATCAGATCTCATGAAAACTCACTTACTCACTGTCATGAGAACAGCAGCATGGTGGTACCGCCCCCATGATTCAATTACCTCCCACTAGGTCCCTTCTACGACATGTGGGGATTATGGGAACTACAATTCAAGATGAGATTTCGGTGGGGACACAAAGCCTAACCATATCATTCTGCTCCTGGCTCCTCCCAAATATCATGTCCTCACATTTTAAAACACAAGCATGCCCTTCCAACAATCCCCCAAAGTCTTAACTCATTCCAGCATTAACTCAAAAGTCCAAATCAAAAGTTTCATCTGAGACAAGGCAAGTTTCTTCTATGAGTCTGTAAAATCAAAAGCAAGTTAGTTACTTCTTAGAGACAATGGGGCCACAGACATTGGGTCAATAGACCTGTTCCAAATGGTAGAAATTGGCCAAAAGAAAGGGGCTACAGGCCCCATGCAACTCTGACATCCAGCAGGGCAGTCAAACCTTAAAGCTCTGAAATGATCTCCTTTGACTGCATTTCTCACATTCAGGTCACACTGATGCAAGAGGTGGGCTCCCATGGCCTTGGGCAGCTCTATCACTAGTTTTGCATGGTACAACCCCCCTCCCAGCTTCCTTCACAGGCTGGTGTTGAGTGTCTGAGACTTTTCCAGGTGCATGGTGCAAGCTGTCAGTGGATTTACCATTCTGAGGTCTGGAGAACAGTGGCTGTCTTCTCACAGTTCCACCAGGCAGTACCCCTGTGGGGACTCTGTGTGGGAGCTCCAATCCCACATTTCCCTTCTGCACTGCCCTAGCAGAGGTTCTCCACGAGGGCTCTGCCTCTGCAGCAAACTTCTGCCTAGACATCCAGGCATTTCCATACAACCTCTGGAATCTAGGTGGAGGTTCCCAAACCTCAATTCTTGACTTCTGTGCACCCACAGACTCAATGCCACATGGAAGCTGCCAAGACTTGGGGCTTGCACCCTCTGAAGCCACAGCCTGAGCTGTATCTTGGCCCATTTTAGCCATGGCTGGAGTGGCTAGCATGCGGGGCACCAAATCCCTAGGCTGCACACAGTAGCAGGGCTCTGGGCCCAGCCCAGGAAACCACTTTTTTTCTCCTAGGCCTCCAGGCCTCTGATGGGAGGGGCTGCTGTGAAGTTCTCTGACATGCTCTGGAAACATTTTCCCCATTACCTTGGTGATTAACATTCAACTCCTCGTTTACTTATGCAAATTTCTGCAGCAGGCTTGAATTTCTCCTTGGAAAATAGATTTTTCTTTTCTATTTCATTGTCGGGCTGCAAATTTTCCAAACTTTTTTGCTCTGCTTCGTCTTGAATGCTTTGCTGCTTAGCAATTTCTTCTACCAGATACCCTAAATCATCTCTCTCAAGTTCAAAGTTCCACAGAACTCTAGAGCAGGGGCAAAATGCTGCCAGTCTCTTTGCTAAAACATAGCAAGAGTCACCTTATTCCAGTTCCCAACAGGTTCTTCATCTCTATCTGAGACCACATCAGCCTGGACTTTATTATCCAAATCACTATCAGCATTTTGGTCAAAGCCATTCAGCAAGTCTCTAGGAAATTCCAAATTTTCCCACTTCTTCCTGTCCTCTGAGCTCTCCAAGTCTCTAGGAAGTTCCAAACTTGACCACTTTTTCTGTCTTCTTCTGATCCCTCCAAACTGTTCCAACCTCTGCCTGTTACGTTTTTGGGTATCTTTATAGCATTACCCTACCCTCGGTACCAATTTACTGTATTAGTTAATTCTCACACTACTATAAAGGACTGCCTGAGATTGCTAATTTATAAAGGAAAGAGGTTTAATTGACTCAAGTTCCACGTGGCTGGGGAGGACTCAAGAAACTTACAATCATGGTGGAAGGGGAAAAAACATGTCCTTTTTCACATGATGGCAGGAAGGAGATGTCAGGAAGGAGAAGTGCTGAGCAAAAAGGGGGAAAGTTCTTTATAAAACCATCAGATCTCATGAGAACTCACTCACTATCACAAGGACAGCAGCATGGGGGTAACAACCCTTATGATTCAATTACCTCCCACCAGGTCCCTCCCATTACATGTGGGGATTATGGGAACTACAATTCAAGATGATATTTGGGTGGGGACACAGTCAAACCACATCAGTAGGGGTCACAGGTCACTTTTTTATGTGGATATTCAATTTATTAATATTTATTTAGTTTATTGTATGCAATAAGAATTTTCTTTTCCTATTGGATTGCTTTGGCACCTTTGTCAAAAGTCAAATGATCACATAAGTGTGGGTCTATTCTGGTGCTCTTAGTTCTGTTCCATTGTTCTGTCATCTTTATGCCAGTGCCACACTGTCTTGATTACTATAACATCATAGAATATTGAAATCAGGTAGTGTAAGTCTTCTACCTTTTTTTTCTTTTACAAGATTGTTTGAATGTTCAAGGTCTTTTGCCCTTTTGTATAAATGTGAGAGTCAGCTCACCAATTTCAAACAAAAAGCCTCCTCATCCAGCCTCAATTTTTGGTGTGTCACATTCTATCTCCATTGTCTCTGCAAAATAGAGACAGTGAAGAAACTGCTCTTTTTAATAAACTCTTAGCCATATAGGGTTTTAGCCAAGGGCAGAATTTATTTTTAAATGGCAGATTTGAAATGTGTTCTTAATTCTTGGCTAAAAGGATCATTTTTTTACTCTGACTAAAGGTATACAACCTTTTAATTTTGCAATGAATAATTTTCTGCAAAGACAAGTAAAAAACGCACCTAAATGCTTCACTATAAAATATTTTGTCCTCGGAAGGAGTGAGAAGATTTTTCTCATTTTATCATCAGACAATTGTTTCCTCTATTGAGTGCTTTTTACAAATAATATAGATGCAGAGTCTACCTGATGTTTTTCTTCTTTATTCCCTTCCTCCTCCAGTGCATCACCTCCACCCTCAGCATTATCAACACTGTAGCTGACATTTATTGAGCACTTATTCTATTCCCCTGATCCTATGCTAAGGGCTTTATTTTATGTCACTGAAATCCTCACATCCCCATGTGATTGGCCTTGTTATTGTCCTCACTTTGCAGATGAAGAAATTAAGCTTAGTGAATTGAAGGACTTTCCCACAGTCCAATAGCGAGGAAGTGGTGGTGCTGGGGCTCAAACCCAAGTTTTCCTTCTTCCGCCAAATGTTGATGTTTTAAACATCTTCTATAAAAGAATGCTTTACTGAATCTAATGTAATAGTACTTCCTTTGTCCATTCTAGGATCATTTAAAACTTTATCATTATTGTTGCTCTTTCTGACGCAAAGTATCAGGCACATCCTGAAATCATCTTCATATACTTCTCAAAATTCTGCAATTATGCAGTTCTGAAGACATCTGGAAAACAAAGTTGGTTCAGTGGGTTTTTGCATTACATGTGGTTTTATAGCCAAAGTAATTTAACCTTCCCTTTTTCTCTTCACAGTGGTAAACTATTTTCACAGTGTCTCAGGATTTCTTTATACAGTATGCATGTCTTATTCAAGTCCTAAGATACCTTTATGTATAACTCAAAGTAAAGATTGTCATGCCCCACTGATTTCTATCATCCAAACATGTTGCTGAACTTCCAATTATGATGGCTTTTTCTGATTTAGCCATATAAATTCAAACCTATGGTTTGGATTTTTAAATCTCACTATTAGCATAGAGAGAGTTATTAATATATTTTACATTAAGCTATATCTAACACTTGGTACTGAGCTTGTTGTTTTGCTAGGAATAGAGCATATGCCTCATTATCCTTGCTCCTGGGAATACAAACTTTTCTTTAAAAAGGATACACAAATGCGCGCACACACACACGTAAACTCTGATACAAGTACATATGTAACTTTAGCATCCTGCACATTTAACTGACTCTCAAAATGGCTTTTGAGAAAATGGCTTTTTTTCTGAAGGTAAATTGTAGAAGAAGAAAGGAAGGGGCAATGACCCAGAGGAAAATACACTCTGTATTAACCACTGGCTACAAACAGACCCTCTGTCACAAGTTCATCAGGTGATGAGAAATACATTATAGCTCAAATGGAACATGAATATATTAGTTGATATAAATATTGTCTTGAAGATATGAAATTAAATACCAGAATTTTCTTTCCTGTATCAATTCATTTTATTAAACAGACACCATATTTGTGAGCTTGGTGGCTTTGGTTGGAAGCATAATGAAAAAAGATTAGTACATTCTCAGTTTAATTTGATAAAGATCACATAATAATGGTGACAGGTGGAGCCACGTGGGGGTGGAGGCAAATTGGTCTTCTGTCCCAGATGTCAAAGACGTGCTGCAGACATCAGGGAAATGTCTCATGGTTGGGAAAGGTAAGGGAACTCAGCAGGCTGGTCTTTGATACCTAGGGCTTTCATTTTTAATTAAAGAACATAACTCTGGTGAAAAGTCATCATATCATCCTATTTTATAGAAGCCTTGGATGACTGCTCTGTGAAGGAAATAATGATTGGGAAAATGCCTAACATAGTGCCTAGAAGGTGCTATATGTCTAATAAAATAATACAAGTTGACATTTATCGAGTATCATCTCCGTGACTACTCACATCTCTATTATCGCCAGTTTGCAGAGGAGGAAACTGATTCTTAGAGCAGTTTAAAATCTTTCCAGGGTCACAAAGCTAGGATGTGATGATCCTGGAGAAGCAACCAAACTGTCTGGTTTCAGACTGTGCATCTATCCACTCACAATGCCATGTTCTCAGAACCTTCCTTTCTTCTTTAGGTGCAGATCAGATAATTAACTTACATTTTCTGAAAAAGCTGTCTCAATACTGTGTGATAGAATGAATCACTTCTTTCCCTACATGTAGGATCTCATTGGAATAGATAAAAAGCTTGAATAAGCCTCATCTACAGCATCTTTTTTCCATGCAGGATACCACCCTGACCCCCAGTGCAGAAAGATGTCTTTTTACCTGCATTGACAACCTGTTATCATACACCACAATTTTACCAACTTTAGAGTCTGAAGACTTTTCCTAATGCCTTTTTGGATTTTTTGTTGCAATAGCCCAAAAGCATTTGTCCTGCTCTAAGTAGGAACATGAAACAGCTTCTCACTGTCACTCACTCATATAATAGTTTTTTTTAAGATACTCAGAAACTAATTGCTAATATTTTCTGCCCCTGCATTTTCTTTTCTACATCAAATAATTCCAGTTCCAGCTCCTTTTCCTCCTCCCTCTTCTTCTTCCTCCTCCCTCTTAATATATAAATTACTTCCACAAAGGGCCTATTTCCAAAAGTGCTAATCATTCTAACTCCCATCCTCCAGATTTTTCAACATCTGAATATTCAGTGGGTGTCATGAAGGCATCATCATAGAGTACTGAAATTACGGCATCTGGGAAAAATTTTAAACAAGTCCACAGGAATATTTTCTGTTGTTTTACAAATTACAGGCAAAAACCTAAAGAAAATTATAGTTTTCCCAATTCTCAGATGGTATTTTGTCTAATCTAATGCAAGACAAAAAGTGGAGTAGTTTATATTGTTTATCTTGTATTGGAAAGATGTAGTTATTTTGGAAACAATATTACACTCTCTAAATTTAGTAATTATTCACACTTGTGTATTTGAATGCATAACATAAGGCCACGTCAATGGACTATAGGAATTCAGAAGAAAGAAGTTGCCCTCATTTAAAGGAATGTGGCAAAGTTTTGAAGAAAGGTAACATTTGTGAGGGATATTAAAGAATAAGTAGTATTGTGACATAAACAACTTGGAAGGAAGGAAATTCTAAATGAAAAAGTAGCATAATCCAATGCTTGAAGAAATGAAAACACCTTGGAGAAGAGGAAATGGTTCCTTGTTGTGTCATTCACTGGTTGGCGTGTCAAAAAAAATTAGACAGTAGGTAATAAGGCTGGAAATAAATATTGGAGTTAGATTATTTAAGATTTTTCAGCAAAGGTTGAATTTCTTTTAGGAAAGTAATTCCAGCAACAGAGTTTAAAATAGACCAAGAAACTAGCAGTAGGGAGGTCAGTTTTAAAATTGATGAAATTGTAATCACTGGGATTGAAATACATTGAGTACTTTTTGCATGCCCAGGGGAAAGTCAGGAGTATACATTTTAACATAAAAAGGACAGGGTTCCATAAGGAGGAAAAAATAAGAAAAGATCTTGGGAACTGTGATTAGATCATCGACTGGCTTTGAAGAAACCTTATTAGAAGAATGGAGGAAAGTGAGCAGAGGTGGATCAACAGAAGTGGGACATGGGAAAAGGACATGATGGTCACAGCATGTTTTCTTGTTGGTTGGTTTTTGGGATATGAGACTTATATAGCTAATGCAGAGAGACAGATTAAAGAGAAAAATAAATGGGATCCCTAAGTGGGATGGGAAAAAATGACAAAGATGGAGACATGGTCTTAGAGGAAAGAGTAACAAAGTCAAATTACAGAGAGATTTTTGAGGTAGAGAGGAGGAAAGTTCAGGGATCTCATATTGTCTGACAATTCTTTTAGTCCACTGGATGTGGAATCATTTATGGGGAGTGAGGGGAACAAATGGTTCCTGAACTTATAGGAATGAAGAAGATTTGGCATAATCTTCATGGAGAGAGGAATAAAGGGTTAAGAAATAAATTGCTGAGCAGCAGTGAATGTCCAACCAGGAAGGGTAGATAGCACAGATGTGTAATAAGCATCTGCAGGATGTTTGATGTAATGACAGCAAAACATCTGATAAATTCTTCATTTGCCTTGATGATAATTTCGTTTTTCAGATGTAGAGGAATGGATCAGGGGATTAGTAATCTCTTCTTAATTCTGATCAACAAGAAGGGGAAAATATTGCCAATAATGGGAACTGTGATCATTTTACCTGAATGTGTGTAACACAGATAATCTGGATATTAGAAAAGTCAGTGCTGGAAAGTTCTATGAGCTCCACAATGTACGCACACAAGAAGGCAAGAGGGGGCCATAACCATGGAAAATATGAAAGAGAAGCAAAAATCTATTTAAAAAGTAACACAAAGACCCAGCTAAAAATAAATTTGGGCAGACATGACAACAGGAGCATAAAGGAAAATAATTTAAGGAAATTGACAGTATATCTCTTATATCAGTGATATGATGTGGTCAATGTGAACTTTGACTGCATACCTAAAAGGAGTGTGTACGACAAAGAAGAGCCATCTTATTGGATTGAGTTTTGGTTGCCATGTCCAAGAAGATGTTAAATGTGACTTCTGTGCTTCTCAGATTTTTGCAACAGACCCCAAACGCCATGAATAATACAAGAGGTATCAAGTCCTTCTACATCCCAAATGGAAATGCTAGATCACTTTTGTGGAACAGCTAATGGACAGTAAATCCGGTTTTGTTTGCATGGGCCTATCACTCACTTCAATGGGAGAGAAAAAAGAGGAACATTCTCCACTCCTTAAATCAAGAGAGGGAGGCTTAGAACTCCCTGAGAGCTTTGTTCTTATCTCCTGGAGTTTGGAGCAGAGACGCTTAACACCTGCCTCATCCCAGAAGTGTAAGATGGACAACTGGGTTCAGGGACCTCTGAGAAGTACAGCAGAGAGGAAAGGATAATGTTGGGAGGAAACTGGGAAAAAGCTGTCGTGTCCTGCAGTTCACCTGTGGGCTCAGCTCACAGGAAAACACAGGCCTAGAGGTGCAATGTGCCCCCAAACCCAGGCCTTGTAAGTGACCAGCCAGAGGATAAACCACTATCTAGATCAATGCTTCTCAAACTTTAGCCTGCATTAGAATTACCCTGGGAAGCTGTTAAAACAAATTTCCTCAGCCACACCTCTTAGAGATTCTGATTCCTTAGGACTGAGGTGAGACCCAAAAATGTGTATTTCTAACAAGCTCCTAGGTGATAATAATTGTGTAATTTATGGACTATACTTTGAGAAGAACTGGTTTAGATGTCATCAGCAAAGCACCTCAAAGAACATATAATGGTGTCATGTAAAAGAGAGAATCAGCTTTGTATATCCATTATACTTCGAAGGCATCAGCACTTTTAACTGTGTCAGCCACGTTCCCATAGTCTCTTCTTCCTCAGCCCAGCACTAAGTCATGGGAAACAGCAGCCAGTGAGAAAAGGAGAAACAGCTATGAAACAATAAATATACAGTCATACTCTGTCCCCCAACTCCAGGCTTCTGAGACTGGGTCAGATCTTGTCAGGAGGGGATAAGCCCTAAACTGGACATATATTTGGAATGTTGAGCAAACTGGGATGGACCGAACTGGAGTTACAGAGTTATTAGTTTTTAAATGTCTAAAAGGACTACTCTTATTTCCCACAGTAGAAAAGCTATGGGGTCTCTTTCAAATTTTGGACAAAGGTAGAAACAGAACTGGTTTGAAAACAATGGATAAACTAATAATGTTGATTAATCAGCTTATTGAATCAACCAATTGCAAATGTCTTAATAATGGTAGACTCTTGGCAGGTCCACAGAAGTGCAGCCAGTATGATAACACACTGGAAGCCTCAGCAGAGAAGCACCCATGCCAAGAAATAAGGAGCTCCAGCCTGCAGAAAATCTAGGAGACATAATGACACACTGAAAGTACTAAAGGGTTTTATTGTCAACAAAGGATTAGCCTGCGTGGCTGCAGAGGCTGCAATTAGCTTAAGTTAGTGGAAATTAAGGGAAGGGTCTGCTTGGAGTCAACATAAGAAGACAACAGCTAAAGGCATATTATTAACACCTGGTCATGGCCACTTGCCTGCAATGGTGAAGAGAGCTTTCAGCGTGGCAGAGGGTACATTTTGGATGCCATCTAAGAGCACATTAGTTTCTACAGCAATGTTTTGCAACTTGGAGGCAGTTATACATATATTGAGAGGTGGGTTTCCCAGGCTGGAGTCATCAGAACCTAACTAGCTCCCTGTCCCCATATTCTACCATGTACCCCAGCTAAGATGTCCAGCTCTCTACTCCATCTCAGCCCTGCTTGGGCTCCAGGACTACTCCTAACATGACAATGGGTACTCGGGGTTCTGATGAGGGCAATACACATGGTTTTAGTCCTGGTTAGTTGAGATTTGATAAATAGGCCTTTGCAATCAGTCCTTTCCAAGACAAAGTTACAAGCTAGTCAGAGATGGCTGGATCTTGCCTGGCTCCTGCCAGTTCCTCTCCCTGTCCTCCTCAGTCTGGCACTACAGCAACAGCTCTGTTGAAATAACTGACTGGGAGTCTAGGTATGATGGGGAACCAGGGAAGTTAGAGACGGGTGAAAAGCATGGAGAGTAAAAGTGCAGATAGGGAAGGTAGAAGGGTGATGAGTAAGTACAACACAAAGAAGGAAGGAGAAGAGGAGGAATCTGCTGCTCTCCCTGACTCTGAAATGCAGACATGTGCTTGTTAGGCCTTGTTTGGACTGTCACCAACAGGAACAGTGATTAGTTGTGCCAATCAAAATTTTGAGCAGACAGAAAGACATTGTGTCTCTAGCTCAAAGGTTGACATATAATAATCTGGAATCAAGAAATTCTTAATTCTTCACTGCAAATAGCTTCCAAATGTCCTCAGGGGCAGAGAAAAATATTACTGGGGTCAGGTGACCACACGATAGTGATTGTGACAGCTGCAGGCCTTCGCATTTACTTAGTGCAACAATTGGCTTTTAAACAATGTCTTTCCAATTTGTTTTCAACATTGCAGCCAGGGTGCTCTTTTCAAAACACAAATCTGATCATGTCACCAACCTGCTTAAAATCCTTGAATGGCTTCCCACTGATGTTGGAATAAAGACCAAATCTTTAACAAGGAGCTGCCCTGCTTGGCCCCTGTGGAGGTTGGGAGTGGGGGTGGGGTTCACCCTTGTGCAAGCTCTTCTCAGGATCTGGGATGCTCCCCCCACCACCCACCTGCTTCTTGGTTAGCTTTTACTCAGCCTTGTTCTTTAGATCTAAGCTCAAATAGCCCATTCTCCAGGAAGCCTTCCCAGGTCTATGCCCCCCACTCGGAGTCCTTTGTTGTTGCTTCTTAGAAGTCTCCATTCTTTTCCATTAAAGCACTTATCTCAGTTTGTAATTATACATTCATCAGTGCCATTATTTGTTTACTTCTTTCCCCCTACCCCCACTAACCTCTCAGCTCCATGCAAGTGAGAAAGACCTTTCTGTTCACCATCTTGTCCTAGAGCCTAACACTGTGCCTGGCTCATGGGAGGCCCCCCAGTGCCTTCTGGTTGAATGAGTGACGGACTGCCTAAATTGTGTTTTCCTACTGCAATTTTGAATTCTGTAAAGGGAGGAAAGTGTTAACTTGACATGAGAACAAAATTCTTAGTTCTATTTCCTATGCTTCTATGCAATGATTTATTTTAAAATATAAAACCCTATGAGCTGTAATCTTCCTTCATATTATATACAAATCAGTTCATCAAAATAACTTTCTAACTCTACCTGGTATGCTCATTTATTCCTTATTTTCTCTGGGATGAATTTAAGTAGTCCTTCTTAGGGTTCATCTTCTTTTGGGGACTTGTATACAGAACATTTCATTTTAGGTTAATTCAGTTGAGATTTTTATTTAAAGGCACCCTAAGTTACATTGACAGGTAAATGTTTATGAATATATATACAGATATATATATCTGTATATCTGTATATGTATATCTGTGTATATATATATCTATATATATGTATGTGTGTCTCTCAATACATCTAAAAAATAAGTATTTTCATGACTTGAAATAGAAAAGATTAGATTTAGGCAAGGAAAGCATTGCAGTGCAAAGTTTCCACCCCCAGACTCTTACCCTCTCCAGCTAACTTCTGCAGGATTTGGTGGAATAAGCAGGCAGTCATAATTTCCTGATGACTGACTGAAGGATATGTACTTCCCCTCCTAATGAAATCCTCAGTAGTGAGTCATGGTGCCAGAGGCACTGTTCTCAAGGCTCCATTCTGCTTATTCCTAATCCAAATTCTGAAAAGAGCACACATCTAAATCCAACCCTTTAGATCTCTGTGTGGGACTGGAGTATATATTTCTTTTCCAACTTCTCTCTCTCTTCCTTGTATCCTCTGCAGCAGAACTGACAGCCACTGGGCAGGAGTGGTCAGCTTTAGTAACCATGATGGCAACAGAGAGATAAAGAATCCATTATCATTGCTGACTGTGCTGTGATGGTGAGTGTCTCTTTCATAAGGCCACAAAAATGGACATTTAATCATTTACTGAGTCGCGGAAGACCCTGGGCCAAGTAATTTAGGTGAACAACTTCCGGTATGACTACCTACAAATGGCAAAATGTTATAGAAATCTGGTTATTTCCTTTACGAGTGTAAATCTGTTACTTCTGCCTCCTTGGAAAAGACATTTTCTTGAGGTACTCGGAAAGAGAAAACAATTTCTTATTTTATTCTATAACACCCTCTAGTTATTGTCATATTTCTCATCATCCTTTCCCTTCCAGATTGCTAAAAGAATGGGTCTTCAAGCCCTTCCTCTTTTTCCTCACCACCTATTTTTTTCCTGAACTCCTGATTTTTCTTCCCACCAAACTAGAACCAACAAAGTTTCTAGTAGCCTACTGTAATAGCTTTTTAATATTTGTTTCCTAAATTAATTTTAGGAAGTTGGCCGTTCTCATTCTTTCTGTCCTCTCTACGGCTTTTAGTTTCACAGAGGTCAGCCTGGCTTGACTCCAGGCTTCAGTGTCAGTGGTCTAGGGAGATTTTCTTTTTCATGAGAAAGGCTTCTGGATTTTAGCTGCCTGTGTCTAAACTCCACCAAACTCCAAGGTCCAACCTTGTCTTGATTTTTCTCTCTAACTTTCTCCTTCAGGGTTCTCATTCATCTTCACATTTTCAATCACCACCTGTTACCAGTGATTCCCAAAATGTTCTCTAGCACTTAACTTTCTCCCAGAGGATCAACCTCACAGCTTCATCATCTAGTTAAACATCTCTACATCAATGACTGTCTTGCTAACATGTTCATGTCATGGTCCCTGTTTCCCTCCACGTCAACTTTTTCCACTCACTGAGACTTTAAATCTTCCTTCTCACACGATCTGTATCCCATAGCTACTAAAGTCTTTTCTATATGCCTCTAATGTCTGCTCTGCTTCCCACATCCACTGCCACCAATAAGGTCCAGAATCTTTTTACATCACATGTAGATTGTGGCCATAAGCTTCTCATTGGTTTCCCAATAATGCCTTCCCCACCTGCCCCCCTACAATCCATCTTGTCCCCTTAAGTTAGAGAATCATTTATACATTTGAAAACATCATTGTCTAAAATAAGAATTCTAAGCTTCTCATCTAGGTGTGGCAGGAAGAGTCTTGAGATATTAATTAATAGGGGATACCCAAATGCTACCCCTACCCCTCTATTATTAATATCTCCTATCCCATTTCTCAAAGGTGACCTAGTTTTTTGAAGATAGCGCTAATGTCTTTGAAGGTAGCTAGAGGTGAGAAAGGATGATTGCTACAGATTCAGAAAAAAGATAGGGAATACAGTGTGTCTTCCATGGCAATGCCCCCCAAAGCAGGTAAGACTTCAGAAGCAACGGCTTTAGGGTCTACCCAAGAGATGGGACCATATTCACATTCTTAGCAAAGATTCCCAGATGCCACTGTTCAAAAAAAAAAAAAAAAAAAAAAAAACAGCAAGAGAGTCACAGGACTTCAAGGGGCTGTAAAGGACTTCAATGAGCACAGTAAATAAGAATGGTCAGCATCTTCACATTGGAATAGGCAATAGAGATTTGATCCTTTTTTTTTCTGAGATTCAGACAAGTTTTCCAGATTCTAGTGTATTTTGGAATGGCAGACAGCAAAATAATAACTAAAATGGACTTTCCCACCAGGCTTAGTAGAAGTATGCTCAGAGTGGGATCTAATTTGGAATAAAATTCATATCCTTTACTCAAAATCCAATGCCCTCCAAAGTCTGCACCCCTTCATTTAGTCACTCATCAAAACTACACTGTGTGTTATGATTTGAAGGTGTGCCCTCCAAAATTCATATATTGCCAATGTGATAGTATTAAGAGATAAGGCTTTTAAGAGGTGATTCGTTCTTGAGTGCTCCTCCCTCATGAAAGAGATTAAGACCCTTATGAAAGAGTCTTCACACAGCCTTCAACTAGCTTGCCCTTCTGTTTTCTGGCATGTGAGGATGTTGCAAGAAGTCCCTCCCAAGACAGCAAATGCAGTGCCTTGATCTTGGACTTCCCAGCCTCCAGAACCGTGAGAAATACACTCTTTATAAATTACACAGTCTGTGATATTTTATTACAGTAGCACACGTGGATTAAGATACTGTATATGTATTATGCTGCCCGGAAAGACAAAGGTAAAATAGGACACTTTCTGACCTCAAGTTATAATAGTGAGAAACAGGCAAATTCTCTCCTTTCTCTTCTTCAGGGAAACCTTCCCTAGCCTTCCCTGATCTTGGTCATATACCCTATGTGCGTTTTTAATAGTATGTGTTCCTGTGTTAAATGCTCCCAAGAAGAGGTAATTTTACATTTATTTGAGTGGTTATTTTATTAATTTCTGTCACCCCCACAATAGACTAAATTCCATGAGTACAGGGGCTGTGTCAGTTTTTGTGCAGTCAGTGTTTGTAAGGGACAATGCCTGCAGTGAACACTTCCTTTTCCAACATTAATACCTTCTCCACTGTACTTCACAACCTCTGCCATAGTCTCACAGGTCTCCTGTGAACACGTCATTGCATTTTTTTTGCCTTTAAGCCTTTCTTCTACCATTCTCCTTCAACTGAATGCCAGTCCCCACTCTCACTATCATTCTCGAGGCACAGGATATATAGAGTCTGACATTTCAGTTATGCTTTTCTCTGTAATTGTCCTGTCTCTCCAGTTGGTTAGCAAGCATCTCAGTTGTCAGTACTGTATTTTATAATAGCCCCAAATAAGGTATACTTAGTGTGTACTCCACTAGAGACCACTTTGCATATGCTTTGGGGATTGCATTCTCTGCAAGAGACTTCTCTGATGGTTAAATATGCATGGTAGCACTAATTAATTGATATTTGTTGAATGAATATGGTCCAAAGCAGGACATCTTTGTGAGGCTCATTGCACTCAATTCATTTCAACAAGTTGATTCATTTCAACAAATGTTTCTTGAGTTCCTACTATGTGTCAGGAACTCTTCTAGGCAACTGGCGTACTTCCAAGAATAAAACAAAGATCATTCTTTCCCTGGGGCTTATAGTTTAGTGGGAAAAACATATAGTAAGCCATAAATAATAAAAGTATGAAAATTAGAAGATGGGAAATTCTATAGGAGAAAAGAAGAGCACAGGATGAATGTTTGGTGAAAGTTAACTTCTTGCCTCCAGATCTGGTCTAGTTCTTGTCATGTCAAAAATGAAGGTCAACCTGGAGTAGGTCCTTATAAATCAGGTGAGGATCAAATCACCCCTCATCTAAAGGACTCAGAAAGAATCTGGAACAATTTGGAAGCCCAAGTGGAGTTAATTGACCATAACTAAGGCAATTAGGCAGGGAAGTATTCAATGATAATACTAAGAAATTGCAAGCTGTGGCACAATAATGTTCATTTTGTAACCACATTAATCAAAGTTAATAGGATTATTTTTATTTCAATGATAATAATTAACAAATACTTTTGAGAGCCAACTATGGACATTGTACCTAGCTTTTCTTACATTATCACTGTAAATGTTTACAAATAATGGACTATGCATGATGTGTGGTCTATTATTTCTTCCATTTTGTAGATAAGGAACCACAGACATAGAGACTTTATGTAAGTTGTCTAAGGTAACACAAATAGTGCATGACAAGGTGGCGATTTGGAGACAGCAGCCTGACTCTTTAGTCATACTCTCAACTGCCACACCCTACAG
Source organism: Pan troglodytes (assembly GCF_028858775.2). Lineage (NCBI taxonomy): Eukaryota > Metazoa > Chordata > Mammalia > Primates > Hominidae > Pan > Pan troglodytes. The sequence goes on along the minus strand of NC_072402.2, from coordinate 105,461,779 downwards.
CCTTGTGTTGATAAGAGATTGGGAAGTCAACCAATGGGAGGTTTAAGTACTGAGTCTACACATGTGCAACAATAAATAATTAGGAAATTACATGGGTAAATACAACTAAAATATAGTGCTATTGTTTCCATCAGGCAAAAGAGAACATAGGAGAAAAGAAATGCTCAAAAACAAAGGTATTCATTATACCAAAACCATGGTCTTAAAAGCAAATTAAAGACTCTTCATTCATTTTTTTCACAACATGGACAGAATCTCTCATTCAGATACATCCAGAAGGCCTGGTACTAATCAGTAGGAATGCTTGTAAAACTTAGTAAATGTAATTTTATCTAGCTACTTGTCTTGACTGATTTTGATTAGTTTAATTCAAACCTCAATACTGTGGTTGTGGAATACTCTTTGGAATTTCTCAAGATATTCACTTTCCTTCTTTTAAATACGGTATATGTTTCCATTTTTATTGGATTGTCTAATGCACTAATATATTTAATTCCCTGTGATCTTTTTTATATAAGGGAGTTATCTTATTCTACTGATGTTTCTGTTGGACAGGCTGGGCTGCCCTCCAGGTGCCAATTGCCTGGTTAGAGGTCATCTGGAAATTGTACGGGACATCTCACTGGCCATCCCCTGAGCAGAGCTCTGGTGGGATCTTTAGAAAAATACATACCCAGTTCCATGAAACACATCTTTTCTAAGTTACGAAGAGCATTCCCTAGTGATCTTTTAAATCCAAAGAGCGCTCCTACTGCATATTTGAACTGAGGCACTCTTTCTGTGATATCACATGTGGGTGCATGCAAGTTGAGGCCAAAAGATAGCCTTGTCATTTTCTTTAAATTTCAACTCAAAACTCCAAAAAGTCTTCCTTAATTAGCTTCCTCCACTTAGCATCTCTGCATATAGCTTGATAAATATTGTCATCACACATTAATCTTGGCTATTTAGTTCATGTATGTGTGCTTTGAATATCTTCCAGGTGATACACATCTTGAGGACTGGAATCATGCCTTCTTTGCCTTTTCTATTTCTAGCTTTCTTATTATACCTCTCTACCTAAGTGCTTAATGGAAACTTGTTGAGTTGAAGTGAATGGAGCTGAACCCTCGAACTGACAACTATATATCTAGATGGTTCTGTGCAGCCCCAATGCAGATGTACATCTCAAAGCCCTTTTAGCTTCAGAGCACTATAGTCTCCATGTCTTCTGCATATCTACAGCATAGAGAATTGTGCAGCCTCAAAGGTTCAGAAAGCGGCAGGAGAAGAAGCCACATATCCAACCGGGTTTTATTTTTTCTTTTCCTAAGTAGGTGCTATTGATTGTTTGGCCTCTCATAAGATACAGGTTTTAGTCAGCTAGCTGCCTACTCGATTTTGTTCATTTTTATTTATGCCTAATGAAAGCTTTCCAAGAATGTTCATTTACAATCTAGAAATATTTATTAGGTATATATGTTTTTGTGTCAGAAAAATTAAATCCAGAGGAAAATCATTCCTTGTGTAATACGGAAAAAGAACAACTCTAAAGACAAAAGTCAACTGTATTTGAATGAATTACCCATTCATGTTGGGCTCTGTCTCCCTACTCTTCATTAAGAATTTATCAATTTCTTAGAAGGAAAACCTACTATATGGTGACTCTATATCAATATTTAATGTAATAGTGCCTGGAGCACTGGATTGACTTTCTTACTGTGAAAATGGGAAAGAAAATTAAGACACTACTCTATTTTCTAATGGTGAGACCCTTAGATAAATTACATTTTGCTTGTTGTTCTATACATTCTAGGAGTGATAATGATCAGGTTCTTTGTGTTCATTGATATGTTCTTGCTAGTTTCATTTTGTTAGACTTAAGTGCAGCATTTAATGTTATTGATCAGTGTGGAAAGTACCAAAATGCTCTAACACTCCCATGGCTATGTGGCTTGGCTCTACTTTGTCAAGAAAAGGTGGCTTATTGGCCTTCTTTCTTAGGTTCCTGAAATACCCACTTTTTTCTCTACTTTCTCTGAGAGTAATACCTCAGTGCTAATAAGTATTGCATATTAACAAAAATCCCAACAAATTTTTGCGTTCATTTTTACATCTAGTACATTCAGGCCAAGCTTGATTTATTTGTGACATTGGCAATCCTCTTATTTTTTCTCTGCTGCCTACCGATCTACCTTTCAGTGTCAGATATGGTGATTCTGTCACTGCCCAGGTAGATGTTGACTCTGATGCAGCATCAAGTTCACCTAACACAAAAGACAGGACACCATGTAAAATAAGAGCAGGAAAGAGGCAGACATAAACCACTATGAGGTATTACGTACCAACAGAGGTATATAACTCAGGCCAAGGTCATATTGTATTGTTGGTGGGGGTGATCACAGGGGAGCGTGGGGTCCTGTCTTTGTTGCTGTTGGCTTTCCTTCTGGGACACCTGACAGTACAGAGATGAGAAAGCTAAGGATAGAGTGGGAATCAATATGGTGACCTCATCAGGCAGTCATACCTGAAGTGTCCTCACTTTGCCATTGAATTTGGCTACAAATGGTTCTTGATCAATCCCATGAGATAAAGGTTCCCAAGATTTTCTCCTCCAAAGCGTCCTCTCAAAGTGTTCCCTAAGAGCTCTTTCATCCCTGTATTTTCCCATTACCGGATTTTTGCATGGTAAAAAGTGAAACTTCTTTCTCCATGGACTTGAATGTGATTGGGACAGATTAGGGCCTGGGAGAATGCCTTGGTGATGAACGAATTTGACCATTATTAAGTGCATTTGGAGAATCCATCTCTGAAAAAGCAATTTTCAGCCCCAGATTCCCCAGATTCTGATAGTTATATTGAAGTCAAAGTATAACTCTTGTTCTTATATCTCTCAACTCTGGTATTTCCTGTTGCTTTAAGACCACTATATTTTGGATTGTGATTACCATTGCCATCCAAATGAATCAGGACCAGGAAATTATCACTTCATAGTAGAACAGTTCACCACAGAATGCATAGATGATACCCCACCTCTCATCTGTGGACAGGCTCTCTTGCCCAGATTTCTGTGGTGAGTGAGTTTGAAGTCTGTTGGCCAGCTGCAGAATGGAGAATACTCATTACTCAGCCCTATAGAAATAAACATCTGGCGATACCTTGTTATCCAAGCATAGCATGCTTTCAACTGCATAATAACTAGAGATTTTATATATGTGCGTGTATAGACATTATTCTGTATCTATACATATATATGGTTGATATATGTATATAAATACATAGAAGGTAATTGGTTATATAAATATATAATGTGAATAATCCTTGAGAAAAACAATATGTTCAGAAGATACTGTGGAACCTACACTGAGAGGTAAAACATTTTTCTTGAATATGGAAAATATCTGTTCATTCTTCTTCTTTTGGTATCTGTGAGCCTTTTTAAAATAATCTGTGAGTTTGTATAATTTGGGTAGAACAGAGTGCAGCTCCATCATCAAGGGCAGGCATGTGACCCAGGGCTAGCCACTCAGATTATCCCTGGGTTTGGTTTAGAGATGGCTCATGATCTAGTCAGGGACAATGCAACTCAGTTCTAAGAGGTTAGAGGAGCTGTTGGGGAAAGAAGCTCTCTAGCTGGTGTAGCCATCTTGGCTCTAAGAGTGAAGAGGCTGCATAAGAATGGGACTCATGCACAGGGTGGTAGAGCCTAGAGGCAGAGACAGCCAGTGCTCTGGAGGATAGAATGCACAGTTAGGTGAACCTATAAATTCATCTCTTTTGCTTAATTTAGTTTAACTTGAAATTCATTTAAAATTGAAGTTGAACTGAACTATACATGGGTTTACTACTCAGGTAGGTCAAGGAAATGCTGCAAACATAGTGTGTTAGCCTTTTAGCAAAGCATCTGACAGTGTTTCTCATGAAATCCTTGTGGATAAGATGCAGAAATTTGGAGTGGATGCAAGTAAAATCAGGTGACTTCATCAATAATTGAAGGATCATTTCCAAGAATGCTAATTCCATGTCAACCTGAAGGGAATTTTATAGCTGTGTGCCTCAGGGTTCTTTCCTGGGCCCGTCCTTTTTGACATATTTATCAAAGGTTTGGATGAGCACACTGATGGCATTCCTATCAAATGCTACAGATGACAAGATGATTGGAGGACTAGATAGTATGTTGGATAACAGAGAATCATTTCTAAAACTATTCATAAGCTAGAGTATAAAAATGGAATTTTAAGAAGAACGAATGTAAAATCTTTGAATTAGATCCAAAAACTAATTATACAAATAACTGGGTAACACTGGAAATTTAGTCAAATGTAATTTTGAAATGTTCAACAACATGATATGGCTGCCAAAATAAATAAATAGAGTTACATTGGACTGCACAAATAGGATACAGTAGTGATGGAGGCAGATGTCATGTTGCACATATCATAAGGTTAGGTTTGCAGGGTAGAAAGACAGAGAGCCAAAGAAAGTAAAGTTTTCAAATATTTCTACCTGAATATGTAATGATCTTCCCTCAATGTGCCAAATCACATTGCAAAAAGGACAAAAATTACCAATGGAAATATTCACAGCCCTCTCTCTGCTCCCACCTGCTATTTGTATATTCTACATCCCCCTTCCCAGAGAGGGTTTTCTCTGAGAGACAAGCTACGTTATGCTACATAATAAAGGATTATTAAGTGTGGGAAAGAAGGATGGGGTAGAGGAAGACACAGAAAAGCCAGTGAGCACATGTGAAGAAAGAGCTGGGTGGCACATGTGAAGAAAGAGCTGGGTGTGTTTAAAGACAGAAGGGTCTGGTGCGGTGGCACACGCCTGTAGTACCAGCTGCTCAGGCTGAGGTAGGATGATTGCTTGAGCCCAGGAGTTCTGAGCTTTTGTGTGCTATGCCAATTGGGTGTCTGCACTCAGTTTGGCGTCAATATGGTGACCTCATGTGGGTGGAGGATCACCAGGTTGCCTAAGGAGGAGTGAACCAGTCCAGGTCAGAAATGGAGCAGGTCAAATCTCCAGTGCTGGTTAATAGTGGGATGGTGCCTGTAAGTAGCCACTGCATCCCAACTTGAGCACACAGCATACCCGGTGTCTTTTTTTTTTTTTTAAAAAAAAGAAGAGCTCCAGGGTATGTTTTAGAATAGGAAAGAATGGGAGAGAAAAGAAAGGGCGGAAATTTAATTTGGATTATAGTAATCACTCAAGAGTAAACCCAAAATGCATTTTTAACATAATTACCTGGCTTTAGTACAAGGAATCCATGGATTTGTGTTATCAAAGACTTTTCATTTACCTGCATTTCATTTCCTGCCACATTCTGATCCCACCCAAATTCCCACCACAGGCTGATTGAAGTCTTATGGGAAAAACTACCACATTCCTAACCAAGAGGATATGTGGTTTTATACCACGATATGTTTGAATCTGAATGCTATTGGGTGAACATAGTACTGGAGGTTTGGTCAATGCAATCACATTGAAGTAAATAACATTTGGAAGAGAAAATTTGCCATTGTTTGTAGGTTACATAATAATTTACTTAAAAACAGAAGCAAGTCAACAAACTATTAAAAGTAATATGAGAGTTCAAGTCAGCAAGGTAGAGAAATAAAATATCATCAACCAAAGAGAAATAATATTTTTTACACTAGCACTAACCACTTAGAAAATACAATAGAAAATAAAGCACTATTTACAATAACACAAAGCTATGAACTTCCTAGGAAATAACCTAATGAAAATCTTTACAGGGGAAGTTTTAAGATTCAACTGAAAGAAGATAGATTTGAGTAAATGGAAAGTTACACCATATAAATGGATGTCATTGTTTTACAATGTAAAGATGTAGACTTCTGCAAATTGATCTACAAATTCAATGCACTTCAATAAAAATTCCAGCAGAATATTTGCAGGGAACTGGATAAACTGATTCTAATTAATATGGAACAATAAATTAATTAATTAATATAGAACAACTAAGGCAATTTTGAAAAAGAAGGGCAAATAAGAAAACTGCCCTAGCAGACACTAAGAAATACTACAGATATTATGACAAATTATACTAGTTAAAACAATATACTACTGGTGAAAGAACAAATGACAAATACAAAATAACAGAGTTACAAAACAGTTTCGTAGGGTTATACAGAGTTTCAGGGCAACCTTTGAAGCCTCAGGGCAGAAAAGTATGTCTTTAAGTAGAACCCCCAAGGCATAATCCATAAAGAGATAAGGACTGAGTTGGACTACATCAAAATAATTCAAGTTTCCTATTCCACGAGGAATACTACACACAACATTAATAAATGACTTGTAGACTGGGAGATCTTCACATAAATAACAGACAGAACATTAGTTTCTAGAATATCTAAGAAACTCTCAAAAATCTTCAAGGAAAGGACAGAAACCCAGCAGAAAATGAACAGACAAAAGGTATGAATAGGCAATTCATGAAACTCTAATGGTGAAAAACTGTTTGAAGAGATGCTCAGTCTCACTAATAATCAGATAAATACCAATTAAGACTATCAGGATATATCACTTGATACTATTCACATTGGCAAAATTCAAGCATTAAAGGTATCATCAGCTGGTAAGAATATAGAGCTATAGGAACCCTCATGCAAACCAGGTGGGAGCATAATCTGGTACATAATCCATTTTGGATTGCAATTTTGCAGAATTTTTTTTTTGAGACAGAGTTTCGCTCTTGTTGCCCAGGCTGGGGTGCAATGGTGCTATCTCAGCTCACTGCAACCTCTGCCTCCCAGGTTGAAGCGATTCTCCTGCCTCAGCCTCCCAAATAGCCGGAACTACAGGTGTGCACCACCATACCTGGCTAATTTTTTGTGTTTTTAGTAGAGATGGGGTTTCACCACGTCAGCCAGGATGGTCTGGAACTCCTGACCTCATGTGATCTGCCCACCTCAGCCTCCCAGAGTGCTGGGATTACAGGCGTGAGCCACTGTGCCCAGCCAATTTTGCAGAATTTAATGGTACTAAGTATTCGTGTATCCAGTGATTCAGAGACTCTGCTCCTGGCACAACTATGTACAGAGAGACACACAAGGAGGTGCATTGCAGCATTGTTTTTGGTATGGTGAGTTGGAGGCAGTATGTGTGTCTTTCACTAGGGGAATAGGAAAGTATGATAGAGTACTTGCCTAGGATGGAATAATATGCAGTAGTCAAAAGAAATTAATTAGATTGCCATATAGTAACATGGCTAGATCTCAAAAACATACTGCTGAGTGAAATAAAACAAATGAAACTTATAGCACACAATAATTGTGAAAATTCCTCACCTCATTCAAATATACCAAAGAATATTTTTACAAATACACATAGATACATCTTAACAAATTTACAGAAGGTAGTTTGGAAGAGCTGACATTGCAAACATAAGAATGAAGACTCGTGAGAAAATGGGGAATAGGATCAGAGATTTGGATGAAAGAGGAAAGTAAACTAACAGGAGTGGCCATGCACAGACTAATGAAGTGCTATGAACCAAAGAGCATGATTCACTCACTGCTATATAGGCAAGGACCAAAAAAATAAAAAATGAAGAGGGGCAGGGAAGGTTAAAAAAGTGACTTCTTGAAGGATATCAAACCAGGATGTCTTTTTCCCTAAAAAATTTAAATGAGGCTTTATTATTTAGATTTTAGGCAAAAGCTGTTTTTAAATGATCCATAAGAGGAAATATCATTTTGCTCTGAGGTCCTAAGTTTCAAACTGTCTATACATCAAAAGAAATCAACTTAATTTATAAAATATGCATCCTTTCTGTCCTTTAATATTTTTATCTATCTAGTTATAACCTAATGCCTAACTGTTTACATGGTGTCATGGTATATAAACCATTTTCATGTGAACTGTAACATTTGATCTTCACGAAAATTTATAAAGTAGATGACTTAGGTATTAGTTTCCCTTTACAAATGAAGGGATAACAGTTTATAAATGCTCACTGATTTACCAAAATCTTATTGGCAGGAAGGGCCAGAGCCAGGGACTGAATCTGATCATTTCACACAAAATTTCACGATCTTTCTACTATATCCACTGTACATAGGTGAGTGTGTCCAATACACTATTTTCCTTAATAGTTAGAGCATCTCTGGAAGGAAGGGACCATTGCAAAATGAAGAAACTGTAGCTCAGAAAATTTTACTCAAAATCAGGTAAATCATACCTGTAACCCTAGCAATTTAGGAGGCTGAAGTGGGAGGATCACTTTAGGCCAGGAGTTTGAGACCAGCCTAGGCAACATAGTGAGACCCTGTTTCTACAGAAACATCATAAAACTTAGCCAGGCATGGTGGCACACAAGAGTAGTCCTCGCTACTCAGGAGGCTGAGGCTGGAGGATTGCTTGAGCCCAGGAGTTTGAGGTTACAGTGAACTATGATTGCACCACTGCTCCAGCCTGGGCAACAGAGTGAGACTCTGTCTGTAAAGAAGATAAAATAAATAGACAATACATTTTTAAAAATGGGCAAATAACAAGTGCACCCTGCTTCTGTGCCTTAATCAACAAAACGCCAACACTGAAACAACATCTATCCAACACTTTCTAAGAAGTGGAATTTTTTTTTCTTTTTTGAGATGGAGTCAAATTCTGTCACCCAGGCTGGAGTGCAGTGGTGCGATCTTGGCTCACTGCAACCTCCGCCTCCCAGGTTCAAGCAATTCTCCTGCCTCACCCTCCTGAGTAGCTGGGATTACGGGCACGTGCTGCCACACCCAGCTAATTTTTGTACTTTTATTAGAGATGGGGTTTCACCAGGTTGGCCAGGCTGGTCTTGAACTCCTGGCCTCAGGTGATCTGCCCACCTCAGCCTTCCAAAGTGCTGGGATTGCGGGCGTGAGCCTGTAGGATTCTTAAAAATAGTAAGCCAATGCTGGAAAATTCAGTAGCAGTTCTGCTCTAAGGACTGATTTTTCCTGTTGAGCTCTGCAGAGGCTCCTGCAGTCTCCAAAACTCAGCTTTGATTTGCAGGGAAATGCTGCCAGCAGTGGAGCCAGACTCAACACCATGCCACCTTCATGTCCATGTATTAAAAGCTAGAGATCAGGGTAATGGTTCCCCTGTATTATGATTGACCAAATTTGATAGACAGGCATGATGTAAGGAGAATATGTCCTAGTTCCTCTGTACAGACAACATCCCTCCCAGGGTAAACAAAATCCTCTGACTAGTTCTTAACTTTTCAAACTCTCTTGGAACATCTGTAATCAAACTCAGGAACTGTGGTTCTCAATCCTGGTTGGACTTAAGAAGCACCTGAGGAACTTAAACAATGATGTCTGAGCCAATTAAGTCAGAATCCCGGAGAGTAGAACTCACATACCAGAATTTTGTTTAAAAACTTCCTAGATGGTGATGAAAATGTTCTGGAATTATATAGTGGTGATGGTTGCATAATTCTGTGAATAAAAAGAACCACTGACTTTAAAAACGTATGCATATTAACAGGGTAAGTGTTATGGTATGTCAATTATATCTCAATTTAAAAAAAAAAACACTTTTCCAGGTAACTCTAATGTAAAGCTTGGGCTAAGAACCACTATGACACTAGGCAGTATCCCAATCAGGCCTGCACATTAGAAACTATAAAGGAACTTTAAAAAATATTGAAGTTTAGTCATGAGCACCATAGATTCTAATGTTATTGGTCTGGGTTATGTTTTGGACATCAGGTGTTTTAAAACCTCCCAGGCAACTGTAATGTGCAGCCAAGGTAGAGACCATTGGTCCAGAATGGTGGTCCTCAATGGGTGCCCCCTGATGAGCAGCATCAGCATTACCTAGGAATTGTTAGACATGCATGTTCTCAGCCCTACCTCAGACCTGCTGAATCAGTAGGGCCCAGCAATCCATCTTAACAAGCCCTCCAGGTGGGTCTGATGCACACCAGTTTGAGAACCACCACTTTAGCACATAGGAAAATTACCTTCCAACCCAGTGGTTATTCTTAAATTTCCCTAATCCCTAAGAATGTGTGTAGGGTCTGTCCCATACCTAGAAAGAATTTCATACTTAGCACTATGCTAGGCAATAGAGACTGAGGAGCCAGCTGGAGATCCACCCAAGTGGAACAAATTAGTGAGAGAAAAATATGTAAGATGCTGGGTTATATACATTTCTTCTATACATAAGACTGTTGATTTTAGCTCTCACTCAAAATCTTTGAAATTATAATTACAAAATACTACCTATGTGGTCTGTTATTTCTTTACTTCCTGCATTTTCAAACTCCAAATGCATTTTGTAATCTCAAATCTTTCCTTAACCTTATCCTGTTGAGCCAATGATTTTGTTTTTTTCTTGGTTTTTGATCAATAAATGATTCTTCTTTTCCCTTTCTGCAGCCATTTGAGAATGTTATTGGAATATCTATGACATTTTAGAGAATATATTGTTTAGAAGTTTGTCTTCTAAAAGTTTGTAGTGAAAAGACTAAATTTAAATATATTCTGAAGATTTTGAGATGATTTTTTATATGCTAGCTTACAGTTATGAAGTAGTTACTGCATCATTAGTTATGGACTCTTAATGAAACGGGGTTTCCTAGATTTTCAGCATCTATGGGGTTATCCCTTAACAATATTGATCTAAAATTAGGCTGTGAAGGAATGGCTGGATTATTTGTCCTATGCTAAGGCACTTTGATATAACTAAATTGCTAATAATTATTCCCCCCAGCACTAATTACTCTGAAACTACCCCTACAAATAGATGACTCAAACCAATGTTAAGCTTAATTTATTTGAGAGCATTATTATATTACACACACATATATGTCTTCAGGTTCATTAACACAGATGACACAGCAATATTTCTGGGGCCTGAATTTTGACTATCTTTTTATCAGAATAGAGATATAAGCTGCAAAACCAGGATTTATTTCTTTGAAATAGTGAGTTAAATTTGGCTTCCAAGGTCTGTCAGCATCTGAATATAGCTTTGTGTACCTTTATCTCCTATTCTTTTGCAACTAAGAGGACTTAAACTCATTCTGCCAGAGGTATGCCTCACCCCTTGGGCACTACCCATTCCCAGTAGGGCCCTGCTGTGGTACCCTATCACTATGGTGACATTCAGACATCCCTCAAGGGGCCTGAGCAGGTGAGTCAAAGTAGGGAGCTCATTATCCCTACAGAGTCAGAAGAGAGAGTGAGGCATAGAAAAATAGTTGGCAATCATGGAAGATAGGTAAAAGAGAGTTATTAGGACCATTTGTGGGAATTCTTTGGAGAGTAGACAATTAAGTAAAATCAGAGAAGAATGGGGTTGGAAATAATTGGAGGTAAGGTCGACAAGTTTGGTATGAAGGAAGTGCTCTCTCTCTCTAGTGGAGAATGAAGTCTTGAAAGATTGGATGGTCATTTCTAGAAATATGTTGGGAGTTACTTTTTTAACTTACATGTGAAAAATATCTCAGTGAGTTGTTAGACTCTTTCGGCCTTGCAGACCCTGGCAAGTCCTTTTAACGATGCTCCCTCACTGGTTCCCAGGACTTCCCAAGTCTTGAGAATCGATTTCTCATGGAGTTTGTTGTTCAAATCTTATTGGTAACATTTCAAAAAATTGCAATCATGCAAAGTGACTGATCCATTATCTTTCACTCATAACATAGCAATAATCATCCAAAGTAGATAATTATATCATTATTTGGAACATGATCTCTGAATAGAGCAGGTGCAGTTAGAAGGGGGCACAGATTAGTGTAACAGCAGAAGATCTGCTCAGGGATCAACATTAAAAAGAAAAAAATGCCTACTTCATAAATATTACCACCTGCAGATAATCAGAAAAATATAGCCAATTACATCCATTATGCTCTATTTCTCTTCTGGTACTCACATTATTTCTTCTGTAATGAAAAAAATTTGTTTTGGTTTATATAACCAGTCTAAACACAATGTATTATGTATTAGCATTAACGTGAAATTACATATACTTTTATTTTCATGCTAGCCTAAATAAAAGATTAATGAAATAACTATTAGGACATATTCTTTTTAAAGCCTCAATGGAAATACCCAAAAGCTATATTTTAACACAGGTAATACAATATTTTTCTCTCTAGAAATCTAAACATCAGAGAGGATTATATAAAACTATGAAATTGAAATCTTCTGTTACAATGGAAAATGGTGTGTATTAACTCTCAACTACCATGAGAGAAAGAGGGTTTTTCTGTATTTCTGCCACGAAGAAAAGCATTGACCAAGGTTCATAAAATGAGATCCAAGTGGTGTTAATGATTCTAAAAGCAACTGAATAAAACAATTTTTCTCTAGTTTTCATAGTTTAATGTCTAAGGAAGTTCTAAATGTGACTGTGAAAATTGGTTTATGTTTTCTGACCCTACTTTAAAAAAATAAACATTATTTTTAGAGTGGTTTTAGGTTCACAGAAAAATGGCTGCAAAGTATAGCGAGTTCCCATATAGCCCCTCTCCCTACACACGCACAACCTCCCCTACTATGAAACCAACATCAGAGTGATACATTTGTTACAACTAATGAACTTACATTGACACATCACTGCCACCCCAAATCCATAGTTTACATTAAGGTTAACTCTCGGTGTTGTACATTCTATGGGTTTTGACAAATGTATAATGACATATGCCCATCATTATAGTATCATAAAGAATAGCTTCACGGCCTTAACAATTCTCTGTTCTTTACCTTTTCATTTCTCCCTCCTGTCCAACCTGTGGCAACCTGATCTTTTTGTTGTTATCATTTTCAGTGTCATCTTTCTGAAATACTATGATGTCACCATCCATTAGTTCATCAAGGGCTTTTTCAAGAGACACGTCTTAGTCCTGAATTCTCTCTGTTAAATTCAGTTTAACTTCCTCATAGAGGATAAGGCTAGTATCTTGAATAAATCCTGCTCTGTTACACATAACTGGGAGCAAGTCACGTATTTCACAGGATATTGGTGTGTAGATATGCCCACAGTAATTCAAGCTCCGCGTTTTGGGATCATACATCTTCAAAAAAAACATTACATCATGAGCTTTATCAAACTTGGGTAAGGTCACTCCACTAGCAGCCAGCTCGAGATCGACTGTTTCCAGGAATATTGTCCAAGAGTTTTCATTATCACTGACCTCAATCATTGCTTTATTGCCATCAGCTTCATTATCTAACATTGCTGGCCGTTTTGTTCCATTACTCCTTGCTTGCATGGGCCACAATTGAATTTGATCTTGTGGAAATTCCATGATCTGAGAGAGGTTCTGAACAAACTCAGCAAGTGAGGAGTTCTTCAATACTTTGAACACAGTATATTTCACTTTTTCTTCATCGTACATGTCATTTCCCTGGTGGCCACAAAACTGGTCCTCTGAGGCTACCTGCACTTGCATATAGAGATGGACTTCCTGCCATTCTGTCCACCTTCTGAGCCTTGATCCTTTTCTCTTCTTAGAGTCGTTCCACCAACTGGAATATCATGGTTGGTGACTACCTGTAAAACTTCCACTCAGTTTTGATTCCCTGATATAGGCTAACACGTAAGCATTAGTGCAGTGTGGGACAGACAGGTTGTCATCATGACCCCCATAATTGTGCTCAATTACTTCCTTTTTAGTACACCTTGACACCACATCATCATCAAATTTACACCATTTGCCATCCCCTTTGGGGTTTAGATAAACCACATAATGTCTACCATGATTATCTCTACTATGAACCAGGACTGCATGAAGAATATAATTTGCAGGGTCCTTAGGATCTGTTTTTTTCAAAAATTCATCAAATGGTAACTGCTTTGGGAATTCACACCTATCATTGATCTTGATATTTTGGTTCGTCTGAGGGTCATACATAAATCTCATCAGTTGTAGATGTAACACTGGTGGTGATGTTAGAAATTTCACCTTTCTCTGCTTCCTGTGAGCCATGTTCCCCAGCTTCCTATTTATTGTCCCCACTGAGCTGTTCTTCTGCCATATAATCCACAAATGATTCAAATATATTTTTCTTTCCTTCGATACTTAGCTGGATATCATAATAATCTTCTCTTCTATCAGACCGATAGTCTACTTCTTTATGCTGGATATAGGACACCATTTTGCCTCAGAATCATCTGTGTATGGTGCCCTCTACACAGGTGCCTTTCACCTTCTTTTCCACGTTATCAAGCAACACTCCACAAAGCTGCTGAGCATCGTGTTGCATGAAGCTGTCTAAAATTTCCCACCCAAATGACTTTGTTAGCTTTTTTTTCCTACGGGTTTATCACTGCGCTGTAGTTCATAGAACACTCTTTGTAATGCTTAAGGGACGCTTTTAGACGAATCACCCCCCTCGGTTTGCATCATGTACACAGCCTTTCGTAGCTGATTTGTGAAAAAGAATGTCTGTAGCAGGCTGTTTATGTAACAAGTCGCTCCCTGATTCTTCAAGCCAACATAGCCTGTCTGCTTCTTTGAATCCCACGCAACTTCATCGGGAGCATCCGCCTGTACAAAGACTTCAATTGTTAAACTTTGTCATCTTCTATAAATCCTTTCTCAGGATCAGTCACTTCACTCCAGGCCATAAAATTGGAAAATCCCCAATCGTTTTCTTTATGGAAGAACAAATGACTAATACGACGACTGAACGATTTTTCATCATCTCCATAATTTATTATCTTCAGCATCGCTTGTGCATGACAAGTCCGTGACGTGGAGTCAGATTCAGCATTGCTCTGGAGAAAGAATCCTACACTTTTTTGGTGTGGTCTCTCTAGATAAAAGCGTGGCACACCATAATCTTCCATGGCAGATTTCGCACAAAACACGGAGGACTAAGGACCGACTCACTCAGTCTGCTGAAGAGCTCCACAGTGAACTGAAAGGTCGCCTCGGAGCGCTAACTGGTTTCGTCCTCCATGCCCTTCTCCTTGTTGTTGTGTCCCTCACTCAGGGCCACGTTCCCATTGATCACAGGGTTCTGAGTAATTCTTCATGGGTCATCTGTATCTCCAGCTTCCATCTCCACGTCCTCGGGCTCGCTCAGCTGCTGCTTGCCCACTTTCTGCTGCTGCTGCTGCTGCTGCTGGTTCATGTTGGCTGCCGCCGGCCGGGGGCCGGGGCTGCGGGCGGGTGGGCGGGAGGCGGCAGCGGCGGCGGGGCGGCCTCCTCCTCCTCCTCCCGCGCTTCATCGGCAGCAATTTTATTGATCTTTTCAAAGAACCAACTTTCGGTTTTGTTGGTTTTCTCTGTTGATTTTCTGTTTTCAATTTCATTGATTTTGACTCTAATTCTTACTAGTTTTTCTCTTCTGCTTACTTTGGATTTTATTTGCTCTTCTTTTGCTAGTTTTCCAAGGTAGAAACTTAGATTATTCATTTTGAATCTTTCATCTTTTCTAATATCTACCTTTAATGCTATAAATTTCCCTCTACACACGACTTCCACCACATTCCACAAATTTTGATAAGTTGTGCTTTTGTTTTCATTTAATTTAATATATTTTTCAATTTCTCTTGAGATTTCTTCTTGACCCATGTGTTATGTGGAAGTATGTGATTTAATCTTCATGTATTTTCAGATTTCTCAGTTATCTTTCGGTTATTAAGTCTGAGAGCAGACATTGTATGATTTCCATTTTTTTTTTTTTTTCTGAGACGGAGTGTCGCTCTGTTGCCCAGGCTGGAGTGCAGTAGTGGCTCGATCTGGGCTCACTGCAAGTTCCGCCTCCTGGGTTCACGCCTTTCTCCTGCCTCAGCCTCCCGAGTAGCTGGGACTACAGGTGCCCTCCACCACACCCAGCTAAATTTTTTTGTATCTTTAGTAGAGACAGGGTTTCACCATGTTAGCCAGGATGGTCTCGATCTCCTGACCTCGTGATCCACCCGTCTTGGCCTCCCTAAGTGCTGGGATTACAGGCGTGAGCCACCGGGCCTGGCCCATTTTTTTTTTAAGTCGTATTTATGTCACAGAATGTGGTCTATCTTGGTGAATGTTCCATGTGCTCTTGGAATAAATGTGTATTCTGTTGTTGAAGTGGTTGATAGATGTCAATTATATCCAGTTGATTGATGGCGGTATTGAGTTCAGTTGAACTCAATCAGCATGTCCTCAATGATTTTTTTGCCTGCTGAATTTGTTTATTTCTGGTAAGGTGGTGTTGAAGTCTCCAATTATAATAGTGGATTCATCTATTTCTCTTCACAGTTCTACTAGTTTTTGCCTCACATAGCTTGATACTCTTTTTAGGTCCATATACATTAAGGATTGTTATGTCATCTTGAAATCTGTACCTGTTTCTCTTTTTTAATGCCTCTATTCTTGATACCATTGTTTGTTGTGAAGTCTGCTCTGTCTGATACTAATATAATTACTGCTGCTTTCTTTTGATCATTGTTAGCCTGATATATTCTCCTGCATCATTTATTTTTAATCCATATTTATCTTTATATTTAAAGTGGGTTTCTTATGAACAACATATAGTTGGGTCATGATTTTTAATCCGTTCTGACGATCTCTCTCTTTTAATTGCTGTATTTGGACCATTGATGTTTGAAATGATTATATTAAATTAATGTCTATCATATTTGATATACTTTCTGTTTGTTGTCCTCATTTGTTTCTTTTTAATTTAACTTAATTTGAAGTTCACAGGATGTGCAGGTTTGTTACATAGATAAATGTGTGCCATGGTGGTTTGCCACACCCATCAACCCAACACTTAGGTGTTTAGCCCCGCATGCATTAGCTATTTATCCTGATTGTCTCACTCCCTCTGATCCCCTGACAGGCCCCAGTGTGTGTTGTTTCTCTCCCTGTGTCCATGTGTTGAGCTTTTTGATGTGCTGCTGGATTCAGTTTGCCAGTATTTTATTGAGGATTTTTGCATCAATGTTCATCAAGGATATTGGCCTGAAGTTTCTATTTTGTTGTATCTCTGCTGGGTTTTGGTATCAGGATGATGCCGCCCTTATAAAATGAGTTAGGGAGGAGTCCCTCCTTCTCAATTGTTTGGAATAGGTTAAGAAGAAATGGTACCAGCTCCTCTCTGTACCTCTGGTAGAATTCAGTTGTAAATCCATCTGGTCCTGGGCTTTCTTTTGGTTGGTAGGCTATTTATTACTGCCTCAATTTCAGAACTTGTTATTGGTCTATTCAGACTCCCACACAATAATTCTTCCTGGTTTAGTCTTGGGAAGTTGTATGTGTGCAGGAATTTATCCATTTCTTTTAGATCTCCTAGTTTACTTGCATAAAGGTGTTTATAGTATTCTCTGATGGTTGTTTGTATTTCTGTAGAGTCAGTGGTGATACTCCCTTTATCATTTCTTATTGTGCCTATTTGATTCTTCTCTCTTTTCATTATTATCCTAGCTAGCAGTCTATCTATTTTATTAATTTTTCAAAAAAATAGCTCCTGGATTTGTTGATTTTTTGAAGGGTTTTTCATGTCTCTATCACCTTTAGTTCCACTCTGATCTTGGTTATTTATTGTCTTCTGCTAGCTTTGGGATTTGTTTGCTCTTGGTTCTCTAGTTCTTTTAGTTGTGGTGTTAGGGTGATGATTTGAGATCTTTCTACATTTTTGGTGTGGGCATTTAGTGCTATAAATGTCCCTCTTAACAATGCTTTAGTGCAGCTAAAATAGTGCATCCCAGAGATTCTGGTATGTTGTCTCTTTGTTCTCACTGGTCTCAAAGAACTTCTTGATTTCTGCCTTAATTTCATTATTTACCCAGGAGTCATTCAGGAGAAGGTTATTCAATTTCCATGTAATTGTGTGGTTTTGAGTGAGTTTCTTAATCTTGAGTTCTACTTTGATTGCACTGTGGTCTGAGAGATTGTTTGTTATGATTTCAGTTCTTTTGCATTTGCTGAGGAGTATTTTATTTCCAATTGTGTGATTGATTTTAGAGTAAGTGCCAGGTGGTGCTGAGAAGAAAGTATGTTCTGTTGTTTTTGAGTGAAGAGTTCTGTAGATATCTATCAGGTCCACTTGACCCAGAGCTGAGTTCAAGTCCTGAATATCCTTGTTAATTTTTTGTCTTGATGATCTGTCTAATATTGACAGTGGGGTGTTAAATTCTCCCACTATTATTGTGTGGTAGTCTAAGTCTCATTGTAGGTCTCTAAGAACTTGTTTTATGAATCTGCGTTCTCCTGCATTGGGAGCATATATATTTAGGATAGTTAGCTCTTCTTGTTCAATTGAACCCTTTGCCATTATGTTATGCTCTTCTTTGCCTTTTTTGATGTTTGTTGGCTTATTAAAGTCTCCTTTGTCACAAACTAGGATTGCAACCCCTGCTTTTTTCTGCTTTCCATTTGCTTGGTAAATTTTCCTCCATTTCTTTCTTTTGAGCCTATATGTGTCTTTGCATGTGAGAGGGGTCTCTTGAAAACAGCACACCAATGGGTCTTGACTCTTTATTCAGCTTGCCATTCTGTGTCTTTTAATTGGGGCATTTAGTCCATTTACATTTGAGGTTAATATTTTTATGTGTGAATTT
Source organism: Pan troglodytes (assembly GCF_028858775.2). Taxonomy (NCBI): domain Eukaryota; kingdom Metazoa; phylum Chordata; class Mammalia; order Primates; family Hominidae; genus Pan; species Pan troglodytes. Next base: position 105,443,296 of record NC_072402.2, on the reverse strand, counting down.
GATCCTGTCATCATGATGCTAGCTGGTTATTTTGCAGACTTGTTAGTGTAGTTGCTTCATGGTGTCACTGGTCTTTGTACTTCAGTGTGTTTTTGTAGTGGCTGGTACCAGTTTTTCCTTTACATATTTAGTGCTTCCTTCAGGAGTTTTTGCAGGGCAGCTTGGTGGTGACAAATTCCCTCAGCTTTTGCTTGTCTGGAAAGGATTTTATTTCTCCTTCACTTATGAAGCTTAGTTTGGCCAGATATGAAATTTTTGGTTGGAAATTCTTTAAGAATGTTGAATATTAGCCCCCAATCTCTTCTGGCATGTAGGGTTTATGCTGAGAGTTCTGCTGTTAGTCTGATGGGCTTCCTTTTGTAGGTACCTGGCCTTTCTCTCTGGCTGCCTTAACATTTTTTTCCTTCATTTCAACCTTAAAAAATCTGATGATTATGTGTCTTGGGGTTGATCTTCCCATCAAGTATCTTACTGGGGTTCTCTGGATTTCCTGAATTGGAATGTTGGCCTGTCTTGCTAGGTTGGGGCATTTCTCCTGGATAATATCCTGAAGTAAGTTTTCCAACTTGGTTCTGTTCTCTCCATCTCTTTCAGGTACCCCAATCATTCACAGGTTCAGTCTTGTTACATAATCCCATAGTTCTTGGAGGTATTGTTCTTTCCTTTTTATTTTTTTTAATCTAATCTTGTCTGTTTGTCTTATTTCAGCAAGAGAGTCTTAAAGCTCTGAAATTCTTTCCTCCACTTGGTCTATTCAGTTATTGATACTTGTGGTTGCATTGTTAAGTTCTTGTGTTGTATTTTTCAGCTCCATCAGATCATTTATGCTCCTCTCTGAACTGGTTATTCTGGTTAACAGCTCCAGTAATGTTTTATCATGGTTCTTAGCTTCTTTACATTGGGTTAGAACATGCTCCTTTAGCTCAGCAAAATTGGTTATTACTCACCTTCTGAAGCCTACTTCTATCAATTCATCCATCTCATCCTCTGCCCAGTTCTGTGCCCTTGCTGGAGAGGTATTGCAATCATTTGGAGGAGAAGAGGCATTCTGGATTTTTGAGTTTTCAGTGTTTTATCATTGATTCTTTCTCATCTTTGTGAGTTTATCTAGCTTTGATCTTTGGGGTAGCTGATCTTTGGATGGGGTCTTGGTGGGGACTTTTCTGTTGATGTTGTTGTTGTTGCTTTCTGTTTGTTTGTTTTTCTTTTAACAGTCAGGCCCCTCTTCTGTAGGGCTGCTGCAGTTTGCTGGGGGTGCACTCCAGACCCTATTCATCTGGGTCCCTCCTGTCACCAGCAGAGGCTGCAGAACAGCAAATATGGCTGCCTGCTCCTTCCTCTGGGAGCTCTGTCCTAGAGGGGCACTGGCCTGATGCCAGTGGAAATGTTCCTGTATGTGTCTGGTGACCCTTGTTGGGAGAGTGTCACCCAGTGAGGAGGCATGGGATCAGGGACCTGCTTAATGAAGCACTCTGGCTGCGGGTTGGTGGAGGGGGTGCGTTGCACGGGGGTCGGGGGGGATCTCACTCATCTGGAATGCCTGGATTCTTCAGAGCCAGCAAGGGGAAAGATTAAGTCCACTGATCTGCAGCCACTGCAGCCCTGGCTGGGGTTGCTGAAATTCCCAAATGGAGGCCCTGCGTGGTGAGAAGGGATGGGTCAGGGTCTAGCCTAAAGAGGCTGTCTGGCCATAATCTGTCACAGCCACTGTGCTGCACTGTGGGGAATTCCTCCTGGGTCCAAAGTGCCCAGTCTCCCCAGCACTGGCAAGGGAAAACTGACAGACTGGAGCTGCAGTGATAGCTGATGCCCCCCTCGCCAGGTGCTCAGTCTTCTTAGGCAGCAGGCAGTTGCAGTGATAATGGTTGCCCCTCCACCTGGGAACTTGGTTATCTTAGGCAGCTGGCAGCTGCTGTGATGGCTGCCACCCCTCCCTCTGGGAGCATAGTCATCTTAGGCAGCAGGCAGCTGCAGGGAAAGTGGCCGCCCCCCCACCACCCGAACTCAGTCATCTTAGGCAGTCTCCAGCTGAGTGGCTGCCAAGAATCTGCACAACTCTGTGCTTGGGACCCAAGGCTCTGGTGGTGTGGCTCATGAGGGGGATCTCGTGATACTCAGGATGCACAGATCCGTGTACAGAGTGTGGTTTCCTGGGTGGGGTAGCAAAATCACTCACCACCTCCTCTGGCTAGGGGTGAGCCCTGTGCAGTTCCCTGGTAGGCTGTCACTCCATCCTGCTTTTCCTTACTCTCCATGGGTCACACCAACTGCCTAGTCAGTCCCAGTGAGAGAACCTGGATACCTCAGTTGCTGGTGCACAATTCACTTGCCATTTACCTTCTTCTCTGTGGGAGCCTCCCACAGCTATTTCTAGTTGGCCATCTTGGCCCCTCTCCAAGTTATTTTGCCCTTATTTTTTGTTTTTATTTTTGTGTTCCATAATTTCCTTGCCTTTTGTGGTTTTAATTAAGCACTCTATATTATTTCATTTTCTGTCTTTTCTTACCATATAAATTATACATTTAAAAAACTTGTTTTAGTGGTTGCCCTAGAGTTTGCACTATACATTTACAACTAATTCAAGTTCATTAACAAATAACAATGTGCTACTTCATGGCTAGTACAAGTACCTTGTAGTAACAAAATATTCCCTCCTACCCCTTGAATCACTGCTGTCATTCATTTCATGTATGCATGAGCAAATATATATATATATAACATATATATTTTATATAGGCATATGTAATCAAATACATTGTTTATATTATTTTGAACAAACTTTCATCTGTTAGATCAATTAAGAATAAGAAAAATAAGGTTTTTATTTTACCTTCACTTATTCTTTCTTTGACACTGTTCTTTTTTTAAACATAGATCCAAGTTTCTGATCTATATCATTGCCCTTCTCTCTGAAGAACTTCTTTTAACATTTCTCACAAGGCAGGTCTACTGGCAACACATTCTTCCACTTTTGTTTGAGAAAATCTTTATTTCTCCTTCCCTTGTGAAAAATTATTTCAGAGTAGTCTAAGTTGGTGATTTTTTTCTCTCAACACTTTAAATATTTCACTCCATTCTCTTGTTGCTTGCATAGTTTTCGAGAAGTCAGACAGAATTTTGATCTTTCTCCTCTATAGGTAAAGTGTCTTTTACTTCTGGTTTCTTTCAAAATTAAAAAAAAATTTTTTTTGATTTCCCAAAGTTTGAATATGATATAACTAGGTGTAGGAGTTTTGAGCATTTATTCTACTTGGTGTTCTCTGAGCTTCCTGGATCTGTGGCTTGATATCTGACATTAATGTGAGGGAAATCCTCAGTCATTACTGCTTCAAATATTGTTTCTCTTCCTTCTTCTTTTTCTTCTCCTTCTGGTATTCTCACTACATGTGTGTTATGCTGTTTTAGCTGTCCCATTATTCTTGGAATTCTTTTTTTTTTAAGACAGAGTCTTGCTCTGTCACCCAGGCTAGAGTGTAGTGGCACGATCTAGGCTCACCGAAACCTCTGCCTCCTGGGTTCAAGCAATTCTCCTGCCTCAGCCTCCTGAGTAGGTGGGATTATTGGTGTGCACCACCACTCCTGGCTAATTTTTATATTTTTAGTAGAGACGGGGTTTCACCATACTGGTCAGTCTGGTCTCGAATTCCTGACTTCCTGATCCACCTGCCTCGGCCTCCCAAAGTGCTGGGATTACAGATGTGAGCCACTGTGACCAGCCTATTCTTGGAATTCTGTACTGGCTTTATTCAGTCTTTTTTCTCTTTGCTTTTCAGTTTTAGAAGTTTCTATTGTTGTTAAGAGATTCTTTCCTCAGCCATGTCGAGTCTACTAATGAGCCCATCAAAGTTACTCATTTATTTTATGTTTTTAATCTTTAGCATTTCTTTTTGATATTTTCTTTTTACGTCTAGCATTTCTCCTTGATTTTTTAAATCTCTCTGCATACGTTATCTATCTGTTCTTGCATGTTGTCTACTTAAATCCATTAAATCCATTTTAATTAAAGCATATTAATTATAGTTGTTTTTTAATTTCTGGTCTGATAATTCCAACATTCCTGCCATATCTGGCTCCAGTTCTGATGTTTGTTCGTTATCTTCAAGCTGTTGTTGCCTCTTTAATATGTCTTATGATTTTTTATTTATAGCTAAACTTCAGTGATGTAGTAATAAGATGTTGGGGGAGAGGAAGTATTCTATAGTCCTATGATTAGGTTTCAATCTTTTGGTAAGTCTGTGCCTTTGGGCTGTGAACTTCATGGGTGCTTCTCAGTTTTTTACCCCTTAGGTGGGACAGGATGGCTAGAAGGGGCTGGAGTTGGATATTTCCCTTCTCCCACATAGAAGACCAGAGGGAGCTGGAGCTGGGTATCTCCCTTCCCCCAAGTCAGTTAGGTCCTGAGAATACCCCAGAAGGTTGGGCTGTAGTAAAATACTTTCTCCTGAGGGCAGGCTATGTTAAGAAGAACAGAATGCTTTGGTATGTTTTGTATATGTTTTTTTCTCCTTCCCTCCAGAAGCACCAGGGGATTTTTCTTACATATTTACCATGAGAACCTAATAGAGCTCCAGGTGGTAGGACTCACAAAAGTGTGGGGCTTCCCTGTGATTGGGTCCTCCTGGAGCTTTTTAACTCTGAGGCTTGTCTACACCAAGCCTCCAGCATTTCATTGATTACACTTTAGGTTTTCCTACCCCAGCACTGCTTCCTACAGAGGCTCTGTCTCAGGTAAGTTGTGATTCTCTGTGTCTATCTTTCTGTCTCTCCAGTTCTGGGGGTAGCAGTTTGCCCTGTGACCTCATTTCCCTGATTAATCTAAGAATTATTGATTTTTCAGTTTGTTCAGCTTTTTACTTGTTTGGACAGACTGGCAACTGCTAAGAATCTTACATAAGTGATGAGAAACTTCCAGTTTTGGTCCTACTTTCATGGGGAAATCTAGAATTGTCTCTAGATAACGTTTAAGGGAAGAAGGTCATGTTTTTATTTATTAAAGGTAAGTGAAGAACATTTTTCAGTCTTGTATTCCTAAAACATGTACTTGCAAAGGTGCTAAATTTCGTGTGTATTTTTACATCCTGGTGAATATGATGGCTAATAACACAGAGGCCTAACTCTTCCTTTTGATTGCAGATGTAATATGCTTATAGGGACTTATCACTGTGACAGGAGAATTTTATAAATGTATCTTTTTTCTTTCCAGCTGATGTACAGTTGGATTCATTTCATTAACATGCAAATTATATAGCATTTCAGTGCATTTTGCTAGTATGTACATATTTTATGTAAAATTTTAATCATAATTTGACATACATGGAAAAGAATGTACAGATCATAAACATACAGCTGAATAAATTTTTGCGGAGCAAACAAACCAATTTAACCAGCCCCCACATCAAGAAAAAAAACATTCTCAGAAACACAAAAGCCTTCCTGGGCTTTCTTGACCCTTCCTGTGCTACTCTTTCCTTCCATTTACAAAAGTAACTACTATTTTGTCTCCAAATAGCTTTGGACTTGTTATTATGGAAGCATACTATATTTACTCTTTTGTCAGGCTTCTTTTTCTCAGTGTTACATTTATGAGATACATTTTTGCTGTTAAAGATAGTTGTAGTTCGTTCATTTTCATTGCTATATAGAATTTCATTGTATAAATATACCAAGGTTTATGTGTCCATTATACAAATGACATTTGGGTTGTTTCAAGTTTGGGGCTATCACAAATAGTGTTGCTGTGGATATTCATTTACATACATTTTGAAAACATATGTATGCACTTTTATTGGGAATATACCTAGGAATGAGAGGGCTGGGTCATAGTGTAGGCCTTATACACTGTTTAGCTTTAGTAGATATGACAGTGGAGTCTTTTAGTCTCCCAGAAACTCCCCCTGAAAACAAAGCAGACTAATTAGGATTGTAGGGGGAAAATTATGGATGATGTATTCAAAAAACTGGGAAAAAGAATCCCTACATATTCCAGAATAGAAGGGAGCATGCACAAAGCACCAAGATAAATAATTGTGTGGTAGGGCTGGTAGGGAAATAAAAAAGATGTCTACCAACGTATCGTACAAGCCAGGGAAATAAAAAAAAATCATCAACACATACCCCCCAAAAGAGGGGACACTATGCTACCTGGGGGAAGGGTCTGACAACAACCAGCAAAAGTGAGGAAAGTCCTCACAGGATTCAAATTGTAAGTAAATGCAAAAGACTGCACAACCCTGGGAAGATTCCACCATGCTGTGTCAGGTTACATCTTCCAGAATTTCAGGGATACCTGACAAATCTTCCTTCATGAGTTTTCAGGATACACTAGGAGGAATCAAAATCAAATTGACTAGAACATAAATATTAGGGACAAATAAAGAGAAAAGTTTCCGATAATAAGGGAGGAGTGTTGCCCTGGAAGCACATCCCAAAATATACCACACAAGCAAAATAAAAATCTAAAGCTGAGAGCTCTGTGGAGCTAAATTCAACACTTTCCAGACTGTAGGCTGTAGATCTGATTGTGTCCTTAACCAGATGTGCCATCATAGGAAGTTCCGTGTCCTCTTTCACCTCCAATTTCCAATGAAAACAGTAATCATTTTGTTATTTATCATTTACTCATGAAATTCGTGAGTTTGTTGTAAAAATGTAATGTGGTAATGCTTGTCAAGTGTCTACATACTCCCTGAATGTAGCAAGTACTATAATTAATGGCTATGATTACTATTGTCACCTTACTGTACTTCTTAGTTGCATTGGATATTGTTGTCTATTTTCTACTTCTTAAAATACTTGCTTCTTCTGGCTTCTATAATGCCATTTTCTAGTCCTTTTTTCCCCTTATTTCTACATTTCTATGATTATCTTTATGAGTTTCTCTTTTCATGATTTAAAGTCAATATTCCTCAGGGTTCTGACTTTGACCTTTCTTATTTCTGTATATGTGTAACAGTGGTTGACAACCTTGATTGATTATTACAAGCACTGGGGAGCTTTTCCAAATCCTGATTCCCAGGCTATACCCCAGACCGAGTAAATCAGATTCTCTGGGGAGAGGAACCAGACATCAGTATATTTTAGAGTTTCCAGGTGATTCCTTTATGCAGCCAAGGTTTAGAACCACTGCCATACAATCTCTTTGGATGATCTCATCCACTCTGGTAGGTTCGATTACCATTTATAGCCATGGTTTTCAATCCTGGCTGCATATCAGGATCACCTGGGGACAGTAGTCTTTTTTGTTGTTGTTGTTGTTGTTGTTGTTTGTTTGTTTGTTTTAAATCAAGGTGTTCGTCTCTAACCTCAGAGCTGCTGATTTATTTAGCCTGAGGTACAGCATTGAGTGAATGTGTCTGTTATAGTTGTGGAAACCAGATTATCAAGTACAAAAAAAATGCATTTGAAGAGCAAATAGGCATTTCATGAGAACCTGAGGAATTCTCCAATAAATAAAATGAATTTGTTAGTGCGTGAATTCTTGACATATAATTTGGCTGCTAAGAGCTCTAATTTGCTTTCTTTCTAACAATTGTCTATATGACTTTGAAAGTTTGACTGAATGGATATTGTGCTTTAAAAAACATTTTATTTTGAAATAATCATAGATAGACAGAAAGTTGCAAAATTAATACATAGAGTCTCATGAGCCCTTCAAGCAGTTTCTTCCGGTGGTGACATCTTATATAGCTGTAGCACAATATCAAAACCAGGAAACTGACATGGGTACAAAACATTCAATAGACAACAGACTTTGTTCAATTTTCACCAGTTTTTAAATGCACTCGTGTGTTTGTGTGTGTGTGTGTTGTTCTATGCAATTTTATTTCATGTATAGATTTCTATAACTACTACCACAATCAAGATACAGAAGTATTCAAGCAACACAAAGAAAGTCGGTCATGCTATCCCTTTATTAGTCACACCTACCTCCACCCCTAACCCCGACAACCACTAATCTTTTCTCCATCTCTTTGTCATTTCAAGGAGGTTGTACAAATGGAATCATAAAGTATATAAACGTTGGGTTGGCTTTTTGTATTTAGCATAATGTCCTTGAGCTTCACCTAAGTTGCTGCGTGTAATACTATGTTTTTAAAATCAGAAAATGCAAAAGAGATACAAATTGAGTTTGAACATTTGGAAAAAACTTCTTTTATCTAAAATACATTGACTTGGGTCATTTAAAAGTCTGTATTTATTTAAATAACTGGGATTTATTCATTTCAGCTAATGATTTAAAAATGTAATTTAAAATTCAGGAGAGGTTAATTTTTACCTTGTTGGAGAACTATTAATGAGAGTTTCAGGTATCATTTGGAATGAAACATAAACTCAGATTGTGCAGTTTTGAAATTATGCCCTGCAACTTGATATATACTTTAAATATAAAAATTCACAAAGTGAACTCAATTTGCCAGTGCTACAGACTACTGAGGGCCAGTAAGTATTTTATTGACTGTTATATTTGGTGGAAATATAACTCTGGTAAGACTGATTTGGGATTTTATTTAATTTGAAGAAAGTTTTCTAGATTTTACTATTACTGAGGGTTTTTTTTTCTTGTCTGCCATAGCCTATTATTATTGTCACCTCTCTACAAAATGCTATTATGATTCCCATATTCAAATGCATTTTCAATTTTATTCATATTTTTGAGCTACTGACAGCTATCAGTCTTGTGACAGGTAGTATTTATGGTAATATACTCAAAAACTGTTTGAAAGAAGAGAAAAGTGAGTGATTTACGTCTTGGGTTTAAGAGGTTACATTTGATTTCATTGTAATAAGACACTTTGAGACAGACTTAGTTTTGCTGCTGTGAGCCTGCTGGAGTTATTATGCCATATTGAGCAAAAGCTTTTATCCATGTTTAGCCAAAAGACATATTCATTCCTGAAAAGAACAATTTCCATTGTCGTTCAAAGAATTGACTTCTTAGTAGGTTTTTGGGAGAGACTTTATCCTGTTAATGCCTTGCTTATGTAATACAAACGTAGGAGAGACTCCCAAAAATACATTTTAACTGTAAGAACAATTCTTCCAGACTTCTGCTTTTTGATTTAGTGATGAACTCTTCGGCTATGTTTTTCAAACACAGCCATGTTCAAAGTAGTATATGCTTCCTGTTAAGCCTTTTGACCCTGGTGTTTTCACTTATCTTTCCATTCACAAATGTTCCTTCATGTTGACATGTATAATTTGTTAAACAAACAAAAGTAACAACAAAAGAGGAAAAGCGTTTGAAAATTGTTTGTCCTGATATGCTTAATTTATTAAGTTTTTACACACTAATAAGAAAAAGAGAAAAAAAAGCCACAATTGAAACTTGGGAAAACATCATGAATGGGCAATTCATAAGAGGAGGACATAACATGGCCAATAAATATATGAAGAAATGTTCAACAATATCAGAAACATAGAAATTCAAAATTAAAAACCAACAAGTTACAATTTTTTTCCTTTTGATTGTTGAGGATTTTGTAAAAATGATAATTTCCTTGCTTGACTATAGATCAGTAAAACAGCTACTTTATGCAGCACCTAGTGTATTTGTGACAACATTTCTAAAGGCAATTTGGCAATAAGAGCCAAATACTTTAAAAATGTGCAAATATTTCACATTGTTGTTATATTTTATATCATTTATCATAATTTTTAAATTGAAACAAATTTAGTGATTAACAATAATAGAATGGCAAGTAAATCATGGAGGATCTATATGATGAAATATTATGCATTAAGGGTGATATTATGGCCAGGCATGGGGGCTCACTCCGGTAATCCCAGCACTTTGGGAGGCAGAGGCAGGTGGATCACCTGAGGTCAAGAGTTCAAGACCAACCTGGCCAACATAGCAAAACCTATCTCTACTAAAAAATACAAAAGTAGCTGGGCGTGGTGGCATGCACCTGTAATCCCAGCTACTCAGGAGGCTGAGGCAGGAGAATTGCTTGAACCCAGGAGGCAGAAGTTGCAGGGAGCTGAGATCATGCCACTGCACTCCAGCCTGGGCAAGAATGTGAGACTCCATCTCAAACAAACAAAAAAAAAAAGTGATTGTATAAATCTACACTAGCTACATAAGAAGAGATCCACAATATACTATTAAAGGAAAAACATTTACTTAATTTTTCTGTATGATATCAATTTTGCTCTCCAAAACGTGTATATGGTGACAGAGAAAAAAGAACATAGAATTCTTAACTATCGATAGTAATCATCTCTGTGCTGAAGAATCACGGTTGATTTTTTTCTCTGTGTCTTACCATATTATCCAAATTTTTATAATGTACAATGATTTATTTAAGATGAGCAGAATTGATTTTGAAATGATAACATGCAATATTTTTAAATGGATCAATACAGAGGGTTAAATGATAATAAGTACTGTGACATATCAAAAGGTCTGGGTCAAACTATTCCCACTTCTCTTACCATTTTATTTTTGTTAACCACCAAGGACCATATTTGTTATGTTCTTTCTCAAATAGACCATCTTTTGAAACTTCATCTACCAAATAAAAGTATGTAAAAGTTAATGAATATGTTTTCTCAATTTTGTTCAAAAAATTATAGTGGCCAATTATAGGTGAAGAAACAGTTGTTATGAAGTGTGATGAATGAGTATATGTGGCATCTTGACTGGGCCATAAGGTGCCCAGATATATAGTCTAACATTATTCTGGATGTATCTATGAGGGTGCTTCTGGCTGAGATTAATAATTGAATCAGTAGACCCAGTCAGGCAGATTTGCCCGTCTCTCCCAGTGTGGGTGGGCCTCATTCAATCAATTGAAGGTTTGAAAAGAATACAAGACTGAGTAAGAAAAAGTTCTTTCTCTCTGACAGTTTTCCAGCTGGGACATAGTTTTTCTTCTGTCTTTGCACATGGATTCCAACTAACACCATCAGCTCGCCTGCTTCTCAGACCTTCAGACTCAGATGGAACTACACTATAGGTTCTCCTGGGTCTGGACTTCTCAGCCTCCATAATCATGTAAGCCAGTTCCTTGTAATAATCTCTCTCTCTCTCTCTCTCTCTCTCTATATATATATATACACACACACACACATATGTATGTGTATATAACTATATATAGTGTATGTGTATACATATATACATATAAACGTATATCTAAACATGTATGTATGTATATATGTATAAACATGTACACATATATGTATATATGTATAAACATGTACACATAAATGTATATATGTATACACATACATACTATATGTATATATGTATACACATACATACTATATGTATATATGTATACACATACATACTATATGTATATATGTATACACATACATACTATATGTATATATATATAGCATGTATACACATACACACACATATACGTGTATGTGTGTGTGTTTGTGGTTCTTTTACTCTAGAGAAATGTACACCAGCCAGGTGTGGTGGCTCATGCCTGTAATCCCAGCACTTTGAGAGGCTGAGGCAGGAGGACTGCTTGAGCCCAAGTCCCAGTCTCTACAAAAAATAAAAGAAATTAGCCAGGCATAGGGGCGCATGCCTGTGGGCCCACCTACTTGGGAGGCTGACATGGGACGATCTCTTGAGCCTGGGAGGTCAAGGCTGTAGCGAGCCATGAGCATGTCACTGCACTCCAGCCTGGGTGACAGAGCAAGACCATATCTTAAAAAAAGAGAGAAAGAGAGAAAAAGAAACATACACCAGGATGAGTTGACAAAAATGGACCAAAAAACACATCGATAGTATTGCAGCACTCAGCAGCCTTGTTTTGGGATAATATGCGCAAGTCCTTTGCAGGGTTAGAAGAGTGAAATCATCAGTGGCAAGGACTACTGTGACATGTGATAAGCATGTTTGCCTGGAGAAACTAAATTTTTAAAAAATCTAATTTTTTATTGACTATCTCACAATATTTTTTCTGCTTTCTAGATAACTTTAACTTTATTTTATATGAAATGTTTACATTTTATTTATCCCTTTTTAAATAACTATCTCTTGTTCTCCATGTTTTTAAAAAAAATTTCACTATTTCATAGATGTCATATATATAGCCTCTTGACTCTGTGAGAAAAATAATTATTGTTTTATCTGTGTTCTGTTTTAGAGGTTTTCCTCAAATGTGTGATGACCTTAGCTGACCATTTTTTTTTTAAAAGAACTTCTAACATTTTTCATTAAGGAGTAAGTAATGTATATTCATTAATGCACGATGATCTTAAATGAACAGTTTGATAAATTTTTGCATATGTATAAACTTATATAACAATAGCCAATCAAAATATAGAATATTTCCACCACCCCAGATAATAACCTCCAGAGGTAATCACTATCCTAACTAATAATACCATAGATATTTTGGGCTTTACTTAAACTTCATATAAACAAAACATAAAATATAAATGTTTTTATAAGTAGTTTTTTACTAAAAATGTTGCCTGTGAGATTTATCCATGTTGTTACATGTAGTAATAGTTGATTCTTTTTTAAAAAATTGTAATTGTGATTACAATTACTATTATTATTCTAAGTGCTGTTAATTTAATAACTATTGTATAACTATTCCACTGTGTATACATGTTATAAATACTTTATCCATTTTCCCATTGATATTTTGATAATTTTCAATTTGAGGCTATTATGAAAAAAAATACTATGAACATTCTTTTACCAAGTTTTGGTAGACGTATGTACCAAATTCTCTTGGGTAAATACCTAGGAGTAGAATTCCTGAGTTGTGTGGTAGGTATGTGTTTAGATTTGGCGACACTGATGAACAGTTTTCCAAAATAGTTGCATCAATTTATGCTCACACCAGGTAACAATGTGTAAGAGTTCAAATTACTCCAGATCTTCCCCAACACTTGATGTTGTCAGTTTTTTCAATTTAAGCCATTATGGTGGTTTTATGGTGACTTCCCATTGTCATTTTAGTCGTATCCCTGATGACCAATGTTAAGTGCATTTTCCTATGTTTTTGGACATTTCCGTATACTCTTTTGTGGTATTTGTTTTCAAGTCTCTCACTTATTTTTACAAATTAGGCTGTCTTTTACTTATCTGAAGGAGTTCTTTGTATGATCTCATTAGTGTTTTGTCAGACATCAGATATTTATTACAAATATATCCATCCTATTTGTGTCTTTAGTTTTTATTGTGTTAATAATATCCTGTGATGAACCAAGTTCCTTAATTTTAATGAAGTCCAACATATCAATTTACTTTTTTTTTTGGTTAGTGCTTTTCGTGCCCCTTAGGAAATTTTTCTACTATAGGATCATGGATATGTTCTCCTATAAATTCTTCTAAACACTTCTTTTTTTATAATTAGGTGTATGATCCATCTTTAACTAATTTTGTGTATCTTATGAGATAGAGGTAAAGGTTTACTTTTTTCACATACATATTCAAATGATGTTTTCCTCAGTCTCCATTGGTCTTCTGCACACCCTACCTAGCATTCAATCAAAGATAATAAGACACAAAAAAGCAAGGGAAAAGCAACCTACTATCAAGAGATAAAGCGGTCCACAGAAATAGACATCAAGAGTGATGCCATAAAATCGAATTGGAAGTTCTCTGTACATGGATAGGATGTGTAGACAGGCACTTTGTGGGCTTCAGGTATTCAGCTGGCTTTTATATAGGAACCCATGATGTCAGTTAGTGCAAGTATTGTTTTAAGGAGATTCAGTTTCTGCCATAAAGAATCTTCCAATCCTCTGCCCCACTTGAAGGGGTAAAAGGGAGCTAGTAGCCTGTGTTTTCTTTCTAGTCTTTCACTCTGTTTTAGTCCTGTCAATCACTCCTTCTACCTTCCAGTGAAAGTGCCCCCAATTACAGAGACTTTTCAAGGTTTGGAGGGGCAATTTAGCTTGTTTGTCATTGATACTCCCCTTTGTATAGCCGTGAGAGTTAGATTCTCTGGATTTATGTACCAGTTCTACCACTTAACAGCTTTCTTGTGAACTCGCTCTGCCTCAGCTTCATCACCTATTAAATGGAGATAATGTTACTTACCTCACAGCATTATCATAATATTAACTAAAATAAATTATGTGAAGCTTTGTAATAATGCTTAGCACATAATGAATGTTCCAAAATTGTTAAGTATTATCAGCTCTTTCATTCAGCTTATTTATTTACTATTCCATTTGCTTTTATCTTCCAAAAAATGTGTAAGTGTGTGTCTTTAGTATCTCCTCTCACATTTCTTTTGTTTTTTAAAATTCCTTTCCTATAATTTTTAGAAGATTTATAAAGAAATTTAATGTAAAAACATGTTCAATACACATATTTAATGAAAATTTATTCAACTGACAAATTCAAAAGTTTAAATTGCTGCAAAGACTCTTTTTATAATTATTCCAGACCATGACTGTAAAGTCACTGAGCTACATGATCTCTAAGGTTTGTTCCAGATTAAATTTTATGAATGAATGGTATAAAAAGTCATGCCCATGAAAACAGTGAATTTCATACTTTGAAGAAAGCTAAAATCATTTGTTTACATTTTTCTCTGTTTTCCGAGTACTCACATTCCTACCTGATTGGATATTGGCTGGTTGATTGACAGGTGTGAAAAATACTTTGGGGCAGCTCTTTGGAAAAGACATGGAAAGCTATATAAATTCTTTGATCAAATTTAAATACCCTTAAGCAACCTCCATTAACCTTGAATACCTCAAGCTGTTCCCACAGGCTCTCAAACTTACTCAAAGCTCAAACCATATTTAGTGTAAGAACAAGTCCATCCATAAAATTATATATATATGTGAGTCAGTGTTGTTTCAATGGACTTAAAAAGTTTGAATAAAATATTTTTTATAAATATGATTATGGTATTAGTACCATATTTTATATCTATATTATTTATGCTAATTATGCTAAATAGATTATAGTTAATATAATACTATATTAAAAGATCATATTATTTTATTCATGTTAGAAAATATTCACAAGCAAAATAACATTTAGGTTTTCTCTTTGTTGCCTCTATCAGTTTTAAAGCAGTAGGTTATTGATGTTTTTGTGATTTTTAAAAAATCAATGAATGATCTAAAAGTTAGGGGCCTTTATTAATTTTTCTCATAAAACTTTTCTTAAAAAAATCACATTGTGGCTGCATAACATTTTCTAATTGTGTGTGTATGCATGTGAATACGTGTGTGAATGTACGTATGTTTGTTGTATGCATATGCAAATATTCGTGTGTGTGTGTGAAAGAGAGTGAGAGACATAAACCGAGTCATAATGACCCAGCCTCAGCTGGGTTTAGTCATTTTGTGTTGCTCATATGCACTTAAAATTAAATTCAAATAGTTTTAAGGTGAGTCGGGGAAATACAAAACAGAATAATGGAAATAAGGCAAAGAAAAATAGGAGGGGGGATCTCCTAGCAATTAGCTATTTCAGACTCTGAAATGATATCCCAAGAGAAGCTGAGAAGGCTCGATCACTTGAATCATTCAAAATTGGACTGGACCAAGCCTGGAAGAATATTCCACTGGGAGTAATCATGCTTTGACAGAGAAAGACTGAAAGATCTTTTCCAATTCTAATTGCCATGATCCTGTGTAATTCAATTTGAAATGGCCTCACTATTCTAATTCACAAAGATCCTATTTTTACTAACTCTTTCTTTTTCATAATCCTGCTTCTGATATCACTACTCCTTTAAAAGGAAAAAGAAACCCTCGAGCTTGGTTTCCAAGTATTCATTGAATTACGCCCCTTATTTCCTTTTTCTTTTTTTTTTTTTCTCCAGACGGACTGTTGTGCAGACTCAGGCAGCTCACTCGGGGCTGGGCAGCAGACAGTGATTATCATCACCCCCTGCTTTCATCCATTACGGCGGGTGTTAGCAGGTAAGGGTGAGGGCTGACAAAGAGGTTTTCAAAACTGGTCAGCATAAATGCTTCCAGGAGGCCAATTCAGGATAATCTATTGAAATATGGATCGGAAATATGGCTAGCCCAGGCTGAATACCTCTATCTGTTGCATTTAAGCCAAAGTAACAGAATGCTTTCATGGGGGAAAAATAACAAAAGCCATAATTACATGTGGAGAATTGTCTGTTCATATCGTTTGGGGTTAATTTCGTGAAATGGTTGCCATTCTGTCTGGGTCCAGCGTCTGTCTCAGCCACTTTATTTGTTTTGAGATGCTTCAGGGGTAAGGTCCCTGGAGACTTGAGTCCTGGAGGCCTTCTGGTTTCCAGGAGCCAATTTGTGACAAGATCAAAGGGGTCTAAAGTCCCAAGAGCCTGAATTACACTATGGAATTTACTGGTATATCTCATTTTACAGAGCACTTCCATGTTTGAAAGGTATTAGGGAGTAAATTTTAGTGAATCGAATTTTATTAACCCACTAACATACTATACTTCCCATTGGTAATGGTCCCTGGACTCTAGCTTTCATTTTTCCTTGTCTATCTAGTAATTAATGATCAAAATTGAAGTGGAGCCATGCAGTGAATTTCTTTATAAGCCAAGAATGCTTTGTAACATCAGTGTTTTCTTTCATATATAATTTTTATTAAACAATTTGAGGAAATGAAGAACTAAAACAAAAAATATTCTGAAAATTTGAGGTAGAATTTCCAAACACTTCCAAAACAGTAATAATAATACCTTAAAATTCAAACAATTATACACAGATAATATTTAAATTCCTGGAGTGAAAAAAGCATGCTACTAATGCTAATTTTTTATCTTGAAATATTTCAAACATATAGAAAAACATCAACAGTAATATAACAAATGTGTATTACATACCATTAAGAATTTTAATATATGAACAGATTTTCTTTATTAATTAAAAAAATAAAACCTTGTACTTAGAGTTGAAGAATGTTTAATCTCTTCCCTGGTATTATTTTTCCTTCTCCCTCTCTAAAATAACTTCTGTCCTGAAGTAGAAGTATATTCTGACCATTTATTGTCTATATTTTTACTATACTTATATGAATCCCTAATTGGTATATAGTATTTTTTGTGAGAATTTTATTTTCTACATCTTATTTTCATTCAATATTTTATTTTTAAGATCTACCCATATCAATACATGTGGATTAAGATTTTAAAAAATTTAATAGATATGGAACATTCCATTACTATTGACTTATCCTACTCCATTATTATTTACTTATCCATTATTTTAATGATATGCATTTAGGTTGCATCCAATTTTTCACAGCTGTACTGTGCAGCATGTCTCCTTATGCATAAATGTTCAAATTTCTTTAAAGTCTATAACAAGAATTAGATTTTCTGGATCTAGAATATATGCATCTTCACCTTCACTGTATACTACCAAATGCTCTCTAAATGTATTGCTCTCACCAACAATGATGTAGTCAAATTGATAAATCTTTCCCTTTAAGATTTATGCTTTCTGTGTTTAGTTTAAGAAATCCTTCCATCCCCGAATTATAAAAATATATTTGTTGTGTGTTCACATTTGTGTCTTTAATTCATTTGGGATTTATTTTGGAATATGACATGAGGTAGGGTTCTAATTACATTATTTTCATATGGATAGCAAAGTTACTTACAACGCCCACTGTCTTTTAAGGTCTCATCTGTATATAGTGAGGTCTGATGTAAGAGCAGGTTCTGTGAATCCATTTATGGATGTGTTGACCCTCTCCTAACACCACATTATTTTAGTTGATAAAGTAGTACACGAACTCATGATATCTAATGGAGTGAATCCGTCCTTTTTGTTTCTCTTCTTCAAATTTGTCTTGGCTGTCCTTGGACCTTTGTGCTCTTATATGAATTTTATCAGTTTTTAAAAAAAATCTTCAATACAATAAATTGGTAATAAAAATGTGTAACATCTATCCTACTTATATCAAACCACTAAATCTAATTTATTGGTCATTCATCAATATTAAAGATATCCTGCCATGTCCTGACACTTAACATCTTTGAAAAATAAGCTTATCATATTCCCTTTCCTCTACAAATAATTACTTTCTGTTTCAGCAATTTTCATGTGATTGCCACTCTCTCAATTCATGGGCCTCTAATATCCATCCTGCACCAACTTTAGAGATCCAGTCCTTTCTGTTGTGCCACCGGGAGATTATTTTGTAAATGTAACTTCTTTTCAATCCTCTATTATTTTTCACTTCAATCAATTCTACACAGAACTGGTAAAGCAATTGCTTTACTGTTTTAATCATGCCACTTTTCTGCCCAAGCATGTAGATTCATATTTGCCACAAGGCTTGAGTGACTCTCAGAGACCACACATCCTATCTCATGGATGAATGACTTGAGTCCCAGAGAGGATTTGCCCTGCCCAGTGTGTCACACAGCTAGCCAGGAGAGGAATTAGGACCCGGAAGGTAAAGCCTAGTCTAGACTTCAGGTCTTCTGATTCTTGAACCAATTCTCTTTTTGCCTTTCGCACTGCTCTACCAAACCTTCGGATAGCATTCCCTACATTATAACACTGGATCAACTGTACTTCATGTAAATTCCTCAAATGAAATTCCCTTTCTTAGTCTTACCTCAAAACATTGACTTGTTCCTTCCTACTGCCTTGGAAATACAAGCTTCCATCTTGAAAGCCAGCCTCCTTACTTTCCACTGAGTTACATCTCAACTTCTTGGAAATGTGCACCTTTTTCAGGATGTAACTACTGATGCTACTGCTACTACTACTCTTAACAACTGCAATACGACCCTCACTTACTGTACTTTACCTGGCTCTTGAAAGACATAACCTCAACTTTCCTCATTCCACAGATGTGGGATTTGAGACCCAAAGAAGTGAAGTAACCTGCCCAAGTTTACACAGCTTGGAGTAGAACCCGAGTTTCTATGGACTCCAGAGCTCATGAGTTCACCACTTCATTCTGTGCCTCCTAACTCTGTAAGTATTTGGCACTCTTCAACTCCAGATTGCTCTTGAATTCAGTTGCCTTTACTATTAGCTGCTTTGGGTATGTGCTGAACCTTTGTCATAAATGTAGGCTCTAGCCTTGCAGCTAGACAGTCTCTCCTCTGAATACAGGATCATTGAAAACTTTCTTTAGATTGTCTAGCTCCCCTCAGGGCAGCTATGAAGCCCTGCTCTGAGCCCTCCTCTGACTGATGAGGGTTTAATTAGCCTAGAGATTCCTCTGTGACAACCAGCCAAGAAGCTTCTATGTTGAAAAATCTCCCATTGTGCCAGAGACTAAAACTGAGACTTATATATATATTTTTATAACAAGGTGAATAGAATGCCACTGAGAAAACACACTTACTGTATTTCAGCATAATAATTTCTTTGCTGTTGCATAAAGACCAAGAAAAAGCTCTCTCATCATAAGTTACTGTTTCTCTAGCTAGTATTATATACCATTAATTAGAAACCCAAATTCTACCTATCGTGTAAAATGTATTACAAAAATTATGAGGAAATATTTCTTCAAAAGTAATTCTGTGAGAGTAAAACATAAAAGCATATAAAATTGCTGAAATGAAGAAAACACAAAATGTAATGCAGTGTGAGGTCCACTATTTGCAGTACTCCAATTCTATTTTCCAGGAGCTTGGATGAGAGTGCTCAGTGGCCAGGCTTGGACAAGGAAGGAAGTTCTGTCCTCATTCCACTTCATCTTGGGCAGTCATCTTGCAGCAAGGAAGGGCAATGAGCAATGAGGCTCAGTTCCCAAAAGCCTGATTTAAAGGACAATTTTAATACTGTTGGGGTTTTTTATTGTAAAATTTACAAAACAGATTTTTAAACTAATAGACTGTTTTTAAAAACTAATTGATTTTTTTAAAAAAATTAATAGACTTTCATTTTTAGAGCAGTTTTAGGTCTATAGAAAATGTAAGTGGAAAGTATGGAAAATGCCACCCACACCCTCTCCTACCTCACCTTACAGTTCCCCTATTTTTAACATCTTGCATTAGTGCAGTACATTTATTATAACTGATAAACCAATATTGATACATTATTAACTAAAGTCTACAGTTTACATTAGGGTTGACTTTTGTGTTGTACATTTGATGGGTTTTGAGAAATGTATAATGAAAGGTATCTACCATTACAGTATCATCAAAACAGATTGTAAGCTAACAAAATTTCACAAAAAGAAGACTAAAAGATACCATGTTGAAACATTTAACTGTGCTGAAACACGTTAAATCAACTAAAACTCAACCCAAAACTTAGTGAACTTATAGTTCCTTTCAGACAGAAAAGCAATATAGTAAAAATTAAGTAGCCTTTTCTTTGAAAATTGTACTTATTTTGATAAACAGTGCTGTCAAAACAGAAATATGAACACCACATACTCTAGTTCATTCTCTTTCCTGTGCTGCTCTCATGGTTTGGTGTGAATACTTCATAGTTAAAGTATGTCTTCCCTTGAGGATCACACAGCCATTTAATTTCTGTTCTGGCATTTGACCTATTGTGTTTATGAGGTTCTATTGAGAAATGGAATTGATGATTTCTTCCATAACCACAAAGAAAAAATTGAGAGTTACTGATTTCAAACCACTATTATAACCTTTCAAGTTTTTCTGGAAAAATGTTTTCTTTCCAAAATGAAAAGAAAAGGAACTCCTTATTAAATGTCTAACTTTTCTGTATCATCACATCTTTCAATATGTTAAATTCACCTCAGACTTGGCTGGAGGAAAGTTGGGGTTCCTCATCTGTAGTTTGGAATCTACCAGGAGATGTCACTGGCTGGCCTAATCTCTATTGGTTCCTGCTTGTTCAGGCATTATTTTCAAGGAGAAGAGTGGATTTTCCATCTGGGGCCTACCCCTCCTGTCCTCCACAATAACTTTCTTGTCAGTATACATTCACTGTTAGTGCTTCAAAGACTGTCCTTCTCAACCCCCAGGTGCCGCTGAGGACTCAGAAGAAGCCAGTGCTAATGCTTTCTCCAGTTTCTCTCCTCTTGTGTGAACTGTGTGAACTGCCACTTTAAGACTCTCTTGGAGAATCATAATCCAAGTTGCGAAGTCCAACAATTCCTCTGGAGAAATGGTCCTCAACTGGGGGCAAATTTGGGCCCCAGGAGACATATGGCAATGTCTGACAATGTTTTTTTGATTGTTACAAACAGGTTGGGGAGAGAGTCCTGCTAGCATCTAGTTGGTAGAGGCCAGAGATAATGCTGAACAGCCTGCAGGATACCCCGAACCCCATCAAAAGATTCTCTGACCCAAAACGTCAATGGTACTGAGGTTGAAAAACCCTGGTCTGGAGTTTTAATCAGTTGGCCATTTTTGCCATCCCATGTTGAAATATTTTTATTTAAAACATTACATCTGGTTTATTTTTTCAAGATAATGTCCAGTGTACAGTGGAAAATGATGTGTTTTCCTATCACTTTGCTCAAGAATAAAGCTGTAATATTTGCAAAATAGATAACCTTAGTTGTCACTCAAAATGTAAACTGTCATAAGGGATAAGAGATTAACTGATTTCACTGTCAACCTTTACAGTGTCATTATTTTTCCCTGTAACTGTCTGCTTGATATCCTTGCTGACGAAGATGTTTTAAAATGGAAGACAATTAGAGGCTTTATGTTTATGAAAAATGAAGTGTTCACACACAAAAGAATGCACAGTGGACCTTTTATGGGATGTTTAAAATATCCTTTCATTAAAAGATTTTCTTAAGTGGCTGTTTGTCACTTAATAGGAATCCCCGTTGTTGCTACTGTTGTTTTCATGCATAAATACCAGCATCTGTAGGTTTCCGGGGTGTTCTTTAGAATTTCACACCACTTGACTTCATGTTGGGTTGCCTCAGATGATTTTTCAATCTTAAAGTCACATCACATAAAAGCATATCTTTCAATACACTACAAAGACCACTGGAAACTGGCAGCCAGAGAACAAGATTCTACTCACTGATTAGTTTTGTTTAGCTAGGATGGAATTCAAATCTTTTTAAATGAGTTGCCAATATTCTTAAAAATTAGTAGATTGCTCATAAGAATCTAAATTATTTTTCTTTTCTGAAAAATGAAAAGATCTGGCTTTTTTGGCCAGCATTCCTCCATGGCAACAGTCTACTACAGGAGAATGTATGCTTTAGACAGGTCTGGCACCTGCCAGCTTGCTCTAGTGTGCACCCAGCCTATTGGACACCTGTGGGTCTGCCCACTGCAGTCATTTAAGGGGATAGACCCCTGCTCCATTGCAATTGAGTTCTGCAATTGCAAGTGCTTGTTGGTAAATGTAACCCAATCCTTGCTGCATAAACTAATAGAGCAATTCATATGAGAAGGAGCTGAGGTCATTTTGGAGGATGGGAGAAAATGCGCTGAGAGTAGAGATTGAGCTGTGACTAAATGGAAGGGAAGGAGTCAAGGGAAGAGCCACACTATAAAGTAAAAGCAGATTCAGAGGCTCCAGTCTGCTTCCTAGTATCACCCCTGCAGAGAAATCTGAACTTTGGTGAGTAGAGGACAGACCAGGTAGTAAAAATGAAGGAAACTCGACTACATTTATAACCATGTCAAAGGCTCTTTGCCATTGAATTAGACTGTGCATCATCTTTGCCCCAAGTGGTGAGTTCTTAGTCCTGGCCTATGTTCTTGAGAAATCACCACAAATATAAATGGAATCCAGGAAGAGCTCCATGAGGTAGGCATCAGTCCAAGCTGGTGGTATTATTAATACAATGTGTGGGAGTTAGGACATGAAGCAAAGGTAGAGAAAATGCAAACCCAGAATCAAAGGGCAAGAAATATCAGACACAGGCTTTTGGATTGAAAGTACAGAGTCCAACTCAAGGAGAAAGGTTGAGCTCAAAACCTTACAGGGCAGGTGGGACCAATAAGGTGGCCGTTTCTGGCCCCTGCATTCCTTTGTGAGAAGTCTGTGATTTCACTTAATCTAGAAGACCCATGGGTCAACTTGTTCCTCTGTTGGTAGTGGTCTGAGGCTCACACTTGGCTCAGTCTTCATTTGACAGTGCCTGATTCGCTCGTCAGCCATAGCACATTTCGTGTACACATCGTGCTTGATAGACCATTTCTCTAGTCTTCCAGGGTCTGGGGAAGAGTCCAGGGTAGTCTGGCCACACAGAGCTTCAGGACACTTCCTTCTCTCCTTGCCCCCAAACAAGGCAAACAAGATAAAAAATCTTCAAGCTGTAGTCTCAACATGGACTTCAGAAACATGGAGATGAGAAGAAAAATTTCTAGGGGATTGGAACGAGGAGTGAGGTGAGGAAATGAGCTGTTTGGAGATATTTAAGCCTTATCTGACGAAAGAGAAAGAAGAAAGACTGGAAAGAAAGACAATTGAGGAAGAAAAAGAGTGAAAGAATTTTGAAATTGTTGCTGGAAGACATCCTAGGTAAACATTATCCTAGGCTTGGCTTTCCTTAAATGTTATGTATAGAGTGACCATATAATTTACCATCCAAACCTGGACTCTTCTAAGAGTAAAAGTGGGAGCTATTAATGATTTTTCCAAGATAACAGCATGACTTGGGATTGGCCATGGCAAACCAGGGCATCAGATCTCCCTAGTTAGGGTCAAAGTAACAGTAGCAAAGCTTCCTTTAGATTCACAGCCCCAGGCTACTAACTAAATTGTAGAGGCCTAGAGGCCTGGAGGCATAACCAATTGTATTATGTGGAAAGTGAAGACTCCAACTTGGTTAGGAGGATGAGGAGAGTGTTTCTGTCTCTGAAGTCCCTGGGACTTTAAAAAATTTCAGATGCCCAGGAATTCAACTTGAATTTTCTGGATTGGGCCTAAACAAGTGTTTTCATTTTTTTTAAGCTGCCAGTGATTCCAATGTGCAGCGTACCCAGAACTCTGCAGCTTCTCCCAGGCTTCCAGGAGACTATACCTTCTTTTGCCCTTTCCTTAATTGGCCTGTGCTGGCAAAGTGGTGGGGAAATCCTGCTACTAGGGAATTTCCTCCCTGTTTACCCGGCCCCCCACAATTCTGGGGCAAGAGGAGGTGGCGGCTGCAGCAAAGTAAGCTTGTGCATTTGAGCTGAGAATATGTATTTATTGTGAAGGATAACTGAACATTTAAAACAAACAAGAAACCTGAGTAAAACCTGTAAACCAGGTCTGAAACAGCTGTCGGCATCACAAGCACAAAAATGTAGGAAGTTATGCTTGCTTGGCTTGGTACTTTATCACGACATAGAGCCACACAGACACATTTATGCAATTGGTTGCTGTACCTATTTTGTTTTCAGAGATGCCTACAATGAATCCACTTCCAGACCCTGATGATTTAATTCAACCTGTATTTATGGAGCATCTGCTAGGGTTCGGGTGCTAGGGTCCCATAGTGGCTGCTGCACTGCAGAGAAGTTTAGCAGAGTCTTCACTTTCAAGACTGAGTCCAGTAGGGAAGTAACACAGAACCAGAGAAACCTGGGCTGCGGGGAGCTGCTCTCACCCACAGTGTCACATGGCTACATAGCCAGTAGCAACACCAGTCTCACAGGATAAATTAACAAAAGCATTTTAAATCCTTGTTGCAGTGTCTCTGAAAATCACCTAGAGCTTATACAGCTCTCAGCAAGGTTTCTAGGAGTCTTCCTGCCTCCACCCACACTGCCTTCTTCCCTCTTCTCTCTCCAGATCTCAGTATCGCCTCAGCCCTTATCAATATCTCAGTATTTCAATTTCGTCTCAGATCTCAGCATCTTGCACAGCTCGCCATGGTAACAGTTCACTGTTTCCTTTTTCTCTCTTCACTCCCCCAAACTCTAATTCCTAACTCTGGCTTCTGTAAACCTTTTCTTCTGTCTTCCTCCTCCCTCTGGGATTGGTCAGGGCCAGGGCTCCATTTCCTTTAAAATGTAAATCGTGCAGCTCTGCTCTTATTCTAACCACCAGGACAAAAGGCCAGGCTTGGAGCTGCCCAAGCAGCAAGGCTGATTCTTAGAAGCCTGGTGGAAGGGGAAGGAAAAATCTTATGACTGCTCAAAAATTAACGTATTTGCTCTCTCACTCATGCATATATACAAACATAACTACATAAAGGACCATAGTATCATGAAGTATTGTGGAAGGATTCAGGGATAATTTTATGTGAGAATGATAGTATGATGTAGAAATAAATGCCAGATGAGTGCCTTTAAATTAACTTTTATTACTGAACACCTTTGCAGCATATTAGTAAATAACATTTTTTTTAACCGAAGGAATTAAACTGCCTTTCAATATCCCACTGCTGTTCATTTTTCACAATAACAAAATGGAAACTATTGTTTATTGTTCTAATAAGTGTCAGATGTGGAGAAGTATGCCACACTTTTTAAAAGAAAATAAAAACAATATATTTTAGGTCCATAAGAACAACATAATATAGGATATATAAAAGTTTGCAATATTTTTTCTTGTTTGTATTCCTCATTAGACTGGGAACTTCTGAATAGAATGGATTATTTGTTAATAATTGCAACTGGAGCACCCAGTATAGTACCTAAAATGTGAGAGATCATCATTAACAAATAAATAATACAAGCTGGTATTAACTGAGCATTTGATAAGTACCTGACATTTTTTGCCATTTATATTGTCTGTAGTAAGGATTATGCCACCGTAAGATCTTTTAAGGCTTACATCTTCTAGTTTTTTGTTTTGTCTTACTTTTTTGAAAAAAAAATTGTGAGTACATAGTAGGTATCGATATATAGGGGTTACTTAAGATATTTTGATACAGGCATACAATGCTTAATAATTATAACCTCAAGCATTTATCCTTTGTTTTACAAACAAACCAATTACTCTTTAGTTATTTTGAAATATACAATAAATTATTGTTGACTGCAGTCACCCTGTTATGCCATCAAATACTAGATGTGATTCATTCTAACTATATTTTTGTACCCATTAACCATCCCACTTCTCCCACACAACTCCACTACTCTTCCCAGCCTCTGGTAACCATCATTCTACTCTCTGTCTCTATGAGTTCAGTTGTTTTAATTTCTATTTCCCACAAATAAATGAGAACATGAAAAGTTTGTCTTTCTGTGCCCAGCTTATTTCACTTAACATGATGACCTCCAGTTCCATTCATGTTGTTGCGAATGACAGGATCTCATTCTTTTTATGGCTGAATAGTATTCCATTGTGTATAGGTAACTGATATGGTTTGGCTCTGTGGCCCCACTCAAATCTCACCTTAAACTGTAATCCCTATAATCCCCACATGACAAGGGCGGGACCAGGTGGAGGTTATTGAATCCTGGGGGTGGTTTCCCCATGCTGTTCTCGTGATAATGAGTGAGTCTCATGAAATGTGATGGTTTTATAAACATCTGGCATTTCCCCTGCTTGCACTCATTCTCTCTCCTGCCACCCTGTGAAGAGGTGCCTTCTGCCATGATTGCAAGTTCCTGAGGCCTTCCCAGCCATGCAGAACTGTGAGTCAATTAAATCTCTTTCCTTTATAAATTACCCAGTCTCAGGTATGTCTTTATTAGCAGCATGAGAACGGACTAATATGGTAACACATTTTCTTTATCCATTTGTCTGTTGATGGATGCTTAAGTTGCTTCCAAATCTTTGCTATTGTGAATAATGCTGGAATAAATGTGCAAATATCTCTTTGATATACTTATTTTCTTTCTTTTGGGTTTATACTAAGCAGTGGGATTTCTGGATCATATGGTAGTTCTATTTCTGGTGTTTTGAGGAAGCTTCAAACTGTTTTCCATAGTGGTTGTACTAATTTACATTCCTACCAACAGTTGACAAGGGTTTCCTTTCCTGTATATCCTCTCCAGCATTTGCTCTTGCCTGTCTTTTGGATAAAAGTCATTTTATATGGGGTGAGATGATATCTAATTGTAATTTTAATTTGCATTTCTCTGATGATCAATTATCTTGAACATCTTTTTATATGCCTGTTTGCCATTTGTCTCTTTTTTTGAGAGATGATATTTTGCCCATTTTTAAATTAGACTGTTAGATTTTTTCTATTGAATTATTTGAGCTCTTTATATATTTTGGTTATTAATCCTGTGTCAAATGGGTAGTTTCCAAATATTTTCTCCCATTCTGTGGGTTGCTTCTTCTCCTTTTCTATTGTTTCTGTTGCTGTGCAGAAGCTTGGTCACTTGATATGATCTCATTTGTCCATTTTTGCTTTGGTTGCCTGTACTTATGGTATATTACTCAAGAAATCTTTGCTCAGACCAAAGCCCTAGAGAGTTTCCCCAATGTTTTTGTTTAGTAGTTTTATAGTTTGAGGTCTTAGATTTAAGTCTTTAATCGATTTTTATTTTATTTTTGGATATTAGCTACAGATAGGGTTCTAAGTTTCGTTCTTCTGCACATGGATAGCTGGTTTTCCCAGCACAATTTATTAAAGAGACTGTCCTTTTCCCAATGTATGTTCTTGGCCTCTTTGTTAAAAATGAGTTCACTGTGGATATATGGATTTATTTCTGTGTTGTTTATTCTGTTATTGTTCTGTGCATCTGTTTTGTTTGTTTGTTTGTTTTTTGAGATGGAGTCTCACCCTGTCACCCAGGCTGGAGTGCAATGGTGCAATCTCGGCTCACTGCAAACTCCACCTCCTGGGTTCAAAAGATTCTCCTGCCTCAGCCTCCCGAGTAGCTAGGATTACAGGCACATGCCTCCACTCCCAGATAATTTTTGTATTTTTAGTGGAGACGGGGTTTCACCCTGTTGGCCAGGCTGGTCTCGAACTCCTGACCTTGTGATCCACCCATCTCAGCCTCCCAAAGTGCTGGGATTACAGGCGTGAGCCACGGCACCTGGTCCCTGTGCATCTGTTTTTATGCCAATACCATGCTGTGTTGGTTATTAAAACTCTGTAGTATAATTTGAAGTCAGGTAATGTGATTCCTCCCATTTTGTTCCTTTTGCTCAGGATAGCTTTGTCTTTTCTGGGTCTTTTACAATCCCATATAAATTTTAGGATTTTTTTTTCTATTTCTGTGAAGAATGTCATTGGTATTTTGATAGGGATTGCATTGAATCTGTAGGTTGCTTTGGGAAGTATGGACATTTTTAATAATATTGATTCTTCCAATCCATGAACATGAAATATCTTTCTATATTTTTATGTCCTCTTCAATTTTTTGCATCAATGTTTTCTAGTTTTCATTGTAGAGATCTTTCACTTCTTTGGTTAATTTTATTCCCAAGCATTTTATTTTCTTTGTAGTTATTGTAAATGGGATTATGTTCTTGATTTCTTTTTCAGATTGTTTGCTATTGGCAATAGAAATACTACTGATTTTTGTATGATTAATTTTGTATCCTACAACTTTACTGAATTTTTCAGTTCTGATAGGATTTTTTTTTTTTTGCTGGAGTCTTTAGGTTTTACCAAATATAAGATTCTATCATCTTCAAACAAGGATAATTTGACTTCTTCCTTTCTAATTTGGATGCTCTTTATCTCTTTATGTCCTTCTCTTGTCTGATAGCTCTAGCTAGAACTTTTAGTGCTATGTTGAATAACAGTGGTGAAAGTACACATCCTTGTCTTCTTCCAGATCTCAGAGACAAAGCTTTCTGTTTTACCCCATTCAGTTTGATACTAGCTGTGGGTCTGTTAAATATACCTTCTATTTTGTTCAGTTGCGTTTCTTCTATACCCAATTTTTTAACAGTATTTATCATGAAGGATGCTGAATTTTACCAAATGCTTTTTTAGCATCAATTGAAATTATCATATGGTTTTTGTCCTCCATTCTATTAATATGATATATCACATTGATTGATTTACATATGTTGAACCATCTTTGAATTCCTGGGATAAATCTCACTTGGTCATGATGAACGAACTTTTTAATGTGTTGTTGAATTTGGTTTGCTAGTATCTTGTTGAGGATTTTTGCATCAATGGTCATCAGGGATATTGACCTATAGTTTTCTATTTTTGATGAATCTTTGTCTGGTATTTGTATCAGGGTAATACTAACCTCATAGAATGAGTTTAGAAGTATTCCCTACTCCTTTATTTTTTGGAATAAGTTGAGTAGGATTTGTATTAGTTTTTCCTTAAATGTTTGGTAGAATTCAGCAGTGAAGCCATCAGGTCCTGGCTTTTCTTTGCTGGAAAAAGGTTTATCACAGCTTTGATCTTGTTACTTGTTATTTGTCTGTTCAGGTTTTGGATTTCTTCATGGTTCATTCATGGTAGGTTGTGTTTGTCTAGGAATTTATCCATTTCTAGGTTTTCTATTTTATTAGCATATAATTGTTCATAGAAGCATCTAATGAGCCTTTGAATTTCTGTGATAACAGTTATAATGTTTCCTTTTTCATCTTTGATTTTACTTATTTGGGTCTTCTCTCTTTTTTCTGTATTTCTACTCTGATCTTTATTATTACTTTTCTTCTACTAATTTTGGGTTTGGTTTGCTCTTGTTTCTCTAATTCTTTAAGGTGCATTGTTAAGTTGTTTATTCATAGTTTTTCTACTTTGTTGATGTAGGCACTTATTGCTATAAACTTTCCTGTTAACACTGCTTTCACTGAATCTCATAGGTTTTAGTATGTTTTCATTTTCATTTGTTTCAAGAAATTTTAAATTTTATTTCTTTTTATTTTTATTTTTTTGAGACGGAGTCTCACTCTGTCGCCCAGGCTGGAGTGCAGTGGTGCGATCTCAGCTCACTGCAAGCTCTGCCTCCCAGATTCACACCATTCTCCTGCCTCAGCCTCCTGTGTAGCTGGGACTACAGGTGCCCACCACCACGCCCATCTAATTTTTTTTTATTTTTGTTTAGTAGAGACGAGGTTTTACCATGTTAGCCAGGATGGTCTCGATCTCCTGACTTTGTGATCCTCCTGCCTTGGCCTCCCAAAGTGCTGGGATTACAGGTGTGAGCCACTGCACCCAGCCTTTAATTTATTTCTTATTTTTTAAATGACCCACTAGTTATTCAGGAGCATATTGTTTAATTTCCATGTGTTTGTATCGTTTCCAAAATATCACTTGTGACTGATTTCTAGTTTTATTCCACTGTGATCAGATAAGATACTCGATATAACTTTAATTTTTTAAATGTTTTAACGCTTGTTATATGCTTTAACATATGGTATCTCCTTGAGAATAATCCATGTGCTGTAAAGAAGAATGTGTTTTCTGTTGCCATTGGATGAAATATTCTGTAAATATCTATTAGGTCCATTTGATCTGTAGTACAGATTAAATTCAATGTTTCTTTGATGATTTGCTGTCTGGGCAATCTGTCCAGTGCTAAAAGTAGGGTGTTAAAATCTCCAGCTATTATTGTATTGAGGTCTATCTCTCTCTTTAACTTTAATAATATTTGCTTTATATCTGGGTGCTCCAGTGTTGAATGCATATATATTTATAATTGTTATATCCTCTTGCTGAATTGACTCCTTTATCATTATATAATGCCCTCCTTTGTCTCTTAAGGTTTTTGTTTTTAAATATATTTTGTCTGATACAAGTATAGCTACTCCTGCTCTCTTTTGGTTTCCATTGGCATGGAATATCTTTTTCCATCCTTTTATTTTCAGTCTATGTGTATCTTTATAGATGAAGTGTGTTTCTTGTAGGCAACAGATCACTGGGTGTGGGTTTCTTATCCATTCAACCACTCTATGTATTTTGATTGGAGAGTTTAGTCTATTTACCATCAATGTTATTATTGATAAGTAAGGACTTACTGTTGTCATTTTGTTATTTGTTTTCTGGTTGTTTTGTGGTCTCTTCTTTCTTCTTTCCTTCCTTCCTGTCTTCCTTTTAGTGAAGGTAATTTTTTCCTGGTAATATGTTTGATTTTCTTGCTTTTTATTTTTTATGTATTTGTTTTATTTCTTTTTTTAAATTTCAAGTTAACATGAGGCTTGCAAAGACTATCTTATAACCCACTATTTTAAACTGAGGACAGCTTAACACTGATTGTATAAACAGACTGATAAGCAAAGAGAAAGCTAGTAAAAACTATATGCTTTAACTTTATCTCGCTGCTTTTTAAGTTTTTGTTTTTTCTATTTATATCTTATTATACAATATCTTGAAAAGTTGTAGTAGGTATTATTTTTGATAGGTTCATCTTTCAGTCTTTCTACTCAAGATATGAAGTTTACACACCACAATTACAGAGTTAAAATAGTCTGTATTTTTCTGCATACTTACTTTAACAGTGAATTTTGTACCTTCAGATGATTTCTTATTGATCATTAATGTACTTTTATTTCAGATTGAAGAACTCTATTTTTTCTTGCAGGACAGGTCTGGCGTTGATGAAATCCCTCAGCTTTCATTTGTCTGAAAAAGTCTTTATTTCTCCTTCTTTCATGTTTGAAGGATATTTTTGCTGAAAATACTTTCTGGAATATATATTTTTTCCCTTATCACATTGCCACTCTCTCTTGGCCTGTAAGGTTTCCTCTGAGAAGTCTGTTGCCAGATGTTTTGGAGCTCCTTTGTATGTTATTTTTGTTGTTGTTGTTTGTTTTCTTGCTGCTTTTAGGATCCTTTCTTTATCCTTGACCTTTGGGAATTTGATTAATAAATAAATGCTTTGAGGTAGTCTTATTTGGGTTAAATCTGCTTGGTGTTCTATAAGCTTCTTGTATTTAAATATTTATATCTTTCTCTAGATTTGGGAAATTCTCTGTTATTATCCCTTTGAATAAACTTTCTACTCTGATCTCTCTTTCTCTTCCTCCTTGTTAAGTTCAATAACTCTTAGATTTGCCTTTTGAGGCTATTTTCTAGATCCTGTAGGTGTGCTTCATTCTTTTTTCTTTTTTCTTTCGTCATCTTTGCCTCTGACTATGTATTTTCGAATAGCCTGTCTTTGAGCTCACAAATTATTTCTTTTGCTTTGCTGTTAAGAGGCTCTGATGCATTCTGCAGTATGTCAACTGCATTTTTCAGCTCCAGCATTTCTGCTTGATTCTTTTAAAGTATTTCAACCTCTTTATTAAGTTTATCTGATAGGATTCTGAATTCCTTCTCTGTGGTACCTAGAATTTCACTGAGCTTCCTCAAAACAATTATTTTGAATCCTCTCTAAAAGGTCAACTCTCTGTATCTCTGAGTTTGGTCTCTGGTGCCTTATTTATTTTCTTTGGTGAGGTCATGTTTTCCTAGATGTTCATCAGTAAACATGCTTGTGGATGTTCGTTGGTGTCAGGGTGCTGAAGAATTAGGTATTTATCATAGTCTTTGCACCTTGTGGCTGTTTGTACTCATTCTTCTTTGGAAGGCTTTCCAAGTATTTGAAAGAACTTGGGTGCTGTGATCTAAGTCTTTGGTCACTGTAGCCATATCTGCATTAGTGGCCACCCCAAGCCCAGTAATGCTGTGACTCTTGCAGACTCATAGAGGTACTGCCTTGGTGGTCTTAGGGAAGATCCAGAATTCCTTGGATTATCAAGCAGATTCTTATTCTCTTCCCCTACTTTCCCCCAAACAAACAGTCTTTCTCTGTACTGAGCTGCTTGAAGCTGGGGGAGAGATGTCCTCAGCACTCTTATATCCACCACCACTGGGACTGTGCCTGGTCAGACCTGTAACCAGCATAGAACTGGGTGTCAACCAAGACCCTTAGTGTCAACTGCCTTGCTACTGCCTATGTGCACTCAAGGCCCAAGGGCTCTTTAATTAGCAGGTGGCGAATCCAGCCAGGCTTGTGTTCTTCCCTTCAGGACAGCGAGTGGGTGCAGAGATGTCATCCAGGAGCAAGGGTCTGGAATCAGGGACCCCAGGAATCTGCTTGGTGTTCTACCCTATTGTATTCCACAAGCTTGTGACTGAGCGGGTACCCAAGCTGCAAGACAAAGTCTCCTCTACTCTTCCCTCTTATTTCCTCAAAGAGAAGGAGTCTCTCTTCATAGCCACCACAGCTGGGAATTTGCTGGGTCACACCTGAAACCACATGGTTCTGAGAATCACCCAAGGCCTGCAGTGCATACTGCCAGGCTACCACTGCTGATTGTCAGAGCTGAAGGAGTCTTTAGTCAGCAGGTGATGAATCCTGCCTAGACAGGGTATTTCCTTTCAAGGCAGTGGATTCCCTTCTGGCCCAGGGTGTGTCTAGAATTGTCACGCAGGAGCTAGGACCTGGAATGAGGGCCTCAGGGCCCTGCCTGGTACCGTATTCAACTGTAGCTGATCTGGTATCCAAGTTTCAAGACCAAGTCCTCAGTAATCTCCCCTCTTGTTGCCCCAAGCAGAAGGAGGAAGTCTCTCCCAGAGCTGCAAGCTGCACTGCCTGGGGTTGGGGGAAGAATGACACAAGCACTCCCTTGCCATCCCAGCTGGTGTCCCACTACATTGTGTGACCCCCAAGTCCACTGGCTCTGAGCCCAACACAGCACCAGGACTTGTTCAGGAATTGTGGTCTTTGTGGCCTCAATTGCCTTTCAAGTTTGTTTAGAACCCCAGAGCACTTTAGCCTGTAGTGGCGGGGCTAGCCAGATCTCAGGTTCTGACTGCTGGGATGGGCAGTTTGCCTCTGGTTGGGGCTGGCCCAAATTCTCTGCCCATGTTCCTTTCTGCTGTGACCAGGGCAGCACTGAGTTCTAATACAGTCACTGCACTCTCCCTCTTGCAAGATTCCCTGTGCCACATGGCCACTGCTGGGTGATGGTGGAGAAGTGGTGTAAGTGATTCAAGACTATCTTTCTTACCCTCTTCAGTGCCTCTTTCCTTAACAAGATGTTAAAGCCAGGTACTGTGATTGCTCACCTGAGTTTTAATTCTTATGAAGGTTCTTTTTTGTGTGGATAGTTGTTCAATTTGGTGTCCCTAGGGGTGGAGGTGTGGGTGATCAACTAGTGGAGGTATTTATTTGGCTAACTTGATCCACCTCCTCTCTCCATCTTCTAGTTAATAAAGATTTTTTCTTTTCTTTTTATTTTCCTTATTTTCTTTCTTGTTATAAGAAACCATCACTGCCTAATAGAAACATAATGCAAGCCACAAATTGGGCAAGAAGCATTTAATTTTTCTAGTAATCACATCAAAAAAGCAAAAAGGAGATAAAATTCATTTTAATAATATATTTTATTTGATCCAATACAGTTAACCCACTGTGTCCAGAGATACAGCATCCTTGGATTCAACCAGCCATGGATCAAAAATATGTTTTTAAAACTAAAACTATTTTTATTTTAAAAATAAAAGTAACAAAACAACAATTAAAAATAACAGAAATAAAAAACAATTCAGTATATCAACTATTTACATAGTATTTACATTGTATTCGATATTATTAGTAATCTAGAAATGATTTAATGCATATGGAAGGATGTGCTTAGGTTATATGCAAACACTACACTATTTTATACAAGGGACTTGAATATCTGTAGATTTTGGTATTTGCTGGATTCCTGGAGCCAATCCCCTATGGATACTGGGAGTCAACTGTATATACAAAATATTACCATTTCAACATGTGATCAATTCAAAAAAAATTTTAATGAGAGATCTTGCAGTCCTTTCTTCATACTGGGTTTTCAAAGTCTTGTGTGTATTTTACATTTTCAGCACATCTCAATTTAAAATAGCCATATTTCAAATGCTCAGTAGTCACATGTGGCTAATGGCTTTTGTATGGAACAACATAGTTTTAGACCATCAAACTTAAAGATCAAAATTGCTAACCAGTCATTCCAAGCCATTTTCTGAATAATCCATCTTTTCCTTACTTATATCCAAAATGACTCATTTATTTATGTAATGATATCTTGTATGTATGCATGGTACTCAATATACATTGGTAG
Source organism: Pan troglodytes (assembly GCF_028858775.2). Classification (NCBI taxonomy): domain Eukaryota; kingdom Metazoa; phylum Chordata; class Mammalia; order Primates; family Hominidae; genus Pan; species Pan troglodytes. Next base: position 105,408,583 of record NC_072402.2, on the reverse strand, counting down.
AATGAGTGAATGATAGAATGGCATTGTGATTTATTTTAGAAGGATATTAAAGAACTTGAGTGAGGGGGAGGGCTTAACACTAATAATACACACAGTATTGAATATGTGTTGCATCCCTAACATTAGACAAAATACCTGAAAATTATTGTATCATATACTGCTCATTGCATATTTTACAAGATCGATATGATTAGCCTCACTTTTAAAAAGAATTTGAGGCTTAGCAATGTTTAGTAAGTTGCTGAAGGTTAGGATCACCATTAGTTGCAGAGCCAGATTTGAAACTACATTTGTGTGGTTCCAAACTGAACTCTTTTTACTACACCACACTGCCTTATATGATGAGACCACGAGGCTGAAGAAATAGCAGAGTGTGAATTCATTCTATCAAGTTAGAAAAGAGATCATTGCTTCCTGCAGTCACTGAAATTTTCTCACTTTAATGTTATTTATAGAGAGTAGCAAAATTCTGCGTTTCCACAAATTTTTTAATTTGTTTCTAAAACATTCATTGAAAGGGTATTTAGAAAATTATATTTCATTAGAGGGAGAGGAAGAGAATATGTAACCAGTATTTTACAGTGCAAAATGGAAACAATAAGTGATTAAATAGTTTCACAAAGATATTAGTAGTAGAATCATGAAGTTACTATTATTACATTCCTCTTCTCAACCTCTTCTAATCACTAAAAAATGTCCTCATTAGATTGAGGTTACAAAGTAGGATGCTAAATTAGGTAAGTCTCTTCTTTACCTATTCCGTAAGGTAGGCTGCCTGTTGAAAGTCAGAAAATAATGCATTCCTGTGCATATGTAATTGTATAGATAATTGCCTCTATCATTTAAAAATATCATTTGCCAAAATGGTGTGTATGATTAATTATGTACATTTATCATTGAGTAGACTCAGGTACATTATAAAATTCTCTCCCTATGCTCATGCATCTTTCCTCCCTTCTTGCTTTTTTCAATGTAAGTCATTTAGTAATTCACAATTTCTTTTTATTATTTCTTAAGCCATAATTCACCTGCATAGGAACCAGCCGCTAAGTTACCTTGTGGCTGCGGAAAAGTTGCTTTTTTTAATTAGGACATCAAGGGACAAGGATGATGTTTGAAATCTCCCCTCTTGATTTATGGATGCTCCTAAAGCTAAAATCCTGGGGAGAAGTCCATTTACTGAGATCCAGGTATCTCCAGTGCCATTTCTTCAGCTCCAAACTGTACATAGTTGAGCTTCAAAGTCAAGTGCTACCAGGCTGGGAGCGGTGGCTCACATCTGTAATCCCAGAATTTTGGCAGGCCAAGGCAAGCGCATCACCTGAGGTCAGGAGTTCGAAATCAGCCTAGCCAACGTGGTGAAACTCCATCTCTACCAAAAATACAAAAATTAGCCGGATGTGATGGCGGGCGCCTGTAATCCCAGCTACTAGGGAGGCTGAGGCAGGATACTTGCTTGAACCTGGGAGGCACAGGTTGCAGTGAGCCAGGATCAAGCCACTGCACTCCAGCCTGGCCGACAGAGCAAGATTCTGTCTCAAAACAAAAAACATAAAACAAAACAAAGTCCAGTGATACCAAGGAAAGAAAAGAATTAATGAATTAAAAGTATATAGTAATCTTGAAATCCTGACATGTAGAACTTATCTATAATTAATGTAATTAATGGTAGTAACAACTATTAGAGAACAGCCTATATCTTTAACATAAGGCCTCCTGAGGGGCTGTATGCTTCTGCCTTGCCCTGGAATCTCAGAAGAGCATCTGGAATGATCCTATTAGACCTAAGTCTGATCCTCAGCTCTGAACTCTTCACTCTTTCCCCTCATTCTGGACTTTATTTATTTTTTTGAGATGGAGTTTCACTCTTGTTGCCCAGGCTGGAGTGCAATGGCATGATCTCAACTCACTGCAACCTCTGCTTCCCAGGTTCAAGCAATTCTCCTGCCTCAGCCTCCCAAGTAGATGGGATTACAGGCATGCACCACGATGCCCAGCTAATTTTTTGTATTTTCAGTAGCGACGGGGTTTCACCACGTTGGCCAGGCTGGTTTTGAACTCCTGACCTCAGGTGATCCATCTGACCCGGCCTCCCAAAGTGCTGGGATTACAGGCATAAGTTACCACGCCCGGCCCATTCTGGACTTTAAAAGTCTGTTTTGACAAAGGCTTATGATGCCTAGAAGATCTGGTCCCTGCTCCCCCTAAGATATTATCCTTCTGCTTGTTCCTTCACTGGCTCTTCCCAGCCACTGTGGCCTCTTGCTGTTCCCCAAATACTCTGTGCACTCTTCCCTTTCAGAGCCCCTGTGCTTGCAGTTCCCTTTGCCTGGACCAGCTGTCTCTCGTATTGGTGTGGCTGCTCCCTTACCCCTCTGAGGTGTTTATTCAAAAGTAATTTTCTCACAAGGGCTTTCCCTGTCTTCTTGCTCTAAGATTGCAACCCTCTCCTCCATTAGAAAGTGCCTATTCCCTTTCCCTGCATGCTCGTTTCCTTTGTATGTATCACTCTTTAATACATCATAGATTTTACTGATTAATATTGCTTATTAATTTCTCTGTCTACTAGAAAGTAAGCTTCATGGGGCAGAGATTTTAATCTGGTTCACTGATGAATTCCTAGCTCCTGGAACAGTGCCTGGCATATAGTAGGTGCCCAATAAGTGTTTTTTGGTTGCATGAATGATGACATCTTCTATTTTTATTTGTCAACTCTGGAAACCCTACTCTCCAGTGTAGTAAAATTTCTCAAACCTATATCCACATAACTCAAAATTCCAAAAGAGGGCAGGCCCTTGCAATCCCAGCTCCTTTTACAAATCTCAACAAGTACCCTGAGAGGCCTAATTTAGTAACATACTCTCCCCTGTAGTGGTGATAGGGCTGTGGTGGTGTTGCAGGGTGCTAGGCCATGGCAATGGATAACTTCACTAGGATCAGAAAGATGGGAGAAAAAGTTCTCCAACTGAAGGATGTTAAGCAGGCAGGCAGTGTTAGTTCACAATAGGATCCAACACTTTTATAAAAAATTGCTTTTTTAATTGTCTGTGCTACCTGTTAGACTGTAATATAAGCTCTGTGAAGTTAGGGAACAGCTTGGTATTGCTTGCCATTATATCCTAAAAGCATGGCACACGTTAGAATATACTTGTTCTCAATAAATTTATTAATGAATAAATGATTTTATATATTTATGATTGAATACATGAATGAATGAATAAATGAGTGAATAGCAAACTACATTGAAGGCAAATTATTAACAGGTTGTTTGGTGGCGTCAGTATAAGGGGGATGTTATGTGACAGAAATGTTTAACGGTATTATGTTGAGACAGCTAGGTGGAGCCATCTATAATTTGGATTTACCTGTCAACCTGCCCAAACAACACTTTCCTCGAGTACTCAGGAATGAAAACTGAATTTGCCTCAGGTAATTTTGTTTTCTTCACTCCATTTCTGACTGGCTCCCTTTGAGGTTATCACATTCGTTTTTTAGAAACAGAAAGACCTTCAGTTAGATCTGGATCTAGGTTGCAAGTATTTCTTTAAGGTGGGTTTTGTATCTCTCTGCTGGGGTCTATTGTGTGGAGCTTCTCTGCTTAAACCTTCTGAGGGAAATCCTTTTCCAAATCTTTGAGAGTCACTTGACTGTCCCTCCCTCTTATCTCCACTGCCTTTTGTATAACCCTGAGATCTGGTTCCTAATAGCAACCACAAGAGAACACACAGTGTAAGGTACTAGCACACTCATTCATTTATTCATTCATTCAGTGTATATTTATAGAGTGCCTACTACATGCTGTGCACAATGCTAAGCTTTGGAGAGATAATGGAAAGCAATTGAACTAGAAGAGGAAACAGATGAAATAGCCAAACAAGTACGGAATTTCAATCAGGGCACAGGTGGTATAAAGAAAATGACCTCAGTGCCATATGGTTATTTAGAGGAGTCTTGGTCTATTCTCTGGGGTCAGAAGAGATTTGACTGAGGAAGTGACATCTGAGCTGAGGTTTGAAGGATGAATACAAGTTAACCAGGTAGGACCCTAAATGTTTTGGACAGAGGCGATAGCATAAGCAAAGACCTGGAGACAAGGAGATGCATGGCTTCTTTGAAGACATGACAGAAGGCCAGAGTGGCTGCAGTTATTGATATGGCAACAATTCTATGAAAAGAGGTGAGAGGAAGGCAGGGATCAGCTTGGCCAGGGCTTGGTATCCATGTTAAGGGTTTTATCTTTATTTTGAAAGATATGGAAAGGCATTTAAATGGTGGAAGATGACACCAGGATTTCCCTTTGGAATAAATCAATCTGATTGCAGAATGGGATAGACATTGGACAGATGTAAGATTACATGGCTGAGACCAGTTAGGAGGCAACTTGATATAGAAATGAAAATTTGAAAAATGAATTTTTACATTCCTTGACAGAATACTGAGTCTTCTGCTTTATCAGGCCTGTCAGCTAGAAGTTCTCATTTGGGAACTGGTGGGGGATTTTATTCTGATCTTGGCATGCTGGAGAGCAGGAATGCCCAGAGCAAGGCAGCTCTGTCTGTTGAAAGAATAGATGCATTTTTTGGACTTGCTGTCTTTGAGGTATTGGAGTACAGTTATGCTGAAAAGTCAACCAGAAGCCTGGGGAGGTGGTTCTGATAGTGGCAGACAATAAGTCCGAGAGCTGAAGTTGGGAGACAGCCATAAAGAAACTATAATTGGAGCTGTAACTGTGGTTGGAATTGTTAAAGAAGATCATGTTGGTAAAGAAGGAGTCTAAAGAAAAACACCTATATTTAAGGAGTGGGTAGTATGCATTTATTCATTTCACAAAGAATTATTAAGTTGTTTACTATGTGCCTGGACCTGGGCTGTGAGTGAGAGATGAAGTGGTGGAAAAAAAAAAGTTGGAGATTAAAAACAAACAAACGAACAAACAAAACAACTCTGCAAGTGTGAAATAACAAACTCCAAAGGATAAGAAGGAAGGGTAGCCAACGGTTCAGTTGCTGCAGAGGAAGAAAATGCAGTGAGAGCTGGAATGATGACTTTGAGTTTGTGGATTAGACTCCACCCTAGATGGCACACATTAGAAACTTGGATGAATAAACTTGGGCTAGTAAACAGACCTGGGGGACTGCATATAAGGGACCCTGACAAAACCTTCCTCTCATTTTAGAACCTTACAGGAAGAGGCGATTTGACATATAATATTTCCCTTTATAATCTCACTTCCTTGAAATACATCTATTCCATCTACAGAAAGAGAGCTGTACTTTCCTGGGCCTGCCATGGCTGTCAGCCAAGAGCAGAGATGTTGTAATTTGAAGTTGACATCAAGATGACCCTTACAGGGTCACTATAGTTTCTGTCTTGTGGCAGATCCTCCTGCTGAAATATGGAGGTGCCATGACGTTAAATCAATAGTAGTGAGTGATGCGGAGATTTGAGTTGAAGCTAAACATAGCTTCCTTTGATTTTACCATTTCATTTTTCTTCCTGGACACCACTTTAGAAGAAGAATCACCTCTGGATAAATCATCTGCTCAGGTTTGCTCTTCTAACCAAATGACATTATCCAAAGAGGATCAGAAAAGCCTGAATGTTAATTGTATTCATTTAGGGTTCCAAGTAAGGCTTGTGTTGAAGACAAAGTCTCCCTATGAAATTTATAAAGCAGCAGAAACAAACATTGTTGTTAGAGATATTTGGAAAGTTGTGATTACCAATTACAAATTTAACACAAAGTAATTCAGTAATGAAAAGGTTGTGAAAAAATAACATTTGAGCTAAATAATATTCAAATTTTTATTTCCAATAATGTAAGAAAAAGATGTATCTGTTATTTGTTGCTGTATAACAAACACCTCAAAATGTGGGGACTTACAAGAACCATTGGCAGTTTAGGCTGGGCTTTGGTGCACAGTTCTTCTAGTCTCAACTGGGCTTCTTCATACATCTATAGGCATCTGCAGGCAGCTGCCAGTCATCTAGGTAGCCCTATTTCTGGGGATTGGATTGGACACTGGGAGTGACTAGGCTATATGCCTCTCATTAACCAGAATGCTAGCTTAGGCTTGTCTGCATGGCAACTGGACAGCCTTCTTACAGGAATGCTTGAAGACTGCATGAGGTAGGGCTCAAAATTGGTACAGCATTGCTTTTGCCACATTCTGTTAGCCAAAGCAAGTCACAACATCAGTTCAGGTGTAAAGGGTAAAAAACAAAACAAAACAAAACAAAACAAAACAAAACTCTTATCTATTGATGGGGAGGGGGACTAATTGCAAAATTACACTGTAAGGAGGTGATCTGGGCCATTTTGCTATCTACCACAGATGATGCATCATTTTTATACCATTTGATTTATATATAGGTGGATAAAATGTACAATATTTGAACACTATCTTTGGAAGGGAAATATTTTTATTCTTTTCCTTGATGGCAGTTTCAAACTAGGACCTTCCTTAAAGCAACCAGTGAGGATAGTATTGTGTTAATGGAATCATTTTCTACTTCATTTTTGTTTCTGTAACTGTAAGGAAAATCCTCATGTTTTCAGTGGCTGTTACTCTAGGTCTGTGTGACATAACCAATCATAGACAAAGCAGAACTTCTTAATGGCAAGAAACACTATCTAGCTGCTGGCCTGGTAATCTTGTATAAAAATTTCAGAATTGCCATTGGGAAAAGAACATTTACTTGACAAATGGTGCTATTTCCACTTTTGTCTGCCCAATTTTAAACTCTCTCTTATTAAAATGGCAAATTCAGTCCCCAGAATATATTGAACAAGTGAAATGTGTAACTGGAAGGTACACACTTCACCACTTCACTTTGTAACATGTAGACTTATGGATGCAAGGACATTTCATGGAAAGGGAGTTTTAAATTATTTTGCATGCATATAGAGAAAATAAAACTTTTTGATGTCTTGGCTCAAACTGAATGGGATCTCAATAGCCCAGGTAGTACTTTAAGATGATTTATTATTATGCTAATATTGTAATGTAATATTTATTAAGCATTGGAAGTGTGCAGAATACTAGATAGTCCACATAAAAGATCCTGATGGATTTCAAGGAAAAGGGCTAAAAATGCACTCTCCTAATCCACAGGAAAAGAGGGTAATTCAGAATCTAGCTGAACCAATAAATCCTATTTAATTTAGAATACATCACATGCCAAAAAAAGAGAGACTAATGGAAATGGAGAGTGATAATCTCTGATTAAAAGGTAGTCATCTTAAGAGCACACGCTCCTCCCCAGACTTGAGTTTAGAAAGAGTCAATTCAGTAAAATATTTCTCATTAAAAAAAAAAGTTTTGGCCAATAATCCTCTGCATTATTACCTGGCGTTCTAAGATCATAAGTTAAAATGGTTTCTATAGAGACCAGCTTTATAACTATTATCCCAAACTACAAGATGAAATGCTTTTAAAAAAATTATACCTTAAACTGTAACTTAACAGCATCACAATAAAATTTACAATGTTGGCATAAGGCATTTAGAAGTCTCAGACTAGAGTTATAAATCTGCAGTAGGAGAAAAATTTTTCCCAGACTCGAAAAATACTGACACCAAAATCCCCCTAAAGAAGTCTTTTATCTAAAAAAAAAAAATACACATAATATGAGGAAAGAATATCTTAGTTTGCCATAATTCTACACTTACTTTGCTTAGCCAGTTTAGATCTGGAGGGGGAAAAAAAGTAAAGCCAAAGCTAAAACAGGGGCTTAGAAACAGCATTTTCTATTTTATTTAATCATGCTTACTAAGGGTTATATCCTCTATTGATCTTTAAGTAGAATTCTCACAGAAGTTGATGAAAATATTTGGCGAAAATTGATGGAAAAATAAGTTCTTTCTCTTTCTCTCTCTGTCTATATGCTTGTTACAGATGTTCTGTGTGTGTGTGTGTGTGTGTGTGTATCAACATATATTTTAAAAAAATATCAGGTTTTTGGAAGGCTCTAAGCAAGTAAAAGAATACAAAAATGCATACTTACATGCTTTTCTTCGACCTGTTGGGAGAAACATATCCTAATTATTAGTTTGAATGCAGAAAAAAGTACAAATTAAGCTTTTTTCTGAAAATCTTATTTATATTCCTTTTTTAAAAGCAAGTATGCTGTAGATATCTATGATTACCATTGTAATAAAACGTAAATACCAACTTTTATTTTCTTTGATAATATACATTCATGGTAATATGTATTCATTTAAGCAAGGTATATAGTGTGTTATTTAAGAATTTGCAAAGAACAATTCAGGAGAGTATATATATATATATTTTAAATTTATTTTTATTTTTTAGAGACAGGGTCTTGCTGTGTCATCCAGGCTGGAGAGTGGTGTGATCATAACTCACTGCAGCCTTGAACGCCTGGGCTCAAGAGATCCTCCCGCCTCCGCAGAGTAGCAGGGACTACAAGTACGTGCTACCGCAACTGGCTAATTTTAATAATATTTTCTGAGACACGGTCTTGCTATGTTGCCCCAGCTGGTCTTAAACTTCTGGCTTCAAGTGATCCTCCTGCCTTGGCTTCCCAAATTCCCTGGGATTATAGGCTTGAGCTACCACACCAGCCAGAACAATATACTTTATGCTGATTGATCTATTAGATTCGTAAAATACAGATAAACTTTACTTGGTAATTTTAATTAAAAAATCTGATGAGGGAAATACAGAGGAGTAGAATGTATATGCACATTTTGTTAGCAAAAGACAACCTGAAAATGGCTTATGGGAATAAAATTACTTACAAATGTAAGTTTTTTGGTTGAAAACTGGTCACATAACTGTATGTATGGTATATGTACTGAAATCTAGATAATGAAAAGTCATGTGGAAATTGGTTACATTAACCAGTCCTTGCTTGCTTTTTAAAAAAATTTCATAGGAGCACATACGCATTTGTGATACATAGAAACATAACACATATTTACAAATGTGCCTAATTATATGGTTTATGTTGTTTACCAAAATGACTGCTGAAAGTTCTGTGTGTTTAAGAAGTTTACTATGTTGGTTTTACTTAAAATATGCTTTGAAATGGGCAAAACAACAAATAGACTAAGTTCATAGATAAAAAAATTTTAAAATGCCTCTTTCAGAATATTGCAGCAACTTGCAGGACTGCTTCTGTTTCTCTGTAGATTTAAGGAAATAAATTCTAGCAAACCCCAGAAAAGGAAGGGGAGAATGAGGAAAAGGGAGAAAATCCATGATGGAAGTTGAAGGTCACAGGAATGAAAGGAGAGATGTAATACTCTATAGTTTTTTTTTTTTTTTTTTTTTTTAAGATTGTACACAGAAGAGATAACTAGATCAGGGATAGAAAAGGAGCTTTTCTTAAAGTCTCTGAGGAGAGAAAAGTCAGCAAAGAGTTATTTCTGAAGATTCTTAGGAACTTGTTATAAAAGCAGGTGGGGAGGAGAGAGTGCTTTATTGGTAACTTCAAACATTCTGTGGGCAGGACAGCTGAGTCACAGTTTGGTGATAGGATCTGAGCTTCTTGGAGCTTCAGAATTTATTCTAAATGTTCTAGGAAAATAGCAGAGTTAGCTTAAATACCATTATGTTAGTCATCTGTTAGAAAGTTTTGTGTTTAATTATTATTTAATTTTTGCTCTAGAGTTTATTTTCTTTATGATCTCTTCTGGATACTAGTTCTAATTTAACTGCTATATTAAAAGTTGCTTAGGACTGAGGAATTTGATTTGCCAGCTTATTTCATTTATTTGTCTAGGCACCCTGAGACTATAGAACTCTACTTCTATCTGGTGGCAGCTAATTCAAATTAAAAACTAGTCTAAAAAATAAGATTAATCCATATTTAAGCTTTGCCCTGCAACCACATCTTGGAGTTGGCACTCACAGATAATTCTGTGCCATGTAAAAATTATTTAAAAGTATCAGTGTCACTTCACATTAATAGAGATCATGAAATTCTCTAAGGTATCAATATTCTGGCCTTAATGGTGAATTGGGCTACTTCTCCAGATAAGTAAGTGCAGAACTTACTTTTGCCTGAAATATTAGTTAAGGTAAAAATAACTTACCAGTGGTTATTTATTGAGATCAGTGGTTCTCAATCCTCTATGCTCACTAGTATTCCCTGGGGAGCTTTTAAGAATTGTAGATCCCAAGTCCCCCTCCTAACCAACTAAAACAGGAAGTGGAGCCCTGGTATTGGTTTTGTTGTTGTTGTTGTTGTTTGTTTGTTTTTTAACGCTCCCTAGGTGATTCTAATTTGTAGCCAAGGTTAGAACACTGATCAAGGTAGTTCAAGCCCCAAAAATTAAATAAACGCATAAATTCCTATTTGTGCTTTAATTTGTGGCATATAAATTATTGCTTCAATGGCACTTGCTTTAAACCCACCAGCGCACCCAGTCGCCTATAGCTTTAAATGGAAACAGAATTGCAGATAAGCCCTTTTATCGTCCATTACCAACCTATTTTTTCAGGTCTCAGCTCCCTACAACATTGTCTTGTCAAACTCGAAGCATTCGAACATTCTCTGCATTTTTTTGTCCCCATGTTTTTAGGTTCTTGCTGTTCTCTTTTTGTTATACGTTCACCTCCTCCTATACCTGGCAAAATACTTACATTCTAAAGGGCATTTAAAGTCGTTTAAAAGTCATTGCTTCTGTGACATTGGGCGAATTCTAATAAAATTATTTTATATAATGTTGATTTGTATAAATTTAAATCACATGAATGCTTTCCTGAAGAGACAAAGTCACATTATCTAACGGTAAGTGTACAGTTAATAATATAGCTCTTCAAACTCTGTTCAAGTACAGCAGGTCCTCAACGCTGTTTGGTTGAACGTCACTTCGTCATAATGGTGATGAGAAAAAAAATCAATTCCAGGCCATGGCCACTGTCTGTGAGTAGTTTGCACATTCTCCTCATGTCTGCGTGGGTTTTCTCCGGGTACTCTGGTTTCCTCCTACAACCCACAGCTGTGCTCGCTAGGTTGTGTCTAAGCTGTGCACATATCTAAATATTCTCAGTATGTGTGAGTGTAGGTGTGAGTGTGAGTGCACCCCAGGATAGAAGGGTGTCCTGTCCAGGGTTACTTTCCTCCTTGAGCCCTGAACTCCGGCCACCTGCAATCCTGAAATGGAAAAATTGGTTACATGATCTTACTTGTTTTTATCAATCTTTCTCAAATGTATGTCTAGCTCACATTTATTTCAATGTTTAACATTAGAAGTGTTTTGGTCTTTATTTGGAAGTTCGGTGATGTTTTTGTGACCAGAGATATGCATAGGAATTTAACTCTTGTTTATATCAAGTAGCCTATGGTGAAATTGTTTTCCTTATATATGCCACTTCGCTTAAAGTCACAATTTCCAAGAACATATCCCTGACATTAAGGACTTACTGTATCTATCATCCTGCTGACTAGTAACTTCCATACCAATAATTACTTAGGCACATAATCCCAGAGTCATTTGATTTAGGTTTATGAATTGTTTCACATAGACATTGGAGTTATGTTATGAACAGCTGCGAATTTCAACATCTTATTCCAATCTTATGAATCACTTTATGGAAGAGGACAATGTATACTTTTTTTTCTGTTTAATATGGGACGATTCAAACTTTAAATAGTAGAGATATTTAAATATAAGGACATCCATATTTTTGTGATATATTGAATTTTCCCATTTGGTTATTGTATGTATTTCAAATGGGAAATGAGTGGATACCATTTCTTTTTCTTCACCTTTTTTTCAGCTTTGATACCACAGGAAGCCAGCTTGCTAGCTCCCTGTTACCTGATAGTTCCCTGACTAAAAAGACTCTTCAGTGAGGATCAGCATTTTACCCTAGACAGGAGTCGTGAATTTTCTTTCTAAAGATACACATATCTCTTAAAAGGGTCCAGAATATTTCCTGCAAAACTGTCTCTGTCATATGAGCACCTATTAGAGCCACTATAAGAAAAGCTAAGGAAACAAATCCATCTTTCCTGCAACAGAAAAAACACACACCCTAAAATGGGCCAAGAACTTGAACATCAGCAAGATTACAGACCAGGGAAAAAAGCAAATAACATTTTAACTGAAAATTTGATTTGAAAAATAAAAGCTTATCCATTGGTTCTCTCACTTCTTTCCCCACTTCTTTCTCACTGCTGGAACTTTGTGAAACATACAGATGATGGAGGAGCATTTGTGTCGACATTCTGAATTTCAATTTTTAATAATTAGGCAGATGGTTGGTTTGTGGTAAAGTCCATTATTGTACAGATTGCAATTTGTATCTAGTCACAAAATATAAGTTACTTTCCTAGGACGATTTCAGGATCTTTTCAGATAGGAAATATTACTGTAATTGAAAAACGACTTAACTTTTAGCCAAGAGCCCATAACATCCAGGTACCTCCGTGCCCCTATGAACTGTTTCTTTTCCTCTCGAGTCTTTATTGGTCATAGCCCTAGATTTCCCATCAAATTCAACCCGGCCTGAGCTGCAGGCAATGCCCCTGCTGGGTGCGGATTGCAGGCCCACCACTGGAGGGCGTCTGGACGCTTCTAAACAGCTCTGAAGCGCCTGGAAATCCCGTCTGAGGACTGGAAAGCGCAGGAGGGTGAACGTGAGATTTGATTTTATTGGGCTAATAAGTAAAAAGGAGTGCAGGCAGGTGTGGGAGCAAAAGTAAACTGCCTTTTTTCTCCTGGGGATCTGCCCTTCCCACTAAGGCAGAAAACTCCCTAGGGAACATGAGAAAAAATACCGCTGCTCCCGAGCCCGCGGACCCCTTAAGGGCGGGTCTCGGGGGCCTGTGGCCCCGCAGAGCAGGCGTCGGGCTCGCTTCCTGGGCGCTGGACGACAGTGGGGACGCGTCCCGAGGCGCTGGGACAGTCTCGCTGCCAGGAGATCGCTCTTCAGTGGCGGCTGAAGACCAGGCTTGCAACCTGCCCTTGAAGTCCAGGACCGAGGGGCCTTTTCCAACAATAAAGGAACTGCTTTCCTTCCCACAGCCCCCGCCCCCGGCCCTCATTTCTTTCCGCACCGGGTTGGATAAAGGCGTTTGTTCTTTGGGGAGTGGGCAGCAAATCACCCTCAAGGTTGAAATCGAAGAGGTGTGAGGTTATTTCTGAAGGGCTCGTCTGCTGCATTCATTTCCTCTCTGTGGAAGGTTCGCGCTGAATTGTAATCACTTTAAACTGTGATTTGCCTGATTTTTAAAAACGTGTTTTCAGAGCATCACTTTAAAGAAAACTTGCTTCCTGCCCAAGAATCTTTAAATCCCAAGTGGGAAGAGGAGGGCTGAAAGGCACAGGAGGGGTGCTCAGACTTCCAGATAACCCAGCGCCAGGCAGCGTGCGGCGTGGAGAGCGGGTGGAATGGACAGGAACGCGCACTCCCTGAGGCTCCGTTCCAGCCCATCCGTCACCTGCGGGAGCACCAGAGACAGATGCCGGCTCTCCAGCCAAAGGGTGGGCACAGGTTCCTTTAAAATCGAAAGACCCTACTCCCAGGTAAAAAGATGTCAAATCATTCCTTAGCCCAGACGGAATTCAGCACCCAAAGGGTTACACGTGGCTGCCGGGCTCCGGCGCAGGAGAGGGCGTCTCGGCACTCCCAGTAATTCAATTAGTCAGGTTTCTAGAAGGTGGGGCGGGGGAGGGGGTAGGAGGCGTGGGGAAGGGAGATTAGGAAAACGCCTCTTTCTCGTGGAGTAAACCAATCCGGTTGAAGTAAAGAGAGAGGAAAAACCCCCAATCTGTAAGCAAACAGTAGGCCGTTCCCTGACTGGTTGCTCCAGCTATCCCCCCACCGCGCTCCCACCCTTCCCAAGTAAACTGCTTGGAAGGAGGAAAAAAAAAAAAAAAAAAAAAAAGGCAGTCCACATGACCCGGGCCGCAGCGGCAGCAGCGCTGGCTGGGCGCGGGCTGGCGGTACCTCCCCCTGCTCTGTCCGGAGCTCACACCCGCGCTCGCGCCGCCCGCCGGCCCCGCGTTCCGCGTCCCGCGCAACACGCCCGGGCGGAGCCCCATCCCCCCGCCCACGTCCACGTTCACGCGTGCGGCCTCGCGCTCTGCTGAGGCTGCTGCCACTGGGTCGCCGCCGCTGTCGGCTTTCCACGCAAGTCATTAACGAGGGGGCGTGCCCGAGGAGATTTTTTTTCCCATAAAGCATTTTTTCTCTCGCTCTCTTTTTTTCCCCCTCTTTTGCAAAACTGACTTTTACAAAACCCTTTCCACTTCTTGCCAGTCGTTTCAATTCCTCCTGGGCTGCTCGTGCTGCTGCTGCTGCACTCAAGTTTATTTATTTTCCCGCCTGGGTAGGGGTTTTAGGATTCGGTTTGTGGTTTTCACCTCTGTTACTGCTGTGCCTAAGGAGGGAAAGAGGAGCAGCTGCGGGAGGATCGGGAAGGTTTTCTGATGTAGTCATCGGGGAGGTGCCACTCGCTCGTGCGCTTTTTTTTTTTTCCCCTCTTTTCCCATTTCAAACTGATTGATGCATCTCTACAAGTTGCTAGGCTTGGACCCGCTGGAGTCGCAGGGACACTTCTGAGAGCTCACCCCGGGCTCTTGGCACCGCGTGTGGGGGCTCAGTCTCCCTCTCGGAAGGCGATCGGAGACTGACATCGGCCCATCCAGGAGTTGGAGGGATCCATTTGAAAGTGATTGTTTCCCCTCCCGCTCTCCAGCCGAACAGTTGGGTTGGCGTCGTCTTGCAGGTTTAGGCATCCCAGCTCCGCCAGGCCGGCTGGTATTAACCTCTGCTCTTCATTCACTGTGGTGCACCCACACCCAGCCAAGGAAAGCACGCGCGAGAAATCCCCGAGGCTCGGTCAGCCCCCGGGGTGCCCTCTTCCGCTACCGCCGCGTTCCGACTCTGCTGGGGGACCTGCCGGAAGACGCGAAGAGCCAAACTTTTCTGTGAGGTTTTCCAGGCAAGACCGCTTCGAAAGCCGGCGCAGCTGCCGCTTAACCAGTTCCAGGGCACCGACAAGGCTGGGTTGCGGCTCCGGATCCCCACCCTTCTCGGCGCACCGCCCGGTACCGCAGCACCTACGACTCCTCTGAGATTTCTGGGGGTCGCCCCGCTAAGGCACAGAGGAGGCTGAGGAAAGGGGTTCTCAGACTCCCGGGACCACAAGCGCGAAGCCCTCTATCAGCACGTCGCCCTTCTCCTGCAGTTTCCCACCGGCCGCCAAAGTAACTTGGAGCGAAGCGGGGCGCAGTGCGAGGGCCCCGGGCGGTGGCGGAGCCGTGCGTAGCCTGCTGCGCCGACGCTGAGCCGGGCCCGGCGGGCCGGTGTATGTCTCCCCGCGGCTGCGGCGCGCAACTCCCGGTGACTGTGCAGCGCGCGCCGCCGCCTGCCCCGACCCGCGCTGCAGCCGCCCGGCCCGGCGCGCACCTCCCTCTCCCGGGGTGACCGGCTTGCCGCCGCCGCCCGAGACACAGCTTGGCACCTCTTCCCCCGCCCTCGCCGCCGCCACCACACACACGCATGCTTCTCTCCATCTTGTGATTCCTTTTTCCTCCTGAACCCTCCAGTGGGGGTGCGAGTTTGTCTTTATCACCCCCCACCCCACCGCCTTCTTTTCTTCTCGCTCTCCTACCCCTTCCCAGCTTGGTGGGCGCCTCTTTCCTTTCTCGCCCCCTTTCATTTTTATTTATTCATATTTATTTGGCGCCCGCTCTCTCTCTGTCCCTTTGCCTGCCTCCCTCCCTCCGGATCCCGGCTCTCTCCCCGGAGTGGCGCGTCGGGGGCTCCGCCGCTGGCCAGGCGTGATGTTGCACGTGGAGATGTTGACGCTGGTGTTTCTGGTGCTCTGGATGTGTGTGTTCAGCCAGGACCCGGGCTCCAAGGCCGTCGCCGACCGCTACGCTGTCTACTGGAACAGCAGCAACCCCAGGTAAGCCGATAACAGGCGGAGAGTCAGGGCTACCCGGGCCTCGGGGCCCTGCGGAAGGAGCGGCGGCGGGGATCGGCGCGCACCAACCGCTGGCGGCGCGCACCCTCGGAGCCTGCGTCGCCCGGGCGCTGATGGCTTGAGGCGTCGGCGGGAAGCGCTCGCGTCGCGCCCCTCTTTGTTAAGCCGCCGCGGAAAGGCCAGGTACCCCTGGGAGTCCCCGGGGCTGCCTAGACCGACTGCTTCTGCGGGGCGCCGGGAGACTCGGAAAAGGGCGGGAGCCGGGGAGTAGGGACTTCTCTGCTTCCCAGCCCCGGCATCTGGCTGGCATCCGGTTCCCGGCGCGGGGAGCCCCCAGTGTGCGCAGCCGGGAGCTCCTTCCTGGAGCGTGGGTCCGCAGGGACTGCGGAGAGAACCCGCCAAACATCCCCCAAAGTTTTTTGTTTTTTTTTTTTAATTTTAATTTTCCCTTCTCTTTTCCCGGTGCGCGCAGAGAGAGCGCACGGGCTGGGGGAAGTGAGGGGGGCTGGGAAGCGGAAGCTTTAGGTTTTTATTTTCCTCTTTAACTGCGAGGAAATCATTCGGCCCCTGAGTCAGTCTGGGCCCGGCGCGCCTGGCAGTGGAGAGGATTCTCCCATCTTCTCCATCCCTCCACCCACCCCAGTGGGTTCAAGGTGCCAGAAAGTTTGATCTAATGCCGGGTTACGTCATGTGTGCGGAACAAGCTGCCAGAGTTGGCCGAGCCAGGAGGTGGGAGCCCTTCGCCCGCGGCCTGGCGATGTGCTGCCGGAGGAACGCGCGCGATTACCTGGAACCGATTTGTAGGCGTCCCCAAGCCCGCCGGGTATGCGGGAGACTAGAGGTGGGCGCCTGGGGCGGTCCTAGCGCGCGTGCTGGACACCGGCCAGTCGCAGACGTCCCGTGTTTTCGGACCCTGGAAGTGGAGTGGGGAGGTTATCCAGAGTGCCCGGCGGGGTCCTCCGGGTCTGGAGCAGTTCCGAACCTTTATTGCTTCCCGGTCTGTGCACAGAAGTCGGCCCCGCTAGGCCCATACCGCACTGCTTTCTCTGGGACAGAGGCTAGCTTCCAGCTGTGTGCCGGTCTCGGTGCCCTCCTAGGTGCTATTTATTAATAGTACCGATTGCATCTAAAGTCACAGGTTTTTCACTGGGCTGGAGTGGAAGTTGGGAAGAGAGAGGCGGGAGGCCGAGGGGTTAGCCTAGAGTTGGTGCGCGCCCCGGGCTCCAGGAGAGAGGGTATCGGTGGGCGCCTCCAGTTTTTTCTATCTCCTGCGGGCCCTCTCCGCCTGCCTCCAGCCTCCCCTCAGCATTGCAGGCAAGAGAGGGATTCCCTGCTTGAATAATGTCAGCGCAGATGAAGATGGGAAGATTTCCCCACAAGCAGTCCGCCGGTTACAGAACCAGGAGGGAGTTCCCCCTATCCCGCTAATCCAAGATAGTCTTACTCAGGTAGCCACCCAAGTCCTAAATGAACCGCTGAACAGGAGTGGAGATATTCCTGAAAGTTTGGTTCAAAAAACAAGAGTCTCCTGGAGGTGGGTGGTGGAATGGGAAGCGATTTCTTCTTTGACATGCCACTTACCACTATTAGGAAAAGAGAAAAAGAAGCCATCCTGCCAGAGGAGAGATGCCTTTTATTAAAGCTGACAAGACAAATAGAGCAAGCTTTCCAGTTGTGATGGTGTTAAAAGCAAGTCTCATTATGTTGGTTAGTTTTTTTTCCCCGTTTGTGCTTTATTAGGCAGCATATACGAAGCAGAAATTTGTATCTCTGAACTTTAGCACCTTATTAAATAAAGCAACACTGAAATAGTTTCTTTGAATTTGGGATATCTTGCTTTCGGTTGTCTTTTCTTTCCCACACCAAGCTCCACAGTGTGATCTTTTTCTCATGGCATTCATTTATTTGGATACTTGGGTGTTCCAGTCTTCCTGGGTTAAAACGGAAAGAACCAGCAACACCCCTACTTTAACCCCCCTTCTTAACCTGTCAAGCTAGTCTGAGTTAGTTTGAGGACATTTTATCTTAGGTTATCTCTGTTTTATGCTTTTGATACTGTTGTTTGGTTTGAGATTAGCACATTGATTTTTGCACAGGTCATGTTTTTTAATAGATCTGCCCTGCCTACAGAAAACTCTTCTGCTCAGGATGCCATGGAGGCTTTGAACCTGCCCAGACAAAGTTAATCTGCAGAATTTTAAAATACCAAGAGTATTTCTAAATCGGTATTCTAACTTCAGGTTTGTAGAATTACCTTTCTATTTGATCATTATCAGTTTGATAATGGCCAAAAGAAAGAATGATGTACCCCTCTTAACCCCAAGAGATACAGCCCTAACACTTATTATTCTTAGGAATTTATGGACACATTTATCTTGGTATGTTATCACAGTTAAAAACTTACTTTAAAAACAATATTTTAAAAGTAGGCAGTTTTATCTCTGAAGTGTTGAATAAGATGTTGCTTTTTTGATGCATTAAGAAAAGTCAACTTGGATATAAGAGGCCACATGCCAAATAAGTATTTTAAAAATAAAAACTAACAGTTTTCCACAAACAATAGTAAGAAAATATTTCAGAAAATTTCCACGGGTTTAGTAAATTTTATAAATTCACTGTTGTGCAATTCCTTTTCCTGTATGTTATTTCATAAAGTAAGCTAGCCATGCTTTGTGTCTTTATATAGAACCTATCTGTTAAAATTTTGCTAAACTAGTAAGACTTCAATCTTTTGAAAAAAGAATAGAGGACTTTAATTGCAACTTAAATAATTTTTTTTATTTTTCCCTCAATATAATAAGTTCAGTGGGCACATTAAACTGATGATAATGTACACTGTGTCTAAACGAAGTAAATCTACTTTAGCTTATACTAACAGATTCAATTTGAAATTATGTTTAGGTAAAATCAGAATTAAATGTATCTTGATCACAGGGATTAAGTACAGTATCTTACTGTATAACTTGAGTTATGTGTCACTTGTGTATCTGGTAGGAGTTTATCTTCTACATGGAGTTTCATTACTGCCTCTCCATTGATAAATGAGCATCTATAGATGTAGTTTCACGGGAAAAAATATTAAATTTATTTGCTGTCAGAATAGTTTTACTGTTACAATCTATGTACCCAGGTGTTCACTTCTGAGAAGTGGATACTGAGTTTTCAAATGCTGATAACTTTTACTTGGTAGTATTTATTGGATAGGGGACCAAACTGATTTTTTTATGTGTTGAATTGGCACAAATTCGTGAAATAGCCACTCAGAACTATCAGTTTGAATAGAAATATATGATAACATTTGCCTAAATGGATCTTCTATATTTCCAAAATTTGAAAACTTGTATAAGTTTTACCTAAAAGTGTAAATAATCAAATCATCCTTTTAATATTATGCTGAATTCTAAACTGGAATGTCACTAAGTAACTTTGAGTAATGAAAATCCACATCAAGAAGAATATAACTATTTGTCCTTAATTTCTTTAAGAATGTAAAAAGCTTTTAAATAAAGTTAAAAAGACTTCCAGTAATAAAAGTTTATTTACATTCTCCTTTAGTAGCTATGCTTATAAAGAGAGTCATAATACTAAGAACATGCCTCTTCATCTGAAGTATGCCATAAGCAGTTTGGTGCTTCTAATAAGAATATACTTTTAAACATCATGTGCATATTCTAAGTTCTTCTTGGATTATTTTGACTATTTGCTGAAATGATATTAGGGTAATTAAACATATCTCCTACTGGTTGGCATTATTGATGCAATAGTCAAATAATACAGCAGCAAATATGACCAACACACTTTTAGGAATACCAATCCTCCTCAACCTGGTGCTTTGCTTCTGTTAAGGTTTGAGTATCATCAATTTAAAAGGTTATACTCTTAAGAGGAAAATATCTGTGTAATTCATGAAGGATTTACTAAACTTTAACCTAATCATGTTTTCTTTGGACTTTTTCAATTCTTGTAGGGACTTGTATATTAAACATTTCATATTAGAGTAGCAGGTAATTGACACCTTTTAGTTTTGTTAACACGTAATCTTGGAGTTGTGAAAGTAATGTGAATTCTAGGTCAACACTCCGAAGTCCTCTGGCAGTACAGGTCAAATGTATGTGGCTAAGAAGAGAGAAGTAGTAACATTTTTTTTTTCCTAATCATATTCCCTTGAGTATTTTTCTTCTTTCAAAATTTAGTTGCTCCATTTAAAAAAAATCTGAGCCATCATCATTTTGACATATGTATACCAGTATGCCGGCACTGTGACCTTTTCACTGACAAGTAAATGAAATCAGCATGGTTTAAATCTAAGAATTTGTTGTGAGTAAAGATTGAAAGTTTATCTTGGTCTTGAATGAGTTTCATCACAAAACTTAGATTGTCCTTACTTTTGAAATTTTAAATATTTTAAGTAATATTTTGTATGTTAGAAACATAAATGTTTTTCAAGTAAAAGGCATTAACTTTAAGCCTCAGTGTAACGTATCACATTATTAGATGTATTGGTAGTAATTTTGTTACTCTGAAATTTAGATCAGAATTTATGCCAGTACCAGGCTAAAAATAAGGCAGTATGATTGAGGTTTATAACCCATGTTTTTATGCTTATATGTTTATAAGAGACGTGAATTGACCCTCCCCCCTTTTTAATCTAGAAATTTGTAAAAGAGAAGTATGATTCCTGTTTTTTGGTGAGTTTTCCATAGAATTTTGAAAAGCAGAGTTAGCTACTAAGATATGTTCTACCTATTTGATTCATTATTTTATATATTCACAATAAACTATCAGAAATACTCAACTGTCTGATTTTTAGATGATAGGAACATTAGAGCTATTTGAGGCAGATTTGGCTATACAGTCTAATTTGGCATTTTCAGGGTAAGACCAAGGTCAGTAAACTACTAGTGATTAAAAGTATCAGAGTCTTCAGTAGTTTATTACTCTCTGTTAGGTGATTTTAGTGGTAATAACTAAACCATCAGCTCACTGAACTAATATCTTGTTGTCATGTGTGTTGTGGCTGACAGTAGCTTCAGAAGCTTCCACCTTTGAAGGCTGAGGATCAGGTTTGGAGGGAACACTTAGTTACTTGGGTGCAAATTAACCTTGTGAATTTCTTGCCATTTAATCTTGCAGAATACCTTCTGAACAGGCATTTCACTGCATTCTGTCCACTGGCCTGGTTTCCTGTTGGATAAGGACAGATAAAGATGAGCGCCTCCTTTTCTCCCCTGTTGCTATGAACTAAGCAAGCTACTAGCTTCATGCTGGGCCAAGAAAATGAATGAATACAATTAGTCCTTCAGGAGTTCTGGCCTTTGCTAGCTTGGGATAAGTATATGCCAGAAAATTTACCTTTGAGGGAGAGAAAGCATTAAAATAAAAATGAACAAAATATGAGAATATGTTAAGAATAGAATTTTACATGTTGGGTAGCATTTGGTCTAGTGGCTTATTGGTTTGTGTTTTCAATATAAATTTAAAAATTTTTTATAAGATACCACTCAACCTTCCTCATTTTTGTGCATGTGTTGAATAACTTCGGTAGCAATAAAGACTTAAAAAGCTGTGATATTTTGTTTGAAATAATGAACGACTCTATGTTGACGATTCTATATTATCAATTTTCTTTTCAGAAGCAGTATACAAACTGTTAAAATAGCATTCCGGATTAGAATATCCATGTTGCAAAGGAAGCCTCAATTTCCCTAAGCACAGTGAGGAAGGTCCTTGCCTCTTACCCAGGACAACTCAGTCAGATCAGCTTTCTGAACTGAGGAAAAAAATTGCCCTTTGATCATTTGTGATGGATAACACCTTCATTTTCAGGTATAAAAACCTCAAAGAGGAGTATAAGAAATGAGGTATTAATATTCACTTTTAATAATTTGTCTTACGATGGTGGTCTTAGACAGCCAAACATCAATAAATTACTGTCTCTTTTAAGGGCCTGATTTATATTATCAAATTTATATTTTAGTCTGCTTTTCAATCTATGTCCTGAGCTGTTTTGTAGAAAAGTTTCTTGTGATTAATGTGAACTTCCAGTGCTTCTGAATAGGATATTACTCACTACTAGGAGATTTATTTCCTCTTAAATTTGTCTGCATTTATGTTTTCAAAATTTAGTCAGTCATAAAGGAGCACAATGACACAGGACCATCTAGCTTAAAATTAAAAATTAATCAAGTTTTTTCTGACTACAACTATTTTGCATGATCTTGAGTAAAATCATTCCTAATATCTTCATATTCTTGATAGTACTTTTTATTGTACTCTCTAAAGGATTTATTGTAAACTGAAATCCGTGTGCTATTTTCTAATTGAAAAATTTGAGTGGATGCAAATTCTTGTTTTTGAGGCTTCTGAATATAATTTTCAAACAGTAAACCATATAGTTCAATGAAAACATTATTTTAAAATATTGAAAACTCTTATTTAGGCTAGCTAGTTGCTGAGAGACAGTAGTGTACCACAGTGATGGTTAGCTCAGCTTTCATTCAGGTAGAATTCTATCATTTTCAATAAGGAAAAATAAACCTTTGTCATCTTTAGAAACATCCTTCATACAATTGACAGTTGACAGGTTGAAGAAAATGTTACTGTCAGGTCTTATTTTCCACTCAAGTGAGGAATAAAAATAGGTTTGAATGATTTTTAAAAATCTATTTTAAAATTATTTCAAGATGGATAAAATGCTCTTAATTTTTATATGCATATCAGAATTGATCTTCCAGTTGCTTTAGGGAGGGTCAGCAAAGTGTAGCTCAAGGAGAGATCGTCTAACAGTAAAGTTCCTATGATTTTTACTTGTAAAAAGTCAAGTACAGTTGATTTGATTGTAATAGGATATTGCTGCAAGTTTTATGATTGGATTCTTAGGAGATATAAGATATAAATATTCTTTCTATTATTGCTTATCAAGTGATCTGATTTTCATGACTGATGATCACGATTCTGGTATGAACTAAAAGTGGGAGTTTTGGCATATGCTCTGGACAGTCATATATGTTAGCAAATATGTATATGCCTTGGACAATCATGTTATTAGTACACATTGATTAGACCTGTTTTAAAAATCGCTTTGCTATTAATGATTTAAAATAACCACGCAGTATAATATATGGATTACCATGTTGGAAACACATGAATACCTACTTAGAGATTAGAAAAAATATGATTAAGTGCTTATTTCCTGATTTAGAAAAGCTAGTTTTTTGGCTTTCAGTTAAATCAGCGTGTTTTTTTTCCCCCTAGAAGCAGCCATCTTGTTTTAAGACCGATTTTATTTCTTTCGTGAAATTGGTTCGGAAATGAATATGGACGATAGAAAAGGACTAAACCACTTTATGATCATTTTGGCAGGGCTCTCTACATTTAAAGCGCTATCTTATTTGCGAACTTACTAAAATGCTATCTTCTTATATTTAGTTGACAGAAAAGGATGTTTTAACTTAGTAATAATATGCTTAAACCCAGGCATATTATATATTAATGTTAAATGTTGGGCTGTACCATGTTTCCATACATATTTTTTTTCTCGAAGCTTATACTTTATGGCTAACTTCAAAGTGATATATTAATAGCCCCTGTTGTCACCTCCACCCTCAAATCCTGATTTCATTTTTCTGACTATGCTAAGTAGTTCTTTTTATTTGTTGGTTGCCTTTTTTTTTTTTTTTTAATTTCTCAAGTCTACCCGGAATCTTTCTCCCGCAAAAGGTACTGATAAGAGTATAGGTACCTCTAAAAATGAAGCAGTTGGGGTCAAGATGCATTATATTAAGTCAGAGCCTTTTTGTCTCTGAAATATAGGCTCTTCCTATCACATTAGAACAAATCTTTCTTGTGGGTTCTCATAGATTATTTTACAAGTAAATTCATATTTGTTACTAAAAATTATGAGAGTGTATCAACTGACTGCTATATTTTCTGTCATGTTTTGTATTTCTGGATACATTTAGAAAACCAAGTGACCTAATAAACTTTACTAAAAATTTATACTATACTGCTTACTACTGCATGTGTTTGATGATGGCTGGGAACATTATTCTCATGTACTGCAGTAAAAGCAGAGCTTCCGTAAGATTAATTTCAAAAGTAACCTGACTTAGCCTGATTAAGCTGGGCACAGTGAAATATTACTTATGTCACTTATGAAAAACTGCTTCAGTTCATTAGAGGTAGGATTTTGGGTGGTTGTAGATGTAGTGTAAAGGCAATAAATGCATGTTTTAATAACAGATACATGTATCGCGGTTAAAGTTCAGGTACGAGTTGACCATTTTTGCGCAGAAAACTTTCCTCTGATATCTAGCATCTGTTTTTCTTTGGCTAGTGAGAAGACTAAAATAACTTGAATGTTCAAAGTGACCTTTTGTTTTTAAATGAACTAACAAATACCTTTTGTTTTTTTTCTTGCTGTTTCCAAGCTGTCAGAGTTTCCATTTTAAAATTTATTAATTATTTATATATGTAAAAACTATAATTAAGAATTAGCTCTTGCCTCTTTCCCTGGAAATTATAAAAGTAAATGAAAGTATTTTTATATGAAACATGCAGTGTTGTGGTTTGAATTAAATGAGGTTATGGCATAGTTAGGTTGGATAATTATAGTGCAAATTGTTATCTAGGTTGTGATGATGACAGACATGATACTTGATGTTTTATATTTTGTAGATGTCAGTGGGATATACAACTTTGTTACATTTACTGAACTCAATAATGTATAGACAACTTCACATGCTTACATTTTTAATAGTTTTTAATTTTATGGAGACAAATGAGAATGGGGGAAAAAGGAAAAAATAATTCTAAGTATGGGAAATTATCTTTTGTGTCTAACAATTAGGTTAAACAAAGTGGGAGCAAATGAGCCTAGTTCCCCTTCTATTGTTTCAGGGCAAGAAAATACAGACAGATGTCGGAATGTGGAAGCGGTGACCTCTGACTTGCACAGCATGGCCACTGCCCTGGCACACAAGTGTCCTGAGCCACCATCGTAGCAGGATGGGTTTTTGAAGTGACTGACACTTTGAGATGGAGATCTTGAAACTGATTCTGTGGCTATTTGCAGACCTCCAAAGTATCAGTCTTTTTAGTTTTCATTTTAAGTTTCTCACCTTACCATTTATGAAAATGTTTCTTTGGCTCAGACAGAGCTTTTGTGGCTTCCGGATGGCTTCTGTGTCCATATAGTCGCTATAAATCTTTGCCTCCCAATAATTTTATTCAACATGTTGGGATAATGGAGGCTAAGGGAAGCTCAGATGTATGGTTCTGCTGCAGCAAAGTGTTTGCCTGCTTTATTTAGCTAATACTTTTTTTTTCTTTTTTCTTTTTTTTTTTTTTTTAACAGACAGATGAAAGCAGTGGTTTTGTTAAAGACCTTTTCTTTTAGCCTCTGCTCTGCAATCTCGCCAGTAACCCCTGGGTTCAGACAGACCATTAATGTTTTAGATACTGTGGCATTCAGTGCTTTCTTCATATATTTGTTTACTGTTACTGCTTCAATAAACTTTTACGCCTATTTCAGTAGTTTTCTGGCGGGAGCTCTGTTTATTAAAATTTAGTGACCCAGCACTAAGAGGGGTACAGTTCAAATAGTGGTGCTTCTGACAGGGTTTTGTGTCAAACTAGAGAAAATAATGGGGAAACGAAAGCTGCCAAAATGTGTCTCCCAATTACTAATTAATAAGGAGAGAAGGGACCTCAGTGATAGATCTGGTGTCTGCCATTGCAGCAACTTGGGATACTTTATTTTAAATACTGTATAAAACAAATTAAACATCAGACAACGTAGCACCCAGATATTTTGTATCACAAGTGATACAAATTTTTTAAAGTCTGTGAAAAGCCAGGCAAAAAACAAAATTTGAAATGAAATCTTTGTACTCTTTACCTATAGTATCAAAATATAAAGCTATTCTAAAGAGTATTTCCCTGATTAATAAGCAATTCCTTTATTCTTATTAATATTTTAGTTACAGACATGATAGTGTTCTTCTTGGTTTCAGTATGGGTGTAGCATTGTATACATACTTTATTGTCAACAAAGATTCAAGGAAACATTTAAAAATTTTCCCACCATATGCTTGTCATTAATATTTTGAAAATTACTGTAATTGAAGAACAGAACCTCCCCCACTTGCCAAATATATATATATATATGTTTTTGCCATCTCAGAGGTTCCAGTCTTTTTCTGGCAGTGTTCCCACTATGGTTGCTAGAACCATAATTAAATGCCTGTTATTAGTGTATTTTTTCCATAGCATTTACAGCATCAAAAGCAAAGGGTCTTGTATGGAACTATAGCTGTCAAGGGAACAATGAAAACTAATTACACACTCTGCTATCACCATAGTCAACTATACTCTTGGGAAGACAACATGACAGAGGTGGTGTGTGTTGAGGGGGTGGGTATATGTATACACGATATTCCATAAGAATATGTACACCTAAGGTCAGACATACCTATTGGTTTACCTTTATCCTCTGTTCTCTGAAGGAAAAAAAAATGTAGAAAGGACTACTAATTTAGTTAATTAAAATGAAAAAATGCAGTTCTTTGTTAGGAAGGGTCTCCCTATTTTAGCATTCTTCCTTTATAATATGAACTGAGAGAACCAGCAATATCTATGAGTCTGAATATCTCATTATTTTGAATATTATTTTGGCATGGTCTTGTTATCAATACATATATTAACATATCTGACTATTATCATTACGTCTTTTGCAAATTCTTTTTTTTTTACTTAGCTCTAGATTTTTCATTGACATCTGGTTATTTGAGAGCTAATCACTTCATTTATTATGTAAATCTCTCTATTGCTATTTTTCTCTTTTGATGGCTTTTGGCCATTTTATTGTCTCTGGGTCTGTAGACCTATGGATAGATTTGAGAAAGAAAAGGAAACTAAAAAAAAAAAAAAAAGGAAAACCCAAAAAACTCAAACTTTTAGCAGCTTGGATAGAAGATTTGGTAAGGGAAGACCTTAAAGCGATTGAATAACGTGAAGTTTTGGAATCAATTTTGGATTTCAGTCATCCACGCCATCCCTCTTCTCTGGTACCACATAGAATCAGAACTTGGCCCTATATAATGTTTTCCATTACTATTTTCATTCCTAGGGTGAGCACTCTTAGCTGTATCTAAAACCAAAGCCAAATAGATGAATTCAGCAAATACATGTTGACTTGAACTTATTTTTCCAAAGTTTTCACACTGAAGAAATTCTATATTCCTATATTGAATATCTAAAAGTTATCATTGATAAACTATTGAGTGATATTTGCAGAACACTGGGAGACATACAGTGGATTCAGGGATAAGATAACATTTGCACCTGTAAGGAACTTAAGACCATTGTGCAGATATAATAATTTTATACATATAATTATATTACAGAGTATAAAATAGTACCATAAATGTGCCCATGTAGATTTACTTCACAGATATTTATGTCAGGTGTCCACTGTGGGCCAGGTACTGTTCTCAGTACTGGAAATACTGCAGTAAACAGCATATATACAGCATCCCTGTCATCATGAAGCATTCGGTTAGTAATTTCTAGGTCACTGTTTCTCACACTGTAAGGTGAACACAGACCTGGAGATTTCGTTGAAATGCAGACTTTAATTTAGTGGGTCTGGGCTACATAGGGCCCTGACAGTCTGCATTTCTAACAAGCTCCCAGATGACATTGATGCTGCTGGCCCATGAACCGTGGTTTGAACAGCAAGGTTCTAGATAAAATTAAGTGGGAGAGAGATTACTTCTGGCTCTTCTTCAAGGACTCTTGGTTGTATTTGCGCTGAACTTTTCATAGAGTTCTGCAGTTTCTAAAATGGCTCCATATTTATGTGAAGGAAAATTATTTGCCATTTAAAAAGCCCAGAATGCCTAATGTTCCTTCCTAACCACTTTCCTTCAAAACTCAGACAAATAAAACAGACTTTTACATTGAAGTTTATGCTTCATTGAAAATACACCACTAACAAAGGTAATGGGACACGGATTTCATTATAAGATTTGGTCTCTGTAGACAAATTCCACTGGAATAAAAATACTAACCTGGTCCAAAAAGTTTAAGGAGGATACTGTCATAAATGTCTAAAGATATTTATTTGCAAACCCTGCCAAGATGTATTTTATGTGGCAATGCCAGAATTACACCTCAGAAACAGATTTTTAACACTTTCCAACTTAAATCCGTATGGTTAAATTAACCCCAAATGTTCTTTTTACATTAACATAAAAGATGACTAACAGTTTTTCTACTTTCAATGTCTGGGTTTCTTGTGGGTGGCTTTCAGGAGCCTGTAATTTCAATGGAGTTATAAAAGACTTGGGACAAAATGCGTTCTTTCTGTAAAGTTCTATGATTCTAGTGGTCTTAGTGAGAAACTTTTGCTCCTGTAGAGTCTAGGTAATATAAGATCTGCAAATATGCTTCCGCTTTCCTCACAGCGTATATATTATTTGCTTTTTCAAAGCAAATCTTTGTATTAACAAGTAAGGAATGGAACTAGTTAAATTCAGAAGATTACTCTGTGTTTTTTGTTTTTTGTTTTTACTGATCTTCACTCTGTGTATATAAATACAATATTACTAATCTAAATGAGCTTTCAAGTCTTTGAAAGCATCAGTTAAGTAGAGTGACTTAATTGAAATGTACCTCTATGGAATGATTATTTTTAAAAAAGATAAAACGGTTTGTACTTTAAGTCAGGTGTATTTTTATGAAAGGAAACAGATGAACAGGACAGTGACCACTTAAGTATTCTTTTATTTTAAAAAGAAATTTTTACCAACAATTTTTGATAGTTAATTTTAAAACAGAAGCAAATATTTTTCTTTTTAAATCCTCAATGGGTTTAATTAGAACATTGGGTACTATTTCATAATAACTATGAATATTATTAAGAATAGTAAATCAAGACAGTACTGTTTTGTTTGTAAGTTTATGTTTATGTTCACCGTGGTGTAAACGAGGGTTCTCAAACAGTGAATTTGGGGGTGACAAGCACTTAGCGTTTCCAGTTTTATGGTTCTCATAGATCCTGAAATGCGAGAACCTTCTGTGACTCTGTGTGAACTTAAGTGGCTCCTAAAAAAGAACTATGCTGTATGCTTCAAAGACTGTTAAATTTAGGAATAGGAATGGATTTGTTGAAAATAGAGTTGATATACCTAAGATTTGTGTTTTACATGAAGTAGAAGATGCTCAGTAGTTCTTAATACTGTTTTTCACCTCCATTTTTAAAAAAAGAAAATAAGCACATTAAATTGTTTTTATTTAACTCAAAGTTATTAACAGTGACTTGTCATCATATTAATAGGTTGTAACCAAGTTCTTCGGTAATAGGTTGTAACCAAGTTCTTCCATATACTAATATATGTTCCTATACAGATTTAACTGCATATAGTAAAAACATTGTGTTTATGTACTTTTTTGTTTTGAATTTTTACAATAGCAACTATTACAGATCAAACTTCAAATTTGTTTGGGTGTTGGATAGGCAAGGACTCAGAAAGTAAGATATTAAAAAACCTATATCAGATTAGATTTGTCACTTGTCTGTTAAAATTTTTTGGTTTTATTTCAGAGCTAATTAAATTTCAGCTCTATTTGAGTTGTAAGTATGCCATTTATAGTGGTGAATCTAAGCCTCAGTTTCTTCACCCTAATAAATAAATGGGTATAATAAAAATATCTCCCTCAGACTTGTGAAAATTTAAAGGAATGTGTATATGTGACAGGACTTTAAAAACTGATATAAAACTTGTAAAAAGAATAAAGTCAATCATACTTCAATAAATTGGGGGGAAAATAGAGATGTAAGGGGAGTTACCTCACTTTGAACCTCACTTTATATATATTCTTGTGAATCTCACTTTATATATATTCTCGTAAGTTGCATAGAAAATACATTCTTACAAATAAAACTTATTTTAAAAGCATCACAGAAGAGTTGAATTTTTAAAAGATAGACCAAATTGTATCATTTTGTAATATATGTTGTTCCTGAGAGATGATTTGTACATTTACATTGGGTTTTATTTAAAGGAATTTACATTTTAGGTTTTATCTTGTGATTTCTAAAAGAGTAATAATGTGTAAAGACTGACTCTCGAGAGGCAAGTCTTCCAGGACCTTCTTCCCGGGAAAGGGATTTTGAATCTCCTTTGTAAAATTGGCCAGGTTTATTTTTAATGTCCTCCCTTCCCCTCTCAGTTTGTCTCTGCTATATTGTTTCTTCTTTGACTTCTAAAACCCTGATATTCTACTTTGGACTTCATAGTTATAATGAGATATCTCCATCTCAAAGGAGAAATTAATGAATACCGACATCCTCTTGGAGAATGCTTGTATTTCCAATGAGGAGCTTGTTGAAACAAATCAATTCCTGTCTGGGCCTGCTCCTTACGGTCAGCTGGGCTGTCCCTGGGATCCTTGGATTTTTCTGAATTCTGCTGCCAGGAGAGCAGGGTTTAGCCTCTTGACGCTCTGCTTGAGAACTCTTGCTATTGACTATCTTAAACTTAGTACATATTATATACACATTGATGTTAGAGGTATAAATAGATCATAACAACATGTAGCTGAGAAAGGAAACAGGATTTGTCAAGGAACACATATTTTAATGCATTGAAACCTGAGTAATACATTACTGCCAAAGGGCTGCTTTCCTATAGAATTGTCCGGTGGTTATTCAAAGCCAGTTTTACTTCCTATGTTTATAGTTATTTAGATGGATAGCAAATATGCCAGTTACTTTTTTAAAAATTTCCATCATATACTTAGATAATCATTTTGTAATGTTGTTTTACTCCTGAAGGTACAAACCTCATTTATGCCAGAAAAAGGTAATTCATAAGGGAAATTATCAATGATCCTTATTCGCTGTACCCAGAAATTTAGTGATGTTGGTGGGCAGAACTTGGCCACTAGTAATAAAAATACTGGGTCTAACATAAGCCATACCAAAATTATTTGAAAGAACACTGTGAACTCTGCATAACAGATTTCTCTTAAAAGTACAGCATTTTAATATTTACAATCGCTGTGCTCATAGGAAAGCTAGATTTACCTTTGTTGCTCTTATATCATTTTGTACAAAAGCAGGTTTCTTTTTTCCTGCTAAATTGGAAGTTAAAATTTGTCAAGGGAATGAGCTTGCTATGAGTTTATTTCAAGTTTGAAGCTTGGTAATTTTATGTTACTTGGATTCCATGTCTGATGAATGATATTAGTTACAGTCCCTCCCTTGCTCCAGGCTTGCTTTCTTGGCAAAAGGGTAGTCAAGAAGTTTAAATTTTGATAACTTACTTATTGATATTTTGTGTTATTAAAATACTAATTCCTTATATTCTTGTACATAAGTTAAAGAATATCAGCCAAAGACTGCATCTTAGCCAGGCTTACTCAGCATTTTTTTTTTTCCATGAGAGCATGTTGATTGATCAGATTGCATGTGTATAGCTATCCAGTAATTCCTTAAGGTATTGAAATGATTGGATTGAGTTGCAGCTTAATTATTCAGCTTTTATTAATATGGTAAATAATGTACTAAAGGCTAGAGCTGAACAGATTCCAGTGCATGTGATGAATTTAGACAGTTGAACAGGCTAATCCTGGTGCATCACCTTTTACCTCTATTTTTTTTTGGAGGGAGGAATGGTTTGAATTATCTCTATTTCTCTTTGTGAAAGGCTGAGTTATGTCAATGTATTTTACATGTTTAAAATACAGAAGATGCTCTTTAGTACTAAGGTTGTCATAAACTAGAATTTTAACTTTGGACAGTTGTAAATTCTCTTCAATTTCTCTTTTTAAAGTTTTTAGATCATTTGGCTCTGTTCTTATGGAAATGTTGCAAAATGTGAATGGAATATACAGTTGAGTCTTTAAGCAAAAGGAACAAAGTCTACTTAATGATTTGAATGGAATAATGAGTATTATAGTTGGTTATGGCAGACAACTATGAATTTCTTCCTTAGGTATCTAACAAATCGTTAGTAATTTTATATAGCCTTAATCATTTTGGTAAAATTTCCCAACTGTCACTTTGGGTTAGTTCTATGGCAATTGACCTTTAAAAAAAAAGTTTAAACCAACTGGCAAATACAAAAATCCTTACGGTTAAGTAGTTTCATATTTAATATAGAAGTTCTGTCTATATTTGTGTCAACAGAAGGCAATGTAAACCCACAGGGAAGCTTTATTGGCTCTAATGTGGTATTAGAACGAACTATCCATCTTACCTCCCACATGCTGTCCCATAGTAAGCCTCTTTTACTGGTGGGAAGAGAGTATTTGTGACTTTTTTTTCCTAGTCACTCCCTTCATAGCCATAGATTAACCTTTCCAATCTATTGCAAAGATAACAGGCATACTTACTAGTGTTTATCATAGCATACTCTTAATTCATGGGGTTTGGTAATCACAGCTTCATTTTGTAATCACATATTGATAGTATACATAAGACCTGGTTTGGAATTCAGTCGTGGAGTTTGGGTTAACTTCACCTAGAGCTCTTGCATTACCATTCTGGGCAGAGTAGGCAAACATTGGCAAGCTCTTGAGTGGTTGATAGGATCAGGACTCTGCTCACAAGATATGCATGGGTCACATTAAGTAGATTTGCACTGCAGCCTGAATATGGAGTTTTAAGACTGCAATAATCAGTGTTGGAAGACGATTGGTTTTTCTTGTTATAAATTGCTAATTAGTATTGAAAATCTAACCTGTTTTGTTGAACAGCCTCTCTTATTTTCTCTGAGAAAGTGGTTTGGACAGTAATCTATTTATCTCTATACCCCTCTTCCCTCTAGTTAAAATAAAATCTAGAAACCTCTGGGGACTCCCCCTTTTGAGTTGTGCTTGGAAGGAGCTTTAAAACAGTGCCTCCAAACTGAAGTAAATATTGACTGGGTCTGGGGCTGAGCCCTGCTCAAAGCCTCCTATTGTTCCTCCTTAGTCAGCACTCCAGAGCGGGCTCAAGTATGCATGTGTTAGGAAAAGAAGAAAGGCTGTGGAGGGAAATTAACAGGGCCCACAGCTGAACTCATAAATGCACCATATAGAGGAAAGGGAAGCTGACTACAAAGCCAGCTGGAGCTTACACTGGGTTATGGAGAACTTAGGAGACTGAAGTGCAGAAATGCTGACCAGCCTGTCTGCTTTAGTGAAGTTTAAGGTACACAAAGCTGCTTGTCTTGGTGGGTCCAGCCCATTTCTGAGTGAAACCTTTGTGTCAGTGATGCTGTCTTCTCAAGGAGATGTAAATTGCAGGATTTTGGTGAACTTGGAAGAAAGTAAAAGGGTAAACCCTCAGATTCCAGAATGATGCTTCTCCCTCCCTGGTACCTGTTCTGATGCCTCTGTCAGCCTTCCCTCTTTCAGCTGTCATGTCGGATTACACACTCTCTTGGGTCTCCTAAGTGCCTTGGCATCCCTGGGGCATCAGATGGGTGAGGGAGAACCATATGCCATTTGAAATGAAAGTTCTGAAGAGGAGATGTTCTTATTATATGAAAATTTTAAACTTTTTTTTTTTTAGAAAAAGAAAATTAAATCATTTAAATATGGAACAGATTCCCTTGGTTAAAGTGGAGTACTTTGAGAAAAAGCTGCTTGTATTTTTACCATTCAGTTTAAGAACCCAAACAAACAGCTGGCTGACTTATGTTTTAGTGAAAACCATCCCGTACATTTACTAACTAGAAAAGTAAACATCCTTAAAAAGAAATTATTGTGTGTGTTGACTACAAAGTAATTGTTAATAAATACACAGTAAAACCAATAGCATATTTGGATTGTTAATTCATTTCCACTGATATTGTAAGCATGCTTTTAAATTTGTAGTCTTCTGTGATATTTGATGTGAACATATCAGTGCTAAAGACCACATGCAGGCAAATACCAGGACAATTAGAAAATTCTTTGACTGCCAAGGCAATCATCAAACTGTTCTGCTTCATTCAGGCCACTAATATATTAGAACAATAGTGTCACAATAAAGCATGAAATGCTATGGACAGAGAGAGAGAAAGCACATCTGTTCAGGGGTATCAGAAACTACTTTCTGGAGAGGAATAATTTAGTCTAGACCTTGAACAATGGATATGATTTTAAAAGAGATGGGGCAAGTAGCTGAAGAATATTCCAGGGATCCTTAGGAACGGGAGCAAAGGCCTACTGGCTGTAACCTTGTATATGGATTTGGGGAATAAACAGAAAGTAGTTTATTCAGGGTGGAGGGGATCTAGTGAAAGTACCTGCATCATGGGCTGAAGAGGTAGGTTGGTCAAGTTGTGGAGTGTGAATTTAAGGTTGTGATTTTTGTTTTTGACTTTTTAAAGACTTTATTTATTTAGAGCAGCTTTAGGTTCACAGCAATATTGAGAGGATGGTACAGAGATATCTCATATACTTCCTACCCCCACACATACACGAGGCTGCATTTTTAGTAGGGGAAGGAGGACCATTATATTGCATTGTTCTTTGTAACAGATGGATTAACAGGGTCTTAATATGTATTAGAATTGTTCTGCACTGTTGTATATCTTAGCCACTGTTTAATTGCTTTGTAAATATAACAGAATACTGGTAAATGTTGAAGATCTTCAAATTAGGCTTCATTTATAAGTGGTTAAGTGGTGAGATGATAAAAATCAGAGTAATTTTAATATTTCCAGATGAAACTTAGGGTGCTCTATTATATCTGAATTGTTTCCCTGACATGTGGATTAAGCAATTGTTTTCAAAGCTTTTTTTTTTTTTTTTTGCCAAAAAACCATTGTTCACAAAAATCATTAGCGAAAGTCTAATGTGTAAAACGGAAAAACAAATGCCAAACCACCAAGCAAACATGAAGTTGTAGTTGGAGAGATTGGGCGGTCGGCTGTGCTCTGTTCCCAGGCTTCTTGAGAGGCCTGCGAGGACCCCCTATGGCTCTTTGAATCATGTTTTCAAAACCTTCCTAGTTAGAGTACAGGCTTTGGCATTTACTTAGGGGCGAATAGAAACAATGCTGTGGAAGAGATTCATTTTTGCTTTATAGGCCACAGAAGTACTTATGTGCCCCTCTAGGAATTGACTTGAATAGCTCCCATTTATTGAGCACTTACTGTGTATGAGCACAGTCCTTTACAGACTAAATCATCATTTTTAAAAATCCTGACAAAAGCTCTTGTGAGGGAAGTCTTATAATTCTTGTTTTGCTGCTGAGAAAACTGATTTTTACATACTTTATACTAGCCAAAGGTCCCTTGGCTAGTAAATGGCCCTTACCACTCAGCTGGGCTATGTGGAGTGATATAGTTTGTCTAACAGAACTTGATGAAATGTTGAAGGGTGACCTTGGGGCAGAATTTCCAAGGAGGTGTAGTGGAGGAGAATGATAGGGACTATATGCTAATATGAAAAGAGTATTAAAAATGCACATTTTTATTCCTCTTTGTTGAGCATTTAATGGACTGAGGTAGCAAGCCATAATTTGGCATCCACTACAAATAACTAGTATAACCGGAGGTTAAATGTTTCGTGGACTGGTTCTTTGGAGCTAATTGTGAGGCCATGTGTATGTACAATCTGTATATACAACCAAATTGCTAGGGATTCACATACCACTGGCCCTTCTTGCCTGCATGCAGGTAAGCTTGGTTCCTGAAGGCTGGCAAAGATATAGAGCTATTTTTGAAGACTTTCAGAAGAAATTCTGGATATTCGCTGAATAAAAGTTTTAGAATTTAGCAATCATACAGTCAGGAAATTTTCCTCTATAGTCAACCTAAATTATTTCACTTAAAGTCAGTTTTGGTTTACATAATAACAATATACGTTTACTTAAGAATTTTAAATGCAGATTTTGCTTTCTGTATTATAAGCACATTTTGAGCAAGAAATAATCATTTTTAAGCTATAGGGAACAATACATAGATGCTTGAAGTGACTCTGCATTGTGTCCCAAATCCCTCACTTTCATCTTAGTTTCCCTTCCTTTTGTTTCATTCCTTCACAAGAGTTCTTGCCATAGAGCTTAACAGCCAGTAAATTCTTCCTGATTAGTTTCAAAGACAGAAGTCTCCTGATAGGCAGTGAGTGGATCAGGTTCTCACCTAATCTCCAGAGAGACAACATGTAAGGGGAAGAAAGGGTTTGACACTTTATCCATTATGTACCTCTCTGCTTTGCCAGACTAACCCAAGTCTTTTCGTTGAATTGCGTGTCTGCAAACATTAGGCAATTCATTCCTTAGCACAGCCGTTTGTACCTCTGCAGTGGAAGTTGTTACCCCATCTTCTAATTTAGTTGTTTATATGGGTAATATTAGTATATGAGTTATACTATAGTTTATATATGTTATCTGCATTTTTGTATGTGTTCCCATTACTAGATTCTAAGATTCTTGAGGTCAGAGATTGAGTCATGGCAAAAACACCATACTCAAGGGCTGGCCCATGATGCTTAAGAACTTGAGGTGGGTTGGTTCTGGGTACACTTCTCTGCTCCTCCACTGACTACTTGCTGTGGTCCTAGACAAGTTACTTAATCATTCCCTGTTTCATCTTTCTCATTTATATATGGAAATACTAATCTATTTGTCTGATAGAGTTACTGTGATGATTAAATGATGTATTATTAAACATAAAGCATAGAAAAATGCCTGGCGCATAGTATGTGGTCAATAAATTTTAGCTATTAATACTTTCAAATGTATTTCTGTATTATTATATAAAAATACCATATAATTATACAGAGATATGTCAAAGAGAGAGCATAGTCTAACTTTAGAGTTGGGGTGACCTGGGATCAAATGCTGCCTCTTTTCTCCAACCCTCAGTTTTCACTTATGTAAAATAGGGAGGATGTATAATTTGCAAAATTGTGTTGATTCAGTGAGAAAGTAAATGCATGTAAAATGCCTGGTGCATAATTTTGGATCCATGAAATCTACATATTATTCATTTTTATTATTCTGATTCATTAACATGGAGAATTAGTCATTTGAGGATTAGCCTATGAGTTGTCTGCCCATAGTGTGCCTCTCTTCATTTCAGTTTATTGGCTGCCTGTTGCCAGATGTTTTGCCAGCCTAACTAAATTCATGTATTGATTTGTGAGAAAATTATTCTTTTTGATTTTATCAGTTTGGAAGATGAAAAAATATCTTTTAAAAAAATACCAAGGCCTGGAGTCAGGTTTTTTATTTTCTACCAACTAGATGTTTACCTTAATCAAGTCATCGATTGCTCTGGGACTCTGTTTTTCATCTTTACAAGGTGATTGAATTAGTCGATGTCTTAGGCGAGAGCATCTCACTTAGAAGATCCGAGATGTGGCAAGGCCTTGACACTATTTAACTGTTTGACCTTGGGCAAGTCACTTAACCTTGGTCAAGTCGTGTTTCCTCATCTGTGAAATGAGGGGATTGTTGTCTTCTGGGAGGTCATTTTCGACTTCATTAATCTATCAGCCTTTAAAACTTCTTTGTTTAAAACTTATAATTTACTTCTCCCCAACCCTCCAATTTTGTTTTTTCAGTTTAGAGGAACTAATACATACATATTTACATTGTGTAAACTTTTGAAGAGGACACAGAAGTTTTCTTTTTTACTTTCAAACATGACTCTAAAGATTTTATTAAAAGGATTTTTTTTTTTCTGTTTTGTTTTCAGACATGGCTTTAAATATTTATATCTGGAAAACCACACTGAAGTTACAATTAGTCAGTAATAAAAATAATGTGTGACATATATTCAACTACCCAAACCATCCAACATCCCTTATCAGAGTTGATGAGTTGAATCCTGAAGTTTGACGCAGGGAGATCGCAACTGTGCTGTATCTGAGTAAACTCTTAATTTAGACTAATTCTAAGAATTAAAAATGGTTTTAAAAAATCTAAGTGCTTCAAAAGAAGAAAAAGAAGAGCCTAGAATAAAATGTTTTCAATTCACAGCTATAAAATGTACCACAAATTGAAACTATTTGGTTTTCATTTGTTTTCCCTTTGCATTTGGAAGGAAGCAAGAAGTAGAATAAGAATTTTTAAACATTGGGTAATTGTATAAGTATTTTAATTCAGCAAACAATTATGCAATATAAGTATTTTAGTTACATAAATATGACTCCATTGTCACACCCTTTTATTGCATGTTTGACAAAGCTCAACTAATTTTATACATCTTTCATGTGATTATTAAAAATATATAAATAATGTCATAGTAAGCTTTATAATATGAAATGAACTTTTCAAAACTCGCTTTAATAATCAGTGAGAACCTAAGTGAATAAGACATGTTGATTCTTTAAAGTAAGTTCCAAGATGCCAGTTCTCTTTGCAAGAATGATTTAGCCAAAAAATCAGTTAAACTTTTTTTCAGTGAAACTTTAAGTAAGTTACTAAATGCATTTGCATCAAGATGATGGTAAGTATAGAAATAGATATATAAACAGAAATGCCTAAATATTATCTAATCCACCTGTTTAATGCCCTTCTTGCTTTGGACAGCCTTGCTTATAGACCTCATTTATTGGAGTTGCCTGGCCCACTCAGGGTCTGTTTTCTCTGCAGTTTCTAGTCAAATTATTCCTAATCAGTTTCATGGGTAAATTGGACTGGATTCACCCCATTTCCTGTGACAGTGTGAGTTTTCGGTGGACTAATCACAGTCACAGAGCACAGTGATGTGTCCTCTTAGAGGTTAGGCTTGTTCTCATCCAAGTAGATTGATTTGTGAGCAGCAGCCATTACCGACAGTAAAATGTGTGTTTGCTGGTGTTTCTGCATTTAGTAATTTGTTGGACATGAACTGAATGTTTTTCATTTCCTTGTTATCTAATAAAAGCTGTTCAACTTAACTTAATCCAAGTTGAACTTTTGTGGAATCTATTTTATCCCTCTCCGTTATTTTATAATTCTGTAATCTTAAATTTTTTGATGATCAGAATGAGCATTAAAGTAGGTCTGTTTTACTAATAATTATTTCCAGTTACCAATATAGCTATTTTCATTGAAAGACATTCATTAAATAAGAGCTCATTATAATTGCAATGCCAATTATGGGGCTATGATTTTGAACTATGTTTCTCTTTTATAAATATTGAGTTACTGTTAATTAATTGTAGACAGTTATACCCACGATGCATTGAGATGCTGAAGAAAGTGTATATAGTAGCTACATATTTACACCAAGAAGTTTGCTTGTCTGGCTCTTAAATTTCCAGAATTGAATACGATAGAAATAGGTTGATATTTTGTTAAGATGCAAAATAAATCATTTTACTTAAATACATACATATACTGCATTTTACATAATCTTATCAACTATATTTCATTTTCTTGTGTTTTATATTGTCAGGGTGATAACATCACAAAGATGCTATTTTTGAAAAAATTTTGCATTATAGGGGCTTTATGCATTTCATAATTGTCTTTGATATGTTATTTAAAATATGCTTAATAGTTGCCTACAATGTATTGACAGTCATATTCAAAAGTCTCAATTTCAGTGGAATATATATAATAAAATACTATTTCTGGAGAAACTTAGAGAACTGACCCAAATGTCTGTACTTTTCACATACAAGAAAATCCCATACAATGAAGCTTTTTAAATAAGCTTTAAAAAAATTTATTTGTGGTCAAGGACATTCTATATTAAGAACCACTTTCAGTGATAGTACCCACTGATAGTAAGTAGAAGTATCCCCCTCACCATGTAAATATTTTTTTCAGAAGCAGTTGAATGTTTTCTCAACAGCTTCCCGTTTCAATAAGATATGCACAAAATGAGTCAATATGTGTGACCCTTTCTGTCTCAGTGTTTACGGGGAGATCCAGGAACTCAAGTAGATTTGTAAAAGGAAGAACTAGTACCAACATGTTTAATCAGTATTACCCTTTACTATCCCTCAGTAATATTTATCTCACCTCACTGGACATTAATACCAGATACTTATAATCTACTTGGTTTCTTTGTGTTTACAGTAGTCAACATAGTGCTTGGCACACAGTAGGCATGTTGTAGAATTTTTAAAATATGAGAATGATAATGCCTTTAAGCATATAGTATCTTTAAATTTTTCAAAAATGTTTTGTATATAAGATGTACGACATGTACACCATGATATATGTATATCATGTTTTGATATACAGAGTGAAATAATTACCATAGTCAAGGAAATCAGTTTATCCAATCTATCCCTTTTAGCATACTTTCAGTATACAACACAATATTACTAACTATAGCCATCATGCTGTACATTCCATCTCTAGACTGCAACTGCGTACTCTTTACTTTAGATACTAATTACTAAGCATATAGTGTCTGTTAGATTCTGCTCGCCTATCATTTCACAGAAAAAGAGCTGTGCTTTAGTTAACCAATTTTTTATTTGTTAATTGGAAGCCAGAGCTAACCTATGATTATTCTTCACAGCAGAAGTGTAAATAGATCCTTATCCATTGTTTCTCTCAGCTGCATTGGTCTCAGCCTCTTAGGTATTTGAAAAGATAGATTGATGATGGCAAAACAGGTGACGGCTTCAGGCCACAGGGAATATGTGGTCAAATGAGTTTGGCTCTATTAATGGTACTGAATCCATATTTATCTGGAGAAAACAATAATAGCTAAGTAGCTAATTTGATCAAGGTTTAGAATGAGTCTTTTATTGTTGTTTTAGCAATCTCCAAATCAAGAGTTGCATCTTTAAACATGCCTAACACTTTTAAACATTTGGGGGCTGTTCTGTAAAGAATTCATGACTTTAAGTATGTGTAATATCCATAAGATGTGAATGAAAAGAACTACCCCTGCCCAATCTTTCTGAAGTGAGAATCAGACAAAAATATTTATTTGTTCTGGTGTTTTAGGGTGAATTTAATGACTAGATTGACTATAAAACTTGATTCAGTATAGTGTGAATAAATTGGTTTAAATGGCACTAAAAACACTCTTATACATACCAAGATTTGCTAGATATAAACTTGGCAGAGTAATTAACATGTGAATAGTGAATGCCACTTACAAGGACTTTTAAACAAATTATGAAGGGTAGTACAAATTTAATTCGGTCAGTTGGGAAAAATACTTTGGATAAAATACAGGTGAACAGTTTAGTGCTACACAAGTTTAAAGGTAGCCCGGAAATTACTTCAACTTCTACAAGGCAGATTTACTGATCTTTATGTCCCCTTGTTTGAAGCTTGTCACATAATAGATATATATTTTCTGGATGTATTTAACCCATGTCTGGATAGCTGAAGACATTTGTAAGTCATGGCATTATATAATTGACTCTAAATAACTAATGCATGTGGGGCTTAATACCTAGGTGATGGATTGATAGGTGCAGCAAACCACCATGGCACATGTTTACCTAAAAAACCTGCACATCCTACACATGTATCCCAGAACTTAAAATTTGAAAAACAGAACAGGCCAGGGGTGGTGGCTCACGCCTGTAATCCCAGCACTTTGAGAGGCTGAGGTGGGCAGATCACTTGAGGTTGGGAGTTTGAGACCGGCCTGACCAACCTGGAGAAACCCCATCTCTACTAAAAATACAAAATTAGCCAGGTATTGTGGCACATGCCTGTAATCCCAGCTACTCAGGAGGCTGAGGCAGCAGAATTGCTTGAACCCAGGAGACGGAGGTTGCAGTGAGCCGAGATTGCACCATTGCACTCCAAACTGGGTGGCAGGGCAAGACTGTCTCAAAAAAACAAACAAAAAACAAAACAAAAAAAAGTAGACAGTAGTCACTTAAAATTTGTTGAGGAAATTCACTTCTTAAACTCTTGATTGAGCATCTATTATGTGTCAGTTACCAACTAGGTAATTAACAAAGATTTTTTGATGACAAAATAAACAGTTATTCATGAAAAAAATAACTGGATTTGTCTGCTTGTTACAGCAAAAAGTATACAAGTTTCTATTTACATATGAGATTTCTTTGGATGCAAGTATTTTTTCTGTTTAATGAGCCTATTCTGATAGACCATGTTTTGTTCACTAATTTGAATAAATAATTTTTGAAACGAAGCAAAATGTTCTCATTTTTTTCTACATAATGATTCTTTTTTTTCTCATTTTTTAAGTAAGCACTAAAGTTTTTCTGAAGGTTACTAGAAGATAACAAGTAGCAATATAGTATTTGTCTGACGAATCTGAGCCAAGGTGACTATTTATCACTAATGGAGGATGACGACGGATTTAAGAAGTCATCCCCTGTATTGTCTCCAGCACAAAAACCTTCCGCCTGCATCTTTCAGCTTGTATCACCACTTCTAAAGGATCCATGGGCAAACTGCTGAATTTTTATTAATCAGCTTAACTTAATGAGATGAAAAGACTTTTTCCAAAGAATGGAGAAGGGAGAGACAGATACTGAGAGCTACTCTAATTCTTTTCCATGAAAAAAACATTTTCCTCCCTGATTTTCTAGGGAAGACATGTTCAGTTGTTTCCAGGTAATTCATCCGGCAAGTCTTTCTAATTTTCACACACAGACTTTCTCTAGCCATGTGCTGCCTTTATTATTATTTTTTTTTTTTAAAGAAAATAGACAGCTATAAAGAAGAATTAATGAGAGTTGAGGGGGGAAATACCTTTGGGAAAGAAGGCAGGAAAGCTTAAGCTGATAAAACATGACTCTTTTTTGATGGGGGCTCTCTCTGGATAACTTGCCCTTGTCTAAATTCTTCTCTCTTCTGGTCCTTCCTGTCCCCACTCCCCCATTCACTCCCCCTCTCTTCAAGCTTACTTCATAAATGGTACCAGCTGGAGATCTTTTAGTGGCATTCAGGAATTACTTCCCTTCGGGGTTTTAATAAGCCCTGATGCTTGAAACACAGTGAAGGTGCTTCTGGAGACAATCACCTTTCAGGCTGGGACCATGGGACCCTTTTGGGGGCCCAGATGGTTGTGTCTGGAGAGCACCCCAGGATATGCTGCAGATGGCAGATCACTGAAGCAGGGTGTCCACGGGCCTGAATGATCAGGAAGCAATCAATAGAGGGATGGGTTTCTGTGCAGTCAATAGAGGGTGCTTCCTATGATTTCTCAACCCACTTGACTCACAACCCACAAATCCTCTTGTAAATGGTTGGATTTGAATCTATGACCAGCCAGAATTGCTACCACTAAAGTCCATACAGTCCAGTGCTTATCAGAACCCCTATGATGGGACCCCCACCCCTGCACAATGGGGGCACTAGCATGGCAAGATTCTGATTTCATTTGTTAGATCTACTGAGGAGTTATTTAAAGGACTAAGTCAGCCGGTGCAGGGGCATCCGTGTTAGAAGAGAAATGTGCTGTTGCCTCCTGTTGTTTTTTGAGGCCCTCCTAATAGTTTTCTTATATTACCTACTGATTTGTCTCAATATATGCCTTTTAAAATTTAGTTCTGAGACTCAATCAGGAAAAGTATATAAAGATGGTACCACATGGGGCCTTCAAGATCGTCTAGATTAGTTTTTTTTTTTTTTTTCGGGTGAGGAAAATGGACAAAGTGATATTTTAGATGACACACAAAACACAAATCTGTCTTCTCATCTATAATTTCTAAGATTTTTCTTCTTCCTACTCTCCACCATGGAACTCTGTTTAAAGTGATCCCTAAAAGACTTAATAGAAAATCCTAGTGCCAAGGAGCTTCCTTTAAAAACCATGACCAC
Source organism: Pan troglodytes (assembly GCF_028858775.2). Classification (NCBI taxonomy): domain Eukaryota; kingdom Metazoa; phylum Chordata; class Mammalia; order Primates; family Hominidae; genus Pan; species Pan troglodytes. Next base: position 105,364,980 of record NC_072402.2, on the reverse strand, counting down.
TCCCCGTATTTTTTCTTTCTCTCCATTTTGCAAACATTTTACTTTTTCTTCTCTCCTCATACCATCTTCCACCATCTTGGCTTCATGTCCTTCAGGAAAGTAAAAACACACATATTTTAGAGAATGCTATAACTGCCCAATTAAGTGATGATTAAGTGGTGATATTCTCCAGTCTATGAAATATTTTAGAACTCACGTGCGTTCCAGGGAAAGAAGTCTTGTTTTGGAGGGTTGAGAATAGATCGATTCACTCTTGACATTCCTTGGCTTTTTTTTTTTTTTTTTAGTTGACAAAAATTGTATATATCTATGGTCTACAAAATGATATTTTGATATATGTGTATACATCATGGAATGGCTAAATCAAGCTATTCAACATGCATTACTTCACATACTTATTTTTTGTGGTGAGAACCCTTGAAATCTGCTCTCAGCAATTTTGAAGTATACAATATATTATTAACTATAGCCACTATAATGCACAATAGATGTCTTGAACTTATTCCTTCTGTCTAAGGGAAAGTTTGTGTCCTTTGACCAAAATCTCTCCATTCCCTACAGTCCCCTCCTTGGCCTTTTAAACAAAAGTGAAGTTTCTCATTAAGTAGATTTGGGGACACAGGAAATAAGATTGATTATGATTTTACTAAATCATTGAATGATGGTGATAGAGGGTGTCTCTTAAAATGCCATCTGTTTGGGCCAGGCCTTCTCTGCCTTGTCTCCACTTAATCCAGCTCATGGCTTTTAGATACTGCCCTTTTTTGACAGTTTTGACTGGGGAAAACGAGAGTATGGGCAGTTTTAGGCTAGCCATTGGGTTGAGCATGGGCTTGATATGGAGCTGGAATATAGGAAACAGCTGTTCTTTGTCTGGGTGGACAGTCATTGATTTTTAAATACTTGGGCCTCCTGTTGGTATAAAAACCCATTTGTGCCTCTTTAGATTAAGGTTAATTTTTGTGGTAGTGAGTGCACATGCAATGAACAGATGCTGTACACTTGCTTTGGCTTTTATACATATTTATACTTTAAAATGAAATTTAATTAAAAATTAAATGCATCATTAGGTCATAAAAAGAAAATCCTTAAATAGAATGTATTGCATCAAATAAAATCATCATCCCAGAATACCTTGGGAGTTGATGTATTAATAAACTTCCTAGATAAAAGTGAACTGTCTATTATTTACTAGGATTTTATTTTTCTCCCCTATACATAGTCCACAGCCTACCATGCTCTTGTGCATACAGTGATTTCCTGAAACCATAGTAACCTTAATCAGAAAATTATAAGCACTGGAAATTGATGATTACTCATTTTCTCCGACACAAGGAAAAGCAGTTTCCAGAATGTGTGTGAGCTTTATTTCTACATTTTTTTTTTTTTTGAGACAGAGTCTCACTCTGTTGCCCAGGCTGGAGTGCGGTGGTACAGTCTCTGCTCACTGTAACCTTTGCCTCCTGGGTTCAAGTGATTCCTGCTCCTCAGCCTCCCGAGTAGCTGGGACTACAGGCACGTACCACCATGCCCAGCTAATTTTTTGTATTTTTAGTAGAGATGGGTTTCACCATGTTGCCCAGGCTGGTCTCGAACTCCTGACCTCAAACAATCCACCTGCCTTGGCCTCCCAAAGTGCTGGGATTACAGGTGTGAGCCACCGTGCCCAGCCTATTTTTAATCATATCCATACATTCTGTCTGTCTGTCTGTCTGTCTGTCTGTCTGTCTATCTATCTATCTATCTATCTATCTATCTATCTATCTACCTATCTACCTACCTACCTACCTACCTACCTACCTACCAGGTTGCTAAAATTGAAACTCAGAAATGTAAGAGAAGTGACCTGGTGTGGCCCGCTTGGGTATACCCACTGGCTCCCTAGGTCCTCGTCTCCTGGGGAAGGAGAGACACCCAGGTTGTTTGTGATTGACCTTGCATGTGGCAGCATTCTCATTTGTCTTTCAAAGTATCTGTATAGCAGTTACCTCTGTGGTTAGGAAAGCATTTGTAGCTTAGAGCTGTAATACTGCAAGACAGTCCGCTCACCTGCAGATAATGTTTCATTAGCCTCTTCCAAATTGACAGGGCTGGCTGCCTCCATGTATTCCTCTGGTGAAGCTGAATGATCGCTCTGTTTGTTTTCTGTGTTCTTGTTACTGGTCACTTTCAGTAAGGATTCTCCCCTCAGGCCTTATTAAAGTAACCAGATAAACAAACTGTACTTCCAAATCAGGAAGACAGAAGACTTGCTATCACTAAATCACATTGGTTTTATAATGTCACGATTATGAACTTGTTTTCACTATAGAAGTAGCTTCACATTAAAATAACATTTACACATAATTCTACAAATCATTTTGGGATTTGAGCTTTTCTCATGTGCTTAGCTATTAATTGACTGAGTCTAGCCTTTTTTTTTCTCTTGACATGATATAATGAGTATTCTTCTCATACTTCTGGAAGCAGGCTGAATGATACTGAAAACTATCCTTATCAAGGGCTGCATATATTATCATCGAGATTAGCCATCCTGTTCCTGGGCACTTTAGTTCAATGGGAAACCACCTTCCCCCAAAGTTTCCGTTACCCAGTGTGTCTGGGAAATGCAGATTAAAAAATGGCGTTAAGTCTCAGCCTCTCAGTATCTTTGATATATTAATAACCACTGACAGACCAAGATGGAGAAATCTAGTTATATGAGGCATATCCCAAACCTCCTATTTTCAAATACTGACCTACTGTTCCTTATTGTTAGACACCTATATTGTTTTCAGTTTTTCATAAGTGACACATAAATAACTTAAACAATTTTTTTGGCTTAAAGCTTTTCTTATATTTTAGTATATCTCTAGGGTACAGTATTAGTATTATGGGATCAAACTATTAACATGGTATAATTCTTAGTAATATTGTCGGATTATAGTTTCATTACACTCTTACTGGCACTGGGTTTTTTTTAAGAAACAAAAAATGTGTTTTAATAGACATTTGTTTGATAATGAAATGGAGGCTTATTTGTTTACTGTTTACAAAGGCACTAATAATTGGTAACGCTTGCTCTTATTAACCTATGCCATTAGAAAAAAAATACTACTACCAGCTACCACACTGCTGAGTTGAGCCCTGTGCTGGGCGCTTAATACATTTATAGTCTGCACAATAGCATTAAGATAAACAAATAAAAATTACATAGCACTGCCCATGTGTCAGTCTCTTTTCAAGCACTGTGCATATGTAAAGTCATGTAATTTGCCTAATGACCCTATGAGGTAGGTACTATTACTGCCATCTTCATTTTGCAGTTAAGGATACCAAGGCATTGAGAGATTATTGGATGAAAGTTACACCTTTAGTAAGTGACAGAATTGGAATTATGAACCGTGGAAGTTGGTTCCGGAGTCTGTGCTCTTAAGCACTTCACTGAGCTTCTGCTGCTAGCACTATTGTTTAAGCAGGTATATGTCATCTTATCGAATTTACCAAATGAATGCTGCCAATTCACTGCTGCTCCTCTGACTTTTTCCAAAGTAGTTGTATTCTAGAAAATGTAAATAATAACCCCCCATTTTAAAATTCTAACTTATGTAGGTTATTCTGTGTGTGGTGGGTATGGGATGGAGAAAAATGGGAAAATGTTAAATCACCGAAGTAATATGTTGTGTTTTAAATGAAACGCTTTTATAACTGAAGGCTGCATTCTTACTACCTGAGTGCTTTCTATATGCTTTTACAGTATTCTGCAACACACCACATGTATCTTTTTCTATTTTATTAAATCCTTTTATTTTAATTGACAAGTAAAAACTATGTATTTATGGTTTACAATGTTTTGATGTATGTATACATTGTAGAATGGCTAAAGCAAGCTATTTAACATATGCATTAGTTCACATACTTATTTTGTGTGTGTGTATATGTGTGTGTGTGTATGTGTGTGTACAGTGAGAACGCTTAAGATCTATTCTGTTAGAAATTTTGAAGTACATTCATCCCTCGGTATCCGTGGAGGATTGTTTCCAGAACCTCTATGGATACCAAAGTCCTCGGATGGTCAAGTCCCTTATATAAAATTGAAATGGTATCATGTTTGCATATAACATATGCACATTCTCCTGTATAATCTAGATCATCCCCAGGTTACTTATAATACCTAATACAACGTAGATGCTATGTAAATAGTTGTCATACTGTATTTTAAATTTTGCATTTTTGTATTGTTATATCTTACTTTTTTAAAAATATTTTTGATCCATGCCTGTTTGAATTTGTGGTTGCAGTAGGTCAACTCTATACAATGTATTGTTATTAGCTGTAGCCACCATGTTGTATAATAGATCTCTTGAACTTATTTCACTTAACTGAAATTTTGTGTTCTTTGACTAACATCTCTCTACTTTCTTCACCCACCCACCCCAGTCCCTAGAAACCATCTTTTTACTCTCTCTCTATGAGTTCTACTTTTTTAGCCTCTGCATGTAAGTGAGATCACGCGGTGTTGTATCTCTGATAAGATTTCTTGTGTGGATTGGAAAGCAGGAACCCTTAGGTTATCTATGATTAGAAGTAGTTGAAATGCAAAAGTGGACTAAAAAAGTAAACTGTTGGCCAGGCACATGGCTCAAGCCTGTAATCCCAGCACTTTGAGAGGCCAAGGTGGGCAGATCACGAGGTCAGGAGATCGAGACCATCCTGGCTAACATGGTGAAACCCCGTCTCTACTTAAAAAAAAATACAAAAAATTAGCCGGGCGTGGTGGCAGGTGCGTGTAGTCCCAGCTACTTGGGAGGCTGAGGCAGGAGAATGGCATGAACCCGGGAGGCGGAGCTTGCAGTTAGCCGAGATCATGCCACTGCACTCCAGCCTGGGCGACAGAGTGAGACTCCGTCAAAAATAAATAAATAAATAAATAAAAATAAGCTGTTAGCTTAGTTTTTTGTTTTCTCTGTAGGGGCTTTTAAATTTAAACTGATTATATATATTATTACATATATGATTATTATATATAATCATATAAATTATTATATATTATATATAATCTGTAGGGGCTTTTAAATTTAAACTGATTATAGTATATATATAATCAGTTTATGTATATATATACACACACATATACTATATGTATCTTCTATTTTGAAAAATTTCAACTAAAAATAACCTAATCCATATACTTTAAAAACTCAGTACCATACTTGAAAAGCAAACACACACACACACACACACACACACACACACACACACACACACACAGAGTGCCTTGCTGTGAATATTTGGTCTTGAACCTTTCTAATAATATGCTTTCTCTCTCTGAAGCCTTATTCATCTCCTGTTAGCATTCTCCCATGGATTGAGGGTTAGGTTTGTGATTTTCTTGACAGATGCTGGAAGCAGGCTGGAGTCAAAGGACTTCTCTTGTCATTCTAAATATTATAGATTGAAATGACTTATTTTAACCAAAAGTCATTCTTGGGAGTGGATTAAAGATTGGAGAAGATATGGCTGTACTCTTGTTTTTTCTGGACTTTTGATTTCTCTTATAATTCTATTACGATTTTATTTTTGGTTATGGTTTATCAAAAGAAAGTGACCAATAATGAACTCATTTACCGTCATTGGCTTTATAAAAGAAATTTAAGCCTCCCACACAAAATTTAGGGTTAGAATTCTTGCTTAGTTCAGCATTTAGGTATTTGTCATGGTCATTACTGGCCTGAATAAAATTAAATAAACAAAAAGCAGGCACATTTTAGAAAGATTTATAGTAGGTTATTCTTATAAAACCAGAAAGCTTAAATCTGGTTGATTTAAACCAGAAATGCTTGCTTTGCTCTGAAATATTTGTAAAACACTAAATACTTTTCATGCTCGTTTCTAATGGTTTATAGATTATTGCCCTGTGTCATCACGCCACTGCCCTGCCAGAACCTTATCACCTTCACAGCTGGTTATTATGGGACCATGTTTGCCCATGTTTCACTCTTTCCCTTTAAACAGTTTTCATGGGTTTAGCTTTAATAGAGGAAGTGTTATGCAAGATACGTGGCTTATGCCATCCGTATTCAAGAACGTGATCTGATCTTCTTGAAGAAAAACTGCATAAGATATTCCAACTTATGTTAGCTATAATAAATAATATGATGGGATATGGTAACTCTTCTGGAAATACATATCTTAAACAGATAAATCAAACACATCTTTCAGATTATCTGTTTCATTAATAGCTTGAGGGTGTCCAGAAGAAACTTACATGTCATTTGGTTAAAACTTGTCATGGCTTCCTGAAGTTTCTCACCGTTTTGGATTATTAATCTATAAAGGATGCGATAAAGCATTTTCTTGTATTGAATTTGAACATGCTTTGTGCTTTGGGCTCCATGAAATATTAAATTCTGTTCGCCATCCTTGCAGGCAAGCTGGGCAGGAAAACTTTTGCACGCATATGCAGCGTGTGGGGAGGGGATTGAAGTCATGGCATCTTGATTCAAGGACTTTTTTTTTCTCATTTAACAGTGATGTTTATCTGGAATACCTCTTGAGGAGAGTCTTAGGAGTCACACACATATATGCAAAACATATTTATGTACACATACATATATAAAATATGTTTTCATGGAAGTTTTATTACTAGCATTAGTTAAGAACTTTAGATGCCTTTTGTCTGATACTCTGATTTCAGCATCAGTTATAGCATGCAGAATATCTAATGTGGTAGCTTAAGTGACTCATTTAAACAAAAATATTTTAAAGTCATAAAAAGGATAAGAAAGGAGAAAATATTTTAAGCATTGATGCTTTAATAATATTTTCAACCCATGTCCCTTAGGTTTAACTGTCCCTGAGAAGTTTCATTTGCCCACAATCTGGGTGAACTAGCATGACCTTGCTGAATGTTGGCTCACTCCTGAGACCATCCATCCTAAGGATGAATGCTTTTACTAACCTGGACTTCACTGTCAGTGTGTCTGCACAGAGCTGAATTGATACATCTCCATTTCTTAATGAGGAGTTTGGTCTTAAATGTAGTGAACCCTCTCACTGTGAGGCTGTCTGTTACCTAAGGCTCAAAATCTATCATAATTACCATTTCTCTTAAACACCCATCATTAAGGAGTGCACAAAATGCTTGCCTTAAAAGGATAGTTTCATGGAGATTGCTTCTTGGGTATGTGTCAGCACAAAATGAAATCCCTGGGGTTAAGAAAAAAGAAGCACTTACACATTGAAAAGTGGTGAAAAAATCTACAAATTCAAATACTGCCAACTGAAAAGCAGTTAATGGGTTGCATGTTGGTGCAACCAGAGGCAGCCAGCTCTGTGTCCTGCTGAACCGCTGGGGGAAGATTTCCTTCATTCGTGGTGGTTTGACATTGAAAACCAGGAACCCGTTATGTGAGAAGTAGCTTGTTTTGCCTAGACAAGAATATACATCTAACTTTGGGCTAAAAATTATAAGGAGTTGGCTCAAAGCAAAAAATAAAATAAAAGCAGTTATACATTAAAGTAAAAACCTGGCATCATGATTTATTGACTTTGGCCGTATCAATTTGCTAAATCATATGGATGCGATTTAAGAAGAATGTTATTTTAAGAAGCTTTGCTCCCCTTTAATTTGACATGACTAAACCTGAAGCCTTCTGGAAACCACAGTTCAAAATGGGTTTTCCCCCTAGAGTTTTCATCAATTTGCATTTAGAAATGTAATATTAGCTCTCATGTAGACTAAGAATTAATTTTGGAATATTTCTAGATAATGGAAGTCTCATTCCAGAAGTGAAGTTGACTATCATTTGATGTAAGTTAAATGCGTTTCTTTTGAATTTCATATATTTTAAGGTCAGTTTTTGATTTGTCAACATCCTTACTGGTATCTAGTTTTATTCCTTTCCCTTTCACTCTTGTATGTGCTATTGGGGTTGTTCTACCTTTTTTAAACATTAGAAATCTTGCATTATACCTTGGAAATTATCTCCATGAAGATCAATAGACTTGAGACAGTTATCTGAACTTCTCCCATTTGAAATACTGTCATTATTTTTGGTGTGGGTATACGCCCTTAAGGACTCAGGTTAAAACTTAGTCTGCCTATGTGGGTAAAGAACATCCACCTGATATCAGATACTGTCAGTGTTACTGAGTTTTGAACTCCCCAGGGCATTGGTAGGAGGGTACCTGTTTTCTTGGAAGTTTTTGAACATATGAAAGTTTCCTCTTTGTTGTGAACTTTCTTCTTTTTTTGTGAGAGGATCTCATTTGTTGTCCAGGCTACAGTGCAGTGGCGCCATCATAGCTAACTGCAACCTCAAACACCTGGGCTCAAGTGATCTTCCACCTCAGCCTCCTAAGTAACTAGGACCACAGATGCATACCACCATGCCCAGCTAATTTTCTAATCTTTTGTAGAGACAAGGTCTCTCTAGGTTGCACAGGCTGGTCTCGAATTCCTAGCCTCTATGCAAACCTCCCAGCTTGGCCTTCCAAAGTGCTTGGATTACACGAGTGAGACACCATTATGAATTTTCAAATCACAATTAAAAAAATAGGATACTAATAAAGAGACTTGAAGAATTTCTGCATCACAGTTGAGAAATGGTGAGGTGTCGTTTAAAAGGGGGTTAGACCGGTCACCTCTACTGTATCTGTTATCCCCTGCCAGCTCCCAATTACACTTTACCATTAAACATACTGTGTGGTAAAGAGATCATCAAGTCTGAATTTTGTTAAAGTCTGAATAACTTTACATGAAACTATGTCTTTTCTCTTAAAATCTTTTTGTATGGAATTGTTTCCCTTTTTTTTCTGGAAGATATAAGATGCCACCCACTGCTAAAATATTGTTCCCTGCACTTCCTGGGCTAGATCTAGGGCCAAAAATAAAAGAAAGAAAGAAAAGTTCTTTGGATCTGTGGCCTGTGATTCTTAGCTAGTTTTTTCAAGTGTGAATACGTTTGTGAACAGTTCATTCAGTTTGCCCCTTTCCTCCCGTGGGCAGTGAACAGGAGGTTCATGGGTGAATGTGCTCCCTGCTGTCCCCAAATTGGTCATTCTGGGACATTCAGACCTTCATTGTGCATCACATTCCCCTGGCCTCCTGTCACTGATAAAAGGAACATGGCACGCAGGTGTTTAAATTATTTATCATCATAATAGGCCTTTATGTTACACTGCCTGGCCAGCCCCTGTTATTCTAGTGCATAATTGATGGTGCTCACAAGTGGAAAAGTTAGAAAAGCGGAAGTAATGTGACGCAGCAGTGCCATGAGGCGCAGGGCCCCGGCAGTGAGGGCAATGCAGAGATGGGCTGCTGCTGGCTACCGCCAGGATGCCTCAGAAGGGCCTGGGCTTACTTGGCATCCTGTCAGGAGACTTTTCCCTTCTTGCTTTGTCCATGCTGAAAGGGACAGGAAAGGTGGAAAGAGCACATCAGGTTTTTACAGCGTAATTGCATGTCTCATCCTGGCTCTTGAGTAGAACTGGCTGGCTTACTTGTAATTCATCATGAAAAACACATTCATAATGTTTTTGGAGGAGTAGTTCACTTCGGGAAAGGACCATGAGTCTTGACCCCATTGGTATTAAGGATAACAAATGACTCACAAATAATGAAAGCAGGAAGAAATTTTTAAAAAGCAGAATGCATTTTAAAAAATGACCTCAATTTAGACTACTGAAGGACTTCCCTCTTGTTATATCTCTGTGTGTCATTTATTGGAAAGCAAGAAATAAAAAAAAAATCTGCATTGTACACAAAAGTGCCCTTGTAACCAGAATTAGTTTAGTGCAGATTAAAGGCATAGAAAGAAAAGTAAAATACTGAATTATAAGGTGAATTCTACAATGCAATCTTGGTGGAGTTATTTCAAAAGGATAATTTTAAAACTTAAATATTTTGGGGTACATTAGTAGATTAGGAAAACATTTTCAAAGAATATCCTCAACAATTATATTGGAGATCTCCTATAATAGTTAAAAAGTTTGATATGTATAAGGAGAGTGTTTGAGACACAGCCTCTGAATTTTCTGTTATAGGCTTGCTAAGGAGAGGCAAGGAGATGGGAGAAAACAAAATTTTTCTGGATAAAATTTGGTGAGATTTTGTTTACATTTGAAGGGACAGGTTGTGGAGCACTTGGTTACTGAAAGGATGTTCTTGAACTAGAATAATAAAGATGAAGAGAAGAACAAGGAAGACGGGGAAAGGATGCTGGAGGGGAGAATAGATGAGAAGGTAGATAACAGTATGTTAAAGAGGAAAAAAGTAAATAGTTGACAAGATGGGGGATTGGAGATATAGTAAAGAGAATGATGAAAGGTCCAGTATTTGTGAGTCTTGCTTACCTAATGTATCCACACTATTCCTTGTTGGAATTTTGCTAAAGTGTTATAATTTTTTTATGTGTTCTTATAAGTATATCAGAGTTTTTGTGGATGGATGCAATTTACAAATAAAATATGTTGGAGGAGAGGAAAAAAGACTGGAAAAGGGAGCAGCGGAGAGCAAGTGAGGAGAAAAAAGGAGAAAGGAATAAGAATGAAGTAAGAATAGTGAGATAAAGATGGGGGAAATGGCAAGGCTGTTGAGAAGAGAGAAAGGAAAGGAGACGGGAGAGAGGTAAGTAAAGAGAAAAGAGAGAGATGAGAAGGAATTAGAGAACCAATTGTTTATAAAATGCTGGTGCCTGCCATTACTGGCTCGTTCTTCCCTCTCAGCCATGTGCTGGGCAACTGGTGGCTGGAAGGCTGTGAAGTGTGGCCAGCATCTGTCTGTTGCAAGAATCTCCTGGGAGGTACAGCGAGGGTTTCTTTTTGGGTGGCTGGCCTACTTGCTTCCTTTCTAAACCAGCAACCATCCTGTGATGCAGCAGTGAAAAAAATCAAATTGAAACCTAATAAATTGCATGTAAATACAAAACATCCAAATATATGTATTACTTTGAGAAAGCAGACCTCAACTAAAGCCTTGATAAACTATTCTGATAACTTTATTTCCCCCCTCCCATTTTCTTTCTATGAGAAAATTAATACTTTATGTCAATGCTTTTTTAAATTGAAAATGATCAGAATATTTTATGCTATAAAGATAATTTAATAAGGTATAAATATTTTTTTGTAGGAAAATAAACATGTCTACATCTCAAAAATTATACTTCAATTGTATAAAGAAATTACTTATTTCATATCCATCAGTGTTTTATGGGAAGAGTTGTTCTTGTATTTTCATATAAAACAATAATTTTTTGGTATCCAGAAAAACTATTTGCTCAATGAGTGTCTACAAGGATACTCTTTTAGTTTTACCATAGGCAAAATTTATATATTGTGTGTGTTTGTGTATATGTATATATATGAAAGACACATGTATATATATATATGTACATGTGTATAAATGTACATTCATATATATGTGTAAAAATATTCCATATATATGAAAAGGACAGGGCATATGAGAGAGAGAGTGTGTGTGTGTGTGTGTGTGTGTGTGTGTGTGTTTGTAGTCAGGCCCTATGTAACAATGTTTTTAGTCAACAATGGACTACATTTATAATGGTGGCCCCATAAGATTATAATGGAGCTGAAAAATGCCTATTGCCTAGTACTTACTGTACTGTACTTTTTATCATTATTTTTGAGTATAATCTTTGTACTCACATAGAAAAAAGTTAACTGCAAAACAGCCTCAGGCAGGTCCTTGAGAAGGTATTCCAGAAGAAAACGTTGTTACCATAGGAGGTGACAGTTCTGTGTGTGTTATTGCTCCTGAAGACTTTTCAGCAGGACAAGATGTGGAGGGGGAAGACAGTGATATTGATATTTCTCACCCTGTGGAGGCCTAGGCTGATATGTGAGTTTATGTCTTTGTTTTTAACAAAAGTTTAAAAAGTAAAAAAATAAATTTTCATGAAAAAGCTGATAGGATATAAAGAAAATACTTTGTACAGTTGTACAATGTATTTGTGTTTCAAGCTAAGTGGTATTACAAAAGAGTCAAAAGGTTAAATGAAAAGTTTATAAAGTAAAAAGTTACAGTAAGCTAAGGTTAATCTATTATTGAAGAAAAAATATTTTTAATAAATTTAGTGTAGCTTCAGTGTCCGGTGTTCGTAAAGTCTACAGAAGTGTACAGAGCTGGGTCTTCATATTCAGTCACCACTCACTCACCGACTCACCGAGAGTAACTTCCAGTTCCACAAGCTCCATTCACGGTAATGTTCTATATAGGTGTACCATTTTTTAATCTTTTTATAACATAATTTTACTGTGCCTTTTCTATGTTTGGATACATTTAGATATGCAAATATTTACCATTGTGTCACAATTGCCTACAGTGTTCAGAACAGGAACTTGCTATACAGGTTTGTAGCTTAGAAGCAATAGGCTATACCATATAGCCTGGGTGTGTAGTAGGCTATACCATCTAGGTCTGTGTAAGTACACTTTATGACTTTCACACAGTGGTAAAATCACCTAATGATTTCTCAGAACATTTCTCCTTCATTAAATGACACATGATTTTTTATTAAACAGACTATAGTTTAGAGCAGGGTGTTCCATCTTTTGCCTTCCCTGGCCACATTGGAAGAATTGTCTTGGGTCACACATAAAATACACTAACACTAATGATAGCTGATGAGCTTTAAAAAAATTGCAAAACAATCTGGTAATTTTTTTTTCTTTTTTTTTTTGAGATGGAGTCACGCTTTGTTGCTCAGCCTGGAGTGCAGTGGTGCCATCTCGGCTCACTGCAACCTCCGCCTCCCAGATTCAAGAGATTCTCCCGCCTCAGCCTCCCTAGTAGCGGGGATTACAGGTGTGTGCCTCCATGCCCGGCCAATTGTTGTGCTTTTAGTAGAAGCGGGGTATCACCATGTTGGCCAGGCTGTTCTCAAACTCCTCACCTCAAATGATCCACCCTCCTCAGCCTCCCAAAGTGCTGGGATTACAGGCATGAGCCACCATGCCTAGCCACATCTCATAATGTTTTAAGAAAGTTTACAGATTTGTGTTGGGCTGTATTCAAAGCCATCCTGGGCCACATGTGGCCTGTGGGCCATAGGTTGGACAACTTTAGTTTTGAGCATTTTTAGATTTGCAGCAAAATTGAACAGAAGGTACAGAGATTTCCCATATACTCCCTACTGCCACAGGTGCACAGCTTCTCCCATTATCAACATCCCTCACCACAGTGGTACGTTTGTTACAACTGATGAACCTACACTGACATATCATTGTCACCCAAAGTCTACAGTTTACATTAGGTTTCCCTCTTGGTGGTGTACATTGTATGGGTTTGGATAAATGTATGATGACATGTATTCCACTATTGTAGTATCATACAGAGTAGCTTGATTGCCCCCAAAATGCAATGTGTGTGTGTGTGCCTGTTTGTATTCCATTAACATATATATGGAAAGGACAGGGCTTAATGTATTTTTTAAATACAGTTTCATATTTTTCTCCTTGGGTAATTGCTTTAAATGTAAAATATTCAGAATCATTTAGTAATCATTTATTAATATTTTAAATAACTAACTTTAAATTGGATTTGATGAATTTTTTTGTGTGTAGACTGACACTTAAAATGTTAGTTTTATTAAACTAATAGGTAATACATGCACATAGTAATTTTTAAACAATATAATGGAAGTTCAAAGGTAGCGAATAAAAACATTCTATGCCTTTGAACATTCTTTCCTTCCTTTCACTAGAGACAAATAAATGACACTTTAGGAAAATCACTTAGGATGCCGAAGAAACTACAGTTCAGATAAAATAGACCTCTTACCATTTATTTTCTGTATTTGCAGAAAATACAATGATTATATGAGATAGTTTGTCCATCCTTTCTTCTTCGTCTCCTTATATGACTTGTTTTTAGTATTGTAATAATAAACAGAAGTGATGTCAGCATCTTCCCCAGACCTCAAAAATACTACCTTTCTTTGTCCTAAATAAGGCCTTCTCTTTTCACAGCCTTCAGAAGACTAAGGGACAGCTTGCATGGGATTCACATCCATTTTATTTTGGCTTCATATTCCGTCTTTGAGTTACATTGTAGTTTTGCTTTCAGCCCATTACTCATTATCAATGTAATATTTAGTGTTTATCAACGGTTCCCCTGGTATAATATGTTGTGGTATTTTCAATAATGTATAGATTAGCTACTTTTCTAGAGGTTATAGTCTAAATAGGAAACAGTAACAAAAAACCCACTTCCAATGTTCTATATACTTAGTGACAAGTTTTCATAATGAATGGATTGGGGAAAGTGGAGCAAAATATTAATTCTAGGTACTTTTTGTTTTGAGTTTCATTTTATATGCTCTAATATATTTTTAGGCTATATCTAACAGGAACTGTCTAAAGTATTACAATATGTGTAACTTAATAAGCCTATTTATTTTTAAAATTAAAGTTCTCCAGGTGCTGGTAATATAGAGCATTTGATTCATATGAGACTTCTTAAGAGGCATCATGACATAACTGGCTTATTTTAGATGTTAGAGCATAAGCTTTAGAAGCAATTATCTTCCACTAGCTGTGTAGTCTTAAGCAAGTTCTTTAACTTCTTGGTGCATCGTTATTCCTATCTGTAAAATAGATATGATAACAATACCTATCTCACAGTGTTATTTTATGGATGACATTGAGTTATTATATGTGAAGTGCTTAGTACTGTACATGGCATGCAGTAAGAAATTAATAAGCATTAATTTTTATTATTTGATATATTACTATAGATCTAGCCTAGTTAATCTTGATGCTTTATTTTAATTCATTCTCATTGAGTAATGACATGTATTTTGAAACTAAGTATCGTATAGCTCTGTCGGAGATAATAAATGTATTTCATAATTGACAGTGAGCAATGCTAATGAATAGGACTTAGTCTCTTCTAGTAAAAACAAATGTTTGCAACTTGTGTAAACATCATTGTGGTAATTGAAATGGAAATTCATCAAATATAAAATACATGATTCAACAAATGAAAGATTACACTTAAATATATTTAAGTATATTTACAGCTGAGAATTAGTGACTTATGACAATGGCTTAATACTCCTTTTCCTTTTTTTTTTTTTTTGAGATGTGGTCTTGATCTGTCACCCAGGTTGGAGTGCAATGGCACAATCATAGCTCACAGCAACCTGGAACTCCTGGGCTCAAGCGGTCCTCCAGCTTCAGCCTCCTGAGTAGCTGGGACTACAGGCACATGCCACCGCATCTAATGTGGCTTAATACTCTTTAAACATTATTGTATTCTTATCTTAAATAGCATCCTCATTTATTTTTGGTGTGTGTTGTAAATGACCAGGCAGTAGTTAATGAAGACTTGGCTTGCATTTTGTTGAGAAAGAAGATAGTTCTGATATAGGAATTTGTATGCTCAGCGCTCCCTCAGTAACAATTCCTCAGGTGAGAAAGTGGCTGATAACATTTATTATATCTATGTGAAGAAAATGAATGTTTCATCCCCATTTGTTGGGATGAAGAGAGCTGAGAGCTCAAGTCATTCATTCAGCTACTCTAGTGTGCTTTTTTAGTAATAGTATATTAATTTCACCAAAGTTAACAAACAGAAAGATTCAAAATGGAAATAAATCACTCAAATATTATGAGAAGAAGATTGAAAAGGTAGCACATACCTATTTTTTAATAGAAAGAAAGCAACCCTTAATGAACAGTTCCTGTTAAGGAATTATTATATTTGATGATACTATACAGAAAATCTTACAATATTAGCCATGAATACAGCCACTGTTTACAAATAAGACAGTTAAGAGTTAGTTCCACAGCTTTGGTTTGGGGAGGAAGGAGGAATGGTCTGGGGTGGTCTAGGGATCCATTCATTTTTGCTCAGGGCACCACCAACTGTGAATGTCAAAGAAATGCTGTTAAGAAAGAAATACTTTTCACTTAAGTTAAAAAAAATCAAAACCAAACTTAAATCTAAGTGTACTGAAAATAATGCTGAAACAGTCTGAGTTTAATAAAGAAACATGTTATTTGAGGCTGTTAATTATATATGTTAATGCCAGAGTTATGTTTTATTAAGGCAAAGGACCCAGCATGGGCTCTAGGTCCAACAAGGCTTCTGTCCACAGCATACATGTTTCATTCTCATTAGCAATTTACAGAAAATATAGCTGGGCATGGTGGCTCATGCTTGCAGTCCCAGGGCTTTGGGAGGTGAGGTGGGAGGATTGCTGGAGGCCAGGAGTTTGAGACCAGTCTGGGCAACATAGAGATATCCCATCTCTAAAAAAAATTTTTTTTAAATTAATTAGCCAGGTGTGGTGGTGTGTACCTATAGTCCTAGCTACTACCTAAGGGAGGAAGATCCTTTGAGCCCAGAAGTTTGAGGTTACAGTGATCTATGGCTGCGCTACTTCACTCCAGTCTGGGTGATAGAGCCAGAGTAAGAACTTGCCTCAAAAAAATAGTAAGAAAAGAAAAGAAGACATACTGTGTTATTCTGTTTGCTAGGATGATGACTTGTGAATTTCAATTTGGTGGTTCTGCATTTACTAAAGTTATTAACAACCATTTGTACACAGCACCATATTTTAATTGGACTAGGACTTCTATTTCACTCCAGTACCTAGGTGCAGCCAGTGCTTCATTAAATAACACTGATAATCAGTTCATAAGATCTTACTTCAGTGAGTGATCATCTGTCATGACAGACTTGAAAACAGGTTTGTAATGCATGAATTTATCAGTTGTCAAAAGCAAGCAAAGGAATTGGCTTTCACTGTGTCTGTAGCTATAGTAATGAGGAGATTTGTTGAGCCTATACTTAATCTTCTATATTGTAATTTAAGAAAACCAACTTAACTATGTTCAACTAAATTGTACATTTCATTAAAATTTGAAAATCATAGTAACAAGACAGGGATTTCTGAGTTATAATCAATAAGACTAATTTAATTTAGGGGTAGCTGAGGAGAAAGATGAAAATCAAGTACTGCAGTTTGAATTATGGAAAGTGTCATATTTAATTTCACAATTGGTTCTGGTGTGTTTGGGGATTTAGAATAATTTTATACCTTAACATTCAATCTTTATTTTCCAGTGAATAAGCTAATTTTAGATGATTGCTAAACCTGTTTCTGCTTGCTGTTATGCAATATTAGCTTTGGAATAATCTGGTAATTCTTACTTAACACCAATTAATAAGGAATTAGAGTAATAATTTTAGATGTGAATAAATTGCTTCAAATTGTAACATGTTTTGTAGTTTATATAAATTGTTATTAGTGATGGGAAAATAATCAACAAGGCATGCTGCCTGCTGGTGATTTTTTTTTATTTTTCTTTGTTCTGCTTTGTACATATATATTGGGAGAAATTGGTGATTGAATTCAATAATCATTCTTTCTAACTTATTGGTGGTAGCTGCATATAAGAATGCATAGACAATCTCAAAAACCTCACCTGTGAAATTAGAGTATATACCAGCTGGCCACCTAATGTCAAAACAGCCAATGAAATTTTCTCAGTTGAGTCAAACCAATGGCCATTCAGAAATAAAAATTTTAAAAAGTTTCCTTCTTTATTAGCTCTGCATAGTATTTCAAAAATTAGTTGCTACAGCGTAAGTTTGGAAGTTATTTTGGTGAGTTTCCGCTACTTTCAATTAATAAATCTCTCAGACATATTTACATGTTCACATTTTGAATTGCGTTAAGGCCAGCATTGTGCATGCATGCTGGATAAAAACACAGAAAGCTACAGGAATGTTAAAGTTAACCCAGTACAAATTACTGAAGCTATTTTTGTTTGGCTGAAATTGTATTAAGTAGTTGGTAAATGAATGTTTATATATAAAATATAATCTTTGTGAAAACCGTATTGTTTTCTCTTAATGTTGTTCAGAAAGGAGGTTTTAAAGGTAAACAACGAATACCTCACATATACTAGACACAAATTTTTTGGGGACTATTATGTATGTTGTTACTTAGCATAAGAACACTAACGGGAATTAGCTAAGGTTATTTGTGATTTTGATGGGTTCATTTTCAAAATGGCTGCTCTTTTGAGGTGGAGTTAATCCATGACTTTTATACAGGAAGACTATTTCTGCTGCAGATACTCACTATCAAGTTGTTGAAGTTTATGGAGAGAATATTTTTAGTCAACAAAATTAGTAAAAGTGATAACCAGAATTTGACAAAGGAATGTCGACACCTGTGCTGGACCACATGTCTAGAAAAAGAGGAAAAAAACAATCTTTTAGGCTAAGCCTAAACCAAATAAGTGATCTACTTTATAGTAAAAATTGTGCCATCAGCATAATTATTACATTATGCTTAATGCACTGATAGTTAAAACTTTTGAATTCTATTATGTCTGCCATCATGTAGTGAAAGAATGAAAACCATGAATGTTGTATAATGTTCCTCACTGTCTGATTGGGCTGTTTTAAAGAAAATGTGTGAAGGATGTTTCTTATGCAAGTCGGAAGGCTAAACTTCAGCCATTGACTTTTGTCATTATAACTTAGTCTGTGGGTCACTTTTGCCTTTGAGTTAATATTACCTTTTAATTATAGATCGTTAGTGTCCTCATTTTACTTATTAAGGTAGGATGAATGCCCTGACAAAATTAGGGTGACACTTAGTGATATTGTAAAATCCAGATATACTAGATTAAGGCCTATTTCGGGTCTTAACTCTGCATATTTCTAGAGCAAAAGAAATTCTATTTTAAGAATGTGAATTGGATGAAGTAGGCGACTCCCCCACTTGTGTATTGGAAAAAAAATTCTACCTTTCTTTAGTTTCATTTTACTGATAATCTTTGGAATTTGGGGAGGAGGTGACTTAGAAACAATACAGCCCTGTTCAAAGAAATGAATTTTTAAAATCCTATAAGTCTTTACCACAAAACTACTTTCTTGTCATTTTTTGGGTGACTGGAGAAAGAATTAGCACATCCTTAGGATCATAAAAGCTCTTTCTGCCTTTGTGATTTATAGTATTGGCAAAGTGGTAGTTTTTTTTTTTTTGGAATCTCCCCCTCCTCTTTTAAAAAATGTTTTTGGAAGTAATAAGGCAACAATTACAAACAATAAATTATTGTAGTGATGGCTGTTCACCAGCCTGCCCACCCATTCATGCTGTACAGTACTTCATGGAAAGTTATGTTTAATGTCACTTAATGAGTCCTTAGAACTGGTGTGCTCTCAGACACTTTGATGGGCTGTTAAATTTACAAATGTTCTAGGGCTATAAATTATCATTAAACATTAGGAAAGAAAGAGTTTTTCTATGTATTTCACATGATTTATTTAAATTTATAACCCAGGAAGCTGAAAATAGGTAAGGATTTGGTGCTTCTTCTCATATATTGGAATTTAAACTGTATTTGGTACATTTCTGGATCTAGATCAGAGATAAATTTGCATGAAAACAAATGCAAACTCTTACTAAGAAGTCAGGTTAACTACTGATTATTCAGAGAGATGAATCTTAACTATTACGCGTCCTCTTTCTTCTCCTCCCTGCCCCACCATCTCACTGCTCATTAGCATCTTCACTGGTACCTCTAGATGAAATAAAAGGAAGTCACTGCTCATTAGCATCTTCACTGGTACCTCTAGGTGAAATAAAAGGAAGTAAAACCCATCTGGGGAGGCAGTACTGTGTGATGGTTAGGACTGCCTTGCATTTAGTCAGTTCTGGGCTTGAATACTTGTGAGTATTCAACTTTTGAGACTCCACGTCTATTACTGAAATTCAATCCACCTGAATTTTCTAAGGAGTAAAATGAAAATAATAATATTGACATCAGGATGTTGTTACAAGGCTTGACTTAGAGAATGTAGGTAAACCGATTTGCAAGGAGTTGAGCATAGTAGCATAATGGAGATATTCAGTAAGTGGTAGCCATTATTACCCTTTTAGTACTAGTTATGCCATTCTAGCAGAAGTCTTGATAGAATAAGATATTAAATAATATTAGATGATAATAATGTGTGATTTTTCAACCATAGCTTCATATTTTTGTTCACCTGGAAAGGTTTTAATACCCATACTCAAATATCCATATGTTGACCCCAACCCAGCAATTCAGTCAGGACATTTGAGGGTGAGACATGGGCATTTTATTAAAAGCTTCCTGGGTGATTCTGTGCAGCTAGGGTAGCAAAGCAGTTGAGAATCCCACTACTGTGCCATTCCTTAGGATGTAGTTTATGTCCTTATGGCTCACAGTGGCTGCTTGGGCTCCAGACATCAGACTTACTTCTAGGCAGCAGGATAGAAAAAAGAATTAAGAGGAACACGTTCCCTCCCTCTAGTAGGTCCCATATTTAGACTTGTCACATTGGTAAATACTTGATCACCTACTTGCCAGGGGGAATAACCTATAAAATTGAGTCTTTTTTTTTTCTTAAGGCAGCTATGCATTCAGTTAAAAAGTAGAAGAGTGATACAGGGTTACATTACAGTTCTGAAAATGATCAAATCAAGGCAAAGTCAAATAGAGGAGGACAATATTATCTCCTGTTTAAATGCCTCTGTCTTCAACACCCATCTCTTTTCACCTTAAAAAACAGCTCATCTAAAACCAAACTCACATCTTGTTTCTTTTATGTTAATAGCAACTAAAATCTACCAAAATAGTACCTGTGACATCCTCTTTTCCTTCCTCTTTTTAAATCCCCCGTTATTTTATCCGTTATTATTTAATAGTGATGGTGATAATAATTACATGTTTTCTAGTTTAATGCTCATTTAATCCTCATAATAAACCTGTGAATTAGGTATTAGTCCTATTTACACATAAGAATAAACTGGAAAGTAGCTCTCTCATGATCAGCTGCCTCAGGGGGGTGGAGCCAGGAGATGGATTCAGGATTTGCCTGTCTCAAAATGCATTTTCTACAGCTTTGTGTTCCATGGCTTCCCTCATATAATCAGATATGAAATTTTGTTGACTGGACTTTAAGCAGGCCACATTGTTTTAGGGGGATCCTTTTGGTTGAGAGACTAAAATTGAAAGTCTCAGCATTTATTTTTCTTTTGCCCTTCAATGAGGTACCCATCCCTACTGTGAAGAATGACCACTTCTAGGCAGAGAATGGCCCAGTGCTGCTTCCTGTTGCAAGGATTCTTGCCAGTGCTGGGGGCTGGAAGCAGAAGCCGGCTTCCCAACCCTGGGCCTGTCTGGTAGCTTCTTTGTGCTTCTTTGTCCTCTCTTACTCCAGCCCCCCAATCTGTTTTCTCCTAGATGTTTCTGCTAAAGTTATCTTCTGCCAGGCCTGTCTGCCACAGTTGCCTTTCAGAAGTGTGAATATGATCACATCTTTCTTTTGCTTAAAATTCTTGGATTGTTCCACATTTCCTAAAGGACGATTCTTTACCTTCTAGCCCCATCTTCTCATATTAATATTTACCATTGTCCTCCCATCCACTACTTTCTAGACATAACAAATTACTTTCCCTTCCCTAATGTTCCATTCTTTCTCACTCTCTTACACGTGATGATCCAAATATGGATTTTTCTTACTCCTCTGCTCCACCTTATTGGTTCCTGTTTATTCTTCAATTCTCAGGTCACATTAGTTATTCCTGCTTCTTTGCACCTAAAGTTTTGCACATAAAACTCCATTATCGTAGTACTTATTTTATATTGTAATTATTTGCCTGTATTTTTTTCCTTTAGCCTGTAAGTTAATAGGAGGGACTTTTCAACTCTATTTTACCCCATCCTATTTTCTTAATTATGCATGGTAGGGGGCACTTAGTTCATACTTAAGAAATATTCACTAAAGAGTACATATCCTGAAATAATTAACTCTTGGAATACATTGAATAAGGGTCTTTTGCAGTGTTATCTTATGTTGCATTTGCCAAATATAGTGAAAAACAATTTGCTCTCTTGAAAAGGAAGCAATACTGAAAATACAGAACCCATTATTAAGTCAGAAAAAAATGTATTTTTTAACCATCTCTTTTAGCTGACTTGGTACATCTCTCATTGGGAGACTGTATGTATAGACTTAGGCAAAAGAGAAATGATTTTTAACTTTCTGTGTATAACGTTCATAAATATGTAAATGCACAATCAGTTTGAAATAAGTTAGAGTATTTGGTAATTTACGGTACAAATATTGACAGATTGCTGCTGAATTGGTGGTGAAAGTAAATGAAACATGGCCAGCACAATTAGGAGTTGCCCAAATGGGAATCTTGTTTTTGTTTTTTAGAAAATGAGAAATGCCAAATGTTAACAAAGATTTTGTCAATATTCTTTATTGTTGGAGATTTGTGCAACTTCATTTATAAATGAAAATCAGATGAAGGTTGACAGAGCTGGAGTTGTTAGAGGGCTTGGAAGGAAGTGTCTGAATAAGGCACTCTGTATCTCCTATCTGAGAAGCTCACTGAGGTTTGCTACTGTCAGCTTACAGTGCTTCTGCAGAGATCTGTAGCCATTTAGTGCCCTCAGGCTGATTTGTTTTGGAGATCTATTTACAAATGGGAAATTGGAGGAGTCACAGTTTTGTAGCCAGAGGTAGAAACAAAGGTCTTAGCTCTGTGTACTGTCTCTTAGAGAAACGAGTAAGCTGTTCTTTCTGTAATTCACAATTAGTAGAATATGATTGTGTATGGGGGCCTAAGGATTGTGATGCTACTGAAAGACAGAAGAAAGTCCAGCTGATAGGCTAGGCGCGGTGGCTCATGCCTGTAATCCCAGCACTTTGGGAGGCTGAGGTGGGCGGATCACAAGGCCAGGAGTTCAGGACCAGCCTGACCAACATAGTGAAACCCCGTCTCTGCTAAAAAATATATAAAAATTAGCCGGGTATGGTAGCATGCCTGTAGTCCCAGCTACTTGAGAGGCTGAGGCAGGAGAATCGCTTGAACTCAGGAGGCAGAGGTTGCAGTGAGCTGAGATCAGACCACTGCACTCCAGCCTGGGCAACAGAGAGAGACTCTGTCTTAAAAAAAAAAAAAAAGAAAGTCCAGCTGATGTAGAATTCAGAAAGGAGCATGATTTAGATTAGAATTTAACTTCTTGCATTTTAATTTGCTTTGATTTTTTAAATATTTTATTTGGCAAGGCTTGCATGGATGACATGCAAGGTCAAGTGGAGGTATGCTATGTAATATATTCAGTTACATTTTGGTTTCTCAACAGTTTCTCTCAATGCTGTTGGTTACTTCACTCATGAGACACATATTTATAAGAGTACACAACTGGCCAGGTGCGGTGGCTCACACCTGTAATCCCAGCACTTTGGGAGGCCAAGGTGGGTGGATCACGAGGTCAGGAGATAGAGACCATCCTGGCTAACACAGCGAAACCCTGTCTCTACTAAAAATATAAAAAAGAAATTAGCCAGGCGTGGTGGCAGCTGCCTGTAGTCCCAGCTACTTGGGAGGCTGAGGCAGGAGAATGGCATGAACCCGGGAGGCAGAGCTTGCAGTGAGCTGAGATCGCACCACTGCACTCCAGCCTGGGCGACAGTGCAAGACTCCGTCTCAAAATAAAAAAAAAAAAAGAGTACACAACTGGCATAGGCACATTGGGAATGTGAACAGGAATGATTAGGGGTATCTCCCTTAAGAAGGAGTTAGGATGGTTTTCTAAGCAAAAATATGAAAAGATACCTCATTCCTTTTTAATCTTAGTGGACACTTTCCCAAGTTGTGTATTCCATTAATTAGGCAGTCAGGCATTTTATAACATGTTAGTCAGAGACTCAAGTGGCATGTCATAGATTTCCTCTTGTTTTGTATAAGTTTTCTCCAAAATAGAAGACAAAAGTGGTTATTTTCCTTCTCATTCTAACCTAGACTCTGAAACTTTGGTGTGCTAAAACTGTCAGGAAAACTGTGCCTATCCTGTCATCGCCAAATCTGACATTTCTGAAGATTATGCCAAATGTATTTTCTGACACATTTCAGTTGATTGAAGCTGAGAGGTACTTCTTATCTTTTGATTTGTCAGTCTACTGGCCTGAGGAATATAGCTACAGTCCCTAGGAATCATATGACATGCGGAAGCTGAATCACTGTTTTCAAGTGCTGTCAATTAGTGTTTGGAAATGGAAGAAAAAAAACCCAGTGCATGAGAATGTCACAAGTTCATATAATGAATTTTGTTTAGAATGAATTTCATGCTCACACATTTTTTTACTATTATCAAGTAACTGAAATACATCAAGATTTTATTATCAAATTAGCACTGAAAGCCTCAAATATTTCTTCTTTGGCCTTACTTTTTCAAAAGAAACAGAGGAGAATTTCTGATCAGGCTGAATATTTTGGATTGCATATATACTATGCACATAAAGATATTGTACCAAGAATGGGCATGGTACATAGTAGGAGCTCAGAAAATCTTTGCGTAATGAATGAATGAAAGATTGTAGATTGTGTGCTGGGTCTTTTTTTTTTCTTGAAATCCATGATTTTTTTGTTTTAAACAGAGACAGTGTCTTGCTATTTTGTCCAGGATGGTCTCCTGTTCCTGGGCTTTTAGCAGTCTTCCCCACCTCAGCTTCATGAGTAGCTGTTATAGTAGGTACACACCAATGTGCCCAGCTTGAAGTGCATGATTTTTGAATCTGAGTTTTTTATAGGTCCACTTACTTTAAGTAGATGCCCTCCTATCAGGCAAAAAATTAAACTGTATTGTGTTTCCACTTCTATTTGAATTTCACTCTAGCCGCAACAGAGCACTTCAGTCCAAATTCTGCATTGCCCATCTCAAGTTCTCCCACTAGAAGGTAGAAAAGAAGAATAGTACTTATTTTATTAATAGTTATTAATTCTTCCTATTTACTTTTGAACAAGTGGAAACTCTTCAGGCAAACTTGCCTCTCAATACGCATTTTCTTTTCTTCCTATTTTACTTACTTTCCCGCTTCATTGTCATGTCTGAAATTGCAGATAATGGTGGCGGGGAAAGCTGTTGTGAGCATTGGGTGGTGGTGCTGGTGGTGACTCTTTACCTGCTTCTCTGATTAGAAAGCAAACTTCCCCAAAACAGGCAGAAATCTATTCTATCAACTTTGATATCTCTCCAGGTTTTTAAAACAGCGACCAGCGTCTGGTTGGTGCTGAATGAATGTTCCTAGAATTAATGGTTGAGTGAGTAGGAAATACTGTTCCAGTTCCATTTTCTCCTGTATTTGGAGACTCTGTGGTTCTCTTTCTCTATCTTTCTCTCTCTCTCTCTGTGTGTGTGTGTGTGTGTGTGCACGTGTAAGTATGTGTAATGTTTAGTTTTTTTATGGATTTAAATTTATGGTAAGGTAGGATAAGAGTAGCGGTATCTGCTGAATTAGGGTTAATATTTTCTGTGTTAAAGCTGAAGATATGCAGTGGGCAAAAGCCTTTAGATTTGGTTCTTGGTGATCCTTCCGTAAAAGTACATTAAGGGTGGGTCAGAGTTTCCTCCACAAAACTGCTAATGTGCTCTCTGCCCTTAGACATAACAATCAGGCAAAGGAGTACAAATTGATCCCCTGATTGGCTCCTGGAAGAAAATGAAATGTTAGGTCTGGCTATTTTCAGATGTAATCAAAAGGACCTGAACTCATTCAAATTAATATTTGGATTTATAAAAATGTGATTTTTGTTTGTTGAGTAAAAAGGATTGGCTCCTAAAAGTTCTCACAGTGTGATTTTGTAAGATTACAACTTGTAGTGAGTTTTTACTGATGAAGCTAACTGCCCAGATATAGCTACTGTTCAGATACTTGTTATAATTGACAGGATACTTTCTACTAGCAACTGAAATGTGGCTCTTTTCTTTCTTCCTTTGTCCAGAATACACACAGACACACATACACACGCACATACACACACACATGAGCAGCTCTGGAGCTTTCTTTTTATTTATTTGCTTATTTTTTAAAAAGAATGTGCATGGACTTTATTCATGTATATTTCCTATACTGCATCAGCTCTCAGTTACCCACATGTGGTTTATTCAGCCTTGGGATTTATCTGCAGAAATTTTTCACGTCCCAGGCTGCTCTCTGCTATCATCATTTGTATGAATTATGTTAGTGTCATCAGTGTGTGCTGCGGTAGTGCAGCCTAAACCAAGCATAGCTGGGAAGGCAAATCAACCCATCCCCTCTATATTATATTCTAAAGCAAAACATTTATCATTTTTGTCAATCTTTTCCCCTTTGGAATCATTCTACCCATTATTAGCACACTTGACCATGAATTATATGTGCTCTGATTAAAGATAAAGTACCACATAAAATAAAATCTTATAATTCGCTTTCATTCTCCAAACTTCTTTATTGAAATTAAATCCTATTGACTTCATCAAAGACGCTACATGGAAAGGTTTGATTGAACTTGGGTTACTGATTTCAATATAATACTTATTAAATCCAAACATAGTTTTTCTGTCTCTCTAACCCCCTGCTTAAAATATAATACCAGATCTTGAAATGAAATATAATTTGAAGAATAATTTATAAATGCAAAATTGTTCTTTCTTGTTTTGGATATTAAGTATCTTTGGGTTTTAACCATAGTCTATTTATCTTTCTTATTTTATGTAAACAAGGTGTGTGTCTAACTTCTGACCCATTCATTCAGTGTAAAATACAGCTTTTGCTGTAACTGGAGGGAAGAAAAGATGGACGAGCGACCCCTCCCTTTGTGTTGATTATATCTCCAACTGACTGAGGTTTCTTGTCATGAGCTAAAAGAATGATTAGTCAGATTTTAAGTGAAGCAAGCTTTTAGAGTGCAAGAGAATTTTTTTGTTTGTTTGTTTTTTGGTCTGCTCTCTAGAAACCAGAGAGGAAAGGATGCATAATGGGAATCTGTACTTGTGCATTTCGGCAAAGATCTAATCTTTTTGAATTCATTGCTTGTGAGTTATTATTTCTAATCATACGCTTGATTGACTCCAGCTAAATGACTGTCTGACTGCAGAGGCAGGGGTGTTAAATCCAAAACTGTTAAGTGCGCATTTTAACTGAAAATAGGGATCATCACGGAATGCCTTCTCAATCAGTAGTGCCTGATACCACTCCCCCCTCCCCCTGAATGTTTTTTTAAATAGAAATTCTCTTGCATCCTCATGATGGAACAGAGCATCACAGAGCATGATTGAGCTCCAAGAGAGAAGATTGAAACCCTAGAGGGGATATCAAAATGATAAAAACTGAGGCTTCCATGGTGCCACAATGAGTGTAGTTAATATGCTACTTTAGTCTGACAAGCCAGTCAGGTGCCCCTTAAAACTCCAATTTGTGATTACCTTGTCATTTTAAAGATTTTTTTTAAAGGCGGAAGAGAAACAAGGTTAGTGGTAATTTCTTTTTAGGAGCAGAACTTGGCCATTTCTCTCAATACTTTTTGCATGAAAATCTAGTAGATAACTAATTTTCTTTTGGCAGTTAACATAGGTATTTTCCAACATCAAAACATTTGTGGCTCCTAAATAATTTGTTTAAAATAGAACAAAATAAAGTAAAATCCCATGTCTGAAAAGGAAATGGCAATAAAAGCCGAGCTTTCTAAACATATGGCATAAATTTTTTGTATCACTTTAAAAAATAGTTGTTAAAGAATTAGTTAAACATTTATATATAGTGCTCATTATATTATCATAACTTCTTAATAAGATCTGTTTATTATATGACTTGGATCTTTGCCTTTCTTGCTTTAATATGGCACAAATACTCAAAAGTTCCTTCTGGATTTTTGAGAGAGAAAATGTTACACAACCAGGAGTCTTACAAGAAATTCATGTGAAAGTCTTGGCATGACTATCCTGAAAGCTAAGACAACCATTGGTCTTGGAGAAAAGACTCCTCTCCAGAGGGAGTTGCAGGTACTCAAAGATGGTGTGTGTGTGTTGTCTTCAAACTAGGCAGAGTGATAAATGGACACATGACAAATAGTCTGAACACCTTCACCTGGGAGAAAACCATCTAAAGCTGAGTGTTTTCTCATATGACTAACTTATTTTTTAACAGTGTATTTCCATGATAATTTAAAAATAAATTACACATTACACATTTTACATAAGGTAATACTTTGTATATGATTTGACATTCTTTAAAATACTACCTGATGTTATGAAAACACTTGAAATTTAAACATTGTCAACACTATGTTAATATGTCAAATATTCAGTTGGTTTATGGTTTAAGAGTAAAATTTTAATTTTTTTCTCAGTATCACAAAGCTTCCTTCTGGAAGATCCATCCAGTTTTGTCTTATGCCTGGGGAAGAGACTGAAGTTGCTGTGAACTAGTTCCAGCAAGAAGTATTATCCGTGTAATGAGCAGAGCAATGATATTGTGGGGATATGGATTATGTGTGTAAACTACACAGGGTGTGATAGTTGGGTGTTAACCTATTTAATCTATTTTTGAAGGTTCATTAGATGGTGAGTAGGAACAGGTTCTAGGACAACTGAGTTCTCTGAGGATCAAAAGGTTAGACAAACTGCTTTTAGGATTTATGCAGGGTACTGATTTTCATGTCAGTTTAATTATCCTTATATTTTACAAAACTGTCAATCAGGATGCCTAGAAATCGTATGGAATTGGAGGCTCTGAAAACTTTTGAGTCTTTTCTGATTGGGTTTATCTGATAATCATTCTTTTCATGATGACCTTAGTTGAAATGAAGAGCTGTTAGAACTACAAGGCCTGCTTTAGTGTCAGAAGAAGATTTAATCAGGAGTCTTATCATCCAGTGAGAAAAATGCCTTTCATTCTCTTTTCATTTATTTGAAATTACTTAGTGATTCAGGAATCTCTTATTGGGGTCATTTACTTTGATTTTAACTTAGCAATGTAACTCTTGAAATACTTTATGTAAATGATTTCCTTCAAGGTGCACTGTGTTTAAAAAGCTATCAATCAATTGAAAATTGTTTTGAATTTATTTCACTCTAGAAGCATGATCTGTCAGGAGGAAATGGAGAGAGAACAGAAGTTCATATAGCAAGGGTCATGCTTTGCCATCCAAGCATCAGTTTTTAACGGGTTTTTGGTGTTTTCATCCATTTTAGGATACTTAAAACATCTTGAAGATTGTTTTAATTTGGTGGTAGTAATTACACTGGCCATATTATAGTTAATAACTTACGTATCATTTCTTTAACCCCATAGGCATGAAAAAAGCAACTTAGGTGATATTAAAAAATACCCTCAGCAATTTTTTCTAGGCCCATTACTTTTATAAAACACTTGAGATTTTATTTTTATTAGTGTAAGACACTTAGAAATGAGTAACTAGCAAATAAACTTAGTGATATAATTCAAGTTTATGTTGCTTGGTTAATAAAATGTACAAAATCACAGCCTTTCCCAAGGTTTTCCTTCATCTTTTTTTTTATTGCGAAAGAAAATTGTTAAAGTTATAGAGTTTCAAGTCTTTCAGGAAATTATCTTTAGTTTTCTGTGTTACTGTATCACTGTTCGTAGATGATGAAGCAATTTTTTTGGCTTTTGCCAAAGCAATGAGTCTTTTAGAAATTTTATTTGGAAACTATTTATTTTATTCCCTGTTTTGCTACTGAGTTTCTATGTCTAGAAGGTTATTTCCTTTAACTTTTATTCATCTAAGAGGATTCTGGGATCTTATTGCAGATTTTACAGTCTGGTAAACACAAAATGTATTCTCATAGTGACTCTGTTCCATTCTCAGCAGTTCATTAAGTAGGCTTTCCCTGTATTAATACAGTGACTGACGGGAATATCACAACCCTGGTCTTTATGTTGGAGAGCTGCTCACAGCTTTGTTCCAGTTCTTCACTGTGCATTGCAGTGATATGCTTCTGTTTGCTTCTATATCCTGACTAAACAAAGAGCATGCTCTCACTGATAACTTTTTAATACTAATTCTGTATGGACCTTGACAGTTACCAATTATGTTTACTGTCTAATCAAGGTAGATATTTTGGATGAACTTTTTTTTTTTTTTAATTGCATTTCAAATTATATTTTAAAAAGAATTTTTACTTGACCAGTTTTTTGCTTGCTTGGGCTATTGATGATTGCAGTTTCTAGCAACAAATAGGCTTTCCTGGTTGTAACCTGTCTGGCTTTAAGAGTTCAGAGGAGGCCATATAAGATGGTCTTACCTGACATTCCTCAATAATTCATGTATTTCTGGATTCTATATAATTTTATTATGTTGTTATAATGCAACTCATTATACATGATATAGTAAGTATAATTAATCAACTTTACATATTTATCAGTAAAATTTGCCTCCCAAGAAACATCAGAAATTAATAAGAGAAATAAATGTACTACTAGTAAAATAACCTGAGATAATTTTTGTGCAGATGCTTTCTATTGAATGGTGCTATTTGAGACATGGTAGAATTTATGTTCAAATCCTTTGTTAACTTCTGAAGAAAGTACATATATTTGAAGAATATCTGTTAATCATTTCTAATTCCCACTTTCCATCCTATGTTAACATTATATTAATATGTTGTCAAAATTATTGTGCAGATAGGAACAGAAGCAGTTACCCATTTAGTTTCCATAAATGAAAACGAGCAGAGAAAATGATTTGAAATAACTACTCCTTACGTATTCGTTTTTTCCTTCACTGCTAACAGTGTGCTTTGTGTTACTAATCAAGTCAAGGACTTGGGTTCATGCTGCATTCAACTAGCTAATTTAATTCCTTTTCAGTACTAAAAATGCCCATCCGAGCCCTGGCCTGCTGCCTCACCAATATTTATCTTTGGAACCAGTTGAAAGATCAGTGTGACTATAGTAGCGCAAACTTAGATCTCCTGTGAATAAAAATTATAAGCTCATGCTCTGTGTCCTGTCATATTCACATATTCACAATTAGAACCCAGAATCCTCAAAGAGAAAAATAAAGGAAATAACCTTCTGGATGTATGTGTGTGTCACTGAAATAGAATAAAGAAAACCTAATATATTTACATACCGGACTTGAAGGGTCATCAAAGTAATCCCAACCCTCTTTTACTATATTGAGGAATACGCTAAGCCAAGACTTGAGCGAACTGTTTTACCTTGTTTCCCGTGGAATTTTACAAACATAGGTTTTGGTGGGAAATGTGTGATTTTACATAGCAAAAAGGTGTATGCTGACACAGTATTTGGTTCATTGTAGGTTAAAATATCGACTAATGTTTCATTTGTACTTACTGGTTGAATGTAAAATGATTTTAAACAGTCTCTTCTGTGATACGATTTTTGTAGCTTTTCTTAAACTATAGCATTTCCAGCTTGGTTTTTATGTCATTATTTTTGTCGGTGGGCTCTGGCTTCATATGCGTGGTGGAGTGATAAAGCTGTGTTGCTAGGCAGAGTTCTTCCAGGCAGTTCATGCTGGGCTTCATATCTGTCATTGCCCCACTTTCATGTTTCTATGAGGATGGAAATGATTTGAGACAGAATATCATTGGGAATAGGCGCATAGTTAAATGCCCAGGTCGCCTGATTCTCCATTGAGTCATCATGAGTGTCTCTGAACAGCGCCAGTGGTATTCTTGGCACGTGAGGCTCAGCGGGAATAACACTGAAATAGCAAAGATCGAAACCTGCGTTGCTAGAAAATTCTCTGCTTGCTATATGACCTTTTCAGTCTTCTACCTTTGAATATGTGCCTATGCCTCCGTGCCGCTATGGAAAGCTCAGGGCTGCTAGAAAAAGTGCCAGGGAGAAGGCGGGAAGAGATGTGAATAAAATGAACAATGGGTGGCACAGTTGTATTAATTTTTCAAATATTCATGGAATTTATATCAGGAACTGGGGACTTTGACACTGTATGCATTGAAAAATAATCAAAAGGTAATTGTAGTTTTTCAGTTGCAAAAATTAAGAAAGGATTAAAAAAAGAGATACGTTTTGTGATGATTCAATGATAGCATGACAGTTTTATCAAAGGAATAGAGTGGCCCCAAGTAGTCTGCCGTCATAGGGACAAAGTATCATGTTGAGTCTAATAGTTGACAAAAACAACTGAATCTTGGCTTTTTCACGTAACGTGTTTGGCTGTATTAATATATAAATTAACAGTCGAAGTGCTATGTGTTTATTAGGCTTTTCAAAATGTCTGCCAGGCTGTGGAACTTCTTCAAGCGGGGCGGGTGTGCCGTGAGGCTGGGTCTGCTCAGCATTTCTCTGTAAATGCTCCTCTCATGATACGCCTGAAAACCTTCAATATTATAATAATGCTAATAAAAATGGAAAACTCTGAATTCTTTATAGATGCATAAAGAAGTGTAATTTCTCTGTGACCTGAATAACTCTTCGAATGGCTGCTCTGGCCCCTTTGAAAGAAGGCAGCTCTACTATACTGCTTTGTGTTCCTTTGAACATCTTGCTATCTGACTATTTTAAGGACGGAAATAATAGAAGAGAATTTAACTTGGGGTTACACTTTGAAGGACAGGTGGGATTCCCTGCCATTCCCACCCTGCAATTTTCCCCCTTCCCTTTCTATTGAACATTGCTATCTATCTCATTCTTAAATGAGAGGTGATCTTGTTGATGAATACAATTAAATGATAATATAATTTTTCACTGATTCAGACTCTTCCAACTTTTGGTTTTGTCCCTTTGATAATCGTAAATTGGATTTGTTATCACGACCTTTCAAGAGGCACCATTCAGTCATCTTATTCTAGTCGGTGGCGGGCAGGGGCACGGTGGCTGGAGGAGGGCTAAGGTGGAAGGCACAAGGACTGTGTGTTTGGAGGCCTGTGGCCTTGGGAAGCATGGCTAGTATGGTGCAGGTAAATTTAGGAAGAAACAATTTTAGCAGAGATCCGTTTTCTCTGCATAACACTGTGGATGGAGTGGTGGACGCAGGGTGAGGCGACTTTGGTGGTGCAGCCTCCAGCTCTCACATGGGCTCTGCGGCAATTTTTCTTCCCTGTTTTTGCATGGATCAGCATTGGGTACACTTGCCGTGTTTTAAGACCTCTTCTGCTTAGGAATTATTTTTCTGATTTTGACGTGGATCTACTACTCCTGCCGCTAATGTTAATAACCAGGGGAGAAAGATTAAAGGAGGCCAAGTCACGGGAAGACAGGAGGAGGGCTGGCATGGCAGACGGTTAGCTTTAATTACCAGTCTTATAGGTAATTTTAATAATGACAGATTTTGGTTGTTGCTTAAGTGAATGGAAATTATTGATAGTAAATTCTCATTGCTTTTGTTTCTTTGTGTGATATTGGATGCTGGGGTAGAAACTGTACTCAACCATACATGATAACAACCAAGTGCGTTTTATTAGAAATGTAGAGAGGATACCCTTTTAATTACATTGTATAATTTTAGTTGGTCTTCTTCCTATTTCCTTCTTACTTAATTTAACAGCCACTTGATTATTTGAGATTTTTTCTTTTATAAATTATTGTAGCTGTATATGTATGCGTATGGAATATGCAAGGCCCATGTTTTGCAGGAAGAACTATAACACTCAGAATTCAGTAGATGAAGAGAGCAACCAGGAAGTTTTGTAGTGCTCCATTTATTGAATATATCACAATTAGACAGCCACTATTTAGGGTTTAATGAAAAAGCCTAGAGCCCTCCCAATTCTAGTAAAGTGTTCTGTTGGCTGGGTATTTGGACATTCACAGAAACTGATCTCTTCATTCAGCTTCTGGAATAAACCGAGCCTTGGGACCAGCCTGCTTGGGGCCATCATTAATGCCATTGTGGATAAAGGGTGAAGGCTGTGGCCACATGCAGCTCTGCTGACACTTTGTGAAAGGTGAGCCCAGCCATGAAGTCGTGGATGTGTCTTGCCCAGTAGGAAGATAAAGCACAGCCATGAAGTTATAGTTGACTTGGTGCCTCCATCTCCTGCTTTAAGGGGCACCTCTCTTGGGAGCTCAGGACCTTGCTGCTGGTGGCCTCCTGGCACCATGACATGCAGGAGACAAAGGGAATATTTTGCAAAGAACATATTCAGCTGAGATAGGCAGGCAGAAAGATCTGTCTACATGGGACATAACATTTGAAAGTGTCTGCATGAACGAGAAGGAAAACTAGAGTTTGAGCAGTGAATTTTTACGATGAATGAGGCTTAACATTTTAAGTTGTGTATGAGACTGTGGACCACAGCATGGGAATCTGTCTTCATTTTGTTGCATCGATGGCTACATCAAGTCTCCTAACACGGTTGCTCAAAAGGAGGTACAATGTGAATCACAGAATGGCGGAGCCATTTGGGGACTGAACTGAAAAGCAAGCATTCTGAGCAGCAAACAAGACACCTAGAGGCCGGCATCTGTCATTTAGCTTTTGAAGCCTTTGCTTCAGGGGAAGTTACATGTTTCTGTATGATAAGTACAACTCATGCTTCAGAATTAATTGCAGCAGCAGTGATGTAACATTGCCAGCCCTCTTCAGAGAAGAACTCAGTCTGTGTTCGTTTTGACGTTGCTGAACGTTGTTTTCCTCATATGGTGCTGAATTTTAAAAAATTCCATGAAATTTGCAAGCAGATGGAGAGTAGATCGCTTGGACTACCAGGCTCTGACAGCTTATCTGCATTTTATTTTGAAGGTGGCAGCTTTGGAAGGTTATGAGAGAAGTGTTAGGGGGAGGAGGAAATGCTGAAGGATGTGATAGGTTTGTCTGGTCCAGGTCTTTTTATAGATGTGGGTCATGCACCGTAAGCAAGGTGAGGCCCTTTGTGACACTGAAGATTTATTAGTTTTTTGCTTTCCTCCCTCCTATGGTCATACACTCCCTCCTTCCTCTCCCCCTCCACTCCTCACAGCAAGTTTGGAAGAAACTTTGTTGAGAGGTGAAGGAGAAGAAGAAGACCAACTTTGAATTTTTAGCTGAAAAGATACAAGTTCAGCTACCAAATATCATAGTCTATGTCATGATGAGTATTGATTTAAACAGTAGCAAAATATTTTTAAAAGTCACTTGTAATATAGGTTAGTAAAATCTGAAATCTGTGAAAAAAATATAATTCATTTTAAAGGTTTGTACCTGAAATGGCCAGAAAGCAAACTAGACAGTGTTGTCTTAAAACAGGTTTTTTAAGGTATTGATTAACTGGGCTCAAACTCTACTGCAAATGTTTGAAGAAGGAAAAGAAATGTGTGCAGTGCCCTCTCTAGCAGGCAGCGAGTTAGCCTACTCGCCGTTTTATTTAAGTGTGTGCGAGTGTGCTTCCCACCCGGGGTGGGAGAAGGATCATAAACCTCCACCATTTTCTATTCTAATGTATCAAAGTGTGTTATTAGTCATAGCAGTCTGGTTCAGAAATGTTTTCATTTGTATTTGCAGACAATCTCTTTTAGGATATACACTTCATATTGGCTTTCACTGCAGTGGCAGATTTTTAGCATTTTAAACACAACTTTGAAACTCAAGGCTAATGGCAGAGTGACCACATTCATGTTTTTGTTTCAATTGTTTACCTATTATTAATATAGTTATATTAGATCTCTGTACCTTTGAGAAAGATTGGATAGAGAAACAAAGAAAATATCAATCCCCTTAGGATAGGAGAATACAGATTTGTGAAAGAAGGGGTAAGAAGTATTTTAAAAAGAAATTAACAATGGAGAGAAAAAAATTAGGGCTATTCCTGGCATCAGCAAACTCCAGGAGAAACCCTTTTCTATTCATTGATCTGTAAAGCCTGTATTTAAAGGATATCAGAGTGCATTGTTCACGGAGAGAGGGGAAAAGATGGGAACTAATATTTATAGAGCGCCTACTACAGCTGTGATATTTTGTAGCCCTATGAGGCAGGAATTATCATCTTGATTTTATGGAAGAGGAAATTGAAGTTTTAGAGATATTATGTAACCTCCCAAAGTCGTACAGCTAATATGTGGCTCAGATAAAAATTCTGCTATACCGCATTACTAGTTCTCTGTGTGTGTGTGTGTTGTACGTGCAAATGTGTGTCTCTGATTTGGGTAGAGTAGCAGGAGTGCAGCATCAAAGCAATTAAAAATAATACAAAACAGGTAGATGGATAGATGGCAGAGAATGAGGAAGGAATTAAGTTTCCCTGTGTGAATCAAGTGGCTTCATGTACTCATTCACCCAGTAGGAAGAGAAAAGCTATTTTAAAAGTTAAGGCCAATGCTATTCTAATCTGTTCTTTACTCTGCATTAAAGCCTTATGTGTAGGCAAATCATATGAGCTGGTGAAAATCAATTTTAATGTTCATTATGTTACAGGTAATAATACCACAGTTTGGGAAAGGACTTAAAAAAAAAAAGTCAAGTAAAAAGTGGCTTCATTGCATTAAGTATTTGCAGCAGCTATTTGTCTGAGCACATAGAATTCTTAAGATTTGCCATACTTGAGTAGCTGGATGATTGGGCAGAGGACTTGGTCATGCTGCATTGATTTGGAGCATGTGGGCCCTGTTGAGTGCTATTCACAAGTGTAGTCCACTGCTCGTCTCTGTTTTTGATCACCTTCTCACCTTGAAGTGACCTGAGTGATATTATACAGGAAACAGGAGTTTTATTAAAATGAGAGTGATACTCCATCCCCTGGAAAACCATTTTATTCAGTGCCAAGAGAAATAGAAATACTTGCCCTCCCCCTGCTTCCTCCCAGTGCCCCATATGGGCTTTACCAGGAGGGAAGAAAGCCTGTTATTGAGGACAATATTGAAGGGAAGAGAGGTTGGGGCAGGCAGGGAAAAGGGAGGTTCTTGTAAGAACAATGCAATCTCTGTGTTATTTAAATAGTATGTGACTTTAATTCTCAGTCAAAGCCTGTTGAAATACATATGGATCAACGAACCACTTTTGCACCCCCAAAAAAGAGAAAGGCGCTGGCAATGAGCCATATTGAAATTTTGGGTTGAGAGTTTGAAGGTGAAATTGTCGGGGTGGCGGGGGGTGGGGTAAAGGTGGTAATAGCAACAGGATGTACCATTTGCAGACTGGTAGGTCAGCCTTAAATCTCTAGGTAGCTCAGGTTTATTGCTCCTGTAAGGTTCCTCACTGTTATCATGACAGCCATCTGCTAACAGTGCAATTTTCTGCTGTATTCATGTGTTTAGATAAAAGAAGATTGCAAAAAATTTTCAAATAAAGGTTTACCTCATTCTCTTGCCAGGTAACTTTTGTCTCCAATGTGCTGAGTTATGGTCTCGGCATCATGCAGAGTCAAGAGAGCTGATCCTCTCTGCTGGGTCATATATATGCTTTCCTTCCTAATACCCATAAGAGGCATTAGGGGGAAGGAGAAGAATATAAACACAGAAACCACATCCTAACAGCTGCCTCTAGTTAGCTCTGCTTCCCCCCCCCCCATCCCCAACCCTGAGCTTTTAAATCTTGCAGCGGCACCTAATTTGTCCCACATGGCTTTCCTCCCAGTGGAACCACTGGCCCTTTTCTTGCTGCCCTTTTTGATCAAAAGCAAACAGTTATGAAGAATCAACTAGTTTAACTAGTTTAGGCCACTGTCATTAGGCTGCTGGTGTGCAGGTGCCTATGAATAGGCAGGAGATAACCATTTGTAGATTGGGAGAGACTTAAAACAGTCTGAACCTAGTTAGGTGCCAGTGGACCTATGAAAACATCCCGCAATTAAGCACTAAGTGAGACAGTGAACCGCTGAGTGAACTACCGTGATGGGAATAGGTGAGTGATTTTTGACCTAGTGGGGCAGATCAGAATCATGTAGGACGCTTAAACATTTCGTACACATGCCAACTCCTGCCACTGACATTCTGCCTCTATTTAAATACGCCTGGCAGTGATGAATATAGATACTACAGACCTGTGTTCCAACATGTCTGCACGGCAAGTGGGTTGCAACTTGCATTATGATATTTATTTTTTTAAGTTCTAATTATTTTTTTCTTATATGTGTTACTCATGTCTCCATTCCTTTTTCCATGTTATTTTTTGAATGCAGTGAGACCAAAGACAGATGCTTGTAGAGCAGTGTGCTGAATTAAGTTATTTCCTTCACTGAGACTAGTGTTCTGTTTCTCTCTTCCAGCTCATGTTTATTTCTTATTGCTGTTGAGAAGTAAGACATGAAAGCCACACAACCAATGTGCTCTTCTTGTGACTTTTAAGATAGGAAATTGGTTCGGTTAAAAAAAAAAAATCAGAGCCAGGTGCAAGCCCATACATGGTCCCAGCTACTCGGGAGGCTGAGGCAGGACGATTGCTTGAGCCCAGGAGTTCAAGGTGGCAGTGAGCCGTGATACACCACTGTATTCCCGTCTAGGTGGCAGAGGTAGACCCTGTCTCTTAAAAAATAAATAAATAAAAGATTAATATTGGTGACTGGGAATAGCCATTCTCTTGTAGATGCTTAGCTGTCCAATAATTATCTGATTTTTAAATGCATATTGCAGAATAATATTGGTTCACGTCCCCAAAGACTTGAGAAATGTGTGTACTTCACCTTGAAAAAGGAGTACCTGAATTAGTCCTTACAAAATTACCTTGTCCTTATGGTTTTGCTAAAGAACTGATATTCTTTTTGTAAGGTAAGGGATAAACCTATCACAGCTTGCTTTGAAAGGTCATTGTCTCTTGCAAAGTAGATAAACTCACTTTGTTCTATGAGCAGGAACCACATTGCCGTTCTGTAAAGCTATACATATAAAGTAAATTTCTGCTATCACTTTGGCTTGCTCTTGTAAAAGAAATTTCATGCCTACCAGTTTTCACTTGCTAACGTAAGTCACAACTCCTCACGGTTAGAGTGTCAGGACAGACGAGAGTGGTGTCTGTAGCTTGTTTCCACTTCTAACATTCTTTGCTCTCAGTAAATGTACTTTACCAAGCATGGGAAACACATGTAAAACACTGATGACAAATTTGGTGATTTAATGTTTTTTATGTTGTTGGGGCCGGTCGTTAGTAGGTGAGCCACAGTAGTAATTGAAAGGAACTTGCATTTTATGGAAGTGAATGACTAAAATGGAACTTTTCCCTTGGTTCATGTGTATTGTTCAGAATGAGAACACTGTTCTCCTGAGGTATGGCCTATTAATCTCAGTTAAGTATAAATCCTCATGTATCAGAGACAGTGATTTATCCTGTCACTTAGAAAAGCCTCTAAATTTATATGAAAGTGAGGGATAAAAATTGCCATGCTATTTCCTTGAGAAACTAGTTAATTCTGTATATTCTTTCCTTTCTAAGCTAAGACTGGAATGGGGGAAAATTCCATTAAAAGGAGTAGTGACTCTTTGATGCACCTTGAACTACAACCTTCCTTACAGTAGTTAATTCATCTAGAGTGTCCAAGAAGGAGGAGTTCGGCTTAAATCTGCTTAATCCTTTAAACAATGAAACAGTTATAACTGCTCTCATTGCAAATGTTCTAAAATGTCACAGTCATTACAAGAAGTGATTTGACTAAGTATGGTGAGTTTTCTCAATGAACCAGGACCCTCATTAAGAACACCATTTATTGAACTCCTTGGTAATACCGGAATGCACTCGGGAGCCTTCGAGGTCTGTAGGTTTAGCCTGACTTCTTTATGATTTTTCCCAGATGGCTACGTCTCCTGCCTCCTGCCAATATCTAGGGCTTTTTATCCCAAAGCCCATGGCCTCTAGTCACTGTGCTCTTCTAATTAGTATTTTTTTCTTTCTTTTTCCTCCTTTGTGATCATTTCTATTCTCCTCTGCCACGTCTAACGACTGGGAACCTACTCTGACTTCCAAAATCCCAAATCGGCTTTCCTTTCCTTTCTCAGTTTGTAAGCTAGGACCAGTTTGAGGATTTCTAGTTGAATCCAGATAAGTATTACCATGTAATTAAGTCAAATTATTAGTCCTGTCCCCAGCCTGTGAGGTGTTTGGGGGATGGAGGGAAAAATGCACCACTCACTCTACCTCTGTTCTGCTGAACAAAGTATATGGGTTCTGAAACTGCTGTTTTCATTTAGCTTGAATGTTCCTTTGTTTTGTTCCTGATGTTCTGGGTTTCCTAATTGTTGGCCAAAAAATGAGAAGCAATTCCACTTTCCCTTCTAATGGCAGGCTTAATAGGCTCTGATTTTTATCTTTACCCCATAGTTATTGTGACTTTTTTCTTTCTTGGAATGGTTATTTGTTGGGATGATACATCCACATACATTAACAGGCCTGTTTCGAGGTAATGAAGTCCCAAATTCTGTCTCATCAATATACTCCTCATCAATATTCAGAATTACAAACATTTTATGAAAAGCCAGGTTATATATAGATAGTTAA
Organism: Pan troglodytes; assembly: GCF_028858775.2. NCBI lineage: Eukaryota > Metazoa > Chordata > Mammalia > Primates > Hominidae > Pan > Pan troglodytes. Next base: position 105,324,808 of record NC_072402.2, on the reverse strand, counting down.
GTGAGGTGCCTGTGGATTTTCCAAATTTAACTCCTGCATTAAATGGAGACTGAAAACAGCTCCTCATATGAAACATGTTTTTGCTTTGAGTCCCATTAATAATGTGCACATTTTCTGTGATCATAAATCACCATTCCTTCTTTGCCTCCTCTGTGAGCTCACATCTCTTTCCCGAGATTCACCAGTGTTAAATTCGGAGTAATGCTCATTGTTAGTATTCAGTAAATTAAGGGATAGTTTAAATAGATGCAATAAGCCTGGAAAGGGGAAAATAATTGGTTCCTAGAAAGCTGTGAAAGACTCCAAAAACATAGGTTTTTGAGAAAACTTCTTACTTCTTTAGTGAATATTGTGGCATACATAGTTTATTGTCTCAACGAGTCATCATCATGAAGTTAAATTCATAGAACTCCAGCTTACCTCCACAAATTATCTAGGTGTTTTTGTTTTTTGTTTGTTTGTTTCTGTAAAGGTAACGATCAAAAGGAAAAGGAAAAAACATGAGTTAAAGAATTTGGAGCACCTTGCACAATGTCTAGCAACTAATAAGTGTTCAGTTACTGCACTTACCCTTAGCAAGTATTATTAATGTCAGTTGCAGGCAATTCTTTCTAATTTTAACTCTTAAGGACTTTTATTTTCTTTAAAAAGATGGTCATTACCTTATCTACCTAATCAACTGAGAAATTTTTCATGTTATTTTGCTCTCTTCTTAAGATTAAATTATATAGATTTCCTAACCTCCTTTGATTTTGTATGCTTGATTCATTTTGGTTGTTTTCTCAGAGTTACACTTACTTCTACAGTCCTGAGAAGATGGTGCAGCCCAGTACAGTGGTGGGCAGAGACTGGCAGTGAATTACTCTGTGCTTCCCTAATGTTCTGCTTTATGGGTTATGTTATCTTCCTTTGAAATGTCCCCACTGTCAGCCCTGCCAGCTGACATAGGAGCTGAGATAGAGCTAAGATTGCGTCATGAGTTCTTTGCTTGCCAATGCGGCCAAAACACTGTGGACAGTCAAAGATCTCCTCCCTTGGAACATAGTACGAATGGTCCTGATTTCTAGTAATAATATGTTATGAATGCTTTTCCTATGAAACAATCTAAACCTCTTTCGAAGTTACTTGTAGATTCAGCATGTATCTCATCTAGGGATGATGAGTTCTCTAAGTTTTCCACATACTTTATAGGGACTGCTAGCTTTAATTTTTCACATTTACCAGGTTTGAAGGTAACAAGAACTTGATCATTGCTTGTCTCAGCTTTCATTATTTTAGACAAAGGGCTTTCAATCTTTATAGGTCTTCTGGGCTTTTCTGTATCTTAATCAAGATACGGAATCTTTCTCTCCTCTAACCTGTCCTCAGCTTTTCATGGGGTGAGGTCCAGATTTAAGATGGGATACCAGATTAAACATACTTCAGAATTGTATATTAAGAGAGAAACATTTTTGGCTGGGCCCAGTGGCTCACATCTGTAATCCCAGCACTTTGGGAGACTCAGGCGGGTGGATCACTTGAGGTCAGGAGTTTGAGACCAGGCTGGCCAACGTGGTGAAACCCTGTCTCTATTAAAAATACAAAAAATTAAGGGGGCATGGTGGTGCATGCCTGTAATCCCAGCTACTTGGGAGGCTGAGGCATGAGAATCACTTGAACCTGGGAGGCAGAGGTTGCAATGAGCCAAGGTCCTGCCACTGCACTCCAGCCTTGGGGACAGAGTGAGACTCTGTTGCCAAAAAAAAAAAAAAAAGAGAAACATTTTTTATTAACTTAGCTGATTACCTTCAGTTTATTGCTGGCCTCTGGGCTACCACAGTATATTAGGTTGTAATCGTTAGTGAATAGTCATCAGTGGCCAACAGTTCCTCTTCTTAGGTTGTAACTGACATCTTGTAGCCAACTGATCATCGTCCAAGAGTAATTTATATTCATTTCCCTTAAATGCATGCCATTACAGTTGCCCACATTTCAGCTTCTGTGCCACTGTTCTATCTATTCACATAGCTCTGTGAAATCTTACTGCAATTCATCTCTTGTTAACTTGGCATTCATTTCCCTTCTGTCACCTTCAAACCTTAGCTCAAATTCACTTCCTCTGGGAAGTAGCCTGTGATTAACCCCAAATGGCACTGATCAGTCATATTCAATATCTGGATGACATCAGGGGAACTTTAGCATCCAGGTTCTTCTGTCATTCTGGGTTTTGTTGTAATTTTCATTTCTTGAATCTGTCTACTTCACGTTCCTTTTTACTGAGTTTGGAAGGTATTCGTGAGATTGGGGAGAGTCCTGAAGGGAAGCTGCTGCTTTGGACAATAGCAGGTACTTTCAGGTTTTTCCAACTACCTGCCTAAAGGCAGCTGCCATTGTGTGTCTGCAAGGCACAGCCTTGGAGATGCATTTCTGAAAATGAGAGCAACTCACTGGAGTCTTCCTAGCAATGGCACTACAGTAGGATTTTCCTAGAAGCATACTTTGGCAATTATTCTTCTTTTCTCATCAAATTCCTGAAGTTTTGTTCCATGCCCTATAGGTAGCTACTTTTCATAAAATATTTAACAAATCTTTCTAGACTGCAGTGATATTTATGATTACTACATGTTATAAAAAGTTTTCTATCAATTTCTAATTGGCTGTAGATCTATTTATTTTACTTTTTAGTAGTTAATACATTCAGAAGATTCAAACAGCAACATGATAGAAAAAGATACAGAGTGAGAAATCTTGCTTTCTGTCCCTGTCTCCATTACCCTATTCCCCACTGCCCCATATATGAAGCCACTTTTATTAGTTTTCTGAGTATTCTATTTTTGTGCAAGCATATGCAAATATATGTTTTATAATCCCTACTTTCTTACTTAAAGCATATCATACTCAGAGCATATCTCTGTTCTGTATCTTGCTTTTTAAATTGGAAATATGTCCATACCTGGATAAAGAGACCTTCCTCATTATTCTTTACAACTTCCTACCACTTTATTGTATAGACGTGCTATAGTTTGTTTAGGAGCTCCCTAGTGATGGATCCTTGGATTGTTTGCAGTATTTTGCTGTATAAACAATGCTGTAATGAATAACCTTGTACACACATCATTTCAAATATGTGTCTACTGATCTTTATCCTCTGGTTCCTGTGCCCATTTCCTCGTAGACTTCTTAAGTCACAGAAAAACCAAATATGCATGTTTTTATTTCCCTTAATATATCCACAGTGACTTCCTGACTAGGGAAGCCATGCTTTGAACTGTAGGATGCCCCCAATCCAGGCGCTTAGTGTTTCGTTTGACTCAGTCCTGGTCTGTTTGAGCATCTTTAACTCAGTGAATTAAGCTAAGAGAGAATGAATGTAATTCAAAAGAAATAGTTCACAGTCAGATGTAAAGAGTTAAACATCGTGGAATTTTGCCATACAGTGAAATATTAAAATTTCATTTAGATCATTGGGCATGTTAGATAAAAAGCATGAAAAAATGTTGTATTGAGATTTAAGAGTAGAGAATTTAAATATAACTGGCCGTGAGCAAAAAATTAGTGTCATAGTATACTGGTCTGAGTTCATAATTCTGATTCTGAATTCTGACCTTTATAAGACCACCTGTATGTTTATCTGTATGTATTTATGGGTTCAGAAGTTGCTTTGTGGGTACATAGCCTTCCAAAGGAAAGATTATAAACTTTTCAAGTAAATAATTCTGTTTCATTCTCCAGTCTTTCTTTTATTTCTTATTTCTCATCACATCTGGTTTTGCACAGAGTCTGTGGTCCACTATGAACCTTGATTTTTCTATATTAAGCATAACTAGTCTTTTCCTATAATTTAATTTCCTCCATTCATAGAGAAATTTAGTTTTTTGCTTATCCTCTCCACTTTTGGAGTATTTACTCTTCCACTCAATTTGGTGTCAGAGCCAGTGATTATGGATAAGATGTTAAAAATTATGCAGGACTCAGGGCAGGACTGCAGTAAGGAAAATTATTTAACTCCTCTGATTCCTGATCTGTAAAATGTGAATAATAACACTGTGTCTTTTCCTTTTTGTTACTGAGAGAGGGGTAGTGGGGAGGAATGTGAAGCACCTATCATTGTATCTGACATGTGGTAGGACCTCAATAAATAGTAGGTATTCTACATTATCTCCTACATATATTACTTTATGATTTTCTATTATCTTTGAAGACTCTTAAAGTTATCGTAAACGGTTGAATAAATTATTCAAATGGTCTTTAATAGTATCTCATTTAAAAATAGGAAAATGACTACAGAAGTTGTTAGAGATCCATGTTAGTGTGCTTACAGATAATTATTAGGTCTCTCTATTTGTTTAATACTTCTCCATTTTTCTGGCAGTTCATTAGGAATTCTGTCGGGGGATGCACTTCTATCAGCGCATTATCAGCAGCTGAAGAATTTTCAGTTTTCTGCTCACTCAGTGCTTGTAAAAATTGAATATATATCGTTTTCCCTTTATCATGTTGAAAATCTGTGGTTCACGGTCTGTTGAAATTCATCTTGTTATATTCAGAATTCATCTCCTGGAAGCAGCAACAATACACAAGGCTTGAGTACACTTAATTTTCAGTGTTTTTGTTTCAATTCCTTTTTCTACACTTTTTTTCTGGGAGATATTTTGTTTTAATCTTCTCTCCCCCCTTTCTCTAGCCAAGTTTTTTGTTTGTGAAAAGTAATATTTTTCCAAGCTATATTCTGTGTGATACAATATGGCCATGTTTCAAGACGTTCTTCAGCTCTTGCATCCAGCTACTAATTCAGTGCTCTGAAAAAACTAGATGATGTTTGTGGTGATGGGTCAGTGCCAGTGGAAGGAAATAATTTTGCGGAAGATGAATCCATTTCCAAGTAATGTTGGCTGAGTGGAAGCTTACATTGGAATTTGTTAGGTTGTCTGATGGAAACCAAATTTGACCAAGATGAGACTGTGTATGTTATCTGTCTTTGCCTACTCATGTATACCTTATGGTATGTAGATACATAGGACATAATTTCACTTCGATAGCTAATTTTAGGCTTTAAGATGATTTAAATGGTAGTTTTTATTCCCTTTACTAAATATTTTGATGGATCTTTTTAAAATATTGTAATCAAATTTAAAATGACGTATTTCTTAAAACAGTTTTTATGTGCGTGGTTCTTATCAGTGCAACAGTCCTGAAAGAAATGAGTGTTTTAAACCTCAATTTACAGGTGAGGAAGTAAGCTCAGAGAAGGTAAGTAACTTGCTCAAAGCCACACAGTTATTAGGTACCAGAGCTAAATGTTGGATCTTGGGTCCTGGGGTCCTGATCCACCTAATTCAATTTTTGTCAACTGACTTTCTGTTTTGTCTAGTGAAGTGCCAATGAGATTTCATTTTAGGACTGTTACAGTTTGTTGATTTTCTCAGAATGTAAAGTCTCAGTGGTGACAAAAATAGAATTTTCAGTATTTTTTTTTCCTCATGTCTACTTTGGACGGGGAGAATGGAGGAGTGTTGTCAAAACCTGCTAATTCCATCTACCTCCTTTTGTTGGGAGAGAGAGACATTTCAATTTTATAGGTTAAATAACTTGTATATATTTGCAGGCCAAAGATTGAATTGTCAAAATTATTAATAAATTACTTTTAAAAAAGGAAAGTCATCACTTTCTAAAAGAAATAGCACATCCATTTCATTACAGCATTATTCACAACAGCTAAGAGATGGAAGCAACCTAGGTGGCCATCCATGGATGAATGGATAAAGAAAATGTGGCATATATTTATATACCATGGAATATTATCCACTCTTTAAAAAAAGAAATCCTGTCATATGCTACACCTCAAATGAGCCTTCAGGAAATTATGCTAAGCGAAATAAGCCAGACACAGAAAGAAAAATGATTCTACTTATATGAGGTATCTAAAGTAGTCAAGCTCTGGAAATACGGTTGCCAGGGATTAGGGGAAGGGGAAAATGGGGAGTTATTGTTCAGTGGGCATAGAGTTTCAGTTTTGGCTGATGAAAATGTTTCAGAGATGTGTTGGAAACATTGTGCATATAATTAACACTACTGTATTGTACACTTAAAATGGCTAAAATGATAAATTTTATGTTTTTGCCATAATAAAAAATAATACAAGAAAATTGAATTTTCCTCTAACAAAGTAGTATTAAGTAAAATGTTAGCTGTACTGCTTCCCATTGAATTTTATTTTTCTATCTTGTTTTGACAAGAAATAGGAGGAAGGGAATATTTTTTTCTGAGGCAATTAAGAAAATAAATATTTGGAGTAAATGTAAGCCTTTTGCTTATTGCCAGCTATGAATATGTGTTCTTTTTCATTTTTGCTTTCTTAGGTTTATGTATCTTTTTCTCTGAATAGGTATCATTTATTGGGTATGTAGATGCCTGACACTTTGAAGTGCGTATTTTATCCCCATTTTAGAGATCAGTAAATTGAGGACTGAAAGACTTAATTAACTTGCATGTGGCACACAGCTAGCAGTAGCAAAACAAGAAAGAAATCTGGGTCTGTCTGATTCCGAATCTTGGGCTTCTAATCCCTTGTGAACACTGAGGGGAATGGGTGTTACCCCTGGCATGGCAGGGAAGCTACTCAGATGTGAACCCTTTTCTAAATAAGTTTTATGATTTCAGGAAAATTATAAAGTTGAGTTTATAGTAAATTAATTTTATCTTTCCCTTTCCCAGCTTCCCAAAAATGAGTTATTGCTTCTTTTTCTGTAAAGAATACTTATTAAATTATGAATGTAAAAAATGTGGTGATATATAACAACTGAGCTTCATATTAATGGTATATTTAAGCTTTATAGGATAGGGTGAAGTGATTTTAATTATTGGGGTTTGGTACAGGTTTATACCAAACATATTTGTTTCATAGTGAGCCCCTTGTTGTATAGTAAGTCTGATTTTATTAATTTGTACAGAGAAATTCCTTTGTAAAATATGACTGACTTTTCTTCCTCTTAGGGAGACAGATTAATAATATTTCACTATTAATTAGGTTCCATCTGCTCATCCTGCCTTTCATTCTAAAGGTTATACTTATTACCATATTCTCAAACCGACCCAACTGTGTAATCAAAGTTTAAAAAAAAAAATTAAACCAAAGGTTCAATCTTGGTTTTTATAGTGTACTTTTTTGGTTACTAAAGGGGGGACCAATGACTCCACTTCCTCCTTCTTCTATATTTTCTTTGATTTCATTTTGTTTTTTCTTGTAATCCAGCCATGTACCACAAATTACACAAAATTAAACTATCTGATATGAGATACAGTAATAAAAAAAAGTGGCACACCCACTTAGCCGCCGTTTTGGCCAGAAGGTCTACTTTGGTATCCAGGCCATGAAAATGAACGGTGGAGCAATGGAAAGGCCTAAATGCTGTCTGTATTTGGGAATAATGATTTGTATTTCATTCCTTGGTGTTGTAATTTCACCGGTGCAGGTCAGTGCATACGGGGTAAAACAGGGGGCTCCCATTTCCCCAGGCCTATAAGGCCTGTCAGGGGAGTGCTGTGTGAAGGGGAAGGATTAGAAAATGGTTGGGAGAAAGCAGGCCCTGACTTTGTAGCTAAAAATATGAATAAATGAAGTTCCACACCACCAACTGAGTAAAATTTGATGATGGGGATTACTGGAACATTCTATTAACTTGGGTTTTGCTTTAAAAAATTAACTTTTGAAAAAAGTTGAATCTCTGAGCTTATGTGTAAGGGTTTGGCTTGTGGATAGTGGTGATTACAGCAGCTGGCACACTTATCCAAAACCCTCACTGCCACACCCTGCAGTGACCTGGCTCAGTTTTTCCTCTCCTCCTGCCCCCTGCCTTGGAAGACTGCCTTTCTGTCTTCCTTTTCCTGTCTCTGTGCCTCTCAGTACCACCAGCAGCCCTTCTTTTTACCCCTCATTATGAGCCTGGGGTAGCTTTAGTGGCTCACTCAGTTATAACATTTTTAAAAAGGTGATTATGAATGGATGTCTACATACGTAATCTTTAACAATCCATCTTACCTTCCCAATTGGTCTTTGATAAAAGAGCCTCACAATTTTTAACACTATCATGAATGTGCCATTTTTAGCACAGATGAATCAGGTTGTATTGATGAGGTAGATATACCCAGGTTACAGTATTATTTGAAACAAGAAGCCTTTTTTCCATTCAAGTTTAATTATTTGAAGAGCCAGTCATGAAAAGGAATGAGAGAACAAGCACATACCTTGACTTGTCTCACCTTTTTAACTAATCAAATAACTATTTTATGAGAAGCAAGTATTCTCCAGTAGGCAGAATGTAATTCTAGTTTAGTAGCTTAAAAATAAAAGGATTATAAATACCAGAAGGATTTTCAGGTGGAAAGAAGATGATGGCTGGGTCAGGAAAGGAATTAGATCTGAGCTATTGTGGGAGATCTTGGGTGAGTTTGTAATTATTTGATAGTGGTGGTGGGATCCTTTTATAGCAACATTCTGTCTTTTACTCTGCCTTTTTCTTTTAACATTTTCTTTCTGGTTCTATTTCCTTTTTCACTTTAATCCTTCTGGATCCATAGTTCAATGCTGGCTGCATGTTTAGAATCACCTTGGGTGAGGGTGATGCTAGCACCTACCCCTAGAAAGCCTCATTTAATTTGAGTCAGGTGAGGCCAGACTGTTGGAGGTTTTGAAAGCCCCCCAGGTGATTCTGATGTGCAGCCAGCGTGGAGCCCCTCTGCTCTCGAGGTTTGAACATCTCTGACAAAACTGGACATGTCTTAGGAACCATAAGCAGGTTGGACTTTAAGTCAGAAGTAGTGCTGTTTCCTATCATAGTCTTGGCATTATCGACCACGTTAGAGTCATCAAACAGTTTGGCTGGAAATCTCCTCTCCTTCCAGAAAGAACAGATTTGTTCTCCTGGTGCAAAGCCACAGAATGCCTGGATACTGAAGTCCGGTCCTGTGCTGGGCAGACGCTGCTCCTGGAAACAGACTGGCCTTGTTTTGACAGTCCCAGATGGATGATTGACAATGAGGAGTGCACATAAGGGTCGAGTCTCTGTATCTGATTAGTATCTTCTTCCAGTCATGGGCTCACTCAGCTGCTCTCAGAGCTGTTTCAAAACAGGTGCTGATGTATAGCCGTGGACATAGCAAACAGTTACATAAGAACTGCTAACTAGGAGCATGAGCAGAGATCTCATGCCACAGTCCCTTCTGGAGGTTAGTTTCTCACATCTCTTTTAATATATTGCACGGCTGCTTTTGTGAAACATTAAATTTGACAGATTTTGCCTCATCAATGCTTCCTCATGGCTATTTAGAAAAATTAGTCAAAAGAAGCTTGGCTTTTCCTGTCTCCACTATGGCTTGTGAGCTGAATTCCTTCGCAGAAAAGAATGGCAATGGGCCCTCCGGCTTGTCATTTGGGTGGAGACATTAGGAAGTGTGATGGCTTACTCCCAGTCACAGATTTCACTTCACCTCCCTGTCTGTGTACAGCTCCACTGCAAGCACTGCTCACAGATGCCGATTCGCTCACATTGAAAAGGTCCTATTCCAGCTCGAGGATCCTCCTTTTCTGAAGAGCCTGTCCCTGCATCTCTTTGGCAGTCATGTTCTGACTGGGGCCTGGTGCTCCCCTAACCTGCATGGAATAAATTTAAAGCTAAGAGATAACATATTGTTGGTCTGTCTCATTTCCTCGACATCGAGACCAGTTTTTAAGTAATTTTAGAAGCCTAGTTTGAGAGAGGTCTTTTTTTCAGATTAAAAACATGAGAGTATTCATAGACTATTTAAAGCATGTCCATGTTGCCAATAATCATGTGATATTTCGCTTCACTTTACTGAAGAATGAGGGGTGTCTTTGCATCCATCAGTTGACTTCTTGGTCGAATTTATATACCAAAAGTGTACTGTGATTTAGTGGAGATTGATCATTGGTATAATTGAAGTTTATACAAACTTATTTTTTTTTTTTGAGACGGAGTCTCGCTCTGTCGCCCAGGCTGGAGTGCAGTGGCGCGATCTCGGCTCACTGCAAGCTCCGCCTCCCGGGTTCACGCCATTCTCCTGCCTCAGCCTCCCGAGTAGCTGGGACTACAGGCGCCCGCTACCACGCCCGGCTAATTTTTTGTATTTTTAGTAGAGACGGGGTTTCACCGTGTTAGCCAGGATGGTCTCGATCTCCTGACCTCGTGATCCGCCCGCCTCGGCCTCCCAAAGTGTACAAACGTATTTTTAAATGTTGGAAATCTATTTGAAAATATACTTGAATACATTTATAAAATTTATAGTACAAAAAGTAACTGCTTTGGAAATAAACTGGAATATATTTTGGGCTTGCCTACTCTAATGATATTTAATGTTTGATTCTTCATTGACTCATTTATTCTATATATTATATATAATATATATATAATATATTTTTAATTTATTACTAAAAATAATAAATTATAATAATAATAATTTATTATTATAAATATATATAATATATATTATATTATATATAATATATATAATATAATATATATAATATATACTATATAATATATAACATATATTATATAATATACTATATAATATATAACATATATTATATATAAAATATATTATATAATATACTATATAATATATAACATATATTATATATAATATATATTATATATAATATAACATATATTATATATAATATATATTATATATAATATAACATATATTATATATAATATATATTATATATAATATAACATATATTAATATATGTTATATATTATATAATATATATTATATATATATAATATATATACTATATATTTTTTTGAGACGGAGTCTCCCTTTGCCACCCAGGCTGGAGTGCAGTCGTGCAATCTTGGCTCACTGCAACTTCCGCCTCCCAGGGTCAAGCAATTCTCCTGCCTCAGCCTCCCGAGTAGCTGGGATTACAGGGGCCCGCCACCAAATCCAGCTAATTTTTCTATTTTTAGTAGAGACCAGGTTTCACCATGTTGGCCAGGCTGGTCTCGAACTCCTGACCTCAAGTGATGCGCCCACCTGGGATTCCAAAGTGCTGGGATTACAGTGTGAGCCACCACACCCGGCCTCAATACATTTTTATTAATCATCTACCATGGGTTAAATTCCTTCATCTATATGAGGGGATCTCATACATGCCAATAAAGGCTAAGCAGGTAACACAAAGGAAGAAAATAGGATGCTGTGGAAAGAATAGGGAGAGGTGGGGACTGTGGTCAGCTGGAGAGTACAGCTCCCACCTCCAGGGGTACCTGGTGTTCAGCTCTATGGCTGGGCATGAATGTTAATATGGACAGTGTTGCCAGATGTTACCATATTTTTATGAGAAGCTAGTTACCTAAATTTTTAGGCCATCTCCACATTGACTTTTAAATGTTGGCTCAAGTTTTTAAAAACATTATGTGCCAGCCCTGTAAGATACCTATGTTGGCTGAGGGCTCTTTGTGACCTTTGATCTTTGTAGCTCTCTTCCCTGCCTCCCAGCCCACCCTACCCAAACACATGGAAAACATTTGATCAGGGTAGCTTACTTTAAAATTTATTCTCAGCACTGAGAATTCCATGTTAAGTAATTAAAAATTATTGAAACAACAGATGGTAGTAAAATATGTACAATGATAGCTTCGCTTCACACATACACTCCCCTCTTGACCCACCCACACAACTGTTAAAATTTTTGCATTAAGAACCAAACTGGTTACAAGCGTCTATGATTAGTGGTGTGGAAAATGCACATAAATACAGGCACATAAACTATCCAGATGACTAAAGGAGTTATGTTTGCATTATTTCTCAAAACAATTTCTGAAAGCAGTTGTGGTTGCAGTGAGTTTTGTCCAGCTTTATGACTATGGAACAAGTAAGATTCTTCCTTTATGTGTGTACACCATTTACCTTCAAGATAAAATCATGTCCATGAGGCCAGGTGTGGTGGCTCACTCCTGTAATCCCAGCACTTTGGGAGGCTGAGGTGGGAGGATCACTTGAGCTCAGGAGTTCAAGACTATCCTGGGCAACACAGTGGGACCCTGTCCCCACAAAAAAATAGAAAAAAAAAATAGCTCAGCCTAGTGGTGTATGCCTTTAGTCCCAGTTACTTGGGAGGCTGAGGCAGAAGGATTACTTGAGCCCAGGAGGTTGAGGCTGAGTGAGCTGTGACCATTCCATGGCACTCCAGCCTGGGTGACAGAGTGAGACTGTCTAAAAAAAAAAAAAAAAAATTAAGTCTATAGCTAGAGTTCCTAGATCACCAACATTTGACACAGAACTACAAATTCTGTCTCTTAATGGAACTGCTTTGGAAGCATTCCAAGAATGTTATTCTTCCTCAGGTTGCTGTTTGGAAGGTAGAGTTTAGAATATAGGAAGGAATTACTCCAAGAGAGGAGATGAGTTGTTTCTTTTAGCATTTTTTTCTAAAGGTCTTGAAAGCCTTCTTTAGCCATTTCTTTCGTCCTCTTACCTGCTTTGGTAGATGGCTCAATATGACTATGCTACTCTTTATACCGATGAGGAAACCAAGGTATGGAAGTATGATTTGTCTATCCAAATCACCGTCTCCAATGAGAGTCATGGAAGACAAATGGCTGTATCTCTGGTCCTACGTAAATTCTCTGCGGTCTATGTGTTTACATAAGACAAGGGAATATAGCTATTCATTCTTGAGAAAAGGCAGGAGCACTTTTTCTGGCAGGGTTTCTAGAAGGAGATATTTTGGAATTTTAACTATAAGCAGAAGAAGAAAAACCCAAGTCATTTAAGTTTTCTTAGCACATGGGTAAAACTCAGTGGAACAGGTGCTTTAGTACCTGAGACCATTGTTTTCACTGAAACCCCTGTCCTCTTCCAGAATCAACATCAATAATCAAGGTAGGGAGTAAACAAACAGTGTTAAAGGATGCTGTCTCTGGCCTTCTTTTTTCTTTCTTATGATGATCATAAAATAACAAAGAAACAGATAAATGGCCTCTTTCACTCCGCATTGTGGGAGCTGCAGGGAAACAAGTTGGTGGATGCTTCATTCACTAGCATTGTACCTTTTTGCAGAAGAAACTCCATGTATTTCAACTTCATTCTACAGTTTTTAAATGCTAACTATGGCAAAGAGTAACTTAATCCTTTGTTGGTGTGTGTGTGTGTGTATATATGTTTATAGTCAGTTTTTAGTTTTTTTGGAAGCCACTTAATTCACTTGCCTATTAGCAGGGCTCTTGATTATACCTTTTCCCCCTACTTGCTTTAGGTCTTTCGGTCACTTTGTTTTCTTAGGATCTGAATAGAAAAGGATCTGGGAATGAAACTCAAATGACCAATTCTGGTTCTTTAAGCAATTTTGGGCTTGGTCTTATGAGCAAGTTAAATAGATTGCTTATGCTTAGCGTTTGTAGTTATCTTAATTCAGTCATCCTGCTTGCCCTTGTCAAGCATAATTCAGTTGGCTTTACATAACTAAATCCATGTCCATCTCCATAATTTCTTTTTGAGTTTATTCTCTTTGCCCCCAATTTGCAGCCACTTGAAATGGCAAGTCTCTAGACTGAGTTTCACTCTCATACTGCCACATAGCAGGTAGGGGCTTGGCTTAAACTGTCAATAATGGCAGTTCCAGGATATGTTGGAAACCTTTTTTAGAGCAAGTTGAGGACCCTCGGTACCTTTTATAGAAGCCAGAGTGGTGTGCACGCTTTTCACTTTGCACTGCAGCCAGCGCACCTGTTCAGCGAGAGGAATCAGCTAAATTACTAGACGTAATTGATGTTTGTGCAAAACATAGAACATTTGTTTTTCTCTCCTTGTGGTTAATGCTCAGCTTGATAATTTAAATGAGTCTTTTTCCTCTCTCTTCCTATCCCTCTCTACATTCTATTACACACATTGTTTCCCCTTAGCCTTTGTCTCCTGGGCACTAACAGTTGCTAAATGTTTCTTACAGAGGATAATATATTTGGGAAACAATTTCCATTCAAGATTGTAATGCTACCTGGCCCCTTTCTACAACCCAGGCAATGAAATGCAGATACGATACAGTTATCTTTCCCAAGTCATTTTAAAGTGTATGCACGTAATATATAGTTTTTAATAATCTCTCTGCTGTGGAGCATAAACTGGTCTATGAACAGGATGGCCTGATGAAACTCACTTTCCTGTAAACATGGCTCGAGCGGAATCAGCCAATTTCAAGGCAGATTAGTGTCAGTGCAGAGAGACTAGGATAAATAGGGGATGAACATCACTTGAAGAAAAGAAAAATCATGAGAAGATCCTCTTCCAGGATGGAAGGATACAATTGGGGTGACTAGAATGGGCCTCCTAGTTATGTACTCTAAATGTGGAACAATAGGCCAATGGACCTGGTGTCTATCTCTGTTGCTTTTTTTTTAACGAAAAATAATATCTGGTTATTTTCAAGACTAATTCAGACAACATAAGCAGCAAGTAGAATTTGAACACTCTTTCTAGATAATGGGTTGGTTTGATTAACTTCTTGCCAACCCATATTTTTGAATGAGTTATTACATCAGTCAAGGCAGAGAGTCATTGGGAGTTTTTAGCTTCATCTCTGCACAGGTTAAATTATGTAGCCTTCTTCCCAATTTTTCTGGGTTAGTTACTTTCTTTTGTGCACGTTGGTTTGCAGCCTGGTGCCTGGCACCATAGAGCCTGTAGTTGTTGCTTTAGCATGCTGTGGGTCCACTTGTCTTCACATCTCCTGCTACCTGGATTGCTTTCCTAGATATAAGGGAGTGGTGACCCCAGAAGACAGGAACAGTCATCGTATATTAAAACTATAGGTGGCAGGCCAGGCGCGGTGGCTCATGCCTGTAATCCCAGCACTTTGGGAGGCCGAGGCGGGCGGATCACGAGGTTAGGAGATCGAGACCATCCTGGCTAACATGGTGAAACCCCATCTCTACTAAAAATACAAAAAAATTAGCTGGGCGTGGTGGTGGGCACCTGTAGTCCCAGCTATTCGGGAGGCTGAGGCAGGAGAATGGCATGAACCCGGGAGGTGGAGCTTGCAGTGAGCCAAGATCGCACCACTGTACTCCAGCCTGGGCAACAGCGCAAGACTCCATCTCAAAAACAACAACAACAAAAACTATAGGTGGCAAAAACAAGGAGAAAACTGATGTCATTGTCTTAGAGCATGATAACTGTTACATATACAGTTTCAAGTGTAGATGCTTGATTTTTCCTAACTTTAAAAACTGTACGTATTTCTTGCCACTTTTCCTCTCCTTTTTTTCCCAGCATACAAGTAGGTCAAGAAGTCTTCTGGGAGTCCTGAAATAACTTTCAGGTTTCTTTGGAGGCCAAGAGGCTTCCACTTTTACTACTTCTCTAGGATAAGAAGGAGGAGACAAGGACAGGAGGGGGAGAAGGGGAAGAGAAATGGCATGATTCAGTTAAGCATGTTATCGAGAATTTTTATATGTCATGAATGTTAATCATTTAAGTGGGTTTTGGATGCTATTAGGATTTTAGATAGAAAATTAACCCACATTCCCTAATATTCCCTGCTTTCTACATTTTGCTGAGACATAGGTGAAAATAAATGCAATCTACAAGAAATCTGATACATCCACTTAGTGTACAGTGATTCATGGATCTGGGAAGATTCCATAGAAAATAATCTAGTTGATCCTTCTGTGTCCATGTAAGATTACCCCTAGTCATATCTGAATGGCAGTTGTTAACTCTTACAATTATTTTTCCAGAAATAGAGACTCTGAAGTATTCTTTGGTAAGGCACTGATATGCTTAACAGCTGAAAACTTCTGAAGACAAAATTATCTCTAATTTTTAACCTAAATTATTTCCTTAAAATAACCCATTTTGAAGGAGTGTTCTTGGTTTCCTTCTGAACAGATACACTTCGCTTTGTTGAGTGGCTATGTTCCTTTAAGATTGGTACATTTCTGTAAATAGAAGGCTATTGGAGCTATTTTCCCATAAAATTGAACCACATTTAAACCACTCGTTGGATTTTACATGTACGCATTAATAGAAAATAATTATTTTGGGTAGAGGGGTAATAAAAACCGTCATCCAGTAAAAGCACTCTAGGGATGCCTGGAATACAGTAGCACAGGGTCCATTTTTCTTGGGTCCAGATGCATGGAAGAGACTTGTCCTACATTTTTACCCTCTGTTCATAGTTCTACGTCCTCCCTCAATCTCATGCTTTTAGCTCTTCTTTCTAAAGGTGAATTTATGTGGTTGGCTATTTCAGTTGTGTACTCAATAGCCCTAGTTAGGGATGGAGATTTGTTTACCATCTTTTTCTTTCTTTGGTCTAGTTTTTTATAGAAAAGACCAGCTTACTTTTCCTGAGATCTAGATATGTGGTATCTTTAAAAACCATTACTGCAATTATTGTAATTGTAGATCTTTACTTCATGAGTTTTACTTAGGCAGGCTGTATTCTTAATTGAGCATGATTGAATACAACAAAAATAACTGAATTCGAGCAATCCCATGAGTTGACCAAAGAATTCAGAAACAAAGGAAAACACGATAAACAATATTTTTCAGACCAGTGGCAAGATAAGTCATTAAAAAAATTGCATCCACTCTAGCTTTAGTTTGATGGGGATTTTGATGTCAGTCTGATTTTTCTCTTTGAGTGATCTGCTTTTCATAGTAGTCTTCATTTCAGCAGTTTTACTCACTGTGCTATCCAAAGCAGCATTAAACATACCAGTGAACTAAACTGTCCCCAAAATGTAATTTTATTTTATACCATATAATATCTTCCACTGATTGATTGCCATCCAGATGTTCTTATGTAACTTAACTTCTAACCACAGTTCTGAAACATTTAGGGCTAATTTCTGTTATGGCACCATTTCAACTTCTCTCATGGAAAGAGAATTATCTTTTCCATATTTGGGGATTGACTTGATTTTAAAGGATTTACTAATTCAATAAAATCCCTACCCTCCATCCCCTTTTCTTGTAGTTACCTTCACCTGTTGGATGGTGGGTGTAGTATCTGGCCTAATAATTTGGCTCATCCAGATTCCTTCTGAAAACTCTTCCCTTATTTGTGCTTTTTAGATAAGAAATGGATGCTATTCACAGGTTTTTCTATTTCTCTATATGGCCTAATATTGTTTAGAATTTATCAGTACTGTCACTGAGCTATCATTCCCTCTTTTAGAAGAATTTATCTTTCCAGATCCCCAATTCTTTCCATCAGAAATGGAAAGAAATTTAGGGTATAAGGAAAAACTCCTTTGTGCCCTTGATGTAGTGCAATAGGAATAAGCCAGCTGCTGGGTGCCTATGAGAGGGTCCTTGGGCTTGGTATTTTCTAGAAGTTAACTTAGAATTTCCATCCAGTAACTCTTATGATAAGTGAAAAGCAGAAAATTGTACCTACTTATTGCCATTGATATTGCATGAAACTGTGTTCTTCAAATCCTATTCCACTTTTATCCTCATCCATTGCAGGAATGGAAGGGATTTATTCCCAGGGTAGATTTCCATACCATTTGTAGCCCATGGGGACTGCCCATGTGTAATCATGATCCTCACTGGTCGCATAATATCAGCAATTGACTTTCCCTACTGACCAGGGAATATTTTCCATTTGATATGCTTGTTTTCCCTACATTAGAATAACCAGAAGAAGACTTGCTACTGTTATGACCACTCTGATTACCTTGTCCACCATCACCGCCACTTCTGCCCTTGCCTCAATTACTGAGTGCCTGCAATGGGTCAAACCTCTTACATTCTTTATATGGAGCCTCATAGTATTTTAGCAGCAGCTGGGTTCATTTGTTCATTTGTTCCACAAACACTTATTGAGTGCCTACTATATACTAGAAATTCACACAAAGTCCCATGGCTAGCAAGCAGGAGCAACTATAAAAGTGATAGCAAGTTGCTCATCAGCAATAACTATCAGTAAATGCTGTCACCTGGGAAGGAAAACAAATCAGAGACATTAATTGTGCCCATTAAATTTCTTAATGGTTGAGTTTTGCACAACAGAAGACAGACTGGCAAGATTCTGAAGGTAATGACTATCCAAAATAATATTTGAGAGAGAAATGTCCAGCTATTGAATTTAAAGGTTATTTATGCTTAAATAATAAATTTAGGGAATATATAAATCTCAGGGGAAATGCTGCAGCCAGCTACCTGGACTGTGCCTTGGCTATACTCCTTTGTCTGAAAGGACTGAATTTGGGGCTGTGTGGACATCAAAATGGGGTTCATCTTCAGTGAGTTTGCCTCCTTGGCGTTTAGAGGCCATTGGTTTAGGCAAATATGGCCAATACTGGATCCCAGTCACCATGAAAGTTTGATGTTGCCTCAGAGAATAACTCAAGCAGTGGTCTTGGTTTATTGCCCAACTCATCGATCTCTTGAGGACAAAGTTCTGTTTTGTAGATTTCCTAAGGGGATTCTGATTGGTCCTGTGGGGAAAATCTTGATATTCCCAGAGTAGCCTGGACCTCACTGATATCCCCTAGAGCTAATTAGAACCTTTGGGAATGTTTACATGTGACCTTTCCCTAGAGATATATAATCCCCTGTGGACGCCGAGCCTGTGTGGATCCACAGTGGATTCTTCTGGAACCATGAACTAGCATTAGGGCCCTTGTCTTTGCTCTGAGGTGTAGATTAAGTGTGCAGGTCTGTGGTCACCAGAAAACCTACCTGGATTTGGCCTATGTCTATGATGTCTGGTTGGCTCTGGGTGTCTTCCACAGTTGGTGGTAAAGAGAATGAAAATATTCAGTTTGTCTGTGCCTCATGAAATGATCAAATAAAAGATTGATAGAACTAATGGGTAAGAGCTGTCTAATTCCATATAAAGTACTTTTTATAAGTAAGCAGTTTTCATGTCTGTCTACTGAGGTATAAACCAATTTTCCCTAACAGTGCTGACGTCCCATTATGTAGATCCTCTTTCTCCCTTGTGTCCACTCTGTCTTTCCTCCCTAGCCATAGTGTAACCCACGCAGATGCTCCAAAGGGATGGGCCCAGTTCTTCAGACTGCTGTCTTGCTTCTTACCAAGCAAGAAGCATTTCTATAAAAACTCATTCATTGGGAAGATGTCTGGAAAAGCAAGTTCACATTAAAGAGTAGGGAAATTGTGCCCATTGTATTTCTGTTGCCTTGCCAACGCTCAGTAAATAGTAGTGCACAATTAATATTTTTATATCCAAATTATTACTATGCCATTAAACCTGATATTTTCATATTTTCTTTTTCCAGGTACTTCAGTCTGAACCAGAATATTTTGTTGAATAAATTATTCCTACTTCACTTTGAGTTGTTTTAAATTTAGCCAGACTTATTTGGACATTCTCTTAGGATGCTCTATTTTTTAGGGAGAGAAAGTCACTCTTAGGACATTGAGAACTGATTGATGTTAAGCTACCTTTCCTCTCACTTTTTGTTAGAAAATATTTAGTTATGAGATCCTTGGATCTTTGTATACCTAAATTTTATAGGATTAAAATTCTTTACCCTGGTTCTTTATGATTAGTTCATATATATAAATGCTGTATACATGACCTTGTTGTTGAACTTTAGAAGATGTCCTGTTGTTTCCCTATAGGAGGGAATTAAAGTTTTTGATCAGGGAAATTTAGGACTCCTGTTGTTATAACCCTTCAAGCCATAAAGGAATCCTACTAACTAGATTATAGTTATTTACAGCTGTTTCTGTGAAAAGCTAATCTTCTATCTATTCATCTGTTGTTTGAAATGGAATGTGGGATTATTGACATTAATCTGGTGAGAGTAGAAGAGGAAAGGAACAGAAAAAGGGAAAAAAGAGAGTGAGGTCATTTATTTTTACTTTTTTTTTTGTGCAAGATCTTCATAAATTCCTTAGAAATTATGTTTAGTTTTACTTTAAATCATTTACTTTTGGGGCTTGATGAAAATAAAAATAACATTTAAACATTAGCTTGAAGGAATATCATTTGGACAGTAATGGAAGAATCACTTTTATGTTCCAAAATATTCCATTCTGGGGCCTGTAGCAGAATTCAGTGGAAAATGGTCTCTGATCGCCTAAATTGAGCAATACCACATTTCTTGCTTAGCTTCCTAAACTGACTAAAGATGGTAATTTACAGGTCTTTAGCATCTTCAGGAGGTCCATATTGTGTTCTCTAAACATTTATTGAATCACTTACTATTTGTAGTATCCTATCTTACATTTGCTGAAGTGAACAAAGCATCATCTCAGCCCCAAATGAACTTAATTTCCTATGTAGATATGTGGAACAATTCATGAATACAAGTAGTTTAAAAATATCTGTTCATTCTACCCATATTTTTTGAGTACCTGTTATATTCCAGTCTGGTACTTGGTAGATGCTTTAGTATATCAAAAACATTTAACACTATACTAGTTGAAGTAAAAATGGACTTATAAGTAATATTTCATCTCTCTATTAGAGTTACTAACAATTTATTTTTGTAAAAGTCTTCAGTCTCTTTTTTGTTACACTCATCTTTCACTTATATACGACTGATTGATACCTGTGTACTTAGAATAAGACTTTAGGCACCAGGATTTTTCTGGGTACCTATGGAAAGCAGTTCATTTTCTCCCTTTCTTTGTAGAGATAGAATTTTGAGGTGCTTTCTGTCTCTGATTTTCTTTTACTTGTTTGCATTTGATGTTGGTCATATAAGAAGAACCTGCAACGTGTAGCTAAAATCTTCTGAATATTGAGCAGAGATGTTTTTGCTGCTAAAATGATATAGGAGTTTTGGGTTCTCATGAGGCTTCAGGACAGCCAGTTTGTCTCTTAAGATATAAAAGGATCTGTTTTCCTTGGGCTGGGGACCTAGATTCTACTCCCTGTTCCCATTTACACACTAAGCAGGCAGCTGTACAAGTGGAACTTGAGTCGAAATCACAGGGTGTTATAACATATGAAACTTGAATGTGGCAACTGTTATTGTCTGCAGTAGTGAACTGTCTGGGGAAATTCAATCCCAGCCTTGGGCCTGGCGGTGAAGGCTCTAGCAGCACTTGGTCACTAGTGTAGATGGCTTTGGATCTGATTTTAAACACTTTTCATTGAAACTGAAGTATAATTCTGGCCTGCAGCTTAATCAGATATTCGATGTGCTGTAGACTAGTGGAATTTTTCACTATTTTTGGCTGTTAACATCCCTAAAGTCACAGCGTGTCTCTGTTGCTCTTTGTTATTCCTTCATGTCTCCGGGGTAAAGGACCATGATAACGAATAATCTCTCAGGATCATATCACAAGGGGAATGAAAGTTTAGCAAGTGGGGAAAGAGGTAGACTAAATTATTTCTGAGGTCTCTTTCAGTACTGTGTTTATGAAACAGTTTAACCTGTATTAGTTTGTTCCAAGGTGAAAAATGCGATGTTTCTGGAAGTTATTAATGCAGTTTTGGCAGATGAGCATGCTGGGGAGGAGGGAACTAGATCTGAATTAAACAGCCTGGCTGGCAGTGTTGTTCACAGCCTGAATTGCTCAACTTTAATGAGGTCTTGCTACAACCATATATTTTATACACACACATCTTAAAAATTTCTTGTTCAAAGTCATCTTCCAGTTTCATCCAAAGCACAAATTTACGGTAAAAAAACATATTCTCAACGTACTGGCTCAATGCTGAGATCAGGAAATTCTCTAAGCTCATTTTTTTGGAACGTGCTGATTTTAAAATCCATGATTTCTACAATTTGCAGAACAACAAATTGACCAAAACAGCCACACTTTTGTGTGGACACAGCTAATGGAGTGGTACAACACAATGTGGGCGCATGCTTATTTTTCTGTGGTGTTTGTGGTTGTTTTTCTTTTCTTTTCTTTTCTTTTCTTTTTTTTTTTGAGATGGAGTCTTGCTCTTTTGCCCAGGCTGGAGTGTAGTGGCGCATCTCGGCTCACTGCAAGCTCCGCCTCCCGAGTTCACGCCATTCTCCTGCCTTAGCCTCCTGAGTAGCTGGGACTACAGGCTCCCGCCACCATGCCCGGCTAATTTTTGTATTTTTAGTAGAGACGGGGTTTCACCGTGTTAGCCAGGATGGTCTCGATCTCCTGACCTCGTGATCTGCCTGCCTGGGCCTCCCAAAGTGCTGGGATTACAGGTTTTTCTTTTTTTTCCTGTGAAAGGGTGTAAGTATTGTGCTGTGCAGTTGCTCACCCTAATTTATCATAATTTCAGATGATCATGAAGAGAAGAAGATCCTTGTGAGAGGAAATAAATAGCTGGAGAAAATGAGTTGATTAAAATATAGACCCTGTTCTCATGCAAATGTTCCTAATTTTTAAATTTAGGTGTAGAATTCTGTATATTATAAAAATGTTCTCTAAATGGAACATTCTTCAGTGTTCATAAGGTCTTGTCAGATATTTAACTTTTAATATTAAGTATCTTCAATTGCACTGGCAGTTGGTCACTGAAAAGAACTCTTTAAAATGTAATTTGTGTGCAGCTATATAGACTTGTCAAGCACCCTTAAAAGTGTGATTATATAGTCCACTAATAGACCTTTCTGAGGGGCTGAATTATGGTTGAAATTCTCACCCAAAGCATATAAAATCAGCCTTGAAAGTCCAGGAAATGCTATGGATGACTGTAAACTGTTAAGAGATTTATGGATAAAGAGTTTTATTATAAATATTCTGAGTTGTAGTTGATTAAACATCTGTCTCTTTGTTATATAGTTAAAATATTGCAAAGAACTGGAGAGAGATCTTTTGGCTAAAAAGTGAAATCTCTGAAGGATGCAAAGGTCAGAAGTGCCACTCGTGCAGCAAGGTGGGGCATATTGAAGTTCTGCTGGAAGTGAATTTGGGGTGCAGCCTCTTTGGTGGATGAAAACATTTCAACTAAATGATGAATTCACCCTGTGCTTTTTTTGAACTGAAATTATCAAGTCATGTTGCTCATTTCTATTATTCAGACAGAGAGAGAAAGAAAACGACTATAATACTATTAACTGTGGCTTTTATTATTATTATTATTCTGGTATGGAATGATTTTATTCAAGGGTGGTCTTTTTTTTTTTTCTTTTTTCTTTTTAAGACTGGGTCACACAACTATATGTTTCTTGGAGCCTCTTGTCTGTCATGCAGTTCTAAAGAGAAACACTGTGGCTAAAGAAAAGACTTCAGCAGCAGACCTGAGTTAGAATGCTGGTTCAGCCACTAGCCGTTCAAACAGTAGTAATGATTACAGTAATGGCCACTATTTTTTGCTTATTCTGTACTAGCTCTTTGTATATATTTTACTTCATTCTCTTAGCTCTGGAAAGTTGAACCTGGCTCCATGTCACACAGTTGGTTAATGGATGAGCCGGAATTCTAATCCAGCTGTGTTTGTGTCCAAAATCTATGGTCTTTCTTCTGCATCATGATTACCAAAGCTTTTTGCACTATAATGTCCTTCTATATAAAATAAGGACAGAGTTAATGCTTAACTTCCAGGGTTGTTGGGAAGAGTAGAGAGGGTATGTAGAGTTCAAGGCACGCAGTGGGCAAGCAGGAAGTGGCAGAGTTGATCAGGGCCACGGTGTGCTTCGTGTGGACCCCATTTATGCACTTTTGTCTTTATGGGTCCTTTCCTCCATTAAAAAAAATTAAAATTTTGTCTTATGACTGTGTTGGTGTAAATACAAATGTGATCAAGGCTGGATTTTATTTATTTTAAAAGAAATTAAAACACTGCTCGGGTCTTAGGCACTGGGCCTACCATGTCCAGCGTAGAAGCCAGCCCCATATCATCGCAGGCTCCCTTTTAATTTCAGAGAGCAGCGTCATTTCCTTTTGTGAATCATGTTGCCATTATGTCCTTTTTACTGCAAAAAGAATTCTGCTTGGCAAATGTACATGGGTATGAGTGTGTGTGTTTGGGGAGAACAAAAGTCTGTCACCATCAGTATTAATTGGACAGATGCTCTTAACAGTGGATGCTTATAAGGGTGCCTTTGCCTGATAAGTCTGAGGTAGGCCATTTATCATTTATTTTTTCTGGTATTCTTTTACATATATTACAATTTTTAGAACACTCAGATTCAAACTGAAAGTTATGTATTTAAAAAGTCGAGAAATTTCTCACTTTTATTCCTCTACTGATTAGAACTGGCAACTGGTTTTGGCCTCGTGTGGCCCCCTCTTGGGCCTCTCTGGGTTGGTGTCCAGGGCAGTTACTCCTTGCCCGAAACCACCCCTGAAATCCACAACCCAAAACTGATTATCATCAACATTTCTCAATTTCCAAAATGAAACTTGTAGTTACCTCAGACTTCATGGATTTTGGCCTGGTATACATGCATAACCAGTTGGATTGACTCATAGCTAGTTTAATTACGTGGTGCTTTGCTTAGATTGCAGACTTCTCTAGGAGAGGCACACTTTTGCATCTTCTCAGCACCTAAGCATTTAATAAATTATTGTTGATTGAATGGAGGAATGACTGGCTGGCAAAGAACCAGTCAGTTATGTCAAAGGTGCCAATTTGATTGTCTTGAGACACAATCCATTAAAAACTCAGCTGTTTGGCGAGAGAGTAGAGGCCTCACCAAAAGTTGAGAATTCGAGAGAAATCTTTTATAATCTTATCAGGACCCAGGCTATGTTCTTTGATCAGTTAAGGAAAAAAATGCCAACTGTCAGGCATAACCTAAGATTTCAGGAAGTCTTCCACAGCAATGTCTGAACCCCCGCGCTCCAAAAAAGGTTTATCCCTCCTGTGGATGGCAGACAATATGCTTGCTGATGCAGCCGGTGATATAATTAAACTTTTGACCACATGCATGACTTTAAGCAAAAAAGTGGCTAAAGCTCTGTGTCTAACGTGATTGAAGGGTGGAATCCGATGGTGAGGCTCCCCCAACTAATCTCTCCTTTCACAGTTCTCTAGAAGCAGGCCTTCTGGGGGTCCAGAGTTTACAATAAGACCCTTTTATACTTCAAATGTCAGCAAAACATTAAGACTAGCTCTTCCCAAAACACGAAGGGGTAAGCCTGGCCATTCTTTCCTCTTGACATTTGGTCTAATTCCATTTCAGATAAGTGGGCCTTGGATGTAATCCATCTGGAGTGGGGTATCCTTAAATTTCCTGTTTCGGCCTGCCTTTTGCATCTAACCCTTATTGCTGAACCTTCACTGGGTTTTCTGTGTCTGAAAGGGCACACAGCTCTTCCTTTTTGTTTTAGCCTACAGTAATATCTGAAATTTAGATTTCACAGAAACTATGAAATGCTATTCACAGACAAAACAGCCCAACCGAGAAACTGACTTCATCTGGGAATGGCAAATTTCCCCTTTTCCCAGGCTACGTTCCCAAGCAAGATTTGAGTTTTATGTTCACAATTGACTTGTTTCAGAGTGACCAGGTGGCCACAGTGCCTCTGAAAACCCCCTCAGGGCCTGAGGAAATTTGTGTTGGCAATTATGTTAGTCATTTTGCAGGTGAAAGGTATTTTGATTTACATTTCACAATCTGATCTGCTGCAAGGCAAGGGCGAAAAACTGGTGTAGTTGGCCACTAGATCTTTCTAAACTAAGAGTGAAATACAGATACTTAAGATTCAGGCAAAATTCTCTGACTAAAGCTGAGATAGGTGGGCAAGTTGAAACAGATTTCCATGTTTTGGGACTGGAAATAACCCTGGAATGCTAACCTTCATGGGGTGGAGGGGTTTATATGTGCAACAATTTGACTGTCAGAATGTGGATTAGAGAAGGGATTTCATCACACCTTAGTATTGTACAACTTCATCAGTTGTTCTGAGATTCTAAAGGGAGGAGGCTTAGTATTTTTGCAGTTAAATAACAGTATGGCAAGCTTCTCTGATGTGTTCCCTCATTCTCATGTAGTAAATAATTTGGGTGTTAGCAGCTTTATAAGAACCTTTATAAACAGCCATTGTGTTTTCCTCTCACATGAGTCTGCTCCAACATGCTGGATAAACAGTGGTAATTGATAAAGTCATGTATACAGCCTTTATTTCCATGGGTAAATTTATGGTCAGGAAAATATCTGAATTAGTCTCGTCTAAGACAATTGAAAGAAATGTCGGCATAGTTCCTGATGATGGATTTTTTTCATGTAATTCTTTTGCATTTGGCAAGATTCTAAATTGATTTTATGAATAGGACGGCAGATTAACCTTTCTGTAACAGGCTGGAAAAATGATCACTTGGAAACATGGTGCCCCCTAATAGCATTCTTTGTAGCAATCAGAGATAATCTGCTTGTGTGCAGTCATGTTATTAGCTCATTTCCTTAAGCCGTTTCCTAAACTTGTTATCTGATTGCCGTGATGGTCCCAGTTATTGGATTGGGGATAGTTCCTCTACTGGATGTAACTTTTCTCACTTAAAAAGAGTATGATAATGATGATGGAAATGGTTGTTTCTGTGAGAACACTGTAGGAAAAGCAGAAAACTAGAAAACATCCATTTACAACAACCCATTTTGTACCCTGCCGATGCATTTGGAGAACTAGACATTTAGCTCAAACAAGTTCTGGACAGTTATCATTAATGGCATCCTTGGGTGAGTGTTTAATACAACCATTTAAGTTACTGTTTGCCTGGCATTTCCTCCTTTAGGAAACGAGGCAGTTTGCAGAAAAGAAATTAAATAAATCCTGCCTTTCCTTTTTATTGCCTTTGAGATTTCCATGAAAACTTTTATTTCTTGGGACCTCTAAGTATATTTGCTATTGGCAAATGCTGATGTTCTCTTAACTAAATGATTTTGGAAACTGCTAGAAATAGGTCATGCTAAATAGGTGGAATCCTAGATGCTGTCTTTTTTCTTTATAATCTCTTTCTCCCTGATACCTTGAATTTTTACCAGATCTTTTCATTCTGTGGCCCAATTCTCATAGTGGAATGTAAACTCCTCAAGGGTAAGGACTACGTGCTGTGCTACTTGTTTTCATTGAGCTCAGTAGGTCTACAATAGATTATTTTATGGTTTTCAGGATCTCAGTCATCATGACTAACTTGCCTGGAAAAAAAAATCCAAGCTACATCTACCACATTTTCACCAACTTGAGAAAATGTTAATAAAAACATTTAAAACTGCATGAAAAGTATCTCTAACACATTTTATGAACTAATTGGTATGAAAAGCAGTCTTTGTGGGTTCAAAGGATTACTAGAAAAGGTTTTTCCCTTCAGAGGACATAATTTTCTCCTTTGGGATACATGGTATGTGTCCTGATGACCACAAAACAACCCAAACATTTTGGGAAAGTGTCTGCTTAGTTTTCTGGATTTAAAGTGCACCTGAAGATCCTTAAAAGTGTTACTAAGGTCAGTCTGTTTACAAAATATGATATTTTTCCTGATTACTTAAAGATCACTTCTTATCTGTTGGTGGAATAATTTCTTACAGACTAAAGGCTGCTTTTCACCTCTTGGATCTCTTTGATTAAGCGCTTGTTATATTTATACCTCAGAACAGGACCAAAGAAAAATTCCATTTTTATTCTTTGTTACGTTTGAAGAGTTAATGTGAAAGAATGAGCATCGTGCATTGTCAGGAAATGGTTTTTCACATTAGCATCAGCAAAGCAGAGCAAGTGCCCTCTGCTGTGGCTTCTTCCCATATTAGACAGGGGTGTCCTTCAGCATCTTCGCTGATGATGGGCATAAATCAAATTGAGAACAGTGGTATGTAGTGAATTTAGTGCAACTGCATTTTTTAATATGTAAGTAGGCTTAGGTTTTTATCTCCCTTATCTTAAGCCCCGTCAAGATCAAACTCAAGCAAGCATTCACATCCACAATTGAATCTCACCAGCCTTTTTCTTTAAGTTAACATTAGTTCAAACTCTCCCCACTGCTTCTGTCAATAGATCTTTTAAAGACAGGCATTAGAGTTAAGTTTGCCTTAGCCTTTTTCCCCCCTTCCATAGCTTCAAGCCCAAGGGCTTCTTTTAATAGCATTAGTTAAGGCCCAGAATTGAGTAGACATTTGTGAAGGAGACTTGAAGTTTGGAACAGAATTGGCCTTTATAGTTTTTCCATGGGGGGAAAAAAATCTTCTTATGAGAATAAAGGCTGCCTACTAATCTGCTACCATCTGGAGAATGGAGAAGCCAGAGGTTGTTGGCACCAGGTCACATCCCTTATGTAAACTGTCAAATTCTTTTCATATTAATGGCATATTGAGTTTAATCTGAGGGGGTTTGGTATCAGTCAGAGCTTATTGAATGATTTTTTTTTTTGCAAGGGAGGGCTCCTAGTATTGTTACAATATGAGAGAAAGACACTGAGTACTCCCAAAAATCAACCCTTTGATTCATAAAAGTCTTCCTTGTACTCCCACTTTCCACCATTTAGTGATGTTTGAAGCCATGAGTAAAAATCCTCTGAGTTCTTCCAAATAACTCTTTTCCATCTGACTTTATTGAAGAAAGTATGAATACGTCTTAAATTCAATAAGAAAACCAGTTGATAGTTATCATACTTATCCCCATACTTGAAATAAAATAGTAGTGAGCCTAAGATTCTGTTTTTCTTACAGATTATTTTGCACATATGTGCATGTGAGTATAAATATAGATGTGCATTTTGGTGCTTTAGGGTGTAATAGAACAGCTAAAATCACCCCAAGTCTTATGAGGCTCCTGCTAGCCAAGTGGTAAAGAATAAAAATCCTTACTTTTTGATTATGAAACCTTTAGCCTGTTGTGGACACAGGGCCAAACAGATTGCAAATGTCTTGACAGCTCTATTCACAGCAGAAGCTTATTCCCAAAACTGGTGCAGATTGATTTTGTTCGTTCTAAAACTGTTCTGCTCTCCCACTCTTATAAATAAAAATAGACCCACACACTCATTCCCAGACCTTTTGATAGGTAAGGGTTGAACTCTCTAAACCATAGCATGGAAACCCACGTAATCATGTTATTCCCTGGGACAGACATCCATAGTGCAAGCTAAAAGAAGTGGTGAATAAAAGCCGCTGTTGTATTCTGTACTATCCACATAGGATATTTTGGCAAAACAGGTCTAACACTGAATAAATATTTCTTGAACAAATAAATAAAAGAATGACTACAAACTCTCATTTTACCTGGACAGTCTTCTGCTTGCATAAGGAGCATGAAGAAACAAAACCTAAAAATTACGACCAACAGGATTAAGTAAAGAAGCACTGAGATATCTAGCTTTGGAAAATTCTTTTAAATTCTGAAATGAGAGCATTTGTCCTTGGGGCCTATATTCCGCTGGCACTTCTTACCCCCTGGTTTCATATGTAAACCAGAAAATGAAAACCAGACCCACTGACCCAAAGGAGATGAAGCATGTTTGTTTTGCCCATTATATTTCTCTGCTCACGCCTAGATGCCTTGCCTTCTCTGTCCTCTGTGTTTGAAGTTGAGAGCTGGGAACAGACATGAGATTGAGGTCCCAGGGAGAAGCCAAGTTCAGCCTGAGCTGGTGAACTCACTGAGACTAAGGGCAGATAATGTGAACTAAAGATACTCACTTATGACATTTGTGCCAGTAAGGGAAAGACCCACTGCGCCTTTACAAACAGGTTTCTTTTTGGTTGTCTTAACGGATGGCGCCTAGCTGAACGTCTTGGCAGTTTTCCTTAAGTAAGCGTCTCCAATTGATGATGATGGGAATGAGCTTAACACACAAGCCAGTATTACATAGGATTTTCTGCCAAAGACATTGAATGCAACAATTCTGAAGGGAATCATCATAAGGGACAGCGGGCTGATATTACAAAACATCAGCACGCTTATGCAAGACCCCAACAGCAACAAAAATGACAAAGAATTAGGTGAAAAGGAAGGCAAAAGCTTGGGAAGAAACATGAAAATGTCCGTGTGAAGACATGTATAAAAAAACAATGGGAGTGCAAAACTGATTTTAGTATTATATTTTGTTGGCAATAAATTCCACCCCGTTGTTTGAATGCATTTTGATCCTACGCTGCAGTGTCCATGTGCTAATAATTTAAATAATTACTGTTAACGTTATAGTAAACTCTAACTTTTAAAAGGGCAGTTAGTCCAGATTTTCTCCAGTAGTCAAGCACTGTATATGTGAATGACTTAAGAATCTTTTTATGGCAGGTTCCCTTTGGCGGCCCCCTCCTCCCTAGCTTTCTAAACTTCTCACTTGCAAAGCAGCAATCAGGTTTGTATTCATTCTTTTCAGCTTGCTTGGATTTTATCTGACTGCAGAGAACCGTGACTGGACAAAGATTGTGGTTTCGGGCGGTGACTGCTGTGACGGCACCCTTTGCTCCCATTGTGTGCTTTACAAGGGACTCGCTCTGCCAGAGCTCCTTTCTCCTTCCCCCGGTCTAATCCAGAGAGCTCCGAGGGCTGTCTGGCGCAGGACCAAGAGGCGGAGTTCAGCACCGCGGCCAGCAGGGGGCGTACT
Organism: Pan troglodytes; assembly: GCF_028858775.2. Taxonomy (NCBI): domain Eukaryota; kingdom Metazoa; phylum Chordata; class Mammalia; order Primates; family Hominidae; genus Pan; species Pan troglodytes. Next base: position 105,294,399 of record NC_072402.2, on the reverse strand, counting down.
TGCCAGATAAGAACAGGTTTCTCGGTGCCAGAGTAACTCACATCACGCGCGTTCTCTGCCAGGCTGTCCTTTTTAGTCAATTTGGCTCAAGATTAGACTCCAGAAGCATTTTATTTTGCCCTCTAAGGTCCCGGCCCACACCTGTATGACTGTCCGTCCACGCTGCTGTTTGCAGTTTCTTTTTGTTGTTAACAGTAGGCTCTGCTTTGCCATCCCTGCCGTCTGGTCACCTTTTACTTAGAAATTGGAGAGTGGTTTTCTTTCCCTCTCCCTGTATCACAGGTCAAGTTGAAGGGTACGGTCACCTGCAGGGAACAGGACCAAGTGTGTTCGTTGAGCATTTTGCTGTTTTACATGACCTCGCCATAAAGGAATGTCTCTACGAGAAAGGAAAAACCTGTTTCATAACGCAGTGCAGAGCTTTGTTTTCTCTCGTCAGGGCGACAGCCCTTTGATTCCTGCCAGTGGGTATGCGACAGGAAGGTGGGGAAACTGGATCATGAAAATTCCACGGCTGGCAATTGCTCATTCTTTAGCCTTCTAGCCGGAGGATAGTGTCTGGTTCCCAGGGTGGCTCAGTACAGTATTTAATTCAGAGAGCCCAAACCTATGCCATTAGCATTTTATTCTTTTAAAAAAAAAAGAGGATGACCCTTAGCAATTTATAAGCAGCTTCAGCATAGTCTGGCACGAGGGGGTGATTGAGGAAGCGTTTTGTTTTTTGAAACTTGGATTCAGTGAACTTGTTGACTGGACTTTGCTGGGTAATGTTTTCCCCAGACAGCGAGCCATCTGCACAGGGAAAGTTCACAGTGCAACCCCGGGGCTTGTTACCACAATGTGGTGCTTTATGACTGGGAGCCTTTTCTTGAACGCCTGAGCCACTAGGTTCCTGTGCTCTCTGCCCCAGGTTGGATTACAAGTTGCCCCAGTGCTGGAGCAATTCCCACTCTGGCTGGGGCGGACACGGGAGCAGAAACCCCACAGCAGGTGCTGATGCTTCGGATATCTTTTTCTGTAGGCCCCTAAGCCCTCTTCCCCCACTCGCCCACAGTTCCCAACCCCTGCCGCCCTGGGCCCCATTCTTGGATTAGTTCTCAGGCAGCTGAAAATACTGATGCGCTACTTCCTGTTGAGAGAGAGAGAGAAGAAGAGAGAGTGCACCCGTGCAACTGCAACAGGTACCCCCCAGGGAGGAATGTGAAATCACTGAGCTCAAATCTTAGATGGCTTTCAGAAGTCTGTGTAGAGTGAGTTTACTTTCGTTTGTTTTTAGCAGAAGCCCATTATTTAATGGCAGCAGGTTTGTTTTCAAGTCCCTTGGAAGTAACTTGGTGGTATTTCAGGTATATAAGGATATAGAATCCAAACTCTGGTATTTATTGGTTCTTACTTTGCTCACATCAATTGGTCTGTTTAAGCCAGTCATGTGCACAATAGGGTTCCAAAATTAATTTTTTTTCAGAAACTGAGATTTACTTGCTGTCCTCTTTTTCTACTATTAGAATCATTAATACCTGCCCGCCCCCACCCCCACACACACCCTTTTTCATTTTAAAAGTCATCTCTAGGAGCTGTCTTTCCCAGAGCCTCATTGTTCATGAATTATATTGTGAATCCATTTGGACACCGACCAGGAAGTTGCTATAATTGCTCACATGCAAGTAAAAGCTTTCTCTGTGTATTAATTAGTTGATACAAGGGATTAAGATGATTACATGAAAGGCATTGCTACTTCCCTCTGAATAGTTAGACCAAGGTGGGTGCCAAGGCATCATTTGATCCCATTTGCTCAGCATGTTCCCTTGATAAAGGCACAGAATTTGAACAGTGAGGTTTCCGGAGGCAGCAGAACGTGGGAATCATTTGGATTCACTGTGTCTGTTGATGTGAAATGTGGGATATTAATCAAGGCTAATTACATGCAATGGGTTTGGAACAAACTGAAGGCCAGTTCAGGGCATGGTTCTCTATGTAATTACGGACTTTAAGGTACCAGGGTAATTACTGGAAATTAGAGGCCCTTCCTTTATGGGTCTTGCCTCTCAAAATGTGAAAACAGTTTCTTTCACCATTAGGAGGTAGGTCTCTCCTCAGAGTTTGGTGTTAAACAGATACAGCCAGCTTTTAAGTAGGTCTTGGTCATGCTATGTCAGCTTTCTAGAGTTAGGGCAGTAATCCAGATAATTCTGGCCTACTTTTTTTTCCCTGTCAGTGATCTTCTGATATTTTAATTCAAAATAAAAAGTGGTGTACACTTGCTTAGGAAGTGGAATTTTAATAGTTCACTGTCCTTTTGTAGAAGATCATTTCCTCTTGTGTTGTTTGTTTGCTTTTTTTTTTTTTTTTTTTTTGGTCTCCCAGGCTGGAGTGGCGTGGTGCAATCTTGGCTAACTGCAGCCTCCCCCTCCCAGGTTCAAGTGATTCTCCTGCCTCAGCCTCCCAAGTAGCTGGGATTACAGGCACATGCCACCATGCCTGGCTAATTTTTTTGTATTTTTAGTAGAGATGGGATTTTACCATGTTGGCCAGGCTGGTCATGAACTCCTGACCTAGGTGATCCTCCCACCTCAGCCTCCCAAAGAGCTGGGAATATATATATAAATATATATATACACACACACATATATATATAAATATATATATACACACATATATAAATATATATACACATATATAAATATATATATACACATATAAATATATATATACACACATATACATAAAAATATATATACACACATATATATATTTTAAGGGTAGTCTGCAGTCCTTTCTATTAATACATTTAATATCTTTTTACTTGGAAATTTGAGTTGCTTCACAATGTATGAGTGTTTGGAGATGCTACTTTTTTTGAGGAAGCCCCTTCCTAGAGGGCGGGGAAAGCCACCATTGTGAGACTCTTGTGGGAAGGTGAACATTCACCCCCAATACAGAAAGCCCCAAAACCCAGATTCTTGTTTCCTGGATCTCTGGTAGCATATGTCTTTATGCTCATCTGGGGGTTAATATGCTAAGTATAGATTTAACTATGCATATGTTTGCTTACAGGCATGTGTTTATTAAAAGCTCAGGAAAAGGACTTGGCCACTAAGGTCAACAGAACCAAGGTGGGAGGAACTAGTGATTTTTATAAGTCATATATTTAGCTGTCCTGACATTGTTCTTTTTAAGTGCTTTCAGAATTAGTTCCTATTATAGATACACCATTTCTGAATCTGAAAACCGAGAAGGATTTGTAAAAGTATGGAGGGCTTATGATAATTTTATAAAACTGAGGTTTTATATATTTTATATATAAGATATTCTGTATCAAATTTTTAAAAAAATGATTTTTCAACTAGTTGATTTCATCACAAGGCTCAAACCCTACAAATTCTGAAGTTTTATTTATGTTGGCATTTCTGATTCTGTTATGTTCCACAATTATTTGTATGTTCTCTGTCTAGAAAGTCTATGTCTATGTCTAGCCTCACTGCATGTTCCTGACTTGGGTTTGAGGATGGCCAATGGAAGAAGGAGTCATTGTGTCTCTAAATTGGGGCATTTAAGGACTGCAGCTGTCAGTTTCTTTCCTGATGGCTTTACCCTTTGTTTGATCACTCAAGTGTTAATGCAGTGCTGCTGCTGGCCTGATTTCACCATTGCTTCCCCTCCACTACCTGCCTCAGCATGTCCTCTCTGTAGGAATTGCCAGGCTTCTCCCTGGTCTAACTGTCTCTCAATTCTCTTTTCTGGCTTTCCCATGAGTTGTTCTCTCCCCACGATCTTTATTATTCCTCTTTGTCTTTTCTCCTTTTTTTCTTCCCCTCCCCTGTAGAAAAATGGGTCTGTATTTTGATAGCTACGGGGTATATATGTGTATATGCAGAGGGGTATATGTGTGTTTGTATAAAGCTTGAATATAGGCCAGGCACAGTGGCTCACACTTGTAATCTCAGCACTTTTGGAGGCTGAGGTGGGAGGATCACTTGAGCCTAGGAGTTTGAGATCAGCCTGGGCAACACAGCAAGACCCCATCCCTACAAAAAAAATTAAAACGAGCTGGGCATGGTGGCATGTGCCTGTAGTCCCAGCTACTTGGGAAGCTGAGGTGGGAAGATCATTTGAGCCCAGGAGGTCGAGGCTGCAGTGAGCCATGATCTAGCTAGCCATTGTACTCCAGCCTGGGTGACAGTGAGACCCTGACTGTAAGAAAATAAAATAAACAACAATAACAAAAAAAACTTGAATGTAAATATTAGAAACACATTCTTCATTCCCAGCCACTCGCTACTTTGCCTCACATGTCCAGTGCCCAGTGCCACACCCCTTAATTTCTTGGCATATCCTAGAAATGCATATAGACCTCCACCTAGGTTTTCCCTATCTGCAGCCTTCAGGGAACCTGGCTATTGTTTTTATAAAGTTAATGGTCCTGCTACTCTTGTGAGAGAATGCTGCTGCTAGAGCCCTGTGTATGAATGTCTGCCTTTTGTCTTCCCTTTCTTGGGAGTCTTGGGTGTCTTAGTTTCGGACATCCCAACCTGGGGCAGGGGTGGGTGGATGGGATCCTGTGTCTCAAACTTCATTTGTCTGTCATGATATTCTCTCACCTCTCCAGAGTACATAAATGACTTTTTCAGGCCCCAGAGCTTGAAAGTATGCACAGGTACATGTGCCCACACACATTCTGCCTCTAGTACAAGGGTAAGCCCAAGGTCATTGAAGTAAGTCAGCAAAACTGGAAGCCAGGGTTGTTGATTCTGTGCCTTATTCCTTGCAAGCCCTCTCAGATTTTCTGGAAGAACTTATATACATTTTTCTCTTCCCCCTGCATTTTAAAGATTTATTTCATCTTTAGCTTTATTGAAAGGAAGTGGAATTTGATCTGTGGGGACCTTTTTTTTTGGTGCGGAATGCCAGTGACATCATGGAATGACCAGAGTCCTGCTTTTTATTAAAGGACACAGGGAGGGTTGTGCTACATACACATAGGACAACTCTTTCTCGTTTTGCTTATTTCCAATCATATCTAGCTTTAATTTCTTTGAAACATTTTTTAAAAGTTCAAGTGCCATTGAATAGAAATGATGTGGATTTTTTTAAAGTAAATATTAACTTATCAAATTCAAATGAGAACTTAAAAAGTAGTAAGGTTATGCTAGACACTTAATTTTTGCTATCATGGTTCCTTCAAGGATTAGTCCAGATTAATTAAGGGAATCACAAAGGATTGCATTTAAGGACATATTTGGAAGTATTTATTGTATAGTAAGAATGAGGAACAATATTCTGTTCTTTAGTACTTTCACACTTTTGCAAACTTAACTGGAAGAAACCCAAAACCTAAAACCCAAATGGTATCGAAGGCAGTGTTTATCCTCCTCTGCTTCCCCTATGGTTGATAAAAGTTGACTGATGGAATTTGAAAGGAAGCCAGGAGTCTTTTTTTAAGTGTGTGATGTCTGTGAAGCTGCAGTAATTTTGGGTGCTCCCTCTTGTGAAGATCTATGTATGCATGACAAGGAATGCAGCATTTAGGTGTTTGCTTCGTGTTTTAAAATATCATTAAGAAAAGCATTGGAAATGATGGCTGTGTTTTGTGTTTTATTTTTTAAGCAGACTGTTTTATTCTAAGCTCCTTTTAAGCGAGCTGGAAACCATCTCCACTGACACAGCCTTTTCCTTTACGTTTGAACTTTCCTGGCAAAAATGACTCGTCAATAGAGTCCAAGCTAGTTCATTCCCTTTGTGTGTAGAGAATTAGACACATGAATGCCACAAATTAATCAAATGTAAGTCCAGAATAGAAGGCTCTCACCCACTAACATGACTGTGAAAGCTGCTTTGAATAAGAGGGAAAGGACCCATCAAATATACATGAAAAATAGTGAGTTTATGAAGGCCCAGGGATTGTTGGGCTTGACCGGACCTGCCATCTAAGTGCCATCACTTAGAGGGGAGCAGGAGCAGAGGGTAGGAGCGAGGGGACCACCAGCCCATAAGGTGGAGTTTTTCTTTTTTAAGTGATCTTCTTCCATTGAGAGAATCTTCTGGGAATATCAATGAGCCCCTTGCTGAGACAGGGTTGGGGGTCAAAGTGCAGGGCCAGCTGCCAGCCTTCCTGAGGGACAATAGCAAAGCCCTTCTGTACATACGACAAAAGGATATTCCGAAACAATGTGTTTAGACACTGAATGAAGCAGCAGTTAAAGTAAAATTATGCAGCATCATGTAAAATTAACCTTTTCTCCTCCATCTTCTTTCTAACAGTGGAAAATAGATTGACTCAGCTCTTATTTTTCTGTTTTCACTCAGCTATTTTGTGATTTATAGAACTTTAATCATTTAACCATATAAGTTAAAAATAATTTATGCCCCCTTAACACATAAATATGAATATTATAAAGGAAAACGTTTTCTTGCAGGCTTTTGTGTTTAATATATATACCTAGCATTATTTGGCTGTTATAAAACAGGAAAATACATATTTCTAGATGGACATAAAACATATGTATATATATTAGATAAACAGCAAACTTTGTTGTGCAAATGCTGAAAACATAATGTAGGAGCATAGTAATGTGATTGAATTAAATTTATACACACAAACATTATTTCCCAGACTAACATTAAAAATAAAAGTTGAACTATGAAAATATTAGCAAGAACTACTCAAGTATTTATTCCAAGATGCTTCAAATCTGGATTTGATATAATGTAATTTATGTAAACATAAACAGAGATGAAATATGAGAAGCCCTAATATTAATATAAAACAAAATGAAAACTTGGCATTTAGGTCACATAGCATAACTATGCGTACTATTTTCCTAACTCTATCTTGATAAAATTGAAAGTTACCCATAAAAATGCTACTCTGTGGTCTTTCAGCGCATATTTTTTTTGTTCCTGGTGTGGTTTGAATTTCATATTGTGTTTGTTTTTCTTCATTCTCTTCATCCTCACCCTGAAACCACAGAAGGTTTTTCAGTGGAAAGGAGAGTATTGTATCACACTTCCTGGTTGGTGCCAATTAGTTCCAGCGTGGACTTTCTTTATGGCTTTATTTTGGAATGATATCATATTATTGGTCTTCATGTTTGCTAGAATAGTTCCAGTTTTCCATCTTTTAGCACAAATCCCTGAAAAGGTCACACACAGCTTACTTACTGGCCAAGCACACACGCTGAGGCTATGTGGTAAGATTACTAAGAATGAAAAGTTGGAACTCTTTATGTTCAGTTCTTAGAGTCAGAATTTATGGAACCCATTCAGCTAGTTAAAGACTTCTTAGATCAGACAGTGATAGTAATTTAATGTTTGACATTTATTACCATGTATCCTTAACAAATTAATAATTTTAAATCTGAAAAAGGACCCTTGAGAAAACTAGAAGAGGGCAAGGATCAGGTAAGAAGCCCTGCAGGGACCTGCCCAGATCATTACAGATGGGGCTGTTAGGATCAAAAAAAAAAAAAAAAAAAAAAAAAACCCAAACAAAAACAAAATAAAGTATTCCAACTGTGGTTTCAGCCATTTCTTCTTCAATATCTTGGCACTTGACAAACATTTGTTGGGTACCTGTATTATGAGTTAGGTGCTTTTGGGGAATACAATACCTTTTACATCCTAATAACAGACACAGGACAATTAGAGTATCATCCGCTAATTGCAGGGCAAATACAACTAATACCATCAAGCACATACCAAATGCTGTATATGTGTGAAAGAGGAAGCCCCATGTTGACGGGAAGGTCAGGAAGGATTTCTTAGGAGAGAAGGGTGTGAAATGGCAGGATTTTGAAAATGCAGAATGGAGGGAAGGCTAGGAGCCAAGACAGAGACAAGAAGTTCTGCCTTTAACAGTAATTTGTCAAGCCACTTTGCCTGGAGCATATTCCAGAAAATGATTTATGCTGGACACTTGGGTAAATAGACCCAGCTGCTGGAGGCTGGGAAGCAACAGGCCTGCAGAGTGTCCCTCCCCAACCCCACAGCCTCCCTAGCTCCTGCCCAGCCCCTGCCCATCCCCTCTGCAGGCTGAGGAGGAAAATAGCAGGCGTAATCCTTGTAGAGCACAGTAGTTGAGACCGCTTTGACTGAGGGAGGGAGCCTGATGGCGGCAAATAGTAGCCCCAAGGAGGAGGTTCTCACATGATAAACTGAGAAATTGTTTGTACCAGGAAGGTAGAGGGAGGGTTCTGATGACTTGCAAACAAGACTGTGAAGAATTGAGAATTGCACTTTAGAAAGAATAATCTTAAGGTCAGGCGAGACTGGAGACCGAAAGCCCAGTTAGGAGTCTGCTGCCACAGTGCAAGCAAGAGGGATGCAAATTTAGATACAAGGAGACTCAAGGAAAGGAAAAGAAAGCATGGCCGGGTGCAGTGGCTCATGCCTGTTATCCCAGCACTTTGGGAGGCTGAGGTGGGAGGATCACTTGTGGCCGGGAGCTGGAGGCCAGCCTAAGCCTAGAAAGCATAGTGAGACCCCATTTCTACAAAAAATGAAAATTAGCCAGACATAGTGGCTCACACCTGTTGTCCCAGCTACTTAGGAGGCTGAGGCAGAAGGAACATTTGAGCCCAGGAGGTGGAGGCTGCAGTGAGCTATGATAGAGCCTCAGCACTCCAGCTCAGGCAAAAGAATGAGGCCCTGTCTTAAAATAATGACAATAATAATAATAATAACTTTTAAAAATAAAATAAAAAGAAAGTAGGTGTCCCAAGAACTTGGAAGAGAAAGCATCTGACCACAGGAGGGAACACAAAAGGAGCAGGTAGTGAGATGACTCCCAGGTTTTAATGATGGGGCAGGAAAGTGGGGTGCTTGGGGAAAATCAGATGTAACTGAAGATAGCCAGCTGGAGATAAGCTGTTAGTGTGGAATTATTCAAAAATAGCAAATAAGAGTGATCTCTCTTTAAAGGTTTGGTCCTTAAAGAGCATGGACTATTAACTAAGCCCTGTTCTTTGCAAAGGAGTTATTTAATGAGTTTTCTTCCCGTAGAATTGGGTATGGCTTTGAGAAAACCCATGCATCCCTCTCATGGTCATCATAAGGGTTGCAGAGCTGGTGGGTGATTACTTTTGTGCCCCACTGACTTTCATGTTGGTTTGTGAATCCCCTGAAAATGAGGCCTTTCCTTTTTGTGTATTTTATAACACAAACAGCTCAGTAATTTAATGCTGACTGTTCCAATATAAATATTACATTATAAATAAAAGTTCCCATTATTGCCACAAGAAATTATCTGGATGCTAAGAATAATTTGGCTTTATAAGCTCATACACCAATATATTGTTTCCAAACCCAAATATTACATGTATAAAAGGAAGCTCTCTTTTCTATTTTATTTTTTGCACTAGATTTAAAAATTTCTTGATGGAGGAGTCTGTCTTCTGCACAGTAGGTACTCAACACAGTTTGATATTCACAATGGTGAGTTTACTACATATTAGGAACTTTTTAAAAAAATGATGCTCAGCTACTTTTATAGGATCCTTCATTACTTTATGTCTAATTCTAGTTTTTTTTTTATGGGCCATGGGACCAAGCTAGAACATACCAATTATACTATATTCAAACTTTGATTCTCAAGTCAAAATCTGTTACAGAAATACTGTTGCTGTGGGTGCAAGCAACCTAATAAATACTTTTAACTTCATTTCACAAAAAGTGAGCTAGAATGCTGATTTAGAAAAAATGTAAGCTTAAAAATGACGCTATCTGCTTGTATGTGAGAGAGAGAGAGATGGAGAGAGAGACAGACGATGGGCAGAGGGGAGGAAAGAGCTAGGTAGAATGATAAATGAAAATCTAAAAAGGCGGGCTTCATTTCACTGGTATTAATTTGGTAAATTATCCGTAATTTATTAGAGCTTGTAAACATTGTGGCAAAATTTTTTGCCCTGTCAGTAATGAATTGCTACATCATTAATTTTGTCAAAGGATCAAGAAACAACATTGCTGAGCTCAAAGAAACTCCTAGATGAATGAATATAGTTGGGTTGAAGTGCTGGTGTGGTTAGTTGAATTCAGCAGTGAATCCACATGACCGTTTCTTTCCTCATGGTCAGCCTGACCTCAACTGCCAAGGGTGGCAGGGTGCGTCCCATCCCTCAGTGGGGAGGAGGCTGTGTAGTCAACACTGCATTCGGTTCCTTACGTTTCCCTGTGACACTGTCCTGGCCTGTATATATTTATATATTCACTTACTTCAGGCATGTCTAAAGTGGTAAATGAAAAAATACATTTAAAAAAAGTCAGTTGGAATAAAAATTATAAACTAGAAATATATTAGATGAGAATATTTTATGGAGAACTTAATGTCCACTATCTGTTTAAGCATTAAATTTGGCATTTAGTCTCCTGTTAGCTATGGGGAAAGGGAAACCTGGTTATTCATATAGTTGTAATTTTCTCATGAAAGTGTATTTTTTTCAGGCCAGGTGCAGTGGCTCACACCTGTAATCCCAGCACTCTGGGAGGTTTAGGTGGGCGGGTCACGAGGTCAGGAGTTCGAGACCAGCCTAGCCAACATGGTGAAACCCCATCTTTACTAAAAATACAAAATATTAGCCGGGCATGGTGGCACACTCCTGTAATCCCAGCTACTCAGGAGGCTGAAGCAGGAGAATTGCTTGAACCCAGGAGGTGGAGGTTGCAGTGGGCCAAGATAGCGCCATTACACTCCAGCCTGGGTGACAGAGCAAGACTCCATCTCAAGAAAAAAAAGTGTACTTTTTTCCTGGTATTTAATGACTAAGAGGTGCTTGTCACATGGCTCTTAACACAAGTGGTACCAGGTAGCATAGCAGAGTTTATTTTGAATTTTATAAATTGCATTTTATGGCTATTTCTTACTAATGACCCTGTAAAGACCAAAATCACGGCTTTAAATTGTTAATTCTTAGAAGGCATTTCAGCAGGAAAGGCAGGTTTCAGTTGTCTTGTGCACTGAAATTGTCCAGGTATGCTTAATTTGCTCATCAGGCCTGTAAAGAGGTAGAGTTTGGGGAACCTAGAATAGTGAACAGGGATTATATCCCTTATACAGCATCTGTCTGCTGTACCTGTTCTTAATAGACATAGTTAATTAATGGTTAAAGTCTCATGTCTCATAGACAGCAGTAGTTGCCTGTTGGTTGAAAAAAGAGCATTGTCTTTAGAACCTGATGTAAAGGTGGCGCTCACATTACAGAACTATAGGGCTTAGTTCTGGATCCTTAGAGCTTGGTCCATGCAGCCATTCCTGGCTCTGCCTCACCTTTGGGATTCTGATCTCAGGGAGCCTCACTCCATGCATTGTCTAAGCAAGTCGCTGTTATGATGGATGAGGGCCTGTCCCTGCAGTACGATATGGAGGGTAGTTGGGGATGGGAGCAAGGAGAGGAGCCCAAGTCTAATCCATCCCCTTTTTGAGAGATAAAGAATCTGATAACCACAACGTTAAGCCACTTGTCCTTGCTACACAGCTAGGTAGTAGCATATGTGAAACTAGAACGGATATTTAAGAGCTTGACTTAACGTCTGTGGCCAGCTAAAGTATGAGCACAGTTCACAGCGGCGCGGGGGAGATGACTCAAGTAGTTCAATGGAAAGAAGGACAAGTGGGTAATATTAAAGGTGAATATTTGATTAATCAAAACGTGAGAACAAGGTATTTTTTACTTAGATTTTAACACAGCCAAATTCACCTGCTCTTTATGGTTGAGACTACATAATACCTAACTAGAAGAGGAAATTTCATCTGTCAACTAGTTACTTTGTTACTTTGTTTAAGGAATCAGGTGATTTTTCTTCTTTTCTTCTCCTTTTGTACCTTATATTATTTCAAAGGCCTTAATTGGCCTGTTGCTTTTAATAACATAGTCAATATTTTAAGTAAAAATTGAAAATCTTCGTATACTGGCTGATAAGCATTATGTAAAATTTGAAGTTGAAAGTAATTCATTCTTTAGCTCTTTAATGTAAAAGCAATCTCTTAAAAATAAACTTTCAGCATAAGAAGCTTGAATCTTCAGTGTTGGAGCATTTGAGAAAATAGAGTAAATCTAGTTTTATATAACTACCCTAATACTCTTAGAATACCAAGTGTTTTACAGTAACAAGTTTGAGATAGGATCCAATATGAATATATTATCCCCACAGCCAGCCTGTTCCTTTAGTCAATTTCAGAACACATATTAAAGAAAGCAATATCTATGCCCAATCCTTGTTTCAAAGTATATTCATATGTTCAGATTTGGGGGGAAAAAGCATCCAGCAAGAAGTATTTTTTAAAGCAAATAAACTCCCCAAAGGATAATTGCTCTTCTAGAGGCATCACTGTGTATTTTAATGTTTATCTTTGCAGTAGGGTACATTTCTATTTTCTTTCAGCAATTTTACTCCTAGCACCAGGATGGCTATAGGAGGACTTCTTCCAGAGATGTGATGAATGACTTTCAAACAGTTATATTTGAGACCATATTTTCCTTCAGAGAGAATATAAATATTCTTTTGATTGTGCATATGACTTAAAACTTCATGTATGTAGTGAAATGAATATAAACAGATGTAGTTGGGTCTTTGGTAAAATGTAAAGTTAGCGTTCGTTATGAATTATATTGTGGAGAAGAAAAATTATGAGAGAACTGTTAGGGAGTGCTCTCTGCAAACATCAAGAGCAATTCATTCATTCCCTCATCCTGTCAGTAAATATTCAGTGCTCATTATGGGCCTGTTGCTATACTATATCCTAAGAGGGTTGCAAATATATATATATGTATATTTTTCGCTAGACAGATATATATGAAAGAGTTAAATGATGGTTTAAGAAGAAGAGTCACAATGAATGATCAGAAAATAAAGCCCCAGACAGCAGAAGTTACCATGAAGAAGGGTTTTGGAGGCAATGGGACCCAGCAGGGCTGCAAAGGTGCTGAGTGGTGGGAGAGGCAGTGGTGATGGGAGGGGCCAGGGTAGGGGGAAGGAAAGTTGCATACGGAATCAGGGCATCTGGCCCTAGTCCTGGCCATTCACCATCCCAGTGATTTACAAAACTGTGTCAGTTCCCTGAAACATAAGATTATCTCAAACATCCCTTCTTGCCATTCTGTCATCTAAGCGCCCATCTGGCTGTAGAATTCTCTTCATTTCTGCCTCCAGTTTTTGGCTTAAACATAAAAGTGCCAGAACATATATAAGAAAAGAAAAACACAACAAAAACCTCGTGTAAACCAACTTTCTTTTGTTCTCTTTCCTTTGATTCAGCCTGGATTCTTCTGCTCCATAAATATTTCCCATTTAGAAAGTAATTACATCAAGGCAAAGCTATATGTTTAAACATATATGGCTTTTATTGTTACATGATAACTGAGTCTAAATTAGATGATTCTCATTAATGAAAGGACAAGAAAATAAGTAAGTCCAGACATAATTAGGTCACAGCATTTGACCATTGTGCCTTAACCTTCCCTTTGCCCTTATCTGCTAAAGCTTTGGCCTTAATATGGACAAAGAGCAATTTAAATCTCTTTCCATTCCTATCGTTTTTCTTGAGTGGCTTCAAATCTAAACCTCTAATAAAGAAAAGGATAATAAAATAGCAGAGAAAGTATAATAGGAATTATATTGACTCTCATAGAAGTTTTGGAAGAGAAATATATTCTCTTTCTTCAGCTCTGTAATAATATAATAATGGTGTGATTTCTACTTTGCTAGACTAGGGACTATTTTGGAAATCTTTAATGAATATAATCAGGTGGTAAGCATTTAAAAATTACTATTTCCTGACAGCTAGGAAATTATTGTTCAGTGTAAAATGCAAAAGGCAAAGGAAAAAAAGCGAGTTACTTAAAAACAAAAAAATAAACAAAAAAACAACAACAGTATAATCTGTGTGGCATTATGTAGTAGAGTTGCCGGGAGTGGGGGTTAAAACTTGAGTTTTAGGCTTGACTGAATATTTCGGTGTAAGCTTGGGCAAGTCTTGTAATCTCTTTGGGGCTCAGATTTTTTTTCTTGTTTATGTTTATTTTAATGCCCCTCCCCCCTCAGACTTTTTTTAAAATGCAAAATAATAACAGCAAGCATTTATATACACCATGTGCCAGGCACTATTCTAAACCTTTTATATTTAATTACTTAATCCTCCCACCTATACCATGGGGGTAGATACTATCATATGATTGCAATTTTGTGCTTGTTTTACCTTGCATAACATTTTTGAGAAATTGTCTGAACCCAGGTCTCTTTGATTGTAAATGTATGCTGTGAACCGCTCCACTTGACTGCTTCATTATTTACATCATTATTATAAGAGGCCAACTATTTAGATTATTCAAAGGTAAAAACACTTCTAAACACATATAATGGTAACAAAACTTTGTATATACAAGTTATTTTGTCTCTAAAGGAACTCTGAAAAAGGTCACTTATAATTTTAGTTATTGAGGAAAATCTTTGATATTAGAGCCTCTTTTTAAATCCCCTTTGTACAGAGGAGAACTATAGTACACACACAGACGAGAGCCGGCAGCGTGTAGAAGAATGTCACACTAACCAGGATTGAATTCACTTCTGTATATGTCCATTGACAAATGTCATTGTTTAGACATGAGGAAACAAAAATAGCTTTTACCACATTGCCCCAGGCACCGCAGTCTCGGAATTCCTGTCAACCCTCAACTCTGCCAGTGGGCTGCGTGATTCCTGAGACAGCGTGTGGTTGAAACTCAAGCTAGGATGCCTGCCACCTGACCTCCAGGCTTCCCTCTCTCGCCCCTTCTCATTTAACAAATGTTTGCTAAGCACCTCCCACGTACCAGGCATTGTGCTGGGGACCAAGGCAAATATGTTTACAGCCACAGATACGATCTGTGCCCTGTGTAGCTTACAGTTCAAAAGGGACATGTGATGATAGACATGCTGTGAGAAATGAGGGAGATGTAGGTGGTTTTAGGAGAGGGATTTGGAACAGGAGCCTTAAGGTTTGGGCCCAAACAGCCATTTAATTTCTTCCTAAGTATTCCAACTTTGGTATGACTAGTCTCCCACATACCAGGTCATTTAGGGCAGGTAAGATGTGCTGGAGGGACCTGAATGAGACCAAAATTTAGATTAAAAAAAAGTCTTCCTGTGGCTTTTCATTAGTGGAATGTGAAATGGAGTAATGAATTGGCTTTATGAGGGCATTGGTTCAGGTGACTTCCTCTTGCTGCAGACCACTGGATTTGAGATAGTTATTTATTTTATTTATTTTATATATTTATTTATTTATTTTTATTTTGAGATGGAATTTTGCTCCTGTCACCCAGGCTGGAGTGCAATGGTGCAATCTCGACTCACTGCAACCCCCGCCTCCCCGGTTGAAGCGATTCTCCCGCGCCAGCCTCCTGAGTAGCTGGGATTACAGGTACCTGCTACCATGCCCAGCTAATTTTTGTATTTTTAGTAGAAATGGGGTTTCATCATGTTGGCCAGGCTGGTCTCAAACTCCTGACCTCAAGTGATCCACCTGCCTCAACCTCCCAAAGTGCTGGGATTACAGGCATGAGCCACCACACCAGGCTGAGATATTTATTTATTAAGAAGACTATGATGGGTAGGAGAACAGAGTTCCAGCTTGAAGCATAGAAAATTTGAGTTTTACTTTGCAGTTTGTTGCCAAATAACTTGTGCAGGTTTTTGGTGGTGGTTGTAAAATCTAATAGGACTACTGTGCAGATTAATTAAGAATGTGTACATATAACAGCTCACATGGTGCCTGGCACATAGGAAGTGTGGATTAAATGTAGTTCTCCTGGTTACTAGTTGATGTGGGAGAGACTAAGGTGGATAAGAAACTGTGAGTGCCAGGTCTGGACAGCCTTGATGGGGATAGCATGTTTATCCACAAAGGCAGTTTAGGATACTTTTGTGCCAAAGAGGGGCAATGGGGTTGACTTACTGACCAAATAGACGGTAAGTAGTATAAGGGCTCAGAATGGGTATATTTTGGAGGGGCACAAGGTGTGAAGAAGGGAAATCATGAATGTGTCCAGCAGCGTAGACTGTGTCGTGCAATTTGCATGGAATGCCTGATCTTTATAGGAGGAGTATTAGCTGGTGAGTTGGATAGAGATGCTTTGAAAGGACCAGGATGTTTTACTCTGCACCCTAAGGGAAGCTCATCCTGCTTTTTCAGCCTTCTGGGTGAAAGATGAGAAAGAAGTAGAAAGAATGCTATTTTTACTATATTCTTGAAATGGAGATTTGCAGCAAGTTGGTATTTAATAAAGAAGTTTCTTTCCATTATTTTTGGCTTGAGATTTAATGAACAGTTGTAGTAAAATCGGATTAGCTATATACACTACTGTTATAGAAGAATGTGTATATCTTACATCTAACTTTAAGCTATTATCCATTCTTTGCATTCCTTTCTTCTGTCACAGGTTAATTAAACCCATGTTGTGGTCAGTGCTTACTCTACATGGCAGAATGTTTAACATTCAGTTTCAGATGACTAGATGTGAAGTAATGGGATAAAAATCTCTTTACATTGACGACTTCAGCCTCAATTATTGTAGAATAAAATAATGATGAAATTAAATATGTAACACAAATAAAATCTCCATTCCTCTTCTCCTATACACAAAATGGCATATAACAGTGGACACAAAAGCACTAAAAAAAGGTTGAACATGGGTAGCTGCACAAACAGGATTACAAAGCTGCATGTTGGCTGACCAAATAGATTAATGGGTGATGTGTATCTGGCTATCTCAGGATTCTGAAGGTGTACCAGAGCAAGATAATGAAATTGCCTGTCAGGTAATCTGATTTGAAGATTCCAGTCATATGTGAACTGGTGTGTGGGCTAATAAGCCAAGAGTTTGCCAAGACTCATTATTTTTAAAGCTGCTTAACTCTCTACATCTGTCTCTGCAGGATATGTTAGACAAAGTGTCCTGCATAGAGCAAGAGGTGGGGAACCCGTGAGAATGCCCAGGTTACCGAGAATTGCTGAGGCACAGCTCCAGATCGAGTTGAATGTTTCTGAGTTGTTCAGAGCCCAGCTAGAGAAATGCACAGCTGCCAGGCAGACAGCATGGTAACCTCTCTCCCTCCCAGCTGGCAGAAGCTGCTGTTGCAGAATGTAGTAGTAAATGTCCCTCCAAAGATGTGCAGGGTGTAGGAATTTGCATCTTGGCTCGGGCATTTAGTAGCACTTTAACCTTGGCCAAGGTACATAGCCTTTTTAAGACTCGGTTTTCCTATCTGCAAAGTATAGAAAATAGTGCCTAATCCATAGGGTTATTACTGAAAGTGAAGTTGATCTCACAGTATTTGGCACATGATATTTGTTAGGTATAATCAAAGGATTAAATAAATTGAGGGCCCTATACACTTCATTGATATTTCTCTTTGCCTATCAATTAGTTTCTTCCTACCTCCTTTTTAATTCTGAAATGATTATAATTGTTTCCTTTCTCTTCCACCTAATGTTTCTATGAGGATAAATAGAGAAACCTCACCATTACTTATTATTGGTATGTTTTTGTTTTATTCGGCTTTTACATGTATTATGCAAATATTAATTGTTCCCATATCAGTGTCATAGAAGAATCACCAGCAGTAATACTTCTTTTATTTGGGGCATAAGATTCAACCGAAATATCAGAATGGGAGGATTCTAGAAAAGGTGCTCAAAGCTTTAATTATTTTATTTCTGATACATATGAGATGTGTGCTTTTAGTATACACCTGTTTATATTCTAGTGTAATTAATTTCTCCCTTTTGTAATTTGTTAGCCTTGAAATATTGGAAAAAAATAAAATGTCTCAGTGAATGAACTGTTATGATCAGTATGATTTTAAAAACAGTGCTAACAAATTATAGGGTGATCAGCCAGCTTTCTGGACATAAGTTACAGTTTGCCTCTTTGAAGAAACTCATTTTACTCTGCATATAGAATTTTTATCATAAAATTATTCTATTTTTCAAAGGAATTACTTCTCAACTCTAGGTATTAATTTTCTTTTGTAAAGTATCAGATATTTTCACATCCCAGGCTAAATAATAATCCAGAAATAACTGCAAAGAAAGAAAATATAATGATGTGTGGAAGAAGTTACTAGGTGTGGGGTTGTCTTTTTTTTCTTAAGAACAAAGAATCATGCAAATGCTTTTTTAACTGACTCTGTGAAGAACTAATCCCTCAGAATGATAATAATGTGTATATAATTTAGACCAAAAATGTCAATATTCAATATGTTTCATTTGGTAGAAGGAAAATCATAAAAGGAATCAACATCTCATCACTATTATCTATTTAGTGAATTCTATAGAATTCCCATTGGATATGCAAGAAGATACATTAATGTCAATAGCAATGGCCACAAAGTAGAGTGTCTTGCCAGATAATTGCTCTACCACTAGGAGAAAGCAGGCTATGTTAGTCCAGCAAGAGCTTCTGTTCAAGGTCAAGGTCTCCTCCAAATGTTTAAACAACTACACCTCGGGGAGATGTAAAATGGAGATGGTCTCTCCCCTTTAGGGATATAAAATCTAATGGATGGGTTTGCCTTCCCTGGGGTGACTGTGGCCTTGACCCTATGGAGTAGATTACTCTCACCAAGCTTTGAAAGCAGTGGATGGTGGGGCGGTGGTGGAATGGGGCTGAGATCTTTTCTTTCCTAGCTCCCATCTTTCCTCTCCCTGTGTCACATATTTCTCTTCCCTAACATTTCCACAGCCCAGCCATGGCAGGGTCACTGGGGATTGCAGAGCAGGCAGTGAGTGCTCGTCCCATTGTTAGTCACGGCCGCTGCCTGCCCACAGTTTAATAAGGCCCCTGGGGAAACCCAAGTAAATATTTTAAGTTCCAGGGTGTTTAGTGGAACAGGATTGGGGCAGTTCTTTTTCTCTCCCTGTCACTCTTTCTTTCTTGGTGTATTTGTATTGCCTTGTGGTTAGGATTACCCCTCTGGGGGAAATTTATATCTAAAGCTAATTCCTTAGAGGAGGGCTATAATAAAAAAATAGCAACTTGCATTTATTTATCCTTTTGCAGTTTACAAAGTGCCCTCATATTGTCCTGTTTACCCCTAAAACTAACCCTCACAGGTAAATTACTATTGCCCACATGTTACAGCTTGTAAAAATTATTGCTCAAAATGTCAGAACCAGGAACCAGACCCAGAAATCCTGTTCTATTACATGGGCTAGTCTTTTCCACTTCACTGTACCTTAGATAGCTGTTTGCAATATCTGGTGCACATGACAACATCAAAACATTCTTCTCTGAATTTTTAACATCTTCATTCCCTTGGCTTTGTAAAATGGAGAGCTCCATGAATATACAGAGCTCCCTGATGAGATGAAGCCAATTCATATAAACAGATTTCAGACTGATACTATAAAAGTTATCAGTTACTTTACATATCAGTTACATTTTTCACAGTGCCCTGCTCTAAGTAGACACCAGATGTTGTTCACTAATGGAATGGTAAGAATGGTTAACATAGACTTTGGAGCCTGTAGTTATCACTGAGTCTGTCACTTCCCAGTTTTCTTCTCTCCCATGAGTTACCTATGCTTTCTGTGCCTCAGTTTCCTCACCTATTAAATGAGGATGGTAAGAGCACTTCCCTCATGGGTCACTTGGGGATCAAGTGAGTTAATACATAGTGAGCATGATGCCAAGCATATAATCAGCCCTCAGTTAATATTAGCAGTTATTATTATTATCATTCTTAGTATTGTTATTGGCACTGTAATTTTTTACAACACTTTTGCTATTTCCATTTACCATAAAGCTAGTATGTGGAAGGCTCTTAGGCATTTTCTCGCTTTTTCCAGAAGAAGTTCCCAGAGATAATGAGAGCCCTGGTCATGTTTTGCAGTGTTGTGGGCCACCGTAAATGGCCAGGTTTGCATAACTCTGCTAAAGCCAGAATTTTTTAAGTCACTTTTTATAGTGTATGCATTTGGCAATATTGAAAAAAAAAACTTGAGTCTCAATAGAAGGAAAAGAGAAGGAGAGAGATTGCTATAAAAGTACACTTTTAGCTGAGAGTGTTGGTCATATGGAGACAGTAGTGGAGATTTTTTTCAGCTTTGTAAAATCTTTAACAGCCTTTTTTTTAAAAGCTTACATATTTTGCTTATAGTTCCTTCTTAGACTTAAAAGAATTATCATGTCCTAGGAGATTTTTCAGAACATGTTTTTATATTAAAATTTTGTAGGGAAATTTTACAGTAAATGTTCAGAGACATCCTTTCTTCTGATAGGACAGGAAAGAGACGGAATGAATCGATACTGCAAAGAGGGGTAAAATAGGAGTCATAACTTCCACTTTGATCATTTGTTTCCTAAGTGTCCTGTTTGGTAGGGAAGAATATGGAGATCGGCAGGGAGTTGCTAAAGTAGATCAGAAAAAATTCTTGTATGGATCCCTCAATCTGGACTCCAGGCACATGGGTCTCTAGTCTCTGCTGCTGGATATTTAAGGGGGATACTCACTGTGCTTCCGTTTTCTTGCTGACCAGTGGGGAATAACAGAACATGTCATTACTACAAAAGGTTATTGTGAGAATTGAATGAGTTATGTGTAAAACTACTCTGAAAAATATAAAGCATTTCCGAGGCAGAAGAGTGTAATGGTTTCAAGCAGGAGTTGGCAAACTACATGTTACAGATTGTCTGTGGCAGAGATCGTGTAGCCCACAAAGCCTGAAATATTTACTCTCTGGCCTTCAAACAAACACTGGCAGACCCTTGACTTAGAGCATAGATTCTAATGCCAGTTGGCCTGGGTTTGAATCCTGGCTCTGCACCTACTGCTGTGTGACCTTGGGCCTGGTTAATTAACCTATATCTCTATCTTTTTATCTCTGGAAAAAAAGATGATGATGGTACTAAGGCCACAGTGTGGCCAGGACTATGAAATGAGTTAGGACGCATAATTATACTATAAAAAGCTCTTAGGGCATCACCTGGCATTTATTAAGTGCTATATAAAGTTTATGTGATATTATTAAAACACCTTATTAATGTAGGGTACTACTGGATTAAACAGTTTTTATAGCATCCTGATTTTATAATGTGATATTTGTATACTAAAACTTTTTAAAGTTACTAAATTTATAGTTATAGAACTGATTGTTTTTCATTTCATTGTACCTAGCAGGAATACTACCTAGAATACCACTGTAGTCTACCTAGAATACCAAAATACTGGTAGGGCCTGAAAATATTCTAAGGACTTCTAGAAGTCACATTGCAGATTATCAAGTAGTGGCATTTGACGAGACTTCAGCTGAGACAAGTCTCTATTATGATGGTGGCCAAATTGAAATGAAACTACAAGGTTTGGTGTTCTTTGGGAATAGAAATGTCTACTAAAGTGCATACATTTTATTTCAATATAGAAAGTAGGAATGAAAATTATAACTGCCTTATTAAGGTACAGTACATATATCGTATCATTTAGCCATTATACCAATACTGCAAAGTATGTGTTTTTCTTCCCATTTGAAAAATGGGGAAGTTGAATCTCAGAAAGATTAGACAATTTGCCTGTAATGTAGGTGGTAAGTGCATAATCATTCTCCTCTACAATACTGTCAAAGAGGAGTAAATTCAGTGTTGAAGTCCTAACACTGTCTCGCATACATATAAAGATGAGGAAACACTTATTGATTATATCAATGACAATTTACTATTAGTATTATATAATTCAATCATATTAAAATAGAACTTTTAAATTATTAACTTGTTATAATATTTCCATGTTAAATTGACATTTGACATCTCAGAATATTGCTGACAAGAGTTGTTCCCTGTGTTTCAGGACCACAGTTTTGTGTACCCATCAGAAATCTGAGCACATCTAAAAGCATCTCTGCATTTAGTGGAACCATGTGAGGGCACTTTGCCCATGATGACAGCTATTTTACAGTTTTCTTTGTTAATGTCTTTCTTTTCTAAGAAGACCCTATAATGAGCTTGACTACAGATTACTGTCCTAAAAATGTGTTTGACAGTCAAAAATCCAAAAGTTGAAAGGTAGACAAATACCTTATAAGGAATGACTTCCATTTCCAGAGAGCCATAGGTACTAACCAATCCCTTTTTACATTTGAGAGGTGCTATTTCTGCATGGGTCAGGCAACCCCATGGGTGCTGAAGGATCTGGACAGCATAGGAGGCCTGGGAAGGTGGCTGCTCATTCCTCATGGCCAGAGCCAGAACTCAGGGCAGCAATGCCTGATCCCAGGACAAGGCCCAGGCCACTGCCAGGACTCTCACAGGGACATCCCTACGCAGAGGCATCCTACATCAGAGGACTGGCCCTTCTCCCTTCCCTCTTACCACTGTGGAAGCCTGGGACCCAACAGGCTTGAAATGAGAGCTGAAGAGATTGAATTTGATGACTGTGAGATACAGAAAGATGTGGGTGCTCGGTATGGACGAGCACACAATTCGATGGTCCAGGCCCATCTGTTCAAAAGAACCCCAGTTTACTCTTAGGGACTGGATACTTCTCTCTTAGTCTGTTCGAGGGGACTAACAAGCTGCTACTTATGAACAATATGAGTATGGTAAACTATGAGCATCCACTTCCTTACCTGTAAAATGAGGATAGTTCTTGCCTTGCTTATCTTAAAGACTTTGTGGGGATCAAATGAAATAATGTCTGTTTTGTGTTAAAGGACTACAGCATGTAATTCTTTCCTGATTAATTACCAGACAAATTGGTGAGGTGCCTATATATTTAAAAGCCTCAGTGTTTTTGACCACTATTAATTGTTAATCCGAAAGAAAAATAAAGCATTCTGGAAAAACTATCATGTAAATCAATTACAATTTGGGCTTTCTTTTTTTCTTACTCTGAAATGTGTCAGGACCACTATTTTAGGAAGCAACATTCTTGGCATACTTTGAATGAATTTTTACTTCTCTAGAGCTAGATTGCATAGAAAAGAAATATCCAGCCTGCAAAGTAAAGCATTCTGGAAAAACTATTGGGTAAATCAATTACACAATTGTAATTGCAAAAATGTGTATGTGTAAGTGTATATGTTTTCTTACTAAGTGTGAGAATTGTGTCATTTTACTTAATTCAGACACTGGAGGGTTTGGGGATCTTAATCTCGTCTAGAGCAAATCCTCTCGAAGACTTTTACTTGGCTAGACTTCTTCCACTTTACACTGTTGAACTTGGTGGAGTACTAGTCCTACCACCATAATCCACCAAAGCCAACACACCTTTGAAAGACTGCTTCTTACAGATGAGGAAACTGACAGGTGGTTTCACATTTTGCACATCTGGTTTTAAAACAAAGGACTGATACAACAGATACTCAGCATCAGCCTCTTTACTTCTGCTAGACACTGCTCCTACTAACAGCTCACGTCAGCTGTACATTTCAGTGCTGTGTTATTTATGTGACAGTTCCTTGTAGCCCGTTGTACAACAGGAATCCAAGCACGTATTTCCCAAATTTCAAGTTTTACCTGTCAATCTTTTTAGAAACTTACTCACCTTGCAAAAAAACTATCTGAAGGTATATCTACAGCATTCCTTTATTTTTACTTCTTGCTCTTATAAAAATAATCATATTAAATGTGAAGCAAAATTTCAGGAAAAAAATGTTTTGACCATTAATGTAGCATTGCATATGTGATATCCAATTTTTCCATACTGTTCTGGTGTGAAAGGGGGAGAGATTGTTTTAAAAGTCCATTGTTTAATAAAATTTATGTTGGTTCTAAACTTCAAAAAAAAATTTAAAAAGTGTAGGTAGTCTTTCCTCACTCCACCTCAACTGAAATAATGAATTGGATTCTGAAGTTTAATTTTGAGTTGAGTTTCAGTTATGTTAGATGTGCTTCCTTGAGTAGGTTAGTTTGCCTCTCTGGACCTCATTGTCGTCATTGGAAAATGAAGGTTCAAATCACTTGATTTTTATGGCTTCTTCTAGAATCTTTCTAAAGGTAGTTTATTCTTCACAATTATTTTTAACTTAGACAGGGTTTACAGAATTTTATATAGACCTTCTTAGGAATTTGAGCTTACTACATAAAGAATAAACCACCTTCTCTGAAATTGAATGCTATTTTAGGGTATGATTTTTGTTTATTTGTTCAAAAAATAGTGATTCAATTTAAGCCAAAAGCACTTATTTTAATAACAGATTTTTAGTTAAGCTATTTTACCAAAGTTACATTACCGTGAAATTTCTGTGGGGGAAAAAAACACAATTACACTGTCTTAAAAAGTCACCTCTTGTAATCATTCACAATTAGTATATATATCATCAAAAAGAAAAATGCTTTTTTTTATGGTTAAAAATAACAAGGGACTTCATGTAAATGTATAATCTACTTAATGTCTTTTTTAATGCTCTGCAGCCAACTCAAAGAAAAATGCCCTGCCAGGGGTAAACACTAATTCTGTATTTATTTGCACAGCAGGCATTGGTTTCATGAAGTAGGCTTGTATTTTTTTTTTTTTTTTTGGAACATCAGTGTCTTACCCTAACATTTTAAACTGTAAACCGGAAATTCCTGACCAAGAGAGCTTTGTTGTTAGAACAAAGCTTGGAGGATACTATGTGACACCATCACACCTGTCTTGTGGTCCCAGAGGTTTCTGTTGTTGGGAGGTATGAGTGTTATTAAAGGAAAACAGCAAACCCATCTTGATTTTCCTCTCAAAAGTCAGATCTCTCATGAAGATGGGAGTATGAATTTCCCGTACTGGCATCTATGGGAAAATGCCTTGCTTAAAAGACCTTCCTCTAGGGGCCCGAAGGAAGTTGTATCTTCTCTGTTATTTCTACTGCATTCCAATTTTCAGACAGGCCAATGGTACAGTGTATCCATGATCCATGTGTACAGTAGGCGAATGAAGCTACAGTAAGTAATACAAAAAGCTACTTCTTTTGCAGCTTGATTGAAACAGTCCACTGGTGGTTGCTTGGTTGTCAGTTTGAGCTTGTCTGTGTGACTTCTTTTCTGCTCCTTACTTCCATCCATCATTGCAGAGAGCACAGAAGAAGGAATATATATAGTGCCCTGTGCTTGCTTAGGCCTTAGCAAATATCAATTCATCACCAACTTGGCTCTAAAAGAGACCATTCATTGGCATGTTAGAACATTACAATTTACCCAGTGTTCCCTGGTGTTGAAGGAGTCACATGACCGGATCTCAAAACAAAAAAGAATTCCATGATATGTTCTTGGAGTTATTAATAAAAATAACTGCTGGTTGACAGGAAAGGCATATGGCAAATTTAAGATGCATGGCCACAGTATTTTATTAAAAAAAAAAATTCTTTCCTACACCAGGGATGAGAGAGTGTGTGTGTGTGTGTGTGTGTGTGTGTGTATGTTTTACGCACCAGAAAACCCTTCAACTCTGACAAGCCATTGATGAGGTGTTTCAGTCTTCACTAGCTTCCTATTTCATTGCTCTGCCATTGAGCCCTTGTAATACTACGATGAATAAAGTAATCAAAGCAATTGGCTGCCTGAGATCTTTTTTAATGCACTGCTTCGGACGCAGTACATATGCTGTGCAAATAAATACAGAATTAGTGTTCCTGTTGGAAGCATTTGGTGAGAATGAGTGATTTGTCTTGCTTATGAAAGGTGCATACATTTCTGCTCATAGCTGTTTATCAGCCAGCCTCTTTCTGTTTATGGATTCTGAGGTGGAATTCATCATTTGTCAGCACCCGAGCAGATGTGCTGGAGATGACCAGATTGATTTGTGAGGATGAGCAGAGCAGCCGCACCAGTGCTAGGAGGGCGGCCCCTACAAATTGTGTTATCTTTTGAGACTTGTCTACTAGCTCTTTTCTATACTTCAGGAAGAGAAGGAAAGCTACCTTTTTCTGCTTCTCACTTCTGTATTTGAAAAAATACCACTTTTGATATCGCTTAAGGGAAATGGAAAACAGCCCCAATCTCTCTGGGCAGTGAAATCCACTGAAACCCCATTTTTCCAAAGGTCCACTCTCCCTCTTCTGATTGCAGGCATGTTATTTGATGTTGGATTTCAATTAAAAACAAAACACTAATGTCAGGCTTGCAGAAGTGTCATTTGCTCTGTTTTCAAACTGCTACAGACAAAATTTTCTCTTAGTTCATAGAAATCACTTCCAACAGGACATTAGGACACAAGAGACAGTGTTTCGATTAGGAAAAAAACGAATGGCTTTCCAAAAGTTTGACTTGCTTTTGGTCTGTGCAAAAGGCCTGTTGAAGCCGAGTTGATTACAGAGCCATCAGAGGCCCTTCTTGCCAACAAAACTCCCTTGCATTTGTGTGCTGTTGAAAATTTCCCTTTGATGCCAGCAGATTGAAGAGCTAAACACAAGTTGCTGAGGAGCTCCAAGTGGCTTTCCCACAGCAGGTTCTTGACCTTGGCTTAAGTAGTTAACCATCTAGGAGCCACATCATCCTGTAAGGGCATCTGGAAAAATAAATACATCCTCATCCTTAATTAATGAATGGATGCAAGTATAGAAACAGGTAGCTTACTTCATGAAACAGGGTTAGGGCTCACTTGCTAGAACCCAGGTAGAACTGCAGTGTTTTCATTGTGCTTCTTTGGCCTCTGTTTCACTCCTGCAGTCCTCAGGAAATATTTTCCTGCAGGTGATTCCTTTTTAATCAGATTGGTAGAAAAACAATTTCATACTCAATATACCCAACATATAAGATCATTAGAAATACTGCATGTGTTTTTGAAAATGCGGCCCATAGCTCTGGAAACATCTGGCTTACAGCCGATATTACTGAACCAACACTAAGGCCTTCGGCCAAGCCCTGATACTGTGACAGGCAGGTAATGTTTGTGAAAGATGTGGCTTTCACACACATCTTTAAGGCAAGTAAAGGTTCGATGTGTGACTTTTATTTCCTCAGCTGAGATATAGACAGGGCTTTAGACGGTAGACATCATGTGCTTTTGCTTGTCATTCACCTTTTAGATGTTGTCGGTTATGTTTGTCATCAGTGGTTTTTTTACAAGTCACATGGCTTCAAATCAGCCTCAAGGATGGGGATGTAGACAGTGATAACTAAAATGACAGTGTAGACATTGTGGGAGTTAAAGAATGATCAGAGATGATGGTAGTTTTTTGGAGTTTGTTTATCACGTATCTGAGAAAGTTACTTAATTTTTTTCAGCTTATATTTAAATAGCAATTAAAATATGCCAAGCATTGTGCTAAATATTTGGGTTGTGATTGGAATAAGATATTCTGTGTTCTCCAGGCACTCAGGGAGTTTGGCAAGTAAAGAAATAATTCTAGTATGGGGTGACGTGACGAGTGCCATAACTGAGGAATATCCCAAGAACACTGAGGAGGGAGTGGTTAATTCTGCAGGACCAGCCCCTGAACTGCTCTTATTCCTTCAAAGTGTTTATGTTGGCTCTGAAGATAATTTCTAGAACTTACAAGGATTCATCATTTGCTTTTTCCAAGTGCTACTTTTGTGTAATTTGAAGTTCAGAGTTTTGTATCATTCACAGAACACAACCTCTCTTCAAGAACAACCTTGCTCCTGGTCTGTAAGAAGCCCTTGCATTTGGTACTCCCAGAGGTTACTCACAAAAAAAAAATGCATCCTTGTTCTGCCTGGTCCTCAGGTGTTCAAGGACACTATGGATGCTAGGTGATAGCTTTGTGATGCTCTGTGCACTACGCGTTAAGAGATTTTCAAAGCCCTCTGTGGGGCTGAGCCCCAGCATTTACTGTTTTATTCAGCAAATGCCACATCTTCTGTTGTCAGAACTATCTGATTGAACACCAGCAAGTGCTCTCTAGGAGGGAGATCCTTATTGCCCATTTTCTCTGTTTCCTAAATGATCTAATTGCTTGGGTAAGGAGGCATCCATTCTAAATCTCCCTCCCACCAGGGGCGATTCGCAAGTAACAAGGTTTAGATTACCCCAAATGTCAGGACCCCCACAGATATAATGGGCTTCCCTCCAGGGCCCACCTGACAAGCTGCTTCTCTTTCAAATACCTGGACTGCCCAGAACACACTACACCCTGATTTCCTGTCTCCTCACGGAGTTAGGGAGGCAGAGCCGCCGCTGTGCACCTTTTGATTTTGGTTTTAATCTTCGGAATCTATGGAATGTAAGAGATGCTTATAGGTTCAGTATTTGAAATCCCATTTTACAGCATATTAAATGTTATACACATGATCATTTCACCAAGGCTAATACTTAGGATATGAAAGTTATAGTTGTAGCCTACATTTTGGCTTAAAGGTTTCTGAAATGGTTTTCATTCCTATGAAAAAAGGGTTGTTTTTTTTTTAAATTATACTTTGGCATGTTCACCACTTTGTGAGCAGCAGCCCATGCTCTTCCTTTCTTTTAGTCTGCTGTATTCCCAAACGATAACTTCAGAAAAGTATTTTGTATGCTCTATATAAAGTTTATTTAATCAGACCACTTTTTTATGACAATAGTAAGTTAATGGAAAATAGCTAAATTAAGAACACTGAAAACAAAACATTTAAGTTATTTGCCCTTGCCAAGATGTTCTTTGTGTGATTTTTTGGGTAAGGAAGATAACTTTCCCCTTCATTTCCATCCAGCCATGAGAAAGAAGTAGGGGTAAAATAGCATTGTCATATTTGAAAAAGAAAATGATTGACAATGTCACTTAAATTGAAATGTCTCCTTAAAATAAATATAAAAGGGCCTTTGAAGAAGTTGCTTTGAAAATCTTTTGTTGTTGTTTTTTAACCCGGAGTCCCCAGCTTTTTTTCCCTTCTACTTTGTTTTCTTACTGATAGATGAATTTAGCTTCTATCGGAGTGGAGGCTCCGGGAGTGTGCACAGATGTATCAGCTGTTGTGTAACTCTGCCGGGAAGCCCTGCCCAGGAAAGGCTTGGAGCAGACCCATGGGTGCTTCCCTGCTGGCCTCTTCCATTTCTTGGGAACACAGGTTCCTGGTGCTGCCAGGCTGTGTGGCAATAGTGTAAATAGTGCGGTAAATGGGCCTGGGTGAGGTCAACACTTTTTATTTATTTATTTATTTATTTATTTTTAATATAACACTTTTATTTTATGACCATCTTTCTTCCCTCTGAGCATTTGAACCGAGTGATTCCGGATAGAAAGAACAAGTCACACATACACTGCCTGTCGAGGTTGTGAGGCAAGCCTGTTTACTTCCTTTTAGGTGATTAAAAACACTTCTAACAATTGAACTAATATTTATTACAAACAAGATTAGAAGCACCTTCCTAACCCAGACATTGTGAAAGCTAATAGACATCTCTCTAGACCCCAGCCAGAGTTGCTGGATATTTGGTGTTCTAAGATGCCCGGAGGCATGAGTCAGGCTGGCTGATAGCCAGGTGAGTGGCGTTTTTCTCCTCCCTGTACACACATTAATCATATTTGCCGGCAGAGAAGGCATGACCTTCTGTACCTCCAGCACCTACCCCCTCCCTGCACCCCCCCCCCTTATACCACAACAACACAGACAGAAAAAGGAAAGTGGGAAGTTTATGAGCAGCCTGCATGCAGGCGGCAGACTCTACTTATGGAACTTAGAAATCAGAGGTCATTATCATTTTCAAAGAACAGACCCTGAATAACTATATCCTTTCATCACCATCTTTTACTAATTGGACACCAGCTGGACTTGTCTTTTCCACAGGAAATTCTCACTGTGCCTATAGGACCAGAGAAATGGAACTCTTAGCAGAGTTGACTTTTTATTCTTTGACAGTTTCCGTTCAGTACAGCTTGGGAGGCAGGAGGCTCTTGTTTCTTATTTTTCAAGATTTTAACTTTTTTTAAACAATATTATGATCCTGAGAACTTTAAAATTAGAAAGATTTAAGAAGACATATTATTTTCCCCCTGAAAGTGTGGCCCCATTGTCTCATATGAACTCTTTCAGCATATGGGAAATAGAAGAGTTAAATATAATCAGATCTTAACAAAATGTCGTGATTTGTTTTGGGAAAGTTGATTTTTCAGAATTTTCAGTGTTAAATTTTTTTTCTGTATCATTTGCTTCAGAACTTGTGACTTTGAAGGATGTTCACTTTTATTCTTCAACAACACAGATATAAAAATAAAACTGTAGTCTGTTTGCCAAACATTTACAATACAAAAATAATTTAGATGTTTGAAGATAGTAGAACAGAGAGAATAATTAAAATGGTGGCTGGCCTATTTCTACAGATCAGCCAGGAAAATTTCCCACATGTGACTGAGTCAAGTTCCCAAAGGATGGCTCTAATTTCTTCCCTATCCTCTTATCAAGTATAAAATCTATAAGTTAAGCTTTGGGCTACTTCAAAAAAAATTTTTTTTCCTCATTGCAGTTTACTGAGCTTGAAGTTGAGGTGTGTCTGTCCCAATCTGGGATTTGTGTGTGTGCATACACAGAAGTTGCCTGCTAGACAAAACCACCTGGCTCTTTCAGTGCAATCTGTAACCAACACAAGTTTCAGGTCAATGTTATACTAGAGAAAACTGAATATATCAGTGCGAATCTAATTTATTTTATGTTATTTCTTCCTAAATAATTCATGAAGTAACTTTGTGGTGATTTTTATTGCTATTGCTAGAGTTAGGCTTCGATTACATTTTTCTGATTATAACATTTATCATGTGTAACATATTTGTAAAATTCTAATGAGTTAAAAGTAAAATAAGAACACATAGATAATTGCTATTGGCATTCTGATAAATTAACTTTCAGTATTTTGTCTGTATACATATGAAAGTTTCCATTTGTTGTTTGATTTTTCTACCTTGCTATAATCATACCTTGAATATAATTATGTAATTATATTAATAATTAATTTTCATCACTTACTATTATAATTACTTTTACATCCCATTGAAATCTTTATAAAGTTAATTTTTTTCTTTTTCTTTCTTTCTTCCTTTTTTTTTTTTTGAGATGGAGTCTTGCTGTGTTTCCCAGGCTGGAGTGCAGTGGCACAATCTTGGCTCACTGCATCCTCCGCTTCCTGGGTTCCAGTGATTCTCCTGCCTCAGCCTCCCGAGTAGCTGGGATTATAGGCCCACGCCACCATGCCCGGCTAATTTTTGTACTTTTAGTAGAGACAGGGCTTCACCATGTTGGCCAGGCTGGTCTCGAACTCCTGACCTCAAGTGATCCATCCGCCTCGGCCTCCCAAAGTGCTGGATTACAGGCATGGGCCACTGCACCCGGCCTTAATTTTTTTTCTTGATTAAAATTTCTAAACAGAAATGTTTATTCATATTCTAATGATTTCCTTAGGGTAGATTCCCAGAATTAGGCTTTCTCACTCAAAATCTATGAACATTTTTAAGATCTTCAAAGTATAGGTATATTGAATAATGCTTTTGATAAGTTCTTACAAATTTTTACTCCTAAAGCATCTGAGAGTATTGAGTGATCTTTTCATTAGCTTTAATAATTTATAGCAAAAGTGATTGACTTTCTATATCTTTGATTACCTCATTGATTGGGGGAGCATTTTCATATGTATTATACAATTACATTATTTCTTCAATCTGCTCATATTTTTTGCCATACTGTTTTCATAAAATTAGGGCAGAAAGTTAGCAGATAATCAGCTTTTGTTCGGTGACATAATTTTCATTTCAATGAGACTTTTTTCCTTTTTAAAATATGTGCAAGAATAAATGGGATTCTTTTTATATTGTATTCTTTTACAGCCTTAGCAAACTTATATAAACAGGTTTTGTCATGCATTCTCAATCTGGTTTTAGATTATACATTAGAATAACTATTTTGTGCTTCCTCTCTCTTGACTATATTTTAGTTATGGGCATAATTATGTATGTTCATAAAGCTTGAGAATGTTATGCCCTTTGTGTTTTCCTTGTTTGCTTTTTGACTCTTGCCCCCTCCCCTTCTTCACCCCCAGGATAGAGCCTTGCCTCCCTTGAGTCCATCTGTCAGATCATCTGTCTAAGGAGTTAGCATTCCTTCACCCTCTTAGAATCCTTTAGAACAAATAGTCCATGGCTAAGGAAAAGCTGATGAGCATTTCTGTGTGAAAGGCAGATGTTGCAGCTTATGGATCCCTACATGTAGTTTGAGGCAGGAAGCCACCAGCTAAGGTGTGACTTCAAAAGCCACATTCGAAAGCCTGTTCTGACCTCTAGCTGTGGCATGAATGATTCTTTCCATGATTTCCCTCTCCTGCTTTCTCCTTTTAATTAACCATAGAGTTAAATAACCATAGAGTCACCAATGGTATGCTGACTGGTTTGTATCCATTTAAGAGTTTTCTGGCCGGGCGCTGTGGCTTGTGCCTATAGCCTGTAATCCCAGCACTTTGGGAGGCTGAGGTGGGTGGATCATGAGGTCAGGAGTTTGAGACCAGCCTGGCCAACATGGTGAAACCCCGTCTCTACTAAAAATACAAAAATTAGCCGGGCATGGTGGCATGTGCCTGTAGTCCCAGCTACTTGGGAGGCTGAGACAGGAGAGTTGCTAGAACCCGGGAGGCAGAGGTTGCAGTGAGCCGAGATCACCCCACTGCACTTCAGCCTGGGCAAAAGAGCAAGACTTTTTTTTTTTTTTTTTGAGACAGTTTTCCAAGTCAGTGATTCTCCCTCCCCTGCTTAAATCTCACTTCCCTTCCAAGCATATCTCCATGCTTGTAGTGGTCATGGATTAAGCACTATTACCCACAGCCATGCCACAGCTAATATTTTCCATTGCTCTCTCTTTCCCAGTGTCAGAGGATCAGGGGGATCCCTTGTGGGTACAGGGCTCGGAGCAGCCCTTTGCATTCCACTGCCTTCGCAAATGGTGCAGCTCTTTTTAGCATCGTAAATTAAATTAGCACATGTGGCCTTAAATAGTCCAGGCATGTAGGGCATGATTATCTTTCTGAGAAAATGATCAGGACCACATTCAAAGAACCCAGTGTTTCCAGGCAGCTCCCAAGGACATGTCAGTGTGCTGTGAACTTTCTGGGGTATGAATGGGATTTTAAAGTCTGCCTTTTCATTAGTGTACCAGTGCATACTCTGTGTCTTATGCCTCACAAGCTGTGAATGTTGTGACAGTGGCTTTTGTTCCCATGTGTGCAGTTGTTAATTGTATAAGCCGGAAATACAGAAACCATATCAAAGCAAGGCAGCCTTAACAGAAGAGAAAAGCTGAATGCCTCAAAGGAACCACTGCTTAGAAAGGTACACATTCTCCTCCAACCCCTACACCCAGGACCCAGATGTTCACATGACATCATTGCAGCTGAATTCGGATTTTACAAATGGAATACAAAATTACGAACATAGCATGGAGTAACCACTTTATCTCTTCTTGAATCTTCTATGCCTGCTCTACATTCCTGGTGAAATTTGTATCTCCAATGGCTTACACCACCCTACCACAGAGTAGATACTACACAAACTGTCAGATGAGTTTACTGAATACATTTTACTCATCCCCCCTTGTCAGCTTTGCTTGTGCTGTTAAGTGGCCAAGACTACCATGTCAGTATCCAGCTCATCTAAATCCCACTTCCTGTGTGTACATTCATTGTACTTACTGCTCAGACCATTCTTATGTTCCTCAGTAATGGAATATTCAATTTGGGCATCTAAATTTTTGTGTCTGTGCCCAATGAGATTCGAGAGCATAAACAGTGCTTTGTACTTGTCAGAATGGCAAGCATAGCACTTTGCACATAATAGAGGCTCAGTAAGTACTCAGTAAACATCAGTAATACCTCAGTAATTAAATTGTTATTTTTCCTATAAGAAAATGAATTTGGATGGACAAATCTGAGAGAAGAATCCAGGTGCTTCCCTATGTTGAGTAAACTCAGCTGCAGTGAACTCCTCTTGGCCTCAAACTATGTACTAAATGAAAATTGGAGATGCACCCTTTGTGGAATTATTCTTAGCCTGACATTTCCAGACTGAATATAACAAGACACATTATATATCGAGCTTCTGCTTCCCCTCTTCCTGCTTAATGGCTTTACCAATCTTTTAAGACTCAGTCGAAGGTCCACCCTATAAAATAGCCTTCCCCACCATTCTAATCTCAATATACCCCTTTTCTTCAGCCCTGGAGGACAGCTGACTCACCTCCATCATTTAATATTTGCCAATACTCCAGTGTATTATGTGCTAATCATTTGTGTGTATCTGGCTTCTTTCCATAACTAGCTTACAACCTCCTCTGAGGTCTCACGACCATAGTTTAATTCTTTTGAATACTGCACAGTAATTAGTGTGATGTTTGTCCCTGGATGTAGGGTAAAACATTCAGAAATTTGGTTTGCATGGCTCTGTTACCTAATAACTGTGTGAGCTAAAAAAAGCACTCTACCTTTTTGAACCTTACTTTTGTCATCAGTAAAATATTCATGATCTCTCATGGAATCATCCTGAAGATTAAGTAAGATTATGAATGGACAAGTGTTTTTGTTTTTGTTTTTGAGAAGGAGTTTCGCTCTTGTGGCCCAGGCTGGAGTGCAATGGCACGATCTCAGCTCACTGCAACTCCTGGCTCCTGTGTTCAAGGGATTTTCCTGCCTCAGCTTCCCAAGTAGCTGGGATTATAGGCAGCCGCCACTACACCCAGCTAATTTTTATATTGTTAGTAGAGACGGGGTTTCACTATATTAGTCAGGATGGTCTCAAACTCCTGACCTCGTGATCTGCCCACCTTGACCTGCCACCACACCTGGCTAATTTTGTATTTTTAGTAGAGGCAGGGTTTCACCATGTTGGTCAGGCTGATCTCAAACTCCTGACCTCAAGTGATCCACCCACCTCGGCCTCCCGAAGTGTTGAGATTACAGGTATGAGCCACCACACCCAGTCTAGACAAATGTTTTTAGCTTATAAACCAATATACTAATGAAAGAAATTATTGTTGCTAATTGTTGATTAGTTTTGAGAAATCTACTTCAATTTTTTTTTTTTCTTTGAGACGGAATCTTGCTCTGTTGCCAGGCTGCAGTGCAATGGCACGATGTCAGCTCACTGCAACCTCCACCTCCTGGGTTCAAGCCATTCTCCTGCCTCAGCCTCCCAAGTAGCCAAGATTACAGGCAGCCACCACCACACCCAGCTAATTTTTATATTGTTAGTAGAGACAGGGTTTCACCATATTAGTCAGGATGGTCTCAAACTCCTGACCTCGTGATCTGCCCACCTTGGCCTCCCAAAGTGCTGGGATTACAGGCCTGACCCACTGCACCTGGCCGAAAAATCTACTTCTTATCCTATTGAGTATAGGTTTCCTGAGGGTGCCGTGTGTTCCCTGTGTCTCCAAACTGTAAATTGTGTTTTGAATTATTGTCAGTGCCAAAACATATTTTTTGATTGCCATGTTGGCAGGCTGATTGCAAGACTTTGAGCTTCTGTTTGATATATTTTAAATAAATACTTTCTGCCTTAAGAATTTGGACATAGAATTCATCAATCTTTATTTTAAGGGCGGTATGTTGACCATCCTTTAGAAATAAGATTATAAACAGTATCCTATGTGTGCTAGGCTTGCAATTTAAGAAACAAAAGTATAGAATAATTCTAGTAACAATGTACATGACCACCAGTAGTATAAAGATACAGTTGAGTGACTTGTGGTAGGAAATGAAGGATTTGAAAGAAGTTTTAATTCTTTATGTCAGTAACTTTCTGCCCTAGTTATATGTTAATCACCTGAGTTGCTAAAGAAAAAATATCAGATGCCTGGGCTCTGTCCCTATTAAATTAGGATTTCTTCTCTGTGTAGAGGGTCAGCCTGTTGCTACAGGTGAATGGTATGAAACAAGCAGATTATTTGAAGATTTCCACGTGCTACCATTTAATGTCTTATTATTAAACTTAGCTGCTTCTCTGGCAGTGAGAATGTTGAAAAGAAATAGAACAAGGAGTAATTGTGTGGTGTCATCTGAGTCTTATTAGAAGTTCAGTGAATGCCTCCCTCATATCAGTCAGGTACGTGGTGGTAAAAGTATGCAAACTGGCTCAAGCAGTGGTTCCTGCCACTGATGAGTGCTTGGCTAGTGGGGAGAGGGATACAGAGGATTCCAGGGAATCAGCAGGGAAGAGAGGGTACACTGTGCCTTAAAAGGGTAAGGGAAGAATGAGCTTTCCAGATAGGCAAGTGTAGACTAGACAATGAGTGAGGAATTCTGGCTATTTGTAAAACAAACCATGTTAGTATTTCCTCTAAACTCTGCACACAGTATTGATGTTCCATCAGTATTAACTTGGAGTAATGATAGTGATTATCTTCATGACTAACATTAATTAAAATTAATTTTGTCCATAACGACCTCGAGAAAAAACTGTCATTGAGTAAGAAAATGAACCAGACACTACATTATTTGCCTTTGACTTTTCTAAATCTAGAAACTTCTTATAGTTAATAAAAATTATTTATGCTGCAGTTAGAGGGCTCTATATTCCATTTTAAATTTAAGAATATATAGTTTCTGTTTTCTATAAAAATAATGTCATATAATAAAGCTAAATATATTTTTCTTTTCAAACTTTATCATTTGATTAATCTTATCAGTTTTATTTTCCATTCTTTGAAAATTTTTGTTTTATTTTTGACTCTATGTTTTTCTGCATTGTTCTTTAGATCATCATAGTCTTAGTAAAGGTGTAATCAGGCCCATATATTGGAGGAAGATTATTTGGAAGTTCTTCAGTATTATTTATCATCTGCTACTACTGGCAAATTGCCTACTTTTTAAACCACATACTGTATTATTTGTTAGGTGGGGGTCATTAGGCCTCCAACCTCTTTTCTCCCAAATCTACAAACAGTCATTGTTCACCTAGTGTATGTGACATTTATTTTTCCTTTCTAAGTCTGCAGTCCTCTGTCTACCTACCTAGGTACCCACCGCTGTTGAATGCCACTCTGCCATTACCCTCCTCTCTTTACAATACAGGTTATTATACTCTATTTATACCCCAGGTGTGAGACATAGCTAAATGAAATAGCTACTAAGACTTTTTTCCACTTTTCCTCAAAAAGGCATATGTGGAGGAAGGTACATCATATTTTTCACACAAAAAATATAGAAAGTCACTTTTAAAAAGAAAATGGAATATTTTCCTTCATGGCAAACTTTCATTATGCTTTTATTTATTTATTTTTCATGAAAGAAATTCAGGCTTTATAGAATCAGGCTCCCTTTGAAGATATACTATTTTCCTTTGTATCAATTTTGTTTTCCTTTAGAACATCATTTGGCTGATAAATTTGCTAGTATCCTGTTTAGCTGTCAGATTTTGATAAGCTTTCTGGGGAGCTCACATACACTGTTCATTTCACCCCAATTCAGTGCTGTTCTCCTTATCTGTGGTCTACCAGAAGTAACTTGAGGTTAATGTTTGGCACTTCTGCCTGGTGTTTTGGCTTTGGAGCTGCAAAACATATCACAAAGCAGACATAATATGTGTACAAACAGCTAGAGACACTAGTAGAATGTTGTCAGCTAAAAAGAAGAAAAGCCTCTGAAATGTGAAAAGGGAAAAATTGTGCTGAGTGTATTTAGAATAGCATGTTTGAGTCTATTATTGCAACCACAACTAGTATTATGTATTTAAAGATGACCTAGATTTACATTCTTTATTGTCATTTGCTTTCCAGGACTAGACATAAAACTAATTACTAGCTCATGCAGTTTGCATGTGTTGCTTTCTCTTAGCTCATGTGTTTACATGGAAGCAGTCCCCCATATACACAAAAGGAAAGAAGCCTCAAGTAATGTTCCTTACAGAAGGAAGATAGTATCAGACCCCTTATAGTTTATACATCCTCAAACTCTATTTACGGTGAAAGTCAAGATCTTGAAGTATTTGCTGCTCTTAGGTTTAATTGGTTTTATCTGCTGTTATCATAACAACCTTATCTCTGCAGACAGTTGCATGGATAATATTTGGAGATCAGAATTCAAGCTCAGACACACAGTGTCATCCAGCAATTAAATGTTATTTGATATTTCTGTGTGTGGCTCAGGTGCTGGGGAGATCCTGCCTCTGGTTAACAGTCTTTATAGCATCATAAAATAGTTCTCAGGGGAAATCCAGATATGGAAAGCTTTCCGAATAGAAATGGCTAGAAAAGCCAAGGTAAAGTGTGGTTCAGGCTCTCATGGCAGTTCCAGTCATTGACTATTGTCTAATGACTGTGCAGTTCAGGTCTGAGAGATGTTTAATTATTTTTGTTACTGCATTTTGGTGAAAGGATAAAGAAGCCGTCTAGCTCCGTGACAAGGATGCTGATATATATTTTGGGGGAGTCCATTAAATGGATCAACATTGCTTTCCACATGCCCAATTTAATCCGTATATGGGAACTACATAAAACATACCTTTTATAGGAGAATTCTTGATGGATATTTAACTGCATGGATCTAATTAGATGCAGAGCAGGACTTTTCCCAAATGATTAACTGGCAAGATTAGGTAGACCTTCCTTTGTTTTGTTGGGATTTGGGCTTTCTTCCTGTAATATTCTTTTTTATCTTTTAAAATGAGTTTCTGAAAGCAGAAATGGAAGCAAAGCAAGCACTTGACACAGCTAAGGTTTGAAAAGTATTATAGTTATTCTTCTGGGCTTTTTCAGGAGTGGATTACCTCTTTAGCTTCTTGTGGCCTGTATGGGGGAGATAGAAAGAAGCCCAATTCAGACTTCTCTATAGGTGAAGCACTAAAGTGTTCTGCTCATTACATGTTTTAATTGCTCAGTTGTGCTTGGAATGTAGATTAACTCTCTAACACCTGAAAAAAAGATCCCCCCGCTTCATATCGAGAGCAGTGAAGGTGAGAGACAATAGGATGACAAATGAGATCGCTAAGTGGAGCCCTGATCAATAGAAAGTGCTGTCCATTTGGGTAATGGACATCCCTGTCATCTCAGCTGTTAAAGAATTCAGCAGAGATGAGTCCCCAAAGGTCTGCAAAGTATAAGGCATCCAATACAGGAAACATTACCACCTCCCTTCTCCAACGCCAATAAATAAAAAAGGTACATCTCAGGAGCTCCGTCTTTAGCTGCCGTGAGCTGTGGTGCATGGAATTTATTGTACTCTATTTTCAAAAATCTGTGCACAAAGCAGACAACATGGAGACCCGGGGGAATAGTCTTTGTTTCCTCAGACCTTAACAGTGGTATGAACACCTTAGGTAATCTTGTGTCTGGCATAGAGAAAAGTATTCATACTTAAAATTATGAGGTTGTTTAGACTGTTCTTTTAAAATATTCTCTGCTTCACATGGCATTTTAAAGCCAGCATATTTGGCAACCAGGATGCTTGACGAATCACTTTTGTCAGACAGCCATATGGCAGGTGGGGTAGAGGTCACTCCGGTGCCCAGCCTTCCTCACTCAGATTCGGTCCACATGTCCAACTGTGGTAGAGGACCAGTTCATGGTCTTTCCTTTCTAAATACCTTCAATATGGCCAGTCTATACTTCTTAGAAATTCCATGCTTCTTCCGTCCCACATTGGACCGTGGAGGCCGGATAAAGTCTATTTCTTCATCTGTCTTGCCACTACTCATTTAACCCGGCTAATTCCTAGAGGGATTGCTGTAACCACTGGCAGCCAGACTCCCTGCTGGAATGTGTGTGAGGATTTCCGGACAGTTGTGAAGAGGAGTGCAGTTTCACTGGGCAGTCAGGTGTGGGTCATTAATTTTCAGTGCTGTTGTTTAACTATTAATGAGGTCATGGCCCCAGGGCCAGACTGACTTTACCTATCAGATGTCTCCCATCTCCCAGCAGGCCATTCACCTTTAGTCAAAGCTCTCCACTAATAATTGTCCCATGCAGCGTTCACATGCCATTGCCTCATCTCTTAACCCCAGCTTCTTCTAGATAAGAAATAATTCCTCCTGCCCATCTCCCCAGTCATCCATCTTCAGTGGGGCTCATAAAACAAAGCCGTTCCCATTTTCCATTAACCTCTATGTCCTGAAACTTAGAGCCCAATATACTTTCTCTTATTCCTCAGCAAGGGGCATCTATTTGCCTTCATTTTCAGGAGGTCTTAAATTATTCAGAAAGGCAGGCATCACCCCTGGTGACCTAGCCACCTACTTTACCTTTTATTTCTCTCCTATTTACCATTGCAGTTGATAATTTGTAGAACTCAGTAAAGTAATTCACAACTGTCAGCATCTTTATTATATTGCAGCCAGCAGCAGAAATTGTAACCTGAAGGGATATCTACTAAATCAAGATTTCTGTAGCATAAGCAGTGTAAATGAATTCCTGCACATTACGTTAGTATTTCTATAATGTCTTTATTAAAAAGGCAAGGAGAGAATGCCTATTTAGAACAAGTACTGCGCACCCAAACGCTGATAGATTTGTAAGGTTGGGGAATAAAACACATTAGAAATCCAAAGCCCCAGTCCTGCCTACTTGGAATCACTGGTGTATTCCCAGAGGTCAGCAGCCAGCTTCTGCTTGGCCATGAGCTCACCAGTAGTCAAGGGCTAATTCTTACCTCTTCGTCCTCCTCCTGTTCTCTAGAGTGGCACAGAGAAAGATCTATTCTGCATGACAGCCCTTCAGGTATTGGAGGATAGGTATCACGTTTCCTGAAACAGTCTCTTCCAGCCTAAATGTCTCCAGTTTTTTTAGGCATTCCTCATCTGTCCTGCCTTCGGCAGCCTCACCGTCCTGCCTGCCCCTTTCATTTGTCAGTAGAGGTTTAGAAGGTGGCACCCTGAGCACTACAGTAAGTACGTGGTCTGGCTATACCAGTTAAAATGTACAGCATTGGTTACACCCCTTCATCTGGATTCTAGTTGTTAATTAAAGTAGCTAAGTCTACCTAGGGCTTGAGAGGCAGCTGTGTGCCACTGATCCAGGGTGAGCTTACAGTTAACCAGAATCCCTCAGATTAATTCACATGAACTTTAGGTAAGTTAGAGACTTATCCCTCTTTTGACTCTTGTGTAGTTGACATTTTTTGAACCTGAGTCTAGAACTTTAAAAAACATCTTCATTAAAGGGCATTTTTAGTGAGTTCTAAATCTGTCATCTTCTACAGGTTTGATTTATTGCAAATTTAATTCATAAAATTGTCTTTACAAAGTAGTGCATCTATACTAGTAAAGTATACAAATATGGCAAAAAGAAATAGTGATATACTTGGGTGCTTCTTTATAGGAGAGGCAATGTCCCAGGTAAACACCCATCAGTACCAGCTGCCTTTTATCAGGTGCCTACTGTATGCCAGTCACAGCATGAAACACTATCACCCATTATTTCTCATCCTTACACAAAACCTACTAGGTGGGAATTGTTGCTTCCCCTTTTATAGGTGTGGGAACCAGACTGGGAGTCATTAAGTGACTTACCTGAGGCCATGACACTAGTAAGCAGTATAACCAGGCTTTGAGCCCAGATCTCCCACTCTGTCCTTCTTCTCACTCTGCCTTGATGCCTGTGTTAAATTTGGTATGTTCATTTGGCCTTTAAAATAAATTTCCAAATTCTTCAATATTTTCTGCAGGCCATTTGAAATCACAGCCAATCCATGGATTAGAGATCAAGAGCAAAATGTTTCTGTAGTGGAGATAACTTACCCCAAATACTATTTGTGGTAGCTGTTTGGACTTTTTACAGAGGTTTTGGTTCTCTTACCTGCCAGGCGTATAGTTGAATTACACTCCCCCA
Organism: Pan troglodytes; assembly: GCF_028858775.2. Taxonomy (NCBI): domain Eukaryota; kingdom Metazoa; phylum Chordata; class Mammalia; order Primates; family Hominidae; genus Pan; species Pan troglodytes. The sequence continues at coordinate 105,252,739 of NC_072402.2, read as the reverse complement.
CCCACTTGAAATTTGGTGTGGCTACGTGATTAGCTGTGGTCAACCAAATGTGAGTGAAGGTGACCCATGTCACTTCTAGGCAGGAGCTTTAAGAAGCAGTATGTGCTTCACCATTCCTTCTCCCTCTCTGGCATGACCATGTACAACTTTCAAGATAGCAGTTGTCTGTCAACCCTAGTCCCTGAGTTACTACAATGAGCAGAGCCCCTTGCTGACTTAACAGTGGATGTACAGTGTGAGCAAGAAATAAATCTTTATTATTTTAGGCCACTGAAATTTGGAAGTTGGTCGTTACTGCTTCATAATCTAGCCTATCCTGACTATTCCAACTAGCTTAACGAAGCTAGAGCATGGGTAAGATATCTGTAATAAATCCTAACCCTTGTTTAAGACCAAAAGATAGAAAATTTACACTTAACCTAAAAATGTTCTTGAGATTAAAGTACATAAGGCAATTACATGTATAGATAATACCTGAAACCTCTATTTTCTCATTATCTAAGTTGTTAATACACAGTGGAATTTGCATTTGTATGTAGGATGCTATCTTAGCCTAGGCTCCCTAGAAAGCACAGCATGAATCAATGGCTTGTATACTAATACTTTGTTGTGGAGGGAAGGGGGTTGGCCATGCAGTTCCAGGGAAGCAAGAATGAGGAGAAAAATGAATTGAAGCAAGAAAGATAGGAGAGCAATACAAGGCGGTGTGTTACTAAAACAGCCATAGCTTCAGCACAAAACAAAAGTGGTCACTTGGTCATGTGGAATGGCACCAAAAAGGTTGTATTTCAGAACCACTCTGCCTTGGTGCAGAGAAGGAAGGCAAGCAATCCATCTGTTGCCTCCTTGCCTTTTCCTGTCTCTCAATGGTCAAAATCCCATGCATTTCCAGATTGTGCTGCCTGGAGTGTCCAGGCAGCTTCTGGGAAAGCCAGATCCTCTGAGAATCCAGTTTGGACAGTGTGCAGGCATGGTGAGCTATACTTATCTAGTTGGGTTTTTTGGGCTATGGTGGCAGCTAGAGTTTACCTGACCTGGTGCATAAATTGAATCTAGTACAGACATTAACAAACCTTGGGTAGGGGGGACTTCACTACTCAGGACCTCTGTTACCTGTGAACAGAGTACACTGGACTCAATGATTTGAAAGACACCATTAATTCTAACGTCCCAATGTTTCAAACTAGTTTTTCAAATCATAGCAACCATTTATCTGCCAATATTGAAATTAGCTGGCTAATTTAATTACTGAGAAAATGGAAATAAACTCGGAACAATCTTAAAAGAAAAACAACCTGTGAAATGTATACCCTAAATAGTGTTTCTTAAACAGTTATTTTTTACAATGACCCATAGTAAGAAATTAGTTTTGTAAATGGCCAAGCAAATACATGTACGCAAACATATATACATAATTGAAACAAAAGTTTCATGGAAGTAATACTTTCTTCATAATATGTAAGTAACTCTGATGTATTTATTCGGTCGTATTCTATACAAATAAAGCTTCTAGCCACTCATGGGTCATGATACAAAGTTTGAAAGGCCTAGAACATATTATCTATATATCTATCAGTCACAATTTATTGCTTATAATAATATAACCCCATACCTAAATCAGTGCTTATTATATAATTAAAATATTAAATTTCATTTGCAATAGTTTGACCATAATGATATCACTGAGAGAAATGTTAAACATTATTTTTCAAATAGTTTTTGTTGTTGTGTTTAGGAAGACCATTTTAGCTGTGAAAAAATCCAGAGAGACAATTAACAAACTCAATACAACCAAGAATAAAGGTGTATGGAAGTTAGCTAGGTGGTTTCATGCTTTTGAGACTATTGCTTTAAACTCACAGTACACATATAAGACTTTCATGGTTTAACTGAGTGATCAAGCACATTTCACCCTTCCATTTTTATTCAATTCTGAATTTTACCTTTTTTAATATTATGAAGTTATTAGTGCACTTAGTAGATATTCTGAGTAAATTAATGCCAATAAAAAAACTAAAAAACAAAACTGTTTTCTTATCACAAATAAGCTGTGTCTGTAGCTTTGTAAAAGACATTATTATTTCTCCTGTTATAATGAGTGTCCCATCAGGTAAGGACCAAAGGTCTTCTTTCTGGCTTAGTTGTTTTGATATCAAGCTCTGGGGATGAAGATGGAGGTTTTTTCTTGTTATCACAGTCAGTTGTCACAGCAGCCTGGTGAGGCGAGCGGGGTAAGTACTACCATTCCCATTTTGCAGATGACAGAGCTGAAGAGTAACTCCCGCTATACTGTCTGTCAATTACCAGCTCCATGCCAATGTAGAGATGCAATTTTGTGCTAACAGTGACTTGACGCTGTTTCTTCCCGTCCATCTATTTGCCAAGCTTTGGTTCCTGAAAGTCATTTTATTTGCTGGCTTCTGAAGTAACATTTGTAGAGAATGTTCGGGACAACTTCTATTTCTGGGGGAGAAAGTTGTGACATTTTTCATGTTCTGAGGGGGAGGAGAAGGCCCAGGAGTCAGAGCTTTCTCCCTGACGTGGTTGTTGTCAGTCATTCCCTGACCTCCCTCATTTCCTTTCACATGTTCCCATCTTGGTTTTCCTATCTGTTATAAGAGGTTATTATGAAACTTCCCTACCTGCCACATCTGGGTGTTGGGCATCTGAAATAAGATAATGTGCATGAGACCACTCTGAAAAGGAAAATTAATTTTAACAATAGAATGATTTTAGGATTGTTGTGATTATTTTCTCTTATCCCATTCCCCTAACACACACCCCAATCTAGATGAATCTTAAACAGTTGTTTTAGGCTGGGTGCAGTGGCTCGTGCCTGTAATCTCAGCACTTTGGGAGGCTGAGGCGGGTGGATCACAAGGTCAGGCGTTCAAGATAAGCCTGGCCAACATAGTGAAACCCCATCTCTACTAAAAATACAAAAATTAGCTGGGCATGGTGGCATATGCCTGTAGTCCGAGCTACTCGGGAGGCTGAGGCAGGAGAATTGCTTGAACCTGGGAGGCGGATGTTGCAGTGAGCCGAGATTGCGCCACTGTACTCCAGCTCGGGCAACAGTGCCTGAGACTCCATCTCAAAAAAAAGAAAAAAGAAAAAAGAAAAAAAGGTTGTTTTAAAAGAAAATAAAGTTTATCTGAATAACCCATTTATACATCTACTTATATGATTATATTATACCCTTTGCAGTTCAAATTTCATACATGAAACAAAACAAGAACATGGGATGTTTTGGTTTTCTGGCTCATAGACAAAATGCCAGGTCATATTTATGTCCAGAAACTTAGGGGGAATAAAAGCACAAATATTTTTTCCCAACACAAAGGTATTTTTTCCTGATTTATCCAGGAGAAAATAAAGTAAAAATCTGGCATTTTGTGGCTAATATGGTTGGTTATTCTGTATCAAAACATGTGGTACCTATAGTCAATATATTAAAAGAACAGCATAGGTGAAGGCCCTATTTTTTTCCACTTTAAGCCATCTTGTCATAACTTGTAGACTTTTCTAATGGTTTTATAATATTTTCCTGGCATTGTAAGCTATTTTATTACTATATTGAAGAAAGTAGAATTTCCCATTGTACTTACATTTTGTCCTCATACTTCCATTTTTACTACATGACCTTATTATTTAGGAATTTGCTGTCCTTCTGATCTCCTAGGGATAACTTGCTGCTCTACTGATTTAGTTGTTAGAATAAAATAATGTACTTTCACATTCAGAAGTAAATCCTGTTCTTTTCTATATACTTTTCACTTGGGAAACTAATCAGAGAATCTATTTATAATCCATGACTGAATAGAAAAGTACATATAAAGATGATTTCTAGAAAGGCAGAACTCATATACTTTTTGCCTTATGAAATACAGCAGAGTCACAGAGGGTGGCCATGTTCGGACCCAATCAAGTCTGGGCTGTTTGCTTTCTCCTGTCAGAGTGAGCAGAAACCACATGTATGGCCCAGCCCTGGTTAAAGGAAGAATGTTTTCAGGCAAACCTTACACTGGAATGAACTGCTGCAGAGGAAATATAACTCTCACTGTAGACCTACAGAGCTAGAACTGGGATCAGGCTTCTCTTCCAATTGAAGTCTTTGAGTCTTCTAGGTGAAACCTAATGGTTATTGCAAGAAGCAATGTTCTCATTCTAAAATCCAGAATCTTGAATCTATAATCATTCTAGAATAACACAGGGCTCATGGTGAGCCAGTAGAAAACTTCCTGGATCCCTTTATCTCCTTGGATAAACACAATAATGGATAAGTTTCTGTTGATTTCTTTAATTCTGTATTTGCTGGCTATACACAAAATGGCATTATGTCTTCTTTTGATTGACCTTTGGGGGCAATTCTGATTCATTCCCGTATCCATCATAAATATCTTCTATAGTACAGTATAAATATGATTGCTAACTAAATAAAAACTTTGAAAGAAAATTTAGATTTAGGTTTTAAGAAAATCAGAGACCTCCTAGTGCTTCAAATTTAAGTAAAATTGACACTTGACCGAAATGGGTTTGAAGCACAGGAATTCACTTACACATGGATTTTTTTCAATAAAAGTTAAACTGTGTGCGCCTGCCTCTCCTGCCTCCCCTTCAGCCTCTTCCACCTCTTCTGCCTCTGCCATCCCTGCCACATCAAGACCAACCCCTCCTCTTTCTCCTTCTCCTCAGCTTACTCATCATGATGAAGATGATGAGAATGAAAACTTATGATAATCCACTTCCACTTAATGAATAGTAAACATATTTTCTCTTCCTTATGATTTTCCTAATAATGTTTTCCTTTCTCTAGCATGTAAGAATATAGTATATAATACATAAAAAAATACAATATGTGTTAATTGACTGTTTATGTTATCAGTAAAACTTCTGGTCACCAATAGGCTATTAGTATTTAAGGTTTAAGAAATCAGAAGTTATACATGGATTTTCAACTGCATGGAGGTTGGTCAAATGTAAGGTGCTCGTGGCTTTAAATAAACTAAAATTGAACCATTTACATTAACATATGAATTAGGGAAAAAAGAGATAAGACAGCAACATATATTGAATATATGCCATATACATTTTATATATACATATATACACACACATATCTATATACACTGTGTGCCAAGAACTGTATGTGCCAAGAACTGTAATTTCTTCAGTCATTAACCCACTAATCTTACAATCTCTTTTATCTCATAATCCTTGAAAGTTGTAATATAATTGTCTTCATTTTTACATAAGAAACAGAGGCCCAGAGAGGTTAAATTTTCTGTCAAAAGTCTCTCAGGCAATGCTGGATCTGAAAGTAAAATCCCTTTAGGTCATCAAGCTTGTGTTCTTTTCCCTTATACTTTGCTATTACTCTAAGATTAATACATGTAAATCAGAAGTGCAGTTTGTGTATGATATAAACATATATGCCTAATCTGCATTAACAGTATGAGTTTAATTAAAACTGGGAGCTTGCATGCTATTAATTTTTAGAAGTTTAATATTTACTACTATTGAAATTTCTAGGGTGACTCTGAGTATGAAGCAACTATCCAGAAAGTTTCTAAAATTGCAAAAGTGGTATCACTATAGGCAAAGGTGGATAGATGCTGTAAAAAGGACATCCCTTCTGCACTTCTGGGTTTTCTGCTGGTTCACTCTAGGCCTGAGGGGATATCAAGGAAAGTTACCTCTCCTTGGATTTAATCATGAAGTTTGACTTTACCTAATGTGTAAAAACCCAGTTTGGCTTTTAGTGAAGCAAATAACTTCACAGTTTTCTTCTATATTCAGTATGGCTAGCATCATTAGACCTGTATGTAGTTAACTTTCTTCTTCTCTGTTTGCCAGTAGTAAAGAATGTGTTTGCATTAGTGGAGTGAATAGTAGATGATGTATAAATAGTATAGCTTGCCTATTGTTTTTCACCTACCTGAAGCTGTTGTTGCATTTTTAACATGCTTAGACATTTTCCTATTTTGAGGCACTTTTTGATCAGCTGTGACTCACTCAACCTGTGCTCTGGGCCATTTTCTGTGACCAGGCAAACAACTATGTTTTGCCATTATTAATATCCCTCCCTCATTGCTCCTACTGGGACAGCTGGTGCCCACAATGGCTTTATGTTACTTCCAGTGAATTTTTTGCTCACAAATCTGGCCTGCCAGGAACATAGGTGAGTAACTTCAAGTTAAAGAGTCACTCATGGTAATTTCAAGTTAGAATGTGCATGGCTCAGTGACTTCATCTACAGTAAAGATTGCCATGGGTGAAAAGAGGTTAAATAGTATCATTTTGGTTGACTAACTACATGAATTACAAAACAGAAGAACCCAACAGGTTGATTATCAAGATCTAAACAACTGGCATTAAAAAAGAATCTATTAATTGCTATCATGAACCTTAAAGATATTCATTCAGAACCCAACCTGATACTTTAAATTGCTGTGCAGTTTAATTATTTTCTATTAGCATAGAGAAATGAATTGGAAGGTAAGAAGGGAGATATATCTCCTATTGTTAATTGCAAATAATAATCTACAGTCTGCTTCTGCTACCTGTTGTCATTCTTCCCTACCAACTAAATATAAAAGCACCCATGCATTGCTCATCTGCATAAAGAGAAGAAGGAAAGTCTGATTTGTTATTACAAAGGGATTTATTTCAAAAAGGAAAGTGAAGGGATGACAGATAAGTGCACTTAAACCTTTTGAGCATTACAGAAAGCTTGTAGAATTCGGGTAACTGAATGTAATCTCTGTATTCTCCGTTAACGATAGAGCCTCTTGGACAGACTGAAGTTGTGCCTGGAACCATAATCCTCTCTTTATGCCACTGTGTTGCTTCTTAGCAGGCCGAAAGGCACACACTCATGGCTGATTCTTCTGCTCTCCACCTGCTGGCCCCCTTGTGAGCCAGAGCTTTTGGATCTGATGTAGCCTTTTGGGTGTTTGCACAAAGGGCTGGCACATTTGCAAGTGGTATGTCTGCTTGCAAAGCAGTGGGACACCAAAAACATTAAACACAGATTGTTTGGGGTTTAAGCAAATCTAAGACAAACAAGTTGAATATCTGAGACTATTTCTTAAAAAAAAAAAAAAGGAAGCACATATTTCTGATTTTCATAACTGAGTGATATCATGGCTATTTCCCAACTCTGGATAATACTAAGATAGCTGCCCTTCCAGAGGTGTCTGGCATATGTAAAATCTTTCAAAAGCAAAGGTAAGAACACACTAAAAGAGGAGAAATATTGTCTGGTGTGTGTGAAGATTGGCCATAGTTGGTTAAAATAAACAAACAAACGAAAAAACAGTAATTGAGCTTAGTGATATTAACTTGGTAAATTAAGCCAGTTTGTCTCTTTGCTTTATCTGTCTTGTGGAATCTGTATCAGTGGAAATTAAATAGTCTTTACATTTGATGAACTCTGTTTAGGTGTTGGAAATACCCATCTATTTGTTAAAAAGGCAAGGTCCCATGATTTAGTGAATGGGGGATACAGACAGCCTTTATTCAAGTAACTGAATAAACAAAAGAATTAGAGAGTGTGATGAGTTTGAATAAAAAATATAGTTCATAAAAACCAGAAATGTGATAGAGCATAGTGGCTGGAAGAAAGTTACCCAAGTGGCTTGGATAGTCAATGAAGTTGACTCCAACATGCAGTGGTATTTGGACTGAGGCCAGAAAAATTAGAAAGAGGCCAGGCATAGCAACTCATGCATATAATCCCAACCCTTTGGGAGGCCAAAGTGGATCACTTGAGGTAACGTCGACCTCAAGTGAGATCGTATCTCTAAAAAAAATAAATAATTTATTTTTAAAATTAGCTGCATGTGGTGGCACGTGCCTATAATCCTAGCTACTTGGGAGGCTGAAGTGTGAGGACCACTTGAACTCAGGAGTTCCAGCCTGCAGTGAGCTATAATTACACTACTGCACTCCAGTCTAGGCAACAGAAGGAGACCCTGTGTCTTTAAAAAAAGACAAAGAAAAAAAGAAAGAGAGTGAGAAAGAGCCAGGAGACATAGGTTTTAGTGGCTCTGTGAGGCATAAAGTCCTGGGTGACCCCATGGATATTTCAAAGAGGTCTTCACATTTCCTTGTATCACAAAATTTGATGGGTGACTAATAAAACATGTACAGATGTGCCTTAGAATACATGTAGCATTATTATCCCCCAATAATATGCATGCCAGTGAGTAAAAATTCATATAAAAAGTTACTGCACTAGAGTACTTTTTGTCATGTTGTACTTTTTAGTGTTCAGATAACAGAAATACAGCTGCTTCATGGAAGAGTTTTCATTCTTGAAAATACTATGGACCATTGCTATATAATATTGTTAGGTGCATGAGGATGATTTGGCCACTCTTGTAACAGAAAAAGAAAGCATAAAATGCCTAGCAAGATGGTGTACCTGTAGTCCTAACTAATCCAGAGGCTGAGGCAAATTGCCTGAGGCCAGGAGTTGGAGGCTGTAGTGTGCAATGATCACTGATCCTGTGAATAGCCACTGCCCACTCCAGCCTGGAAAACATAGCGGGAACTGACTAAGAAAGAAAAAAAGACATACAATAATATATAGATGGTCTTCAACTTATAATTTATGCACTTTACGATGGTATGAAAGGGACACACATTCAGTCAAAACTATACTTTGAATATTGGGTTTTGATCTTTTCCCAGGCTGGCGATATGCAGTACAGTATCTGTCACGAAGCTGGGCAGCAACAGTGAGTGGCAGTTCCCAGTAAGCCGCGCAATCACTAGGGTAGACAACTAGTACTTGGTGGCTCATGCCTGGAATCCCAGCACTTTGAGAGGCTGAGGTGGGAGGGTTGTTTGAGCCTAGGAGTTTAAGACCAGCCTGGGCAATGTATGGAAACCCTGTCTCTCCAAAAAAAAAAAAAAAAAAAATAGCCAGGTATGGTGGCACATGCCTGTGGTCCCAGCTACTAAGGAGGCTGAGAGGTAGGAGGATCACTTGAGTCCCAGGAGGTCAAGGCTGCAGTGAGCCGTGATCATGCCATTGTACTCCAGCCTGGGCCACAGAGCGAGATGAGACCCTGTCTCAAATAAATAAATAAATAAGTAAATACATACATACATACTCTAAAGTTTATTGTGTGGCCAGATGATTTTGCCAAACCATAGGCTAATGTAAGCGTTCTGAGCACGTTTAAGGTAGGCTAGGCTTAGCTATGATGTTTGGTAGGTTACATGTATTAAATGCACTTTCTACATACAATAATTTTCAACTCACAATGAGTTGGTTTATCAGGAAATAAGCCAATCATAAGTCAAAGGAGCATCTGTATAGGTCTAATGGTGAAATGGCACATGCTTATTTTCAAGTTAGATTTCAAATCATATTACATTTATCTTATAATTAAATTGACTAACTGTAAGAGAATGGAAGCCTGGAAAATAGACACAAATGGTGTTTTCTTTAGTATGATACATTTAAATATTGTGTATGACTACATGACCAGGGTATGAATGACTGCTAAGTACCATGAGCTATCACTGTTAAGATAATTTAGTAAAAGAAACAGCAAATACATCTTGATCCACAGTGATTACTACCCATTCACTCTGCTTAAGGCAGATCTGGTTGGTACCAAGCAGTCAGAAACACTCACACATCCTCGAAAACTTGCTAATTATAGTTTGAAGGGCAGCTCTTCTCGTAACCTCTTCAGAAGAAAATCATAAGATGGCAGACTTATTCGGTTCAACCTAACAAACGTTTATGTTTTTAAATAAACTGAACTCCACTAGGAGCTCCCCCTTGCCTACCAGATGAAAGACAGAATAGTTAATTTGGACTCACCTAGACACAGATACAAATAGATGCTCAATATTTTGTGCCTGTGATCTTTAGAACAGCATAGCCAACTGAAAGTAGCCAGATAACCAAGATCATGCTTTTTTATGTGTTCAAATTGAAAGCATTTTCATTTCTTATCTGAGACCTTTTTAGTTTTTTATTTTCTTAGTAACTGGTTTCTTGAATTCTTTCTTAAGAGGACTTTATTGTATTGAGAGTGAAGGGCCCCACCCTTTTCTCACTCTTATTGATTCACTGCCTTTATAAAGCTTTTAGTGACAAACCAGATGTGGTATGCAAACAGACTCCACAAGCAAGTACAGCGAGAGAAAGCCTCGGGTACAGTACATGAGACCAGTTTTTGTTATAGCAGAGTGACACAGTGATTTATGAAGTGTCAAACCCTCTTGCCTTTGAAGAATTCCAGCCTTCACATCTGTCTTTCGTGTTTATTTCAGTTGCCCTGGTGACACACTGTCCCCATAAGCCCTGAGATGGTTCTGTGGACCTTGTAGCAAATGAATGGAGGGCTGTTTCCCCCCTTTAAAGAAAGGAAACAAAGCATGAATGAGAAATCAGGATGGAGTGGGAAAGTAAGTCATTGTGCTTTGTCGCTGTTGCTCCACTTCATCCCACCTGGCCCAGCCAGAGTGGTGCTTACAGTTCAAAGAGAAAGGAAACTTTCCGTGAAGATTTTGATGTGACTTGAAGCTCCCAGAATGAAAATGCACTAACTGCTCTCCTTTTCTTAAAATTACTTATTTTTAAGGTAAAAATATTCAAATAAATTCACTTAAGCACAGTTGCATATTTTTGTAGACTAAGTCATGGTGTTCAGGTAGATGTCTAATTTTACATTTTCTGCAGTGTGTGCTTTCCAAGGGGATCGCTTCACTCCATGCCCCAAAGAAAGAACAATCGTTTTCTCAGTGTTTTATTTTGGAAGACACTCTTTCAAAGACCTCTGTATGTTTTTCCCTTAGAACTTTGACACCCTACATGTCTGTTTATTGTTTCAGTATCATACAGAAATTCTGAACAGGGCTTTCTACAGGATGAAATGGATTAAGTGAGAAAAAGTTTTCCAAAAGGATTAAGCTAGGAAAACCTGGTGTGACCTTGTCAAGACAAGATTGTTTTTATTCCTTTGCCTCAATAAATGGTCCTGTGTTTTTGAGCAAAGGAGTTATGAAAAGGTAAACAGCCCATCTTGTAAAAATCTACATTTCAGCACATGTACTCCTGCAGTTTTAACTGATGTTCTATAAGCAGAATCAACAATTGGACCATGATTCTGCTCACTAGGTTCCGACTTTTAGAATTAGGATATTTTGATGGTTAAAACTTTGCATGGGCAACAGCTAATATATGATCTCATTAATAAGTGGAAATGAAGAACAACGACAGGGTAATTCAAGTTCTTGTGGCAACTACCTTTGTGTCTCTGGAAGAGGAATATCTTCATTGGTTGAAAGCATATTCATTAAACTAATGTAATAACATATTATAGAAATAGATTTATTCTCTGTAATCACACATCTCAAATATCATTACATCAAATGAAACCGGTTGGATCTTGTTTTTAAATTTGGGTCACAGGGATCTTTAAGGGGAGGAACCTTGGGAATAATTAACATGGTTCCTCTCAATGACTGGAAATACAGAAAATACTTTCCATTGAGTTTCTAGGAATTCAAGTAGAACAAAAAGATAAAGTTCAGGTGGCTTTGTGATTCAAAGCTGTGGTTTTTGCCTTTCAGCCATGCCTAATGAAAACATTGCCATACGTTGTAGGAACTAGTGTTGTTTTCTAAAATGACTTGATCTTCAGCAGCTCATAGGGGTGCTTTGGGGGAGCTGAGGTTACTGAAGTATACCTAATGGAAATGGCTACAGTGGTACCTTGTCTTTGGCAAAGGAAGATTCTTGCCCTGAGAATTTTTAGGTATTTTCTTTTTTTGGCATGGTGTACCTCGGCTTCCCAATGGGTACTAATTGACTGGGAATGTCATTTGCAATCCTTGAACATCCTTCTGCCCACCAGTCCCCCAGGCTTTGCCTGTTCCATTGTTCTCCACAGTGGCTGCCCTTCTATTAAGCATGATCAGGACTCCGGAGCTCTCCTCTCCAGAGATGTGTGTGCATTATCAACTCTCCTACTAACACCAAAATCCTGTCAATCACAGTGACCTCCAGGGCCTCCAGCAAGCCTAGTAAACAAGGGACCGATGTCTGCAATGGCTTTTTATTCACTTTTTTTTTTTTTTTTCCGAGTGGGGCTTTCTAATTACTCAGTTGTGTATGCAAACACTGAAGGAGCATTAGGCGCATCAAGTGGGCCTCTGCTTTTATTAGGAAACCCTTTTATTTTCTAAATAGAATATGTCAAACATAGTCTTTCCTTTTTAGACAGTCAACCTTTCATCTCTCCTGTAGCAGAAATTCCAGTCTCTGGGGCTTGCTAATTTTGTATTTGAAATATTCTAAAGCAGAAGGAAAATGCTGTTTACAGTGCCTTCATTAAAAAGCTTTTAATCCTGTTTTGTTGTTGCATATATAGTTTGGATCCCTGCCGAGTACACTTCATTGCATAAGAAAAATACAGTATTTTTAAAAGATATACCAATCAACCCAACCCAATTCTACTTTGACCCTGACAATTGAGTAGACAAAAACGCTTTTATAGTGTTCATACTTAGCAGATTATAATGAAAATATGAGTTTAATAGATCCTTAAGAATGTGTTTCTAAGTGATGTACAACCTTATTTTTGAAAAAGTCTTTTACGTAGCCTGCTTCGTTTTTTCTCACACATTATCACATACATTGCATAATATAACCATACCACTTGTAATATGACTTGTCACAGAACATGATTCAGACATAATGCAGCGCAATTTGTTTGACATTGTTTCCCAGTGATTTTCATATCTTGGCATATACAGAAAACCAAGATCTTTATTGGGCACACAAGAAGAGGCTAAAAGGATAATAATGATAGCGAGCACTTTTAAACTTTTCTCATATATTGAATTTAATATTCACAACAACCGTATGAGGTCAGTACTATTACTAGTGTTTACAGATGAGGAAACTAAAGTACAAGAAGCACCAAGTGATTTGTCCTGAAGTCACAGAGCAGTAGGTGGCCGACCTAGGCAGTCTGGCCTGGAGTTCAGTACTTTTATCACTGTGCTTCAACACACCTGTAACCCTCTCCTGAGTCACCATGATTGTATAGGAGTGGAGAAAAGAACAGAAACCATAATTTGCATGATGAATACTGTGAGATAGCATCATTGTCTTCTAGTTTCTCCTCCCTGCACCCTATAACCTGTAAGCTTTTATAAATACTGGACATTTTTCCATCTTTTTTTTTTTAGTAACAGTGTTATTGAGATGTAATTTACATACCATAAAATTCATGAGGTGTAAATGTACAATCAATGAATTTTAGTGTATTTACAGAGCCATCCAGTCATCACAATATAATTTTATGACATGTGTATTCTAGAAAGGTTTATACCCATTTATAGTCATCCCCTGTGCCTACCCCCAGCCCTAGATAGCCTGTAATCTATTTTCTGTCTCTATATACTTGCCTTTTTGGGACATTTTGTACAAATGGAATCATACAATATTTGTTCTTTTATGTCTGACTTCTTTCACTGAATATAATATTTTTGAGGTTCTAGATATTGGACTTTTATGTAAAATATTTTATTATTTTTCAGACATCACTGAAATGTTTCCTAAGCCTACAGAGGAGCAAGGAGCCCTGGCTTTACTAAATAAATACTGTGGTTTGCAGCTGTCACACATGGTTTAGATTTACCATTGAGGGAAAACATCATCACCATCATCATAAGCTTCCCAGATAACTAAGTACTTAGATGTGGGCTTCATGGTATTTAAAGCATTCTTTCTTTTACAGCCATATGTGTAGTGTATCAAAGAAGCAGTTTGGGAGGAACAGGAGTTGTCAATTCTATAAAAACAAAAATAACTTGAAGTGGTTATTTCTCATAATATAGTTAAAACAGTTGTTTGATTAACAGATTAGCAGACCAACAGGTTGTTTTGGGCACTACATAGACACAAGCCCAAGTCATTTCCTTTTGTAGAGGTTTTTCTTTTTTACTTTTGAGGATTAAATTCTCTTGATTCCTGTATATCGTGGCTGCTTAAAAAAAATAAAACTCAACCAGGCATGGTGGCTCAGGCCTATAATCCCAGCACTTTGGGAGGCCGAGGCGAGAGGATTGCTTAAGGCCAGGGTTTGCCACCAGCCTAGGCAACATAGTGTAAACTCGTCTGTCCAAAAATTAACACACACACACACACACACACACACACACACACACACACACAAAAAAAAAAAACTAGCCAGGCATTGTGGTGCCCATTTTTGGTCCTAGCTACTTAGGAGGCTGAGGCAGGAGGATCACTTGAGCCCGGTTACTTGAGGCTGCAGTGAGCCATGATTATACCACTGCGCTTCAGCATGGGCGACAGTGTGAGACTGTGTCTCAAAAATGAAATAAAATTATAGTGTCTAGGGCTGTAGGTCATTTGAATTGTAAGGATAAGTAACCCAACATAAATGATGTAACAAGCTCTACAGTAAAATAAACCCTGTTCATTTTTAAACTGCTTTGGGATGATTTTTAGTTTCTTGGGCTTGGATTCTCCTGTGTACAACATATCTCATAGATAGATAGCCTTTGGGACGTGAGCATGAGTAGGAAGAGGTTATAAGATTAGGAAGTACCCAGAGTTCTGTATTATAACACATTGATTTGATTTGTGGAGTCCAGGCCTTAAGTAGATAAAACAGAGCACTTTAAAAGCCATGTCTGCTGGGTGCGGTGGCTCACTCCTGTAATCCCAGCACTTTGGAAGGCCAAGACAGGCAGGTCACCTGAGTTTGAGATTTCCAGACCAGCCTGACCAACATGGAGAAACCCTGTCTCTACGAAAAACACAAAATTAGCCTGGTGTGGTGGCGCATGCCTGTAGTCCCAGCTACTAGGGAGGCTGAGGCAGGAGAATCGCTTGAACCCAGCAGGCGGAGGTTGCATTGAGCCGAGATTGTGCCACTGCACTCTAGCCTGGCAACACAGCAAGACTCCATCTCTATAATAATAATAATAATAATAATAATAATAATAATAATAAAATAAAAAAATAAAAACCATGTCTTGATGCTGGGCATGGGGGCTCACATCTGTATTCCCAGCACTTTGGGAGGCTGAGGCAGGCAGATCACTTGACGTCAGGAGTTGAGACCAGCCTGGCCAACATGGTGAAACCCCATCTCTACTAAAAAATACAAAAATTAGCCAGGTGTGGTGGCTCAGTCGCCTGTAATCCCAGCTACTTGGGAGGCTGAGGCAGGAGAATCACTTGAACCCAGAAGGCGGAGGTTACAGTGCAAGTGGACTTTCTAGTTGATTGGGACCATCTTGTCTGCTCCTTGACAGTACACGTGGCTGGCAGAGAAAGGAAGATGGAGCTGCCATCTTGAACATGTCTAGTCCTTAGTTCCTGCCGGCATTCACCCATGCAAGCTCCTAGCTTGCAGGCAGCTCTTTGTTAGAAAATGATTTGGGGCTGTTTTTCTGTTTTTCATTAAAAAGAAAAGCCTTATCAAGGACTCCCATGCCCTTGCTATCTGCCTAATTTCTTCTTAACTCCTATATCATAAGGAGAGGTAGGAGATTAAGTCAGTGAAGTAAGGAAAGAGGAGACGGGAGGCAGGTCACGTAGGACCTCATAGAATCCTTGTAGAGACTTGGGCTTTTACTCTGAATGAGACAGGAAGCCATTGGAGGGTCTGAGCATTTGTTTCTCCTCCTTTGAAGAATAATTTTTTTATTTGCTTGACAATAAAAAAGGGTTAGCACATTTCCATTTTTAGGGTTACCATTGGCCTTTGTGTTGATGGTTCCTTCTGGCAGAAAAATAAATCTGCCCTTGTATGTCAGCTTCCTTGGGTCTCCCACACACTCGTCAGGTTGTGGAGAAGTTTGAATTTAAAACAAGCATTTCACAAATGACTCACGTTCCAGGTGGGATGATGTGTTCTCTGCCTACCACAGAGAAGGGAGAAATCAGTTCACATGAAACAGTAACCTTTTCTTTCTCTCTGCATTTTCCTAGGAGCAGAAAAGCACACAAATGCTTTCTTTCTGATTGTGTATTTGGAATGTTCCTTAAGATGGATCTCTGTTGAATTCCCAAGTGAATACTCCAATCTGTATTTAGTCTCAAATTCTGACAAAAAAGAAAACCTCTACCTGATGAGGAGCCCCGTCTCTCTGCTGTTTTCTTTAGGTCTGGAAGATCAGGGATGCTTCATAACTTGGTGCCAGAAGAGAAGGGAAGATTGATTGGGGTTTTATGAGGTGGCAAAATACATAGCTAAACCTGGGGACAGGGATGTCATTTAGCATGACAGAAACAGCAGAAAACAGGAATAGTGCTTTATTTTGTTGTTTTTGTTAAAGCAATGTGAGACTTGTTATTTCTCCCCCCATGGTCCTGGTTGTTTTTGTGTTCAGCACAGATGTTCAGGAAACAGATTCCAGCACCAACACCTGTGCGACGCTGACCCAGGCCTACCTCGCAACATCCTCCTCTCTTACTGTATCACACAGATCAGCTTACATGTCACACTTATTTCCTCTCCCCTCTGCTCATCCATCCATAGCTATCCACTGAGTATTTCTGTCCCTCCCTCTGAGTTCTTGGAATTAAAGAAAAAACAACATAGAGCCCAGTATCTCAGTGAAGAGCCTGTTTTTAATGGATGGATACCACCAGCCTCTTTCTGTTCAGAAACATCTTATGAATCACAAGCAGTTTTGCAGGCTTGCAAGAAGCTGGTGCCCCACAGCACCCGTCATGTAGAATAAATAAATGAATAGTTGATTTCAGTGGGGTGTTGGTGTCCTATTTTTAGAATACCATGTTTTCTGCTGGGGCCATTCAGGTAGTTCTCGTTTTAAAATTCTAACATCTGCCCAGCATACATCTTCTGACATCTGGCTTCCACTTGCTACACAAGTGAGACACTTTGACTCATTTCCCCATCTTTGCAGTGGGAGAGTACCCATTCCTGACATGCTCTGAAATGGGGCAGGTAGCAAATGATTTGGAAACAAAACCCACAGAATCAACACGCTCATCACATTTTATTATTAATTGAGCTCCCAAGCGAGTGTTTCCTTGTAAATCCCAACAGGCATTTATTTGATAGACTCTCTCTCTCTCTCTCTCTCTCTCTCTCTCTCTCTCTCTCTCTCTCTCTCTCTCTCTCTCTCCCTCTCTCCCTCCCTCTCTCCCTCTCTCCCTCTCCTCTTGGCTCAGGAGGGGGCAAAGCTGCCCCTCTTTTCCCAGCCCCAAATCTCTGACTACAGTAGGACTTAAGCACAGCAGCCTGAGCTGAAGCATGTCATCCCTGAAACAAAGCTACAGAGGCATGGTGCCAAGGCAGCCAGGGAAACACAAATTACCTCTCATGCCTGGTGGGTGAGGCCCCTAGCCCCATCCCTGAGTCCATTCCTCCTGGCCACTGGGTACGTAAGTACCCATCAGGAAGGGGCAGAGCCTCTTTCTACTAAGAGTAGTACAGTCCAAATCATCAAAGGAGACCTCATCAAGACTAGCTCACTTGGAGACTTCTTCACCAAGGAGCACAGACTTAAATTTACAGTTGATTCTCTCCACAGCAATTTTATGTCTTCAAAGAGCTCCCCAATTATTTTTATTACGTTTTCTTGGTAAGCAACCCATGGTGAGGTAGTGCACAATGAACTACCTGAGGTATAAAAGAAGTTAAGTGATTTATTCAGAGTGGTTAGCAGGGTTGCCTTTGAATTCAGAACAGCATTCTCGGTGATTGCTGCTTGATGGAGCTGTCATCTTGGAGTTAAGTTCTCATATATGCTTTTGCAAAAACACCATGGTGTGTGTTTGGCTCTGGCAAAACTTTATCTCATTGCTCTATTTTAATGGCAATAATCACTGGAAATCAGCACAAAGTCTTCAGCTTCTTAACCTGGGTGACATGCTTTAGTTTTGTGCCTTCTGTGACTCTCTGTAATGATGGCCTACAAGAACTGTAAACCTCCTAGAAGGTAAAAAAAAAAAAAAAAAACAGGCTAGAGTATTGATTTCAGGTTGTGTGAGGAAGAAACAAGGTGGGGTTTTTTGTTTTTTGTTGTTGTTGTTGTTTTGTTTTGTTTTGTTTTGCCCCTCAGCTTGCAAATCAGTTGCTTATACCCAGGCGATTGCAGCCATTTACACCCTACTGAGGAGCCTATGTGGGGTTCTTAACCACTGAGCCAGGATTGATTGACAGCCACTGTCTTCAACTACAACAGAGATGGAGTGAGCGCTTATACAGACTCAGTGGGGTGGGACTTCCCTGTTGAATGCTGCTTTATGTCTTTTCAGGCAAATGCCATTTACATCTGCCCACCATTTGAAGTCTCTTTTGACTTTCTATTTCTTTCGAAAGGAAGTAAAACAAGTGTTGCAGGAGCCACAGATAGCATCATGGCATTTTCTTCATTTTCTCAAAATGCACCTTTTGGGTGTTTTGTGAGCAAGATCTTAAGGAAAGTAGGTCTTTTCAAATGAAAATTTTGTGAAGTCTTACTATGATGTAAGCTAATGAAAATTTGGGGGAATGCATTGTGAGTAGGCAGGGCTATAATTGTTTTTTAGCCCTTTGAACAAACCATGTCTGCATATAACATGTTCATGGTGCCACATTATTAGTCAGTTTTTTTTTAAGAAAAGTAATATATGTATGCATTGATAGATAAGAACTTTTTTTTTTAATGATAGTTTTGATGTTAAATAGGCAGTCGTGATAAGGATGAATTTAGAGCTATGCTGTTAGATGATTTAGGGCACTTAATTTACAGATTAAAGTTGAAACTAAAAAGATTGTTGTACTTTTAAAAAAGCTTCAGGTTGGAATGTAACACTTTATAAATGGATATGCATAGAAAGTCACAACAGCAAAATATAGATTTACAAAATCAGTGTATTTTTTAGGATACCATTTACTTTATTATTAAAATACTGAGTTTATTTTACATGTATATTTTTGTTTCTCTACCAGTTTCATGCTTGACTACCACTACTACTATATTCTATCATAATATTCCATACATCCATTTACTTTAAAAATGTGTTCAAATATCCCTGATCTCATCATCTTTTAAAACTTCGTGGAGATTTTATATTTAGAAATGCAACTATGGTGCCGGGAGCAGTGGCTCACTCTTGTAATCCCAGCACTTTGGGAGGCCGAGGCGGGCTGATCACCTGAGGTCAGAAGTTCGAGACCAGCCTGAACAACATGGTGAAACCCTGTCTCTACTAAAAATACAAAATTAGCCAGGCGTGGTGGCGCATGCCTGTTATCCCAGCTGCTAGAGAGGCTGAGACAGGAGAATCACTTGAACCTGGGAGGCAGAGGTTGCAGTGAGCCAAGATCGTGCCATTGCACTCCAGCCTGGGCAACAAGAGCAAAACTCTCTGTCTCACACACACACACAAAAAAAAAAAAAAAAAAAGAAAGAAAAAGAAAGAAATGCAACTATGTTGAAATAATTATATAATCATTTTGATGACCATCCAGTCCACAAGGTTGAATTAACCATGTAGTTTAAAATAGTTTCTGTTTGAGAGTATTGTAAAGTAAGAAAAGATTTTTGGTCCTTGCAAAATCCTGAGTAGGTAGCTCGTTGTCATCCTAGTCTCAGTGTGTAGCTTTGGAGAAACTGATCACAACTTTTTTGAGACTGTGTTAAAACTTGCATCCAGGAGGTTTATAAAAAAAGATTGGGCTGTTCTGGTCTTCAGCACCTCATGACTTATTTTCTAAATTGTGACCCAGTCTTTCTAGTTTATTTCTTTACTCATATATTCAAGAAAACGTACTAAGCACCTACTTGTCATAAACATTTAAGACTTCCTGGTAACCACCATTTAAAATATTCATATTGTAGTATTACCAGAAAGGGGTCCAGATCCAGACCCCAAGAGAGGGTTCTTGGATCTCGCAAGGAGTTTGGTGCAAGTCCCTAGAGTAAAGTGAAAGGAAAGTAAAGGAATAAAAGAATGGCTACTCCATAGGCAGAGCAGCAGCTTGAGGTGCTAGACTAAGGATACTTACAGTTATTTGTTGATTATAGGCTAAACAGAGAGTGGATTATTTATGAGTTTTCTGGGAAAGGGTGAACAATTCCTGGAACTGCGGGTTACTGCCCATTTCAGACCATGTAGGGTAACTTCCTGACATTGCCATGGCATTTGTAACTGTCATGGCACCGGTGGGAGTGTCTTTTAGCATGCTAATGTGTTGTAGTTAGCATATAATGAGCAGCGAGGATGACCAGAGGTTGCTTTCATGGCCATCTTGGTTTTCATGGATTTTGGTTGGCTTCTTTACCACATGCTGTTTTATCAGCAAGGTCTTTATGACCTGTACCTTGTGTTGACCTCCTATCTCATCCTGTGGCTAAGAGTCCCTTACCCTCCTGGGAAAGCAGCCTAGTAGCTCTCAGCCTCATTTTACATAGCCCTTATTCAAGATGGAGTTGCTGTGATTCAAATGCCTTTGACAGTAGCATACAGTGAAATGATGATCATGTAGCATATTGTTATTAACTAATGGCGTAATCATTTCCATGAATTATTCAGTCATTAAACATTTATGTTCTGAGTGTCCATTATGTGCCATTCAATACACAGATATTTATTGAGCATCTGCTAGGATCAAGGACTCTTCTGGGTTCTAGGAATATACTAATGAATGTAATAGGCAAAAATTTCTGCCCTCGTGAAGGCCGTATTCCAATGTTCCTCATCTACGTTTTTAAATCATTTATAACCATTCATCTGTATATGAGTATATTTTTAAGGGGTGTAAAAGAGTTGACACTCAGGCCGGGTGTGGTGGCTCATGCCTGTAACCCCAGCACTTTGGGAGGCCAAGGCGGGCGGATTACGAGGTCAGGAGTTCAAGACCAGCTTGGCCAACATGGTGAAACTCCGTCTCCACTAAAAATACAAAAAAAAAAAAAAAAAAAAAATTAGCCAAGCATGGTGGCACATGCTTGTAATCCCAGCTACTCGGGAGGCTGAGGGAGGAGAATCACTTGAATCCTGGAGGCGGAGGTTGCAGTGAGCTGAGATCGCACCATTGCACTGCAGCCTGGGTGACAGGGTGAGACTCCACTTCAGAAAACAAAAAAAAAAAAAAAGGAAAAGAAAAAGAGTTGACACTCATTTTTGCTCTTTTGTGTTGGTTCTTTCAGATGAAAAGAACAAATAGTCATCTTAAAGAGTCTGTAAAGGGGTATCTAAAGACGTCTGCTCTTATGTATTAATGGGTTATAAGAAAATTTTTAGCAAAATTGCATTAGAGACTACTAACATGTCACGCTAGTCACCATTGTTATGTAAGTGACACAAATTCTGATTAACTCAAGAGCGAAGCCATCCTATAAATAAATTTATAGGAATAGCACTTTGTCCAAATGCAACTTTGAAACCTGAAGTTTGCTCCTAGGTAATTAAAACCAGAATACCTAAAATATCCATTTAATTCAGGAACTGTAAACTGTCAGGACAAATAACTGCAATACAATAAAGGAACACTGCAATAAGTAAATAAGTGAATGATTAAATGAAATGTTTCAAGTAATGGATATACCTAATTCTGTAATGACATTGGACATGAGAAAAATGAAATTATTAATTATTGAAACACCTTTAAGTGGAATTAACTTCTAGAACTTTTTTCTCATTGTTATAAAAACAAGAATAATTTATTGCTTATACTTGTATTACTAGCTGTTTAGTATACTCTGAAAATAGTGATGGTTCAAGCTTGACTTACACTTAGTTTTTAGAAGTCTATTTAATTAAGATTATTGTTATATCAAGGCTGAAGATAATTTGAAAATGGCAGGGCTGACCTTGATATTTCAATTCTAGCCAGTTTGATAGCCCTGAAGTTATTATGAAAATTTGTCTACAGTTCATGTCTTCAAGGTTGGTGTAACACAGATGAGGCCCACATTTTTATTTAAAAGACATATACAGGAATTAAAGAAACTATGCAGCAGAAGACACAGATGGAAATAGTGTTTTACAGCAAAAAACTCTGATGACATTCGTCTGTGTGTGTGTTTGTGTGTGTGTGAATAATTATCCAGAGAGCTGCTTCTATAATACGGTGACCTCACACGTGAGGACCTACGGTGTTCACATAATAACTGTGGTCACTGAAGGTGGATGCTATTCTAACTTAAGTACTGGCATGCTTTCAGTTCTGTTCCAAGAAGCCATCCATCTGCACTTCACTTGGCTCACAGCTCCACAGAGAACAAACAGAAGGATAAACTGCAAGTTTAGTTCAGTGGCAGGAGGAAGGAGACCTGATTTGCCCAAGGCATCACCTGATTTGGCCAAAGTTCCAAAGATGATGGGAGAAACTTTTGGGTAACTACCCACATTTTTTTCTGTGAGACTTTCTTCCCCACAATTCCCTGAAAATTAGTCTTTCAAAAAAATCCTCAGATTCTTATCCTTTAATGGTTAGATCCCACCTTGTTCTCTTTCCTGGCCTTTCTAAGCATGCACCAGCCCACAGCTGGTTAATCTTTGCTCATTCTCCAGAGTGGCATTGTCCAATAGAAATATGTGAGCCATGTATATAATTTTCAGTTTTCTAATAGCTACATTTTTACCAAGAAATTAAAAATGCTGGTGATATTAATTTTATATTTAATTCAGCATATCCAAAATACGACCTCCTGGGTTCAAGTGATTCTCCCACCTCAGCTTCCTGAGTAGCTGGAACTACAGCTGCGCTACCATGCCCAGCTAATTTTTTTTTTATCTTTAGGAGATGAGGTTTTGCCATGTTGCCCAGGCTGGTCTCAAACTCCTGAGCTCAAGTGATCCTCCTTCCTTGGCCTCCAAAAGTGCTGGGATTACAGGTGTGAGCCACCATGCCTTGCCATTTTCTGTTATTTATATCCAAACCCTTCATCCATTCCTGCATTCCCTGGCTAGGTTCTTAATTAATATAGGCTGCTAAATGAATGAATGATCCATTTTCATTGGCTCTATTGTTTTAATCTTTTAAAGTTTACATGGATGTTATTAAAGACTTATAATTTGTTTTATACCAAAATATACCAGAATTATTTTTCTAGTGTAGTCATATTTATAGCTTTATGAAAAACAGCAGAGGCAAAGCAGTCAACCATAGTTAGGAGATGAGATTTGTAATCCATATTTTACTGACAACTTTCTGTGCGACCTGGAGGTGATCATTTAACTTCTCTGGTCCTCCCATTCTTCTCATCTCTAAAATGCTGTGGGATTAGATTACTTCTAATGTCCTTTCTCATTTTCTGACTGTATCATTTATTTTTGAACAAAAGTTTTTTTTATTTTGACAGATCATATTATATAAGAATAATAGCTCTCTCATTCTGACCTTCACATACAAACTTTTGATCATTTTATGTTTCTTCTCTAATCCATATTCTGTATTTCATTTTCAAAAATTTAGATTCTTATCCCTGAAGATGATGCATTATTTCTGTATTCTTAGCCCATAGGATAATAAAGCAGCAATAAATGTTTAATGAATTTTTACTTACATTAAAAACTATTAGTAATAGTTTGCTTCTTGGAGACAAGCCTTTTTCAGCAGGTGGTGAATGTTTCAGCTGTCTTTTTCCTTACTAAAGAAGGATTCTGAGTAGGTTTCACCCTCAAAATCTAGATATTATATATTTTTTGTTATTCACCTTTGTGTTTCCTGGAGCCAAAACTGTTTTTCCTGCCTTGCTCTTCTGATCATGTTATTTCCATGCTCAAGACTTTCCAGTGCCCTAAGAATACATTTGAGGCTCCTTAGCTTGCCATTAAATGGGCTGCCCACCCTCCACACCTGCCTCAGGCACTCATTTCTCCAATCCCCTGCTCCTGCTCCTGCTCCTGCTCATCTGGCCCCAGATTGCCTCTCCTCTTTTCCAGTCATCTGATTCATTCCTATCCTTTAAGGTCTATCAGAGTCAGGTTTGAGCCCTATCTTCACCCCAGTCCATAATTTAGCAACCTTTGCTAAGGTAACCTTTATTCTTATTTGCCATTATCAAACACAAATACTTACACCAATAGAGTTCAGACTACTTCTTCAACTAAATTGTAATGTTCCAATGACAGGTTAATCATTTACTCTATTGGATGTTTACTATGTGTTGAATTCTCGGCCAAGCCTCACGAATAAAAAGAGCAAACATGCAGACAAATAGTTATAGTTCCGATAAGTACAGAATTTGGAATATGTACAAGATATCTTGATGGACCAGAGAAGGGAGTAGACAACTGTTCCTGAGGGAAATCTGGGAAGGGTTCATGGAGCTGGTGAGTCCTAAGCTAGGAGTCATTTCAGGCAGTGAGAGGTACACAAATAAAGCGTAAGTGCTCAAGAGCTTGAAGTGTTTCTTGTGGCTCCCTGTGGTTCTGCTTTAGAGCAATATAGCATAGTGGTTGAATGTGTAGACTGGATCAGACTGCCAGGGTTCAAATCTTGGCTCTGTCGCTCACTAGCTCTATCACCTTGGGCAAGCTACTTCAGTTAGGCTTCAGTTTTCTCAAATGGAAAATGGGGATGATGCTGATGTTGATGATCATAATTATTATTTATCTCCAAGAGAAGGTGGGGGGGAGAGAAAAAGAGAGAGAGATGGGAAAGGGGGATTAAATGAGTTAGGTAAAGAATGTAGAATAGCAAGTACTTAATAAATGTTAATTATATCTCTTACTACTGATTCTCACAGTGTTGTGTACATAGGAGGTACCCAATGAATATTTACTGAATATTGAAGATTTTCACTATGCAATCAGTTAATATATTCACACCCTTTGCTATTACTGCATACATTTTCTAATGATATCTGTTAGTGATATGCTCCTTTTTTGAGGATATAGGAGGGGTGTATGTGTGTGTATCAGTGATATGTGCCAGATTCATATTGGCTCACTAGGGGAAATTTTCCAATTCTGAGATCAATGACCTAAATCTCCTTGTCTACTATGATTTCCAGCTGTCCAGATTTCCCATATAGCATGCCCTAGGCAATGTTTGCAGATTTGTTGCATGGAGAATCAGTACACAGTGCACCTTGTAGTTTCACATTTTTCATGTAGGACTCAGTTTCTTTTCTAATGAAATTTTTGTGAAATTAATAACAGGATGCCATGAAGCTTTCCTAAGTCCTTTGAACTTAAATCATTTGATATTATTTGAAATTGCCATTCATATAATGAACAGCATTTTTTTCTCAGAGTTATGCAATGCCTCCTGCTTCACAAATTATAAACTACGAATATTTTTACTTAACATATAACAGGTCCCTTATCTTAAAATTCATAGCATTTTTGCTTTGAATGGAGATCATTGCCAAGTTTTTGTTAGGCACTTTTTCTTTACAGAGCTTGTCCTTTATTATTAATGTCACAGTAGTTTTTCAGAACAAATTGCATTAAAGATACGGAAAAACAAAGGCTACCTTTTATACATACATTGGTTTATTGAAGCAATAATTGAATAATAAATAGGATGATATTATAGGGCCAAAATTTTACTACTAGTTATATGATAGGTTTTTCTGTTATAGCTATATTTTTGAAGCATTTTAAAATAAAATAATTAGGGTTATTCCTAAAGATTAAAATTCAGAGTCTACTAGAATAGTAATGAAAATCATTATAATTGTACTTTCACAAACATGTGCCAGACCTTTTA
Source organism: Pan troglodytes (assembly GCF_028858775.2). Classification (NCBI taxonomy): domain Eukaryota; kingdom Metazoa; phylum Chordata; class Mammalia; order Primates; family Hominidae; genus Pan; species Pan troglodytes. The sequence continues at coordinate 105,227,045 of NC_072402.2, read as the reverse complement.
AGCTTGGTGCCTAAATAGGCTTCGACAACACTTTTTCATGTACTCCTACCAAATATCTTGGGGATAGTTAGGGAAGCTGTTCCACTGATTTTACAGATGGGCAGACTGAATCATAGAGCAGTTAAATGATTTGCCCAGGGTAATGTAGTAATTAGATATCTGTATCTGTCTGTGCTCTTTTCATTAGTTTATTCTGCAGCTCAAAATGTTTGTTCCTATAAGCATGCATATTATTTGTACATTAATAATGCATTTTCTATTTCTATAAAAGAAGAGAGAATAGCAGATAAAGCTCCATATAGAGAAGATACATATTTTAGTAAGGTAGCTTTAGCATCTAGTTCTTTTTTATATATATAACATATCACTAAAAATGTATCCTCTTTGAGTGTAGGGACACATTTTGTTTTACTTAACAGCATTCATTTAAGAAAAATGCTAGTTTCATTTCAAGTCAGTTACTTTAAAAAATAATTATGTTAAAAGATATTTTAGCCCTTGTCAGTCTGTAATTCAAACCTTAAGAATGAAGCTCTTTTTTTAGTTAATTTAAAAAATATCCTCTCTCTAAATACTTTCATCCTGAACAAAAAAGACCTTTCTTTTGGGATTCCTTCTCTGCATGGCAGAGTTCCTTACAACAAAATGCTCGAAGAAAATAGGAGGTACTTCAGATACTTCTTATATAACTGATGTTTGAAAATGTTAGACTGATTGATGTATAAAAGTGAATTTTCCATAATGGGATTTTAAGTCATGAAGAATGAGGAGAATTGCCTGATTATTAGTTTAAAGGTAGCTAATTCAATGCATGCTGTAATACATTTTAAAAGCTCTGCATTGCAAATACTGAATGATGTAAAATACAAAATACGCATCTTTTTATTTCCAAAGAAGATTAGAAAACAATAAAATATTAGAAACTGAAATTTTTAATTTTTTTAGTGGCCTTTTTAATGGGTAAACAATTTTCTCTAGTAATAAAAAATATTAATGGTTATGAAGATAATAATTTTAAAGTGACTGCTGATAGCTTGGGTTACAAATAGCCTTATCCTTAAGACCTTATCTCTATAATTTAAGTGCTTTTTACATATTTTGCCTCATTTACTTTTAAAGCTTCATGATACAGTGATTTGTGTGGGTGGCACAGTTCTTACTACGTAAGTAGTGAAACAAAGCCATAGGTTAAATGATTTACTCTTAATTTTATGCTGACTTTTTCAGGCAATTTCTGAAGCTTTAGGTTGCCTGTATTCTGAGCAATGAATGATTCAAAACAGCGAGGAATTCTGGAGATAGACATTGGAACACCTCTTCTTAGAAGATCACATTATTCAGAATCCTTAATGATTCTTACCTTTTGAATGACAGATTTTTAGTGGACATAAAAACTGCTAATGAAAGTAGGATGGTTAGAACTGTTGACATTTTACGTGAAGGCATTGCAACTGGGCAAAACATATTCAAAACATCAGGTAGTATTTTGTTCACTATGCACCGAAGGCAGATGACTTCATTAACTGGTGACAATTTTACCAATCCTGGAAGCTTTGATCTTGAGGGGAAATGATCCTGCATAGTAGACAAGTTTATTGGCAATAGATGACCTGGTAGTAAACAGGGAGTTCACAACTGAGACTGCACCCTGTGCCCGCCCTTTCCCAACATGCTGTGATGCATTTTGAGCTCTTCCATTTTAGCTTCCATTATCCACCACCCAAGTTCTCAATTCAATTTCAGACTCGGGCAAAAGCCTGTAATTCTATTTGTTTTGGGTAAATTTAGCAAGCAGCTCCTGATTACACCTTAGCCAGAGACCATCTGTTGACTGGCGTGCCTCTCCGAGGAGTGGTTCCTGTAGGCAATGAATGGGAAGAGGGTTGGAGTGCTGCTGCTATTAGTAAGCAGATGCACCGTATCAGAGATAGTCCTTCCCACCTTTCAATCTGCCAGCTCTCTGTATTGATGGAGTGTCCTATGCCTGCGAGTCATTCCATCCTGAGGCAATGAGAAGTGCTCTCCTAGGGTCCATTTATCAAGTGCTTCTACTGGCATTTGATGGAAAGGAATTTAGAAGTCATAGTTTGATACACTTAGAGCACGGCCACGTTCTCCTTTGCACGTCCTGAGTATGTATGTATGTGTGTGTATATATCAACCCCATGTACATGCTTTTCAGCAGTTATGTGCTGTCAAAAGCCCCACAGATGAAACAACAAGATACAGCTGTGCTTCGTAATGTAATGAGTAAACCGCCACAGCAATTGTGTCAGGATCACAATTCTTTAAGGCACTGCTTCCTAAAATGATTGCCGGTTCATTTGCATCAGATAGGGAAGATGTGCTAGATAAATTCAGAATGTCGAGGAACAGTTTGATGTTGACTGTGGCATGATGAGGGATCTTTCTAAATGATGATACTGTTAGCTCGTGGCTAAGACGAGACTGGTCTAAACACAACAGAGACGGCAGTTTCCTGTTGCAGTGAGGCATGAGAGGAAATGGATAAAATGAACATAAATTAACTCCATTTCGTTTTCTAAGAGTTGGAGAGGGAAGGGAAGGAGGCAGTGGATGGCCAGTGTGCCTGAAAACTGGAATTAGATCGGTGAACTGAGAGGATTGGTTTCTGCCCTACGTTGGGTGAAGAGGGGCAGTCCTCATTGCTAACAGCCGCAGGTTGGTGTAATTAACTAACTTCCGTAGGCAATGCCCGGTGTACGTCTTGAAAACCCATCAGATGGGGTATTTCTCATTGACATCAGCTTTTAAAGGGAGGAGGGCTCATAGTTGTATCACAGCTGCAGTACTTTTCTTTAAGGCAAGAAACAGTTTAAATCAGACAAAATTTCACAGGATTCTAGATCCACTACTTTTTTCATCTAGTTCTATTATTTTGACTTTATGGCCATTTTTTGTTTATTTAATGGCGTGAATTAAAGTGTGACATTTCTGTCCATCTTTTCACGTACAAAATCAGCATTCGTTAATTCAGGTTATGAAAATAATTGCTGCTTCAACAAAGTGAGGCTTAAAATACCACAACAGAAATGTAGCCGATAGTATGTATCTTAACTTTTAGTTTATAATGACTGTATTAAAATGATATTACAGTTTTAAGTTTTTCAAACAAATAGTGAATGGTTGTGCAAAATAAGACACTGAAATATTTTTTAAAGAATTAAAATCACAAATGTTGAATGAGAAAAATAGTTTCTGAGAATTTCTTTGCTAAATCAGGGCAATTTGGTTTATTGCTACCAAACTGATTAAGGAGGGGCTGATTTCATAAGCTATAATATCTGTACTTTTATGTCATCTCTGATATAACAGTATATAATGTATTTAAGACTGCAGATCATCATTAAACCACATAATGATTGTTACACAGATAAGAAGCTTAATTTGTAGCTAAAGACTGTATCTTATTGATTGTATAGTTGATGTTGTGTTGTGCAGGAGGTAAGAAATATCCTAAGTAAGAAACAGAATATTTTAAAAAAATATTTACAAAATCATATAGTTGAGTCAATATCTATAAGTGAGGCTTAATCCATGCAAATAAATTGTTTTAACAAGGGCCTGTGGCTTTAAGAATGACACTTGATCTATATGCTGTAGAAGGCTTGTAGAAGTTGTCCTCATATTAGTTTATACTATGCACACAATATGTCCTTATCTAGCCTGATGCATGCTCTAAAACAGGAAGCATAAAACCAAGACGACACCAGGTATGAATAAATAGTAAGAGTTAGGAGCTGGAGCTGACTCCACTGTGAATTCTCCCACTCACTTGTTCACAAGTTTCTTCCTGCAGGCTTCAGGATGAACAATCCTGGCTGAAATGTTCACAGGAAACCTTTTTTTTTTTTTTTTTTTTTTAACGAATATGTTTTAGGTACTTGCTATTTGAAGAAACAAAGTCAAGGTGATTTAAGGGCCAGGCAAATATCCCTTAAAGACCTTTGTTATAATATAGCCCTTTTATTATATTGAATATATGCTCAGATGCCTGCAGAATTTCATGTTCCAGTCAGGGTAGAGCAGGCTAATTTTTAAGGGACATGTGCTTCAGTACACAAATAGGGTAATAAATAAGACTAACAAGTGTGCATTCAGGCTACATGTATAAGAAGGTAAGAGGTGAGACAGCCACACCATATGAGGATAGTGTTGGGTGGAAACAAAGCCAGGCTAATGGAAAGCCTTGCCTGCTCTCTTCTAGAAAAAAATTGAACTCAGGTCAGTAAATAGTGCTGCACTCTGGGAGAGACAAGTATATGACAGGTCTTTGCTTTACGTGAAGCTTACAGTGGGACTAGGCTTACCCTGGCAAAATTATTAAAGAACAAGAAAGACTTTGCAGTAAAGAGCAACAGAAAGAAGAAATGCAGAGCTACAAATACTTTCTTTAGCAGATATACGTATACATTGTAGGGAAAACATAAAAGATCAGCCTTCATGCCCTACAGACCACAGTTAATAGTGATGTTTGTGGCAGTTTTTCCTTATTGCAGATTATAAATAGTTCCAGGGAACAAATAATTACTAATGATCAACTTATAGTTGGAGATATTATATTATTGGTCTCTCACAATGGAGGTTCTGCTTTGACACTATCCAAGAGTGGCATTTGGGTGAATAAAAAGAGAGGGGAATAGAAAAGCTACAACTGAAGCATTGGTTAGAACACTGTCAATGCCAAATCACAACTGCTTTGTGCTGTGGATTCCTTTCTGCAGGCTGCAGGATGAATGATCCGGGTTGAAACACACACAGTACACTGCAGAACTGAGACTGTGACCCATGGGCTTTCTCCTGCTGGCCCCTCTCAGATATTCCAGTTGGTGTTGCTAGCTTTACAGTCTCCATGGGCCTATTTACCTTGGTAATTTGCACCTGATGCATTTATATTGGTAATTTTTTTTCTCCCTGGAACCCTGGGATCTCATTTATTCACTAGTGCAATGAAGTGGTGGAGTGAAAATCCCTCCCTAACTCAAGGAGGGGAAGAATTGTTTAGGGAAAATAGCAACCCTGCTAACTGCGGCTCTAATTAAAACACCAAAAGAAGACTTGTTCTTATTTAGACGTTGGCTAATACCTGTATCTCTGTGCACATATAGGCCAATGCTAGTCCATCTGTGGGCATCACTGCTAACTTGCTAACCCTTTAAAAAAATCCAGTGTCAATATGTTTTTGTTTCAAAAGAAAACAATAACAGCCCTAGGATGGAAACACAAGAATTCTTTGGCCACAGCTTGCTAAAACCATACTTGGTAGTATGTGCCTGTAGGGAAAATTACTTTGAATAACAAAAGCACAAACAAGGACTCATAGAATAATAAGCAATTAAGGTGGATTAACAACAGTTGCCGAATTCCAGCTGTTGGCTGCAGATGCAGGCTCTTTAATTCAAACTAGTTGCAACCTGTTGTTATTCAGAGACAGAAAGGGAGAAGAGTATATCCCTGGCAGTGCCCATATCAGGGCAGGTTTATTGTTGTGCATTGTGGGAGATTTAAGTATTGAGGGTATGTTTACTTTCTCCTGATTTAAAAAAAAATTTCATCTTTCTTCTCTTTTTTTGACATCTTCCTATATATATTTGTGTCTTTTGATTTAGAATGACTAACCAAAATCTATGTGCTTGCTATTTGGTTATGATAATGAAAAAGGAGAAGAGAGCAAAGCAGGTGTCTGTTTCCAATGGAAATCTCACAGTAAAAGAAATCAAAGACTCCTTTGGCTGATACACATACATACATACATACATACATACATACATACATACATACATACAGAAAAGCACAGGCCCCAACGACACAACCTGGGGAAACTATATGAACCGGTAATTTACAGGGTAATCACCATATGTAGTCTATCCCCTGCAGCCTTATCACAGTGTGTACATTGGCATCAAACCTACCTCCTTGGAAAGCCTCATTATTAGTATTCAGGAATAGTCCCTCTAAGCATATTGGCCAGAGGTCTGAGGTGCAGGGCTAGCTTCGTGGCATTCAACCTGTGCTGTCACACAGGGCCCTGAGCTCAGAAGGGCCCCATACTTGGCTTAAGGCTCCGCTGTCACTGTCTCAAAATTCTGAATTTTATCTTTGAACTAGTGTTTCATAAATGGAGCATCTGCATGAGCCGAGGCGATGTGTGATATGTTTGTTTGTCCATTGTGGCACTATCTGCATATCACATTCACAGTTTTTCACAAATACAGAATTCTGGTAGACTATGATGTGTGGGGGTCCAGGGAAGCTCCAGGGGAGTAGAAAGTAAGTGGATTATGGAAGCTGTCTGTTCCTGTAGTGTGTTGGTATAATATGCATGAATCAAGAAATTTGTGAGTGAGTTAGTTTCAGTTGAGTTAGTTGTGTGGTGTTTCCACTGCCCTAGTAAGAATGAAATAAATATACATGTATGAGCTATGAAAAAAGGTTGTGTCATATTATTCCACATATAAGTTAAATGCTCTTATATTTGCGTTGAAACTGTCACTGTACCATATAAAGACAAATTGTAGGCCGGGCTTGTTGGCTCACGCCTGTAATCCCACCACTTTGGGAGGCCGAGAAAGGCGGATCACTTGAGGTCAGGAGCTCAAGGCCAGCCTGGCCAACATGGTGAAACCCCGTCTCTACTAAAAATACAAAAATTAGCTGCGCATGATGGCACATGCCTGTAATCCCAGCTACTTGGGAGGCTGAGGCAGAAGAATCACTTGAACTCAGGAGGCAGAGGCTGCAGTAAGCCGAGATCACACCACTGCACTCCAGCCTGGGTGACAGATTGAGACTCCGTCTCAAAAAATAATACTACTAATAATAAAAATAAAGATAAATGGTAAACTTCATGCTAATAATTAAATGTTTTAGTTTTTCTCTCCTTTGTTCAGAATGACTTTAAATAGCAAATAAAAAACATCATGAGAAATTGAAAGTTTGTGGAAGAAAGGAAAAAGCTTTAGATGTTAGTGTTCTTAATGGCACTGTTTTTTTCTTGCTTTTTGAACAAGGAGTCCTACATTCTCATTTTGCACTGTGCCCTGCGTGTTATGTAATGGTCCCCACAGAGGTGGTCTATAGCCTCAGATTTAAGTGGAACAAACTGAAGAGGTTGCTAAGATTTTCCAGTGCTCCCTAGGTAGCCGTGAGATGCAGACACCAAACAAGCATCTTATGCCTTCTTTAGAACTTTAGCTGATGCAAACCAGACAGGTTCCCATTTAATCAGATCTCACCACATTTCAAAGTTTCTATCTATTCAAAAAATCTTTCCCAGCCTTTACGTCTTAGGCAGCCTATCTTTACATGACTATTATTTCTCCAGTATTATTTCTCCATATAAGGCTCTGTTTACCTTCTAGATGTGGTTAGCAAAAGGAGTAATTTTATACCAATACAGTTACATAAAATAGCCTCCCTGCCCAGGCCTCTGCCTCTGATCCTCTCCTGATTTTTTGTTTTCAGCAGAATATGAACCTGTTCCTACAAATGAGTTAGGAGATGTAAATGTGTTGATTTATTTGTCCTCATGAACATCAACAATTTTTTATAAAAGATCACCTACTACTACAGATAGCATAGCAAAGCAAAGCCGACTAATGCTTTGCTCGCGATACCATGGCAACTTACTAACCAGCTTCTAGGCCCAAATTGTCTTAATAAATGGAAGCAACCTCAGGGAGCTGGTTCTGAAACTACAGGTGCCTACTTTGGCACAATGAGAATGCTTGTCAGGAGGAGGGCAGGTGGTGAGCCATGCCAAAGGAGTCCAGGGGACATTGTCCCCATTAGCATAAAGCCAAGACTCTAAATGGATATGACTTGCTCCTAGGAACCAAACACATGAACTGTCTACTTGGTACTTTCTGAAAACTACTTTGTCTCATTCAGGGGGATTATGGCCTAGTCTGAAGGAGGAGAAGCCAAAAGCCCTGCTACATCTGGGTTTAGTCCTAGGTTTGCTGACCCACGTTTCTTCTCCAGGATGTTCCTCCCCAGGAATGGGTCATCCACTAATGGAAGTTGCAGTTATTCTTTAAGCGCACTTTATTGCTTAGCAAGCCCCAACAGACAGCACCAGCTGTTGTCTGGGGTAGAGTTGGCAACATTTTCCCACAAAAGGCATCTTTGTATATTCTGCTACAAATCTGTGTCAGTGAGAGCAGGAAGGAGGAGAGGGGTAAGACCTACCAAACATGTAGGTAGCGTTGTGATAAGGTACTTCTCAATCCCTCCTAAAGGCCAAATGCTCATCCTCTATGGAAACACAAGCAGCTGAACTGGAATAACTTGACATTACCTCTCAGAAACATGGGATGAATGAGACTCTCTGATCTTGTCTGTAGCAAAGAGATGCTGGGTAGTTGTTGTTTTTTGTTTTTTTGTTTTTTTTTTTGAGATGGAATTTTGCTCTCGTTGCCCAGGCTGGAATACAATGGTATGATCTTGGCTCACTGCAACCTCTGCCTCCCAGGTTCAAATGATTCTGTTTTCCGAGTAGCTGGGATTACAGGTGCCTGCCACCACGCCCAGCTAATTTATGTATTTTTTTTTTTTTTTTTTTAGCAGAGACAGGGGTTTCACCATGTTGGCCAAGCTGGTCTCGAACTCCTGACCTCAAGTGATCCACCCACCTTGGCCTCCCAAAGTGCTGGGATTACAGGCATGAGCCACCGCGGCAGCCTGCTCTAAGTAATTTTGGGGAAATTGGGTTGACGTTAGAGGAAGGACAGAAAAAAGAGGCCTGGACAAGCAGTCAGGAGGTGGATTTCTTGATTTTATCTCAAGCCAGTACAGGAGGTGGCTAAAGCTTGCCTCCTGCCTTTGACTACAGAAACTACCTCTTCCTGATAGGCTGTTCTGGAATCCACTTCCAGGCAAACTGAACCCAGCAACCCAGTCAACACCAGGCCTATAACCATTGTATATAATAGGCCATGGATACTAGAAGATCCTGACTTCCGGGGATGCTTGGAAATGTATTTTTAAATGTTGTTTAATTTGTTTTTTTCCTCCTTTTTTGGTGGAGAGGAGGCACCAAGGAGTTTCAAACTGCTTGAGAACATGGCGTTATTTGTCATACTTCCTCGTGTTCCCCTGAAATATCTTACACAAGACTGCATATTCTGTGGAGTCAATAGATATTTGCTAAAAATGAATAATGTTAAAAGTTTAAGAATTCATGGATGCTTGCTGCCTGAGTCATGACATTGTGTCCGGAATTGGTGGGTTCTTGTTCTCACTGACTTCAAGAATGAAGCCGTGGACCCTCGCGATGAGCGTTACAGCTCTTAAGGTGGCGCGTCTGGAGTTTGTTCCTTCTGATGTTTGGATGTGTTCAGAGTTTCTTCCTTCTGGTGGGTTCGTGGTCTCGCTGGCTCAGGAGTGAAGCTGCAGACCTTCAAGGTGAGTGTTACAGCTCTTAAGGCGGCTCGTCTGGAGTTGTTCGTTCCTCCCGATGGGCTCCTGGTCTCGCTGGCTTCAGGAGTGGAGCCGCAGATCTTCATGGTGAGTGTTATAGCTCATAAAGGCAGTGTGGACCCAAAGAGTGAGCAATAGCAAGATTTATTGCAAAGAGCGAAAGAACAAAGCTTCCACAGCGTGGAAGGGGACCTGAGCGGGTTGCCACTGCTGGCTCAGGCAGCCTGCTTTTATTCTCTTATCTGGCCCCACCCACATCCTGCTGATTGGTAGAGCTGAGTGGTCTGTTTTGACAGGGCACTGATTGGTGCCTTTACAATCCCTGAGCTAGACACAAAGGTTCTCCACGTCCCCACCAGATTAGCTAGATACAGAGCTAGACACAAAGGTTCTCCAAGGCCCCACCAGAGTAGCTAGATACAGAGCTAGACACAAAGGTTCTCCAAGGCCCCACCAGAGTAGCTAGATACAGAGTGTGGATTGGTCTAGCACCCTGAGCTAGACACAGGGTGCTGATTGGTGTGTTTACAAACCTTGAGCTAGAGACAGAGTGCTGATTGGTGTATTTACAATTCCTGAGCTAGACATAAAGGTTCTCCAAGGCCCCACCAGAGTAGCTAGATACAGAGTGCTGATTGGTGTATTTACAGTCCCTGAGCTAGACATAAAGGTTCTCCACGTCCCCACCAGACTCAGGAGCCCAGCTGGCTTCACCCAGTGGATCCCCCACCGGGGCTGCAGATGGAGCTGCCTGCCAGTCCCGTGCCGTGTGCCCGCACTCCTCAGCCCTTGGGTGGTCGATGGGACTGGGTGCCGTGGAGCAGAAGGTGGGAGGCTCAGGCATGGCGGGCTGCAGGTCCCAAGCCCAGCCCCACGGGAAGGCAGCTAAGGCCCAGCGAGAAATCAAGCGCAGCGCCAGTGGGCTGGCACTGCTGGGGCACCCAGTACACCCTCCGCAGCCGCTGGCCTGGGTGCTAAGCCCCTCACTGCCCGGGCGGCAGGGCCGGCCGGCTGCTCCAAGTGCAGGGCCCGCCAAGCCCACGCCCACCCGGAACTCCAGCTGGCCCTCAAGCGCCGCCCGCAGCCCCGATTCCCGCTCACGCCTCCGCCTCCACACCTCCCTGCAAGCTGAGGGAGCGGGCTCCGGCCTTGGCCAGCCCAGAAAAGGGCTCCCACAGTGCAGCGGTGGGCTGAAGGGCTCCTCAAGCGCCGCCAAAGTGGGAGCCCAGGCAGAGGAGGCGCCCAGAGCGAGCGAAGGCTGTGAGGAGTGCCAGCACGCCGTCATCTCTCAACATCATAAAAAAATGTTGGGGTAAAAAATGTTTTACATTTCATTTCTGCTCATTTTAAGAGCATTAAACTCATTGCAAAATAGGGTTTAGGATGCAGACTCTGGAGCCAGCCTGCTTCCGTTTCAGCCTCCACACTAACACTAACAAGCAGTGTACACTTGGGTAAGTGCCTGTGCCTGTTTCCTCATCTGTGACATGTGGGTAATAATTGAATAAACCTTATAGGGTTGTTGTGAATATTAAATGATAGACTGTGCCAGTGTTCCATACATACACACTGATAATACTCTGAAGGCAAAGTATACCAGTTGTGGCCAAGAGAGTTAGAAAAAAGGGTCTACAGCTCATTATAAACCTTGTACAGGTAGTTACTGAAGTTAACCTGTTTGCCCATGAAAATTCCTTAAAAGTACATGTTAATATTCTCCTGCCACTTAGGAGTTTACAAATCTGAATAAGTACATTGTAAATGTAGGACTTCGGTTTTCCAGAGTCTTGTAATATACTTGTTTGTTTTTGTTTTTGTTTTTTCTTGGTAAAGGAATTTAGGCATTGGAGCCATGGTATTTAGGCAACTTTTTCTTTTCTGCAAAAGCAGGCTGGTAGGAACAGTGACTATTGGTAGGGCCTAGCTAAAGAGAAACAAGGTGTGGAAAACCCTGCAGTTACCGCACACATTCAGCAGTCTGGGTCCTTTAACTTTTTTTTTTAATCAGTAATTCACTTCAGATAACAACTCTAGAGATAAAATATGCCTTAGGGGTTGGCTGAAGGGAGGGAGAACAAAGGTTTTATTGGTCTTTATCTCCTATTTAGTAGAAAATATTTGGTTTTAAAAGATAAAAAAAACAAAAAACAAAAAACAACTATGGTGTTTGCTCTAGAAAGTGAACAAATAAAAGTAATTATTCTGGAGAGACATTATGTAACAAATAGGATATATTTCCTTTTCTCTAGGTGGTGGCTTCAAATCTAAAATAATATATATATATTTTTAAGCATTTTTTAAGCTTTCCTGTTGAAAAAAAATCTTACAAGAATAGATCTTAAAGATGTATTTTTTTTTTTTGAGATGGAGTCTCTGTCCCCAGGCTGGAGTGCAGTGGCGTGATCTCTGCTCACTGCAACCTCCGCCTCCCGGTTCAAGTGATCCTCCTACCTCAGCCTCCTGAATAGTTGGGATTACAGGTGCCCGCCACCACACTCTGCTAATTTTTGTATTTTTAGTAGAGACGAGGTTTCACCATGTTGGCCAAGCTGGTCTCAAACTCCTGACCTCAGATGATCTGCCCGCCTCGGCCTCCGAAGGTGCTGGGATTACAGGCGTGATCCACCGTGCTCGGCCAAGGATGATTTTCTTTCAGAGTGAAATTGAGAGCCCTAAGGTATCCTTAATTTTGTTAAGGTTCTGGTGGCGTCTGGTGGCTTCTTTCTCTAATGGGAGTCTTGCCTGTGAGAGTGACTGAGGTGAGAATAAACACATTCCTGAAGTTTCTTAAGTCATACTGAAGAGAATGAGATGATCACAACTGATAAATGAAATAATGTGTATTTACTTGAAATGCTGAACTTTTGTCAAGCATACCTTAGAGGGAAAAATAACATGCTTTCCTTTAAAAACACATTATCTATTTTTTAAATTCACTAACTTTTATAATGTCAAAGTAGTAATGATCTTTCTAGCTGAATAGTTATCATAATAAAAGGATGACATATAACTGTTTCTTAACAGTGTCCAGGTGCAGTGTTTCAGATATAAAATCTTTGAAGCATTTTTTCCAAAATTTATTTTGAATATTTTTTTTAAAGGTTAGATTTTTAAAAAGTTTTTGTAACTTTATAAGACTGAATAATTTTTTTAAAACATGGTTTAGGAAAGTTTGTAGGTGTTTTGCTTTTATTTGTACTTTTAAAATTACATTTTTAGGCCAGGGGTGGTGGCTCATACCTGTAATTCCAGCACTTTGGGAGGCGGAGGTGAGCAGATTACTTGAGGCCAAGAGTTTGAGACCAGCCTGGCCAATATGGCAAAACCCTGTCTCGAATAAAAATACAAAAATTATAGACTGGATTCAGAAAATGTGGCACATATACACCATGGATTACTATGCAGCCATAAAAAATGATGAGTTTGTGTCCTTTGTAGGGACATGGATGAAATTGGAAATCATCATTCTCAGTAAACTATCGCAAGAACAAAAAACCAAACACCGCTTATTCTCACTCATAGGTGGGAATTGAACAATGACATCACATGGACACAGGAAGGGGAATATCACACTCTGGGGACTGTGGTGGGGTGGGGGGAGGGGGGAGGGATAGCATTGGGAGATATACCTAACGCTAGATGACGAGTTAGTGGGTGCAGCGCACCAGCATGGCACATGTATACATATGTAACTAACCTGCACAATGTGCACATGTACCCTAAAACTTAAAGTATAATAAAAAAAAAATACAAAAATTAGCCTGGCATAGTGGCGTGCACCTGTAATCCCAGCTACTCGGGAGGCTGAAGCATGAGAATCGCTTGATCCCTGGAGGCGGAGGTTGCAGTGAGCCGAGATTGCACCACTGCACACTCTAGCCTGGGCGACAGGGTGAGACTCTGTCTCAAAAAATTAATTAATTTAATTTTTAGTATTTGAATGTATAATACATATACCTGATACAAAACTTAAAAGCTATAAAAGGGTATACAGTGAAAAACATGTCTTCTTCCCACTCCTATTTTCCAGCTATTCAGTTCCCCTCTGAAGAGGCAATCTTTGCACATAGATTTTGTGGATACACATATAAAGTCATAAAAATTGCAGACTTCCCTTATTCCAGTCACCAAGAAAAAAGAAAGAACAGTCTGAGTGCGGTGGCTCATGCCTGTAATCCCAGCACTTTGGGAGGCCAAGGCAGGTGGATCACCTGAGGTTAGGAGTTCCGGACCAGCTTGGCCAACATGGTGAAACCCGTCTCTACTAAAAATACAAAAAGTAGCCGGGCATGGTGGTGGACACCTGTAATCCCAGCTACTCAGGATGCTGAGGCAGGAGAATCACTTGAACCTGGGAGGCAGAGGTTGTGGTGAGCTGAGATTGCGCCATTGCACTTCAGCCTGGGCAACAAGAGCGAAACTCCATGGAAGGAAGGGAGGAAGGGAGGAAGGGAGGGAGGGAGGGGCTGTCTGTATTGCCTTGAGAAGATGCTAGAATTAAGAGTTCTGCTGCCTGAAGCATATACCATGTTATAATTTTTAATATGCCTGGAGGTGGGGACTTGTCCTGTCGTTGCAGGCCGTTTGGCCAGACCATGGAAAAGCAAGCCTATGTCCTGTCCCTAATGGTGACAAAGCCAAGAGTCTCTGAACATTTTATTATGGAATTCTGATAACACATGTGCTCTCTAATTCGTAAATCACTTCATATCACAATGTGGCTTGAATGAGAGTAAATGTAAAATGTGTTCTTAAGCCTTAAGCAAGTATGGAACCCAGTTTGCTTTCTGGGAGCTGAGTTTGAAGATGATTGAAAGTAAAAGAGTTAATGAAACCTCATCTTGTTTTTAAATATATAATGAGCAGGATCTCTGCAAGATACCTTAATTAATACTGCCCTAATGGTTAAGATCATATCCTGTTAGAGTTTGTGTAGCTAGGATTAATACTGAGGTGCTTTTCCCCACTGGATGGTGACACAGTAAGTAAAGAGGAATCTGAGTACCACTGTAAGGCATTGGTCATGACAGTGCACATGCAGACTTCTTTACCTATATCAGTGTCCTTTACCTATGCAGTGACAAGCATAAGTCAGCGGTTAGTGTTCCCTGCCAAAGGAACTCTCTTGTTGGATAAACTTTGCAGTGCAGGTGGTAGCCTACCCTGCACTGCCCTGAAAGCTGAGGGTGAAGATTTCACCCCCTCGCTGGCAGGCCTGCATCTTAATGCTGCAGGGTGAGGATGCAAGAGATGCTTGATTTCTTTTGAAAGGATTCATTTGATGATTCTTTTTTGGAAAATATCACGCAATTCAGGGAGATAGAATAATTGTTTAACTGAAAGCATGGGTGGGATGGGTTAAAAGCAATAGCTGGGCATGGTAACGTGCACCTGTAGTCTCAGCTACTTGGGAGGCGGAGGCAGGAGGATCCCTTGAGCTAGGGAGCTGGAGTCTAACCTGGGCACCATAGGAAGATCAGGTCACTAAAATACATAAATAAATAAACAAATAAATGACATAGTGTGAAGCAAGTTCACTATGCACTGGTTACCAACTTGTCTGAGTCTAGTGAGACAGAACACCCAAGCACACAAGTTATACAAAGCGGGTTTATTATCTATAGATAGGCATCAAGGAATAACATAATCCTAGAATTAATTGCTAGCTAGCTGGTCCCCCATGGTTCAAGCAAGCTGCCAAGGAAGGATGGAATCTTGTCCCTGCATGCCCCACTTGTACCCCAGCTGAGGGACCCTGGAGATCCACCCACCCTGGGTTTTATACCCTGAGTCATGAGATCTTCTGGGCTAAAGTGTTGAAGGACATCCTGTTCTGGGGACATTGGAACTAAGTCCAGCTGTTTCAGCCAGGTCCCCTCTTATCTCAGGATGCTGCATTCCTAGCACACTGGTACAGTTATTCTTGAGAGCTACAAGCAAGAAAGAGCATAACTGAGTCAGTGCAAGGCCACTCAGAGAACTTTCCTGTACATAGTCCTTGCTATGGATATGTTTTCTCATTTTGCCACAAATAAATGATATGAAAAACTGATAATGTTCAGTTGCAGGAATAAAACATTAGTGTTAGATCTTGGTAGGGGGGTAGGTGGGGTCAAATCAATCACAAAATGCTTGGAAGCTTTAGGGTCCAGTGAAGGCACCTGAGGTTCCAGGTACCTTTTAGAATGTGAACTTAGGTTCACATTGGACTAAAACTTTTTTAGGTATGATTTTAACATTAACCCACAGAAAATTTAAATCTGTTAAGTTTGGTTTAAATTTTATCTGGTCCAGGACGGGCACGGTGGTTCATGCCTGTAATCCCAGCACTTTGGGAGGCCAGGGCAGGCAGATCACCTGAGGTCAGGATTTTGAGACCAGCCTGGTCTTGGTAAAACCCTGTCTCTACTAAAAATACAATAATTAGCCAGACATGGTGGCACGTGCCTGTAATCCCAGCTACTAGAGAGGCTGGGGCAGGAGAAATGCTTGAACCTGGAAGGCGGCGGTTGCAGTGAGCCAAGATTGCCCTACTGCATTCCAGCCTGGGTGACAGAGCAAGACTCCGTCTAAATAAACAAACAAATTTTGTCTGGTCCAATACATGAGTTTGCAATAGATTAAATGAAATATTGTAATGATGGTAATAGTTAACTTATTGATAACCTATTATATATACCTTGAATTTTAAATCCATATTTTATTTTGGGAGGTATAACACTGAATCCCTCAGGTACAGGCTTTGGACAGTATCTTAAAAGAGATTTTTCTGTGGCCGGGCGCAGTGGCTCATGCCTGTAATCCTAGCACTTTGGGAGGTGAAGGCGGGCGGATCATGAGGTCAGGAGTTCAAGACCAGCCTGCCCAACAGGTGAAACCCCATCTCTACTAAAAAATACAAAAAATTAGCCAGGCATGGTGGCACTCGCCTGTAATCCCAGCTACTTGGGAGGCTGAGGCGGGAGACTCGCTTCAACCCAGGAGGCAGAGGTTGCAGTGATTTGAGATCGTGCCATTGCACTGTAGCCTGGGCGACAGAGCAAGACGCTGTCTTGGAAAAAAAAAGAGTTTTTTTGTTTTTCAGTCTTAATGTTTCTTTTAAGGGCTCACTAGTTGTGTGTGTGTGTCTTCTTAAGAAGTGAGTCATAATAAAAGCAGGTATAGCTTCTGAATGGAGTGCTCTTTTAAGCTTGGGATTTGTAAAATAATTTGATGCTTGTAGGATTCCCTGCTGACAGCTGGAGTTTTAAAAAGGGTACTTCAACAAGAGGAAGCCCCTGCAAACCCTTTCTGATAGAGAATAACTAGAGATATCTGGGAAACCCAAAGCAGAAGAGTCTAGCACATCATTTCTTTACTTCACTCACCATCTTTGACTTTGGGGATTAATGTGAAACAGACAACAGTCTAAATAGACTTGAATAAACTTCAGAAACATTACTTTATACAATGTAAGAAATTTACAAAAATAAAACCAATGAGTGAGTGAATGAATCAATCAATCAATAAAAAAATTGAACTAAGCCGCAAGATGGGGGATAAGATAACATTTGTATACAGCAGTTAGTATTTCTAGCTGCTTGTAGCTCCAGTATATTTTCTTTTGTTATCTCCCACATGGGACTCATGTACTCCCTGAGAAAAGCAAATCTTCCTCTCAACATTTGTGTTTTAAATAGACCACCATTTTTCTGGGACCCCAGGCTCAAAACATTAATTGATATTAGAGACCCTAAAGGCTGCTGACTGGAATATTAGACCATCTTAGATTTCTATTTTCACATTTCCATAGGCAATACTCCCCTTTAAGTCCATTTCCCATGTAATGTTGGATATAATACAGTAGTCTGCTAGCTGGTCTATCCAGCCTCATCGCATAGGGAGTAATCTTTGTAAAATTAAATTCAGCAAATATTTGTTGGCACCTGTTATACAAACACTGTGCTTGTTGCTATAGGGGATACAAATATGATTAGGACACAACCCCTGTTTTCAAGGAGCTTTACAGTCCAAGGGGCAATAAGATTGGCATAAACATAGCTGACATTCAAGGCACAAGGTGCTACAGGGCTGAACAAAATTATCATTTTGCTGCTCATGGTGTTATCATGATTCCCTATTACCTTTTGGACCAAATGAAAAATTCTCATTCTTTGTAATTTGACACCTGCTGGCTGCTTACATTTACATTTTACTTCTATCCAACAAACCTCTACTCTGTCCCTGTCATCTGCCTAATACTCTCATGAACACAGCCATGCCACATATTCCTTCTTTCCTTTATTCATTCATTATTTCTGCAAATACTAACTGCTTGTCAGATACTGTGCTAGATGCTCTGGGGGAAACAAAAGTGAATCACTCACTGCCTTGAGCAACTCACTATCCATCGGAAGGGGATTAAACAAAGTTTTTAAGGAACAGTGTTTTGTAACAGAATGCACAAAGTGCTGAGGGAGGAGAGAGGAGCTGAAGGCCTCACAGAGGAAGTGAATCCTGCCAGAAGTTGGTTAGGTGTTCACCCGGGAGAAGAGGGAGTGGGGGCCGTTACAGGCGAAGCAGTGTGTCCCAGTTCATGGAGGCAGAGCAGAATGTGGCTCAATCAGAGTGCTGACGGCAGGAATACAGGATGGGAACTAGTGGGCAAAAATAACATTGGGAAACAGAGCCAGATACCATGGGCCTTGACCCTATGCTAAGGAAGTTGTTCTTTATCTTTTGTGCCAGGCGATTCCATTTGAAGTTCAAACAGATGTGAACAGATGTAGGTCTTAGAATGCTCTAGCAGCAATGTGGAGTATTTGAGAGATATTGGAGGCAGACAGGTCAGCTAAGGGGGAAGGAAACTAAAGTATAAATACATTGAGGAGACCCTAAAATTCTTTTCATAGTAACTTTCTCTAGCTCCTCCCTGCCTTGGTATCTATATTTGTCAGGAGAGAATATATTGTGCTGCAATAACAAACAGCCCCAGGATCTCAGGGTTTTGACAGAGTTTATTAAGGCAGGTAACTATTATCTGTGTGTGACTCCATGATAGAGGCCTCTTCAGTCTTGTGGTTTTGTCATCTCAACACAAACCACCACATAAGAGAACACTGAAGAGTCTTGCTTCAGCCCAAAAGTGACTCATGTTCCTTCTGCCCACAACTCTGCCTAACTCTAAGGTAGTAGAGAGGTATAATACTCTCATATGCCCAGAAGGAGAAGAAAGTTAGATATAGGTGAACTCTAGAAATCCCTACCATTTCATAAACTGATGTCTTTCTTTTTTCTTTTATAGCCTCAGGAGTTCCATAAATTACCCGAACCACTCTCCACTATGTAGTTATGCATTTTTTTTTAGAATTATCATCTAAGTTCTTTCTTATGGGTGTGTCTTGTTTCTCTAGCTACCTGAACCTGATTAGGTTGTATCTTCCATATCTTTTAGCTTTTAAAGTTCCTTACCAGTCCTACTCCTGAAGGAGAAGCCGGTAGGCTAAATAAGTGCCTGTGAATATACATAGGGTTGAATTTGGCAGTGTGGCTTTTTTCTAGCAGGGCCTGGGTGCTCTTTCACACACACTCAGGAATCATCTGATTTGTTTTTTCCTTTGTTTGCTATTTCATGTCCATCAAATTATTGGAATTTTATTTGAGTTAGAATGAATCAATAAGGATTGGCCTCTGTTTTACTGTAACGCCTTTAATGTCATTTTGCCTGCGAGACCCTCATTTCTCGTCTCAGCCTAGTGAAAATTGCACATTTACCCTCAACATGACATTGTCTTGGCACGTTTTAAAGGTGAACCTGAAAGTTTAAGGGCATCTAAATATGCCGTGCTCGCTTCAGTATCCAGTTGGCGAGGTTCAATAGAAAACAAATCAATTGTCATCCCCTGTTGAAAATAAGCACACAAAGATCTAGCTTAAAAAAAACGAACATTGTAAAATGAATTCATACGCAGTAGAAGGTGAGGTCGAGACCCGTGGAGAACTTTATCTGAGACAGTGTTTGTTTACCTAGACCGAACATTGCATCCTTTCTTGGTCAATCTCTTTGACTTTTTCTTTCCTACTAAGCCTGACTTTTAAAATAAGTGAGAGTCAGTGAAGCAAACCCCAGTTCCGATTAGTTCCCCGTAGCATAAAGACAGAATAAGTGAGTATCTCTAGCTTTTGAACATAATCCATAGGAAGTAGGTATGGCAATAATTATTTCTGGTCCAGCACAGAAAGCTAACAGATCAATTCACTCTTTCTCAAGGACCAATTCTACCACAAACATTTTCTTCCCAGAGAAAAAAAGAGAGAGAGAGAGAGATTCATTCAGTAGTAACAGGACTTGCTGTTTAACTGTCATCCCCAAAACTTGAAACAGTTACACTAGCACACCTCAGGGGGTTACTTGCTGGCTTCCACTTCTGCCTGAGAATTTGCTACTGTGAAATGTGTGCATAGTCTTGCTTTCTTTTTTACATTGAATTTGCATTTTAACGTTTTTCATTCTTCATAGCTAAGAGGGAACTTTCTTTTTTCTAGTCATTTCTACCTTGGGACTGCTACAAGTTGAAGTCTGGCTAGAATTGGACCATCTAGTGCAGACAAATTTGAGATGCAGAAAAGGGATTTGAATAGAAGTGCAAGGAAAAAGAACAGGATTAGGAATTCAAACCCTCCTCTTAGATTTGTATTTCCTACCTTTTTTCTTTTTTTAAAAAAAATCTGCTTTGTTTTTTCATTTTTCTCTGAAATTTCTTAGATTTGTATTTCCTACCTTTTTTTCTTTTTCTTTTTCTTTTTAAAATCTGCTTTGTTTTTTCATTTTTCTCTGAAATGTCTTCATTTTTCTTTCATCTCTCCATCTTCCAATTTTCTACTTCTTGTTTTTTGTGGTACCTTTATTTTTAAGATGTGTTTCTTTTTCTATAAACATCTGAATTGGGTCATTACTGTACCTGCTTGCAAATATTCCTCAACTCAGAAATCTAAAAAAAAAAAAAACAAAATCATAACTATCACAATTAACAGCTCCTCATCTTCCCTGCGCTCTACCTAGGTACCCTGAGTGTTAGATACAGTATCTCACTTAATTCTTCACCACCATCCTATTTAATTAATTTGCCTGAAGTCCTACAGCTGGAAAGTGGCAGAGCTGAGTTTCCTAGTGGTCTTACTCCCAGTGCCAGTGCTCTTAGAGTAAAATCTTGGGCAATTATACAGTTTGTCTCATTGGCTCACATATCTTAAACTCAGAAGAATTCTCAAGAGACCATCTGGTACCACTCTGGCTCTGATTAGTTCCTCTAATTCCAGTGTGCCAACATGCAAAACGTCTGTTGCAATGGATCCATTTAAATCTTCCATGTTAGTTCTGAATCAGATCCTCAAAGTTATTTGGCAGCTGTGCAGTAAGAGAAATTTCTCCATTGTTACCGTTGCTGGAAACTGGCTGCTTCTTATGCTGACTCCATTAGTAGTAGGAACAGCGGCTTGGAGAATCAGGCGCCCTCTCTCACTGTGGGCACCTACTCCATAATTCTCAGAAGACTCGAAACCATTAACCTTGGGAGAGAGCAGAGAGGGCTCCTGAGCTTAGCTTGATATAGATGCTAAAGGTGTTCAGCAGTTGCAGAGTCGCAGCTGTGTTACCTGTTTTGCACTAATTAGGAGTTACCATGAATCTGTTTGACAATTAAGGACAGAGTGAACTTTAAGGCAGATGGGTACCATGGGACAGTACACAGTTCTCAGGCAAGCAAAATGAAAGTTTGCACCAAGTCCTGTGTTTTACCAAGACTATAAAATTTCTTTAATAATGTGGATTCAAGTGTATAAATAAAAGTCTGAGGTGGGTTTCTGCCACCTGAAAAGTGTCTCTCTCAGGGAGTAACTCTGCTCCAAATCCTTAGCAGTGCAAGTAGTTGTGTGTGTGCAGCATCACCCACCAGATGAATAATAATTACTTCAACAATAGCCTTACCCAGTTCTTGGATTTCAGTTTGACTCTACCCAAAATGTATCTCATAGCATCCCAGCAGCTTAGCAACTAAATATTTATCTAGAATCAGAAAGCACAAAAAGTTCAATTTCTCTTAAAAGTCATACTTGTGAGCGGTATTTTAAGATAAAACTTTTGTAAGTTAAGTATCTTGTTCTTCTTTGCTCCCCTGACCACCCAACTAATTTGTACACATATGTATCTATTTCCCATCACCTGGCTTTAGGTCAGGAGTTCTCTTAAATCATGTACTTTTAGTAGGCTATAAAAATACTGGAGGGGAGATTTATCCAGGCTCTATTCTTTGAGGACCTGATGCTGAGTTTCAGGCAAGAGTGCCTTGTCACCGTCTAGAATCCGAGACGGAGACAGCAGCTGGAGTGTGACTTATAGCCAGGATTCGGGAAGATGTGCAGAGTTCAGAGAAAACCTGCATGCCATGTGGTGTCATTGAAAACTGTAAATATAATTAAGCCAGGTGGATTCCATGACAACAAAGAGGATTAGGGCCTGGGTGGATCTGGTAGACCATTGAGACCTATGTGAATAGATGTCAATTTATTTATATCCCCTCTCCCCAGGGGAAAACAACAACAACAACATAGTTTGATGTCTAAATGAAGTAATCTCTGGAAAGAAAAGGGAGATTATATTTGTTAAACTGTATAAAAAAATCAGAAGATAATATGGCTTTGTTCACAGTATTACATAAAGAAGATTAAAGACGAGGAACAAGCTGCTTAAACACTGTAAACTAATTAGTTCTACGAATTGTTTTCCCGAGGTTCATGAGATATGAAACATTGGCACCAGTGCGTGAAATACACTCTGCCTCAGTGCTCTTTTCAATTTATTTTTCTGTTAGTGTCATATGTATGTGTGTGCGTGTGTGTATGTGTATATATGTATGTATATATATATATGTATATATATATATATAGAGAGAGAGAGAGAGAGAGAGAGAGCAGCCAAAAAGAAAGAGGTTACAGAGGGAGACCAAAGCCTGTGGGATGATTGAGGCTGACATTTTGTCACTTTAAGCCTGGTGCAGGGAGGGTCCTTCTCTAATACCCTGTATAAATACCAGCTTCATTTTCTGCCATCACAGGCTACATTGCGCAAATGATATCACGACAAGGCCCAGAGGAATTCCTGATGCTGCTCAGAGCACTCTGGCAACTCCCAGTGCAGCTAGGTCCAATCCAGCAGATGCGCCCTTAATTTGTTTCCCAAGATCTGGGTCTTATCTGAGAATAGGTGAGAAGGACTTGGAGCAAGAGTGGGGCCATATGTCTGACAGACTTCTCATTCTCTAGTTTAAACAAGAACTATTTCCTTGTCTTAAAACAGACTATTTTCTAGGTGGAGGACCAACAAATCAGGTTTTTAGTCTTAAATAACAGATAAGTATATTTGCCTGATTTAAACAAAAATAGCATTTTTGTTTTTTTTTTTGAGACAGGATCAACTCATTTTGTCACCCAGGCTGGAGTACAGTGGCACGACCTCGGCTCACTGCAACCTCTGTCTCCCAGGCTTAAGTGATCTTCCCACCTCAACCTCTCCAATAACTGGGACCACAGGTGCATGCTACCACACCTGGCTAATTTTTTGTATTTTTAGTAAGGGTTTCCCTATGTTGCCCAGGCTGATCTTAAACTCCTGACCTCAAGTGATCCACCTGCCTCAGCATCCCAAAGTGCTGGGATTATAGGCATGAGCCACTATGCCCAGCCAGCATTTATTTTTATGTAGCACATTTTATCTTGTTCAGAAATATGTCTAACTTAGAAGTGTATGATTACACAAGACAGTGTTTGTTTTCTAATGTTTAAAGCTGTATTGTAATGAGACCTTATTGTAACCCTGACTCTCTGTCATCCCTTTTCCATTTCTTTTCTTTTTTTTTTTTTTTTTGAGATGGAGTCTCGCTCTACCACCCAGGCTGCAGTGCAATGGGGTGATCTCAGCTCACTGCAACCTCTGCCTCCCGGGTTCAAGTGATTCTCCTACTTCAGCATCCTGAGTAGCAGGGATTACAGGTGTGTGCCACCACACCCAACTAATTTGTGTATCTTTAGCAGAGACAGGTTTCACCATGTTGGCCAGGCTGGTCTCTAACTCTGACCTTGTGATCCACCCACCTTGGCCTCCGAAAGTGCTGGGATTACAGGCATGAGCCACCATACCTGGCATTCTTTTCCGTTTCTTTTCCTGCATTTATTGTTCAAAAACAGAGGACATCCTCACTGCCAACCATCAGCATTCCCAGATCTCCTGGTCAGAATGAATCACTACTTTCTCTGTATTCTCAGAGAACTATGTATCAAAATACCATCCTTTACTTCATTTTAATAACAAACTTCTCAAAGGCACACTTGCTGTGATCTCCTCCTGCTGGATCCTGGCCCAGCGCGATGGAGAAGGCCGTCTCAACAGTCACAGAAATGTCAAATCGGTTAAGTTCAGTTCTCATCCAGCCAGATTGTTTCCCCAACCCACTCCTGTATTCAGTGTTGTAGCCTCTCTTCTCTCTTCTTGAAACTCTCCTGAATACAGGAGAACCGAGGGTTTTTCTCATTTGCAGTTGACACTTCTCAGTCTGTATTTCTGGCTTTTGCCTGTCAGCAGGAGAGTCTAACTTTACCCTGTTGCTTGCTGCACACCTCTTAGTTTGTTTTGTTCACTCTTGTACCTCTGGATCCTAGAACAGTGCCTGCTATGTAATAGGAGCTCAGTAAATTTATGCTGAATGTCCCCTGCCAGCTCCTCAGGCTCCACAAGTCAGTGACCACATCTATTTCTCTTGTCTACCTAACATACTTCTTATTTATTCTGTCATATAAAGCTGTCTCTTTGTTCAGACTTCTGTCATTTCCAAGTTCTCCTTCTGCTCATTTCTAGGCAGTCGCCCACCCTTTGAGACCTGTTTGTCCCCATTGCTCGTTCCTTCCACTTGCCTTCACTCCCAGTACAAGGCCTTTGGACAAGCCCTCATTTTGTCTTTCTGGGACTGCTGACTGCAAGAGTCTTGTATCTGTTTTCCCTGGCTTCTGTGTATCCCCAGCCCTGCTTATGGAGAGCTCTGTGAAGCAATCTTTAAGGCTTTGTTTGCTTTTTATACACTTAAGAAAGGAAGCCAGGTATTCACGTAATTGATGTATTGGATACCTCCCCTCTCCACTAGAATGCTCCTGAGGACAGTGCCTGTGTCTTTAGTCTTGATCCATATAGTGCCTAGGCCAGCGCTTTACATATAGCCTGGTGCATTAACATTTTTAGGAACTTGAACTCTACCCTTTTTTACACTCTACCAGATATTATAGTTGATGCTATTTCTTGTGCCAGTTAATAAACAATTTCTTAGAAGCAGAGAGCATCTTTGATACATCTTTGTACCCCTTCACAGGGCAAGAAGTTGTAGGTAGATACAAAATACAGTTGAATTTAATTTTAAATAAAAGTAATGACTATGTTGAGTGGATAAAAATGTATACTGTTTTAGCAATACATTGATTTATGGAAAAATTGAATGTGAGTATTAGTATATATTTCATTAAGCATTCATATTAAAATGGTAATCTGTTGGCTTTTCCCATTTTAACTAGAGCTTTGTGAATATGAAGCATATCGGTGGGGCACTTGGGACATGGAAATATGTATTATTCTTATTTTCTCATGACTTGTTTTTACTTATATAAGCAGGTACTTAGAGGTTTTAGACATCACATTGTAGAATTAAATCAGTATGATTTCAATTGAGTTTTGGTATTTAATCTTTCTTTTTGAAATAGGGTAATTTTGGAGAGTACGAGTATTGTACTCAGAATCTTCTTTCCTTTTTTAGTTTTTTAAAATATACTGGTGTGCATTTTTTCCATTACTTTAAGATAGTGTAGCAAATTAAGACCATGAGCTCTGGAGCCAGAGTCTGAGACTCAGTTTGTCAATGTGATAGGACCAGTAATGATTCTTTTTCATCAGGATGTTGTGAAGACTTGAGATAATACCTGAAAAGCTCTTAGCAAAATGCCTGTCACACACTCATTCAACCCCTGGTTAGGTAATATATTATTCTTTTGTTTTAACTGGAATTTGCATAGGGAGGGAGTTGTGTATTCAGTGGGGAAAAACCTCTGAATGAAAGTCTCATGGACTTTCTGGTGTCTTCTTGTTCATGAACACCAGTGGCAATGAGTGGCTCCCTAGAACACTTCCATGTCTCGAGTAACCTCAAAACCCATAGCGACAGTAAATCACTTGTTGGCCTGAATAAGGATAGCTATAATTTAGGTTTTTTTTTTTTTTAAATGTGTTTTCATTTATTGAGGTCAGTGCATTTGTGTCGAACAATTGAAACCTGACAAGAAAAATCAAGGGTAGCCTGGGCACTGCTCAATTATTACTCTGATCAGATTTTAATTAGCACCAGATGTAAAAGGAAGTGCTATTTTTATTATCCATTACCATGCACTTGCTTACATATTTACCCTGGGGTTAGAAGTGTTTCATTAATTATTTTTGTTGGCAACTAAGACAGTATTTTGACTTCTGAATTGAAAATTGCCAACTTGTTTAAACACGAATAACCATCATAAGAAATGAACAGTGCTGCTTACCAAGTGTGAACAAATCTCTACAAACTAAAGTAATTTATGGTTAAGATAAGGTCATTAGCCTTAATTTTTATTCATAATGTCATTCCAGACTGTCATTTACAAATTATTTTTTAATCTAAATTAAAATTACTTTCTTAAATTGAGCCCTTTCAATCAGTATGAATGGTCAACATGTCTTTGCATCTCTTTTGGTATAGTATACTTTCCTGATCAACACGTTAGCAGTGCTTAATTGTATGTTTTTGGAGCAGGCTTAGAGAAGTATAAAAACTTCCATAAATAAAATGAAAAGTTTCATTTTAGTAAGCAGACTAATGAAGTATGAACCAATCTAATGACAATGGTAAATAGAAGCCTGAAAATAATCATTTTACAAAAATAATTAGATACTACAGGATTTCTATTGGTTCCAGAAGTAAACTCAGGTGACCTTGTCCTATTTATTAAGACCAATGAGCTCTGCTTGGTACGTTTCTTCCTTTGCCCCTGCTACTTCTCCGTATTTTTTTACATGCTGTCTAGAAGTTTGCAACTTTCATGCTATATATTTTTTCCTGTCTGACTTTTATGACTTCCCCCATAAAATGTATTCGTTGTCTGAGTCTCACAAATCCTAAACTACTTAATGGCTATGGCTGCATCCATTATGCTGCACTGTGTGTTTGTGTGTGTGCTCTCCCGACATCTGTGTAGATATCTTCTGAAATTTACAAAACCTTTGTAACTAATCCCATAGGTTAACCTGAGTAGGGGCAGTGTTTGTTGTTGCTAATTACGCAGTGGAAGCCTTTGGGAAATAGGCCCTTTGTTAATGATAAATTTGAGCAAGCAACTAAACATTCCTGAATAATGCTGAGAATATTACTCGCCTAGGTCTTTATGACTATGGATCTCTTGCCTGCCTCCTCTTTCTCCGTAGAAATCTGGCCACTGTGCTTGATATGCATATTAATTGCTGGATCAGGAGGAGAAGCAGGGAGCTTCCTTTGGCAACAGGGTGTAACACAAACAGCTGTGTAATGAGGTACATGTGGATTATTAGGTATGACATAATGAGTAGCATTTCTATCATGGCATTATATATCTGTCAGGGTTTTTGGTCAGGCTTTTTCCTTCCTAGGGTTTAAAAACCTGCTCATGTATTTCAGTGGTTATCACTAAAAATGGCCAGAAATCCCACTGCTACCAATCAGTTATGCTACCTCTAAATATCAGCCTCTGATTGATAGCTTGTTAAAGTGAGTTTCAAAACCAAGGGGAACTCTCTTTAGAGGAGGTATGTATTTGATTTAGGGTATATTGATTTGCATAATTTAGCAAATAAAGTACTATATAGTTAAAGGTCTGGAGAGATTTACTTTTACCTAACTTAAAAAAAATAATATATTGTGGCCTAGATTAGTCACATAAGAGCCACCCCGTAAAAAGGAAACAGTGCAGGTAGAAGTTAATCAAGAGAACACAATAGCCACACCTTGAGAAACCTTTCACCTGTGGCTTAGTTATTACTATCAGGTTACCCAAAAGAAAGAAGGGTTATATAGAGAAATAAAAAAGATTTATAACATGTATCCCCAAAAGACACCTGAAAAATAAGAGAATAGGATAAATGTAATTGCCAGAGATCCTTTTACAGTTATAAATCAATGTAGACAATTTTCTAGAGCAGTAATACCTCATGTAAGAAAGCCCTTTTCCAATATGTATTTTCTGCTTGTTTTAAATCACATATGCGACTTTAGGTCTAGATTTGTACCTTTAAACAGTCCAGAAAGATAAGAGTTTCTGCAGATATTATTCTATTGATTGCTTCATTCAAAAGATTATAAATTACTTCATCTGTTTTAGTGGAAGAGAAAGTCTTACATAGGTACATAAATATCTATATGTTAATATTATGATTAGTATCTCTTATCTACACATTGACCTATTCCTTATGTTTCTCTGTAGCTTCTTGCCAAGACATTTTTTTTCTCTCTCTTGATAAGCCAGTAACCTCCCTTTTGAAACTGTGTGATGTTTCTCTTTTTGTTTTGGTTACTAGGAGGCTCAGCTGGCTTTCATGTTGAGTTGCCACACAGCCTTTCCTGTTCATTGTCACAGACCCAGCAGCACCTAGCACATAGTGATGATACAAATGCTCAGCAAATAGACACTAAATCAGCAAATGTGTGACTTGAAATAGTTTTTCATTATAACTGATTTCCTGTCCACTTTATGTCTGGCTTTTTTGTTTTTAAGCTATATAAGGTGTAATGATTTCATTCTGTCTGATTCTGATTTGTGAAACACATCAAATCATTTCATCAAGGAGCCAGGGTATAGTATAACCTGAAAGGAATATGCCTCTGTTTTATACACTGTGACAACACAGTTTGGATGTTCCTGTGAGAGAGAGAGAGAGAGAGAGAGAAAATAAACATTTTAAAGGCAGCTAAATGGACTAAGAATAAAGCATTTCTGTAGGGACTTCAAATCAGAGAGTCCTGATACATAAAATTACAGGTATTGGACTTCATAGAAAGCTAATGAAATGTTTCTCCCCAAATTCTGTCAGATATCCCTATTGAACTGGTCATTTTCATTTGTTTTATATTTAATGAAACCAGAGGGAGAAACAGCAGGAATAGAAGGGTCTGTTTTGAAACTCTAAACAAGCCACCTGATGATTTTGTTTATCACTTGAACAGCTCTGGGTTCTTGTTTTGAAAATACAGATGTGTAAAAGTTTACATATTTCCATTCTAAGTATAATATACTCTATTTTGCTCTCAAGAATATAGTTCTTGACCGGGCACAATGGCTCACTCCTGTAATCCCAGCACTTTGGGAGGCTGAGGTGGGTGGATTACCTGAGGTCAGGAGTTCAAGACCAGCCTGGCCAACACTGTGAAACCCCATCTCTACTAAAAACACAAAAAATTAGCTGGGCGTGGTGGCGGGTGCCTGTAATCCCAGCTACTGGGGAGGCTGAGGCAGGAGAATTGCTTGAACTTGGGAGGCGGAGGTTGCAGTGAGCCGAGATCGCGCCATTACGCTCCAGCCTGAGCAACAAGAGCGAGACTCTGTCTCAAAAAAAAAAAAAAAAAAAAAAAATATATATATATATATATATATATATTTCTTTAAAAACTCTCAAGCCACCTTGGTATCTTCCATCTCATGTTTTATAGATGTTCAAACTGTACCATTTCAAACAGGTGCCATGCTGTGAAAAACATGAACACAGTTTGAAATTCACTCTTGTAGAATATTTTGACATTAGCATTTTTAAAGGATCTGGGAAGTGTTGATATTCATTAACAACATCTCATTGCTCCAGAAACAGTTCAGCCTGGGTATTTTGAGGCTGAAGTCATGTCATCTCAGGTAGAACAACCCAAAGGGCTTGCATTTTGGGGTAGTTCTCGTGAGAAATATGTAATCAGATTGTGGATACCCTAGACAAATCTTCTGTCTTAAGATGTATAACTCTTATGCAGGGTAAGAATGTTGCTGACATAGTCCTTGAACAGCCTTCAAAATTATACTGGCTTTTCAGGCTCTGTTCCCCTTTAGCAATGCAGCAGATTGAAATAACTTCTGAAGCACTTTGAAAATATTGTGCTACTGAAAGCCTTAGAATCTCTTGACATTTTTCTCCCAGGATCCTCACCAGATCCTTTGACGTGGACAGTGGTGGCATTTTGTTTCTCTTGAGTTTCTTGAAAAGTTAATATAAACCACCATTCTCTCCCAAAACCTTTTGCAGTTTTCTGTGCTACATTTTTACAGGACATTACTGAACACTACAAACCATCTGCCGTTTCACACTTTGCTAGCTGAGGTCATTGATACTGATAGCTGGGTAAGTGTGAAGTATGTGAAATGATTAGCCATCTCACAAGGGTGGGGTTGCACCAGTACCTGTTTGAAAAGCTCTTGTATGTTAATCCACAAAGACAAATTAATTATTAACATTTAATATCGTATAACTTACAGGGAGAAAAAAGGATTGTTTATTCACTGTGCTACTGTGACACCTTTGTTCAACAGGGAGCGTGTTACAAATGCCACAAGTAGTAACTTGAGGATACATCCTTTAACAGCTTATTAGTAGTCATTTCCCAGTCAAGTAAACATCTTAGCCCAGAAGTTTATTTAGTAAAGCACAGTCATATTGTGGAAGCAGGAAGTAACCTCACATTGCACAAACACTGTCTTAACAGTGGGACAGAAACTTTTCTAATGACAGTGATTTTTATGTAAATTGTATAGGCCTTGAATGGTAGGAACCTAGACAGTTATGAGTCAACATAATTGTCCTTTCCCTTAGAATGGCCCTTAATTAGTCATTCATTTATGTTGTCTTAGATCTTCGGGGCTTCTTCTTGCCTCTGGCAGGTCAGCCAGCATCATTCTGGAACATGGTGGCCTCTTGCTAAAAATATTTAACAAGATTGAGGTGGTGTTTCCTGTATTAGCCAATATTTGATACCAACAGGCCTGACATATTTTAACAAAGTTAGTGGCCTAAAGATACACCCTTCAACAGGATAAAGCCATCCCAGGATGCTATAGGTGGGTGAATTGCAATTAAACCATTCCTCGTTCGTAATGCAGAGATGCATGGTTGCATGACAGCACCTCCCTGTATTGTATTAGTCATGCCTGGAGGAAAACTCAACAAGGGTTTCTGATCCTCTGGGAAATTTTTACATACTAGATTTGAACTCAGACTGTTTGAAATCCTTGAAAACTCCATTGTGGCTGTTCAGTGCTGATGACCATTTCTTAAAATGGAAAACAATCTGTAAAATATTATTGATTACTTGGTATACTGAAAGGTGACAAAGGCGTGGGTGCTTTGGCAAGGGATGCAAACTTTCATGGCTAATGCAGCCAGGCAGGTACCTAAGTGAGAAAATCAGACCTGGTGTACAAACTGGGTGTCATCCACTCCAGCAGAATATTTCTGTGTAAGAAGAATGTGGAGCCAGTGGTGTCTGATCTTCCAAGTTTTCAAGAGAAGGTAGAAACATGTACTTTATTTGAAATCTCTGGGTTTCTAAATATTGGTTCAGATGACTCTGAAACATTGTACTGGCTAAAACTCAAGTGTACAGGGCCGAAATTGATTCACAGGCCATCAGTTTACAATCTGTCTTTTATGGAGATCTGTGTCAAAAGCATGATAGTCATGTATTTGCTATGTGGATGTTAAAGTCAAATGAGGCCAGGCATGGTGGCTCATGCCTGTAATCCCAGCACTTTGGGAGGCCGAGAAAGGCGGATCACGAGGTCAGGAGATCAAGACCATCCTTGATAACATGGTGGAACCCCATCTCTACTAAAAATGCAAAAATTCGCTGGGCGTGGTGGCACATGCCTGTAATCCCAGCTACTCAGAAGGCTGAGGCAGGAGAATCACTTGAACCCGGGAGGCAGAGGTTGCAGTGAGCCGAGATCACACCATTTGCACTCCAGCTTGGGCAACAAGAGCGAAACTCCATCTCAAAAAAAAAAAAAAAAAAGTCAAGTGAAAATCCAATTGTTAATGAATTAGAATATCGGATCATAACACGTTCTAGAGCTGGAAGAATGTGTCATGGTTTGGCATCTGTTCCACACCAAATTGTAGAGTGTTAGGCTACCTGTATTTTCAGATTCCTTCTGCTTTGAGAATTAAATCTGTTGTAGTCACATTCTGACTTTGGGCATAGTTCTATTTGCCTCCCCAGTGAGCAGACACCTGGCTCTTCTTGGTGTGTATATGAAAAGTAGAATAAGTGGAATTCATTAGAAGCTGGCTGCTATCATGTTTAGGGAATTCAAGAATGATATCAACAAGGAGAATGAATAAAAGAAATATTTAAAGACCCAAACTCGACTAAGATGAGTAGACTCAGACTGAAAAAAAAAAAAAAAAAATCAGACCTGGAAGCAATGGGGAATGATGTGGCTTTTTAGAGTCAAGATTTGGGTCGAATAGAGTGTAAGTTTCAGAGGCAAAGTTTCAACCAATGTCAGCAGTACAAAGGCTACAACTTCCAACATCAGATCTCCATCAGTAACAACATCTTGGAAGAGGGCAGAGTTGTTTGCAGAAAAACGGTGGCTGGGGTCCCTGGAATGAGTGAGAGCAACCCCCGGAGGTAAGGTATAGGTGAATGAAGAGTTCAAGCAGGTGCTGGGGGGAGGGAGACTGGGGGCTCCATTTACAGTGTTGAGATTCCTGCAGGGGCTAAGAATATCAAAGGTTTGTTCAAATATCCTTCAGCCTTTTCATCAGCTTGACATTTGCATCCCTTGGTCCTACCAGCTTTATTTCAACAGTGAGTACACTCAGATGACTGAGCCAGCTCACGTTACTGATCTCTATCTGTTTGTCATTTTAGCTCTCTTACCTCCCACATGAGTTGTACCTTTTTGGTGCAAATAAGCTGCCAGAGCTGGCTTGGCTTGATCTCTGTGCTGCAGATGTCTCTAATTAACTTGATTGAGACAGGTCCATGGGATCCTGTTGCACAGTCTGACAAGTCCCACTGTCCTGGGAGGCACTATCCCATCACCTGAAGCATGCCTTTTGCTAATGTCCTTTGGGCAAAGTTTATTAATGACTAACGTCTTCAAGTACCCATAGTTTTAATATGAAAGCTGTGGAGTGATGGTTGCTAATTTGCAGCCAGGAGTATAAGAATTATCTCAAGTTCTCATTTAAATTCTGAGTAGAAATCTCCAGAGACCTTTACTAACAACTTCTAGTGTTTTTAACATCCAAAGTGTTACAATTTTTATCATCACTAATACTATTAACATTATTATTTGCAGTAGCTGAGAGAAACACGGTCTTGACTCACTGCAAGTATAGACGCTTACGATAAAAATATTTGATGATGCCATCGTAACCTAGTGACAAAACATGTAATAAAACAAGTGGTTGGAAGTACTGGTTTGACTAGTTGTGAGATCTGCTAGATGTCTAATTACTGTAGGTTAAATTAGCCCCCAAGCATTGTAGAGAATGGATTTGTCTTTATTTCCTTTAATATCCACATTTACTCTTGTTTTTCTGGAATAATAAATTATTCAGTCAAACTTTATATTTTGTGTGTATGGCTTTGTGCATGTGTTTTCTGTGAATATCTATAGCTTTTCAGAACTTGTGTATATTACTGCAGACTTAAGGCTATTTGCACTCTTTGAAACAATATAGCAGTTATTTCTAAAACATATGGACATGGATATAACTTATTAAATGTTAAAAGAAACAATAGATAAATCTTCAGCTACATGTAAGAACTACTACATATGTAATATCACTGTCTTTATTATCCCCTATAGCTACAACACCAAGCTATGAAGGAGAATACTGTATTCTTTGATGTTTAAATTCTTTTTTCATTAGTTACCATTCACATGTGGATGGATCACCAAATACATCTATTCAGCTGTTGTAAATAATCACAATCCATGGTCCAGCCATCACTAAGCAACATGGCCTTGCCCTACCCATAATTTACAAGTGGATTCACCTATTAGTAGAAGTAGTTCATTATCGGTTATCCAGGCTACATTATTCAGTTGGAGGATTAATGTTTCTATCATCAACTGACTAGCATGAATTTGTAGACCATGTGCCCCAAAATGAAGGATAAAGACAAGATAGTGACATGATCCTTATCAATGCCAAGGAATATAAAATGTTACTGGGACCATGTCTCAGATTTAGAAAAAATAATCTCTGTAACTGCACACTTTAAGTGTAATAATATCCTCAGTCCTGTGCAGTCTCAGAAAGGGAAGAGATCTTGGTGGCCTATGAAGGTAATGAAAGCTTAACAGAACTTAACCACTGAAGAAAGCCCAGTGGAGGAGTGAGGGAATTGGAGGCAAAAAGGGGGAATCAACAGAGGCCTGAAGGTAGGAGTTTGCACAGCAGGTGAGAAGACCAGGTTACAGAAGAGTCCTGGGAATTGAGGCTGGATAGGTTCCATGCTACCAAAATATGGGGAGTGCGAAGGACCAAGCACAAATTAGAATTGATTTTACAGAATAGGGAGTCACTGGGGTTCCTAACCTGGGAAAGCCTGATGAATTGGGAGGCGATAAGGAGACAAGTGAGACCAGCTAGAAGGTAATTATACTAATTGCATGAGTGACAATAGTATTGCATGAGCCTGTGGTATTAAAATGGGTTCTGAGAGATCTGAGAAGGATATCAAGAAAGAAATCATCAGAACTTAGTAGATGGGTTTTTCTTGAAGAAAAAAGATAAAAAAGACATCTTACTCCTGATTTCATGTATTTTTATTTTTAATTTTTTTTAGAGATAAGGTCTTGCTATATTGCCTAGGCTGGTCTCGAACTCCTGGGCTCAAGTGATTCTCCTGCCTCCGCCTTGTCCTGATTTCATTTCATCATTCTTGTGGACATGTCCACCACAAAGTACAGAATAGAGAAGTGAAATTTCAAAAAGTTTAGTTTATCCATCATCAGCAATGTTAATCTTTAAAATATTATAGGGGAGAAGAATTTATGAATTGTTGAAGGAGTGCCGAAATTGAGAATTGATATAGAATTTAGAGGCACATTTTAAAATTCCCATCTATGCATCATTAGGAGAAAACTTCAGCAACTGACTGATTCTATCAGCTTCTCTGTTTAGTCCTCCAATTTTAATCAAATAAGAGTGACACAGACATTAATGGTTTCACTGCTATTATACCATTCTCTCTGGTCAAGTCTCAATGCTGCCATGCATATGATAATTGGAGATTAGTCATTTCCTTGGGTATACTTCATCATCCTCAGAAGCCGTATAATGACAATTGGGTGTCATTTGCTTTGGGTCCAGCTTGGAGGCTTAAAATAGCATCTCTGGCTATTCAGATAAGCCCTATCAGGATCTGAGTGCTGTATGGTAGCCCCAGAAGCAGCAAGTTAGTGTTCCCAGGACCCTCACTGTTGCCATTTTTTGGGACTAAAAGCAGATGGCAAGAGAATGCCAGATTTGGCACTTACAGGGTTATTACAGCAAAGGAGCGGCTCTCCAGCTGTAGGTGTGCATGTGAGTTTCAGAGCCCCTCCTAATGAATTTTAGACTGAGAATCTCATTCTCCTGGAACTATCACTTGAGAATCAGAGTAATTATTTCCTATTGCCCTTTGTGGAATACAGTTATAATTGCATTACTGTTAACGGTGTTCGCATTAACACTTAATTGTTAATGTCCTCCTAATTTGGAGGAAATCATCACCTCTTCATATTTCATTGCTAGAAAGAGTTGTTAAAGAGAATAATTTGAAGCTTCCAAATGGAGAAACAAGAAATGATGCTAGAATTCAGAGGTGGAATTTGTGGGATGACTTCTCTTTCTGGTATTTGTGTGTGCATGTTTGTTTTCTTTTAAGGTATTAAACGTCTACTTCCTTTTGAGATTAAGCCACAATGCACAGTCATTCACTGGAAAGTAACAGGGATTCTTGTGATGTGGAAACAGCTCTTGGGTGCGTGGTAAAAAAAAAAATAAAGGGGGGGCAGTAACTTCTCTCATAGTTGACATCCTGTTTGAGTGTTGAAAGACACATTAACAGGAAAAGAAAGACACCACTGTGGCAAGGTCAGCCAGAAGGTGGTGGGCTACAGGCCTTGACTTTCAGATGATTGTTAACTTCTTCCTTTACAATGTACTGAACTGCCTGTTGTTAACAACCAAGCCATTCCTTGGCTTAGCTCTGCAGCAGGAAACTGAAATATTTTGAGAAGTCTTTATTCAGGCTTGCAAAAAAAAAAAAAAAAAAGAAAGAGGAAATACCAAAATTATATCAATCTTTGAATCTATTAAGGGGAATATTGTTTAGGGCATTTGAGGATCTATTTTCTTTTGAATGTAGGATGGGCAAGTCTGTACCACTGGTTTGATACTTTCTTAGGGGCCTGAAAGTGTAACTGCAGTTGAGGAGCGCAGGGAACAGCTTCATGGATACTGGGCCGGGGTAGTCACATGGGACCCAGTGTTCAAAAGGGCCTAGTGTTTGGTTGAATGTTGTGCTGCTACTGTCTTGAAATTCTTAATAATGTTTTAACAAGGGGCCCCACATTTTTATTTTGCACTGGATCCTGCAAATTCAGAATGCTAAGCACTTAGTTGGTCCTGCTAAACATTCATTGGTGGTTGTGGCAGAATGTGGTTTAAATTTTACCAGGTGTGCTAGAATCTATATTCTCCTCCATCACCCATAAGTAATTAAATTCTGTGCTCCTATCAACACATAAACTGGTTTGACAACAACATTTCAGACTTGTTCTTTTTAAAAAATGTCATTTAGTGAAGCAGCTGTATTTCCTTAATGCTTACATGATGCCAAATAACCTGTATGGCCTATTTTTTTTTTTTCCTTTTCAATTGTTTATTTCTACATCACATGTAGCTGATGGGTCCTTGTTAAGAAAACACAAAGAATTAATTAATGAGTTTAATTTCATGAGTTTTAATGTAAGCTTTCAACCAAAAGAACTGTGAAAGCTGGTAGAGTGCCAACATTGGTGAGGTTTTAACTCTTGCACACCCAGGAACACATTCCTTAATTTCTAAGGGTGTGATTCTTTAGTCCTGGAAGATTTCAAAAGCACCTCCAGGCTAGGAGTGCCTCCTTGAAAGGACAGTCACCTGGCACCATTCAGTTCAGAATGGACCTTTCAATGATTCCTGCTAGCAGAGCTTCATTTCTTATCAAGTTATGCACTGTCAAGTGAGGAACTGCACCATTCGTTTTATTTTGCTCTGTGACTCATGAGCTTTATTTCTCATAAACACCCTTCCCTTCCAAGCACAATCTAAAAATTTCTGTCATTAAAAGCAATTTTGTTTTTCCTGCCTAAGGGTGACTATTTTCAAGAAAATATGTGCATTTTGACAATGTGAGTCTTGCCTATTTAAAGCTACAAGTATAATTTCTTTTTTATTGGGTGATAAACTTTCCTTCTGACAAAACAAAGGAAAGTCAAGATTTCTTCCCATTTTAAAAATTGTGATTTTGCATTTCTTCACAGCATGTTTTAAAGCACATTTTGCATAACTCTGCTTTTAAAAAGAATGGTATATGGCTTGTATGCTATCCGTTCTACCAAGATGTCAGTGATATTGAGCATTAAATGAAGTGTGATCATGAAAATAGAACAAAATGCTATGTCATAATTGAAAGTTTGGCTGTAAATGTTTCATTCTTATAGCTATAATATGATTATGAATTTCCCATGAAAAACCCTAAGCCTGATTTTGATGTCCACATGTATGTAGCCTATGTTTGTTACCTCTTTCTGATGATTTTTGATTTGCTGTTCAAAGGAAAGGACCTTGGACAGTGGGTCACTGGTCTCTTTCCTGCTTCTGCCTGGGAAAGACAGCGTGGTAACATTTCCATGCCCTGCCTCTGGGTCCGCTGCCATTAGCCCTCAGAGCTGGCTTTTCCTGCTGACTCTGACTCTTACATTTTACTTCTAGGTCAATAAAGCCCAAAGGTAAAGCTGCCTGATGAACAGGCTCTGAGACCGGATTTCTCACACTTTGGTTATCCACGTGCCACCTTCACAACTTTTGCCATGTGCACATATCACCTATGTCAGAATTTGCTTAATATTTTTCTTTCAAATAGACACTATTTTTTTTACCTAACTTTTTCATGGAAACTTTATAGCCTTTTTCCAAATGTCCCTTTGCTATGAATGTACATATTATTGTCATAAGCCAACAAGCCTCAGATCCAGAAGCCTGCTCTTTCTCTCTATTGAAAGGAGAGATTAGCCAGTGCTAGAGAGGTGTTAAAGACCTATTAGCACTATAGTGAGACTTTTTTTCTTGACTGCTTGAGAGAAGATTCATAGAGTTACTTTTCTCATTACATCATTCATTGTTTGTTAATGCCATATCCACATATCACCTGTAGTTCTCCTCACACTGCTAAAGGTCTAGGTATTCACTTTGAAAGTACTGCCCTAAGTGATGAGATTTGATAGATGCTGAGATGGCCCCTCCACTTGGCATGTTGTCTAAAATTCCACCATTACAATCATTCCTTTAGATTTATATTTCGATTTTGTTCAGTAATTACCTATTTAAATGTAAATTACTGTGTAACCTCTTAGTAATCTTCTAAAGATTGGTTTTCCTTATTATTGAGACTAAGGCTCCATCAATGAAGATAGGCTTGAAATCTGAGCTGTGGAAGAATAAAAGAAATACTTAAGACAAACCTAACGCTCTTCCCAATTAATTTAGGATTGTTATCTCTTCTTCGGTATTTCTCTTAGCCTAGTATAGCGCCTTCCCTTTGCCCCAGCTCCAGCTATCACACTTTCCACAACATTGGAGTCAAATGCCAGTGCTTCTGGAGCCCTTCCCTGATGGCCCACCCCAAACGCTCAAGCCTTTGTG
This sequence comes from Pan troglodytes, assembly GCF_028858775.2. Taxonomy (NCBI): domain Eukaryota; kingdom Metazoa; phylum Chordata; class Mammalia; order Primates; family Hominidae; genus Pan; species Pan troglodytes. The sequence goes on along the minus strand of NC_072402.2, from coordinate 105,188,587 downwards.
CATCTCACCTACCAGACTCACCACACTAACTTACAGACTAGGGATTTGTGAGCTTGCCTTATCTCCTCTTGTAGACACCGAGTGAGTGGTGTACAAACAGGAGATCTGACTTCATTAACTGTGACAGAAAGTGAGAAAGGCAAGTGTCTCAAAGCAAACTTCTCTAAGTCGATCTCGCAAGAACATTCCTCATGCCGCACAGCTGGGAAGGGTAGCATTCCATTCACCCAGATTTGGCCCCGTGACATCAGCCTTGTTTTCCTGTGCATGAATCATTAAAACAGGCAGACACTGAGACTTGCTGAGGTGTGGGAGTGGAGAAGGGAATCTGGGAGAGAGAAACCTTTTCCAGCATTTCAGCTCTGGTGCCCGGCTCTGCTTGAGCTATCTTTCTCCAAGCCTAGCTGACTGGGCAGGGAGGATGAAGTATTATCTCTGCAAAGCATAGCAATGACTCAGCATTTAATACCTGCACCTTTGACACATTATGGCTTAACATGACTCATGAGCCGTCTATTGTCTCTAAATCCACAGTGGAACTTTGGTATCATGACAGAAGCTTTGGCAGTGCAGGGGCAGACTCTTTCAGCAAAGGGCTGCATCTCTAAATAACTCGAGCACCGTCTTTGGAATCAAGGTGTAATGAAAAGTGCTTTGGAGTCACAAGCACCTGCGGTTGGGTCCTAGCTCTGTGCTTAGTAGCAAGGTGACTTGATGTAAGTTAGTCTGCCTCCTCCTGCTCCCGACTTTCTCCTGTGAGTGAGAGCTGAAAATGAGATACCCGGTCTTGATTTCACAGTGTGGCTGGGTGTAGTGGGCAAGGCAGGTGGTTGCAGAGCACACCACACATGTCTGGTACCAGTAGCCGTGAACCTGAGTTCATTCCCTTTTTCTTTGTTTTTCAGTGAGGATCTCAGGCTCTATCCTGCTTGGATTGTGTGTGTATCTTTGTGAGGGGCCTTTTTCTCCCCTCGTGATATACTAAGACACCATGGCAGTACATTTAAAATGAGGGAACATCTCTGCAAGCAATCTGGACTAGCCAGAGATTGAACAAAGACTGTCACCATGATTGTATCCCTACATTTCTTACGCTGCTGTGATGGATTTGCATGAGAATAAAACCTCTGATAGTTGTTTAACTACCTATTTATTTGATTTTCAATTATGTTGGACTTAAGTTCTCAGAAGCTAACTGTCATCACTCCATGATCACCATGTCAGCTTTGCTGTCATATTGGCTCATGCTTTAAGAGGCAAAGCCACATTTACGTGGCGTCTTTGGAGTAAAGCGGTAAAACCTTGGTGTTCTGCCATGTTATGAGCTGTCCAAGACTCATTTTTAGGACTCACCTGTCCATATTAACTCTTCTAATGTTCTGCATAAGTTGTGACAGAACAAGATCTAGGAAACAGGGAGAAATGACTTTGGGTTGTCATGTTAGGTAACTGTCACCCATTATCTTTAGAGGCTTAAAATGTTGATGTTCACTCTTTCCGGTATGCAAGAAAAGATGGCCTTCGCAGGGCCTTGGAAAGAAGTGAAGGTGAAATCTGGTGTAATGTAAGTCATAAATTGGGTCACACTTGAAAATGAAAAGCTTTGCTGTCGCTGTTGGTAACCATTGGCCTAAGGAAAAGCAGTGGTTCAGAAACTTCCCTTGAATTGTTTTTCTTAAAAAAAAAAAAAAAAAGCCTCACACAGAATGGAAAGTTTGGGTCACAGGTGTAAACCCTTAGGCCGTGCTTCCTCGGTGAGCTCAGTGCTGGTCTCAAGGACAAAAAAGAGAGAGAAAAAAGGAGTTTTGCATTAAAAACAGATTTACCTCTCCAGGCAGAGGGATGGCTGCGAACATAGTCTCTGTCAGGACGCGGAGTGAGGAGGGAGAGTTGGAAACAGTAGTTGTGGACTTGGGGTGTTTATTTTCCCCTCTCCTCTTTCCTGGCGTGATGAATTTTGCTTATAGATTTGGTTTTGCTTCAGAATTCTTTCTGTGTGATAAGTGAGGGTTAGCTATTTGGGGACTGGTAGTTAACTTGAGCCTATGGGCAACTCCCCTCTTGCCTGGGATTGTATTTGTAACATTTTCCTCTGTAGGTTTAACTAAACTGTCAGGACAGCAGAGAGCTGAGTTATTGGACTTCACTGTAGAAAGCTCAGGCAGGAAATGAAACTGTTCACCTTAGAGAAGGAGCAGTGCAGCAGAGAAGGAGAAGGTCTGGGCTCAGAATCCTCTGTGATGTTTTGTTTCTCCGGAAAATTAAGTGCAGAATTTCTCCCCTTTGCTCCCCGAGGATGTACACAACAATCGATTTTGAAGCAGCAGCATCACCTCCATGTCTCACCCCACCTTTGCTAAAGTACAATCTTGCTGTCTTTCATTTATTCTGGGGCTGGGGCAGGGGCAGGTGTGATGCTTGTCATCTTCATCAGAAGGTATCCCTGGGCCTGGGTTGTGACAAGGGTAATGAAGATTGGAGGGATATTCTGAGACACATACCCCTGGAGGACAGGAGAGTGGACCAAAGCTTCCTTTTGGTGCTAAATTGCTGAAGTGCTGCTGGCCCCAGGGCTGAATTCTAGCCAGCCCAGACTCCAGAGGTTACGAGGTTAGGGGCAGGGTGTGCCTCAATTATTTCCCTGCCTCTTTTTGAATCCCATGAAATTCCTACTGTCCCCTCACTGTAGTCATTGCTTCTGGTTTAAAGATTCAAAGTAAAACTTCCCAAAAGCTCTCCTGGGCTTTGAAATTATTTTCTTAATGCTTTTAACCCACTTCCCATGCTGCTGTCATATAGAGTAAACTGTTATCTAATATGAGGCACTTGATGCCACACGGAACATTCTCCCAGTTAGGTACTTAGATGCAGCTCGGTGAGTGTGACTTCGTGCCTTTGGAGTCAACATTAGAAACTTCAAATTGTCCTCACTCACAAGGAACCAAAGTGCATACTGCATTTGATGGAAAAAGAGGATATGGAAGCATATGGAAAAATACAGAAAAGCTCACTCACTCTTAATGAATTTTAAAGTGATTATAAGAAAATTCTTATAGCTAGAGCATCCCTGAGTTAATTCAAGCAAGTTTTATTTTGTGCCCTGAATTTACATTATCAGAATTCTTATAATTCCTCTTTATTTACTCTCTAAATTGTTTAGATCAATTGTTTTTACCAAGTATCACAATTTCTTACTGAATCCGAGTGTTTTATAAATTATATATACACATACACAATATGTACCTATGTCTCTAGTTTTTATTGGAAAAATATTGGAAGACAGTCCTGAAAATATCAGGTGTAGTAGTTTGGCTCTTTAATTCTAATGCTATCTTTCTGATTATAAAATAAATGTATTATTGAGGAAAATCAGAAATATATATATTTTAAAGTACACTGATGAAAGTGAACTTTATTTATAATGCCACCATCCAGAATATGTTATATATAAAGTATGAAATATATGTGTGTGAATTTGTTAACATGATTAAAATTATTCTATATATTTTATTGTAATCTGCTTTTTTATTTAGTGATATGATATTTATTTTACTGGAAAAATGATCAAACTGAATTACCTCAAAATCTTTGGAGAATGGTTGTGGTTAGATTTTAGAGCAAAAATAAAAGTAGATTAACTTTGAATTAAAGACTATAGAACTGGAGCTGCCCTTGCCTCTCTATCTAATCTCAGCTACTCCATCCCCCGCTTCATAGATGAGGAAACTGAACCCTGGAGAGTGTATGACATATTCAGCATCAGGATGGATGCCAGTGACTGAATGGGGACTAGAACCCACGTCTCCTGCCCACTAGCAAGCTGTGTTTTCTTTCCAGCACAAATCACTGTGTGGTATTTCTCCTTATTCCCATGAATGAATTTCAGATTCATAAACCTTTGAATCTTAGCACAAAGAAAAAGGTGTGAACCATTCATACAATGGATTTGGGAGTGTCAGGAAGAAGAGAACCAAACTTGGTTTAGCTGAGGCCACTGAGTTGCTTATTAAACAGATGTGATGCTTTTCCATTTTAGGGAACAGGCATTCTGAGTAGCACTGTCCCACATAGCAGGGTGCAGCTTTACATTTTGCCAGGTGTTTTCATCTCTAATCTTATGTTTTGTTCATCGCAAAGTCTCTGGGAGATTGGTAGGGTTAGTGTTTCCATTGGACTAGTGACTTAATTCTGGGAATGAAAGAACATATTAGCTCTACAAGGGCCATGCTGTGTGTGATGCTTTAGGTCTAACTCATAGTGTGGACCCATAGCCGTTTACCATGGAACTTTCTGCACTGTGGTGTTTATTCTGGAGAAAAGTTTCTATTTAACATGAGGCTATCAGTTCAGCAATACAGCATTTGTCCTGTTTGTTCATTTGTTGTTGACATCAAATAAAAGTCACAATCCAGAAGCTATTTATATAAACAAAAGATGATCTTTGATTTTCTCTTTTTTGCTCATCTCTTCCCTTTTCTTTCCTTTCTTTCTTGCTGATTCTTTTCTTCAGCAAACCTCCTCCCCAGCACACTCTATCCTGCTTAGCTTTTCTGATCTTTCTCAGTTCTTCACTCTTTGCAGTGAAGATGACAACTTCATGCAGTTTTAGGACCTTGGCATTTTTGCGTGGGGTGTGTGTGTCTGTCCGTCTGCATCCTGGCATTTTCTGGATTTCTACAGTGATCCTAGGGTCTAACCACACATGCTGCAAAAAGAACATTCTGAAGAGTTGCAGGAAATAATTGATGAAGAGGTTGCTCTGTGCAGGGCACAATGGAATTTAGTTAATGTGTAGCCTGAAGCAGAAAGTGCCTGGCTGCTTTCAGGGCCCTTTGAAAACATGTACAAGTATTTGGTGAGAACTTCATAATTCAGTTAAGCTGTCTTTGATTCCAAAGATATCCCTAGAGCCAGTGAATAAATTACAGATGCTTTTTTTTTAAAAAAATTTACTCTATGCCTATATTAAATAATTGATTCTTTATGAACCAACATGACTAAATAGGTTAATCAAGTTATTGCTGGATTTGCTTAATTTTCCTCACTTTTAAAAATAATGCCTTGTTTAAAGAGGTAATAACAGGATCTTTTGTTATTCTCACATAAAATTAACACTTTTGACCTACAGAAACAATGCTGCATCTATAAGCTGATCTAGGTTCATTTAGTTGAGTGCTGGTTTTCCCCTCTTCTCTCTTGCTTAGATCACAGTCTTTCTCCCCTGTCCTCTCTTGCCTCAATTACAACCTGTAGAAAAGGTCTTTTTTCCCCCCTCTATATTTAATGTCTGACACATTGGGCCTCTCTTTAGGGGTATATCGGCTGGATTCCCAAAGATGCTGTTTGGGGCTTGAACTCAGTGACTTACTAAGTGGTACCTTGCTGCCCTTAAAGAATTCTACTGAATAGCTTTCTCTCTACCGTTAGGCAAGTTCTGTCTCTATGTGTATATTCTCTGTCCTTGCTTCATCTGAAAACTGCTTAGATGTTGTGATTATGGATATTTTAACACATGCTTTTACTGTAGTCTCTCTATTTTAGGAAAATCTTTATCTTTGTTCTTTTGCTTTTTTATTTTTAAGTTTCAAGGTCTCCGGGAACCTGGGAATTAGAAGAGATAGGAGGGGTCATCATCTAGTCTGATTCCTACCTCTTTTACTTAAATGTGCATGTGGTCAGAATTTGAAATTTCCCTACTCTGAAAACACAAAGAAATACAGGGCAAGTTTCAGAGATGCTGGACTGTTGTGCCTGAGACTGTGATTGTTCTCTCTGGTTTTGATAGCTACACCCACCGTATTTGCATGATAGATGTGGAATGAATATCGTGTCCTTTTGTTTTTCTCATTGAATATCCTAGGATATTCTTCTAAAGGGGAGGGGTGCTAATAACAATCTTATTTTCCCTTGTTTTAATGACGTAGGCATATTCCTCTAGCAGTCATAGATGCCCATGCAAAGACACAGCTTTCCTTAGGGAATTTGAAATTGATTAGCATCTCTGATGAACCTTTAAGGTTTATGATAACGTTGGTACCATTTATCTTCTCCCTCTCTTCTGTTTTTTGGTTAAGATATCAGAAGTAGGTCAGTTATAGTGAAAGCTACTTTCAGGGGGTTTTTTTTCTCACATTTTAAATTACAAAAGATCTTAGTTTGCTCAAATTTATTTTTTACCAAAAAAGTGAAGAAACAGCTGATACCTTCTCTTAAGAAGGAGGCTTTACTCCCTCAAGTTTTCGATAAATCAGCTACACTGATATGCTTGCTGTGTGACAGACTGCAACTGAGCCTCATTATTCATACATGTCTGTGTGATGTTACTGAATCAATTTGTGCTGTATCCATTTTGCACTCATGGATAGTTCACGGTCCCTTATGAGCAGAAATAGTCAGCAGGCAATAATAGAAGACATGGAGCAGAAATGGTTAGGGCCCATAATCCTTTGCTCCATGGTACTAGATCCATGTCTTAAATTCATTTTTAGCGTCTTAAAAAAAAAATTCTCGTCTCATCAATATGAGGATGGCATCAGCAAAATCAAAAAGGAGATACTTTCCAAGCCTTTACATATGTTCTGCTTTTATTCCAATACAGATTGTTAAATGAGGGCACAGAAAAGGTCCCTACCTCTTGATTAGCAGAGTAGGCCATTCCTGCATGGAATTCCTTATTGGCTACAGTCATCTTCTGTATAACACAGTAGCCTTTCCTGATTTTAAACCAGAAAAGCCAAAATTGTCCTAAAAATGTTACCTCTGCAGTGGTTAAACAGTTCCTAAGGCTAAGCGTTTGAGGCGTGCAGAGTGGAAGAGAGATGAAGTGGTGATGGCCACCTGTAGCTGCTGCTGTCTAGCTGACCCTTCTATTTGTTGGCAACGGGAGACAAAGTTAAGGCTATTAGAGCTAACTCCAGTCAAGCCGCCCTTATCATCTGATGTTTCCTCATATGAGATTCCAGGTGGTGCTGCCCCACTGAGACAGTGTGAACTCACCGATCATTGCTTGAAGCTAGGAATTTTCTTCTGCTGTGCCATTGCGTGACAACTCAATTCTGACCACTTTCCTTCCACTCCTGTGGAGCAGAGGAAGAAAATCTCAACTCTCACAGGGTCTTCAATTTTTTTACATTTACAGAACTCCAGGAGATAATTTTTGCAGCACTGTCCTGGAATTCAGAAATTCACTCTACTCTGAGCTTTGCCGTTAATGAACTTGGCAATGTTAGCCAAGTGACTTCACCTTTCTGGGTGTCAGTTACTCAACAATAAAACATGAACATAGGATAAATGATCTTCAGGCCCACTTCACTTTAACCATCTATTTGTCTGTAGTTCTAGCCTTTGTTCTGCTTTGTTGTTCTACATTCCTTTTTTTTTTTTTTTTCATGTGTTCCAATTGATTTTTTTTGAGATGGAGTCTTGCTCTGTCACCCAGGCTGGAGCGTGGTGACGTGATCTCAACTCACTGCAACCTCCGCCTCCCAGGTTCAAGTGATTCCCAATTCCTCCGCCTAATTTTTTGTATTTTTGGTAGAGATGGGGTTTTGCCATGTTGGCCAGGCTGGTCTCAAACTTCAGACCTCAGGTGATCCACCTGCCTCAGCCTCTCAAAGTGCTGGGATTACAGGCGTGAGCCAGTAGCCTCCAATTGATATTTTAAGGTCCTAAAATAAAACAGTTAATTTAAAAGTAAATTTGAAGGAAGAAATGCTCCTTAAGTTAAAGAACAAAGAATTGTCAGGTATACGTTTATGGAAAAGTATATTTTGGTGTCAAGGTACAAAAATCAAAATTTGTGCCTAGAAATCCTTTATAGAGAATCAACAAACAAAAAAGATCTAGACTGCTTTTATTAAAATATCAGCAATATCCTGAAGTTTTCAATAAAAAAAGACTAAAATTATTCTGTCTCTTCCCCTGATGTACAATGGATGATTAAAGTTTCTCTTGCACACAATAAGAAAATACTTCTTAAAAACCACTGAAGTGATTTGGTTACTGTAACAATTGTTTTAAATGGTGTTGTGAGATAGACAGCGGTTCAATGCATAGTTTCCCTTATGATTTAAGCAAATAATTCAGGATACCCATACGGAGGTTTTCAGCACTCTGTTTTCTGTATCACAATTTTTTTTTATAATGATGTACTAGTTTATAACTGCGGTTTATTGTCTCACCATTTCCAAAAAGGCTTTAGCACTCCAGGTTCCAGGCACCTTGTTTCTCACCTTTGTACCTTTTGGTTTCCTCATGCTGCCCATCCTATCTAGAGTGCCTCTGCCAATTGTAGCTAACTCCTGCTCAAACTTTGACTCGGGTAAGCCTTTTCTTATCTCCAAGGCTATATTTGGGATCCCACCTTTACATCTCAAAATGTAATTACAAGTTTATGGGTCTGTCCCCCTGACCAGGCCGAAATCTTTGAGGAAAGGAATTATTTTCTATTCATCCTTGTACCCCACAGTCCAAAGTGATACATAGCACATAGTTAAAGCTCAGGGAAGGTGTTTGAATGACTGATTAAAGGCATATCAGATGAAACTGTTCAAATAATTATAACAACTGTAAAAACTGTAAAGAGGTCAGGGAAAACAAATATATCAAAAGTAGTATCTTACTCTCATTGAGCATTACATTTAGCTCTGACTGGTAGCCAAGCCCAACAATAAATATGATATGATCAACATATAGTAGAAAATAGTGTGGTTTAGGGGGAACAGCATGGGATTTGGAAGAGGAGATAAGGGGACTTGAATCTTGGTGCCACTATAGTAACCTTGAACACGTTCTAAAATCTCTCTTTGTCTGTTACTATATCTGCAAAATGAGAATAACAACACCCACTTCTTAGAGTTGTTTTAAGGAGCAAATGAATTAACATATGTGAAGTGAACATAGTTGCTGCTCCTATGTGAAGCAATTCAGAGGATCACTATGTTTTTGTTGTTGTTGTTTTGTTTTAAATTAGTAGAACAACTGTGTGTTTATAGAAATTGAGCAGATAGTACAGAGCATTCCCATATTCTCTCTCCTGCTCACACTTTTCCTTATTATTAGCTATTTTTTTAAACTAGGTAACTTATTCAAATAACATGGTAAAGTAAATACAGTCGGCCCTCCTTATACATGGGTGCCACATCCATGGACTCAACCAACCTTGGATTGAAAATATTTGAAATAAAAAGTGTCTGTACTGAGCATGTACAGACTTTTTTCTTGCCATTATTCTCTAAACAATACAGTATAACAATGATTTACATATTTTTACATTGTATTAGGTATCATAAGAAATCTAGAGATGATTTAAAGCATACAGGAGAATGTGCATAGATTATATGCAAATGCGATGCCTTTTTATATCAGGGACTTAAGCATTCGTGGATATTGGTACTGTGGGAGGTCCTAGACCTTCAGAGGCTGAGTCAAGGATCTAGAGTGCCTTCATCAGGCTAGAGACTATTCCTACCACCTCTATGGAGTGCAGTATTAACACGAACTTTCTTTTGGAGAACTTTAGATCATAACAGGTCAGCAATGAATGTTAAAGCAAAAAACGTTGTGCGAGTTGTATATTAACAGCATTTGGAATTTTAAATTCACACACTTTAAATCTGTTAAAAATGACAAAAGGGGCCTTTCAATTAGAGTTAAGTGGGCCACTGAGGCTGTTCATTGGTAGGTTGACTGGAGGGCCTGTGACCCTGTGGGCCCAGCTAATCTTGGGCAAAGAGGAAAGAGGTACAGAGTTTGACCTGCAAGAAGAGACTCCTCCCCACTAAGAACACAACAGTAAGCGTGAAGGGAAGCAGTGTACACTAGCAGAACAACTGTGCTAAGGGTCAGAATGAACATTCAGGGTTGTGCAGATTCTTGGGATGCATTTTGACTAGATAAGTAGCATAGCATTTATGAAGGAAATGGGCTTACAGACCCCAAACATCAGATTTCCTTCCCCAAATTTCTTCTATGGCCATACTGAACAAGGGGGCAAGCTAGACCAGAGAGCTCATCTGGACAGGAGGTGAGCATTAGAGATGCAAAAGGGTATAGATCAGCCCCATCTAAAGCAGCAGCAAAGCCAGATTGATTTGCTGGGACAAGTGTGGTTTGTTCAACTAGTGTAGAGACATGCCCCAACCACTGGCACAGTTGCAACAGCACTTGGTTTCAAAACATCTCTCTTAAAATGGAATGTTTTTCAGCTCTCTAGAGGCTTAGCAAGATCTGAAAAGATTTTGCTCCTGTTTGCTGGCTTCTACACATGCCACTTTTTACACCTTTACCTAGATAGATGGAAAGCACTGTAGCCCACTTGCTTTGCATGTTTGAGCAAGCCTGCGTGGATAGATGACAGTGCATGAACAGCTGGCTTCTTCAAGAGCTGATCTGCACCACCCTGACATTACCTAAACAATCATTACTTACTTTTTTTCTTCCTTCAGTGCTTAAGCAAGTTTCAGCATGTTAGAAGAGAGAGCTGTGGGAAATGGCCTAGAGCTCTGGGATAAAAATATAAATCACACCCTAGTTAGCTTAGGTTAAATTAACTTTAGATTGATATATATGGACACCTCCTTTTAGGAGCTAAGCCACCACCCCATCACCCCAGAGCTCTTAATTAGCCCTCTCCATGTGGAATATGGACCTGTAACCATTCACCAGATTCCTAATTCTTTTTCAATTAAGAGTTCTAAGAGACAATTAATATCTTTAACATTGTATTAATGTCTGTCAAAGCTAAAACTGTTAATCAAACAACAGCAGAGTATGAAGCATTTCTAGGTAGTGGATGGCATTTTCCTGCAGGAAGCACTCAAAATCAGAAGTTTGGCTGCACCCAGTCAAGGCAGCTGTGCATTAAAGTTGTTCTCAACATATGCTAATGCTAACTGGACCAAAGTGTTAGTTTTATAGTTCATTATGAGGCTTGCGAAAAAGAATAATTCACACTGAGTAAAGTGGAAAGAATTATCCATAACCAGATTGCAACAATAAACTTTAAGAGCAAAGAAAGAGACATTCTGGGTGCCTCATGTCTGTGCATTGTCCTAAGGAGATGAAATAAGAGAGGTTAAAGACAAGAATGAGGAATTTTTTGTTGTTGTTCTAATCTGGTGCAGTATTTTAGGTAATTTATTTGATAAAGGCAACACTCACTTCTGAAGGTCTTCTTCCCTCAACTGAAGATTTGCAAAGGAAAATGCTGGGTGGACTTGATCACCAGCTACTCTTGAGTTTCCAGTGTGGCTGGTTAGTAATTCCTTATCCCACAAAGAATTTTAAAAATGTGCCAGCTTAAGGAGGTCAGAGGCTAAAGCATGGAGGTGTTTAATGTGCATTTTTTTCTATCTCACTAATAGACTGTTGACATGGGTCTTTTGTGAACTCCCTGGCTAACTAAATATATTCATGATCCGAGTGAAGAGGGGGAGTAGAGAATGCTCACGTTTCAGGATGTAAGGTTTTGTTTAATTTCAGTCAATCATTTGTTGATGGCAAGTACACCAGATGAAATGCATCCTCTGAAGGAGCTCTGAGATCTTTGGGTCTGTGTATATAAATCATTTGCCTGCCATGACACCACATCCAACAAACCTCGTTGACACTGACAGGGACCAGATGTGTAAGGCCATGGAAAAGACATTAGGTTTTGACATCAGCTGACTGACAGTTACATTTGGAGGCACCAGTTGAGGGTTTGAGATTTTGTTGAGTCCAGCAGGTAGATGGAAATCTGCATTTAGTGTTATCACATGCCTTTAAACACTTAGCTGAAGATAAAACCACCTCTGTTCATGGAATGGAGCTTAAAATAACCCAGTTTCATCTCTTCAGACCTAAAAGCTTCCTTCCCTCTCTACTTGCTCTTGCTCTTATTCCCTCTCATTCTCTCATAGCCACAGTGGAAAGAAAGTTTAAGTAAAAATACAGTTTACAAAAGATTTATACATTTTTTTCTGAAATGTATTCTTCCTCATTCCCTCCCTGCCTATATCTAAATATACTAAATGTGATACATTTGTAAGCAAATAAAGTATACATTTTACATTCTCACGGGAACCAAATGACCTTAGCTTTTTTATGGGCACTAAAAAATGTTAGTATTTGCATATTATAAAATTTCCCCAAATTTTCACCTTTAAGAGCTTAATAACTTCAGGAAGTTTAAATTTCTAAATCTTGAGATTTAAAATTTTCTAATGTAGGAATAATAATTGAAGTAAATTACCATTTAGTCTAAGTTTAAGATACTTTGCACAAAACTGAGAGACTGGTCATCTGAAAAAAGAAGCAGACAATCACAAAGTAAAGCTTCAAATGATGATTACAGCTGATTTTAATGTAGTCGTTTGGATGATTAAATATATATTCTTAATCTTAACTTTAAAAACAGAGGTATTTTTATACATTTTCATTAACATATTGATGAAATAGTAGAAAAAGCTTTAAGAAAAAATTCTACTTATTTATCTTAAAACGATGTTTTGTTGAGTTTAATATAAAGTATTTTAAAGTAACTACTCAAAAATGACTTGTAGAATTGTATGACTTCAATTTTCAGTGACAAAATATGAATGCATTTGGACTTTTGGAAAGCCTGAATATCAGCATTTGCTTTAGATTGTATAAAAGCAATTATAAAGTGACAGAAGGAAAAATGTTCATGCTAGTTAGCTATGAAGGGAATTATTGGCTTTTGTTCATATTGGAACCCCTTTAATGTTTTAAGAGTGGGTTAATATTGATCTGGCATTCATTCTGCTATGCATCTGTCACACACACACACATACACACACACACACACACACACACACACACACTCCTTCAGTTTGCATTTTTGCCTACAGGCTGCTGAGAGCTGATTATTCTTCTAATCAAAACCGTCACAATCAGGGGAGACAATTAGTCAGGTTAGGCCTCTGCTGATTTTGCTTGTGGCCCTTAGCATCAGATGGCCTTGAGCACTCTTGAATCATATCAACAAGTATTTCAATAATACCTCCTCCGCTCCACCTGCTGCTGCTAAGGTCTTCCTTTCATCTCTGGCATTGCTTGAATTTGTGATTTCTCATGTATTTTAAATTGAGACCACAAGGTATAGAAATGTTCAAAAGTAGAAACTTGGCAGACCTCATTGCTAGTGCCACTTAAAAATCACCTAGTCAACTCCAAAAATCATGAAATCAATTACCTATAAATAGGTTTCTATTTGTTTCTGTACTTATGCACTTGTAGAACTCAATTTATAGAGTTTAATTCCCATGTAAAATGAATATACATAGAGTGCATAAGAAAGAGTCCCATATATAATAGGCTCAGCATATTTTAAGCTATACTTAAATCAGAATGACATACATAAGACCCAGTTGGTAATAATACATTTTTATATTTTTCATATGAAATAAATTTTGTTCTGAATATAAGATTTATTTATTATGTTATTCTGGTGGTCATTGTCTGACTTTACCAACTATTGGAAGTTTTTAAATAAAAAAGCAATGATTTTTATCAATTCTTTTAATATCTAATATGTCTAAATAGCCTTCACATCTTTCTATCTGAACATTCTGTCAGTTATAGAACTCCATCTAGAATGTGACTATGTTCTAGGGTTTTGTAATAAAATATATATTTATGTATTTCAATATCCAGTTAAATAGTGTATTGTTATTGAGAAGTAAAGTGTCTTTAGAAAGAAGCCAGAAGATCAAATAGAGATTTATTTAAAACAATGCAGGGCTTATTATTCTTATATGGATACAACATTCATATAAGCTTTTTTAAGAAGAAGAAAGAAAGAAATCAGGCCAGGCAAGCTTTTCTTTTCACTTATTTGAAGGATTAAGGTGTTTTACTGAAATATTTTGTGTTTTGGATTTAAGCCTTTCTGTGTATGCATGTCTGTACATATATGAGTTTTCCTAGGTATGTAATGTAATAACCAGAAGCTCAAGTAGAAAATGACTCTTTAAAGGTTTAAAACATAAGATATGATAATTTGTTGTATACAAGAGTTTTCAAAAATTTTTCTGAGACAGCGTCTCATTCTGAGCCCAGGCTGGAGTAAGTACAGTGGCTCGATCACGATTCACTGCAGCCTTGACCTCCTGGGCTCAAGCAGTCTTCCCACCTCAGCCCTCCCAAGTAGCTGGGACTACAGATACATACCACCACCCCCGGCTAATTTTTTAACTTTTTTTTTTGAGATGGGGTTTCACTGTATTGCTCAGGTTGGTCTCAAACTTCGGGGCTCAAGTGATCCTCTAGTCTCAGCCTCCCAAAGTGCTGAGATTACAGGCGTGAGCCATTGTGCCCAGCCTATAAAGAGATTTTTCTTTCATCATAGTGCTGACTATTAAGTGAAAATAGGCTTGAATTTCTGTAAATTAATGTCAGCTGTATAAGTCTGACTTTTTTTTTTCTAAAAGAAAAAAAACGGGATACTTGTGCGGAACGTACAGGTTTGTCACATAGGTATACGTGTGCCATGGTGGTTTGCTGCACCTATTGACCCGTCCTCTAAGTTCCCTCCCCTCACCCCCCACCCCGGTAAAAGGCCCTGGTGTGTGTTGTTCCCCTCCCTGTGTCCATGTGTTCTCAATGTTCAACTCCTACTTATGAGTGAGAACATGTGCTGTTTAGTTTTCTGTTCCTGTGTTAGTTTGCTGAGGATAATGGCTTCCAGCTTTATCAAGGACGCGATCTCATTCCTTTTTATGGCTGCATAGTATTCCGTGGTATATACGTACCACATTTTCTTTATCCTGTCTTATCATTGATGGACCTTTGAGTTGGTTCCATGTCTTTGCTATTGTAAATAGTACTACAATAAACATATGTGTACATGTGTCTTTATAGTAGAATGATTTATATCCCTTTGGGTATATACCCAGTAATGGGATTGCTGGGTCAAATGGTATTTCTGGTTCCAGGTCCTTGAGGAATCGCCATACTGTCTTCCACAATGGTTGAACTAAGTTACCCTCCCACCAACAGTGGAAAAGCCTTCCTATTTCTCCACAGCCTCTCCAGTACCTATTGTTTCCTGATAAGTCTGACATTTCTTAAGTGGGTCCAGGCTTGTTTAATTTATATGCTTTTTTCTATGCATTTGTTCACTCATTCATTTAGGTTTTCACTTATTCATTCATTCATTCATTCATCTATTCACCATCATTTTCTCTTTATAGATTATCTATCTATCTATCTAAATGTATATTGAGATTATTTATTCTCTGCCTCCAAAACAATGAAGTAGTTGATATCTCCAAGTATATTTTTAAAGGACTTTTTTCATTTTGTAAAATTTAGAAATACTGGTTGAGTCTATTTGTGGCTCTTAGGAAAAAATTTTTTATTCTAATTTTTGCAGTTAATGACTTGAACAGTCTTGCTTTTTATTTATTTATTTTTGCTTTACACATATGCATAGACAGCTAATACAAACCAACGTAGTTGATTTATCCAGTTGCTCTATGGGCAATTAAACCAAGGGTATTATCTCAGCAGGAATAAGTGGGCAAATTACACATGTGAAGTAAATGGATCTTTGAAGCTTGAGTACATAGGCATTACTGTACAAGAAGCTACACTGAGATTCCTGTGGAGATCAAAGGGGATTTATTGATGAATATCAGAGAATAGGGAAGTGATGTCATAAACTTTTAATAGTCTAATAAACTATATTTAACGTTTTCCATCTTGGTAAGACCTCCAGCTTTTATGCTATAGAATAGTGTGGTCCTCTAGACATTGCAAAGAAAGCTGTCTGACTTCCCAAGGGATTAACCTTCAGGATCAAATGCCAAGACCACGTAGCTCTCAGTTTCTTGCAGTTGTCTAAAGACAATGAAAAGCCTCCAGAATCATTGCCTTTGTTCTCTTAAGAAATGGGATAAATGATAAAGCACTGTGACTTTTTAATATTACATTTGAATTGCCACACATAAGCATAACTCTCATATCCTCATTGGTTTGAGTGGTTTCTGACTGACCTCAACAATACCATATAATTTTAGAATTCTAAACACCCCCAGCGTCTCTTACAAAACAGAGTCTGGTTCATGTGAAATAATGGATACTTTGTTGGCGTATTTAGTGGATGAACCACATACATCCAGTGCCCTGGCTTTCACCCTTATCCCTCTAGTTGCTCAGTGTTTCATGCTTTTATCAATTATAGGCAAAATTTTTGGAGCAAAAGTAGAAAAAACATTGGAGTTACTGAGCAATACTTTGAGGCATTAGGCGCTCTTGAATGTTATGTGTGAATTAGTGCTTTGTACATGCTTAAGGACACTAGGAGGAGAAAATATTAGTCAACAAAACTAATTTAGAAAGAAGGCAAGAGAGGGAGCATGGCAGGAGGCATTTCACAATTCCAGTTCTGTGGCTTTACTTAAATCTTGTCACAATGAGGCTGATAGCACCAGTTTTCAAGGAAGTGAAGATTTTGCTGTCATCTAGAGGAGCAAAAAAACTTTGCCTTTGGAATCCTGAACAAACACGTGGAGGTCCCAGGGTGCTTAAAAAGCCATTTTGTTTCAGTGAATCAAAATGACCAAAAAATTTTTGTGTGGCATATCCCGTTCCCACTCTCACAACTCCCCTCCTCCCTTCTCATGTGGAAGTCGAGGCATATAAATATTTCACGGCTTTCTGCCGTCGTTAATACAAATTTTTTGGCAAAAATAACCCATCATTTGCAAGGAGATGATTTGCTTCCCCTTTGAGATGTGCAAGTCTATCTGCCATGCAAAACAACAAAAACATTTATGTCAGCATCTCCTTCATCAGAACCAAAAGGGAAAGTTAGAGAAACAAAAGAAATCACCTCCGTCTGCTTAACATATTGTCAACAATTTCAGACCTGGACAAAATCTTAAATTTTCCCTGCACTTAAGCCATCTCATTACCCTTCAAAAGACTTTGGAAGAGGAGAAGTTTACTTCTCCAGAGACAGTAATGCAGATGTTTTCTTTTCTATCATTTTTAGTAGGAAGGAGCAGGTGTAAAACAATTTTGATTAAGTGTACGTTATTTATTTATATTCCTCTGTCAGGAATGTTGGAACCTAGAGAGCTTCTTAAGGACTTTGGATGTGACAATACTCCATGAAACAGTGCAGAAAATACTTGGGGAAAATTATTAAATGGTGACCTCACTGGTTTTTCTCATCATTATACTTGTCATTTCCTGTTGTGCTGCTTTGGCTGTTGGAAGGTTTCAGAGCAGGTGTAGTTGGGGGGGCGGGGAGGGATAATGTGATAAGCTACATCTTCTCTTGTAGCTTTTCATCAATGGTGACATTTCTATTCGTTGTCATCACCTAAAGTGTCCCTAGTTCTGCCACTTTCCATCAGGGAAGAGTAGAATCCTTTTTTTTTTTTTTTATGGTTTTAGCCATATTTTTGGCTTCCACCCTTCCATACCAGTCACTAGACAATCATTATGACCTCCTTGTGCCTCTAGGCATTGGACACTCTGCCAGCTTTAGCCATTTGGTTATAGCTGCTCTTCACTTGTTGAAATTGATGTGATGAATGGAAATCCAGGAGCAGAATTAGCCGTAGTCTCAGTGTTCCACTAAATCGTATCATTTGGCTTCTGAAATAATTCAGTCACCAAATATGTGGTGACTATTTTCTGCATGTTCCATGTGTGAAACTGAAAGTGTTATAGAACCTTTAGGACACCTTATTTTTCATTTATTTATTTAAAAACTGAGGTATAGGGGAAGTATTTAAACCCAGGTCTTTAACCTCACATGCACTACTCTTTCAGACCTTCACCCCCACCCCAACCCACCCCACATTGCCCTTCATGGTGATATGTAAGAGCTGCAAAATAATGAACAAATGTTGGGGATTATTTTTGTTTTTATTTTATTTTATTTTATTTATTTATTTATTTATTTATTTATTTATTTATTGTGAGACAGAGTTTCACACTGTCGCCCAGGCTGGAGTGCAGTGGCATGATCTTGTCTCACTGCAACCTCCATCTCCCGGGTTCAAGCAATTCTCCTGCCTCAGCCTCTCAAGTAGCTGGGATTACAGGCGCACACCACCACATGCAGCTAATTTTTTGTATTTTTAGTAGAGATGGGGTTTCATTATGTTGGCCAGGCTGGTCTCGAACTCCTGATCTCGTGATCCGCCCGCCTCAGCCTTCCAAAGTGCTGGGATTACAGGTGTGAGCCACTGCACCCAGCCCTGGGGATTATTTTTAACCTTCTGATGTTCCTCCTTCTGTGTAACTTTTCTCTTGTCCATCTCCTTTTCCTTAAGCCCACAAATGACCTACTTTAGGCTCTTGTCATGTCTATGCAGTCATAAGAAGCTGAAGTGAAGCCTTTATGTGTATTATTTTGTAGCTTTCCACAGTGCCAGTATCTAGCATTCAATAGGGCCTCTACAAATAGTCGTTTAATGGAAGAATAAGTGAATAGTTTACTGGCAGGTGCCAGGGAGTAAGGAATTCTCAGCTGAAGCTGGCAAGGTCTGTGTGTTTGTTTGCCTGGTCTAATGCAGTAGACTCCTTAATGATCTTACTACTTCGAGCTTTCTCTCCATCCAGTCTGTCTTCTCCAGGACTAACAGAATGATCACTTTAACATACAAATCCAATCATGTTCTGCACCTTCTTAAAAATTTTCCCTTGTTCTTGGCTGGGCGCAGTGGCTCATGCCTATAATCCCAGCACTTTGGGAGGCTGAGGTGGGTGGATCATGAGGTTAGGAGTCAAAAATTAGCTGGGCGTGGTGGCAGGCACCTGTAATCCCAGCTACTCGGGAGGCTGAGGCAGACAATCGCTTGAACCCGGGAGGCGGAAGTTGCAGTGAGCTGAGATTGTGCCACTGCACTCCAGCCTGGGCAACAGAACCAGACTCCATCTCAGAGGGGAAAAAAAAAGAAAAAAAAATCCCTTGTTCTTAATTGCCTGTCAAACTCCTTTTTCAAAATAAGGTTCTAACCTCCTTTGGTGGTCTCATTTGCTGTCAACACTGTCCTTGCTTTCGCATTTCTTTGGGTCTGTACATTTTGCCTTGCCTGAGAAGCCCCCCTCCCCTTCGTCCATCCTGCAAGTGCTGGCTCTTCTGTATGGTCTTTCTGAACTCTTTTGAAGTCTTTTGCTGTTTACTATTTTCTACAGCATTTGGTACACGTTTCTCTTACATTTATAGCACTTTATTGGAGTGATGTATTTGGATGACTGCCTTCCCCACTAGACTGTCAGTTTCTCCAGGGCAGGACTATGTCTTGGTTCATTTCTGTTTCTCCACCTTTAAGTACAAAGCCTGAGCCACAGGAGGCAATCAATATACTTGTCTTGAATGAATTACTTAATTAACAAGGGAGACAGGACATAAATATGTGAAAAGTCAATCAAATTAGGAAAGGATGGAAGGTCAATCGAATATCATATTGCTCAAATGCGTAATTTTAAAGTTTAAGTTAAAACAGGTCTTCCTGTAGAGAAACATCATTTAGTCTAATGCAGTGTGAAGACACTTAGTCTTTTGAGCTGACCTCAGCAGAATTGCAAAGTCTCAGTGTTCCTCTGTTGTCACCCTGTACCTCTGTCATTCAGTCTGATTCCCCTTTCCTGAGGCCCCTTTCTCATAAAAACTTACCCACTGTGTTCACCAGTCTCTCAGGGGTCTTAACTCTGCTGGGTGACAGGTATTAATGGGTCAGAGAGATGAAAATATGTTAATGCATTAGCTGGCAAGTAAGATTTTCCTCCCAAGCAAAGTAACATTTTGCACATATTTAAGGATTGACATTCACTTTTGGGAAGGCAGTTTTGTTTAAAGATGGCCTTTGTGTCCCAGAATTACCTCACAGAGGCAACTGCCCACCCTTCCTTTGTGTATTTATATATCCTGCATGCTTCCAGAAGGTGACTGAGATTTCTTTGTGAGTGCATAGACAGTCCCCTTGAGAAAGTCAGTGTCTTCTTCCCCATTTTCTGAAGTTTTTTGTCACCCAGGCTGGAGTACAGTGGCGTGATCTTGGCTCACTGCAACCTCTGCCTCCTGGGTTCAAGCGATTCTCCTGCCTCAGCCTCCTGAGTAGCTGGGACTACAGGCCCCCGCCACCATGCCCAGCTAATTTTTTGTATTTTTAGTAGAGACAGGGATTCACCGTGTTAGCCAGGATGGTCTGGTCTCGATCTCCTGACCTCGTGATCTGCCTGCCTCAGCCTCCCAAAGTGCTGGGATTACAGGTGTAAGCCACCATGTCCTGCCTCTCTAATGTTTTAGAAATCACATTTCCTTGCTTCATAAACAAAAATTACACTCTACCTACTCAAGATATGTAATAATGACTGTTGAAATTTTTATTTTGCAGGATCTTTGAGATTCTCAGGATGCTTTTCAAATAATTAAAATTCATTTTAGTGGTAAAAATAATACCCTAAAAGTTCCATAAATAGTATAATTGAATATATTCCTCTTACCTTGTTTTAATACATACTGAGCACTTAATCATTTGTCAGGCACTGTACGAAGCACTGTACTTTTAGTCATCATTTATTTGTTCATTTAGTTTATACATTTAATCCTAACATGTCCTAGGAGTGAGGTGTTATGTTCTGATGTTACAGGTGAGGAACCTGAGATGTGGAGAGGTCATGGAATGTGCCAAGATTACACAGTTAGTAGCAGCAGAGCCCAGATTCGAAGATAGGCAGACAACTGTGTATTCCTTTCTCTTAACCTCTTTCCTGAACTGTCTGCCGCAACCAATAAAATAGTTGTTTATTCTCAGTTATCAGATGGATGTCTATAAAGTCTGAAAAATGAAGATAAAGTTGAAACATCTTTAATCAACTCTGATTTACTCGATAACCACCAGACATTAACAAACTTTATGTACCATATGTGCTGAAAAAGCCAGGTGCCACAAGAAGGAGTTAGAGGTGAAATTTTCTTTCCATTTTGATTTCCACTTTTTATTAGTGACACCTCCCAAGTGGTTCAGAGGATGCCTATTAGTGTTCGTGGACATCTTGTGCTATTTGCAGCCATCCTTGGAGAGGTCTGGGTGGCTGAACTCCACACCTGCTAGGTGTCCCTCTGCCTCTGTCGAACATCCCTGCCTGAACAACTCTAGCATCCTCAATATGCTGAGAAGCCTCCCTTTTCGTGACTTGTGAGCATCTTGCGATTTCTCCATTGTCAAATTTCTGAGGCCAGTAATCACTTGGAGGATGAGAACAGATCAGATTCTCACTGGACTTTTACATTTTCCCTCTTCCTTTTTGGACATAGTGAAGTGAAAACCAGAAGGAATAGTTATAAACCCTTCAATAGAGCACATATGTGCTCTGTACAAAGTGCATTAAAATACTCTTTGGGGT
Source organism: Pan troglodytes (assembly GCF_028858775.2). Taxonomy (NCBI): domain Eukaryota; kingdom Metazoa; phylum Chordata; class Mammalia; order Primates; family Hominidae; genus Pan; species Pan troglodytes. The sequence continues at coordinate 105,167,215 of NC_072402.2, read as the reverse complement.
TTAAAGTTATATCTCAAATGGCAATCTTTGAGGCCAGGTGTGGTGGCTTACACCTGTAATCCCAGCACTTTGGGAGGCCCAGCCAGGCAGATCACTTGTGGTCAGGAGTTCAAGACCAGCCTGACCAACATGGCAAAACCCTGTATCTACTAAAAATATAAAAATTAGCCGAGTGTGACGGTGGATGCCTGTAATCCAAGCTACTTGGGAGGCTGAGGCACAAAAATCACTTGAACTCAGGAGGTGGAGGTTTGCAGTGAGCCGAAATCACACCACTGCACTGCAGCCTGGTTGACAGAGTCTATCTGACAGACTCTATCTCCAAAAAACTTTTTTAAAATGGCAATCTTTATACTCTTGTCCTATGATTATGAGCTTTTATGTCACTTAATATTTAAATAAGTTATTTTATCATTATTCCTGAAACTAAAATCAGATTTTGACCCCATAAACGGTAAGCATTTAAACTAATTAATATGTATATATATTCCCAATGAAGCAGGAAATCAAGCATTCTTTGAGTCTGGGAGCAAATACATAGGAAACCATGTCTGAAAATTATTCTCCTAGGGCTGTGTCCTTTTGCCAGTTTTCATAGTAAAGAAAATCTTACTTCTAAGTTTGACTTACACAAATGGATTTGGAAAAGGAGGGCCATTCCTGTCCTACATGTAGCAGCTGTGCTTACTGGTTTTATAAACTGTAATCTCAAATTGCGCTTCTATTTTAATTTCGGCATGCCTGAAGCACAAGATTCTTTTCAAATGTTCAGCCATGACTATTTAAAATTGAAAAGAGAAGTTCAACCATTAAGTATTCTCATCTTCTCTGAGATTTTCTTTCTGATGCAATGATGTGAAATACTTTTTCATGTTGCCCATAATTTCTACTTACACTGTCTTGCTTATGCAAACTTTTAAATAGGCTATAGATGCAAGAGCATGTAAAAATCTGTACAAATTTTGTCTGCCTTTGCATTATTGTTAAGTCAGTGAGGATTCTAATGGAGTACAGGGGATGAGACAACAAGAATCCAATCAATAGATGCAAAAGGCAAATGAACTTGCATAAATTAGCACTCTAATAGGAAAAGATAAATGCATGTTCTCTTTCATCTTTCAAGCAATACACACTATTGAAAGAGGTCTAACAGATATCACCCTGATTTATTTTTAGCTTTTTTCAGGGGTGCAGAAATGAGAAAATGCAAGTATACTGAGCATTGCGGAAACTGTTCTGAACCACTGACATCAGATCAGTGCATCAAATATAGTATGTAGCACTCAGCATGCTGTGTCCACATGGATGATGTTATCATCCACGTTCCTCATAGATAATGTGAATACTCACCAAAGATCTCTAGAAGAATAAGGATTGTTCCATTACCAGAGTTTGTCTTGGAGGAGCTAGTCTCTGATCTTGACATTCAGGCATTTCCAGTGTACTTTACATTTACACCATATCTTTTTGAAATTTATTTTATTACATTTTACTTTAAGTTCTGGGATACATGTGCTGAACGTGCAGGTTTGTTACATAGGTATACATGTGCCATGGTAGTTTGCTGCACCTATCAACCTGACATCTGGGTTTTAAGCACTGCATGCATTAGGTATTTGTCCTAATGCTCTCCCTCCCCTTTTCACCCAACCCCCGACAGTCCCCAGTGTGTAGTGTTCCCCTCCCTGTGTCCATGTGTTCTCATTGTTCAATTCCCACTTATGAGTAAGAACATGTGGCATTTACACCATATCTACTGAAGAAATGGCAAGAAGAATTTTTCAGATGTTGAAAGTTTAAGCGCCTAGAAAAAGGGCAGTCACAGATCATCTGCCACTACAGCACTGTACAGTAGTTTCATTAACTGTCTCCAGTTCAACACAAGAAATTCTTGGGGAATGATACTCTGTTCCCCCTTACTCTAATTATGCTGTTCTTGAGGGGGTATAGTGGGTCTGGCATGCATGTCAGAGGACAGCAAGTGCCTGGCACTGCAGCTTATAGTCATCATTTAATTAGCAACACCCAAGAATTTTCTCTTTTGCCTGTTCTTTCCAACTCTTTGTTTACTGGTTCTATCTATGGAAAAGGAGCTGGGTATATAAGGAACTGCCAAGTCATCTTCATTGCCTTTACTAAAAGGCAGAAACCTTAGCTATGGATTTGCCATCTTATTTGGGCAGCCTCCTGCCCAGCACAGCATCCTAATCATTTGTGTTGCTGGTCGATTTAATATAGGCCAATAAGCAATGCCCCTAATGGTTCATAATGGTACTTTTCCAAAGAGCTCATCTACAGACAGGGAGAAACCTGTACCCCAGGGAAAATTTGGATATCTTCTTCCATGATATGAAGAGAATACTCTGGTTTGAGGTAGGTACTTTTTAAGACATATTTATAATTCACAGGGTTTCTTTTTTTTTTTTTTTTTTTTTTTTTTTTGTACCTAGGGAACTTTCGCTCCTTGGGAAGTTTTCTAGAAATTCTGTCTTGGGGGGAAATACCATCTGTATTGTTGGAAGAGAAAGAAGAAGTAATTTGTCAGTGTTGTTTTGATCCCAATCCAGAAAACCAAAAAGAGAAAAAAAAAAGTCTTCTGAGTATCAGCATTTCTTCTTTTTCTTTGCTTATTTTAAAAATAGAGCTTTCCTTAGCTCGCTTCCATTATAGTTAACTGTAATCAGTACTTTATGGTTATTTTATATAGCTTTGTTTCATTAGGGCAATAAAATGATATTGAACAATAGCAATATAATGCAGGGAAACAGTTTGTAATTCAGCTGGAAATTGCTAATGCAATAGACAGTTGATAATACAATCAGCTCAACTTTCCTAGGAAAACATAAGCTACATTTTCTATACATTTCTCTCAAATCTTCTTACAGGGCAGGGTTGAGGGGATTGCTCTGAACTGCACTGGAAAGCTGGATGCCCTTGAAAAGAGAATTTCTTTATGTACTGAATTTTGAATGACATCTATAGGTCCTGGGAAAGAACTACTATTTTAGAATGAAATTCTCCCCTGGAGATTTTCAAAAAAAGAAACTAGGTAGTTAAGAGTTCTAAAAGGAAACAGCTGGGTAAGATGACGGCTCAAACTTTATTTTGCTAGTATATCTCTCTATAGTCTTGATTCCGAAGTAGGGTTCTTGTGAAATTATTAACACTAAGTATCAATGGAAAAAAAAAGGCCATCTCTTTGCAAGCTGATGTCATGCATGCTATGTATATTTATATAATTACTGTAGGTTAAGACTAGTGAACATCAGTAGTGTCTAGGATACAAAGCCAGGTTATTGGTCTAGAATACAAAGGCAAATAACCTGGTGTTTTCAAGGAGTGGTGAGTTAGGATTTTGTTGCTCTCAACTCTAGTAAGATGGTTGTAGCTGTTGTTGAGTCAAAACCTTTATCAAAAGTTTTATGTAGGAGGATTTCTTAGATTCGAAGAAAATCAGGAGTGATATGTCTAATTTTGAGTTGTCCAGTAAGTTTTTTCATAATTAGAATCAACACAATTTTCCACATGTGATACAAATTTTTAAATGTCCTAATTGTCAAAGAAATGCAGTATTTCATGTTTCCATATACTTGGAAACATCTCTGACATCTTTAGAGATATTAATTATATTCAGAAGGTACCACCCTTATTTAAAAAATAAACTAAATTTAATGTTCTACCAGAAAGTGCTATGCATATGTAAGTATATTTCTTCAGCTTTTATGCCAGAAATTCATATTTAAACTAAAACAGAAAAACAATAGGCACCTCCCACAGCTCCTAATTTTCATTTCCTCTAGTGAGTTGGAATGATTTGTAACTTCTTAGGATTCAGAACCCTAAACTGAAGTATATGTAAGCTTCAGATCATGTCCCAGTTATATGGTGGGAAATGCAATTCCAGCACAGCTTCACTGCCTACACAAGGAAGGAAAGGTGTTTCTGCAGATAGGACACTATCCTTCCTTGCTCCAGCCCTGAATATTAGTGCATGCTTCAGGGCAGGTTTAACAGCACCAAGAGTGGGTATACTCTTTATATTAGCCTGGTAGATTGTGCTTCTAATCTGCTCACCTGGCCAGCACATGTCATGTTATTTTCCCTAATCATGTTTATAGAACCATAGTAACCAGTACTTTCAGTGACCATGACTTAGGGTTTTTAATTAATGACTGGATTTAAAAACATCCTTGAGTTGGTTTTGGCTGTTGTGAATCTTTCTCAGATACAGAGTGTCCTGAGCCAGAAATCTGAGATATACCAAGGTGAAATCCCTGTTTGCCCTATGCCTTTACTTCTCAGAGAGAGGGTTGAAAGGAATACTTTATATTTGTAGAACTGAAAAAAAAATCCAAGTTTTTTTTTTAGCATGCAAAATGGGGTATGATTTTGATAAATATTTGGCATGTACAAGGTAGATACCCAGATGTTGAATTAAAACATCAACAAGTAAAATGATCCTATTCTGTAAATAAATCAATTGACGTGCTATATTAGAGTAACATTTACCATCACATAGCGTACAGATTCTGTGCTTAGTCCCAGGCTCATTTAATATCTCCCATAGGTTTTGTAAATCCTGTGTTGTTTTTTGACCCAGCTCATCAACACTGAGTTTGTGACCAAAAACAGCTCACATTCTCTCTTTCTGTCTGCCTTGAACAGTGTGAGCAGCAATAAAATGTTAATGTGTACGTCGTGAAACTTTGGGATCTGGGATTGCACTACTGAGTACTGAAGAAAGTAAGTTGTGACCCTGTCTTCTCAAAGCTGACAGTGCTGAGTTTTCATGGGTATGGAGTGCCCATTATCATCTGCTTATTTCATCCTCTTTGTGTCTTGACATTAACCTTGCCTCTGAAACCTTGCAGTCCACACAAGTGGCTCATTCAGAGCTTCTGGCAATACCAAAAATTCTGAAAGTTCAATAGGAAGATCATGTGCACTCGCTTTGAACTATAGTTCTTTTCCAAGGTAGACATTTTGAAAGTAGAGTTTATTAAGATGATAGGTGGAAAAAGAAAAACAACTATATTCTCTGTCATTGAGATAGACAAGCATTTAAGTAGGTAGAAATATTGTAGTACTTGAGAATCCTCTAAAGTGCTTAGATTTATTTCCGAGAAATAAATGGTGAATTGTTTATTTCTTTCTCCCGCTTATGTTTCCTTGGGATAGAGCAATTAGTTTCTTATTTTTTATGATTGCATTTTTCTTGCATATATCTTTCTGTGGTCCAGGCTATAAAAGTAAATAGAGGATCCAGCTGTATGAATGGATATCCTTTTAATGAGTGTGGGGAGGAAATAATAATACTAAGTAGTGCAAAACCATTTTTATGTGATGAACTGAAGTACCTTTGTTCCCCAGTCTAAACCACAGGCCACCAATAAATGTGTGCATGAAATGACAGTTTCACGTATTCTGGTGTTAACAAAGTACCTCATGGTTTCTTTTGCCCCTAGAATGCACTTAATACAATTGTTGAAGGGTGGTGGCATATTCTGTTTTAATTTCCAGGGTCAAGGAGAGGTAAAATGGAATATGTGACTTTTCTGTAACACCCTTCATTCTATCTCTGGGCAAAAGCCTTTGCTAAAACAGCGAGATAACACAGTTGCCAGGTGATAATACAGTCGTTTTTGTAGTGCCATGAGTTAATTTCAGAGGTGAAACTATGCTTACTTAGAAAAATAGTGTGCCTTCTCGCCTCAGAGCAGCCATTTGCTCAGAGCAGCAAGTAGATGCTGAGTCTCTCCCATGTGCAGGATATCATGAGAAGTGCTGGTAGTGGCATAACTCTGCCATCTTCCTTCCCCCTTGCTCCCTTCCTTTCTGGCCATTTTTACTTAGCTGTTCTTTATTGATGTTTATATACATCTGAAGTCACTGAGAGCAATGTAATTCAAAACCACCCTATCCCCCACTGTATCCCTAATTTAATGTTAAACTGCTCATATTAGTCTGCTCAGACTTCCATAACAAACTACCATAGACCCTGTGGCTTAAACAACAGAGATTTATTTTCTCACAGTTTTGGAGGCTAGAAGTCCCAGACCAAGGTCTAGCAGAAGTTGATTTCTGGTGGGGGCTCTCTTGGGGCAGCCATCTCCTCCCTGAGTCCTCACATGGCAGAAGGAGAATGAGCTCTCTGCTATTCATATAAGGACACTAATCCTGTTGGATTAGGGCCCCACCCTTGTGACTTCATTTAACCTTAATTACTTCCAAAAAAGACCCTGTCTCCAAATGCAATCACATTGTGGGTTGGGGCTTAAACATGAATTGGAGTGGGAGAGACAGACATTCAGTCTGTAACACTGCTAAAATAATAAGAGAAAAAAAATCCTAAAATAGAGAGCCATACCATGACATAAATGTAGCAGTTACTAAACTTTTAACCTGATGCTCTATGCTTCCTCCACCTCACAGTGGCTCATGCTAACACATTCTGATGATGGTTGCAGGGAGGACCTCAAAAGTCCCAGGATAAAGCCAAGTGAAGAATATAAAATACCTGTTTGCCTTCCCACCTTCCAACAGTGGCCTGGAGCAGTTAGTACAGGGATGGAAGGAGAGATTTCTAACCCCCAGATATGCCAGGCATTCTGGCCTTGTACAGCCCAAGGACAATGCATTGGTTCTAGTCTTTCTCTCCAAAGATCCGAATCTATTTGGTAGCTTTATGGTGACTCTGGTGGGAGCCTGAGAACGTTGGTTTCCTCTCCTGATCCCAGCTTGAAGAACAGAGACTGGATGTCAGGTAGGTGGAGAACAGTCTGTATTCCCCATGACTCCTGCTAACTGGAGCAAACCCCTGGACATATCTCAGTCTAGCTGAGGCCTGACCTGAGCAGGAGGGAGCCCCAAAACCAAAGGAGTCTCTGGATTTCCAGCTCATGGTTGCTGGGACACAACTGAGAGCAAAACAGTGGTTGGCAGGGGCTGAAAAGGGGTCTTGGATGTTTCTGCCAATGTGATAGGCGATTGCAGGATGTTTGTGAAGCAGCCTGATGAACCCTCTCAAATAGAGGCACCTAATGCTGCTCAGCTGTGTAATTGGGATGGAAATGGGCCAATGAGAGGCAGAAGTTTGTGCTTAACCTTTTGTGAGTCTTGTTTCAGGAGGCTGTGTGGGGGTAGGGGGTAGAAGCATTACAAATAATAAGCTTCTCCGCCTGATTTGTAATGAATTAGTAATAAATGTCCTAGCACTGTACAAAAGTCTGACGATTACAGAGCAGCTTTGGCTAAGTGCACGGGACCACATCTTATTTTGATCAGCTGTAGCATAGCAAAGACGTGTAATTATCATAATCTAACAATTAGCCTGGCATCACTTTCCAGTGTTTAATTACCCCGATAAATGGTAATTGAATAGAGGACTTAATGACGAGAGAAACTTTCATTCTGCCTTAGGTGCTTAAGTTGTCTACTTGGCTAGGCATAATTTTCTAGCATTGCTTGAACAACAGTCCTGATTATCATTTTCCTTTTTGCAGCCTGCCATTATTTTGTTTCCTGATCTTGACCTTTGTTTATAATATTTAGCTTCTCTCAAAATTTTATACTGGGACCCAGAACACAGGAAGAGATTATTGGATGCTTTACACAGTTCTTCTGTTTTTAAGCATCACTTCTCATACCCTTCAGCTACATTCCTCTTCATCGAACATCTATATAGTCGCTACTATGTGCAAACATAGTGCTAAGTGCTGGGGATACAGAGACAAGTAAACACCATTACTATTTTCAAGGAGATCTATACGTAAAAAATAAATCTATATAAAACTAGTATAGTAATAATTACAGCAATTTGCATTCAGCAAAGTCCCAGTTTTCTTCTAAATCTATACATTGACTTTGGATGAATTCAGTACTTTTTATGACTACGATCACCACCTCGTTTCTAATGACTGCAGAGCTCTTTTCTTTGTATTAGCCTCATTCCCAGTCCCAGATTTGTATCCAACTGCTCACAAGGTCCTAACTGGCCAAATAGAAGTAATTACCTTGCACGTGCCAATTTCCATAGAAACAGCCACAATTTCTGCTTTATTGTCTACAGTTTTGTATGAAAACATTATTATTATTATCATGCCCTAGCATTACCAAATATATGCTTCCCCTTGTCTGATGAAGATCAAACATAGAAGAAAGCCATAAAACCCATGTATTTTCTTTCTTCCAATTTATTTTTTGTTTGTTTAATAAATTAACAGATTAATTATCAGATATCTCAATTTTTTAAAAGTCTGGGCTAAATTTCAGATTTAGATTGTAATGATTCCAGTAAGTTATCATCAACCCATAATACAAATATTTAGTTCACTCTTTGCACACCAAGTACTTAAGAACTATTAAATCACTCTTTTCCAAAAATCTCTCCTTGAGTTGGTCAATAAAAAGGAGATTTACTTATTAACCCTTTGGTTATTATTATTATTTTTGAAACTGTGAATAGCCTGAAATTCTGCTGGGTAACTCTCCTCTCTTTTGTATCTAGAAGATACAAAAGGGCTACATGGAAGTAAGCAGTTTGACAGGTGGCTTATTTGTTTGATTGACTCCCACATCCCCTGATCAGAATCAGTTTGTTTAATCCTGTTCTCCTTGGACAGTGGCTAGATAGCCTATCTGATGGTTGCCTGTGTCTCCTTTTGCTGGGTCTGTGTGTATGTGGCAGGTGCTCTGCTTCATGTGCTTGAAGTTGGGGGTGGGGGGTGTAAAACTCTACTGGCTTAAGACCTGAAGTACAGCTTTGATAGGAAGCTCCTGGCCAGCAGGAGTAGAGGAAAAGCATGTTTTGCATTGTGGGAGTGACGTCTGTTAGGACTATACTGATTGCCAGACATTAACTATTTCTTTAAAATCTCCTTTTGAAAGCCATTTGAAGTGATCTGTGATGTGTTAGGTCTTTAGAACTCTGCCTGCTTAATTCTTTGGCTGACTTGGCCTGTTGACGTTGACACACTCTTACTCCATGCCCGAGGCCTCTTTGGGGGCTTAGAAGCAATTAGACTGTCACCCAAAGCTTCCAGCCCCTTCCTGAGGGAAAGTCTTGTTTAGGCTCTGCCAATTTAATGCTTTCTTTCCTTTGAAGCTCCTCCGTCAAGCTAATAAAACAAACTCCAAATGAGTTACAACACTGGAGGAGAGAACATTATGTGGGCCTGGGCCTTGTATATGAAACAGGTGCAATTTCTGGGAGATACCAGTTTTAAAAAGTCATTCAGACTGACATGACTTGTAGTAGAAAAGCAACAGGCAAAAGCTATGTGAATTTTATCTATCTATCTGATATGAGTAATTAGTATTGTGGGATTTTTAAATGTTTTGCTTTTAAAGTGCACACACATACATACAAGAAAAAAAGTGACAGGGTAGTATAATAAACTGCTGATGAATTCTAAATATTTGGCCAAGAAAATGATGTCTTCTTATCATCATCAACAGTTACTGAACTTAAGGTAAAACTCTTACGCTGCAGAATTTTTAATTATCAAAACATGCACGTGCAAGAACTCTGTTGGAACTTTCATTAATGGATAAACACAGCACCAACTCCAGGTTCCAAACATTTTGTCAGTATATATTGTAGCATACTGCATTTCTCCTGCCAAATAAGTAGGAAAAATCTTTGAAATTTATCTTCGAATACTTTTTTAACTTGTGAACCTTCACTTCTCTAGGAATATTCATTGATTTTAGCATGTTCTAAAGCCTGGAAGAGCTGGATTGGTCTGAAATTATGTGTTTTGGTCATCATATAAGGTCTCATTCAGCCTTCACACCTGGTGGGGTAACAGTGAAACTATCCATGAGTCCTCTTCTCTCAGAGCTGAACATTGAGGTTGATTACCAATACATCCGAAAGATAGACATGTTTCAGTCCATGAGAGAAAAGAGAAATTTAAAATTAACAAAACAAATATTTGTTCAGCCCTTAGTGATGCTAGTATTATTTATCTACCCTGTTTGATGTGCTGTTTGTATTCGATATTCGATGCTTTAACCTCCGCAGAAAAGCAAAAAAAAAAAAAGAGCATCTTCAGATTTAGAATAGGAAAGCCATAAGGCTTGCATTCTGTGCTGAAAGGAATAACAGAAGGAGGCAAGAAGCAGCATGTTATACAACAGAGACTGCTGTCCTGCCCATCTCCTCACAAAAACATATTTATAAACCAAACCCATATCTGTTGCAGGACCCATTAGCCCCTTTTGGGACAAATGAAAAATTATACTAGTTAAAAACAGACATCTTATTCTGAAATTAGCCTTTAAATCAGTAATAGTAGAATTTGAAGACAGTGCTCCCAAGATATATTCACTCTAGAATTAGTTTAAAATTTTGGAGGAACCCTAAGCTGATAAATTTGCTTAATCTTTGACCATAAATCATATCCTTCTTTTACATTTCAATTTCAGAATGTAATACATTAGGTTGCCTTGTAATTAAAGAAGTGACATTGGATTTCTGTTCAAGTAGGAATATTAAAACAATCACCTCTTTGACAGATTAAAATATATTTAAAATGTAATAATCAACTATCCAGTTCATGAGAAATAACATTTTCATTATTGAATTCTTTAAAACATAATGTGAAGGGGGATGAAAGTATCTCACAGCTTCCTAACCTCTAATAACAGTCTCCTTTCAGTAATGCTGTTTCTATATTTATGGAGTGAAGAAACTTCACTCAGGAGCTTCTTGATAAAATACCTCCATACATATTTCCCTGGAAGCAGGCTCTCTGCTGTGCCAGCAACATATGCTAAAGGCCAATTTAGAACATTTTAAATATGCACCATACCCTTCCTTTTCCAGCTACTAAAATGAAATGCATTTTGGCTTTAGCAAATGAGGATGGAATGAAAGGAGGAAGACTGCAGGGCAAAGTGGCTAAAGATGAACTCAGAGAAGGAGGATTATGGTCCTGCTCCTCTGCAGCCTGAAGCCCAGGGCACTGCCTGAGTGTCCTTTCAATGTGGCCTCCCCAGCTGTCAATATCCACAACACAGGAGTGTGGAGTCCAGGAGGAAGTCAGGTCGGCACCATGAAAATCATAAGGAAGAAAAGCGAGGTGGTATCTACTTACCTTAGTAAAGAGGAACCAAGAGACAGGGTCAGAGTACATTGAGAACTTACACTTGAGACTAGTAAAGGACCTAGACTATTCAAGTAGTAGATGTACCTTTTTCAGCCATCCAAGTTTGAAAATGAAGTACTTAGGAGGACAAAGCTCTTACAGCTTAGGCTACCTAATGTCATCAAACAATGCTTTGCTTCCTCAGTAGAAAGTTGAGGGCACACTGGTGAGATCTAAATGAAAAGTTAGTTGTCAACTGTTACCTCACTTTTCTTGTCTTTATTTCATCTGAATTCTGAGACTCAAGTCATGACTTACTTCTTGCAGATAGGTTCAGTACAGGGAGCAATTTTTTTTTTTTTTGAGACAGGGTCTTGCTCTGTTGCCCAGGCTGGAGTGCAGTGGCACAATCTCGGTTCACTACAACCTCTGCCTCTGAGGCTCAAGTGATCCTCCTGCCTCAGCCTTCTGAGTAGCTGGGACTACAGGCACACACTACTATGCCTGGCTAATTTTTTTAAAAAAATGTTTTATAGAGATGGAGTCTCACTATATTGCCCAGGCTGGTCTCAAACTCCTGGGCTCAAGTGATCCTCCCACTTCAGCTTCCCAAAGTCCTAGGATTACAGGCATCAGCCACCATGCTCAGCAAGGGAGAGATATTAACAGTGGCTTTAAATTGAAAATTAAAATTTATTCAGCATACAATGGAATGTCATCAGGTAAACACTGAGAAACAAACACACTTTCCAGAAGCACACTTTTTCAGCTCTAATCCCAGCTTCAGTTGTTACTTTTGCTGTCAATAGCCCTAGATACGTGCTTTTTATCCAATGCTCCAGGTGGCCTCTGGTTTATCAAGAACTACCATAAAGTACATAATTCATTTTTGGTATTTGAGATGATTGCAAAGGACTAGTTGCCATGCTGAATTTTATTTTCCTAAATTAATGAAAATTACCCTTTTATAATATATATGACATTGATTCTGAACCAGTCTACCACCAAATTTTCATAAATGTGTACAATGTATTCTTGCCATAATAGAGTACATATAATATGAAGTTTATCCTTGAACAATGTGGGAGGTTAAGGTCACTGGCCCTGCATGTAGTTGAAAATCCAGGTATAACTTTTGACTCCTGAAAACCTTAGCTACTAATAGCCTACAATTGCTTGGAAGCCTTGCCATTAACATAAACAGTCAATGCATATTTTCTATGTTAAACATATATACTATATTCTTATAATCAAGTAAGCTCAAGAAAAGAAAATGTTATTAATAAAATCATAAGGAAGAGAAAATATATTTACTCTTTTTAAGTGGAAGTTGATAATCCTAAAGGTCTTCATCCTTGTCTTCACATTGAGTAGACTGAGGATGAGGAGGGATTGGTCTTGCTGTCTCAGGGGTGGCACAGGTAGAAGCAAGTCCACATGTAAGTGGATCCATGCAGTTCAAACCCGTGTTGCTCAAGGGTCAACTATTTATGTTGCACAGAACATTGACCTAAGTGGCCATGCAGCCTTCTGGGGAGCAGGGACCATCTTTTTATGCATATGAGATGTTTCTTGACTCTTGAGACTTTTACACTGTGAAAACAGGCAGGGCAGTAATTGTTTTACTCAAACACAATTGCTTTTCTAAGTATGGTAACTGAGCATGCTTTTACATTGTGAAGCACTGTGATAATTTAGTAGAGATTGTATTGTAATTATTGCTGGCTTGGTGTACAGCCAGAAATTCTTATAGTTAAAATTATGTGGTGATCTCAGATAGAGGTATAGAACTGCTGATACAATCGATGGAATTAAGGATAAGACATAAAGAGAAGACATTTACAAGAAATTTTCCAAGAAATTTACAAATGTGTTAAAGCAATGGCTGTGTTACCCATGGCATTTGTAAATATTGGCATGCAGAATCAGTCTTCCTAGATGTCAGTTTCCTCTTTTAATATGAGCTAGAGCTCATGAAAGCTGCTTCCTGATGGAAAAAAGATCCCTTTATGTGAATGGCTGCTGAGCCTAACAACATGTTATTCTGTGAAAGGATGAGTCAGGAGCTAACCCTGCAATCTGAGGCTTATTCTAAATGTTGACACACCCCTCAGCTTTCCAGTTTAGGAGTTTGGGACAAACCTCATGGAGGAGACAGTAGGGCTGGGACACCTTGTTGCAATGCTTTGCTAGAAGATCAGTGTAAATATAAAGGTAACCCAAACTCTTAAGACGGTCGTTGCTACAGCTGGTGAAGCTTTGGAACCATTGTGGTTAGGAGGACAAGAATATGCTTCAGAACCATGTAAGACTTGAGTTCAGATCCTAACTCTGCTATTTATTAGCTATAAAAAGTTGGACAATGCCTTCTCTGAATGTCCTCTCCTCATTGGTAAAGTGAAACTAATTAAAACTACAAAATAGGGTTGTTTGGAGGATTTCATATGATAACATATGTAAAGCCCATAGCAGATCCTGGATGCAGCAAATATTTGTTGCATCCGTGAATGAAGGAGAGAACTGAAACCTCATCAAGAATGAAAATGGGTCCCTCTGGAGGAATATAGTGCTGACCTAAGGACTTGGCTCTAGCAATTTAATCTCTCACAAAATGGAAAAGTGAAGAGCTTTGGTTCTGAGGTCAGAGTGGGTTTGAATTCTGCCTCCCCCTTTTCTTTACTAGTTGTGTAATATTGGGCACGTTGCTTGACTTCTTAATCTCAATTTCCTCATCTTTAAATGGGTGTAGTAATAATAGTGGCTATTCTGTGGCATTGTAATAGAGATTAAGTTGAGATAATGAATGTAACATAATAAGCACTCTAATATTAGCCATACTTATGTGCTCCTTCATAGTATGGCCAGAAAAGAATGGTTCCATTCTACTTTATACCCAGAGAACATGATTTGATATATTAAGGCAAAAACCGCAATTACTTTTGCACCAACCTAATAGGATTAGCATATGTGATCCTAAACTTTTCTTTGGATTATACTTGAGTACGTTATATAGCTGCCTTTTATGAATTCCAATTTGTCATTGTTTTTATATTTATATTGTCCACCCTTTGAAATGTACATTACTAAACTATACGAATTTAAGATCTGAAACAAAAGTGTAAATTGATTCTGTAGTGAATCATCATCTTTTCTTCGTCGTATGGCTAAAAGGGTAGAAATACTAATTGTGGCCAGGCACAGTGGCTCATGCCTGTAATCCCAGCACTTCGGGAGGCCGAGCTGGGCAGATCACGAGGTCAGGAGATTGAGACCATTCTGGCCAACATGGTGAAACCCTGTCTCTACTAAAAATACAAAAATCAACTGGGTGTGGTGGCGCATGCCTGTATCCCTGCTACTTGGGAGGCTGAGGCAGGGGAATTGCTTGAATTAAGGAGGCGGAGGTTGCAGTGAGCCGAGATCACACCACTGCACTCCAGCCTGGTAACAGAGTGAAACTCCATCTCAAAAAAAAAAAAAAAGAAAGAAAGAAAGAAATAGTAATTGCTGGGGCAATCGCATGTTTGAAATAGGTACCACCGTAATTCACTTAACACTCCATGCAAAATAAAATGTCATCAGAAGGGATAGCTGGTCAACACAAAGTAGAATGGGTCTTCAACCTCACAGTTTGCTTTAGTAAAAATTTAGCAACATTAACAGGGATAAGAGTTAGGAAAGGAGAGCAAACTTTTAGGCATGAAGAAACTGACATTTTTTTTTCAGTTGTGGAATAAAGGAATTACAGAATAAAGGAGTAACAGAATGGGTCCAGACAATGGCAGTTTTAATTTTTACTTTCACTTTGAGCAGTGCCAAATGCTAGTAGAAGCTAAAATGAGTGACACTTAGGGAAAGAAAAAACTTCCCCCTTGAATCTCTTTAAAATCTATAATAATAATATAATAATATAAAGTGCATCTGGGCATTGCCTTCTGCTGTTCTTGTCTGGCTCTTATCCAAAACTGTCAGGCTACTCTGAGTGCTGATGCTTCATATCCCAGCACCCTTTTATCTGAACTTTGCAGTGTCTTTTCTCTGTACTTTGGCAGTGATGTTAGCTTGATGTTCAAAAATCTTTTAAAAGCAACACAGGCTTTCCTTGCATCTTGACAAATCATTGTCTGCTAGTAATGAAGAAAAAGTAAACTCGTGGTCATTGCAAATATATAAATACTTCCAAGTGTTTTCGGTTTTTAAAAAAATGGTTATGTATTTTGGGATCCTCTAGCTGAAAAGTGAATATTCTGAGAATTTGTCCTTATTTCTCTTTGTAAATCAGCATGCTGCTTTTCAAGAGCAAGGGTCAAGTGGAGTTGCTATGGATCATTTGACATTTAAGGACAGAATTTAACATTTCTATATGATTTTCCTTTTGGATTTTTAAAAGGGGAAATATACATATTATTTTTATCTCTGTTGTATGTTCTTACTGCTATTATTTTAAAATTAATATTTTATTTACTTATTTTAATATGCTTTGGTATATCCTGATGATGGTAACAGTGGTTTACATCTACACAGTTTGTTCCATACATTTCCTTATCTAAGGCTTGAAGCAGCCACCAGAGGCCAGCAAGGCAGGTTCTCATGATTAGCCCAATTACATATGAGGAAACTGAGGCTCAGAATGATTTATGACTCTCCCACTCAACCAACAGCAGATCCAGTTCTTAAATCTAGGTCTACTTAGTCAAAATGAATGGTGTCTCTACTTTTTCACAATGTTGTCTCTCGGAAGAGTATCTTGGCTTGTCAATGAATATTTAGCATCCAGAGTGAAGGTGGTCTATTTCTTTCTTTTTTCTTTTGTGAGACCGAGTCTCACTCTGTCACCCAGGCTGGAGTGCAGTGGCATGATCTCAGCTCACTGCAACCTCCGCCTTCCAGGTTCGTGCCATTCTTGTGCCTCAGCCTTCCGAGTAGCTGGGATTACAGGCATATGCCACCATGCCTGGGTAATATTTTTTGTATTTTTAGTAGAGACAAGGTTTCGCCATGTTGGCCAGGTTGGTCTCAAACTCCTGGACACAAGTGATCCGCCTGCCCCGGCCTCCCAAAGTGCTGGGATTACAGGCGTGAGCCACTGTACCCGGCTAGAAGGTGGTATATTTCTACTGGGGTGGACATTGGTCACAAGCTGTCAGAGGTCGTTATTATGTTTATGTTCGGGTGCTGCATTTTATGGGGAATATACTGGGAAACTGGAGACTATGAGAAGGGTCAAGAATCTAGAATGATGACGAGCCTGGGAACTATACTAGAAAGAACCAAGGGAATCAAGATTTTCAAATGTCTGCAGAAAGGAAGATATAGAGAGATATAGCTGACATCTTGAAATGTTTTATGGACTCCCTTGCAGAAGAGGAATTTGATTTGTTTTTTGTAATTCCAGGCAGCAGAAGTAGGATCACTGGGTAGAAATTACACAGAAGCGGATATGCTGAATATAAGAAGAAACTTTCCAACATCTAGAGATGTCCAAAAATGGAATAAACTATCTCACTGCCACTGGGAAGTGTTCACACTCAGACTGTCCAGCTTGGAGATTATATGACTTTATGAGCATTGTATTTCAGCAGTAACACAATTTTATGATGAAATTTCTGAGGGCTCAGAGAAGAATTTCCTCACCAGCTAAAAACAAAGGAGTTTTGTATGCTTTTCCACCATGATTTTAGACTGAGAAAGTTGTATGCATAACAGTTCCTGTTTCACACATCATTGTGTCTTGGGAAATACTGTTCGACTGATGGGGAAAGACACATTAGTTAAAACAGATAAGCAAAACTTTTGTGAGATGAGAATTGAAGCAGACAGTGTGGTGTTTGTGGTGGGAGGTGTGTGTATTCACGTGTGTACATTTTTAACTAGGATGAATTAGCCGTGGTTTTGGCTATTTTCATTTGGCTTGTTACTTTCATTACTCACCAGCCCAGCTCTAGAACATGACCTGTTGAGGGATTAAAAGAAATGAGGGGAAGAGTCATTTGATTTAGATGGGTTGTTTTCTCAGTATGGAAAAGACGCTGCATCGAAATTGAGATGCACTAAAATAAGTTTCTGACGTAGCAGATCTAAGAAAAGCACTGAACTGGGATCCGAAGTCTCCATACTAGGTTTGGCTCAATCACTCACTGCTTCATCTTTATGTCTTTTTATTTTTCTCTAAAATGGAAGTGTTTTAGGAATTGTCTTTCTAACTGTAAAATGTTATGATTCTAATTCTCCCAATTTTATGGCTGTAATCCTCATTTGCATAGAAAGTGGAAAATGGCCTCAACTATAACAAAAAACAATTCGGTCATTTATTTGTTCTTTAATTTCCTCATTCATTTATTCAAAAATATTTATCAAGTGAAACACTATTATAAAAATATAAAAACTTTGTTTTAATATATGATTTTTAAGAATGAAAGGAAACATGGAAAACAGCACACTAGTACCTCTATAGAGTTCCACAGTTTGAAAGAGTGATATTTAATATAATATTTAAAATGAAAGCAAAGCACTTAGTTTATAGGATATTTTGAAACAAATATAATGGAATCTCACTGTAAAATGGCTTTTTGTGGCTTAGATTGGGAACTGCAACATTTCAAACCATGCCCCAAATCATAATGGCATTCAGTAAGAACTTACTATACTAGATGCTTTAGCTCCAAAATTATTGAATGGCTTAACCACTGATTCCAAGCAGAAAGCCCTTTCTCTATGAATTATCACATTTTTTTTTCTTTTTCTAACAGATTCCAGAGGGGTGACTACCATATTGATGTCTGTATCAATGACTACCTGGATGTTTTCTGCCCTCACTATGAGGACTCCGTCCCAGAAGATAAGACTGAGCGCTATGTCCTCTACATGGTGAACTTTGATGGCTACAGTGCCTGCGACCACACTTCCAAAGGGTTCAAGAGATGGGAATGTAACCGGCCTCACTCTCCAAATGGACCGCTGAAGTTCTCTGAAAAATTCCAGCTCTTCACTCCCTTTTCTCTAGGATTTGAATTCAGGCCAGGCCGAGAATATTTCTACATCTGTGAGTATATAGAGATTTATCGTGTTGTAGGGCAGCTGCAAGAGCCCAGAGTAATTTTTTACCCATGTTTCAGAGAATTGCAGAGAGCTGGACTCTGCATTACAGATATCTCCTTGTAAATGCATACATCAGGATCCCTAGATACATTAGCTGGGAATTGAGAGCACAAATTAGATTAAAGACAGAGCGCCTCTCCCCCTATGAAATTACGTGTCAGCCTGTTCACTGAACCACTGCTGACTTGTATTTTTTTAAAATGAACATTTCCAGGACTTCTCCAAAGCTCAGGAAAAGAAAAAAAGACTCCTGAAAAAAAATTAAAGGAAATAATTAAATTTACATAGCTTGGAGTCATTGGATTTCTTATTCAGGTGTCAGCAATATCCTTTCAATCATCCACATTTTCAGTGGAGGAAGCCAAAACTCCTGGACATGTCAGCATGTTGACGATAAATACTCTCTTTGCAGCAAGGAGAAAAGATAATTATTAAGAGTAGCTCTGTCTTTAAACAGGAAAGACTTGTGAAGAAGTGTCTAGAAGGGGTTCCAAGGTAACTGGTATAAGCGAGTTTCCGACCTGTGAGCATTGAGTGACTCTGTCCTGGGAGAGCTCTAAAACTTTCTCAGTAGACTTCTGCATTAATCAGAATGCCTGGCCTTGTTTCTTCTCCACTATATACCCATCACTTCTTCATACCTCCTACTATCATATGTTATAGGTAAATGCTTCTCAAACTTCACTGTGCATAGTGTTATCTGGGAATCTTGTAATGCATTCTGACTCAGGAGGTCTTAAGGCAGGGCCTGAAATTCTGGATGTATGAAGCTCCCAGATGCTGCTGCTGCTACTGAACTGTGGACCACACTTTGAGTAGCAAGATTATAGGTGGTAGCTGCTTTAAGCAGCTTGTTGTGTATCTGGACTTTAACTAGTATTTATATTTAAACTATCTGGCCTTTCCCATGTATTCTCACTGTCAACTGAAGAGGTTAAAAGTTTACTTGTTAAAAAATACATTTATTGGACAGCTTAATCTGAGCTGAGAAATGCTGGGGGATGCAAGATGAAAAGATATTCCCTGTTCTTAGGGAGTGACCTTTCACTGGGGAGCAGACATGTAAATAGGCAATTAAAGTATAAGTCGACAATTGCTGATGATGAAGATAAATTCAGGGAGTAGTGAGAACATGGAGAAAGTTGTGCCTCACCTGCTTGGAAGAATCAGGAAATGCAACCACACACAGTGGGTAGAGATCCAAGTTATACCACTCAGTATGCTTAGCATCGACTTTCACCCCAGCTTGCCAGACAAACAAGAACATTCTTTTTTCTGACTCATTTCTTCAGTCCAAATGTCCCTACCCACTCGCAACTCACACGGTTTAAGTCTACAGGGATTTCTAGCTCCCCTCCTTCTCCAGAAAACAGAATTTTATAGTAAGTCAGATTTCACCATCACAATGATAACTGTCACTTATATTGGAATTGAATTTAAAAAGGAAATTGAACAGTACCAGTTTTATTATTTCAGTACATATTTCAGTCATTAGTCATGAGAAAACATGCAAAAGCCTTGATACTATCTCACATTTGATCCATAAAACAAGAAAAGGAATATTGAGTCCCACAGATGCAGGAAGCACTGGCATACAGTGAATTCACACTTCTCAGGCAGCATGTTCTTGACTTTTATTGCTTTTTTACTTTGTGAAAGAATCTCATTCAGCATATGAGAAAAAGGAAAGAGGAGGACTTCACTTGTGGGACAGCAACTCATTAATTGTCTCACTGTAAAATACTATACCAATGTAAGAGAAAATTCTTGCTAGTTTTGAAATTTTCTTACTGGCTTCTCAGATTAAAAAAACAACAGCAAAAGCAAAAATAAAAAATGAATAGAGAGCACCAAGATGAGGAACATACCCACTAACTAACTAGTTGATTGCCTGATTATTAGAAATTATAGAATTCATTCAGCTTCATAAGCAAGATGTTATTATTCAAATATACCCATAGCGCTTATGACTGGTTTTTCCTCATTTGTGGTTAAATTCAATATTTCACTAAAAATCATTATGTGACTTCTATAACATTCATTTAACGGAGTCATTTAACTGTCAAGGGCTTCCGTCAAAGTAATTGTTCCAAAATGCTTCAAAATATGAAGAGCTTTTTGCTGTTCAGCTGAGTTTAACTTGAATTACTTTTTTTAATGAAAGGTAAAATAGCACAAAATTAGCAGCAAAAAGATGTTCATTAACAAGAAGCACAGTGGCCTGGTGTTCAGTTAAATTGAATTTTCAACCATGTTTTCGACCCGCAAAGGCATCCTTCCCTGTCTTTTTAGTAATGAAAGGGTTTCTTCTCTTCCACCGCTGCAGTCAGGAGCAGCAGAGCTAACATGGTTGTCTTACAGACGTTTAATGTACTGTGGTCATAATTAAACTAAAGGATTCTTAGGGGAGAATTGGCCCTCAGTTGAATTTTCCTCTTCCCTAATGTGTGTGGAATGAACAAGATGATTGGGAAATAGCTATTTTCACACTTACTGCGTTACAAGAAGCTCTATTGCTGATCTCAGGAACAAGCTTCACTGCCCACCAGTCAATTTTACAGAATGTTCTTGCTAGGACAGGAGTACCTCTTAGCTCCTCATAGCCTTAAAATCTCTTCTTACTTTTCCTAGAAAAAAGAAAGCTGGCTGTGCACAGTGGCTCACATCTGTAATCCTAGCACTTTGGGAGGCCGAGGCGGGTGGATCACGAGGTCAGGAATTCAAGACCAGCCTGGCCAAGAGAGTGAAACCCCATCGCTACTAAAAAAAAAAAAAAAAAAAAATACAAAAATTAGCTGGGCATGGTGGCAGGAGCCTGTAATCCCAGCTACTTGGGAGGCTGAGGCAGGAGAATCACTTGAACCAGGGTGGCAGAGGTTGCAGTGAGCCGAGATTGAGCCACTGCACTCCAGCCTGGGTGACAGAGTGAGACTCCGTCTCAAAAAAAAAAAAAAAAAAAAATGAAAGAAAGAAAAAAGAAAGCTATAGCTTTTTGGCCATCCTGCTTTATGGTGCTAGGAGTAGGCTTAAGTATAGTGAAGACTGTGGAGTGCCAAAATTCAGATACAAACACAGATTTGGAGGAAGGGAAGACAAGGATTTCATAACAAGCTATTCACCTCATTACTTAGAGAGGACATGAGTCAGAAGATTCTTATCAACATTTGCCTTATCCTCAACCAGATTTCTTTTTTTCTTAATGTCTTTGAGTTTTATAAAATTAAGAAAATGTGGTAGTTGAAAATATCCTAAATGAAGTTTCCAATTTACTTTAAGAATAAAACATGCTTTGCAGTTCTAGTCCCTTTATTTTAACTCCCAAGAATAACTATGCTATATTCTCCTTTCCTTGGGAACAGACAGTATATTAAGTTGTTATAATTGCTGATTATTGCTGAGGTAGACTGGGGCCATCTCTGAATCTGACAAATACTGTTTTTAATCTACAGGAGTTATTTTGGTAAGAGATTGGCATACTAAAGTAATTACAGAAAGTTGGCGGTATTTATATCAATGATAGATTTGCAGAACTGCCAGTCAATTGATTAAGACAATAGTTGTTTATATAGACTTCCTAAAGGAAACAGTAATTTTAAAAAATTCAAAAATACTCATTTTAGCTGGATATGGTAGCACATGCCTGTAGTCCCAGCTGTTTGGGAGGCTGAGGTAGGAGGATTGTTTGAGCCAAAAAAATCAAGACCAGCCTGGGCAACATAGCAAAACCCTGTCTTTTTTTTTTTTTTTTTTTTTTAAATACTCCTTTTAGAAACTTAAAAAATACTCAATTTAGAAATGATACTCTTAAATATTAACCTAATGAGAATATGTTTGATAGAAGTTTTGCAGTTATTTTTACATCAGAAGGGGTAAAGGGAAATCCTTTTAATAAGTTATCTTTGTAATTCCATAAAACACTGATTTGAATATATGCTTTTATAAAGTAAGGAAAACTGAGTCCCAGGTCCTTTTCTTGACCTAACTAGCTGTATGATCTTGAGAGAATCATTTCATCCCTCTGGAGTTTGAACTCTACATCTGTAAAATAATGTAATTATAATTGACTTCAGAAATTCTTGGAGCTTTAATATCCTAATTTTATTATATTTTATCTGAGGGTCTGCAGCATTAGGGTAAAAGATAACATCTGTACAGTGGTCCAGGTCAATACCTTGCTTAGTAGATGTTCAATAAATCCTAGTTAAAGGTACATTTTTAGGGAAAATGCAGAATGGAGGGATGTATTAGGGTTATTGAACTAGTTCTCTCCCAGCTGCTCTGTCCAAGTCACCATTATCTGTGGTCTCTACCAGTGCAGCAAGCTCCTGTTTTCCCCACTCATGGCACTGCTCTGTCACAGCCCTCCAGTGACTTCCTGTCTCACCCAGACAAAAGTCCACAGTCTCTAACCTGGCCAGCAAGGTCCTCCATGGTTGAACTCCTTTCCCTGATTCCCTCAGCCTCTGACTTCTTCTGCTACCACTGTCTGCCTGATTCTGGCTACTCAGCTGCCAGCCCTCCTCCCTCTCCTATCCAGTACACTCCTACATCGGGACCTGGGGATTTTATTGTCCCTCTACCTGGGCTTCCCATTGCCCCAGGCATTCACATGCCTTGCTCTCACTTTCTTTAGGTCTGTGTTCAAACAATGTCTTTATCCGAGAGGCAGCGACTCTGACCTCTCTATATAAAAATAACACCTTGTTCTCTGCATTCTCTATACTTTTACTGTGCTTTATTTTTCCTCAGGCACTTATCATCCCTGACGTCATATATTTATGGTAGGTTGTTCACAGCTGTTCCTGCTTTCTGCCCTGTATTATATTGCTTGGCACATGCAGATGTTTAATAAGTAAGGATAACTAGAATTTATATAGCATGTACTGTGTTCCAGGTGCCATCTGAAAACAGCACTACGAAGAACTATTCTTTTTCCCTATTTACAGGTGAAGAAACTTAGGCCCAGAAAAGTTAGGTAACTTGAAAAAGGTTCACACAGATGAGAACTAGCTGATCTGGGAGCAAGTTAAGTGAGTAAGCAACTAAAAGAAGTGAAGAGAGCCGGGCGCAGTGGCTCATGCCTGTAATCCCAGCACTTTGGGAGGCCAAGGCGAGTGGATCACCTGAGGCTGGGAGTTCAAGACCAGCCTCACCAACATGGAGAAACCCCATCTCTACTAAAAATACAAAATTAGACGGGCGTGGTAGCTCATGCCTGTAATCCCAGCTACTCAGGAAGCTGAGGCAGGAGAATTGCTTGAACCTGGGAGGCGGAGGTTGCAGTGAGCTGGGATCGCTCCATTGCACTCCAGCCTGGGCAACAAGAGCGAAACTCTGTCTAAAAAAAAAAAAAAGACAGAAAGAAATGAGGAGATAAAGTCCTGGGGTCTATTATACTTGAAAAAATACACTTTATATTTTTTAAAAACAGATTAGAAACAAATAGCACTCACTCTGACATCTACTGTTTAGAGAATTCTACTTTATAAACACTTCCTAGGAACCCCGAATCAGATGGTAGAAAGATAAATTTTAAACATATTTCTGCATTTTTTCCTCTCCAAAGGATACTTTTCCATCTCCAGAAGATATTTCAACTGTATCTTCCCAAAGCGTTGACCTTTTTAACTCAGATAACTTCAGAAACCAGAAAAGTTGCATTTTCTAAGAAATTCTCCTTAAATGTCCTGAATATTCACCATCCAGACTGAATTACGATTGCACACTTGATTCAGGAATTAGTATGTTTTAATGAGAGATCGATAATAAAGAAGACAATTGTCATTTTCTGAAAATGATACTAAAAGAGAATTTTTCCAGCATTTGTTATATCTGAGTTATTACTAGGACATTCTGTGTAACTATGGACATCATTTTTAAATCTATAGTCCGTAGATGCTTAAATGTATGTGGTTAACTGCTAATTCTCAGCTTTAGGTATTTAGATTAAAAGTTTACAGTCTTATCTTAAGCCATGAGGCAATTTTAATATGCACTGTACAATTTTTAAAACAAAGTAACCTAAGTTCCTAAGGGCTATCTTATTAAAATGATCAAGATCAGCTTCAGAAATCATTTGATTGTACAATACAGTTATTGGCTAACCTTTTAAAAGTATAAGAATATTCAGTAAAACTAGTAAAACAGAACTAATTTGAAGAAAGTCCTCATTTAACTATCGATGTGTTTCAAAACCTTATTTGCAGGTGAGTTGTTTAGAATTCAGAATATAGTTTTTCGTAGAAGTGCAAGTTTTCCATAATATGGATAATCTGCTTAGCCATAATATTGATGAAAAGCTATATATTTCAAAGAAAAATTGCAGAAAGCAGCATCTAGAAGAGTTACTCAGGAAATATTTATTGCATGGATAAATGCCATAATAAACCACATATGGCAAAAAACCAATTAATTTTTTAAATTTCTAATTTTGTTTTTTAGAAAAGCAGATAAATTACAGGGCTCAAGTTTTACTGCACCCTCTCCAGCAGTTCCCTCGTATTTTAGTACTTTAAAAAAATAATATGCTAGGAATACATAACATCAAAGCAGAGAGTGGAACATGGTTGTTGTTGTTTGCGTGTGTTTTTTTTCTTTTTTTTTTTCTTTCTTTTTTTTTTTTTAAAGCACAGACTCTGGTTAAGTGTAGCTTTGGGTCTGAATCCTCCTTCTGTGCTCTTACTAGCTGTGGGAACTTGGGCAATGTGCTTAACTTCACTGAGCTTCAATTCCTTCATCTGTAAAATGGGTGTAATAATCACAACTCTTTTCTGATTTTTGAGTCTCGATGAAATATTGTTTAAGGAACCAGTTGACTGCTAAAATAATAACTTCAGTAATCCAAGTCCAAAAAGTTTTGCATTTTTTGAAAAGTTAAGGCAACTTGAATATCCCAGATTGATATTTTAGTTCAGTAAAAAATTTCATAAATGCATAAAGATTAAGTTTTAAGACCATTTCCTATATTCTTAAGGAGCATTATGCTAGGATTACTATGCGTAAGGAATTCTTCATTCCTCTTGATGTCTGATTTTTCAGTGCCTTACTTTAGTCATCTACATTAAGAATTGTTTTGCTCTGGACAGTTCACACCAATCACCTTTTTTACATAGTTTTTCTTATTGAAATAGAAGAGTGTCAAAATGGCACAATTATCAAAGCAGGAGGTAATCTTTATCACTGTTCATTGTCTTTTACTCTTGCAGGGGAAATGACTTGTAAGTACAGTGTACTTTCTGACAATGAAACACTCAATATTTGCTTCAGTGTGTGTGTGTGCATTTTACTTTTGTTATTGAAAAATGTTTTTGATTACTGAAGTCTTATTTTAGCATTATTTACTGTAGCATCAACTTCGCTAAGATTGAAGAGGTTTATAACTGAAATGTTCTGTAGGACTGTGGTCAAATACTGGTGCACCTCCTCTAGTTTTTCAAGTATGTGTACTAGCACATGGTGTTTTAAGACACACTTGTATTAATACAGAAGAGTGGAAGGGCAGTGTTGGGAAACCGACAAATTTTAACGTTTTCTAAAGGGAAGAGAATACATATGGCACAAAAATCAGATAGTAAGTACCCAGATATAGATGCAAAGTACATCTTAGTCACCAAAAACTATTTAGTTTTTCTTTGTAAGTTTTGTTTTATTTTGAAAATAGAATGGAACAATTTTATCCCCTTGAAAGCCAGCATATTTTTTAAGAATTATATCGGGTCTCTATTTGAAAATAGTCCTTCTATTCGCTTTGTATACTCCCACAGGTCTTTAGTGAAGCTGCAATAGTGCACCTTTTTATTTAAAGAATGAGTTTAGGGAATTGTGTCTGTTTCAAGTTGTCCCTAGTCATTTTTTAGGAAAGCATGAATGAATTTCAAGGGCTCTTAAATGAAGGTTAAATAAAGAACATGAAAGAGGATATTTAGGGGCTTGTGGAAATTATTCTGTTAATTGTAATTTCCTCTTATGAAAACAGTTATTTACTGCCAGGTGCCCTCTTAACCTTCTGAGCATGCATACGCAGCATCAGCTCAGGTGCTGTTGGAGCTAGACCTGTACCTCTGCCTTCTGATAATGGCTTCGCCTAGCACACTTCACATAGTTTGAGTGAAATCAAAGGTGGAGGAGGCAATTCATAGGAACACAGGGCATTGAAAAGTATTTTTAAATTTGTTGACAAATTATTTGATCAAGTAGCATGGATTTTAAAAGGAAATGCATGCCCTGTTAAGTGACTAAAGGATGAGTCTAGTTTAACTCCTGTTTAAAAGAATCAGAGAAATTAATGCCAGGTCTGTGAAAAAGGAAAATAGAGCAGATATCACCGCTTAATAGATTTTTACATTGGGACCATCTTGAAAGTTTGCAAAAGGAGCCTTAAAAGTTACTCAATAATCAGGACTTGATGGAAATTCACGGTATAAAGCCATAAGAAACTGAAGACTCCTAAGTACCCTTCCCATTGTCTGAATTTTTCAAAGGCTGTGACACTCAGACAAGAAGTTCAAAACCAAAATAATTTTTATTTGTACTGCTTTTAAGAATTCAGAATGCTATTATGAGACAGAGGAAGCGTGTAGAGTTCTGACCTCCTAAGGGAAAAGGAGGAATTATGTCACCTTTTGCTTCCTTTACCCTACTGAGACTCAGTGGTGAAATGGAAACAAATTAAAGGATTGTTCTTTTTATCCTTAAATGTCAAACGTGGTTGCATCTCCTAAAGAAATAATGCAACTGATTAATTGTGTAATTTCACAGGGAAGCAGTAATTCTCAGCCTTATAAACATGTAATGCACTAATTTGGTTTCAGAGTTAACTGAAACAGTTTAATGAGCTGCTGTATCACGTGTGTGTACAGTGTTACATAGAGCAGATGCCAGGAAAAAAGGAAATAACACACCAGTGACACTTGGAATAACAGTGTTTATACTTCATTGACTTTGGGTTGTCAGCATGCTATTCTCTGTGTTTCTCTTAGTAACTTATTAAGGCAACTGAATTTCAGTGTGATGATGTCTGAGTGTCATTTCTTGTGAATTACACAAGCATGCACACACCAAATGCATAGTCAATCTTTGGGAAAAAAATAATACTTTCTAGAATAGACGACCAAAATATTATCCACAAGATATATACACACAGAGTGAAAGGTTACTCTCTGAACCTCGTGCATGCTGGAAGAACAGCATTTAGGCCTTTCATCAGAAGAAATACTATTTCTACAGACTTTCCCACTCATCTATTCTTGCTCTATTTTCACTGAATGGTCGTGTAACTCTTGGTTTGAAAGTTGTCATACAGCCTCACAGCAGGCTTATATTATCTACAGAGTTCTTTATGAGGAAATATAAATCACCACAAATGAGACTTTTCACAGCCAGAGATATGTAGAAATTTGTGTCAGTGCTTTGCTGGCTTGCTAAAAAATATCTCTAGGCTCCGAAGCTCTCACAACTCATCCTTGCTCCCTACCCTTTTGGGAAGCAATTCTCAAAACTTGAGATTTATGGTCCAGAAAGCTGATAGTGGCTATAAAGTTTTCTATTTTCTCTTTCTTTAATATTAATGCAGAGAACGAGGCATTATCATTCATTATTTTAGTTCATGAGTATCCTTTGGGCTTGAAATATGGTTTCTGGGGATATGGCTTACCTCTGTTTAATAGGGGAAATATGTGGACTTTGGCAACAGGCTTCTTTTCCATCGAATATTTTAAGTCAGATTTTATAAAATCCACATTAGGAACAGAACTTTAATACGTATGCTATGTATGGGTTTGGTTTTAAAGTTTAAAGCTTCACAAAAAAATTAATTCATTCTGAGCCTCAAAAGTGAAATATCATGAATTGGAGAACAGCCAGCCAGGTCTATTATTGTTGGGAATTGGAATGATAATATCTTTTCATTTTACTATTTTTAGAGATATACAATATTTCCAACTAGCTTTATCTACATTAATGTTAGCTAAGTTTTAGTTTTTAGTTAACATTCCCTTTTGCATGTAAACCCATAAAAACAAATAACATGTGCTCTTAATCATTTTTAAGAAGAATGCCCAATTCTTAGTACCTCCAATATCAGGCTTCTAATGTAAATTTGCTTTGTCTCATTTTTTTTTTTTACAGACATCTTTAAAAGTTCATTTTCTCCTCCAGTAAATTGTTACAAATTCTGACTAAAATCTGAATTGATTAAGTTTTACTGCATGTTTTGCTTTAACAGTTTCTGTTGGTCCTCAACCTTGATTTCAGACATACTTGCTTCATTTTAGGAGGAATTTTTAATGGGCAAATCTAAGTAAGCAAGGAGAGTAAATTGGAGGCTAAAAATGTGAACAGGCAAATTTTTTACTTTTAGTATATTGCTTAGAGGTCTTACATACAGTGGGGTCTTATATACAGTGGGGGCAGTTCAGTTCAGTCAGTTTTGAAGCAGTATGATGAATACTGCGGTGATTTAAATGAAGTTTAGTTCAGCCTTTTGCTAAAGGTTTACTCATGCTTTGACTAATAACTCCTCCGGTAACACTTGTTCTGATGGTTGTAATTAGAGTGATTTAGCATATATTGCATGTACTAAGTGGCAGGCACTGTACCTAGCACTGTATCTGTTTTAAATTGTTGAATCCTCATCTGTGAGGCCGGTACTATCATTATCTATCATATAGATGAGGAAACTGAGGCTCAGAGAGGTTAAGTGACTTGCCTGAGATCATGTAGTTAGTACTGGGGTCAGGATTTGAACCCATGTAGTTTGACCCCAAGCCTAGAGTCTTTATTCAATTATTTCATAATAAATATTTTAAAAGAAGTTAAAAGTAGACAGATTTCAAGCATCATTGGCAAGTCGTTATCTAAGTTCTACCTTCACCTTGGAACTTAGGTAGACCCTGTTCTCAAGACAGCTAATGGGAAATGTATAGGGAAATTTCATGTCAACTTATTCCTGAAATTTACATACTTGGAAGTAAATGGGTTTATAGAACAAAGCAGAGTACTATTGAATGGTTTGTGGGGTCAGACATGATGACATAATGAAATGTGTCATTCACCATTCCTGTTTCAATTGTGATGAAGGCATTTAATGATTAGCAAGAGTATTGAAAGTATATGTCTCTTCAGTGCCCTGAGTCATTTTTCAGAGGTTAAATTTCATTAACAGAATCAATAGCACAGTGTAGGCATTGGTGGATATATTGCAAAGCCTAGTGAACAACTGTCTCAACATTGCAGCTTGTTAACATGATGCTCCATGCCAGGGATTGCCTTACCTTATCTAGCCTTAAGCAGCACAGCAGCTGCAAATTATTGTTTCACTTATTGTAATTAGTTATACTTGCTGTTGCTATTGTTATTTAAAATCCACCAGTTTTTTACAGACTTGCAGTTACTATACATCTTTGCACAAGAAAGATGAGTAGGGCTCCCATAAGGGGAAAGACACTTTGAGAATTTATAACATTTGAAATCCTTTTGAATGAAGTTAAGGAATTGTAGCAGCCATGTGCAGCACCCAGATTTTACACAGAGGGGATCTTGGCACTGGTTCATGGGGGTGATTACTGGAGTCAGGGAGCCCACCCAGCAGCCCTCCAAAAAACAAGCTTCACACCGCTCACGTGGATTTCTTCTCTTACTGGCCTCGCCTCTCCTGATAAGGAATCAGAACAGCATAAACTCAGGGATCAATGAAAAGGTCTGAATAGAATGGAGAGTATTTGGAAAATAAAAACTGGATAGATTGGGTCAGATTATGAAGCACCATTAATTCTGTTCTGAAGAGTTTTGAATATATGTAACAGGCAATAGGGAGTAGTAGTATATTCTTAAAGAGTAAACTGATTTGAGGCTTATCATATAAATACATTGAAATCATTTGTTTTATGACTAGGTGCTTGCTGGGTATATATTAATAGCTAGCATGTAGTAAGCACTTATCCATTCCATATGTCTATATATATATATATATATATATATATATATATATATATATATATATAATCTCATCCATACTTTATCACAGGTACGTGTTAGGCACTGTTATTTTTCCGATTTTACAAATGAGAAAAACTGAAATGCAAACAGGTCAAATCATTTGTTTAGAATCACACTGTTCATGTACAGTTGAGTCCAGATTTGAGCAAAGGCATTCTGACTTCAAAGTTCATGCCCTTAGCTCTTATCCATGTGTGAAAAGCAATGTTCAAAAGCTTATTCTATAAATAGTACTGGTACTTATGCAGAAATGATTCTAATCTCAGAGATATTAATATCCTTTACTTGAGTTTCTCTTTTTTTTAACTGCCTTTAGTTCCTTTGCAATAGGTGTAGAGATTTTTGCATGAGTTTTTATGATATTTATATTAAGTGGAATTGCTAAATCAATAACATTTGCTAGATTATTAGTTTAATCAAATAACAGAATTTCTGACCTTTAGCTACAATGTGTTAGTTTATTATTAAAGTATATTTTAGATTTATTGTGGCAATTTTGTGAAATATTTGTATTCCAAATGCTATAAAACCCCTTTATTAAACTCTACTTGAGGCTGTTGGTACTTGTGCATCATTATATTTGTAGAAAATCTACAGTGGCTATAGAAGGACACACTTCAGTATTACATATTATTTTCTCATTAGTCAAGCAGTTCATCAGTGCTTACTGAGCTATGTTTACCTAGAGGGCCAATGTAGGGGACAGTGTGGAGAAAGTATTCAATATGATTTTTGTCCTCTAGGAGCTCACAATCCAGTGTGGGAAAAATATATTCATGAAAATAACAGCAAAAAGAGAAATAAAGTGAATTATAAGATTAGCACTTTCCATAAAAGAGAGAGAGACGACTATTTCAGGAGGAAGAGATCAGTTAAAGATGTAGTAACATATTGATTTGAGGGACAAGGTGGAATTTAAGTCTCAGGGCTTAAGACGCTATCCCAAATTTAGTGATCTGTCTGGAGATGATAGGTAAAAAGTCAAATTCTTGGAACCCACTTCCATAAAGTTTGATTCGTTCAACTTTATGAGGTTGCAATGTAGGAATCTATTTTTAATAAACCCTCCAGCTGTTTTTCCTGCAAGTTGTACCACACTTCGAGAACATTGGCTTAAAGTAGGAATGGATGGGTCTGAATTCAAGACTTGAAAGAAGTGGGTACTAGAGGATTTGATTAAATGGAAGGGTCATGTCAACAGTACCATCAGTCTTGAGAAATGGCAGTCTTTGTGATGTGAATGTTGGTATAATCCAGGGAGCTCTGGTTAAGGAGAGACTAAGTCTAAGATAAAGACTAAAATAGACTAAGATTCTGGGAGTCATCTAATTCACAATGGTCATAATAAATCCTTCCTTCTGCCTGACCAAGTAAATTGTCTCATTACTTTACCTGTAAATTAGACATAATTTGACCTTGCTGATGCAAACAAAAACCATAGAACCCTTTAGGGTTTTTGCATTTCTTGTACAATTGAACAAAATTTTTTATCATAAAGTAAATTTCTTTTTCAAAGTGGTAAGCTGTGTTAGGATAAGAATCAGAAA
This sequence comes from Pan troglodytes, assembly GCF_028858775.2. Taxonomy (NCBI): domain Eukaryota; kingdom Metazoa; phylum Chordata; class Mammalia; order Primates; family Hominidae; genus Pan; species Pan troglodytes. The sequence goes on along the minus strand of NC_072402.2, from coordinate 105,135,486 downwards.
GCCACATAAAAATAGAAAACAGGCAAGATATCAAGTGATAAGAAATATTCATTTTGGACCAACAGTTTCTAAGGAAAATGTGTACCTGGAGAGAAAGAAAAGAATAATGAATAGTTCCTGTAATATTCTATTTATATGACATGAGGTTTTTGGAAGGAACACTGAAGAAGTCAGTGCCCATTGTCTGTGACCTTTTGTGCTTGTCAGTTTGTTTTGCTCTCCCTGATGTCAGTTAGAGTCTGATGAAAATGGAGTCAATTTAAATGGAGCAATGATTTGGTTATGATTAAAGGTCAACAGTGATCTGTACTTAATCACTATTTACCACTTCTGTATTGGGTTAGACAACAGTCATTTTTTTAACCATATAATATGCCCTGATTCTTAGAAAATAAGTCTATTATTTCATAGGTTCCTTTTAAAAGTATTATTAAGTTTTGAAAGATAGATGAGATGAGAATGAGGAGGCCTGGGTTTTGGCTTCACCATTCATTAGGTGTGGAGAGTTGGGCAGGAGACTTCAACCCATGCTTCAAGTTTTCCATGTGTAAATGAGTTGAAGCGCTAGTTTAATAAATGGTTTTCTTAATATTGATATTTGAAAGGCAATTAGTTACTTTCCTAGTTTCTGTCAAAATTAATGGTAGCTTCCATGACAAATTTTTATGGGTACTTTTAATTATACATTTGCATGTGTCAAAAATAGTTTCTATCATCAACTAGTTTGAAATACACTGGTGGTCAGAAATAGCTCACTGTCATTTACTCACAAGGGCATTTTTCTTACCATCTTTGCAGAATCAAATATGGCCAAATATATTAATTGAGTTCAAAAAGTATTAATTCAGTTCACTGTGGTTCATTTAGAGTGTTCTACAGTGGTGAGGATGAAGAAATAATCAGTCTACTCACTTAGAGAACCATTTGGGGGTGACATCCAAATCTGTAGTGGTCAGTTGAACGTGTACAAAATATTTTCAAGGGCTAACTAGAAAATTGCCTGTCTGTTGGCAGGTTTTGTGCACCTGGTTTTTTTCCCTATAGTCTCATACCTGAGAAACATGGAGAAATGTTCTTTTTCTAAATTGAAAAACTCAGCTGTAGTCTAAATGAAATGGGATAAATTATCTTTTTCACAATTATCCATTAAAGAGAGAATCAGAATTAATATTAATCACAGATGTTTCATCAAGTTTTATTATCAACCAGATTGACTGCCAAAGTGCTTTCTGGAAGACATTTTCTCTCTCTCCCCCACCTGCTACTGAGAACAAACTATTATGGGTCCTTAGATAAAGATTAATGGTTTTGGCAATTCATTTGAGGAAATCTGTATTTTACCGTACATTCCAAGTCAGTTCAAGGCACCACTGGGAAGCATGGTTTGTCACTTCACTGATAAAATTATACCACGGAGACACAAGATAGAATAATTCTTTCTACCATCAGAAACAGGTTAATCAATAAGTCGCCCAAAGTTAGTATCACCCAATCTATATTTTTAAAATTTTGGCAAGCCTTATTTGTAGATGACTTTAAGAGCTATTTTTTTTAACCCATCACACTTAAATTAATATTACTTTTCATTTCTGTGTCTCCACTCTGGAATAATTCATTGCCAAATGTATGATCCCTGTAATAATTATGAACATTTGATAATACCCCATCCATTTGCAAAGTACACCACAGATGAGTATTATATTCATTAAGGTTCTCCATTTATAAACAACATTTATCAACTTCAGCTAACTTAAACAAAAAGAGCCAAGTATGTTGGCTCACACCTTGTAATTCCAGTGCTTTAGGAAGCCGAGGCGGGGGAGTCGCTCGAGCCCAGACTGGGCAACAATGTAAGATCCCATCTGTGAAAAAAGTTTAAAAATAGCCAGGCGTGATGGCCATGCCTATAGTTGGTGTGAGCCATGATTGCACCACTGCACTCCAGCCTGGGCAACCAAGTGAGACCCTGTGTCAAATACCAACAAACAAAAAGAGAGACTTTTCCTTCCAGAGTTTGGTTATTTTAACTGAAGACCTCAGGATGGACAGGAACCAAGACAGTGGTGGGGATCTTAAATATAGAAACAAGTAGATAGTTTCATCAAGACTCAGCCATTCGATTTTCTTAGCTCTAACATTTTTCAATTCCTTGTGTCACCCTACTCAGGACGCAAGTTCCTGGGAGAAGGAATTTGATTGGCTTATATGCCTGTGCTTTGGAAAGAATAGAGAATACTTTGACCGACAGCTCCAAGACTGCATGAGATAAAGAAAGAGGAGTTCTTCAGAGTATTTTTTTTGTTGGTTTGTTTTTTAGCCTAAGGAAGTTAGGTAGTGATGCAAAATAGGCAGAAACAACCACTGGCCAAAACCAGGGTGTATTTCACTGATGAACAGTACTGTAGAATATGTGGAATAGTTCAAAACAAAGAGAAGATTTATGCAGTTAATCCTTCAAGTGCAACAGGGGCAGAGGTCAATTTACCACTTATATTTCTAGTGTGTTGTACAGTATTATTTTATCTTTATCTAGTACTCTTATATTTTTCTAGTGCTTTTGCAGGTTTAGCTGTGGTCAACAAATTAAAGAATGTGGTTTATATTTTTCAGTTAAGATTTCTCTCAAATTTAATTACTTTTCTTTCTTTTAATGGATATAATATGAAAAATCAACGACTCCAAGACAAAGAATGGAAAACATCCTGTTTCTTAATTTCCAGCTTTATTTCATTGGCATCAACAGAATATAAGACATGCAATAGACTGGGTTAAGTCTCATTTCTGCCACTGCCCAACTCTAATCAGATCTAGGGCCAGTCATATAAGTGAGTCTGTTTTCTCAAATGTAAGAGAGGGAGTTAGGCTAGATTGAGGATCCAAAGACAGTTACAAGGAACAAGAAAATTATTAAGATGTTATAATTTCTGTTTAAATTTAAGTTAATTTTGTTAAAGTTATTTTTTTTCCTGAAAAACTTTCTGATGCCTTAAATATGATACTGTGTATTGTTAATTCTTCAAAGCGAGTGGTGCAATATACAGTGCTCACCAAATTTATTAGACCTGGGAACCCTTTTTTTATGGAGCATTTTGAGGGAACTGACTTCCATGGATTAGGTTAGATTATTTACAAAATCCCATTCACATTTAAAGTATACTACGTATATAGTTCTCCTGGTCATAAAAATCCATTTTAATACCATTCATCATCTAGTCCTTTCTATCTGGTCAGTGCAACCAGACTTTCTGTACAGTTAAAAACACATCCTTGCCTCTGGTCTTCTTTTCAGATGAGCAACATATACGGACTAGTGTTCTCTTCCTTCAAAGACTCATGCCTTTGTTAAGAATCATGTCACTTATTGGGAGGCTGAGGCAGGCAGATCACAAGATCAGGAGATCGAGACCATCCTGGCTAACATGGTGAAACCCTGTCTCTACTAAAAATACAAAAAGAAATTAGCCGGGTGTGGTGGCGGGTGCCTGTAGTCCCAGCTACTTGGGAGGCTGAGGCAGGAGAATGATGTGAACCCGGGAAGCGGAGCTTGCATGAACCGAGATCGCGCCACTGCACTCCAGCCTGGGCAACAGAGCGAGACTTCGTCTCAAAAAAAAAAAAAAAAAAGAATCGTGTCACTTAAATTCCTCTGGCTGTTCCTACAAGACCGGTTTTAAGTCTTTTATATAACTTTTGTCATCTTTCTGGAGTCCCATTTTGAATGCAGATCCAAAATGTGAGAACAAAACTTCTGATTAGATTTGACGAGTAGACCAGCATAACTCACATTCGATTTGCAGTCTGCTGTAGGCTTCGTTTTTCCTGAGATATACTTGTACCTAGTAAGTGGCTTTTCTGTTCATGCGATAGGCTCTGTGCTTCTGACTCATAGCATGCCTTAACTGTCTTTATTGAACTTCGTTCCACTTTAATGAACAATTTAACTAGTTGTCTTCAATAACTAGTTACCGCACCCAAATAATTTTCCTTATAAACCTATTCATAAGTCCATCTTACATTCTTTGATGAAAATATTAAGTAATACCTCAATTATGACTAAGCTGGGGGCTATAGAAGGACAGGCACTCACTAATACATATGCCTTCCAAGTTGGTTCTGAACACTGAGAATCCTATTTTTGCAAGGAATAACTAGCCAGTTTTGCAATCCCTAGCAATACACAGTAGTTTCTCATCTGGTATCTCTGTGGGACAGAAGGCATTATCCTACCTACATAGTTACACCAGAGCATTGTTCCTGCTGCATCCCATACACCCTTCCAATCTCTCACAGGCTTAATGTTTGGGGATGCCCTTGGTGCTTTTAATGATTGGGTTCTGACTGCTGAATCCAAAAGGTTCCCCAAATTTTGATGTCTTCTGAAGCTACTCTGGACGTGGAAATGTAGGTGCTTCTAGCACTGGTGATCCGAAGATGAAAGATGAGGCATACTCCTGTCTTTATGAGTTCATTTCCTAGGGTGGTGTAAGTATTTAGTCAATGCTTTTTGAACTGTGTTTCATCTGGTACTCCCTTCAGATTAGCAAGTGTATCCAGATAGCCAAGGGCTCTAATTGAACCTGACCCCTTGGAAGATTTTAATGTCTTTGTGTTCAAGCTTGATGTGGAGTTTATCACCTTGGACTGGGCCCCTTGGTTCAATAGTTGGTGTTACCACTCCATCCCATACAGAACCTTCAAACCTTTTGCTTCCTTCTTCAGAACAATGACATTTTCAAATTTTGTATTTTACTCTTTAAAGTGTAAGGCCCTGAGAGCAGGGACTGCATATCTTCTTTCTTATTGTAGACACAGGGGCACAAGGAAGGGAAGGAGGAATCGATAAAAGATGGTTTGGTCTGTCTATGTGGGAGGCCAGGGCTCTCTCACTCAACATTTGCATAAGGGTCGGAGCTCACCAAGGCCTTACCAGGAGAAGTCTTGCTTTCTAGAATGAAGGGATCTGTGCCAATATAAAGAGAATGACAAGGCAGACACTACCAAGTATTAGTAAAATTCTGTTTTTTATTCTAGAGAAAGTTTTCAACTGAAATGGAGTAGAAAGAAATAATTAATGTTGGTTTTATCCCCTTGAGGAATTCTGAACAGGTCTATATCATTTTAAACAAGCATGACATAAGAAAATTAGGATTTTACAAAAGATAAATTGCAGAGTGATTATTCCATTTACAAAAATGGAGTTCTTTTCAATAGCCCTAGAGCATTTTAAAAAATGATCTGATTTCTAAAAATTCAGTTTACATATACTTTTCCGGATCAAATTGGTTGTAAGGAGCAAAAGCAGTTGAAAATTTTGAAAAGATAGCTGTGAGTGAGTGTAAAGAACATTTCTTTGAGATTGAGATAAAATTCTTGGCCCCTGAGAATTGAGATAAAAATTTTATAAGCCTTTTCCTTAGTAAGATGTGGTGGCAGCAGTGATGGTGATGGTGATGGGTGTGTGTGTGTGTGTGTGTGTGTGTGTGTGTGTGTGTGTTGTTTTGCTGAGGGCACATTGTGGTAGTAGCTGTGGCCTTAAGTCATACATGTGTAGATACAGTATTACACTGTGCAGAGAATAGGGCCTGGTAGCCATTAGGAGAAATAACAGTTCCATTACTTCATTAGTTTTTCAAATTAGTATCACAGACAGCTCCCACTTTTCACCCCCGTGCTTTCTGGAAATAGAATCATAAAGCAGAGAGTTGTAAAATGCCTCCCATTTTCCTTCAGGAGTAATATCTTAATTGAGACTGTGTCTCTGACCATATATTTGAGAAAAAAATAAATCATAACTATGACCAACCCTATGTCAGAGGCAAAGATGCAGTAGCCATAACCTTTCATAGTTATTTAAAATAGTAAAATTATACTCTTTTCTCTAAAGGGGACATAAATGTATTATACACATTGATTTTGCGTGCACTCTAAAGAATATGTTCAGCAAATAAAAAGTTCAACTAAACTGTTTCATAAATTTTAGCATAACTAGCTATAATGTAAATTCATTAAACATTTAATTCCTAGTAATTGGGTTCTTAGTATTTAAGAGGAGCTTTGGGGACAATTTCTTTATTCTAGTTCTGTCCTAGGTAGTTTGAGTGAACACTTCTCTTTTCTTTTGATAAGTGTCCCCGGCCCAGGTCATCTTGTTCAATATTCTTCTCCCAAGTAAGATGAACTTTGGTGAGCCACTTGATCTCTCTGAAATGCTGAAGCTTAGTTTCTAAATTTGTAAAACGAAGAGACTAAATTAAATGATCCCCCATAAACTTGAGTTTTGTGATTCCGAGATTTTAGCTTTCCGCTTGGTCTGAGGATGCGAAAGTGGTCATTGATGATGGTGGTAATGAGAATGTCTTCCAGGTCTATGTCACTCCTTAGACGTTTTCGGGCTAATCAGGGCTGCTGCTGCTGCTACTCGGCATTACTGCAAAAAAGGTCACCAAGAATAACCTAGGGCCTGTGTTAGACTCAATGTTTGGTTGATAGTTTGCCATCATCTGCCTTCACCCTTTGCAGGAAATGCTTTGAAAATAACTACCAAGTTATTAGTATAAGTTTTTTCAAAGGTACGTTTAAACTAATTTTGCTTTGTACAAATGTGAAGAAAAACCTAGTATATGTTGAAAAATAAGCTACTTATTCATCTTGATAGCTGATTTAAGAACCTACTTAAATTGCACGAAACTCATATGCCTACGCAGTGATTAGACTTTTTATTTCACTTTTTTCTAATTTAAACTTGTGATTCTGCGGGCAGTTAGAGCAGATCAGTGAGAAAACAAGTGTTTTTCTTGAGGTGATGTTGTCTTTCATTCACTGATTCCTTCCTTTCTTACTTCATTCAACAGGTATTTTAGACTTTGTGAATACAACAGAGAAAAAAATAGGCAATGGCCCTGCTTTAATAGAAGCTACACTCTACTGGGGACAGGAGGCTGGGAGGGGATTAAATAAGCAAATAAATAAATATAAAATATGTCAAGTAGGTGGTAAGTACTATGATGGAAAAGTAAAGTAAGAAGAATAGAGAATGTGAAGCTGGGGAAATTGCGATATATATATATAAAACATACATATTGTATGTGTATACCTGTGTGTGTGTATGTATGAAATAGTCAGGAAAGGCCTTTCTAATAGTTAACATTGGAGGAGGGACCTAAAGAAAATGAGGAAGCAATCCATGTGTCTATTTGGCAAGAGAGTTTTCCAGGTGGAGAGAACAGAAAAACATCCAGAGGCTGCAGAGATCGTGGGCCTGGAGAAGCACCAAGAAAGCCCGCATGGCTCAAATAGGTTGAACAAAGGGAAAGGAACGTAGACATGTGCAGAGTATGTATTAAGTTGGTGCAAACGTAATTGCAGTTTTTTACCATTTAAAACTAATGGCAAAAACCACAATTAATATTTGTATACATTCTATTAATTTAATATTTGTATACATTATATACAAATATATATATTTGTATACATTCTATGTACATAAATACATAGAATATGTATACAAATATATGTATTTGTATACATTCTATGTATATAAATACATAGAATATGTATACAAATATTAATTGGTGCTATGGAGTATGGGGGGCGGTTCATCATAGACCATGGTAAGGATCTGGGATTTCACTCTGAGTCAGATTGGAGCCATTGGAGAGCTTAGAACACAGAAGTAACATGATCTGACTTAGTTTCCACCAGGATCACTCTGGACTGTTGCCCATTTGCCCCAAGTATAGCAGAATCCTTTTTGCTTCTTGGGCTAACTGAGATTCTGTGAATTCGGTCTGTTAAGTAATTTTTGGCAAACAGATGGTATAGAAAAATGTTACACATGCCATTAAATAGGACATTCATTGATTAAATACTTGCATTACAGAAGGAAAAAAAATAGATACAAAGTCACCTTTGGTGTACCTTATTGACTTTAAGGTAAAAATGAGTGAATCTGCTGCATCTGTTACTTTTCAGAGACATCCAGAAAGGCCCTGGAATGTCTGTATGTAAATGGGGAGGTCCCTTCCTGAGACAGAGCCTTCTCAGTTGGGTTTGGATAACAGACGTTTCTGATTTGTATGTTCCTTTTGGTTCTCGTGGCACAACATCATCAGCTAGTTTGCTTCTCTTTCCGGCCAGGGCTGAGGCATCACAGGAGTGGGAGCAGGCAAGGGCTGCCCAAATCTCAAGGGACATGCTGTGAGGTCAGAGATGGCAAGGCCAGGCTGGGAAATGTCTTCTTTCATGGCGAGTATCGCTGCCGGTTCTTCCAGTTTTCTTCTTGGAACATTAGGTTACTGTGTTTGTTTCCTGTTTCCTCCTGCCATAGTGCATGTGGGTACTTAGGAGTACATCATAAAGTCCTACTGTAGCTTGAACAACTAGAATTTTAAAAAAGGAGTACAACAGTTACAGTAATATAATATTAAAAGGCTTTTTCTTGACATGCACCTGATTAGAAAATATGCATAGGGCATGTCTCTGCGGGCAAAATCACCATGCAGCTTTTTTATTGAAATCTGTTGCACATGCTTAAGATTACACAGTCAAGTTCTACCAAGTTTCAACCTCCCCCAGACTTTTCTGGAAGGGCCTTTAAGAGCTTCTGGGAAATTATGAAACAAATATTTGAAGTAGGGCAGTCAGGAAGAAAAGTATGATTTATACTGTAAACTGAGGTTGTATAGTTCTGGCATCAGGAAGACTTGGAATTGAATATCCGTTCCACCCTACACTAGCTATGTATGACATCGCCTAACTGCTTATCCTCCCTAAGCCTCGGTTTCCTCATCTCTAAAATGAGGATAATAATACCTGCCTCGAAGAAATGTGCTGAGGATTAAACTTAATAAACCTGGCACAGTTCCTGGTGCATGGAAATAGTAGATAATTGATAGCTGTTATAAAAATATTAATAGTATTGTGCATCCTGAGATGATGTTCGCTTCCACCAAGCTCCATGTCAATTAAGAAATAATTTCATGTTTCTAATTTGTATTTGGTCAAGTTAAATAGAGAAAAATAAACATTATGAAGAAATAATATTCTAGAGTAATTGGAGCGAAAAGAATCCTAAAACAAAAATATATGTCTTGTTATTAATTCCTAAAAACGATCATGTGTAACCATTCTGCAACAGATTTATTGACTACAACATTGATTTAGAAATGCCAGACTAATGAGAACTCGCCATCACTTGTGATAATGGTCTATCATTTCGAGCTTGAACCATGTGTACTTATTTGGCCTCATTTCAGAATAATAAATTATCTCAAACTCATTTCATTTCTTGAATATGTTCTTATGATTTAGGTCATAAGTTGGATTATATGAATAGTATCCCTATAATCCACCATCTGAAATAAGCTATATGATTCTGGGCTATTTTAAGATTGAGAAACTTCAGACATTTTTCAGAAATTACATAAAGGGTTTACAGGGTTTCTCAAGCCTCTAATTTACCTCTTTATGCTCATGCTTGATTGTTGTTCCATATTAAGGTTTATTTTCCTTTTAAAATAGCTCTGCACAAAGAGAATACACTGCTAAATACTACTGCAAGGGAATGTTTACAGATGCAAATGACTTCTATTTAGGGAGCTCATGATTAAAATTTGAAAGAATGTGGCACTAGAAAGCATGTGAATAACCTTTGAAAAATCTCACAATAGAACTGAATATGGGATATTTATATCTAGGGTTGCAGATATAAAGCTATGTGTGAATATGTATGTTCAATATGCGGCAAAGGACATCAAATTGAAATCTGTTAGTCTAATGTTACTTTAATTTAGACAAATAACTATTTTATTATTGTGAAACTGTAATGTAGAATGCAGTAGAAGGCTACTACACTAGGAAGAACTAGTGTTATGTTTGCCTGCAACAGGTGAGCCAGGCATTTTCCACAAATCTGTCTTTCTGATAAAGAGAAGAGACATCTAAATTCTTTCAATCTCTCATAGATGCTTGGAGACTGAAAGTATTATTCATTATTTCATTTTTTATTGCTCACAGAGCAGGCTGCTAATAAAGTCAGAAAAAAACTGTAATCATTGGCAGACATAATATTTTCTGTCTATTCCTGTCCAGAGATGTGTTCTTGTTTTAAAGACTAACCTTCTCGGGTCATCAAAGGGATCACAAGTTGTGCAACTCATTTTGGTGGAAATCGTGTCTCTTTTGGGTATAGTAAACACTCCTTCTGCTTCCCTGTGGTTGGTTCTGGAGACTGGCGTGGTTCAGGCCCTGGCTATACAGGGGAACTAATGAACATGTCATGCGCATCTTGAGTTTTCCAGTCTCTGGCACAGCTGTGGCACTTCCCCCCCTGCTGCGAGGCACAGCACGCTGGCCATTTGTTGGCAAGTTCATATTTCACACTGCAGGGAATTGAAATGATTGAACAGACAGAAGAAGAGTTTTATTTGCAGTAGCCTACATATCCCCAGACTCTGATTTGGCATAAAACATCTGCTTCATGATCTGCTTCAAGGCCAGTTCCTTTCCTCCCACAAAGGTTACGACTTCAGGCAAGCTGTACTTCCACTGGCAGGAGGAAATTTGCCCGAAGACTTGATTTAGTCAGAATCAAAGCATCCTGCCACAGAATTTCTTTTTTCAATTATCTCCGAAGAGGCAGCTAGACTTTAAATGTATCAGTATAATAAATGTAATGAAATAAGGCAGACACTCCCTTCCCCCTGTTGCTATCAATGGAAGGTGCATATACAGTAGTGTATCCACACCCGGAAGCCTGTGAAACTTACCTTGCTGTCAGCACATATATCTTGGCAACAGCACATTGTAGGGATGGCTGTAGATTTCTTGTGGCGTGATAAATAAATGCATGCATTGGTTTTACCTGCAGTGTTTACATCTTTCAGACTGTAAAAGCAAATTGGCATGATGATGCTGAAAGTAATTAATATTATTTTTCATAGTGAAGAAGCATCATATAGCCTTTGTTTTGTGGTATGGTCCTAATTACTAATCATATTTACCTGCATGATTTTGTTGTGCATAGTCATATTTTTTGTTCAAGACAGCCCTCGCTAGCCTTACAGACATATATACACAATTAAATCTTGCCATTTTATTATGCTAGAGCAATTAGATGCCATCCTTGTAATGAGAAACATGACATCTTCATCGCTGTCTTCTATATTTTCATGTTGTTTTAATGCAGACATTTACCAGAATTGAATACAGTCTTCCTCCTCCTCCTACACACACACACACCCCTAATTGAATATCTACATATCTCCAAGGAGTCCTGTCGGTGAAACCATGTATTCATCTTCTTTAGTTCTTAGGCCACTTTGGTTTAAGAGTAAGAACTGTTGCTTTTATGAAGTGCCTTTTTCTATAAAGTCAAAACCTCACAGCAGTGCACAGAAAGCCGATGGTATAAAGGAGCTAAGTAGAGTCTTTAATAGAGAGAGCTGGGTTGTAAGTGTTTTTGTTCCTACAGAGCAGATAGATTTGGCTCCATCTGTTCCATATTCATAACAAAGGAGCACACTTACAGGAGGGCCAACTTCCCTGGAGCCGCCTGGTAATGATCTTTTCACCCGAATGAAAGCATCTGAACCCAGTGGCTTGGCCCTGCAAAAGCAGCTAGCAGGATTGCCCTTCAGAATCTTGATTTCCTTGTAACTCAGGTTGACATAAATTTCCCCAATATATAGAGTGAAAAGAATTTACTGATTTCTCATCTTCCTACAGCCCTGTGTGGTTGGAAAGTTCAAAATGTATGTGTTTTACCTCCCCTTCCTGCAACCACAGAAGATTTGTAATTAAATAGAATTTGATGGTATGGGGGAAGTTTGCACTTGAAGTATCTATAAAGGTATCACAGGGGAGAGGCTGTTCTTCATACTTTTAAGTTGTTTCTATTCAGACTTTTTTAATCTTTTTAAAACTGGGGTTAATGAATAGAAATATGAGTTACACCAAATAAGGGAAAACCCCTGTTGAGTTTTGTAATTAGCAAACTTCAAAGCCAATTTCAATTGAGACCTCTTAGATTAAAAAGATAAGTTGACCCAAGAGTTTTCTTCCACTAAGCAGCGGCAAAATAGAATGATTTTTTTCCTCAAAATGCCAAGTAATACAATAAATCTTCCTATTTGTATGACGTGTGGAGTCAGCATAGAAATATAAATGATTCCTTAAAACTTAAGTAGCACATCGGTATTACTATCATGGCTAATGGATAGAATACTTGTTTTTATATGTTAGCTGCAGAAATTTCTTAAGAAATAGAAACAAAATGTTAAAGGATGGTTATCCTTTTTTCCATTCTGCAGGCTTTTCATATGCTAGAAGCTCCTAAAAATGCATCATTGATTTATTTACTATACTACATGTTAAAGTTGTCATTGTAATTTATCAATCTTTTATTATCCATCTGTGCATTGTCTGATTGCTAAACTAAGGTTTCTGGGAAAATCAAATAGTAAACAAATCTCTCAGTAAGCTTGCAGCAGTAATAAAGTAGGCAAAGTTTTCATCTAGCAGCTATGAGATTGCTCTGTGCATTAGCAAGAGGAAATATAAAAGGTAATATTCACGGAGAGTGAAAAACATAGCAAATCAATCTGTGAAGATCTCAAGTTTCTGGAACACCTTGTTGCCTTTGGTTATTTTTTGTAATATATAGCCTTGAATATTTCTGGCTAATTCAGTTTTCTGTTCATTCGCTTATTCACTCCTACCAAAATGTTTCTTGGGTACCTCCTTTGTGCCAAGCACTATGTTAGATTTTAGAAACACTGTGATATATTAAAGAATGGTTCCTGCTTCTGGAGCTTACAGCTTCATCAGGAAGTAGACAATAAACCAGGAAACAAACAAATCTATAACTGTCAGTTATACTAGTAGGGAGCTGGATGCAGTGCCAGAGAAACATGGAGATAGCTTTCGATTAGGTGGTCATAGGAGGCTTCTCTGAGGAGGCAGCGTGTAATCCAGGACCTGAAAGGAAGTGTCAGGATGAATTTTTGATACACAGAAGGGTGGGTTTTATCTGTAAAATGTTTATTTAAATTTTACGCTTAAAATTTGATATTTTACTTATTGAAGTTATAAATTTTTTTAAATCTTTCTAAAAATTTCAAATTTAGCCTATTCAGATTAGCTTATATGTTTTATTCTATATATAAGGCTAGCAAATGTAAATATTTGGATTCATTTAAAACCTTGGTGAATTAAATAGACTTTAAAACATTTTAAGCTGAACTTAGATTTAGTTATTCTCTATCATTTAAAAATATTTTAGTTGTCTGACTGTAAAAACTTATTTCAGTAATTCTTACTATAATAAATTAAATTTTAAAATATGATGAACCTTTAGTTCTCTTAAATGTTCTAAAACTGTACACGTAAATTATAGGTTTCATCACTGCTAAAATTTCACTTAGTCACAAATCTAAGTCGATTTTTCCATTATATATTTTAAATTAGAATTGCTTGTCTGACCTGTTACTCAAGTTGGCCCACAGTTTAAAAGTATTAAAGTACCACATTCACAGATGGCATTTTTTAATACACAAGAAATACTCGTTCTATGGTTTTGACTCTTTAAAAAATGCCTCTTTTAAGCTCTGCTGTGGTTGAAAGATAGTTGTATCCCTCAGCACAGTTTGGGGGGTTATGTTCTCATGTAACATCTGAGGTGCTTTAACTTGCTGAGAGGTTTCTCTGATCTTCATGATTAGAGGAATTCAGCAAGGACAATGTCACCCTTACCTGTGATCATGATTGTCCAGAGCCACCTTTTATCATTACTTAAAGAAGCCCATGGTCACTTGGATTCTAATCTCACTTTGCTTTTATTCTCTGTTCACTGGGAGGGGCCTGCAACCTGTACCCAAGCTATCATTTGATTAAATTCTACATATCTTTGGATCTAAAGATGCCCACGTTCCCATTCCTTTCTCTCTCTCTCTCTCCTTCCTTCCTTCTCTCTCTCTTTTTTCCTTCCTTCCTCCCTCCTTCCTTTCTTTTCCTTTCCTTTCCTTTCCGTTTCCTTCCTTCCTTCCTTCCTTCCTTCCTTCCTTCCTTCCTTCCTTCCTTCCTTCCTTCCTTCCTTCCTTCCTTCTTTAGTAGAGATGGGGTTTTGCCATGTTGGCCAGGCTAGTCTCAAACTTCTGACCCTCAGGTGATCTGCCCGCCTTGGCCTCCTAAACTGCTGGGATTACAGGCATGAGCCACCACGCCTGGCCTCCTTTCACTTATTCCTTACTTCTTGGGACCCCACACTCTTAAAGATATTGAAATGCTACCTACTTGAATTTTGTATATCCCTGGCTTTGCCTGATTATTACGTCAGTTCCCAAGATCGTTCTACAAGAAGGAGCCAGCAGTGTGGGCAGGGGAGACTTCTAGTTCTAGGACAAGGACCTTTTTTGTTTTCTTAATTTCTTTGACATTTACCACTACCCCTCTCTTCACTTTTGTGTCCTAATCCTAAATTTTGGTTCATATTAGGTCAACAAATCACGTTGCAGCTAGAAGATTTTTTTTTTTTTTTTTTTTTTTTTGAGGCAGTGTCTCATTCTGTCACCCAGGCTGGAGTGCAGTGGTACAGACACGGCTCACTGCAGCTTTGACCTCCTGGGCTCAAGCCATTCTCCTGCCTCAGCCTCCCAAGTTGCTGGGAACATAGGTACACATCACCACACCTGGCCAATTAAAAAAAAATTTTTTTTTTATATAGAGACAGGGTCTTGCCACGTTGCCCAGGCTGTTCTCAAACTCTCGGGCTCAAGCAATCCTCCTGTCTCAGCCTCCCCGAATGCTGGGATTACAGATGTGAGCCACTGTGCCCGGCCTCGACAGATTTTTTTTAAATCCCTACAATAATTCTTCAAATCTTTATTAAACACCTGTTAGGAACAAAGCAATAGACTCCCCAGAACCTAGAACCCAAGAACACAACAACTTGGCATGGCTGCTGCCTTTGGGGGAATTTGCAACTCTAGTAGCAGAGATAAGATGTATTAACCAGTTCTAAAACAAAACAGAATGGGTTAAGTGCTAGTAAGGAGACAGAAACAGATCTCTGTGGGAACCTGGAAGAGGGTTATTGTGTTGGAGAAATGGAGACATACCTCAAGTGGCCAGAGGAAGTAGGGATTTTGAGAGGCAAAGGAAAGGTCACATGAGAAAAGGTGGACTTTCCAGGAGATTCTAGGAGGGAATATTGTTGGTACAAGCTATGAATGTATGCCAAAGAAGGGAAAAGAGTAGGAGGGATAAAGAGGGAGCCTGGGAAGTTGAGGCTGCAGTGAGCCCTGATTGCACCCCTGCATTCCAGCCTGGGCCACAGAGAGAGACCCTGTCTCAAAAAACAAACAAACAAAACAAAGGAGAATAAGGTTGGGACCAGATTATGGAAAAGGAAACCCTGGCTGCTGTTCTGTGGTATGACGAATGGGAATGCACAGCCATTAACTTTTCTGCAGATAATCCGTCTCAGAGACAATCAGAGTAAACTAGAATTTAGTCCCTGAGATTGGCTGTCCTTTTCTCCACTCAATCAACATAAAAGCCTTATCATGGAAAGCATTTTGAGTGTGAAACAAAATGTACAATCCTGGTATCTAACGACTCCCTCCTTGGTAACATTTCATCTTCTACAGAGAGAACGTTAATTTGTTCAGGCCTCTAGGATTCCATTTGGAGAGCCTCCAGCCTAAATGAATGGATATTTCTATCTAGATATTTGTAATATCACCAGAAATGATAGGCATTGGGGAGAACATGGCTTACTGGTTAAGAAATACAACCAAATAAATCATTGATTTGTGTAAATAAAATAGATAATTACCCCCACCCTTTTTTTTGAGATGGAGTCTCGCTCTGTCACCCAGACTAGAGTGCAGTGGCGTGATCTTTGCTCACTGCAACCTTCGCCTCCCAGGTTCAAACAATTCTCTGCCTCAGCCTCCCGAGTAGCTGGGATTACAGGCGCCTGCCACCACGCCCCACCAATTTTTGTATTTTTAGTAGAGGTGGGATTTCACCATCTTGGCAAGGCTGGTATTGAACTCCTGACCTAGTGATCCACCTGCCTCGGCCTCCCAAAGTGTTGGGATTACAGGCGTGAGCCACCACGCCCAGCCTGTTTTGTTTTCTTATTAGAGACAGGGTCTCACCCTGCCGACAGGGCTGGAGTGCACTGGCACAATCATAGCTCACTGCAGCCTCAGTCCTGGGCTCAGGTGATCCTCCTACCTCAGCCTCCCTAGTAGTTGGGACTATAGGCACGGCACCAGGCTAACCCAAATAGTATACAAAAAAAAAAAAAAGAGTGGAATGAGAACATTTATATATAGCAGCACAATATCCGTGGACTGGTATGGGCATGGTGCGGGATCTATAGCCACCTCTGGGCTGGTTTCCTTTAGTGTCATCACTGTCATGTCTGGGTATACAGTTGCAAAAGCAGTCTCAACACCCAGCCTAGTTTCCTCTCTGCAGGATTTACATCCTTGTCCTACTGTCCCTCTAGCTTAATAGCATGCTCACTGCTCACACTCTTAACATGGATTGAAAAAAGAGCTCAGAGATCTTAACATATTTTCAAAAGGAACAGGATCTTCCAGCACCCTAATTCTCTAAATTCTCTCAGCCTCAGTGCACATCCTCACATAAATATCTTCATCACCACCCCCACCCTCCAACACACACAAAATAACAAGTCAAACTATGGTAGAATCCAGTTTTTAAAATTTATGCTAGAGAAGATCACACTTAATTACGCTTGTTTTTCTTATGACTCCTAAGTAACTTTTAATCACCACTATCCACACCTGAGCCCTTCCTCCTCCATATTTGTGCTCAGAACTCACAACCTCAGAAGCCCTCAGCTGGGTGCCCCCTGCTTAGGGATATCCCCATGCAGAGGCCCCAGTAAGCGCAGAGCTGATGCTATCAATCTGTAGAGTAGTGAAACAATATTCTAGATCTGTAGGGATCACCTGAGTTTCTAAGTGCATTGTAAAATTGTACTGCCCCTCTAAAACAGGTCATACTTAAAATTTGTTTTAGAGAAGATGAAGCTAATGAGAAAACTGAGGCGTAGGCACGTTAAGCAGCTGGCTCAAAACCACAAAATAAGTCAAAAAGAATGAACCAGGGAGAAAGAGAATCATTATGCATACACTCAAACCGCTAAGTAATGTTTCTTAAAAGAGCCCTCACCAAGGAGAATAATAATGAAAGGGGTTTTGAAAGGCTCACAGAAATATTAACTTTTTTCTAGGAGCTTCTTTGAATTGTATTAACTTGATGATTTATTAGTAATTTACTGTCATGCTACATTAGTGCTGTCTGATAATGACATTGTTTCTGTTAATATCTTACGAATGAGGAATGGGATTTGTGGCTTTGCTTTCCTTGCCTAACGGTTAACAGCCACCCTCATAGGGTATCACACAGAGGAGCAAAAGGAGCCTGTGGAGAAGAAATAATATAAATAGTTCCTCTTGTGGGATTCTGGGAATTCTGCCTTTGGTTGGAGTTTTTGTTTTTGTTGTTATTATGGTTATTATGGGGCTTCCATCTGAAGAAGAGATTTTCTAAGTGAATAATTCTGCCTATCTGGTTTGTTGCTGTTTTGTCTTGTTTTGTTTTGTCAGATAATACCCCTCTAGTACAGTAAGTTCACCAAAATAACCACAAACAAGAAAGAAAGAACTGGCTGACCTTAAAGCCTGAGAAAGTCACTTAAATATTGTGTGGCCTTAGGCAAGGCCAGGTCTCAGAGAATAGTTAGAACACTAGTTGATAATAGAAAACTTTTTCTTAACTGTTCAAAGATGTTCATTGATTTTTAAAAATAGTAAAATATATAATAAGAAACTGAACTATATTTCTTCATGTTAAGAAATTTCTTAGACAATTAAAATGATATCTAAATATTATCTTGCTTTCTGTGCCTGTGTGGACTAGATTTCCCCACTCACATGACTGACAGAGGTGAAGTTTACATTCAGAATGTGAGATTTATTTAAAGCTGTCTTAAATTTTCCTTAGGCAGAACTAGAAATGGGCCAGGCATGGTGGCTCACACCTGTAATCTCAGCACTTTGGCAGGCTGAGGCAGGGGGATCACTTGAGGTCAGAAGTTCGAGACCAGCCTGGCCAACATGGTGAAACCCCGTTTCTACTAAAAGTACAAAAATTAGCCAGGCATGTTGGCATGCACTTGTAATCCCAGCTACTCAGGAGGCTGAGACAGGAGAATCACTTGAACCTGGTAGGTGGAAGTTGCAGTGAGCTGAGATTGCACCACTGCACTCCAGCCTGGGCGACAGAATGAGACACTGTCTCGCGGAAAAAAAAAGGACTAGAAATCCTTCTTATAAGGGGACATTTTAAAATCATTCTCCAAAATCCACGTTATTTTTGGCTCATACCTAAATAGATATCAAACTATATGAGACAAATCATCCCCTTCTTCAAAAAGCAGCAGAAACAAAGTTTGTTGTCACTGAGCTTTTAAACGCAAGTAAAAGTTTGCTCATACTTCAGATAAATATATACAAAAAGCATGTTAGTGTGCTATTGGAGTATTCCTAGAAATGAGTGGAAACTTGTCCTCAGCCATTTACTTGAGGTGGCTAAGAAAAAGTAATTGATCTACTGAGACTTACCTGCTGGAATTTAAATAATACTCAGGTTAGTTATTAGCAGTGAGAACTTTGCCTTAAGGGGGCAGAGAGATAGGAGGGGAGGCAAACAGTGGGTAGAATGGGTGGTGCTTCCCATTTCTCTTTTGTGTGTGGCTGCACAGCTGGAACTTATTTTACCTCCCTTGTCCTGAAGTTTACTCTAATTATTTTTTCCTTGTTACAGTTCCCTGGTGTTAAAACCAAGTTTTAACTTGCAGAATATGTTTTTCTATCCCTCTTGTTATGTGGTGGGAAACACATCCCTTTTCTTATTCTAGTTTTTAAAAGAAACATCCCCAGAATCATATCAAAGTTTCTAATATTTACATGATATTCTTATTTCTCCAAGGCCTCTATCTTTACTTAGTGACCTCCTTTCCAATTTTTACGTCTTGGGCTCTGACCTTAACCTGCCCATGATTTAAGTCTTGAGACGCAGTGGGCTGCAAGAGAAGAAATGTGTTGGCAAATTTAGTAGCTCCTGGGGTGGCACCATGAATGCAAGCTTGGTAAACCAGGGCCATGAGCAAGTCATTAAAACACATGACTTTTAAATCCCAAAAGTTAGAATGAGTGAGATGTATTTCATCATAACATATGATTTTGTTCTTTATATGAAAAT
Source organism: Pan troglodytes (assembly GCF_028858775.2). Classification (NCBI taxonomy): domain Eukaryota; kingdom Metazoa; phylum Chordata; class Mammalia; order Primates; family Hominidae; genus Pan; species Pan troglodytes. The sequence goes on along the minus strand of NC_072402.2, from coordinate 105,116,184 downwards.
GCTTTGTATGAAAATGCTTTTAAAAAAGGGGCACATAGCCAGTTGCAAATTGTTGCTTTAGTATTCTTCCCTAAGAAGAGGCCTAACTTTTGTTTTAAGAAGTTTTCTGTGGATCTGGTAACCATTTTGCAAGTCCATATGGCTTTGGTTAATCTCTATTCTGTTCCCACCACTTCTTCTGTTTCCCCACTCCACTCATGTACACAAACTGGATTTTATTGATTCGTCAAATTCTAGGAGATATTTCCAGTAGTACCATGGATTTAAATGGACTTTACTCTTTCAGCATTTATTATGAAAGGAATATTAATGCTTAATTCCACCTTCACCTGCCTAATTTGCATATATTTGTGTTGTATGTTGAACTGCATGAAAAACCTACAGGGGAAAAAACTGGGCCGTGCTAACAGCTAATAGCCTATCTTTTCTTTTGACTTGCACGAATTGAGAAATATTGCCTGTGGCAAACATAATGGAAAACTGCATTTTTAATGCTCCCCCTCACACTCATTTCTTTAAAAAGAAGAAAGCGGCTGAATATTCTTAAAAATAAAACTTCCCAAAGTACCCAGATTGACATGGGACACAGAAAAGGAGGATTTTGGCTTTCAGAATTAAGATTTGAAGCTGAATAAGGTTAGGCAGAGATGTTAAGTTTGACTAATGAGTACAGTGTTGGGCCTGAAAATGTGAAAGAAATACAATATTTCCTTCCTTTTCTGCTAAAACTTTGGTTCTTCATGAAGAAGAATGGTTGTTACCTTGATGATTAGGGAACTTTAGAGTTGTTTGAAGTCTCATAATCTTTGTATTTAACTTGATGGCCTGTGTAGAAGATAACTAATAGGAGATTTTTGATAGTAAGAAAAGTTTTAACTTATTTTAAAATCCTTTCATTTCAGGTATTTTTAAAGACCACCTTTCCATTCTATTTCTCCTATTTGAAGAAAGGCATTCTCCTTAAGATTTATGTTCACATTTTGTATCAACTCATTTCGGTTTACCCAGCAATTTGTAGTTAAAATGAGACATCATGCTAATTGCAAAGAACAGCACAGGTTGGCTGCATTAGCAAAAGCAAACTAAGTTGTATGCGAAGGAAAATGAAAAACACTTTTTAATGCTGGAGTGAGAACATTTAAATTGATATGTCTTGTTGTATTTCTTCAACAGCAGCTTATAATTACCTCTCTTCAAGGCATATTTTAAGTGGACTTGTAACAGTAGCTTGAAATGTAAACTAGTAAGGGATCCAGTTGTTGAGGCATGGCAGCAGAATCAGGAGTGCACAGCTCTGTGGGAGCAAGGGCATGCTGGCCATTAGCAGAACATGCCAGAGTGTCTTAGTCCTTCAGTCCGAAGTCAGCTTTAAGCCTTTAACTACACAGATTTGTTAGTGTACAGCATTGTATCAGCTCTTAAGAAATTACCCCCAAATTTTGTGGCTAAAACAACGTTTATTATTCCACAGTTTCCGTGGACCAGGAATCCAGGTGCAGCTTAGCTGGATCCTTTGAGTCTCTCCCAAGGCAACGGTCATCTCAAGGCTCAGTGAGAAGGATTCACTTTGCAGCTCACTCACCCGATTGTTAGCCAATTAAGTTCTTTGTGGGTTGTTGAACTATGACATCAGTTCCTTGTACCTCTTGGCTGGAAGTCTCCGTTAGTTTCTTGCTACATGGTCCTCTCCATTGGAAATCTCACAATATGGTACCTTGCTTCATGAGCAAAAGAGAGAGTGTTCACTGGAAGTAAGGCACAGTCTTTTGTAACAATCAGAATGACATCCCATCACTTTTGCCATGTTCTACTCTTTAGAAGCAAGTTAATAGGTTCAGTCCCCTCTCAAGGGGAGGGGATTATACAAAGGACTGCCTACAGGAATGTGGGGATACCTGGGACCCATGTCAGAAGCTGCCCGCCACAAGCATGATGGCAGTACCCGAAGGGATGTGTTCTCTACTATGTCTGAATGATAGATCTATGGTGAATTGTGGTATGAATGTTACATATATTTGCATTGCTAAATATAACTTTTAGAAGTACTGATTTGGGGGCACTGAATATCGTCATTTTCTATACCAAATTGGCTAAGTGCTGAGTCATGCTCACCTGAGCCCCAGGAGACCAAGATTTTTGGGAAGGCTCAAGTTAGAGCCCCTGTCTGAGGTCATGGAACAGAGTAAAAGTAAGGGGCCCTCATGGCCTTATTAGCAGAGTACTCGAAACACAGAGAACCAGAGAGTCTCCAGCTTGTATTTCATTATGTGTTAAAAGGTTTTGATTGGTACGTTGCAGCTCATTCGGGGGAAGGGACTCTATGGATTGATTTATAAAGTTGCTATTAAGATAATGGAATGGGACATTGTGCTTGTTTTAATTGTCCCCATATCCCTACTCCCAACTTCCCGACTCTAACTTACACTTTAAGCAGTAAACTGAGTAAATGGGTGTGAATTTGGATGATGTGACAACTGTTTTAAGACATTTCTCATTTTAGTTGAAAAATTCTATTAGAAAATCCATGTATCTTTAGAGGAAGATTTCAGATCTAGATTTTTTTTTCACCTGTTTGCAAGTCACTGCCTCTTTTTGGTTGCCAAAGCTCTGGTTTGGAAATTTAGGGATAAAATGTCTTCTGTCCCAGTTGCTGCTGGTTAGCTTCTGGAGGACCTGTGAAGCCTCTGATAAACATGTCTGGGACACACTCTTGCTCCCTGCCCAGAGCTGTGCTGGCTTTTCATGTAAACCTCAGTTGTCATATGGATCCCTCCAGGTACACTAAACTGTGGTTCATATTTATGTCCCAGCTTGAAGAACCACAACACAAGGGCAGGGACAGTTTGAAATCTTATATATCTTCCCATGCACAGCACCTAATAAAGAAGCTGATGCATAGTAGGCATTTTATTTTATTTATTTATTTTTGATACAGAGTCTAGCTCTGTTGCTAAGCTGGAGTACAGTAGCTCAGTCTCGGCTCACTGCAACCTCTGCCTCCTGGGCTCAAGCAATTCTCATGCATTAGCCTCCCGAGTAGCCACCATGCCCAGCTAATTTTTGCATTTTTCGTAGAGACAGGGTTTTGCCAAGTTGGCCAGGCTGGTCTCGAACTCCTGGCCTTAAGTGATCCATCCAGCTTGGCCTCCCACAGTGTTGGGATTGCAGGCATGAGCCACTGCACCCAACCCGTAGTAGGCATTTTAAAAGCATTTGAAATGATAGATGAAGCTGCAGTAATATGTAATGGATTTTTATAATTATTCGTTATCAACTTTCAACATCGACTATTCATTTTCTAAGGAAAGCAGCACAATAAGTTATATATAGTGAATATAATTTATGTATATAAATTTATATATATTTATGTATATAATTTATGTATAAAATACTTACATATTTACTTTTAACTAAGATAAAGTTGGCCATGACAAAGTGATGTATCTCTAGAGCCGTAAGGATTAATACTACCTACCTCCTGACAAAAACGAGGCATGTTTTAAGATTTTACTCCCTCATTTCCATCCTCAGCTCTATCTATTGCTCATAAATTGATCCTGAGATTTTCTTTATAAGTTTATTAGTGGGAATGTTACATGTTTCAATTCCTCTGTTATGTTTTGTTTTTAGTGCTCAGTCCTCTGCCTTTTGTTTACTTGTGATTAGTAATGCACTTTTATATTACCTTATGTCTTCAAATAGTACTAATAATTAATTATCTGTATTTTTTAGTTGGTATAAAGGCATCCTACATTTGTCAGCCAAGAAGTGTGGGGTGACAGAACCTTGAGCATAACATAGAGGAAAGCCACACTTTAACTTTATTAAACCTTACATTTAAAAAATGGAGTTTTGCTACTACATGGAAAACGTTTTCATCTTTTTGGATTTTTTTGTTTGTTTGTTTTTCAAGGTGTTAAATAAGAAACCCAAGTTATACTGACCTAGTAAGGCACACTTCTCAGGTTGGCTGTAAGGGTTAGGAGTTTACTCCTTGAGCTCAGGCCAGTGATGCAGTGATGATCGAGTGAATCCATGGCATGCAATCTGTGTTGTGTACTCACATATCACATTGTATGCTAATATTCTTTGTTCACAAATTTTTCTAAGGATTAGAGTATAATAGTCAAACAGTATCACAAGGCATCAGTCACATTTCCTGGTGACAGAAAATGAGGAAGTAGTGGGGCAGGTTGTTAGGGAAGAGAGGTTTTTATTTTATGTGTCATTTAAATACAAATGCATTTCATATTTTTAATTCACAGAAGTATGGAGCACATCCAGTAGCTAAGACTGTGTCCCTCCTTGAGAGCTCATGGAGAGAACTCTCCAGTTTTTTCCTGGAGGCGTATCGTTTGCTGTTTAGTTATTGCCATGTGCCCTACAATAATTTTCATGTCCTGGATTTATTTCTCCTAAAGAAAAATCTGAAAGACCTGTACTAAATCTAAGAAGCTCCTCCCTAAACCAATTAAGCATTTGATTCTGTCTTCAGCCTGTTTATCTAGCAGTATCATCTGTAAAGTCAGTTATGTGCATGTAGCAAATCAAGTTCACAAGGCTTGAAGTGAGTTCATCTCAGCTCAGAAATTCATTGAACAGCAGTGTGAACATCCATGTGTCACTTTTTTCGCACTAACTCTCATGAATAAGACATATACTCCCTCAAGAACCCATGGTTTTCCTAATGAATTGGAGTCACCTATGTGTACTGTATTTGTGACATGCACATTTGCAGTTGAGGTCCACAGGAAGGACACCATTTCCTGGATCAAACCGCAGAGTGCAAATATTGTGCCCTAAATAACACACTAGTTACTGTAAATGTCAGTAGAGGGAGTTTTTCTGGCTATGATTTAATGAAAGCCTACAGCAAAGCCAGCTGTTAGCACTTCTTAACTGCTTGTCAGAGCAACCAGGGGAGATAGGGAGGACCAAAAACACTTTTTCTCTATACTTTTGTTTTAAAATTAAAGTAGTTTTCAACAGGTGTTGAATAGGGACACTGGGGACCCTATACTACTTGACATTATTTAGTTGGTGAATTTAGAAGTTCTCCTCCAGGAGGGTTACTTGGATCTAGAATTACATAAGGAGACTGTGTAAAATTTGTTTGGAAGTTTGTATATTGAATCCTCTCACCTGCAAAAGAAGCATTTTTGTGTTCTCAGCTCCCCATGAGGAATAATTTAAAAATAAAAATAAAGGAGAGAGAAGACATACCAAATGCCGATCCCTCTTTGTCACTTTGGGTATTGCCAAACTAATTGTAAGCCGTGTGTGATTTGATTGATGTCATCTGCTTTTTCTGAACAAAGAAACCACTTGAAGCAAACACATAGGGAGGAAAGTATGCGACGCTCGTTTCTGTAATTTTTGTCATTTCTAGGATGCATTAGTAAATACATGTGGTTGTTAAGGGCCTTACTGCCCTTGGAAATTCCTTTGACATTTTGCTGTGTGTACACAGGGGAGATAATCTTTCAACCATAGGGAAAGTTTACAGTCTTATTATCTTGAAAAGGAGAAGAAAGTTTCTTCCTCAAGTGATTTATAACTTGAAACATGCTGTCATGTTTTGGTAAGCCCACTTTATTAATTCCATCCTTCTCTGTGGCAAATTGAAAAAAAAAAAATACATGTACCGTTGCAACATAGTACTTTCTCAATAGCATATTGTACTTATAATAGCATGATGGAAGTTACCGGGCTTGGGTTAGTCATATAGAATGCAGAGCCAAGTTCTGAGTAAAACCTCTAATTGAATTACCTGCAAAAGCACTGACAGACAAGCTTTCAGTACAGACAAAGCTCTGCTTTCCCCAGCAGAAATAGGTCACGTTTAAGTCTGCCCTGTAACTCTCTGTTATTGGTTTTTGCCGGCACTTTCACCTTGGGCCTCTGTTGGGCCCCTTTTCCTGCAGCAGAGGAGGAGCGGCTCTGTGAAAGCTGGAGGGCTCACACATTATCCTCTCGATTTAGAGAAAATTGATAACAGATCAAGTTAAATGGAAGAGACTTTGAAATAAAAATCCAAAGTATTTCTTCACAGATTACTCACATTCTTGCATGATTCTTTTATTGTATTGAAAAGAGAAAATCAGGATATGAAAGTAGCCTTTCTATAGCAGTGAGACCTGAAAAGTACTGTTTGTTTTAATTTGGAGGAGGAATTAGAGAAAGTTCCTGTTGTTCAAGTCAGGAAAGAATTTATTGTTCATCATTTGCATGTGAAAATGAAGAGTAATATGTTGTTGTTCTCTTCTTTCTTTCCTGCTCTCTCTCTGTGTTACCCACAGCCTCTGCAATCCCAGATAATGGAAGAAGGTCCTGTCTAAAGCTCAAAGTCTTTGTGAGACCGACAAGTAAGTTCACTAGCATGAGCTTCAGAGGGTGGCTTCACCGCGCATGCTTTATTGTGTGGTCTGGTTCACGGCGGTAAAACTTTTTTTACTGTTAAATCTTGTGTGGTATCTGTTTTGTATATCAACATTCATATTTTAGTTTTCATCATATTTTTTCTCATTCTTCATGATGCTTTTACTTAAGTACACAGCAGTTGCTAACTTGTTGTTTCTTAGACTGTTGTACATGCAGAGCAAATGGGAACAATATTGGCATTTGGAACATGCCATTGATTGTAAGACAATCTACATAAAAAAAGAAAAAAAGGAGAGAAAGAAAAAAGAAAGAAATGGGAGTTTAAGGGTGTCTTCACTAACATATTTGGCTGTTATCTCTATTTTTGTTATAGATAGCTGTATGAAAACTATAGGTGTTCATGATCGTGTTTTCGATGTTAACGACAAAGTAGAAAATTCATTAGAACCAGCAGGTTAGTATGCTTAGAGAATCTCTTTTAACAAATGCATCTATTTCTCTGGTGCTTCCGTATTTTTTTCCCTTCTTCTTCTCTGCATGTTTGCATGTTATAGTTGTTGTTCTGCTTTTGCTCATTGCTAGCGATGCTAATATGACTTATATTCTACCTCATTCCTCCAGTATCTTTGTGCAATGCATGTTAGGTAAAATAAAATTTTCTTTTTTGGAATGGGTTTGAGCTAATGCAGTATCCTAATATAGAAGCCCCATCGGAATGCTAAAATCTCACTGCCTTTTACCATATCCTCAGAGCATGCTGGTGAATCACTGTGAATATTAAAGGATCTGTTTTCATATAAGACACAAAACATTTCTATGTATATGTTCATAAAATTTTATTTTTTATGTCCAAATCTGTAGATAAAAGTAATAAGACTATTGCACAAAATAGAAACTAATTCAACATACTTAATTTTCTCTAGAAATTTACATGCATCATTGAACTGACCTAAGGAACTTTATTTTATTTAAATATTTTTGCTATTGTCAATAGTAATTGGTCTGGAGAAGTATAATCACATTGCCACCACAAATTCACACATCTCTTGCTGCCACAAATGTACCAGTAGCCTGTTGAGCCAAATGTGATCCTTGATTACAGAGGCAAAATAAGTTTTAAGGATAAATAAAACTTTTCTACGATTGACTTCCACACTCCTAATGTTTCCCATAACTAAAGAAAAATAAAACCTACCAAAGCACTCATTGAGGCATTAGTCTGTCGCATACTATGGATAATAAGAACCTGTAAATATCCATTCGGTTATCAATTCAGTCTGGCCATTTAATAAAACTAGATTAACTGAGAGGAGTGGTCGCCCTCTACCAACTGCTTATGGAGGGGTGTGCCTGGAGGCCCTGTGTGTTCCCTTCCTCTGTGGTGTCCTCTTCTCCCCCACCTGCTCCAGATCTTCACTGGTTTCCTTACCCATCTCCCTTGATCATCTCAAAGCTTAAGGGAAATAAAATTATTTCCTCTTCATGGAGAGATTTGAGCCCCCTTATGTAAATGGAGACTTTTTTTTTTTTTTTTTTTTTTTTGTAGAATTTCTCTTCCTTATGGTCCTAGAAACTAACGGGCACTTTTTCCTCCAATATTGTAACCAGGACTGCATAGTCAATGAACCTTAGGGAAACTTACCCTGAGTAAATGCTGTGCCTCAGGACATACAATAGCTTTCCTGTTAAAACTGACAGAAAGAGAGTTTTTTCCCTGAAGCATTCTTGTTTTCTAAGGCAGGCATCTCACCCAGAGCGCAAATGAGAGGTGTGTACAATGAGCTCTCCGAGGTCTTAGTAGCTCCCCAGGGATCAGTTAGCTGCTTTAGAAAGTTTTAAGGAATGAATGCTGACATGAAGGCATTTTAAGTGTGTCCTGGAAATCTGGAGCCATGACTTTGGCTTCTTAAGGTACCAGAGTCCTCACAAGCTCAGGGACTTGGGCCACCAGAGGATCTGCAAGTTACTCAGTATCTCCCTTAACAACCCCAGAGTCTACACTCTTCCTTCTATGGCTGAGGAGACTCACCCATGCCACATTGCTGATTAGGTAGATCCAGGTTTAATACTCAGATCTTCTGACTCCTATTCCAATATTGGTATCAACGTAGTGGTCTCTTACCATTATTAGAGGTATGTTCATAAAGAGGACTTAAGTCTCTTGGCTTTGTTAAGAAGCCACAAGAAGAATGACCAGCATGTTCTAAACAAAAATTACTCAGGATTATGATCTCTTGATACACATTGTGCAGAATGTAGGCATATCTTTCCCATGGTTTTTTTTCCAGGGAATCTCCACTGCCTGTCTATAGCATAGGAGGCTGCTTAGACACCTAACAGATTGCATATTTTTCTCTGGTAATGAAGAGGCACATGGAGGACTATTCTGCCATTAGGAAAATTACCTTTGAATTCCACTAACGATACAATGAAAGATATTGAGATGCTTTCATACATGAACATATGCCACTGTCTTTGGGGAAACAAGGTTTTTTTTCACTAAGCATTTAAAATGCACAATGGCCCAAAATTGATGGACATATAACTGCTGGAAGTTTGCAAAAGTTTGGCAGAATGTAGTTCAGTGTGTGCATACGTGCGCTGGGGAGTAGAGCGTAGGTGTACATGCAGGAAAAGCTCCTTGAGTCAGTCAGAGCTATATTTTAAGGGCTTGCTGGTGAGCATCTTCACTAACAAAGTGAGACAAGGTTGAACCACAATTCCTGGCAATAAGAAAACAATAAGAAATGTGTTTCTTACAGGTGTGAGGCACTGTGCCTCACACCTATAATCCCAGCAATTTGAGAGGCTGAGATGGGTGGATTGCTTGAGGCTAAGAGTTTGAGACCAACCTGGACAACACTGTGAAACCTTGTCTTTACCAAAAAAAAAAAAAAAAAAAAATGTGGTGTGTGTGCCTTTAGTCTCTGTTACTTGGGAGTCTGAAGTGGGAGGATTGCTTAAGCCCAGGAGTTCGAGGCTACAGTGAGCTATGATCACACCACTGTGCTCCATCCTGGGTGACAGAGCAAGCTTCTGTCTCTAAGAAGAGAGAGAAAGTCTAGTCGGATTTGCAGTTCTTCACCACTGTGTCGAGCCACTGAGTGAAAGAGTATTTACCTTTCCCCAGCTCTGGGTGTAGACCCAGTCTTTATGAACCCAGCAAGTCTGAAAGGATTCCACTGCATGATCTCAGCGATGTGTACTAATTCACCTGTCTTTGGAATGTATTTGTCTTTTTTGTTTGCTTGCACACTCTGCCTGCCAGTTTCCTATCATCAGGGATGCAGGATGATCTCAGGGCAGACATATGCCACATAACATGCTCCAAAATATCGCTAGCGTTCTCTCCGTTAACCATTGAAACCCCCATGTTGTGGAATCCTGTAGCCAGGAGGCAAAACTTGATTTGACTTCTGAAGAGGAACGTTTTCTTTCTTCTTCCAAGCCTGTGTTACAAGTGTTAGAAATTCTCTCATGTTTAGGTGTAGTTTCCATTGGGATAGATTTTACCTATGAATTCCTCCTTAGAATTCTGAAATTGCTCAGATTTACCCAAATGACAGCCAGTTTCTCATTTCACATTTGGGGGCTGTAGAATCTTCCAACATTGAGAACCTGTTTTAATCAAAGGATGCTTTGTGGAATCCTGAATGAGGAACAGCATGTTGCAGGAAGAAGAGAAGGATCCTGATACCCTAATGGGACTGATTTTCCTTTTGGGGGGCAGGAAGATATATATTCGTTGGGTGCTTATAAAAGGTTAATTCCAAAGATTGTGTATGGTTAAAGGACTGAAAGTCACACTTAGCCTCATACTTCACTTAGATGAAAAACAAAAGCCTTCCTCTCCATTACCTTGTAAGATCTATTCCTTGTGTCTTGTGCTGAGTGGACCTGGAATAATGGATAGCCCTCACTGAGTACCTAGAAGGGACTAGGGTGGTGATGAAGGGGTTCACACCGAAGATCTAAGTGCTAGCTGGGTACCTTTAACAGTACACTTGCAAACTATACAAGGAGAAGGATTGGGTAATATGCTAGTAAAAATAAGATGGAGAGGAATCCAATAGCTGACGCAATTTCAGGTATTTAAATATGTGATATTGTGAAATGAACTCTGGAATCCTCAGGGTTTGTGGTTATTTCACATTTAAGCCTGAAGTGCTCCATTGTTTTGATTGACAACATATTGGTGCTCTTAAGAAAGTGATTTGGATTTTAATTTCGGGGCTATTAAGGGCCTTTACTTCTACTTCCTATTAACTACAGATTTAATTAATACACTTGCAAGGCTGAAAAAGAGCAGAGAATAGAAGAGGGTCTGAAGGTACTTGGCCACATTGTGGAGGACTTTATATATATTTTTTCTGCATCCATTTATCTTACCATCTTGCTTCCTAACCTTTTCTAGTCTCCTAAGCTAAAATCACTCCATGCAGATTCGCTAAGGTCCAGGAAAGGGGAGCAAATTAGACAAGGGGATGCAGTAGCTTTTATTCGAGGGGAGGCTAAAATGGTAAGAGCACTCCAGGTCAGGAGACTCAACACTGAGAAGACCTTTCTCATTGGGAATGGATGTGATGGACAAAACCATCCCAAACGAGCATATCTGAAGCAGGGGTCAGACTGTGAACCTGAAAAGTGGTTACTTTAGGACAAATATTAGCGAGTGTGATTCTACCCAGTGAAGGAAAAGCACCCTTATTGTGACACGTGTGGTAGGAAAATACAAATGAGTTTAAAATAATGGTTAGTTAACCCATTAAGGGGTTTGAGGTGGGTCATCCAGGGGTATTTAGGGATTATCCTTTGAGGTCAGTATAATTGAGAACAACAACTAGAGCCTTGTTACCATTCTCTCTGGCCCTTGAGCAATTCCCAGATGGCAACTGCTGAACACCTGCAGGAAGTTACCCTGATGCTGAGATAAAATTTGCACAGGGGCTCACTATTGGCCCCCAAAATGTGTTATTCAGAGATCCTTAGTCTAAAAGCACAAGTGGCCAGGTATAGTGGCTCATGTCTATAATCCCAATCCTTTGGGAGGCCAAGGGAGGAAGTTGGTTGAGGCTAAGAGTTTGAGACTAGCCTGGGAAGCAAAGCAAAACCCTGTCTCTCTAAAAATTTTTAAAATTAGCCAGGCATCGTGGTTCACACCTGGAGTCCCAGCTACTCGGGAGGTTGAGGCAGGAGGATTGCTTGAGCCCAGGAGGTCAAGACTATAGTGAGCTATGATTGGGCCACTGTACTCCAGCCTGAGCAACAGAGCAAGACCTTACCTCTAAAAAAAAATTAATTAATTTAACTTAATTAAAAGTAAATAAAAGCATAAGTTAGGTCAGGTGGAAAGAAGAAGACAGGCAGCCCTGGAGCAGAGCTTGGCTCCTAGGCAAGCCTCCAACCTCTCTTTGGTACTAATTGCTGCAGAGTTCCCATTTCGAAGTTAAGCCTGTTAATCATGCAGATCAGGAAGGCTATCCAAAGTCAGAGGCAGCCTCACAGAACACTTTATAGCTAAATAAAAGAAGCTAAACTCACTTAATCCATTTTATTTAGAGGAAAATTTGCATCCACGCTGATAATTTATGTGCCAAGCTTCAGCCCGATAAAAATGAAAATAGTCAAGTTCAAGTAATTTAATCTTAGAAATACAGGGTTTGTAATAGAAATAGCACCATAATTGACACCTAATTGCAGGCAAACTAGTGGGCATACGTTTATTGAAGTTTACTAGGCATGATGTATAGTTTATCCAAAATGCTGCTGTTTTGGCATTTAGTTTTTCATGTTTGAAAATTCGTGTAGGCATCCAACAACCAGGCATTCAACACTAATCCTATGAAACAGCTAAAAGAAGGGAAATGGGCAGCGCATTCTGGTTAACCACTACTGTGCCAACATAACTGCCCCTTCCCCCACCCCCACCAACATGTCACTTGCTTGCCTGTGACATCTTAGGTTTCAAAGGTACATTCAGATATCTGAAATTTGTGCAAGGTGTGTCTGACTGCTGGCTAACCAAAGCAGCTCACAGGCCAAAGGTTACAGTGTATGCATAATTTTTCCCCTCAATTTTTAAGGAAAGTATTAATATTGCTGAGAAAGTCCAATTTTCTTTGCCTCTTCTTTGTTTGCTGTAAATAATGAGTGATTATGCAGACATGAAAGTCAATGGTGGCACAAGGTTCATTACCCTACTTTGCAGAGGGTGGCGAGGTCTGTTAACAGCAGGCTGCTGCAAGAGAGTTATTAAGGATGTGAAATCTCATTGGAATGTTTGCTTTCTATTTGAACAGATGACACCGTACATGAGTCAGCCGAGCCATCCCGCGGCGAGAACGCGGCACAAACACCAAGGATACCCAGCCGCCTTTTGGCAATCCTACTGTTCCTCCTGGCGATGCTTTTGACATTATAGCACAGTCTCCTCCCGTCACTTGTCACAGAAAACATCAGGGTCTTGGAACACCAGAGATCCACCTAACTGCTCATCCTAAGAAGGGACTTGTTATTGGGTTTTGGCAGATGTCAGATTTTTGTTTTCTTTCTTTCAGCCTGAATTCTAAGCAACAACTTCAGGTTGGGGGCCTAAACTCGTTCCTGCCTCCCTCACCCCACCCCGCCCCACCCCCAGCCCTGGCCCTTGACTTCTCTCACCCCTCCCAAATTAAATGGACTCCAGATGAATATGCCAAATTGTCATAGTGACACCAGTGGTTCGTCAGCTCCTGTGCATTCTCCTCTAAGAACTCACCTCCGTTAGCGCACTGTGTCAGCGGGCTATGGACAAGGAAGAATAGTGGCAGATGCAGCCAGCGCTGGCTAGGGCTGGGAGGGTTTTGCTCTCCTATGCAATATTTATGCCTTCTCATTCAGAACTGTAAGATGATCGCGCAGGGCATCATGTCACCATGTCAGGTCCGGAGGGGAGGTATTAAGAATAGATACGATATTACACCATTTCCTATAGGAGTATATAAATGAACAGGCTTCTAAAAGGTTGAGACACTGGTGTTTTTTTTTAATATGACTGTCTTAAAGCATTCTTGACAGCAAAACTTGTGCTCTCTAAAAGAAGCCTTTTTTTTTTTTCTAGGAGGCAGGTTGGGTGTGGAATGCTAATACAGAGCAGGTGTGAAAACAGAGAAAACTACAGGTTTGCTGGGGGTGTGTATGTGTGAGTGCCTCTAATTTTTTTGGTGACTGGGCAGTGCACACCAGATATTTTTTCTTTGAATACAGATCACCATGGTGCTACAACTTTTTTTTTTTTTTTTTTTTTTTTTTTTTAGAAACTCAAAGAGGCATTTTTATGAATAAAGTGACCTTCCCCAAGGCTGACAAGCCAGGGTTGATGAGTGCATAGTGGAATAGCTTTGGATACTCCTCTGGGGGATGACATGTACCAAGGAGAGGACCGCAGTGGCCAGAGGAGACATGATTTGGCTTTGCTGGAGCGCCAGTGTGCTGTGGCCTTTCCCCGCCTCCCACCCTAGTACCCACGTTTTGCTCCACACTCCTTGACCGCAGGGGCTCGGACACAAACCCCTGTCACCAGGAGAGTCAGTCAGCACTACTTGGGAGGGCTAAAGGGAAATTTGGAAATAAAATTCCAAAGTTTGGAGTAAAAAAATTCAAGTGTTGATTTTATATTCTTTCCCTTTCTGACACAGCCTAAAGCGTAGGGGGAACATGTGTTTATCTGTGGGAGATAAACAAGATGGAGTCCCAAAGACTTTAACAAAATATTTTTTTAAAAATCCACTAGAATAGAAAATACATTATTTAGATATACTTTATGCTGAGAGTGAGTATATATGCTTGTCCTATTTAAACTTGTGAGAAAAAGTGGTATCCCTTGATACATTTAGAAATATGGGGGCTATCTTGTTTCATTGTGGGGGTGGGGCAGAAGGAGAATAAATGCAGGATGACCCTGTTGAAGGAATCTTAGCATGGCCAACAAGGGACGTTTCCAGTCGATTACCAGGAAATGCAAGCCTTGGGGTTTCTACTGGTGGTGGGGCTGTCATGAACTTTAAAATCCAAAGCGTAGACAAGGAAAAGTGTTAGACCAATTGAAAAGCAATCCAGCCTTTTTTTTTTTTTTTTTTTTTTGGCTTTGCACGACATGTCAACAGAAACCATGCCTTTCAAAATAAGAAATAAATGTGATGATCATGTAAAATGTGAAAAATTGAAAGCATTCCAGCAAAATAAGAATTTTTTTATATATTTGTTTTTTAAGATGTATATGTTAAAAAAAGAGAAGGTCGCATTATGGACAGACTTCGTGAATGGGAATTTGCTTAGAATTGTGAGTAGTTCTGAATTAGAAAAGTATGTGAAGGAAAGGCAGCTGTAAACGTATTGTGCCCTGGAGAGTTGTACACATGTTGAAATGTAATCTGGGCTTACCTGATCCATTTGGAGTGGATGTCACTGCCGAGTCTGTTCTCACATGGAACCATGTGTGTGGGGTTGCCAGCCTCACAGATACAATCAATCCTATTCCCCTCTGACATAAGGAATTCCTCTGGAGTGGCAGAGTCTTATCGCAGAAGGCAGCCACCATTTCACCGAAACAAAAGTTCACGGCATTCAATTCCTTTTTCCTTTAGCTATTTATATATGCAGTACTCTCAGTAGTATCCAGAAATACTTTTTTTTTTTTAATTAATAGTTACAGGCTTGTTGGTCCAGTGGGATTTGGGTAGGGGGAGAAAGATACCTTCTAAAATGGATCAATAGAACCAAAATAATACAGCATGTTCTATAACCACAAGGAAATCAAATGATCCTGTAATGATTCCAGTTAGTCATAACTATGTTAGCAGTGCTAAATGCATTTTAGAAATGGTGACTTCTGTGGTTTTCCTAGCATTTGTCTCTAACAAATGGTGAAATAATTACTCATGGCCCTCTCTGCCATTGTCTTTCATTTTTTCACAGTGAAATTAGACCCCTTTACTTCACCGTTCTGCCACTGCAAATTAAGTATAAAGAAAATAGCAAGAGTATCCACACCAGTAGACAGTAAGCTTCTCTACCTGTAAGTGATGTAATCATAGCTAATGCACTTGCCATGGAGTTTTCAAGATGATTGGTGTCAGACAGTTTTCATTTTGTTTAAAAAGTGTTGGTGGCCTTTTGTGGTGGTGTTATAATCCTCTGGGGGCTTAGGAGGATGTTGATGCAACTTTTAGAAGCTTTTAATTTCAAAAACAACTCAAAAATCTGAAGGACAGTCATAGCTGCCACTCAGCCCCAGTCAGTCAAACCCCAGTGACCTTTGCCCCTGGTTGCCAAGGGCTTTGCAACATGAAGCAGGGAAATAAGGATCTGTCTGTCTGTTTAGTGGATACCGTGTATCCTTTAATAGACCAGGTAACAGTTCGTGTTAGTTTAGACTATTGTTTTGTACTGTACTTTCTTGGGTGGCAGAGGAAAGAAAAGTAAAACATTAAAAAAAAAAAACTGCGTTCTTTAAATTCTGTATTATTAGCAACCTCTGTTGTATATAGTGTTTGATAATAAAGTATTAATTTGATTCTTATGTCTTTTGTAAGTGAGAACAATAGACTTTCAGGATACAAAACATGCATTGAGGCTTTGAAACATCCAATGTGTACTGTGGCTGAAAAAAAGAGTCACAAGTGGCTGAGACACTGCTCCATACAGGACTCATGTGTGGTCATTGCCCACCCAATCTTATGACTCCATCATCTTGGGACCCGGAACAACATGACTTTTTTGATCAATATTTTGTCCTCGGTGTTTTCAAGGTCTGATGTTGGAGCCCTGTGGCCCACCCTCCCTTCTCCACCAGCATGTTGGTTTGAAAAGGATAGGGAATTTAGAAACAGTTCTGTACTTTGGTTTGGTTTGGTTTTCTGTTTGTGATTGTTTTCATGGACTGTTTTATTTTTTCCCAGGAAGAGTCTTTATCAATATCATGTGCAGCTCACTCATGGAAATGGTTGCAAACCAATCAGTGTAGGAAGCTTAAATGGGGCTGTTTCCCTCTCTGTGTCGTTGTGAAAGGAAGAGTCACACAGTACCTGTGGATTTTCAGGGACTCTGTTTTTCTCCGGTGCCTTAGCAACGGCAGCAGCCATTTGTATTAGTTTCAAATAATTAGAAAAACAGTTTTCAACTCCTCCTTTCCATTCATTGCTCTCAGAGTTGTGGTCACTGACTTTTGTTTTGAAAACCGCCTCCACCAACACCCCCGTTTGCCTACACCACCCCCCTTTTACTTAGTATGTTTATTTTTTGTGTGTCTCTTGCCTTCCTCCCACGTTTTATTTCCCCTCAGAGCCGTGAATGGGCAGGTCTGTCTCTGGTTTGGCATCACTGAGTTTTTCCCATGCATTGGCCCCAGGGCTGCTAGGATGTGAGACAAATCTCCCTACAATGGGCTTGCTCCCATTGTCTGTACAGTTTAATAGATGCTGGCATGTCGGAGGTTACCCATGAGTCAAAATCCGCTTTCCATGCTTACTCTTGACACCCCATTGAAGCCACTCATTGTGTGTGCGTCTGGGTGTGAAGTCCAGCTCCGTGTGGTCCTGTGCTTGTACTGCCCTGCTTTGCAGTTCCTTTGCACTTACTCATCGAGTGCTGTTTTGAAATGCTGACATTATATAAACGTAAAAGAAAATGTAAAAAAAAAAAAACCCACACACAAACAAACCCATACGATCTGTATTTGTATATACACGTGTCCGTACAAGTATACCTAAATAAAAATTAAAGATTTTCATCATTTTAATTGGATCCCTCCTTCTACTTCTTTGTTCCTTGAATGATGCCTTTATTTCAGGGGCTACTTGTACTCTGCTGATTTTTCAAAATCTTTGTGGACAGAAAAGATAATACAACATGCACAAGAGAAGGCCTGGGAAGCTCAAAGAATGCAGAGTTAGAAATGGCCAAGTATCTGGGCGCATTCCAGTTATTCTGATGAGAGAATAGTGAGATTTCAGCCTAGTCTCTGTATTTGAGCCTTAAAATAGGCACTATGACAAGCCCTGCATCCTAAAACGACTGTTAAATACAACAGGAGCCAAATACAAATTATATTCTTTTACTTTAGACATAGTTTTTTCACCCCATCAAGAAAAAGACCAAATAAGCATTTTCCCAGCAAATATACTGGAAGAAGAAAAGAATAACAGTAATGATAATAATAATCTCTTCAGTACTGCCCAAAGCCTCAATTCTCACAATCAAGGAAGAATTAACTTACTACTGTGTGACTTTAGGCAAGTCACACGATATCTTTGGGACTCAGTTTCCTTATCTGTAAATAACAGGGCTGTATGAGAGATTGTTCCATTTTCTAAATTCTACCCTTTTGGGGCACTGCAAAGCCCATTTTACATCTATGTGATGTGAGTGTGTTTTTGTCTTTGATGATGACATTGCTATAAGCACAATTTGACAATTTCATCTGTAGAAGAAAAAAACATCAAATATCTGACATAATAGACACCTAATGCATTTCAAGACTTGGCTTTAATTACCCCATGTTAACATTAAACTCATTGAAAGCTTTTTATTATACTTAATTATTTGACAGGGCACTAAACACTAATTATAATTTACTGTAACCTTTTTTTGTTAATGAAGAATGACAGCTTTATAGGATGAGAAACAACTTACATTAAAAAATGTGTACTAGACTCCTTACATGACATTTTCAAACCAGAACAGCATTACGTTATCATTGTCATCTTCACCATCATCATCAAAAGCATTTAAGTGATCATGACATTGTGCTCAGTGCTGTGCAAAATAAAGTTAATGTTTACAGTCTGTACTTTCAAAGCTTACAACATAAGGCAGACATTACGTGTAAGCATGACATAATAGTGATTTATAGAGAAGAAATAAAATCCAAGCATTTATATTATACATAAATAATAGGAGAGCTAAATACTTTTTTAAAACGTGAATGGGAAAAAGTTTGGGGTTAGAGATTATTAAGATTGAGTTAAAGGAAATTACTTTTAAAAATAGTCAAGATGGGGTTAGGGACTTCTTAGAAAATAGAACACTTGAGTTAAAAGCATTGTAGGCTTTAAGAGAGTGGAGAAATGCATGGTGTAAATTCTCATATTAGCCACAGAGGCTACTGTAAAAATGTGAAAACCCATAACACCATCTGAATGTCACTGAGGCAAATTATGGGTGTGCAGGTCCAGAGAAATCGCGCATTTCTTCCCCTAAGGAAGTAGGGGAAGTGAGGAGTAGATGACAATTTCAGATTCTGCTTTATGGAATAATCAGGTAGCTGCTCCTGAAACTGAGACTGTATCTACACCTAATTGTGAGATGTCTAGAACCTCATTGAGTGGGAAGGCTGGACACACCCACATACGGATGAGGGAAATGGTATAAAATCCAGAACGTGCAAACTGTTGCACACGCTAATGGAAGGCTGACTGGACCAGAGATGGGACAATGAGCAGTGCTGCAGGAACACACCTAATCTGGTAACAAAGCATTTGGAATGCTCAAGTAATCTAAGGTGTTGTATAAAAAGAATCACAGGGAAAATGTTGGAATCTAGATGTCCATGCATGTGGTGACTAAAACACACATGTATGTACCTGAATGTCTTATAGGAATGTCTATAATCTAGGTGTCATTTTAAAAGTTCAATATAATCCTGATGAATTGCTCACTGACCATTCTAACAGTTTCTTGAGAATTGTTTGCAAAACAATTTCTTAGAGATTGTTTGCAAAGATTAGTTTTGTATACTGCTGATAACTATCCTTCAGGAAAGCATTGGCAAAAAATGCTATGAAAAGCATTATAATTTTTGCACATTCCCTTTGGAAAACAAGTATTTCTGAAAATCAGTAGAAATAATTAATCTGGCCAATATTCTCCATCAGTTTTTATTTTGATACATTCTGGTATATTAATCAAGTCATTCAGTGGTTAAATACATATGAAGGTCTATTTTTAAAATGGAGTTGTAACTGCTGGACCCTGTGAGCAGTACATTTGTATCAATTGCGTGTCTTTGTTTTATACAGATGATAAATGCATAAGATTTTTTTTTTTAAAGGAAATTGCATTGCCCAAGGAATTAGTCAAGGGCTTCACCAAGGGTTCATTTGGTTTGAGGGAGGAGGTGATTAGCCAAGCCACTCTTTAAACAAATAGTACCTAATTAAAAACAGTGGGCTTGCTGAGAAATACTGCTTCCAGGTAAGTTCCCTTCCCACCTCCTCCTTTCCAAACAGAATGCAGTTTCTAAGCCCTTTTATACAGAGTTTCTGTAGCCACTCCTAGCACTGGAGAAAGAAAAAGGAGTAAAGGCCTCATGTTCAGCATATTCCAACATAATGACCCTTTCAACAATTTTCTTCAGAGATTGTCACACTCCCTTCCCAAGAGCCTCAGTACATGCTGAGAGTAAAACATGATTTCACTACTTTTTATTAAAAATGCCCCCCTCTTTCTCTCTAAGTGTCCCATGAGTTCTGCCATCTCATTCCCAGGATGGCATTAGTTGGTGTTCACGCTGACAGCAGGTCAACAAGGCAGTGCTACCCACTTTAAATAAAAAGAAGTTTCAGTTCCTCTTCTTGTCATCTGCTTTTTTGATCCAGAGTTTAATTCCTAAACATGTAGTTTTCTGTAATGTTAATGAGAAAAGCCTTTCTAGCTCCATAACCCTCATCATAACAGCCCTGGGAAGAAGAGGCCAGCACCAGGGCTACGGTAGGAACCTGGGAGGCCCTGACCGTTTAGGGTAAACGTAACTTGCTGAGGCTGTCAGTCTTTGTTAATTCAGAAGAATTCAATCTAGTGGGTGGCTCTCCAAGTCAATAATGTGCTTTAAAATACCCTGGATTTTAGTCATGATTATTCAAGCAAGAACTTTATGTCACTTGGTAACACATGGATGCTTGTCAATCTTGACAAGAAAACAAAGGGAGGGACAAAAACAATCTTGAAGAGAGATTACAATGGGAAAATAGAACAAAATATTTTTGCATGCTGTTTTCTTGCAAGTGCCAGGTGCTCCCTCAGACCACACGTACGATTTGAAATGCAGGTAGCCAAAGTCATTTTCTTTCCTTCACAACCATGAAACAAGATACTAAAATAAGAGAAAGAACATGTTTCTTCCCACATACATCCTAAAAGGCACATTTTATCACCACCCTGGTATCCTCTCCATTTTGTGTTCAGAACTTGTTCTTTTGGACCAAAAAATAACCAAACTGAAACAAAACAACCCCCGCCCCCCACCATGATTTGTGTAGCAGAGAGTATGGAACAAGTAACTCCTCTGAAATGTGTGTTCGGCTTTACTAAATCTGAACACATTTTCTTCAGTAGACGGAACAAGACGATCTGTGTCTTTTTTATTTTTTTCTTAAAGACAGTGTGCCAGCCAGAAAGCTGACTCCATTTGTTTCTCCTGCAGGGAGCCAGCATGTTCCTTCTCTTGGAAGATGCAGGTACTTAAAATAGTAATAGGCTTTGTGGTTTATCAAGAGTATTTCATCCCAAGATCTTACAGGCATAAAGAATAAAACATAAACTAATGGCTCTTTCCAACAATCTTGGGAAGAATTAACTGGAAAGGAGGATTGTCATCATTTTTTCCTGGAGAAACAGGGAAAAGAAAGCTGCTTAACTCAGGTAGCCAGGGAAAGAACGAGAGTCAAGTTGATCCAGGATTTGGACAGAGGCCCCCGGTTTGTTACTGTTCCTTCCTAAGAACTTAAGAGCTCCAGCTGAAGGAAAAACAAATGACGTATTATCCCTTTAGGAAGTCTCAAATGCAATGTAATTGGGAGAGGGGCACTAGGCAATTTCCAAATGTTTCTTGTGAGTCTTGCGGCTTTATCATAAAAGTGAACTTTTCAAGTGTAATGGTCTTCCATAATTTCTTAAGGTGTCTTCCTCCTTCTGTACATAGCCAAACTTAATCTGTAAAAATTAGGAAGAATTGAAAATAATAATAATTTGTATTGTTACTTTTTTTTTTGAGAGGGAGTCTCACTCTGTTGCCAAAACTGGAGTGCAGTGGCACCCTGTCAGCTCACTGAAACCTCCATCTCCTGGGTTCAGGCAATTCTTCTGCCTCAGCCTCCCCAGTAGCTGGGATTACGGGCACCTGCCACCACACTCAGCTAATTTTTTGTATTTTTAGTAGAGTTGGGGTTTCACAATGTTGGCCAGACTGGTCTCGAACTCCTGACCTCGGATGATCCACCCACCTCGGCCTCCCAAAGTGCTGGGATTACAGGCATGAGCCACCGCGCCCAGCCATATTGTTACTTTTTAAAAGCAGTTTCCCCTGCCTCACATACATACGTCACATACTTTTTAACATTTTCTCTAATTTGATAAATCCACAGCCTTTTTCTCTTGGCATTGTCTGTACTAAGCAGTGTTGTATTTGAAAGGACACTGAGAGTCACTTTAGGCACATTTAAACACCAGTCTGTTAACACCTGAAGCCATAGGGCAAAAGTGTGGTGGTTAAAAGGAATCACACGGGGGATGGCCAGCCAGGTACTATGGTATTCACATATCTGACCACACTGAGAATTTCCCAGAGCCCCAGCAGGAAACAGAAAACCATCTACTCTGGCAGGGAGCATCACTTGGCATTTTGGATGCTTGGTGTTTTCTCCTTGACTCAGCTGACTTCCGCACCTACAGGGTTCTCCAATATTCAGAGGCAGGGCAGTCATCATTGTTCCAATATTTGACCCCCAAACTTTCTTAATGGGTGTAGCTGGCTAAATGTGAGAGTGTGCAGACTCTGAGCAGGAAAACTAGGATCTACTCCCATAAACATGTACAATTATTGTTATTAGTATGTATCAGTAAAAAGAAAAAAATTTTTAAAAAAAAGAGGACTAGGAGCTGCACCTTTAAAGCTCTGACCAGTCTGGGCACTTGGATTCACAAAGATGACACAAAATCCTGTAGGTTTAGGGCTTCCTTATTTCACTCTCTAGGCTTACCTTAGTCTGGACTGGATGTTAGCACAAATTACAAACCCTCAATTTACTACTAGTTAAGGTTTTGAGGTTACCACAAATTAGAGTGCCCTGCATTCTCTGTGGGTCCTGCCCTTCTCTGGTCCCTGTCAGTATTCAACAAAGCAAGTTAATCTCCCTAGTAAGTGACAGCTCTGCCTCTTGTAAGTGGCATGGAATCAATTTTTTTAACTTGATTTGAGAAGTGAGGAGAGTATCAAGAATTCAGTACTAGCTGGTGGATTCATTAGCAAGCTGAATCAGTTTTAGCTGAAATCAGTTTGGCTGTCCTCATCTCTTAGTCCTGCTTTTTCCCCCTTCCTTTTATCATTGATTCTGCCCACAAGACTTATTACCTACTCTGTCTACTGAGGATGCCAAGTTCCTTTGCTAAGCTGTTCACAGCAGACAAAAACACACCCTAGTGCTCTGATCCACACTTTCACAACTCCATTGAGAGGAGAGAGAAAAAGTGGGTTCCACAGATATCGACCAAAACTCTCCAGGATGCTCTGAGAAGCCAAAAAATAACATAGAAGGAAGCAAACGTAATTGTCATCAGGACCCCTCATTATTGTACACAACAGGTATACACAATCTTCCAGAAGCAGCCACCCAAACACAAGAAAGTTTTTCTTTCCAGAAATATGGAAAGAACCTACACCAAAGGAATTGAGATTTTTTTTTTTAGTGGGAGATTTGCAAAAAGGAAGATTGATTTTGTAATCACTACAATATTTCCCCTGCTTCTAAACCCATCCTCTGCCCTGATCAAGTTTGTGGATGGACAGGCAGGAACAAGTGAAAATGATGACTGTGTAATGGGAGCCAGTCCAGGGAGGGATAGGCCTTTGTCCAGCACAAATCTGTTCTTGGTGCTGCATGTCTACATTGCTCACTGTGGTCACAGAGTCTTGGTGCAGTTTTCATTTGGGGACAATCCCACTGGGAAATTTATGTAAGGGACTGAAGCATAGTGACACAGTGTGCCTGCAATTCCTGTGGCAGGGGGGCGGGGAGGCAATGCTGACCTATGACTTCCCATAGACCCCATCATCCCTGATGTCTGTCCATGACCTTGAGGAGTTCACGGTTTAGAGGAAGTTCTCATTTGGAGGGAGGCTCTCCAGACTTCTCTCTAAAGAAATAAACTCTGACCCCCCGTCTTGAAACCAGAATACAAATTTATAGTCATCAGAACTGCTTGTTTCTGTAGTAGCTAGCAGGGTTTTATTCTAGTTTCTTAAGAAGAGTGACTCCAGGGTATGAGAGAGAATGACTGGAGTTATAGCAAGTTTCTCATCTTAAAATAAGGTTTGGCCTTCATGTCATATCACATTGACTTGCTGACTTTACTACAATGGCTTGATTCTCATAGATCAAGGAAAATTTTTTTTCTGAAAAGGGCAGAGGGAAAGTGAAATACATCATGTCTTAGAATCCAGAACCTTCTGCAATTTCCTGCTGTTGACAAGTAAGTGATATCAAATCATACGCAAACTGCAAGTTACTTCACTTCACCCAAAACTAGCCCCAGGAAAGAAGAATATAAAGATTTGCTTATTCATTTAGTCACAATTTATGGAGCCTCTACTATATGCCAGAACTTGTGCTCAGAACTGTGGATATTTTTAAAAGGAGACTAGCTCCACCCGGGTAAAGCTCCCAGTCATTATGGGGCTGCACACATCAGTGAGGAAGCTTGTGAGGCCATAGTCCCTTCTGAGGAAAGAAAGAAGGCATTTACTGGGCTGCCATGTAATATGCCAAGTCATCACACTGATAACTGATTGGACAGGGAGTGGGCACCTGACCCAGAAGCAGCCAATCCTCAGGCTAGTCAATGTCCTATATATATTCTGGCAAGGAAAGAAATATTTCTGCCATTACTTGTTATATAATAATTACCCAGAACAATTAGTATATCCTGCTTGAAAGGTAATAGAAATAGAATAAATCAGAAGAAAGGGAGATAAACAAAAGAGAGCAGATATGCAGAATGTACCTAGTGTCATTTCTTCTAGCAAAGCCCTAACTTTGATTGTGCAGTTCCATAGAGCTGCTTCCTTAAGCCCAGAACAACCTCCCAGTTCTGGTCACTGTAATGCCTGGTCATTATTTGACTTCTATTTTGAGAGTTTCATAATATTCTGACTCCATTATTAGCATAGGCGTCCTTAAAATAAGCCCTCATTATTTGAGGCATCCTGTGTGAATCACAGTTCTTTGCAAGCAAAATAGTCTATTAAACAAACATAGGATAAGAGGGCTGGGAAGAAAGTGTGATGAAAGCACAGAGGGAGTAATTAATGCTACTAGAATTTCAGAATCTGATTTTGAATTTCAATGTATTACCGTACTGAAGACTTTTGCCATATTTCAAAGGTCACATCTAAATTGACAAAATAATTATATAAAATGGTTCCCTTGATTTTCTTGAAGATTCAGACTTTTTTTAATTTGATGAGATCGGATACAAAATAAAATAAATGTCCCCACTGATATTTCAGTTGGCACAGGGAGGAGTTACAAAAAAGTAAGATTCCGATTCGAGAGTCAGTGAGAAGGGCTAACAAATGGTAAGATGAATGCCAAACACTGCCACAAATGAGCTCAAGGATCAATAGTGGAAAAATAAAAAAAAGGACCTTTCTAAGTCCTAAGTCCACAGGAGCAGACCAAGGAAAACTTTCCTTAATTAGTCCTCTGCTTGGGAACCTAGCGCGCTTTCCCATTAACATGTGACATTTCCTAACGAAGTGATGTACACATCAGCCAGTCTAATGCTTGGATTGGTGGTAACTTGTTTCTACTTGGCATAAACCCTCAGGGAAATCAGAACTTGCTGAGTAGTCTTGAATGTTACCAGTATTTTCCAGCACCTGTTAGCCGTTACGCAGGGAAGGCAACTCATTATCAAGCATAAATGCTGTCAGTAATGGCAGGGAGGAGTCCTAAACGAGTGCAGGCCAGGGGCAACAACTCCTATTGGTATAAATATTTTCTTCCACAAGTTCATATCGTTTAAAAATTCCTTTTCAATATGGATAATCTTTAAGGCAGGAAAAAAATGTTTCAGTGCAATAATTTGTGGTTCAAAACAAAAGATGTCTCGGTGGTTTAAATCTGTGCACCCTGGATGGGAGGGGGTGGCAGTGGGAAGACACATTATTCCAAATCCACTTGGTTGCCGCGGAAGTTTGCTGGGTTCTCTTTTACTCCGAGAAAAAGCTCTCAGCACTGATGGGAGAGTGCACAGTTTAGATAAACTGGATTAGAAGAAGAGAAAGAGATGGATATAATTCTTTCTTAGACACGAAAAATGGCATGGCTGCCTGCTATAGTAAGTCCAAGAAAAGGGCCATGCTTATCTCAACTCCAACCTGATGCCAGTAATTTTACAGAACATAAGAAGTGAGGTCCCTGTTAACCAAAGCAGGGGGTTTATCTGGCCTTTGTAGGCTCCTGGATAAATCCATTCGCATTGCAGCCTCAGGACTCCCCCTCTTGTAGCACAGTGTTTACCCTTATCTTCTGCTTGACACAAAAGCACAGTCAAGACAAAGCCAAGGAATGTGTGGCTCTTCATTGCCACTAAATGCCTTCCCTGTTTTTCTCTTTTAATTATTATTTATATTTAGCATTTGTTTTCAGGTTAAAGTAAAATAAAGTGGAAAAGCTATCCTGCATTTCCTGGGCTCTGGTCTCATTAGCCAGATTTCCTTAAAACTCTGGTACTTCAGAGAAGTTTTGCCAAGTGGCTAAATGAAAAATGCACACAATTGCAAAGTGTTATGAATATTTATGATGGTTTAATGATGGGATTTTTTGCATCCATGAATAATAAAGATTTTAACAAGAACAGATAATGAGATGGGGACAAAACAGTGAAGTGGGTAATACAAGGACTGCTCTTGGAGGGCGCCCACTGAGAACAGCAGGAGCTGACCACCTCCCCGTCCTCTCCACCACAACTAAGTGCAAAAGGGGGCACAGGGTGTAGGCTCTTTTCTTCCACTCTCTTAAACTATATCATCAGCTAAAATAGGCGTTTATCCACACTTTGTGCCTAAGCTCACGGCCTCCCCTGGAGGTGCAGGAAGCTCAGAGTGATAGACAACACCATTGTAAAGTGACCTTCCACTTCTAACAGCAGTATTTATTTCAGCCTTGGATCTCCAGCAGAAGTAGCTGCTTTGCCTTTTCTGAGCCAACTACTAATTAAAAAACACTTGGTGGAGGAAAAAGTTGCTGGGCCCTCTCTCTGGAAGCTGATGACTATCTCCCAGGCCACCAACTTCAACTTGGGGAGGGCCTTCAACAGAATTTTCTAAAAGGCAAACGTTAAAGTTGCCATCCCCACCAATATTTTATGTATTGAAGACAAGTAATTCCCAGTGTGACTCTGCCGGTCTCTGGCATTTCAGGATGCTCTGTGTGTCCCAGGACTTGGTCCCCAGCAGCCTGCCCTGGGAGCATTATGCCTCCTTACACACAAAACCTGGCAGTGACTCCAAAGAGAGCCATTGACATAAAGGGTGTTAAGTGGAGGAGTTCTGGGTTAGCTGCCGCCTTTGGCTTGGGTGGTTTACTCATCAAGTGAGGCAAACATTCCCTGACCTCCCAAGATCATTCATTCATTTATTCAGTAAATATTTATGAAGCACCTACTATGTGCCACAGAGTGTTCTAAACATTTGTGATACGTACATGAACAAAACAGACAATGGTCTGCTCTCAAGAATCTTACACACTGGTAGGTTTCCTGCACGGCAGGTTTTAATGAAATTGGCAGGCAGGGATGTCGGACTGTGTGAGAATATTGGTGAGGAATCTAGCGATGGAGAGTAAGTAAAGGGATCATAAGGGCCTTCTGATGCTGGGCATGCTTTCTCTGCACCGAATTTACTCTAAATGAGTTTCCAGATAAGAAGTGTTTTCCCATGAATTTGCATCAATAGATTTAAGACAGAATATATTTAATAAAACGAATAAGTAAGTGGTGGATCATTGGTAAAGTGACCCAGGCAATAAGGACATAGAACTTCCACATTTATCTTGGTAACAGGCTTGCTTTATGTGGTAGATATAAAAAGTCCAGAAAAGTTGCATGAAAATCAAAGGATGTTTTTAAAGTCCTTAAAGAATGTGTGAGTGCGTTTGTCTTATATAGAATTACACGGTGAATTCTTTTGTTAAATAACGACGATGTCTTGTTTTATTTCCACTGGGAATTTGAGTTTCCATATACTGCTTTTTATACACAGACATAAATGTCCACTCTTCATTAACTATCCTTGGATTGAAAATCCTTAATAAGCCATAACATTGCCTAATATTTGGTTGACACCTTGTGTTGGGGTGTGCGTATCCATGCTCTTAAATCTACTGATGCAAATTCATGGGAAAACAATTCTCATCTGCAAACTCGTTTAGAGTAAATTAGGTGCAGAGAAAGAATGTCCAATATAAGAAGGCCCTTATGATTCCTTTACTTGCTCTCCATCCCTAGATTCCTCACCAATATTCTCACACAGTGTGACATTCCTGCCTGCCAAATTTTATTAAAGCCTGCTGTGCGGGAATTTCCTTTCTCTGCTTTACTAGCTACCAAGCAACCCCGTCAACGTGATTTTTCACACATTTTCTCTTCCTGTGTTCCGCATCTCAGTGAAATTTCATCTCCCTGACTCACTGTTAAGTGTTTCTCATCTGAAATCACACTCACTCGTAATCTCACATAAAGTGCAAAAAGAGGAAGTTACAAAAGGAGAAAGACAGACCAAAGTCCTTCTCCTTCCAATGATTCAGACATTAAGCAAAAGCTACGTGGGAATTGTCCAGTCAACCAAGACTAGCAACTGAGCACCAACATCCACAGAATAGAAGATTAGGCTTGGTGTACCACACTCCGCATGCCACAGTACTTGTCCCTTAAGGGAGCACGTACATCTGTCTAGGTATTCAAATCTGAGGAACCGATAATAGGTGTTTCATAGACCAAAAGAGTCATTGCAAATTGGATTCCCACAGGATAGACCCTGCAGTGCCTCCTCAGGCAATTAGAAACAGAGCTAGAGGAGGGACAGCCAGAAAGAACGGAGGCAGAAGACAGGAATGAAGAGGAAGAAAACTCATAGAACAGAGGCTGAGAAGTGGCTTTGGAAGGAAGTTCCCTGCCCGTGCCACCTTACTGTCAGAAAAACCTCAAAAAAGTCTCTTAGAGGAAATAAGCAGCCTCCTATTGTTTATGATAAAAAGCAAAAAGCTTTAATACCACCCAAAGCTGAGGTCATGTAGGTACATTCTAATTCCAATATTCCCAGCACCTCCAACAATATGTTTATGCACATGTCCAGTAATAGCCACATCATCACAATGTTAGGACTAGGAGCTGGAACCTGAGTCTGACTTGCTTCTGACCAGTGTGTCATGGTTACACTTGGTCAGTTGGAAGTCCTTGCATTGCATCAAGAGCTATGTGTAGCGCTTAGCTAAACATGAGTTCTACTATCGAGGACTTGGTATCTAAACTATAGATCAAACACCTATGATGGAGACTGGAGGAAACTGATCAAAATAGGCTGTTTGTGTGGTTATGTGTAGTCAGAAGTCAGGTGGAAGGAAGACTTCCTGGTTTCTTGTTCCTTTTATCTTAATTCACAAAGGAAGCATGGGAAGGGATGCATGGGATGAGAGGGGAAAAACATACAGGAATTGAAAACCTAAGGCAATCATGACATGTAGAGACACATCAGTGGTCATCTTTGTTGATTATTTCCATCATCAGGCATGCAATTACTTTCTAATGGTGACCATCATAGCATAGAAAGTATGAAGGTCCTGGGAAAAACAAATGTGAACCAAAAACCTATGTAGAAAATACACACACATTTTAAAGGGGAAGTTAATCAATTCACCAAGACAGCACTAAGTAGTACTACAATGGCTAACTGGTTTCAACCTAATTGAGCTGGTGGTTCCTTTGCTCCCAGGCATATTCTTTGAGCTCTTAAGAGATGGGCCAAGGCTTACCAAAAAAAAAAAAAAAAAAAAAAGGGACCTGGTGGAATCAGCAGAAATCATATAACACAGGCTCAGAGTGACAAACAGACTGTCCAAATCCCCTGTGGAAGTGTCTGAGTTGTATCTGAACTTGCTGTCTTCTTAAAAATTACATGAAGTGCTGGTTTCTGTTAGCTTCTTGGTATGGTTTGAGAGAGCACTGGCTTTGGAATCAGAGAAACATTGAGTTTAAATCCTGTCTAGGCCATCTATTTACATAAAAATTCCTCCACCTCTTCATCCATAAAGGACTGGTAAGAACGTTTGCCTTAGATGCTCTCATTAGAAGGATTATATGAGATAGACCATATCAAGTAACAAGCACAGTGATTGGCACAGGGTAAATGCCCAATAATAATTGTCACCAACAAGAACATTTGAAACAATACCTAGGAAATATTTGAACATAGGAAGTCCTTTGGCCTACTTTGCTTTTGGTGCTTGTCTTTTCCTGTTTTCTGTTTCTTATCTTTATTTTTTCTTAACTTGAGATACAAATGTGTAGCTTTCTCAAGTTCTCAAGACTCTATCCTAGTCTCTAATGCTTGTCATACTTCCTAAAATGGAGGAAATGATGAAATGATGAAAATGTTTTTGTCTAACAAATAAGGAAGGCTCAACAGATGGTATATTTGAGATGACCTCTTCATAAAAAGAAATCCATCCGATGTATCCCCCAAACGAGAGTATTGCTTTAGAATAGTCCTCTGGGAGGCCATACACATATTCTCAATGTTGTTACCTTTGTTTAAAACTTTTTAAAAACATTCCCCTTTTGTAACTGCTTTCAGAATCTTTTCAATGTCCAATGATGATAAATTTTTGTGCTGTGAAGGTGCATTTAATTTTGAGAAGTAGCCAAAAGTCCATGAAAGCAAAACTGATCAGTATAAAGTGTGAGCTATTTGGGGAGCACTGTTTTTATGCAAAAATGAGATGTAATTTGTAAAACCTCAATACGATTTTCTTGCGTGGGTTTTAAACGTTTCAGAGGGGAAGTCCAGTGATATTTGAAATAAATTCAGTATTTCTAGAATCGATACTGGTTTCTAAAATTACTCCTTTGAAGGACATCTATTTTGACTGTTTAAATCCCTTTGTGTCTGGTTAAAATGTACACACACAGAGTCAGCATTCATCACTTTATGTCACTCCTAATAGAACCAGAGATGGTGACATTTCTCACATCTGTAATACACCAAGTAATAAAAAATGTGTGAAAAATTTAGCAATTAGAAATGTTTGCTATGGAGTGGATCAAACTTCTTATTTTCATCAACTCGAGATGTGCATTTTATATGTTATGTGACAAAGTAATTATGGCCTTATGGAAACCTCTTGGTCATAAAGCTGGTTAACAATACTTGCAAAGCATGTGAAGGTAGACGGTGTTGAGCACAGCAAACTTCTGTTCCTGGGTATCCTATTAACAGAACCCTCTGTTAACCTAAATTTTTTGGTAGTGCAATGAAAAGCTCCTACAATTACATTGACCACAAGGTTGTACAAGATAGTAAAATACTTTATGAACGAACAAAAGAAAAAAAAAAGTGCCTTTTTTTTTTTTTTTTTTTGAGATGGAGTCTTGCTCTGTCATCCAGACTGAAGTGCAGTGGTGCCATCTCAGGTCACTGCAACCACTGCCTCCCAAGTTCAAGCAATTCCCCTGTCTCAGCCTCCCACGTAGCTGTGATTACAGGCACTCACCACCACACCCAGCTAATTTTTGTATTTTTAGTAAGCCAATTTCTCCATATGCCAGGCTGGTCTCAAACTGCTGACCTGAAGTGATCTGCTCGCTTCTGCCTTTCAAAGGGTTGGGATTACAGGCGTGAGCCACCACACCTGGCCAAAATGATGTTCTTTATAGTTGTGGTGTTGAATATATTTTATTATAATTATATTCTTTCAAAATTGCTAATTCATGTTGAAGATTCATGCACAGTATGTCCAGCAATTACTATCATGGCACATGTTTGGTGAACCATCCCATCCCACCAGGCAACCATAAAGGACCAAGAACATTGTCTCAAAGTCTCCAGTTGGCATATAGTTCTCCCCTTCTCTCCCATCACTTAACCAATTTCTGAGCCACTATGATGTGGTAGGTGTGTTCCTTATGTGAAACACATAAGATGTCGCACGTCTTTGTAACAACACTTTAAAGGTGAAGAAACTGAGCTGCAGAAAGTGTGGATCCTTCGCCTAAAGCCTCCTGCCACCTAAGCAATAGGGCAAGGACTTGAAGTCAGCTGGGTGTGAATACAAATCCAGACTTTACCAAAAGGCCCTAGTAACTCAAACTGGGTTGAGCAACAGTCGTGAGCTGAACTCTGGAAAGGTTACAGAACAAGAGGAAGAAGCTTCAGTATTACATAACCAATTGGCAAGTTTTGTGATTGTTAGTGATGCATTTTGTGGACTCAAAATCCCCTCCCCCTCGCTCTTACAGGTTGCATTAGCCATGTGCTTTCAGGCAGCCTTAACTCTGGCTTTCTTCAGAGTTGACATCATTAACCCACTCTATTAGGGTAAGCAGGGAAAGGCAAAATAACAAACTTAAAAAGATATTACCTCAATTGTTTATCCCCAAATGCTATATAATTCATGCTAACACACTCAAATATTACAATGTTTTTCTTGACAACTTCCTTTAAACAATGAGAAGAATTCCTTCTGTGTTTTTCACTTATGTGAACTATAATGTTCTTCTGTGTGTGAGTTTGTCTACAAGCAAAGAATTTGAGATTATTTGGAAAAGTACTTGTTTTCTTCATTTACTTTCACATGTGAGAAACTCAACTGACAATTTAAGTGGGGATTTTTTTAAACTCTGAAAATTGGTGTTTAATTTGAGCATCTCACCAGCTTCCTCTGTTTGTTGTCATCCCTAATAATCTAGTATCCCATTGCAATGAAAAATTAAGGGTTGCCTCATCACAAAAGACTAATGAGTCTTTAATACACATGATTAATTGGTCATTCTCAGTATAGCTGAGAAGAATGAATGACATTATTGATTATAGGACCATGTGTTTCCATATATTATTTACAATTCAGGCCTTTGAAATGACCATATATTTATCTTCTTAAAAAGTGATAAAATAGGCTAACAAAGAGGACAGGGCTTGGACATAACTAAAGTAAGTAGGTAACTGTGAGGAAGATTGCATTTTAGGAGGTGAAGCAGGAAGCTCTAGTCATCAACACTTGGTTGAGTTTATGAGGGAAAAATAAACACAATGCTTAGTTACCTATACGATAAACATTCTCAACTTTTTAAAATAATATCAAAATCCCTGGCTGGGGACGGTGGCTCACGCCTTTAATAACAACACTTTGGGAGGCCAAGGTGGGCGGATCACCTGAGGTCAGGAGTTTGAGACCATGGTTTCACCATGGCCAACATGGTGAAACCCTGTCTCTACTAAAAATACAAAAATTAGCCAGGCGTGGTGGTTCACGTCTGTAATCCCAGCTACTCGGGAGGCTGAGGCAGGAGAATCGCTTGAGCCCAGGAGGCGGAGGTTGTGGCGAGCTGAGATTGTGTCACTGCACTCCAGGCTGGGTGACAGAACCAGAATCCGTCTCAAAAGAAAAAAAAAATCAAAATCCTTGAATTTATCTAGGGCAGAGATAATTCCTAAGCCAGAAGTTATGGTCAATAAGATGTAAGCAAAAATTGTTTAGAGAGCTGAGGAAATACCACAAAAGGGTAACAGTCAGCTAGGACCTTTTCACACGCACTTTCTTTCCTACCTGGATGTGGACATGATGACAGCACTCATGTTAGACCAGGGCGCAAACTTGAGGATGAAAGTTGTGCTTTAAGGATAAAGAGGCAGAAAAATGGAAGGAGCTTGTATCCCTGATGACCATAGAGATCCTAAAACCCTCGATCGCTTATCACTAGATTTCCGTTAATGTGCGAGAAACCCACTTATTTAAGTCATTCTTATGTCAAGTCTCTGTTACTAACAAACACAAATTCCTAATGGATACCCGGGGTAAAATACTCACCGCTGTCTATATTTAAAAAGCAATGGGTTTTGTTGGTCTTAAGCTTTGATCTTCGACGAAGTGCAGAATCCCCTGGGAGAAATAACATATGGAGTTTAAGGTCATTTCTGCAGAGCAGGTTTTGCAAAAAAAGTGCAAAAGTAGAAGACTTCAGAGTGAAGAAAGGGTTTCAGAGCGGGCATGGAGGGCGCATCCCATAAACAACTAAAAAGATAATTAAATATCAGCTTATTTTAATATAAATGGTGGAGTGATAAAGAGACGTTACACTGAGATTTTCAGAAGATTCCAAAGCAACTTGAAAAAAAAAAAGTGTTTCACCTTGGCAGGGGCAACCTGTGCTAAGCCAAGAGGAAAGCAATGAGGTCCTGTTCATCTGACATGTGTCTTCCTTGAATTTTATAGTCATATTTTTCCCCCCAGCAATGGAGAATAACTAGGCAAGAAGGCTCCACGTGGAGGCACCTTCTTATCACCAGATATTCAGCCCCTCCCTGTCACATCCTTAAATTTTACTATGTTATTCTTACATTGATCAGCCCCTGCTGGTTTTAAGAGTCAGGGATTTTTCCAAAAATATTTTAATACCTTTCACTCTTCTTTCTCTTTGAGGTTTCAGCCATTATAACTCAGCTATTTCTTGGCTCATAAACTTGGCAAGGCTTTCTAGAAAAAGAAGTCATCTCACTGGCAGGGAGGTTTCTCATATGCTGACAGTTTAGCTTATATGAAATTGCTGAGTAATAGGAAGGATCAAATAAGGATTGTAAGGGGAACAGGAAGTGCAATGCCCTCCTTAAATGAATCCCAGAGACTGATTTTGCTTATCTAAGAAGATGAAGGGCCTTTCTTTTGAAGCAGCCTTCATTGACCTCTTGCTAAAACTGTTTATTCAATGTGACTTCTCCACTGGATGGAGAGTGGTCTTGTCTTCTTCCCCAAACCTTTCTGTAAGTACCATTTCAAACATAATTCTGTACAGTCCTGTTGTGAGCTGCCTTCTCTAACCCCTCTGCTAAAGAACACAGCTGCAGGCTCAGGACCGCTTAGGAAGCCTCACACTCAAGCAGCCCTTCATCTCAAAACAAATCTCTTAAAAATATTCCTTGGAGCGCATCTTTGTAGAAAGAGCGCATCTTTCTATTTGTGACATCTCATAAAGACCGAAAAGAGGAAGCTTTGTGTATCTCCAAAGAGTGCCCATCTTCATCTCTGTGTCTGAAGCACATGGAAGCTATTAATTAGCTAAGTCCTTGAGTACACAATGCAGGAGACATCTGCCCTCGTTTTCTCCATGCTAAATCCCTTTTCCATGCTTACTATAACTAAAAAAATCACAGGAAGTAAAAACGGTTCAAATTAAAAACATTCTCTTTCACACAACATCCTGTCCTGCTTAACAGTGCCATAATTCTACTGTACTGTAAACAATTAGATAGGGATATTGTAAAATTAGCTCCAATTTGCATAATAATGCTTTACTGTTATAATTTAGTGACTGCATTTGCACAAATTTAATAACAATTCAGCTTACATTTTTTGTTTTAATATATTTTATACAAATAATGTCGAATTTATAGATTACTAGGTTCCCCAAAGCAAGCCAGATGAAGACATTGCATTTTTTGCAAGTTTAATATACCACATGATATGATAATTCTAGCCTTCTTAAATTAAAGGTCACCTCCTTTCCTGATTCTGGCTTTTTTCCCTTGTTTAAGGAAAAAAGTTTTTGAGACTCCTAATGACTTGGAGCAAAGAAAATTATACCCATTATATATCTGATGACATCTAAACCAGCTTAAAGTATTTTAAATGTAACTTTCCCCATTTTGTTTTCAAGGAACTATGGGATTTAATCCCCAAAACATTTTTAAAATCAGATTTCAAGTTTAAAATCAATCACATTTGGATTCTGAGCTGGTGGAGCAAATTGCATTAAAAGGTATTTTTATTGTATTTATTGTCACAGATGTTAATTCAACGGATCTAACCATTATTGTCTTTTGGATTTATAGCATAATTCCACCTAATAGAAATTGAATTGCCACATAAGCTCTACTCTTATCTGAGACTTTGTGCTCTCAGGGCCACTGGGTCAATGATGAAATCATTGCAAGTCCTGAATCAATGCTTTCCTTGAGGAAAATTTTAGTGATCATTGTTATAACAGGGCATCTCTTCTTCACAAATGAGACCAACAGTAGTTAACTTGTAAAAGTATTAGAAGGGTTATTAGTACATAGGGGTAAGTGACTTAGTTTTTCAAGGTAGTTGGTTAACTATTAAAAAGACTTTCTGACATTATTGGTTGTTAAACATGGGTTATTAAGAAAAACTATACAAAGATACAAAGACATATTCTTGGTGGTGCTTCAGGAATCCTTGATCCTGTTCAGAGCTGCTCTGTACAGCAGTGCGGGTTACTGGCTAAGGGAAGGACAAAATGGGAACTGAAGTTCAGCCTGCACTTCACTTGCCAACCAGGAGCTGCATAAGCCCAAAGGACGAACTGTCTTTTCCACTTTGCACAAGGGTGATCCATGGGCTCATGGCAGTCCGTATTCTGACTCTACAGGTTGGTATAAATGTGATTTAGCTTAACAAAAGAACTACTTTCTAGGTTCCCTCCATAGCACAATTCCATAATTTCAAATAAAGGCCTTATGGGGTATCAAGTAGAATCATTTA
The DNA here is from genome assembly GCF_028858775.2 of Pan troglodytes. Classification (NCBI taxonomy): domain Eukaryota; kingdom Metazoa; phylum Chordata; class Mammalia; order Primates; family Hominidae; genus Pan; species Pan troglodytes. The sequence goes on along the minus strand of NC_072402.2, from coordinate 105,079,999 downwards.
ACACAGAATGGTAATCTCACAATATTTATAGTAAAGGGAATTGTGGAAACCATTTGTAATATTATCCAAGTCAATCTTGTTTCAATGTGCATTTCTATCTCCTTTCTTACTCACAGTTTCTTTGATAACTTGTGATTATATCTGTACCTGAAAAGTGGTGGATCAATATGAACAATTGATCACAATAATTGGACCCGAATCTCATTCCCATACCACCTCCACCTGGTTCTAAGTAACAGCAGTTTTTCTGTTATTTTATTTTGTCTCAACTCTTAGATAAGTACTTCAATGGTACACTTTGGTTTTCCAAATAATCAGCCTATCCTTCAATCTTGCCCTCTCTGAGTGAGGTTAGTTAACATGGACCAAACTGCTTCATTCATAGATTTGTCTAAAGGATTTATTGATAAAAAATTGGTCCAGAGAAATTCTGCACTTTTTAAGAATCTGCTTGTACAATTATTTGCTATGTGAAACCTTTATTTCCATGTATTCTGGTTTATTTAAAGGCATCTGGCAAATTTAAATGAGCAGATAGAAGCACATAACAAATAAGTAGTTAATATAGATTTCAAGCCACAGAGTAAAAAAAAAGGAGATAAGGTGATACAAAAGTATACATGGTTTAGAACATAAATTTTTATTTTATATGTGAGTCTTGCACATAGCTATTTCACTAGTGGTCTGGAAAATATATTTGAATTAAGCTCCTATCTCTGACACATTTTTCTGTAATCAGCTTTGCAGTTTGCAAAACTTTCTCTTGAAGATTACTTCGTATTAGCCTCTCCAGGCCTCCATATATAAACCCTTCGAGTGCAACTAAACATACTGTGCAGAAAGAACAAAGCATATGAATTTAGGTGCATGTATTATAAATACAATATTATGTGTAAAAGATATCACTGAGGTTCTCCTTCAATTAAGCCTAGAATGCTAGCTGAATTTCTATTCTGAATTTTTTCTAATGAGCATTGATCAGTAGTTTTTCTTTTTAATAGTAATACCCCATGAAGAGGCAGCTCTAGCTGAAAGCCCTGTAGGACTGATTTGAGGAGAAAATATAACTTTATGAGTGAATGCTTAAAAACTAGGCTTTTCTTCTATTACTGTTATACAGTATTAAAATTGTAAGTACCCATACAAAACAAGAAAGACTACATTCACTAATCTTCTAGCCCAGAGAATAAGAGATCTCATGTGCTTTTGCAGAAGCCTAGATAATAATTCTCAAACTTCAGTCCTAGAATTTCACAGTTTTATTTTAAAAATTTGTATAATCCCTGTATGATTTGCTTATATTTTTCCTTTTTGAAATGGCTCATGTTTTCAAAAAATAACTTAAACGTAATATTTTTAATAAAGAAAATGTGTTACTATTATAAAGGGACAGGTCACTGCACTTGCCCTGAGATAACTATAAAAATAAACATAATGAAAATAAACCAATCTTAGTAAATTCTAGCTAGGCAGTTTTGCTTTTCAGATGCTCTGACCCCTAGACTTGCTCTTTGGTAAAAAGAGAAAGAGAGAGACAGAGAGAGGAGTTTGGTGAGGACATTTAAGCACCACCTGAGATTTTCTAAAGCCTGAAAGATCTTTGAGAGGAAATACATTCTTCATATGGAATTCAAAGTTATTTAATGTCAGGGCTCTCTAGCACTTAGAATCCTCTCTAATGGTAGTAGGAACATGGGTCCCAAACTCTTGGAAACAGTAAATCGAGGTTGGTACCATCACTGGCTGCTTTTCTGCACACTTCTGACTCAAACTCTTTCCACCTTTTACCATGAGTACTTAATGGAATGGCCATGAAGGTGAAGAATCAAAAAATAATTACTCAACCTATTTATTTACTTGCTCGGCAGACATATAGGAAGTATGAACCAAGGGAAGCACCTTGCTAGCTGATACGATTGCAGAGATTCAGTCGTAGTCATTTAAGGGCCTAATCTAGTGGAGGACTCCTTCTTACCTAACATTTTAAGATTATAATTTTCAGAAGAAGAAGAAAAAAGAGAAACAAATTTGCATATCCTGAAATTGTTTTGTTAGGCATTTCTTCTTTCTAAAATATATATATATATAAAATAATATATATTTATATGTATAAATATAAACACATAAATAAAATATATATTTATATTATATATTATGTAATATATAACATTAATTTATTATATATTATGTAATATATCATAATTTATATTATATATAACATAAATAAAAATGTTTATCTCAGATGATCACTCACAATTCTTAATTATGGTTATCCTATTCTCACATAGCTATTAGAAATTCTTTCTGAAATGTGTTAACTGCTAATATATGGAACTACCCTCATAGTCTGAATGGAAGAAAAAAAGCTGTCATATAAGTCTATGATACCAAAGCAATAACCCAACACTTTGGTTTATAATTTTTAGAACAGTGACATATGTATAGTCTCATTTGAGTCTCAAGAGATTCAGATATAATTTGGAATCTCATTTTATAAGGTAAAGAAATTGAATATTCAAGAGATTGCTGGTTTGCTCATTGTCTCATGACTAATAAATGGGACTAAGTCACAATCTTTTGGCTATTCTCTCACCAAAACATTCTCTCATCATGTATTGTGTGGTGTATTGAGACACTCCTTCCTCTATTCAACTTTCTTCTCTGTTTCAGGTCAGTATATGTTTACTGGGCACCTCATTTGTGCCAGGCACTGTGATTGATAGGTAAGGATAAGAAGATGAGTGATATGTCCCTAACACCATCTGCTTAATTTGAATTCTCCCAGAAATCAATGTCTGAGGCAAAGGACTTATGTGTCTTATATGCCATTCTTATTTGTGATCCCTGGGATTAGAAATGAAGACCATAGGGCAGTGAACTGGGGAAGGAGGGAGAGGAAGCCAAGGAAGTCTTACTCAGTTGGCCAACACCAAGTGCAACTGACTGCTAGATTCCTTAGAACCATCCCCTAGAAGGCTGGGCACGGTGGCTCATGCCTGTAATCCCGGCACTTTGGGAGGCTGAGGCTGGCAGATCACGAGGTCAGGAGTTTGAGACCAGCCTGGCCAACACGGTGAAACCCTGTCTCTACTAAAAATACAAAAATTAGCTGGGCATGGTGATGGGTGATGGGTGATGGGTGCCTGTAATCACAGCTACTTGGGAGGCTGAGGCAGGAGAATCGTTTGAACTCGGGAGGTGGAGGTTGCAGTGAGCAGAGACTGCACCATTGCACTCCAGCCCAGGTGACAGGGCGAGACACCACCTCAAAAAAAAAAAAAAAAAAAAAAAAAAAGAACTGTCCCCTAGAAACTTTATAGTCTGTGTTTCAGGGCATCACATGGTGGAGGTTGAAAAGTTATAGAGAAAGGGCAACAAATTTATCTCCCAACTGTTATCTTCCATTGGCTGAGGGTGTGCTCCTTGGAGTATTAACTTCCTCACACTTTGGGGTTGCTCATTTGTGAGCACCTTGGGAGTCTGCCTTATTCCTTTTCTTTGTGTCAGGGAAGCCTCAGGGGGAAGAAAAGGGGATATGGAGTAGGCATAAAGTGATAAGAGTGTCGGGTGGTGCCCATAGAACTTGCAGGTAATACCCCAGTGGGATGACAGAACAAGAGTCAGAGTGGGTGAAGTGTGTCTGAGGTGGTACATGAAAGGAGTCTTGACATCATTCAATGTGAAGGTTTCAACACTCGTCATCCATATTTCCAGTCTTCACAATGCCTATGAGGAATCTTTACACAGGCATCACTCAGCATCTCCAATCTTACACATTTCTGAACTGAAATATTTGTCTCTTGTCCCTCAAAGTCAGCTCTCCTCTAAAACAACAAATAGTAACAAAAAGACTTATCTTTACTATGAGAAAGGACAGTTCACCCTTACTATTATACAAAATATCCCATGATATAGATAGATAGAAGAAAATGGGACATTCAATAAACATGGACCTAGAAATAAAACTTATGTCTAGTTTACTCAGTCACCTAACTAGGCACTAACATTCTCTGTATTAGGCTTTGTGCTGATAGGTGCTGAGATAAAAATGCTAATATCTTCTTGCCTTGGAGAACTGGCTGTCTCCATTGGATTTACTTATAATTCACCTGGGGAGCTTTAAAAATTCTGCTGACCCTAATGTCACCCCCAGAGACTCTGATTTAATTAGACTGGGGTGCAGCCTGGACTTCAGAATTTATAAAAGTTCCCATGTGATTCTATTATGCAGGCAAGGTGTTGCAATCTATAACCCAGTGAAAATAGACCACAGTCTAGCCTATAGGATCTTATACATCAGTGCATCAGAAGCACCTGGTGAATTTGTTAGGCATGCTGATTCCCAGATTCATAACCAGGGTTATGAGTCACTAAGTCCAGAGAGGGTCACAGAAATCTGTGTATTTAACAAGCACTTTAAGAGAATCATGTATAAAGTTCTTGGACCTTGCTTTGAGAAATATTTCAGATCTTAAGAGGTTAATGACAACAGTGAAATGATTTTGGAAGAGAGCACAAAGGTTGCTCATGGATTGAAAAATAGTATAAAGGGAGGGAAGCTGAACAGAAGCCTCCATTTAGTGTCTCCCCACCACAGGAGCACCAAACTGAACAACTATACACACCAAAAGCACCTTCAAAATAACCAAAAATCAGGTAAGCGATCACAGTACCTAGTTATAACATCATATTGAGGAAAGAGGTGCTGAAGAGGGTAAGAAAGACAGTCTCAAATCGCCTGCACCACTCCTTCCCCATCCCTGGCAGTGGCCGCATGGCATGGAGAGAGAATCTATGTGTTTGGGGAAGGGAGAGGATAGTGATTGTGGACTTTGCATTGGAACTCAGTGCTACCCTGTCACAGCAGAAAGCAATATGGGGCAGAACTCAGCTGGCACCCACAGAGGGAGCACTTAGACCAGCCATAGTCAGAGAGGAATCACCCACCCTGGCAAGCCCTGCCACCTTGGCCTAAACAGTCCTGGGGCCCTAAATAACCTTGAAAGGCAGTCTAGGCCACAAAGACAGCAATTCCTGAGTAAATCTTGGTGCTGTGCTGTGCTTCAAGCCAGTGGATTTGGAATGCACACAACCTGTGAAATACCAGGTGGGACAGCCAAGGAAGTGCCTGTGTCACCCCTCTCCCAACCGCAGGCAGCATAGCTCACAGCTCTGGAAGAGACACCTTCCCTCTGCTTGAGGAGAGGAGAGGAGAGGAGAGGAGAGGAGAGGGGAGAGTGAAAAGGAATTTGTGTTGCAACTCGAATACTAACTTAGCCACAGTAGAACAAGGCACCAGGAAGAATTCTGAGGCCCCTCATTCCAGGCCCTAGCTCCCAGATACCATTTCTAAACACAACCCTGGACCAGGAGGGAATCTGCTACCTTGAAGGAAAGGACCCAGTCCTGGCAAGATTTATCACCTGCTGACTAAAGAGCCCTTAAGCCCTGAATAATCAGTAGTGGTAGCCAGGTAATACTCACCACGGCCTTGGTTGAGATTCAGAGCTGTGCTGTCTTCAGGTGTGACCTAGTACATTGCCAGCTATGTAGTGGCTATGAGGAGAGAATCCATTTGCTTGAGAAAAGCAGAGGGAAGAGTAAAGAAACTGTCTTGAAGCTTAGGTACCAGCTCAGCCACAATAGGGTAGAGCACCAAGCAGGTTGCAGGGGTTCCCAGATCTAGGTCTTGGCTCCTAGATAGTATTTCTGGACCTGAACTGGGCTGGAGCAGATCTCATTGCCTTGAAGGGAGAGACTCAGGACTGGCAACATTCATCATAAGCTGTCTGAAGAGCCCTTGGGCCTTGAGTGAACATTGGCAGTAGCCAGGCAGAACCTGCCACTGGCCTAGGATGGTGGTGACATGGGGAGAGACTCTGCTTGAGGAAATGGGTGAGAGGTGTAGAAAGGACTTTGTCTTGCTGCTTGGATGCCAGCTCAGCCACAGTAGAATAGAGTACCTGGTAGATTCAAAAGGATTTCAACTCCAGGCCTTAGCTCCTGGACAGGATCTACAAACCCACCTGGGATTCAGGGGAACTTGCCACCCCTAAGGGAAAGACACAAGCCCTTGGGCCTTTTGTGAACATAGGTGGGAGCCAGGCAGTGGTCACTATGGGCCTTGGGCAAGACCCAGTGCTATGCTGGCTTCAGGTCTGACCCAGCACAGTCCCAGTGGTAGTGGTGACAGTGGTGCTTCTATCACCCCTCCCCTAGCTCCAGGCAGCTCAACACATAGAGAGAGACTCCATTTGTTTGGGGGAATGTAAGGGAAGAGAAGAAGAGTCTCTGCCTGGTAGTCCAGAGAATTCTCCTGGATCTTGCCTAAGATCGCCAAGGTGGCACCTCTATGAATCTCCAAGAGCCAAAGCATTACTGGGCGTGTGGTACACTCTAAAGCAGATAGGGCTATAGAGACCAAAAACTTAGAATTCCAGGAATACCTGGAAAGCCCTCCTAAGAAGGTTGGGTACAAACAAACTTAGACTGCAAAGTCTATAATAAATATCTAACTCTTCAATGCCCAGAAACTGATGAACATCCACAAGCATCAAGACCATCCAGGAAAACATGACCTCACCAAAGAAACTAAATAAGGGACCAGTAACCAATCCTGGAGAAACAGAGATATGTGACTTTTCAGACAGAGAATTCTAAATAGTTGTTTTGAGGAAGCTCAGCGAAATTCAAGGTACTGTGGAGAAGGAATTCAGAATCCTATCAGATACACTTAACAAAGAAATTAAAATAATTTAAAAGAATCAAGCAGAAATTTTGGAGCTGAAAAATGCAGTTGACATACTGAAGAATGCATCAGAATCTCCTAACAGCATAATGGATGAAGCAGAAGAAAGAATTAGTGAACTTGAAGACAGGCATTTGAAAATACACAGTCAGAGGAAACAAAAGAAAAAAGAATAGAAAAGAGTGAAACACGCTTACAACATCTGCAAAATTGCCTTAAAAGGAAATTCAGAAAGAAACCCTATTTACAATAGCTACAAAGAAAATAAAATACCTAGGAATAATCTTAACCGAAGAAGTGAAAGACCTCTACAATGAGAACTATAAATCTTTGATACAAGAAATTGAAGAGGACACAAAACAAATGGAAAGATATTCCATGTTCATGGATTGGAAGAATCAATATTGGTAAAATGTGCATACTACCTAAAGCAACCTACAGATTCAACACAATCTCCCTCAAAATATCAATGACATTCTTCACAGAAATAGAAGAAAAAAATCCAAAAACTTATATGGAATCACAAAAAATCTAGAATAGCCAAAGCTATCCTGAACAAAAAGAACAAAACTGGAGGAATCACATTATTGGAATTCAAATTATACCACGGAGAAATAGTAAACAAAACAAGATGTACTGCCATAAAAACAGACGCATAGACCAATGAAACAGAATAGATGACCCAGAAATAGATCCATACATCCAGTGAACTCATTTTTGACCAAGATCCAAGAACATATATTTGGGAAATAATAGTGTCTTTAACAAATTGTACTGGGAAACTGGATATTCATATGCAGAAGAATGAAACTAGATCTCTATCTCTCACTAGATACAAAAATCAAATAAAAAGGCTTAATCCTAAGACTTCAAACTATGAAACTAAGAGAAAACACTGGGGAAACTTTCTTGGACATTGGACTGGGCAAAGATTTCTTGAGTAATAAAGCACAGGTAACCAAAGCAAAAATAGAAAAATAGGATCGCATAAAGTTAAAAAGTTTTGCACAGCAATAGAAACAATCAACAAAGTGAAAAGACAACACACAGAATGGGAGAAAATATTTGCACACTCTCCATTTGCCAAGCAATTCATAACCTGAATATTAAACATGCTCAAACAATTCAATAGGAAAAAAATTTACTAATCTGATTTAAAAATGGGCAAAAGATCTGAATATACACTTCTTAAAAGAAGACATGCAAATGGCAAACAGGTATATGAAAAGTTGCTCAACATCACTGATAATCAGAGAAATGCAAATTAAAACTCCAATGAACTATCTTCTTACCCCATTTAAAATGGCTTGTATCCAAAAGAAAGGCAACAACAAATGCTGGTGAGTATGTGGAGAAAAGGGAACCCTCATACACTGCTGGTAGGAATGTAAATTAGTACAACCACCATGGAAAACAGTTCAGAGGTTACACACACACACACACACACACACAAACAGAAAAAGAATGATCAGGTGATCCAGCAATTCCATGGCTAGGTATATAGCCCGAAAGCAAGGAAATCTCAGTATGTTGAAGAGATAGCTGCACTTTCATGTTTATTCCAGCACTATTCACAATAGCCAAGATTTGGAAACAGCCTAAGTGTCCATCAACAAATGAATGGATATAAAAAATATGATACATATATACAATGTAGTACTATTCAGCCATCGAAATGAATGAGATACTGTCATTTACAGCAACATGGATAGAACTGGAGGTGATTATGTTAAGTGAAATAAACTAGGCACATAGAGACAAACTTCATCTCTTTTCACTCATTTGTCAGAGCTAAAAAAGTTAAAACATTGGAACTTGTGGAGATAGAGAGTAGAATGATAATTACCTGAGAAAGGTAGTGAGGTTAGGGGGAAGTGGGACTGGTTAATGAGTACAAAAATATAGACAGAATGAATAAGATCTAGTATTTGATAGCACAACAGGGTTTCTACAGCCAACAATAATTTACTGCACCTTTTAAAATAACTAGAATAATATAATTGGATTGTTTGTAACACAAAGAAAGGATAAATGCTTGTGGTGATGAATACTCCATTTACTGTGATGTGATTGTTACACCTTGTATGCCTGTATCAAAATATGTCATGTATCCCATATAGACACCATTATGTATCCACAAAAATTAAAATTAAAACTAGAATGAGGAAATATTAAGATTATTTATTCTAATGACAGGGTCAAAAGAGGATTTTTTTTTAAAGGATGTTAGAGATGGTTCCTCACAGAGAGGAAGTATGTTGTATGGTGACCAGCTGTTCTTTATTTCTCCAGGACAGATGAAGAGGAAAGGCTTTTAAACTGTAGCATGTGGGTTTTAGGTTATGAGCAAAGAAGAATTCCTGGCAGTGAGAGTTGTTAAGCATCGATTTAGGTTATTAAGAAAGGCTGTGAAATTTTTTTCTCTGAAGGTTTTCAAAACCAGTATAGATTTTCATCTATCTGGGCTGGCTAAGGTATTATCCTATCCAAAGGCAGATGGAATAGACTAGATAACTCTTTAAGCTCTTGAATGGCTTATGACTGATGGATTTGTAACGTACAGAATGAAAGTTAAATGTGAGTGTAGAGGGACTTCCAGAATGGTGAGTGAGGAGCCAGAGGACTCTCTTCTCAGTAAAACAACTATTTAACTGACAAAAATTATGAAAAGCCATTTAAAAATCTCTGGAAATGGTCATAAGGTCACACGGCAAATGGAGAAATATTCATTCAAGAAAATCTATTGAGCAGTAAGAACAGCAAGAGTCTATGTCATTTGAGTCATAACCTTTGCCTCTAGCTCAGCTCTGTGTTTAGGAAACTCTTTTCTGGGTGTCCTACTCTATGCAGGTGCAGCCAAGAAGATGAAGGAGAAGTGAGAGTAGAGAGGAGAAGGGCTCCCTCATCCCTAGGCTCCCAGTCCAGGGGTATCTTTTCATCCTGCCCACCCTCCGGGCCCTTTGTTGCAAAAGCTCTATTCAGGGCAGGAGTGGCTGAAAGAACTAAGACTCCCATCCACCACCAGCCCCTACTCCCAGGGCAGAAGCTCCAACCCAGGTGTGGCAGGCTGAGAATATATGTGCCCCTATCGCTCATGCCCTAGCAATGTGGAAGTTTTGTGCTTAGATGGGTAAGCTGAGATCAGGGGCTACCACCTCCTATTCCAGCACCCACCGGTAGAGCAAGGTTGTCAATCCAGGAGAGGTGAGCCACCATCCCTTCTCCCAGCTCCTATGCTGGGAGATTGTACTCAGTGGGAGAGGCAGGCTGTGAACAGCTCAGCTGGAGAGAACTGAGTTTATTTGAAACAGAATATGGAAATTCCAGGTCGAAGGGAGTTGAAAACAATGGAAATCTTGGTGGAGAGCAATTATGAGGCTGTTGGTAGCTCCATGATACTGGTAGCAACAAGTCAAAAAGCAAAACAGCCAGAAGTCTAGTAGACAGAACCATAGAAAGAAACAGCTAAGAATATTCCTCTGGATTCACAGTCAACTCTGTGGATCAGAAAGGGCCATGCATATGTGTTAGGGATCTACTCAGGAGTGTTGCGGGAAGTCAGGGACCCCGAACGGAGGGACTGGATGAAGCCACAGCAGAAGAACATAAATTGTGAAGATTTCATGGACATTTATTCGTTCCCCAAATTAATACTTTTATAATTTCTTATGCCTGTCTTTACTGCAATCTGTAAACATAAATTGTGAAGATTTCATCTCAATCAATACCCTTATAATTTACTATGCCTGTCTTTAATCTCTTAATCCCATCATCTTCATAAGCTGAGGACGTATGTCACCTCAGGACCCTGTGATGATTTCGTTAACTGCACAAATTGTTCGTAAAGCATCTGTGTTTGAACAATATGACATCTGGGCACCTTGAAAAAGGATAACAGCAACGTTCAGGGAACAAGGGAGATAACCATTGGGTCTGACTGCCTGGAAGCCAGGCAGGACAGAGCCATATTTCTCTTATTGCCGAAAATGGGTAAGAGAAATATCGCTGAATTATTTCCCCAGTAAGGAATATTAATAATTAACAGCCCTGGGAAAAGAATGCATTCCCAGGAGAAGGCCTCTAAAATGGCCGCTCTAGGAGTGTCTGCCTTATGCAGTTGCAGATAAGGAATGAAACACGCCCTAGTCTCCTGCAGCACCGCCAGGCTTGCTAGGATTAGGAAATTCCAGCCTGGCGAATTCTAGTCAGTTGGTTCTCTGCTCTTGAACCCTGTTTCCTGCTAAGATGTTTATCAATGACAATGTGTGCCCAGCAGGACATGGACCTTCATTAGCAATTCTAGTTTCACCCTGACCTTGTGATCTCACTCTGACCTTCTGCCTTATGATACTTTATTGCCTTTGAAGCATGTGATCTCTGTGACCCACACCCTATTTGTACACTCCCTCCCCTTTGAAAATCCATAATAAAAACTTGCTGGTTTTGCGGCTCAGGGGGCATCACGGAACCTGCTGATATGTGATGTCTCCCCCAGATACCCAGCTTTAAAATTTCTCTCTTTTGTACTCTTTCCCTTTATTTCTCAGACTGGCCAACACTTAGGGAAAATAGAAAGGAACCTACATCGAAGTATTGGGGGCTGGCTCCCCTGATACAGGAGCAATCAGAAGAGGACTTGGACAGACTTGAAATCACTCCCCAAACTGCACACGTATCTATCATCAACATCGAGCAGAAGATTCACTGGCACAAGGGTTTTAAGCACACCTCTTCCTGAACACTGGCTGAACGATAAGCTACCCTGGCCCAAAAATAATTCCTAGGAATTTAGGGTTAAAATTGAAAGCACATGCATCCCTGGCAGTTTGGAAGATAGTGTGCATACCCAAGGTGGTGCCCTCTCAGAGGGAATCAGAGACAAGAACTTCAAAGCTACTAGTCCCTGGGCTGATTGTGGGCAAAACTACCACCCTCTTGAATTGTAATAGCAGCCCCCAAGCTACACACATGTACATCCACTGATAAAGGGTAAAAATCTAACAGAGCTTAATTTTGACTAATTAGTATCTTCTTTTGACCAATAAGTAGCTTATGCTGACTCTGGGGCAACCCCTAGGAAACCAGGCTAAAAGGTAAAAAACAAGGGGAAAATAATCTGAGCTGAAACTTGAGAGGCTACACACTACAGGGAAAATAGGCCTCACAGAATTAGTTCAGCCAAATCACCAAACAAACAAATGATCAAGCAAACAACATCAACACCCAGGGGATATTCATATCCAAGTTTGCTTCAATATATTATCCAAAATGTCCAGTTTTCAACAAAAAATTATGAGACATGCACAGAAGCAGAAAAGAGTGACAGACACACAGGAAACATACTAGGCAATAGAAACTGCCTTTAAGGGACCAAGATGTTGGATTTAGTAGACAGAGACTTCAAAGCATTTATTAAAAATATGTTCAAAGAACTAAAGAAAATCATAGCTGAAGGATCAAAGGAAACCTGATGACAATGTTTTATCAAATAGAGACTATCAATGAAGAGATAGAAAGGCTTAAAAAAAATAACCAAATGGAAATTCTGAAGTTGAAAAGTACTATAACTAAAATGAAAAATTCACTAGAGGTGCTCAAAATGAGCTGGGAGAAGAATCAGCAAACTTAAAATTAGTTCAATAGAGAGGACCTTCCACCTCCTCCAGAATTAAGAACAGAGAGAAAAAAGAATGAAGAAAAAGAAACAACCAAACACCAGTATTTCAGAGAAACATGGTACACCATTAACCAAGGAACATGTGTATAGTGGGAGTACACAAAAGAGAATAGAGATAAAAAGAAGCAAGAAAAGCATTTGAGGAAATGGGCTGGGTGCGGTGGCTCATGCCTGTAATCCCAGCACTTTGGGAGGCCGAGGATCACTTGAGGTCAGGAGTTTGAGAACAGCCTGGCAAACATGGTGAAACCCTGTCTCTACTAAGAATACTAAAAATACAAAAATTAGCCAGGTGTGGTGGTGGGCACCTGTAGTCTCAGTTACTCAGGAGGCTGAAGCAGGGGAATCACTTGAACCTGTGAGGTGGAGGTTGCAGTGAGCCGAGATGGCACCACTGTGCTCCAGCCTGGTGAAAGAACAAGACTCTGTCTCATAAAAAGAAAAAAAAAAAAAAGAAAGAAAGAATGGCTGAAAACTTCCGAATTTAATGATAGCCATTAATCTATACACCCAGGAAGCTCAACCAACTCCAAGCAGGACAAACACACACAAATCTACAGACATGTCACTATCAAAATGTTGAAAGCCAAAAATAAATAGGAAAGCTTGAAAGCAGTAACAAAAAAAGATTCGTCATGCACAAGGGAACCCCAGTAAGATAAACAATTAACTTCTCATCAGAAATAATGGAGGTAAGAAGGCAGCAGGACAATATATTCAAAATGTGAGTGTGCAACTGGGGACTGGACTTTGGGGACATGATTCCCCAATTAATTTATGCCATTTATTTTTTTTCTCTCTTTATTCTGTGTAATTGCTTCATTATTGCCCACACTGGTATCTCCTGACAGTTTCTGAATCTTGGAAAGGAAAATATTTCACTCTTCCAATTAGAACAGATTCATCAAAGTTTTCAAAAATAGTTTTGGACCTTCCACCTCCTCTAGGATTAAGTATGTATCTTTGATTGTTGTCTGAATAAATAAGATAAAAGTTTTCAAAGAATATTATCTTGTTTTTAGTTTGAGGGAATAAATTTCTCTGTTGGACATCTGCTCTTTTTTGCTTTCTCTGCATCTCTTCCTTTTTCTTCAGATGGTATACCTTGGTGACATTTTGGGGAACCACGTCTTCTTTCTTCTCAGTCCATGTGGCTTATCTGCAACTGATCTAAACTTCTGGCTCTATGTGAGCATATGACAGAAATGGACTCAATCAGAGATTCTCATTACTCTGTCCATACTTATAGGTTCAGGGGTGAACACATAACCCATGCCACACTGATGAGACTCAATTTGGGGACTGTGGTTAGAATAATTTTGAAGAAGGAAACATTTCTTTTTTTAAGAAAAAATATTGTAAATGGAAAATTTATAGTTATATGTCTTTATGGGGTACAAAGTGATGTTATGATTTATAAATACAATATGAAATAATTAAATCAAGCTAATTAATCTATCCATAACCTCAGATACTCTTTTTGTGTTAAGAATATGTGAAATTTACTCTTTTAGCATTTTTGAAATGTACAACACACTATTATTAACTATAGTCACCACAGTGTATAATAGATCTCCAAAATAAAAAAATATTATTTCTCCTCTCTGATATTTTCTGCCCATTGGCCATCATCTCATTCTCCCTACCCCCAGGAGACGACATTCATCAGGGTTACTCAGCTGGTAAGTTGTAATGCTGAGGGTGTCATGGGCTACTAGGAGGAGAAATCCCCCTGAAATGTAGGCTAACACAGGAAAAAATAGAACTGAGAGACCAAGAGACAGAAACCTTGTCCTCATGGCATTATTTGAGCCCATGAATCTCTCTGTGACCAATGCCACTCCAATTCTGATTAAATGAACAATATGTCCTTTTTTGCATATCAAGTTTCAGTTGGGTTTCCATTAGTCACAAGTAAAAGAGTAATGAATAATGATATTTTCTTCTACACTTTTCATTTACCTGAGTCTGTGTTCATTATACAACTAAAAAAAAAAAAAAACACTTTCTACAAGAGACAAAACAGAAATAGGTACAAAGGCTCAAAAATAACTCAAGATGATATCTTAAAAAGCCATTCTCTCTTTTTGGGGATTTTTATTTTTAAAACTGGAGTAACTTCAATAATGAATTCAAGAAACTGATGCCAGTTTGGTCTTCTAATAGTCATGTGTTGGCCAGTGCCTAGTAGGTGATGTTCATTTTTGTGTGAACACATCCATCGTTAGTGTGCCTATTTCCTGTTAACCATCCAGGTCTGGAGAGGTTGTGGAGGTTAGGGTGGAGGCCAGGGTGGACAGAGGTGATTAGCAAGAGAACCCTGAACACTAACTCAGGGCCTTGTTGAGCTATGTAGGACATACTAAAAGATCCAAGGAGGCTACATTTAAAAATAGCATAATGAAATTAGTACACTGCAGTCTGCCCTGAGGAGCAGACATGACCTGACTTGATGAAGCTTCACATACAAAATGGATTTTATTTTTAGGGCATTCTATCTGGGATAACAATGGCTCTGCTGATAGGAAGGTAGTGGGTATAGTTTGTCTTAGTGGCTGGCACTTACGTTTGAAAAGAACAAAATAGCATATTTAAACTGTCAAGCCCTAATTGTTTCATTAGATGGTGGTAGTCTTTGACAAAAGGAGCCGGCTAACTGCTGAAAGCAAGAATGATGAGCAGTAATTCTGGCAGGGCACTGGGGCGCTGCACTAGTTACCTCTCCTCCTTTGTTTCTTCCCAGTTCATCTCTGTTACAAGAGGAAGTCTCATTTTCTAATGTAATGACTGCTATTAAAATCAGTTAAAAGTCTTTCATGAGCTCTGTGGTATATCTTCCACATATTTTCAGATATGAATGAGCTACGGAGGCGAGTTCTAGCATTTGTATTCATCTATTGGGGTCTCTAGCATCCAGTTTAATATCAATTATACTAATGAAGGATATTAATATAGGACTTTGAACCCAGCAGGATCCTAAAGTGATTTACACATTTTATACATTATGGATGAAATGTTTTGTTTACCACTAACCTGCAGTCATCTCACTTTTGACGGTAAATACCACGCCACCACCAACTGCCTCTCCTATGCAGAAAATGGAGACCCTCCCATCCGACAGATACGAAAGAGGACTTTTTGGTAGGCAGAAGGCAAGAACTCAGCTTAATATCTTGACGGGGCACTGTAGAGAAAGCCCTGGGCTAGGCATTTATGGTAAATAAAGCAGCTTCCACATATTAATTTTATAAAGCATTTCTGCTCTTCCCTCTAACGCTGCACATCTGTGAGGTATCAGGGGAGAGACAGAATGGGGGGTGCGGAGGGAGAGTTCTGATTTATTTCTTGCTGCTCAGTGGAATAAAGACCCACAGCATGTTTTCCATTTACACACATTTGAGAATTTAAAGGCTGCTTAGAATGAGAGGGTGGTTATATTTCATCAAGAGACATCATAAAAGCTTTCTCCAGTTTGAAACACAAAAAAATCAGATCCCATAGATAGCTATTTTTTCTCAGGTACAAGGAACCAAATGTGATTAATGCCTTTCTCAAGGGCCCCAACCTGTCTTTCCCCATCCAGAGAGGGCTCACAGAGGGATTCTTCCAGCAGCCCTAGGCCTCTGTTCTTGGCAGGGCAGGAGGGAGACTCCTCCGCTGGGTGGGCTGTGTGGGACCTCTGCTGTGGAGGCTGCCCCTCTAAGTTCAGAAAGCTGATTTATCTTTGATTCAGGTTTTTAAATTAGCCTTGTTTAAAACCATCTATCTTTTTCCAAGGGCAGCTTTGCTTTTAGCCAAGCCTCACATTACGCACTGTATATAAATTTCCACTGAGTTGTTTCCCAGATTCAAGAGTCTGAAATGTTGAAGCCCAAGTTTATCATCATTCAGGCCGAGCTGGAGCAAGCTTGTCCTTGTCAGACATTGGTTCCGACCCTGAATGTGCCGTCTACTATTTAAGTTTTTGCTCAACATTAAATGATGATTTTGTTGGGGAAATGCTCATCATTTAAATCCATCCTGCCATGACTTGGATGTGGCTAAAGAATCTTAATAATTGAAAAACCTCATTAAGTGAAAAGAACCCAGTCCTAAAAATGTGGAAAGTGACTCCGTGAACTTAACTAAAATCTGATTTGGAAGGACGGTACTTGTGGGTATTTTTTACTATCCTGGTGAAGATGTACTGCAAAATCCAAGGATTCCTTCAGAATCCGAGGGAGATTCATCAAGAAGGAAACAGCAACTTGGATGCAGCATGCCTTGTGGGTTAGAGAATAAACAGGCAGAAACTGACCATATCAGGTAGAAGCAGGGCAACTGTCAGGATGTGGCAAAACACGTTTCCAGTACAGTCTTTTTACCAGTGTGGACAGGACTTCAGCTGCTGCTTTCAGCATGTGCTGACACAGGGCTTCCCTTACTCACCTGACTCACGGCCATTTCCACAGGCTTAGCTGCGGCCCAGCATGCTCCATTGAAATGAAAAATGATCAAAAGCTGGAGATGGGATCTTTGCCATTAGGGACCATCGATGAGAGGGAAATACAGTCTCATTTTCAATGTTTGATTTGTTCTGACACAGGTAAGAATACATTTCCATGCTCTAACTTGGCAATCTGGTTTCCTAAGAAATAAAGTAAGCAAAAACTCTAAAGATTGTTTAATATGTCTAAAGACATATTAATGTGTCTAAAGACAGATTAAAAATCATGTCTATAATTTTCCAACAATATATAAATATTGTATAGGTCAAGGGAGAAAGGGATTTATTTAAGTATTACAACATGATTTTAGCTCTGAAAGAAAATCTTAGAAATTGTATATTGCATATATTCCCAGTTTTGTTTCTTTCGTAAATGCAAACAAATAGCCTGGAAACCTGGAAGCTGTAGTAAGTAACCTGGTCATGGATATTGAACCAAATTGCTTCATCTAGGGTTAAATTAAAATATATTAAAAAAAAGTTTCTTCTAGGTCTACACTGTTGATCAAAATTGCCATCTGTAGGTTAATAAGTACACTTAACTCTTTCCTATCTTTATTTTTTCACTCTGAAAAATTAGTGTTCACATTGTCTTCATGGATTGTTGTCTTCATGGATTCCGGAATAACATTCAGGAATTAACCGAATGTTAAATAAACACTTTGCATAGCAGCTTCTCTAAGTTTAAGGAGAGTTATCATCAAGCCATTAACAACAACTCACATTCCAATAAAATTACCAAATTGTAATATTGGTTTTAAGTTGAATTAGGAATCTGCCATCATGGAGCCTTTGGATAGGCTTCATGAGACTATCTCAGAATATGTGTGGAATTATAGAATGATAGGGCTGGAAATGAATTTAAGGGCATCTAACTCAACAGAAAGGGAGGCGGGCCTAGTGAGGTTAAGCTGGTAGGTCGTTAGAGATGGAGCTGGCCTCCATTTATCCATTTGTAAGTAGACCTTCAAAGACCATCTAGGAGCATTAGTATAAAAGGTAAAAATGATCTTAGGATTCTGTTGTTATTTTTGTGATTAAAAAAAAATCCTTTAGAGTTTCTTTAGGGAAAAGAGGGATCCAGCTTAGTAACCAGGGTCTTGTGGTCATTTTTAAATGTTATCTTTTACAAATACTCAAATACAAATTTCTGCCCCAAGTGGGAGCAGAACAGCACAAGAAAGAGAGACCACTCAAAATCCTTCTGCATCTGCCCCAGCCCTAATCTTTCCTAAGAAATGTGAGCCTAGAGGAGCTCTAAGGTACCTTTCAACCCAGTGGCCTGAGATTCCACCATAAAGCATGTGGGGAGCTGCTATTTGCCGAAATGCTTAACTTACAGTTCACATATATAACATTCTTCCTCTCATTCCTTGCTGCTCATCCATTAAATCTCCAACTCTTACTTTTATTCACCTAGAGCATCAATCTCTTATTCTTGTGGACAGCTAATGAAAGATCAAATAATTTGGTCAGCATTGGAAGATACAAAATACATTCAAGACTTTCATAACAGGATTGTTATAAAACAGCATAGCATAACTGCTAAGACTCAGATAAAGCAAAAAAAAAAATCTACAAACATTGGGATTTTCTTATGCTTTAATGCATTTACATGGAATAATAGTGTATGTAAAATATTAATGCTTTTAAACTCACACTAGGTCAGCCTGACCTAGCAGTATGCCCGTCATCACTGAAAAAAATAAAATCTGGCATATCTGCATGACACTGGTTAACTCCATGGGTACTGGGATGAAGGAACATTGAGAAAATATGGCTCAAGTGGCCATGACCCATAAGAGTTGAGTAATTTTTGATGTAGACAATAGGGTAATGTTTCCAGGGTAGGATGAATCTCATAATAAAGGGGCACTCTAATTTTGTGCTGGGGGAACAAGACAAGAGACACTATTGAATAAACTGCCTAGGGAGAATTTACGTGATATTATAATTTTCACCCTATAACCCCAGATCTCTCTCCAAAACTCTACTCTCCATTATCACCTCCCCTTGTGTACCAGACATCAATAATGAGAAATTGTACTGTCACCTCAACTGTAATATCTCTTAAATAAAATTTCTCTTGTCTTTGAGCTCTGTTTTTTAACTTTCCTGTATTTGATAAAGATCTTCTCTAGGTTACCCAAGCTTGAAATGCTGGAGCTACCTGTGACTCATATATCTGTTTTACTAACGAAACCTGGATTTTGTCTAAAAACTGACTTGTTATTCTTTACTCATCTTTTGATGATGTTATTGTTATTTGACTTAATTCATTGTTCGCTTTTCCTCTGGGTTTTATTAATACATTCAGGTTCAGTTCAAGACATTTTTTTCATGCAATTTTGCCTGATTTATGCCCTTGCTCTTCCTCTTCTCTAACCTTCAACAATGGTTGATTTCTACCAAAAGACACCATTAAATTGTTGCCTGCCTTATGATGTTTGATGTTGTGTGCACACAATATAATCTTCCTGCTGAAATAAAAGCTCCTAGAGTTCAGAGACTGGCTCTTGTGTTTGTTCTAAATTTCCTGAAGAACCTAGATTGTGCTGGAAAAGTAATAGGTATGCTAAAATAATATGTGTTAAATGATTTCATATAAATGGAAGCTAGCAAAAACATAATTTATTATTTTCATGAAAATGATCTTCATGTTTAGTTTCAGAAAATTTAGGGTGGTGGACCACACATGTAAAAATATGTTTGAACTTTGGATATTTTTGTTTTTGTAATATCTTGAAATCTTTTGACATTTTGGCCACTCCAAATGTGGGTATTATTTAGGTCACGTCAGATTACATGTTGAGGGGCCAACAAGATTCCTGATGAAAATTGGAAAACAGTAAAAATGCAGATGTTTTAAAATGTTCTCCTATTCCATGCTGTATTGAGGTTGTTCTTCTATAACCGATCATGTACATTAATAAAAATAGCTTTATCAACATTTTAGAAAGAAACTCAGTTCAGTGCTATAGATATCATCCAAAAAAAAAAAAAAAAAAAAGAAGATGAGCAATGATGCATTCGATTCACAATAAATCTCTGTGAGACTTCGAATTTTAGGCAATAGCTGTATTTATTTTTATTGTATTTTTTTATGAGGAGTCTTTGGAAAAGCTTATGTTCCATGATCTGATGTTTATGGCCAGTTCAATCTTCCTTTGAAGATGAGCTACACCCATAAAATAAGCTGTGACTCATCCAAATGCTTATGACTACATGATGCTCATTTGTAAGGTTCAAACCTTTACAACCTTATGGACACACCTCTTTTTGACAAGCCTGAGGTGCCTGGACTCGGTAGGGATGTAAGCATGTGTCACTACAGGCTCAGGAATGAGCATGCTCTTCCATTATCCAGGCTGACCTCAGTGTCTCTGGCTATATAAACTAGTCTGTCTGCTCTGAATATTAATCATGTTGGCTTTAAACTTGGGAGTCTTTTAAAAGAGAAGCTTCCCACTCCTCAACAATAACAAACAGTTTAACATTGTGTTTAGTAACTTGTCAGCTACTCCATCTCTGTCGAAGGCATTTCTTTGGTGATTATATCTCAATCATGACTGGGCCAGTTTGTGATCTGCATTATAGAAAAATGAGGCATCCATAAAACAATTTAATAGCATTTTGTAATGTAATAAAGAAATAAAAGTGTGAAGGGAGAGAGAAGAAGAGAGAGAGAGAAAAAGTGGAGAATAGTAATTGTAACTAACACTCCTTGCACTGTGCTTTCCAGAAACTTCTAAGAGCTTCCTATGGATTGACTCATTAATCCTTATGAAAACTCTTATTAGATAATAGTACTATTTTGATTTTTTTTTCTGATAAAGAAATTAAGGGATAATAATAAGTACAGATTTAAGACTTGAACCCGGGCAGTCTGACACCAGAGCCCAAGTTTTCAACTTTTATGGCATATTTCTCTGCTACATAACAATTGCTGACTGCTCTTGGCAAAGAGTAATTTAATTTTAAAAATCGTCATAACACAAAATAAGTTGGGATTTGAATTTTCTATTTGTTAAGGCATAGTTGCACAAAATGCCTAGACAATCTATTGAATGCTGAACTATTTCACCAGTCACTTGATCTTGAATCCATGAAGTGCAGCTCTCTGTTTTGTTAATGGTGTGTAGAATGATCTGACAAAAAGTTTTCACAAACTGAGGAGACAATGAGCATCATTTCAAATCTCATAATGACTAAGAAATGCATCTATTTCTTAAATCCAGTTGTCTTCTTTTCATTATCTTATTCTTAATCACTTGCCCAATTTTATTTTAGAGTTTCATGCAGATGTGTCCCAGACTTTGTAAATGTCAAAGCATTAGCCAGCAAATATTAATTGATTAAATGTTCACTTCCCCTCCTGATGTACGTGTCTAGAGAATAGGGTCCTGTGGGCACTTTACTGAGGGTAGATTGGTAGAATTGGTCGTTCAACCAAAAGTAAAGAATATAGCATAAATACGAAGTGCAATGATGTTTTATCTACAGACTATTGAAAAAAATGGTTTGGTTTTAATAGTCAATATTTACGTAAAGATAGCAGAGCGAAAATTGAAATTAAATTAAAATTATAGATTAGAAGCTTTCACCTTGTATGAAATTATTTCCAGTCTCACTAAGTTTAGTACCACATCAAGGATGGTAGGAATTGGTCGTGGTGTTTAGCATCCAGGTTTTCTGGTGGTGGAATCTCCTCTCCCCTGGTCTAAGCTCATGTGGACCTCATACAGTTGATTGTATTCCTAATTCTAGGGGTAGAACATGTGACCAAAGCCTACACCAATCAACATATCGCATTCCTTTAACACTTGTAGTTAATTCAGTGTGAGCCAAGTCAATCCATTAGCACTTTTGAGGACTACTTGGATTCTGGCAGGCAGTCTGAAACCATGAAAACACTGAGGACGTCAAGTTGAGAAATGGTAAGGACAAAAACAAAACCAGAAACTCTTGGGTAAAAGTCATTCAAGCTCTGGATCAATCCTTGCTTGAATCTAAAATATCTCTGTCTTGTTTGGGTCGGTAGATTTTTTCTTAAAGCAAATTTGGATTGGGGTTTCAGTGACTTGCAATTCAAAGAATCCTAAAAATAAAAAGTAAAAAGGAAACAATGTGATAAACTTGTTAAAGTATATTTAACTTCTCTATCATGATATTAAGATACTAAAGTGAGATGGGACTATCTGAAATCATTTTTTACCTTACTCAGTGTTTTGTTTTGTTTTGGTTTTCGAAGGAGACACTATTTGCGTCTAGCAGAAGCCTCCTCCACTCCTTTTGAGTTGTTGTCAATATCTTTGACAGCACCTGCTGAAGTGGTGGGCCTAGAAGGCTATGTTGGTTGCATGTGATATCACTGGGGCTAGTGCACAAGTGGCCAGGAGGAGGTTAGTGGAACTTCAGGTCAGAGAGAGATGTAGTGGAGATATTACGTAGGGCCTTGAAGGTCATGCTAAGGACATTTTGAGCAAATGAATTGAATCGCTTTTGTTTTCCAATAATATTAGTCTGAAAATTGTGAAAATTTACTTTGAGCTAGCTTGAGTAGGTTTCTGTTTCTCGAAAAGAAACAACCCCTGACAAGAAGAATTGTAAAACATTTTCATAAAAGGACCAACTTCTTTCTAAATCATTATCATGTAAAAACTGTATGTATAAAAGAGATGAGAACAGTGTAACTGTTTTAGAAGTTCATATTTGTAACATTTTAGAAGTTCATATTTGTAACATTTACTTTCTATAAAGCTGAATTAATGAGAAAAATGACACTGTTTGAATGAGTACAAAAATGTGAACTCTGGTTTATAGATGACATAAATGCAGTCTCAATCTTCAATTTTATTTTTGTGTTTTGCATTGCTTGCATGATATTGAAAAAAATTCTAATTCACACTAATAAATAGGTGCAAATGGTAAACGATTTGAACAGTTCATCTTGAAACCTCAGGATTTTCTTCAAATAAACTGACCTAGAACTTGAAAGTAGAACAATGGTTAATTTTCTTTATAAATTGGAATTCTTATCAATATCTAATATATCTGCATTCTTCATCATGGACATAAAAGGAAGCCAATAAACTTACAAAAGTTACAGAAAATGTTAAAACTATTTACATTATGGTATTATAAGATACGTGCTAGGCTTACTTGTTACTGCACAGGTGACTGTTATACTGATTCTGAATAGAATCTACACCAAATGGATCTGGTTGAGTCTAAGCTGCCATTAATAGAGCCCAGCAGGTTTGTGTTAAAGTAGTTGCTGAAACTGCATAGTTGAAGTAATTGAACTTCTTCAAATCATTCTTCACAAAGTGCATATAGGCAGGAACAAATTTATTGAAAGGACAGGTCAGAGCTACAAGTTCCTTATCAATAGTCCAGTTTCGAGAAGCTCAAATATGTGCCCAGAGATCATTAAGAGGCCTGTGCAAATATATGTTAACCTACATGCATAAATTTTCTGTTAGTAGTTTCCAATGGACTATATCATTTGACTGTGCCTTTTGCTTTACTGTATTTTTAAAATAGTTCTAAAATTATTTGAAAAATTAAAATTTCCACGAAACTTTTGGAAGATACAAAGCTACTCAGAATAATTCAGTAATATCTGAATAATGCATTAAAAATGATAGAAAAAATTAACCCCCAATATCACAGATTATGAAAATAAAGCCAAGTGGCGGAACTTGGGAAGCACTAGTCCACAGGTCTGCTTTTCTTGTAGCTTATGACTCTCCTCACTTTGCACACTGCTAATTTTTTTCTTATTATCAAATAAAGTAAATAATAAATTTTGGAAAATACATTTTAAATTCTTTTTACCTTATAACAAAGAAGTTTTCAGGCCTTCCAGTATGGTTCATAAAATACATTGTAACCTCTTTATACTTATTTCTATGGTATCTATAAAAGGATGTTTCCAGCTTCATCCATGTCCCTGAAAATGACATGAACTCATCCTTGTTTTATGGCTGCATATTATTCCATTGTGTATATGTGCCACATTTTCTTTATCCGGTCTGTCATTGATGGGTATTTGTGTTGGTTCCAAGTCTTTGCTATTGTGAATAGTGCCACAATAAACATATGTGTGCATGTGTCTTTATAGTAGAATGATTTTTAATCCTTTGGGTATATACCCACTAATGGGATTGCTGGGTCAAATGCCATTTCTGGCTCTAGATCCTTGAGGAATCGCCACACTGTCTTCCACAATGGTTGAACTAATTTATATTCCCACCAACAGTGTAAAAGCATTCCCATCATTCTCAGCAAACTAACACAGGAACAGAAAACCAAACACTGCATGTTCTCACTCATAAGTGGGAGTTGAACAATGAGAACACATGGACATAGGGAGGGGAACATCACACACTCGGTCCTGTCAGGGGGTGGGGAGCTAGGGGAGAGATAGCATTAGGAGAAATACCTAATGTAGATGATGGTTTGATGGGTGCAGCAAACCACCATGGCACGTGTATACCTATGTAACAAACCTGCAAGTTCTGCACATGTATCCCAGAACTTAAAGGATAATAAAAAATAATTTTAAAAAGGATGTTTAAATCCAGAAAAAAGTCTAGTTACTAAAAGTAGCTGTTATATTAAAATACTTATGTAGTAGGAAAAAAACCAAAACCCAAAAATCTCTTTATACCCAGTAGGACACCTGTTTCTGAACTGAGACACACTCATCTGTCTTACCCTGCTACATTGTAATCTCCAAGGAGTAAGGACATTGCCTTACTTACTTTTGAATCACCAGCTTCTAGAACACTGTGTGGCCTGTAGTAGGTATTCAATACATTTTTGCTGTCTTTTTGAGAATGCAACCATAAAAAGCAGTTCAAGACTTAATTGCCATGGTCTTAGCTTAGATGAGTTTGTAAATAAAAAGTTTCAAGGTCAGCTTTATTGAAAGTGAGGGGCCAGTCCAAATTTATGCAGTATTATCATTTAATATAGTTTCAGATATGAAAGCCCCAAGTCATTTTCTATTCAATTTTAAAGAGTTGAGAGACTACTCTTACTCCTAAGACCTCTGAAGTTTCTCAAGTATTCTAATTTGCATGTGATGAAACTGCATTGTTAACAGCCCATCTTGATTTTAATAGTGTCCCAATTTCATTTAAGAGCATTATCCTGAAACTGCCATTATTAATGGCTGACATCCTAAATGTTAGGGATGGTAGACTCTGATTCATTTCATCTCATGATGGTTGGCACGGATATGTAGGTGTATACATGCTGGCCCATTTTCAATGGATGCCATGGATAACTTGAGTTTCATTTATTCAGTGATGGATCTGTTAATTAGTTTCCTTGCCTTGCTTGGAATTTGGGTGTGTGTATAGTAAAGGCTGGAGACAGAAAAAATTATAGAATCAAAACTATAGTTTACACATTAATTATAACTAGTTGCTAACCCAGGTTGTGATCCTGTTCAGAACCTGTCTTTTTTTAAAGAAAAACAAAAGTCAATAACCTGTCTTTTAAGCCTCCCTCTGTTTAGTATTATGGATATCACTGATTTAGTGTGCAATTTACTTTGCCCCTGAGATTAGCGCCTCTCTTTCCTCCTTATTCCTGAGCTGCCACTCCTCATTGTAACAATAGTCCTTTATGCCCTATTGCCAATTCCTTAGTGTTGTGCTCATGTGTTGGATTATTGCCAAGGATGAAACTCTGAAAACTTTATGGAAATGCTGATGCTGGTAAAGCTCCAAGTGGAAGAACACAGTAAGAATATGATCTTAATTTCTAGGACCTGTTCAGTCTCCTAATCACAGTGATAGAGTTTTCCTCAACTGCCTCCTTCAGTTGAGTGGTCACCATTCCTTCAGTGAATGATCCCGTCTGAATTGTGGGAAGGCCCTGGGAAGAATGAGCACGAAGCTTGAAGTCTTGTTTCTCTTTGGAAAGGGACTATTGTTGTGGGTTGAGTTGTGTCTTCCAAAAAGATGTGTTGATGTCCTAACCCTCAGTACCTGTGAATGTGACCTTATATAAAAATGACATCTGTGAAGATGTAATCAAGTTAAGATGCTGTCATACTGGATTAGGGTGGGCCCTACTCTAATGACAAGTGTCTTCATAAGAAGAGAAGAGACAGAGAGAGGAACACTCAAGAAGAATGTCATGTGATGATGGATATGGAGATTGGAGTACATAATTTGTCTGCAAGTCAAGGAATGCCAAGGATTGCAACACCAAAAGATAAGAGAGAGGCATGGAACATATTGTTCCTCAGAGCCTAAGAGGATATAACTCTCCTGACATCTTAATTTTGGATTTCTGTCCTCCAGGACTGTGAGAATAAATTTCTGTTGTTTTAAGGCACTCAAATTGTGGTAATTTTTTAATGGCAGCCCTAGGAAACGAATACATTCATGAAGATGAAAATAATAGATGATCTGAAGATAATGAATTTTGACCGTTTTTGGTTTTTGTATTCTGATCTCTTTCCCAATAAAACTTTTTAATTAGTTTAGCAAATTATATATTGGTTCATGTTTTCTTCTTTCTTCCTCTGTGATCTGGCAGAAAGGAGCAGGATCCTCACTCACCCCTTCCGAATTAGCTGAGTCACTTCCAGTGGCTCTGTTTGGAGCTGTCTTCTAGATCCTGACTGCCTTCTTTCCGCAGCAATGCGCATGCTCAGCACTGCACATTCGGGATGATTCCTATGACTTCCTCTGTTCTTTCTCCCCTCCTCTCCCTAGTAAAATAGACCTGTCTAGTGTTGCATTCCCTCAGAACCCTGAGCTATGCCAGGAAACATGTTAGCTGGTCTGCTAAGTAAATGGTGGGTCACTGCGTAAGTGACCATTACTGAGTTAAAATGTAATGTCTTACAAGTAACACATTTATTTTAATAGAGTCCGTCTTCAGGCATGACTTTGACTAAAAAAAGAAAAAAGAAGGCAAGAAGTGGAAATTACATGATGAGGAGGGTAAGGGTGAAAAGTAGGGCAGATATCTTGGGGCAAACACACCTGTCATATCCTTCAGGTTCTATTACACAGCCAACCGCCTACTGTTCCCTGTCTTTGAACCCTGCTGGTGGGAGTTCTAGTACTGTCCCAAGGGCAGGTTTCAGGAAGAGGAGGCCAGAAGCCTAAATACAGTATACCCTCATAATTGTCTCCTAAATAGTAAGGGCTTAAAGTCAGGTCACAGTCCTTTGCTGTTTTTACTTTACTTTCTCCATAATTGGACACTTCTTTTTATAAAACTTCTGATTTGTGAGGTGTTTGCCTCTACCAACAAATGAGGTGAATGAAGGGACCCATACTTGTAACAATGACACATGGAGCTGCCTATTGCAATTTATGCTAGATTTCTTTAATTCATCAAACATCTCAATAAATTGTTGCGAAGTCTTGTTAATAAACATTTTGTTGAGTATGTATATATGTATACATACGTGTACATATGTTGAGTGTGTGTATATATATTCATATGTATACACAATATATATAGACACATTTATATGCTACTAAATAAACCACTTGTCAGTAAATTTATACTTTGAGTTTTTGACTGATTTGAATGAGAAAATTAAGATTTTTTTTCTGGCATTGTACAGACACAACCCAATTCAAAGGATAGATGTCCAGAGTTAATTGCATATCTATTGTGACCTAGTCTTATACAACTTTGCATTTTTCACTTCTGTTTTCTGGGGTCCAGGTGATTGAATTGCTGTCTTCTCTCATTGAGCACCCACTCAGGAAATAGCTCCATGAGTGTAGTGCTCCAGCAACAAGATTTAAGTAATGACAACTCCTACTGATTTTCTGCCAGAGTAAATAGCTGTAAGTAATTTTTGAAATAATAATGTTGGACTAAGTGATCATCCTCAATTAATCAATGTGAAAACATCCTAGGACTTATTCAGGTCTAAAAATCCAGAAAGTATCAATCTTGAATAAAAGGTTTTTTTTTTTCAGGTAAAATGCTAATTTCCTTCTATTTTTGGCATTGCTGACAGCAATCCTATGGCTACTACAAACAAGACATTGTTTATTGACAGATAAAACTAGAATCTTCCATAAGGGAGGAAATGTGTAAGAACACAGTAGGCTGTGGAGCCAGAATGTCTGGGTTCAAATCCCATCTTCACTACTATAGGGAGCATATCCTTGGGCAAATTATTGAACTTCTTTGATATCAGCATTCATAAAATAGAGATAATAATAATACTTACCTCATGGGATTGTTGTGATGATTAAGTGAGTTAATATACAAGAAGCTCAGCATAGTGTCTGGCACATAGTAAACACTCAATAAGTGGTGGCTATTGTTCTTATCATGATTGTAAGTTTTTCTTGATTCAAAAGGGACAAGCCCTCCCTACTCCCCCAGTGAAGCTGTAACTGGAGCTGACACTCTTTGATCAAATGCATTCTTGCTGAGAACACAGGCTGCTTCTAGCAAAAGAAGTTTGTGGTAAGATATATCAGGGACATAAAAAATTGTGGTAGAGACCAAAATGGACGAGAGCTGAGTGGCTGAGGAGAACTACACAGCAGTGGCAAAGGACTGGTTGCTCTTCTATCAGTACTCACCTGAGCTGATTGTCATGATTGCTTGTGAATTCTGGAACTGTGTCTGATGTGCAAATCAAGATCTCTGCTTAAATGAGCTCTTATTTCATAGGAAATGGCTGTCTTAGAAAACATTTGGCAGAGTTCAAGTGTCTGCTAGTATATTGTTTTACAGAAAGTCAAAATCAGACTAACAAACAAAAGGATTATCCAAAAAGTGATGCTTGTTACCAAGAGGCACAAGTATCATGACAGAAGTTGAACCAGCAAAGAGGAAACGTGCTCAGAATGCAGGGAGGCTGAGTCAGATGGTGGGTCATGTGCAGAAATGAGATTACTACAAGGTTTTATTAATATCTTCCTAGGGCATTCAATTCACAAGACAGCACTGGCAAAAATTGCATCGTCAAAATTATGCTTAAACAATTTTTATTCCACATGAAGTATAATATAGATGGTTTTGTATATACAGTACCATATAAGAAAACATTAAAGAGCTTATTAAAATAGTACATATGCAAAATATAATTTTACAGCATTTTGTAATATTCTAAACTGAATCTTGAACACAAATAGTTAAATTCACTTAAGTTAAATGCATCCATTATGTGTTTCTTAAAATCCTGGTTGGGTCCTGGGCTAACTCTTATTCTCTGGGGTGCATGTTCTACTTTTTTTCCTTAGCCCACATACTTTCTCATGCATATTGACACATAAAGACTAACATTTTTTTTTCAGGAGAAAGGTATTTGGTAAAAGGTGATGTCAGAGGTGGATGCTTTGTTCTCCAAGGTTTTCAATATTATATACAGTTGAGTATCAGTTGTAACAAAGGTGCCTATAGGAAAGTAAAAAAGACATTCTTGTGTACGTGTTTATTACTAAGGAGATTGGCAAGATTTCCATGTTAGGAGATTAGGGAAACAAAGCAATACGTGCCATCACTTCAAGACAGATCACCAAAATGAGTGAGCATCTCTGCTCCATTCTTCTTGGTTGTTTACTTCCCAAGGAGAATATAGTTAATATAGGAACAGTCTTAAATATTGAATGAGAAGCCAGATGAGGGTAGTGTGATTCAGACAATATCAGGAACCCCTTGCCCTCCATATCTAGTCTCATTCAATATGGAATTTTATTGTAAGACATTAATTTCTTTGTTTCAAAGTTGGTCCTCCTTGGGAGTGGTAACAAATGAGAATCAACAGCCATAATGCTGGAGTCAAACTGGATGAACCCTTGTTTCTTCTTTCTGGGTATGTGTCAAATTACATTAGCAAACTCTGTTGCATTAGAGTGCGGCTAAGGAAATGTCAGTGGAAGGATGCCTACCACTTCCAGGCCTGGACTTAAAATCTCCTGCTTGGTCTTCCAAGCTCTGTTTTTTTTACCTTAGTGATTGAAAAAGTTATATTAGAGATGGCACCATTACACAAAGGAAGGGATCTGAATCCTTGAGTCCTCACTGAAAGTAGAGCCTCCAAGGAGAGCTGCCCATTCACAATAGACTATGTATAAATGACAAATATACCTTTTTAGTGTTAAACATTTGGGATTTTGCAGTTGTTTGAGTAGCTAAGGTTATCTGTCATAATGCAGACATTTATATCAGAAGGAGAGCACTGCTATTAAAAATCTAAATTGGGTGGTGTTGACTTAACTGTTGAAAGGTAAGTAGTGAGAAGAATGATATTAGAGTCTTCAAAGATGGCTATCCATGTAATGCAGTGGCAAAATATTGAGTAAAGCTTTCATATGCAATAAATTGGAAGTCAGAACTGGTCCCTCCTCAGCCTGCAGCTCCAAGAAGAGATGGTTGAAATGAATCAGAGCATTAGTGTTGGCTTGCTATTACAGGCTGTATTTTTCAAGGTACTACCAAAAGAGGTGGGCTCAGGAAAGAATTGGCTGATTTATAAGCATAAAGGAAAAGGAATTGATAGAGTACAGACATGTTTATTTGGTAAGCTGTTTTATAATCCTAAACAGGAAAAGTTAGGTTCAAAAAATTGTTAGTTGAGTAAAGTACAGTAGCTTAGGGAAAAGATTAGATTAAGTGTCAACTTTCCTTAGCTGACAATTACCTAATTTATGCTGATTGTTTGTTGACATGGAAGATTATCCCATTCTCTGTGTTAAATTGCCAGAGAGGTATGGGGTGAGAAAGCAAAGTAATAAAGCTGATTTGAGAAATATATCTCAGAAAGAAAATTGGAAACATTTACCAGCTCATAGCAAATCTATTGGAAGTCTATTAAGTCATTGAGGGAATTGTATTGCCAAAGAAACAGTAAATCCAGACTAAAAGCAGTCTTTGACTTTTTGTCTTAAGTAACTCTTGGGCCCTGTAGCAGATGTTGTCACTGCACAATTTATATCCTGCTGCTTATTCTAGGATACAACAGACATGTGTCTATGTCTCTGCTCTGATAGACTTTGCTGGCTACAGAACTACTTGGAGTTAGTGTCCCAGGAGTAACTTTAAACCAGCAAGGGATAGGAGATTTGGGATATATTAATACCTTAGCTTCTGCATCTCTCAGGGAAATCATTCTTCATATAGTCTCTTGGAGTATCTCCAGAGGTTTTGAGCTCCAACTTATCTAAGTGATAACCTATTCATGAAGGCTCCCCTTACTGGCTTTCCTTCTTCACGTGTATTACTTCTCCACTGTTCATAGTGCTTCTTGAGATCACTATCCAGATAAAGTTCTTGCACCTGAGTCTTTCTACAAGAGTCTGATTTTTAGGGAACACATACCAAGACAGGTCACTACTTTCCATGAACAGCAGGTAGGACTTCAAATGCTCTGCACCCTCCAAGGAGGCCACGCTCTGAAACACCTCCATCAGAAGTGACTCATGAGGATAATGGGCAAAAAGGCCATACAGAAGTACAGCCAGGGGCCATGAAGAACAAGTGACAGGGAGTTTCTCCCAGAGAGTAGAATAAAAGCCAGGTAAAGAATTGCCTCCATGTGTCTAGCAGAACTTCAGAATTGAAACAGACCATTGCCTATTGTGTGACCCATATTCTTCCTCTTTCCAAATGGGAGTGTTTATTGCAGTTATTCTGCCTCGATTACACCATTGTATAGGGAATATGCATGTGGGGACAGAAAACTTGTCTTTTCAGTATACATGTGGGAGGAACTAGGTTAGTCATATTCAGCGTGGGGGGATAGTACTGTGCTTTTCCCAGAAATACAGGATTTTGAACTTGATGCAGTGACCAGAAGAGACTGTGGCGGGAACATTAAAATGAATAATTGATGACCAGAAGGGGGAATTGTATAAAAGACTGGTTGTATGGTCATTCATCCTGTTTCATTCTCCTGTGCTTAAAAGAAAAGTACATTTGAAACCTTCCTTGCAGTTATTAAGGGGCCATCGAATGTGGGCACAAATGATATCTGTAATTCCTAACCCTGGCCATAGAATCTCCTGTATTATCATCCATGTCTTCTCTTCCCTTACCTTCATGAAAATGGATGCCATCTGTGGAATAGGGTGGCATAGCAAAGATGCAAGGAACTATTATGCCTAAGCCACTACTTGGAGGAGACCTGCCAAGGGAAGATCCCCAAACTTTTTGGACTGTGGTGTGAGCAGCAAATAAACCTTTAATTTTTTAAGCTGCTGAGATTTTGGAATTGTTTGTTATAGGAGCTAGCATAACTCATGAAGATGCATAGAAACATATGTATTAATATATTCATTCTTCTATTATATCAATGGTCTTCTTATACCATCTTTTGATGGGTGGAGCTAGATCATGATGGGCATCAGTAAGCATTAGCAAGGGGGTGGCATTGCTTCTGAAAGGAACCAGAGAGTGCTGAAAAGAGGCCATACGTTTCTGCCTAGAAGTGAATCTATAGTACTATAGAATCTCAACTGGATTCTACAGGACTATGTAAGCTATTTGAGTGTGTGTGTGCATGTAGGTGTACCTACAGTATCTGTATACATGAGGAGGACACAGGTGGTGCCAGCCCTACATGGTGCAGTAGAGCAGGCAGCCTCCTACTGTACTGCTCTCCTTGCAGTGACCCCTTCTTCTCCTTCCTTTCTGCTGCTACTGATCCTTTCTTGTTTCACATTCAAAGTTGAGCTATTTGTGACATCCATAATTCTAAGGATAGCCAGGGTTGCTTTGATGAATTAGGCTGGCTAGGCAAGCTCTGCAAAAAGGGCAGAATTCACAAATAGGGAAAGATCATTCTGGGTCAAGGGTTGCTCTCATTCCCAGCTGGCTAACAGCTAATTCTTGCAAAAATATGCTTCTGTTTCCAGAAGCGTTTATATTTCATTTGCATTTCAATGGGAACTTCCAGAGGACCTCTAAAATTTCAAGAAAATCTTTTTTTAGCCTCAAAATTTTTATTTTTAATAAGCAATACAGGGTAATACAGTCACATGGTTCAAATAAAAATAATACACACTGAGGAGAATTTGTTTACATTCTGTATCACCTCCTTTACCTCCTCCGTGTAACGACTTTTACTAGGCTTTTATGTAAATGTAATCTTTAATGATTAAATTTCAAGCACCAACAGCTGATGGGGAAATAAAATTTTAAGACAGAGAATATTTTCTTCAAATGACAGACTATAAATGGCCATCTATTTCAACAACTATTTATAAAATGGTCCTGAAATTTGGAAATAAGCTTTGAGAAACCGTCGCAATTCTGCACTCCCCAGCCAAAGACCAATCATTTGATTGCCATACCATCAGATGAAATAGGTTATTGTAAAACTCTTAGTTGCTGAAACATCCAACTATTAACTCATAGCAGATTTTAATTCAGAGAAATTTAAATCTTTGTAACAAAGGTTTACATGTCTTATCCCTTCTCAAATTTCCTATCCTTTTGCTGGTATGCAAGAACAAACATGCAATAGTGATTACATAGGTAGTAATACCACAGCCCTGCTGTGTTTCACCAGTGTGAATGCAAGCAGCTACACCAGACTTGCTCAGCTTCTTTCCTATAGATTTTCCTCTTACTTTTCTCTATGGCAACAGCCCCCAAAAGTTAACCCCCACCCCTTTTATTTAGAAAAATCAATTTGATTTGAATTATAAAACCCTGAATACATGTAGTCTTAGAGATGTATTTGATATTATCTTTTCTTCAAAGTTCATTTCTTGTGACAGTTTCATTCAAAATTATAAGTATTAAAAAATAAAAGTGGAGTTCTGGATGTCAAATAGTAACCATGTGTTTGGGATTGTCAGAGGGGAGGTACGAATCTCGGGGCTTTTGAATCTATTCAACAGCAGATGTAAAGATCAAAAAGGGAAAATCAGAAGTATGAATATAGGGAAAATACTTTGAAGTGGAAGTGTTTTTTACCAGAGGAAACCAATTTCCCCAATTTACTAACATAAAGTTGGGCTGCATAAACCCGCGGAGTGAATGAGCTGACACTGAAACGTTTGTAAACAGACTAGCAGATGGGAGAGTGTGCTGTGAGTTGTCTGCCTTCTCGTTCTCTTTTATTATATGAGGAGAATACAAAAACAAAAACAAAATAAAAAAAAAAAAAACAGAGGTTGGGAAGATTACTTGGGACTACTTAGAATTCTGAGTAAAAGGACACCTGGGCCATTTTGAATAACTGACTATGTCTCTGTAAGCATACAATCAATAAGTCAGCATTTCTAAAATTTAAAAATCTTTATGCTTCTTCATGCTTTAAGTGTATTATGGAAATAGATTTATGAAATACTGTCATTTTGGACAAAATAAAAAATTTAAATTTATTTATAATTTGGCCTTTATAACAATTGTCCAAAATTTTTAGCAATTTTGTTATTGCCCTTATTTAATAAGTAATTATTACTATTTAGGGATCTTCAAACATTGCTTGACCTAAGGAGCCCCAGGGAATCTTAGAGCAAGAGTATTATGTGGGTTTCAGAGCTCTTTGCTTTTCGTGTTTTATTTTTTCAGGAGGTTTCAAGATCATCTGTTTCCTCTGGCTTCTCGTGAATGACTTTGTGGATGACTTTGCCTCTTTCTTTGGTGTATGTGTTATGATGATCTCAATGAACAACATGTTGGACTCTGAATTTGCTTCCATATGGAACAAGTTAGCAGCTATTTAATTTCTAAAAATGTTTATGAAGTCTACAGTCCATTGTTATTTTTAGAGAGGCCTGTGCAGATCTTCACCAGACGGTTATTTCAGGGCTCCAGAGATTCTTCCTTTTCTTTATGAAACTCCTCCAGAAAACACACCACCTTAAAACTATACTGAGTTATTGTAAATATTAAAATCAAGGTATTGATTCCTTGTCTTATTCACATTAAATCTTTTCTAATAGAAGTTAGTTTGTATTTAGCCACGTGACAAACAGAATTTTTTATTAAAAGATTTGCCTATAAGCTTCTTTGGTTTTATAATTAATGATTCATAATAATTTATGAATTAATGTATTTGTAATTGACAAAAATGCATATGATAATTTTAGGAATCATGTAAGCCCTTAAAAAAAGCTACTTTAAATTCATCTGTTTTTAGCATGTAACTGAGTCTTAGAGACAATATTGAACTCATGGTGGTTTCCAGGTTTCCAATATCATGGTTGTTAGGTGATTTAATTTTTTTTCTTGGTCTGTTAACTCAGAGTTACCCATTTGTTCAAGGGTTTGGCACTTTTTAGTATTCAGCCTTCATCACTCCTTCAGAAAGATTCTTGTGGTTGAATGTTGAACACTCACAAAAGCTGAGAGGTATTTAAATGTGAAAATGAATTCTTATAATTAGATTTACTCTTTTTAATCAAGGATGCAAAATACTGTTTCTTGTTCTCAATGAAATTTAGGAGATGAAGTTGAGAAAATATAAAAAAGTAAATGCATCTGTTTCTGCCTATTTGAAAATCTGTATCTCTCCTGAATTGTTCTTTTTTGATAATGTTCTCATTACATGATTACTTAGTTGTAGCTGTAAGAGAATATTTGAATTACAAAAATGCCAGTCTGGTGGCATTAGAGAAATATACTGTGGGCGAAGCTTATCTCTGGGTGGCAACTTAAGGTAAAACAATTATGGAAAAAGGAAATGCCATGAGAAAGGAAGTGTGAAAGGAAAATGATTCATGTCAGGAATTATAATTTGGCTCCCAATAAGTTTGGAGTTGTAGGGACCTATTTAATAATTTTACACACAGAAACTGTTTAGTAGACATTACAGGCAAAATCCTAAAATGCAAGTTCTTTTTTTTTTCTTTTTAAAGCTGATAGGGATTCAATGAAATTTTTTTTCTTAAAACATTAATTTTAAAATAAAGTGAATTTGTCAGTCTCGGGAACCTGTCTCTCTCTCTCTCTCTAGATGAAAAATAATTTTGTTTTGATTTATGCATTTAATATTTCACACTGGAAATGTAAAACTACAGCAGTTATTTTATAGTGACTGAGATCAGGAAATATGGTG
The DNA here is from genome assembly GCF_028858775.2 of Pan troglodytes. NCBI lineage: Eukaryota > Metazoa > Chordata > Mammalia > Primates > Hominidae > Pan > Pan troglodytes. Next base: position 105,044,070 of record NC_072402.2, on the reverse strand, counting down.
GTAATTCATTATATTTATTATTTTTCTTTATAAAACTATAAATCAATGTTATTGGAAATTAAATGTCTGGTCTACTGTGAGGGCATTTTGAGGTATAACAGTACTTTCCATAAGGCTTTCCAGGATCTGACAGAAACCTGAATTATTCATAAGAGTCTTGGATTTTTTCCTTCAGCCTAATCAAATTAATAAAACAATTTCAATTCTAAAAGCTATTAATACTCTGTGGAAGAGAGCAAAAGCATGCATTTATCTTCAGTTTTTATTTTGAATTTTGTTTACTTCTGGGAATCAAAAAAACCAAAAAAGTAAATGTTTTAAAAAAGGTGGAATACTAGGTCTGATCATTGTTACTTTGCTAGTATAATACAGTAGTGTTATAATTTTTGTTCTTCCATTGTCATTGTACTTCAAAGAAAGACGATTACTTGTGTCCCTTGAAGGGTTTTTTTGAACTCCTTCTTAAGGAAAAAAATAAAATCATATAGAAGCATTTTAGTTTTTAGGAGTAATTACTATTCCACATCCAAAATGTTTGAAGTCCCTAAAATGGACCCATAATATGAGTGAAATGGAATCATAACATGTGATAAGGCAAACATAAACAGCTGTATGAAACACATATCAAAAGGAACAAAGACATTATGTCACTGGGTATGGTAGATAAGCAAATTATTTATTTGGCCACTGAACTGGATTGACTTGACATTTTTGGCATGTACAGCAAACGGGAAATACGTTGGTTACACAATCTTCATTGTCTAACCTGAAAGCAATTATATATGTTAGCGGAGAAAAACTTATATCAGGATATAAATTCAAAGAGAAATTTTTTTATGTGGATTCTTGAAAAAGGGACTTTTAATAATAAAGTAGACAGTGTCTTCAATGCCAGCTTTGTCTTATAGAAAGATTGTTCAAATGGACCCTTTTTGAATCAGTCCTCTTTGAAGGTTGAGGATATGATATTAAACCATAACTCAGTGAAGGCAACCCTAGGGGTGCTTGGATAATAAAGTGTAAGTATTCCACTTGTTGAAGATATGGCTTAATACAGGGATAGAACTGGGAGAATCCAGAAGAAGGAAGTGCTTTCAATATCCCTGGACAGTCTCTCTCAAATTCCATATGCTTTAAGCAGGCCTGGATTATTGTCAACTTCGGGATACTATTCTGAACTAGAAACAGATAGATGGGAATGAGGCACAATTGCTCTATTATGAAAGCTCAACTTGTATTCTCATCATCCAGAAAGTATTACCTTTTAGCACAGTCACGGGCAGCTACAATGCTTGGAGAGAGGACCAATCTGTTCTCCATATCTTCCTATTGCCTAGCTATTGTAACCATAGAGCATGCTGGTTTTGAATTAGCCAGAGAAATGTTTATGCTACCTGTGGAAAGTAAAAATGCATCTTGATAGCCCTGCCAGGAAGCGTTAGCTGCAAAATACACATACCATACCTAAATCTGTTGAATAGTATTATTTTAAAATGTCCATTTAAATGTTAGCGTAAGACTACCAGATGTTACCAATTTTGATGGAAATGAGATCAAGTGACCTCTTTGAATTTATGAACTGATGAGTCCAATGCTTAAGACTTTTATTTGTTTTATTGTCAGAGAATATTCAACAGTTTGGCCACTGTAAAGAAGGATATTTGGCATTCTGTTTGCTATAGCAAGAGGGAATACAGCTTGTTTCTTGAATAGCTGTACCATATGTTGTAGTTGTGGGTTGGTTTGATATGTGTTCTACTGTTTGAAGGGGGATGGGTGATCAACAGGGAGGCTGGGTTAAGATATTGCAAGTTGAAAACTGAATAATAGTGCTGGAAATCAACTTGCAGCTTAGAGTTTATAAAGCATGTCTAAGAAGTCAAGAAGTTGAAATTCAGAATATAAGGAGCATCCATTTGTAAAAGTTGGCAATTCTGAAGGACTCTGACTTTCAATTTGACAGGATAAGAACAGAGTAAGAATAAGCTGGTAGGCTGAGAGGGCGGGCTCATGCCTGTAATCCCAGCACTTTGGAAGGCTGAGGCAGGTGGATCAACTGAGGTCAGGAGTTTGAAACCAGCCTGGCCAACATGGCAAAACCCCATCTCTACTAAAAATACAAAAATTAGCCACGTGTGGTGGCATGTGTCCAGCAACTTGGGAGGCTGAGGCAGGAGAATCACTTGAACCCAGGAGGTGGAGTTTGCAGTGAGCCGAGATCATGCAATTTCACTCCAGCCTGGGTGACAGAGCAAAACTCTGTCTCAACAACAACAACAAAAACGAAAAAACTGAGAATAGTTTGGGGACAGAAGTGGAGTCCTTTAGGAATTTATCAAGTCCTTTGTCTTGGATACTGTCATTGGCTTCCATTTGGGGAGGTCCATCAATTATACAAAATATAGAGACAGTTGTGTGAATTTAAATAAAGATTTATACGTCTATTAATTCTGTCAAAAGTCAAGTTATAAATAACTATGTCTCCCTATCTTTATTGTTTTCTCTGTGCCTGATTTCAAAGCTTCTCATTGAAATCTTATTATATATGTTTTTATAAAACATGAAATTTATATATTATATAAACATTTATATTTATTTTATATATTTATATGCTGTATACCGAAAAAATTTTGAATGTGGAAATGAGAGAAGGAAAGAGAAGAAAAGAGGAATGTGTTAGTTTCTTAGAGCTGCCATAACACAGTACTTCAAGGTGGATGGCTTTAAACAGTAGAAATTTATTTTTTCACAGTTCTGGAGGCTGGAAGTTTGAAATCAAGGTAATGGCAGAACCATCCTCCTTCCTCCCTTCCTCCCCTCCCTTCCTTTCTCCCCTCCTTCCTCCTCCTTCTTCTTTTCTTTTCTCTTTCTTTCTTTCTTTCTTTCTTTCTTTCTTTCTTTCTTTCTTTCTTTCTTTCTTTCTTTCTTCTTTCTTTCTTTCTTTCTTTCCTTCCTTCCTTCCTTCCTTCCTTCCTTCCTTCCTTCCTTTCTGTCTGTCTTTCTTTTTCTTTCTTTCTTTCTTTCTTTTTTTCTTGCTTTCTTGCTTTCTCTTTCTGCCTTCCTGTTCTTTTCTCTCTTTCTTTCTGACAGGGTCTCACTCTGTCACTCAGGCTGGAGTGCAGTGGTGCCATCACAGCTCACTGTAGCCTTCACTTCCTGGGCTCAAGCGATCCTCCCACCTCAGCCTCCTGATTAGCTAAGACCATAGACATACCACCACACCTGGGTAATTATTATTATTTTTATTTTTTTGTAGACATGGGGTCTCACTCTGTTGCTCAGGCTGATCTCAAATTCCTGGGCTCAAGCAATCCTCCCACTTTGGCCTCCGAAAGTGCTAGGATTACAGATGTGAGGTGTGAGCCACTATACTCGGCACCATGCTCATTTTGAAGCATGGGTAGATCCTTCCTTGCCTCTTCTAGCTTCTTGTGAGCCCCAGGTGTTCCTGGGTTTGTGGCAGCATAATCCAGTCTCTGCCTCAGCCTTCACGTGGTCATCTTCCTTCTTTGTGTCTCTCCTCCTCTTTATCAGGACAGGAGTTAGATTAGATTAGGGCCCATGCTACTCCAGTCTGATCTCATCTTAATCTAACTAATTGCACCTACAACTGCTCTATTTTCCAGATACAGTCACATTCTGAGATACTGGGGATTAGGACTTCCCTACATCTTTTGGGGAGACACAATTAAACCCATGACAGGGAGGTATTTTGATTTATTTGCTTATTTTGGGAGAGGATATCAATCTTTATAGAATCAAGAGTCAAGTAAAGCCAGACTTTTGTTTTCCCAGATAAAAACAGTCAAGACTAGCTTTATTTCTCCATTACTTGTCATTTGAAAAGGAAATGTAGAGGTTAGTTGAGGAATTGTGAGATGGACTTTCCATCTTGACCTTTTCATTGCAGTGTAACCTTCTCTTTTTTCTCACCTGTCTGTAGAGTCAGACTCAGGAGCAATAATACTGAAAGTCAAAGTACATTTTAAGAAGAAGGAAACAATTTCCATAGAGGCAATGGTATCAATTTAAGGAGTGAAACTAAAATAAATTATAATATTAATTGATCATTAATGCTGATGTCCCCTACATAGCCCAGAGGCTGCCATTTAGTGTTATGGAGTTACAGAGAATGAGTTTAACCAACTATTTTTACCAAAGTTTCAAACATTTATCTCTATAGAAATAGCCCATGGGAAAGCAATTTTCTGATCTAAATTTCCTTTGCGTGGAAGGAGATGTGGATTCACCATTCATTAGTTTAATGACCTTGGATAAATAAGCCCATTAATCTTGAATTTTTCTGCATTTGTAAAATACGAATAAGAGTAACTTAACCATTAATTTAATAGGGCATTTTAATATGAAAGCCATCTGTATACCGTGATGTTATATACACAAATGTAATAATTTATTTCTGGACAATATCCTCCTGGAGCCTTTAAGAGACACTACAGTATAGCAGTTATTGGCATGGGTTCTGAGTCAGACTGATTCTTGAATCTCAGCTGAAATCGCAGCTCTACCACCTACTAAGATGTGACCTTGACCTCTGCATGCCTCTGTTTCCTTACCCATAAAGTAAGGATAATAGTATTTACTTCCTATGCTGTTAAGAGAATTATATGAGTTAATAAACATGAAGCAGTTGGGATAGTGCCTGGCATATAGTAAACACTCAATAAATGTAAACTGAGGTTGTTATGATGATTACCATAAAGTCTGCCATCTAGGTCACCCCAATGAATGCTTGAAATATATAATATTTAGAAAAGGATGAAATTAGTTCCAGCCATACAGGATGTGAATTTATATATGCAGCATAACTATAGTTACACACACACACACACACACACACAGAGTACATGTAGGTAGATGTACAAGTTTGTAGATTTGTAGGTAAGGGGCATGGAAGAAGGAATTCGAAGAGGTTCATATAGCGGTGGATCACGATGAGCATGATAGTGATGAGTAGGAGCCTGAGGAAAGCCCAGAAATGTTTAATATAATCACTGTGGTAAGGGATTAAGGGGTTAAAGCACAAATAAATGGTTGCTTTAAAAATTACAGGAATATTGTGGGCTGAGATGGAAAGCCCCTAGTTTATGATAGAACCAGTCATTTTGTGCTGAAACCCACTAATTGGCTTCAAGCACTACTCTTGGCATTTTTACAAATTAGGAAATTGAGGCTTAGGTTAACTGGAGAGTACAGTGGAAGAAGGAATAACCAGCTGGTCACATGGTGATTGTGATCCCAAGGCCTTCAGCTTTAAAGACAATTTTACGGTTTTAAGAAGCATTTTTTGAAGATTCACACTTAATTTGTGAATCTTATTAGTTTCTGATTAGCCAGAAATATAGAGTGATTTAAACAGACTGCATCAGTAGGACACTTTCTATTGCAAGTGGGACAGAACCAACTGAAGCCAGCTTAAGAAGGGACAAATGACTAACCTGAGCTCAAATCATGCCAGCAGTTTCTCTCCGTCTCCCAGCTCTGCCTCTTCAGTGCGGCTTCCTTTTTCAGTCCTGGTGGTGGCAAGAGACTGTACTAACTCCAGGGTCTCAAGCCTCTGAGGATACAGGCAATAAGAAATAGTGAGCTTTTTCAAGTATCCCCCACAACAGATCTAAAATTCACTGATTTAGCACTTTTGCTCACATTCCACCCTGGAACCAATACTTGTGGCCAGGGAAGGATAATGGGCTGATAGGCTTAAAGTGGTTTAGAGATTGAGGGAGGAGTACAAGTCCAAATGAAATTTGAGGATGGTTGCTTGAAGACGGAAGGCTGGATGTCGGCAAGACAAATACCAAAAACCCATGCAAAGTTAATGCATCTTATACAATTGCCTAAAATACCTTCGCCGTGATTCTATGTTGACCTAATTACGAGGAAGTTGTATGGAATGGAAGGATAGATTTTATTCTTGGCAGGTGCTAGGAGATGATATGCCTTGACTTAAGACAACTATACTCTTTCTTAATTTTCAGGTGTTTAAGCTTGAGATAGATGGCTTTATGTGTGCTTGGATGAGGCAACGATTATGTTATGGCCAGCTTTATTCTTTTTCGTTTCAAAATTTCGTTTCAAGCTAGTCACGAAATTGAAAGGCTAATTTAGATGAGCTTCTATGAATGCTTCTTGTCTAAAAAGCAACTGGTTTGCTAATTGTAATTTTCATTTAAATATATTGAAATGTTTAAAATCATTTTTCAAGTCATTTAGACATTAAAATTGGCTTTGATCTTTTACCATGTTTTTATTTTAACAGTTGTGCTATAGTGTTAAAGTAATAAGAGGCAGATATTTAAATTGAACTAAAAACTGGGCTTGACTGCTGAAAAAGGAATAATTATGATTTAAATAAAAACAAAAACTGTAGACATGTATTTTTATGGCTACAATCCTTATGGAAACTGACTTCAGTGACTATAGACTTTTTAAATTATAATTTTAAAAGTAAGTACACTTACATTACATAAAATATAATGAATGCAAAAAAAAACATATATGGTGCCAAATTTTCTACACTATTGAAAAACAATTTGGGTTTTACTATATTCCTTTTCCATAGAGATAAAAATATCCTTAATGTAAAACTATTAGATATCAGATAAACTGTCTTAAAAATTCTTAAAATTAGCCTAATGTAAATGGCTTTTCCCAGTTCTTCCTTTGCAAGGAAAAACAAACACAGCAATATTTGGGAGCAAAAAAAAATTATTTGAAGAAACCACAGAGCTAAATATTGCATTGATGTATGGAGCACTTCCAGCAAATGTGTTCAAATACACCATGAGAATGAGTTAATAATACAACAATTTACTTTCTGTTCCAATGGATCTAAATGTTTCCCTGTATTTTTATATGTTTGTTTATATGAGTTATAAGATAACCACTTAAGGCCAGTTGTAAAGTTATAAGGTTTAAGGATTTCACAAATCAAGAGATGTCTTTGACTTTTATCAAAAATTTTGTTACTGATTATTTTCAATGGGGGTGTGAATATTTATAAAAACTCCTTGAGAGAATTTTTTTATGTGCTATGCAAGGTGGATGCTATGCTGCTCAACGTTCAAGAATAATAATCATGAGTATGCCTAATACAATGCCCTTATTACTAAATTGTTGGCCAATAAACTAATATTCACTGGCAAACTACCCTCTATTGTACTGTAACCTGGTGTCTGCATGAGGACAACAATCTGGTTCAGGGCTGACCAGACCAGACCAGACTGAGGTGGGTGGTGTTTTCCTAACAGAGCTGGTTTGGCGCAGCCGGCTACTCCAACAAAATTGTATTATGGGAATCAGTCTGTTCTCTCACAGTGAGGGGAATTTTCTAGCCAATACAGTTTATTGTTCTTGTGTAAACAGCCCAAGTATTAGAAGGGGAGAACTGACATAACTTTATATGAAACCAGCTCCTCCCTGTTTCTGCTGGACTCACCCAGTTCAGAATGCTCTTGGCTAAATTATAGAGGGTTTGGGAGAAAGGACAATGCAGACAGGAATATCAGTATGGCTGTAAGTGTTGTTAAATTATAGAGTTACTTCTGTACCGGTTGATAAATAGCCAGAGTCCTGAGTAGGCTTCCCCACCAACAGCCCCTGGCCATCGTGGCTCCTTCCCTGACCTCTAACCCTCTCTAAGGTCAGCAACTCAAGGGGTAATTCCTGGCAGAGACTCAAGTCTTTGCTCCTGGACCATAGATAGCATCTGTTCTGATTGGCCGGTGGCTGTATGCTTCTGGTTCTGGAGTTTTTTGAATATCACCCTGACAAAGAGCTAGTGAAGTGTCATTTCAGCACATTAGCTGAAGACCAAAACCCAAAATCCTCAGGACAATGACAGCAGTCAAAACAGATAAAAGGGACCCCCCCACCTCCCCGCATGAAACCAAGTGGGCTTCGGATCCCCATGCTTCTTTAAGAACAGTTTCAGTGTTGAATGTGATGCAGTTTATCCTTCCTCATTTCTTCCGTCCTCTACTTTTGGAACTGGTTCTGTTTATATTCCTTCATAGAATTTATAGCAATTGCTCTAAAGTTCCATGGTGGAGCATTTCTGCTAATGAGCATATTCAGGAAATGTGTGGGTACAATGATAACAACCCACCCACTTTTAAGCTTATTTTAGAAGATGTAAACATGAGAAAATTAAAATTAATTAATGAGCAAATTAAGGAAAATGCTAAATATCCTGGGTTAGGAATTTCCTTTTTTTTTTTCTTTCACCTAGAATCTTTGGAAAAAGTTGTGTCTCTAGTGATAGAAAATCCTCTAGTGCTTTCTTATTGCTCTGAGAATGAAATCCGCATCTCTTGTTAGGATCTGCAGTGTTCTCCATGATCTGGCCGTGGGTCACATCAGAAAACAGGCCAGTGTCCTCTCTGATCTGATCTCATGCTGTCCTTCCCCATTCTCTCTGCTTCCAGCACACAGGGCTTCCACAGATAGTCTGAGCTGATTCCTTACCTCAAGGTCTTTTGCACAGATAGTCTGAGCTGATTCCTTACCTCAAGGCCTTTTGCACAGATAGTCTGAGCTGATTCCTTACCTCAAGGCCTTTTGCACTTGCTGTTCCGACTGTTCCAAATGACTTCCCCTGGTTCCTTCTGTTATTCAGTTCTTATTGCCTTAGAGAGATGTTTCCTGATTGTTCTATATAATAGTGCCCTCCCTGCAGGCATTCTGGGTGATCCGTAGTGCTAGTCACTACCCCAAATTATTTTATTATTTGTTTATAGTCAATCTCTTTCCGCCAAAATGTGAGTTAGGTGAGCACAGGAACATTTTCTGGCTTATTACTGTTGTAGCTCAGTGCTTAAAAGAAGGAGAAGCAGCACATTGTAGCAGAGGCACTGGAGAATAGCAGCCTCCAGAGCTCAACAACCTGGGTTCTCAGTCCTGCTACCTGCATGACCTGGGGAAACCACAACGTCCATGTCATAGGGGGTCTTGTGAATAGTAAATGAGCTAACACGTATAAAATTCACATAGAATAGGCTGGCACGTGAGAAGCACTATATAAATATTTGGTATTTTGATTTTCTATTTTTTCATTAGAATATAAGCTCCAAGAGGGCAGCATTTCACTGCTTTGTTTACCGACCAGTCCTTAGTACCTGGAAGTGTATTGGGCTCATTTTTGGAACTCAAAAACTAATGTTGATTAAAATATTAAAAGTGAGATTCTTTAAAAAAATTATATGAAAGACAGAAATTAGACAGTCAACTTTTCTACTTTATTATTTCCCTTCACATCACTAAGCACATAACATCATGGTTAAATATTGAGTTTAATTATGCCTGGAATTTTCCAATTCTGATCACTGTAGTCCAAGTAAATTGGTTCTATTTGTTGATTGATGATAATGTTCTTTCTTCCTAAACCTGGCTGGATCTTAGAAATCCTTCTCAACCAGTGTTGCAGGGTGATAACACCAATCAGGGTATGCATGCAAGGAAAAATCCGTCACTTCTAAGATCCAGAGCATGTATTGGTTCTCGGATGAATGTATGAAATTTCTTTCTCTTCTGTGTTCATCTGGAGACTTATCTATTCCTACTTTCCACTGGCCACTGGCCACTCAGAAGTGAGGAGGATAGGGGAAACAAGAAATGTTTTTCTGATTTCTTCTGATACCATGGGTCTTAGTTTTATCTTTCAGGGGGGTAAGGTTTGTTCAGAGCACAGATAAGAGGACTATGAGAAATTATTAAATCTTACTGCTTGAATTAAATATTCTTCACCTGACTAATAGCAGCAGAAGTGTGAACTTGCATTCACTTTAAACTCCTTAGGTGTTAACGTTACATAAATATGAAAATTAAGCACTAGTGGTTTCACTTATTTTTTTAAAAAATAGAACAAAATAAATTATGTATATATGGCAAATTTCAGAGACACTGATAAGATTATCAAAAACATTCACAGGAGAAAGCAATAATTATTTGAAAATCTTAATGCTCTTTAGTGAGATTTTTCATTTTTAATGTTGAAGTTGCAGTCACCTTTATTTTTCTGTTTTTGATCCAGGTATCATTGAAATTGGTTGGTTGGAACTTGGCATTAATGAGATTGTAGTTAGGGGTTCAGTCCCCTGTCTTTCTGTCACAGTCAGATAAATGCAGAGAAGACTTTTCTGCAATACCTGACTCTACTGTGACTCTAGTTGTCTGTCCATACTCACGTTCACTTGTTTATAAGGTAGGGGATTGAGTCTTGCATTCTATTCAATAGTATTTATTAAACTTCTATTACTATTATTTCTTGACTCTAAGACATCATTGATGATGGGAGACACCATTACTTTAATATTAGGAATAGAATAAGCATTATGAATTTAAAAACCCATGGATTATAATATGTATAAAAACCTGAAAATATATGAAAAAATATGTGAAAAAATATGTGTTTGTCTTAGAATTTGGAAAATATGGTATGTAGTATAATACCTTACCACTATAAGTAAACAACACAGAAACATTATTTTGTGCCTTTGGTGCTGACATCTTTTTAAGCTTTGTTGAGACATAATTGACAAATGAAAATTGTATATATTTAAGATATTCAAAGTGATGTTTTGATATATGTACATGTTGTAAAATGATTAAATCAAGCTGTTTAACATATCCATTTCCACACTTATTTTTATAAGGTGAGACTATTAAGATCTACTCTCAGCAAATTTCAAATATACAATACAGTATTACTAACTATAGTCAGCATGCTGTACATTATGTCTCCAGTATTTATCCTGTGTAACTGAAACGTAGTACCCTTTGACCTTATCTTTCTATTTCCCCCAGGTCCCCGACTCTGGCAACCATGACCGGGTGTTTCTTACCTGAGTGTGGATTTTTTATATTTCACATGCAAGTGAAATCATGCAGTATTTGTATTTTAGAGCCTGGCTTTTTTCACTTAGCATAATGTCCCCCAGGTTCATCCATGCTGTGGCAAATGATAGGACTTCCTTTTTTTAAGACTGAATAATATTCCATTGTGCATGCATGTCCACGTGTGAGTGTGTGTGTGTATACCACACCTTGTTTATGTGTCAACAAACAGGTGGATTTCATATCTCAGCTATTGTGAATAATGTTGTAATGAGTATGGGAGTACAGATGTCTCTTGGGAATACTGATCTCATTTTCCCTGGATATAAACCCAGAAGTGAGTTTGCTGGATGACATAGTAGTTTTATTTTTAATTTTTTGAGGAAGCTTCATACAGTTTTCCATAATGGCTGTGCCCATTTACATCCTCACCAACACTTGTTATCTTTTGTCTTTTTGATAATAGTTATTCTGACAGGTGTGAGCTTAGAATGTGATTTTGATTTGCATTTCCTTGGTGATTGGTGACATTAAGCATATTTTTACCTTCAATTTAATACATATTTTATTAGATCTGTATGAGACTAAATTGCTTTATGTACTAAAATATTATTCATTTTATACTTATATTATTTTTATATATTATAATATGTTTTTACAAATATATTTATATATTTACTACATAAGATATATATTTATATTATTTATTTATTTTATCATTTATATATTCATTCAACAAGTATCTCCTGAGCACAAGTACTGTCTAGGTGTGGTAAAAATATTCAACAGTGAGAAGTCAGATAAGGTCCTCGTTTTCATGTACCAGTAAGGGAGAAACAGGAAATATAAAATTAAAATAAATGATAGTGATAAAGGTCGCAAAAATAGAACAGGGCAATCTGTTCATGAAGGCCTCCGAAGATGAGTAGTCTATCTTAGAGTTGGTCAGGGAAACTTTTGAGAAGGCTACAGTTGAGCTAAGACCCTGGTGATGAGATGCAACAAGCAACATGAAACCATGGGGCAGAATGTTCCAGGAAAGGGGAACAGAGAGGCAGGGCATTATGGATCATGCCTGTAATCTCAGCATTTCGGGAGGCTAAGGCAGGAGTATCACCTGAGCCCAAGAATTTGAAATCAGCATGAGCAACATAGTGAGACCCTGTCCCTACAAAAAAGAAAAAAAAAATTCCAGGTGTGGTAGTGCATGCATGCCTATAGTCCCAGCTTCTCAGGAGGCTGATGGAGGATTGCCTGAGGCCAGGAAGTCAAGGCTGCAATGAGCTATGATTGCAGTACTGCACCCCAGCCTGGGTGACAGTGAGATTCAGTCTCAAAATAAATAAGTAAATAAATAAAAAGAGGGAACAAACAGAGCAGGAGTCCCTAAGTGGAAACAAAATTGATATATTTGCACAATAACTACAATAACAACTAAAGCCAAAGTGTCTGGAGGTAGAGAGTGAAGAAGAGCTGATATGCCATAAGCTCAGTAGAGTAGGAAGGGTAGAGATTGTAAGGGCCTTCTAGGCTATGGTAAGGAGTTTTTATTTTATCCTGTGATCAATGGGAAGCATTCGAGACTAAGCAGGATCATAACGCATTTTGCTTTACATTAAATAATTTTTTTTCTGATTGTTACGTGTGTGTCCTGAAGGCGGCAGGAATGGAGGTCTTCCTAATGGAAGACCAGTTGGGAGGTTATTGCAGGATAGAAGGATTTGCCAAGGGTGGCTTGCCACGGTGAGAGCAGTGATGATGGGCAGTGGTGAGGTTCAGGTTATGTTTTGGAGAAAGAGGTGCCAGAACTTGCTGATGGATTGTTTTTGGAGTGGGGAAAAGAGAAATTATCAAATAGAGTTTTGACTTCATCAAGGCGAATGGTGATGCTACTTTCTGAAATTGGGGAAGAATCACTTTTTTGGCAGAGGGGAAGAGAAGTCAAGACTTCTGTTTTCACTGTGATAGCTTTGAGAAAATCCTATGACACATTTAAACAGAGATCTCAGTAGTGATAGAAACAAGATAAGGCAAGCTGATAACATGAAAAGGTTAGTTTTAGGTCACTTTTGAGAATATGACATATTTAAAATGAAGAAACAGGTTATTGAGGCTCAGAATTATCTAGCAAGTGGATTCTGGAAAACTACCATATCTAGTCTTTCAATTCTTATCTTTAATAATAGTTCATTCAGGAATATCATTCTCCATTGATTGATAGAGCATTATATAGTAAGACACATTTTAAAGATAGATTTTAAGAAATGTTTATAACATACCAGTAGGAACTTCTAAAGGAAAAGATTTCTCTCTGTAATAATAGCAATTGAGCTACTGTGCTGTCTGCAGACCAAAGGGTATTCCAAGCACTGAATCCAAGATTGCTAAAGAATGATGGACAAAAATCTAAATAGAGTCTACCTTGGCGAATATTTGCAAGAGTATATGATGCACATAAGTTATTTCTAAAACATATCAGGCAGAAGAATATACCATATTCTTTTGAGCTCATGCAAGTGTATTATATTTGTTTGTATGTAAGTATATTTAGACTTCCTTAGAAATAATAACAACAAGGATCAGTAATCCAATCTTGTTAACAATACCAAAAGTATGAAGTATTCAAATTATGCAAAGGAGGCTTTTATTTATGCACTTTTATTTGGAGAAAAAGGTGCCAGAACTTGCTGATGGGTTGTTTTTGGAGTGGGGAAAAGAGAAATTATCAAACAGAGTTTTGACTTCATCAACAAGGCGAATGGTGATGCTACTTTTTGAGATTGGGGAAGAATCACTTTGTTGGCAGAGGGGAAGAGAAGTCAAGACTTCTATTTTCACTATGATAGCTTTGCGAAAATCCTATGACACATTTAAACAGAGATCTCAGTAGTGAGAGAAACAAGATAAAGCAAGCTGTATAATAGATTCAAGTGTGCAAAACTACAAAAGAAGCCAGTTGTAATCATTTGGGTTCCATGGAAAGCAGAGTTTGCTGTTGAGATTTGTGTTCAGGTGGTTTATTAGGAGTGGACTTAGAGAATGACACTTTTAATGGGAAGAGGGAAGGAAGCCAGATTTTATAGAGCAAATGTTAAGCTCCAATGTAGTTGCAACAGGGCCCTCAGCCAATCCCCTGTGGAGCTCTCAAGCTGGGATGGTCTTTTTGAGATGTCTTGAATTGAGGCAAGGGGTCTGGGATTTTGTAAGCCCTCTCTGACTAGTGATTTAATGTGGGTGTAATTTTGGGCAAAACAGCTTCTTGCAGCTGAGGGCTATCCTTAGGCTGTCATCAGAAAACACGCCACCAGCTGGTAAGTGAGTGCCTTAGTCCTGAGAGGGGGTGTTGCTCAGATCCACTGCCTTGTATAATAGCTTCATTTGATCTGAAGATGACTCCTTCAGGATTCCAACTACTACAGCAAGGTTTGTAGAAGGAACTACAGCCCGCATCATGGGTCTCGGTCTCAGCACTGTGACTGAGAACTCATTATTTCCCTCCTCTACTATCCCTTCTAGATTCCCCTTAGCCTCAACTGGCACCTCTGTTGGTCTAGGAGGCTTACATGGTAGGATCACTCACAGCTTACCCCTAAGCTGTGCTCTTCTCAGATCATAGCTGGTACACTTGTCCATTTATTTTCAAATGAAGGTCTACTTAAGGAAAATTATGCTTTTCCTTACAAGCTGGTCACTTGGCTCAAGGAGCCCAAAGTGATTATGCAGTAGTTTGACTCTTCCTATCTCCATTCATGGACACATTCTACTTCAGTTAGTTGCAGGCAAGATGAATTGCTACCAGCAACAGAGACCAACGCTGAGTTCCTGGTATGGCACCATCCCTTGAGAAGACCAAATATTCTTTACTGGCAAGTCTATTACACTGGACTTCTAATATCCTGGAGTCTACTCTATTATATTACCTCTTCCACTATGGAAGGGGTCCAGAGGAATTGACATGTCACCTTGTGATGTTTTATCTGCATAAGAGATACGCCACAGGGGACTTGGTTTTGGTCATTGTTGCTACCAGATTATTCATTAATGAGCAGAATAGCTATCTAAGCTTTAGTGAGTGGAGAGCTGTCCTGTTTCACCCAAAATATCCTCCCTCCATCTCTGCCAATGTGGCTACTCTTTTCATGCACATATTATTCCAGCATTGAGGTGGCTGATGATTTAGGCTGTGTAATGTCCTCTGTCCAAGTCATCTGGTCTGCTTTGTTAATTAGTACCTATTCTTGGGTGGTGGATGATCTCTAGTGGGCATTAATAGATGATACAAAGATCTTCAGACTTTGTGCCCAGTCCCATATTCACACATCTCTTTGCCTTATTATCCCTGATCTTTCAATCTTTCTCCTTCCGAGCTCCTGACCAACAAACCAAGCCATTTTTTACTGCCTATAATAGGGCTCAGACCAATTATTTTTCTACATCGAGTGGATGACTGGGAGCACCACCTGAAGCTCCTTTGGGAGGATTTCCTCACTGATGTTTTTCAGAGCTACCCTTAGAGTGTGGCAGTAGCTCATTTTTGTTTTGCATTTTCGTATCAGTCGAAACCATTCATGATTTTCTCCTTCATCAGTGGGTCATAAGGGTACACTCCATCCTCCATGCAGCCATAGGACTGGTGCAACAGTAGTAGATGATCTCTAAGGAGGTGCGGAAAGCAGGGTTAGGTAGAGGGAGTACTTGAAATGTGATTTAGTTGTAACAGAGCCTTCAGCACACCCCATAGGGAACTATGCAGCTAGTATGGATCTTTAGCAATGTCTCAAAATGAAGTCAGAGGGCTGGGCCTCTGTATTCCTGACTGGACCAGTCCAGTCACTGGGTGTGGGATGCCTCTGGGGAGTGGAGGTAACCTTGGGTGAGGCAGTTTCCTCATGCTCAGGGCAATTCCTGACGTGGAGCTAAGCTGTGAGTTCACTAAGCAATCCCCCAGGTAGCTGGGGGAGCTAGTGCCTAAATCTTGAGTGCAGGGTCCTGGTAGCACACAGAAGATCCATTACACCAACTCCAAATCATGTAAATTTTCCCAGGAAAATTCACCACCTGAAAAAGTAAGACACACACACACACACACACACACAAAACTGGACTGGTTGAAGCCTACATAATATACAAACAAGTAGCATTTTGAATTTGGGGGATTATTGAGCATTCTGATAATTCCAATAATTGGGCATCTTATGGGTAGTTGTTGAGATTTGAATGCAGGAATGAAGGAGCAGAGTGTTGGGACTGAAATGAAATTTATTATCACATCCGTATCTGTCTGAAAGCTGATCCGTGGCCCCTTATTTGTGAACTCAGTGAAAGGTACTAAGAAGAGGCATCACCATGTATGCAGTCACCTGACACAAAAGCCTGGTTATCATTCATGACTCTTCTTGTTTTCATATTAGAGTCCATTATCTCATCCTGCAGATGGGCACTCTGTGCTTTTTCTTGAATTCTGCAATCCTCTTCATATCTGTTGCCTTAGTTCAGGATCTACTCACTTTTTACCTGGATCATAAAAACAGCCTCCCCCTTTGTTTGCCTCCCTTCCAACTCACAGCTTCCTTCGGCTTTTGTACACTACTAAACTTGAGCCAGAATGATTTTTCTAGAATGTAAATCTAGACATTAGGCCCCTGTTTAGAATTTACAAATGGCTATTTATTGCTCTTCTCATAAAATCCAGTCCCTTAAACTGGAATACAGAGCTCTTCCTGACCCAGTCGTTGCCTGTCCCACTGAACACTCTCTTATCACTCCTGCCTGGACCTTGACTTCCCTTTTTTTAAGCCTTATTGACCTGGGGTTTCATTCACATGTACTACTCTCTCTCTGCCTTCTGGACTATACAGTGGTTGTTGCCTTTGCTTGAAACTTCCTTGTAGTAGGCAGGACAATGCCCTTTCCTTCTCCCAAGATGTCTGTGTGCTAATTCCTGAAACATGTGAATAGGTTACCTTAAATGGCAAAAGTGACTTTACAGATGTACAGATGTGATTAAGCTAAGGGTCTTGAGATGGAGAGATTTACCTGGCTTATCTAGATGGGCCCAATGTAACCACAGGGTCCTTATAGGAGGAAGGGTCAGAGTCAGAGAAGGTGATGTGATGACATTGCTAGAAGTGATGGTCAGAGTGATGTCATTGCTAGAAGTGGGCCATAAACCAAGGAATGCTATAGCTTCTCCCTTAGCACCTCCAGAAGGAATGCAGCTCAGCTGTCACCTTGATTTTAGCCTGGTAAAACCCATTTCAGATTTCTAACCTCCAGAACTGTAAAATAATGAATGTCTCCTGTTTTAAGCCACTAAATTTTTGGTAATTTTATACAGCAGCAATAGGAAACTAATACACCTTCCCTGCGGCTAAATGCTATTAATCATTTAATACTCAGCTGAAGCAACGATTCTGGTTTAAGATATTCTCTTCTATGTTCCTACGGTGAACTCAATATTCCTTCTATTTTACTATGGATATCTGTTTTCTCTCTCCCTCTCTCCTCTCCCTTCTCTCTCCTCCTCTTTCAAATCTCTTGCATTCTGCCCGAGAGCTGTGACTCTATCCTGTTATTTGAGTCCTAGGTAGCAAAGGGCCTGGCCCATAGGCTTTGTGAAGTTGTAGTGCCTCCATCTCTGTATCCCTCTGCGGTTGTCCTCACGACAGGACTTTGAAGCCACCAGTGCTGCCTGTGTGTTGACGCCCTGCTTTCTGTTCTGAGGGCTTATGTTTATTAGGGGTTTTGATAAAGAGGGAGGAAAGTAATTCATTCAAATCATCTCAGATGAGCTTAGAAAGTTCCGGGGCCTGTGCTGGGGATGGGAAGTCTTTCTGCAAAAGATTCAGGGCTATGCATAGGCCTCCGGAATAGAAGGCTCCACTCTCAGCATCACAGAAAATGTTTGCCGAGGCTTTTCTTCCCCACTCTGGGCTGTACTCCTGGAATCCTGAAAGGTGGTCTCCAGCTTTGCCCTGAGGTCTCAGTCTCCACCGTCCACTGTGACCTCTCCTTTCTGAGGCTCTCAGCCCCGACCACCCCTCAGCCTTTCCCTGCACATTTCTCTGTTCCTCTATTTTTTTACCTGCTCTATTTTCACGACCTGAACTTGATCATTTGCTCCCCTCAGGCCTTCTCTTTTGATTCTCTAGAGACTATTTCAGAAATTAAAAACAAATATCTCAAATTGACTTCTCCTCAAGGCTATGTGCTTGCCTCTGGCTGACTAGAGGGGATGTCACAGGAAGTTCAGAAAGGAAAACACAAATATTTGAAATAATGATCTTGCTATATTCCAGTCTTGTTATAAATATTTGTTAAATGGATGAGTAGTGAGAAAGAATGGGAGAGAATGGCCACGTTTTGGTAAGGGAAGTAATTTTCAACTCCAGGCTTTTTTGGGGGTTTCCACTGGTGGCACTTATACCACTAGCTGATAATCACTATTTTAGAAAACCTCCAGGGCTGAACATTTTGGTTAGAAACTGAATAACTTGGAAGATTCTATCAAAAGTCTGTAGTGAAGACATCTCTGATTTTTAGGTAACCAGACAAGAAAAAATATAGTGCAGGCCACCCAAGCACCTGCCTCCCCACATTCCCTTTTATGAATCACATATTTACATATCATGGGAAAAGAGTGGTTTGCCTTATAGCTCTCTGTTCTCCTCCTCAGTGCCATAGGCAACTTTTTGTCACTCCTCTTTCCTGTGGGCCAACCCCTTCTTTGCTACAGTCATCCTCTTGAACTTCTGCAACTAGGCCCAATGGTGCCATGAATGGAAGACACATTCTAAGAACCATAGTGAAGGCCTGAAATCTTAAGTAGCCCTAAACCCTGTATATACTGGTTTTCACATACTTACATAGTATGATAAAGTCTTCTTTATAAATGAGGCAAGTAAACAATTAGCAACAAAAGCAGATATTAGAATAACTATAACAATATATTGTCATAAAAGTTATGTGAGTGTGGTCTATTTCTTAAAATATTTTATTGTACTGTATGCACCCTTCTTGTGAAGACGTGAGATGATAAAATGCCTGTGTGATGAGACGAATGATGTAGGCCTTGTGACAGAGCGTTAGGTCAATAGACCTTCTGAAGCGAGGAGCGTCTGATTTTCCATTTACTATATTTGGAGCATGGTTGATTACAGGTAACTGAAACCATGAAAGTGAAACTGTGGCTAATGGAAGATGATTGTGCATCCTACTCTTTGCCAACAGAGCCTGGCTTTGGGAAGGCTACAGGTCCCTTAACTATCCTGTCCATTTGTTCTTTCACCACTGCCACTCAAGGAGTAGATATGACTGATAGTAAGATGGACTGGGTTAACTTATGGCAGTGATGACATAGTAGGGGAAAATTTGCAGCTAATGTTTAATATTTCCCATGGTCCCTCATGGAGATAGTCATACTGATGCACTCAGTTTGTAATCTCACCTCTCTTCCGGTCTTTTGGTGAAGTCAGGTGCGTTATACATCCACCCTGGGTCACCCCATCAGCTTCAGGGAATCCCACCCTGTAGCTATAAAGTTTGGTCTGATCTGAGATTCCACCTTTCTCCCTATCCTGCCTCCCATTCCTTCTGTAATATAAAGACCCATTCCTATGACTTTGAAATGATGACCTCTAAAGACTTCCTGATGTTTTCAGTCTGGGACCTTCAGTATCCCAGTCTATCTCTGGGGCAGCCAGGGGAAAATTTCAGTCCTCCAGCTGCATTTGTCGCATTTGTAGAGGCAGAAAATGCAAAGTCATTGTGAGACCTCTGTTAATGGTTTATAATGGGTGATAGCTGAAGTTTTCAGAGAATTTCCCATCATTACACTGGAGGGAAGAGACTGAAAGGGGAACATAAATCCGTGCTTTGCTCTTTGGGAAAATCCCCATGCTGGTGTGGGGGGACTTTCCTTTCTATTATTCAGGAAGGACATCTTCATTTGATGGTTGCCTAGCTTTGTTCCAATGTGGATTTCTCTTCTCTTTAAAGGTGTTTGGATTAGATGTAGTGTGATCCCCTTCATTCCTCCCCTCTCCTCCCACACTGCCCAGAGACCGGGTTTTTAAAGCAAGCTCAGGTATTTCACCAAGTAATGTGTCCCTAGTGGAGAAAAGTCACAGCTTTATTGATTAAAATCTTGGTATAACATCCATAATTGGAGTTTTCCTGTAATTTGGTGCCAGGTTGCCTCGCCACTTTCTCTAGGGACTATATATCAAATGCTATTTTTCATGCTCTTGTTTGCTGAAAAGGGCCTGATAAAACCACTAGTTTGACCTGATATTCAATTTCCGGAGATGAAAGCCCTGGTATGGATTGCCAAATGTCCTCAAATACACTGACAATCCATACCAATATTTTAAAAGAAATATGTGACTAAGGGGAAAAATATCTTTGGGTTTGGGTGTGTTTTTGTTTTCATCCCCTACCTTCAGTGTGTATTTTTATCCATTGCAAACAATTTTCAATCAATAATTAAAACTGATAAACAGATCTACAGGGGGAAAAATCCTTCAGTTTTGAGTTTAATAGATTGCCTCTAAAAGTCATTCCCTGACACAGCAAGTTGCCGAGGGAGTTTGTGCCAGTAAATAGGAAAGAATGGGGTTGATTAAAAAGTAAAACAACACAAAACCTGATATCCTGTTGTGAGTTTAAAAATAAAGCAAAATGACTATTAGCAACCCATGTTGATTTCTGTCAAACTATCTTTATCTGTGCAGTAAGGACAAGGAGGAATAACACATGGCTTCTAGTCAGAGCAACTTTGGGCTTTATGGGAATTCATGATTTTTTTTTTTTTACCCTCCAACTTCTGTCTTTTTTGTTTTCTTACGTTTCTCCTGTGGAGACTCATGAGACACCTATTAGTCAGTGTGGAGCCTGAGTTGCTGCAGGAGGAGAAATGGGATGTCTTTCAGATTTTCTTTCGTGTAGATCTGTTGCATGTTTACTAAGGTGAAAGGATTAGTGCCCTGGAGATCATTTGCTTTCATAAGCTTTAAACCGGAGCAGCAAAAGTTTCTTGCCTTGATTCTCTTCCAACAGCTCTTTCTCGCAGCAAGGCATAGAGGAGCAAGCTGAGACCTACAGATTGCCAACAGACTCTTCCAGCAAAATTGCCCTGTCTCAATCAGTTAAACTGGTTGGGAAGGGAGAGCCTCTGCCAGTTTTCTCCCATCTCCTTCACCATGTGGCGAGACACCCGAAGCCTTCCATGGGGCTTTAGGATCAAGACGAAATACTCCAGATTTCTAAGTCTCATTAATACCCAAACCCCAGACCATATGTATGGATAATTCACATACTTTCTAACCTTTGCATTTTGTGTATAATCCCTCTGTCAAACACTGGTTTTCTGGAGCTTCATATAGAACAAAAAGTTAAGAAGAAAACAGAAAAAGAATTTTTTTTGGTACCCTAACCACTATTTCCATTTAATATAAAGAATAGTAGTAAGTATAGAAAACTAAAATTTTGCTCTCTGGCAATTTATAGCAGGTACTTTCCCATATGACAGGCATCTAAAAGATAATGACTTAAAATGTTGGTTTTGAAATGGAATATAATAGAAGCTAGAATGACAGCTGCAAAACAAACAGTAACCCCAAAGCTGGTTTGAAACAAATTCAAAACTAGGTAAATGAAAGCAGGTCCCTGTTCCTAAATTACTTTACTTAAGAAATAAAATAAGGAAAACAAAGCAAAAAGAAAGAAATTTAATTTAATACTCTTTATATCAACCTTCTTTCCTCCAACTCCCTTGAAATATGGATGTGGCTGCAGGAGTGACTACACCCTTTTACTGAGGTATTTATGTGGTAATGGACATCATACCCTTGTTTACTAGGCAGTGATCCAGTTCTCAAACGAACTGATTAAATCACCTTCTCCATTTTGAGCTTTGGAAATAAGGAAACTGTAGGAAAAAAGCAAAATAAATTTTCACTGTGAATTCACAGATTTTTTTGGCCTTTATATTTTTATACAAGCACAATCTTGATAGCTTCAGAATAACCAACATCATAAACTCTAGATATTAAACTTGAGTTCCATTGATCAATTCTATATTTGGAGAATTTAAAATCTGTGAATTATCTACCACTCCACTTATCCTCAAAGAATGATTTCACCTGTATTTCACCTCAGGGAGAAATAGGTAAGATCTTGAAATCTCTGCTATAAAATCTGCAAAGCTACCCACCACTACCTCGTCCTCATTTCCTTCCCTCTGTTTATTATGGGAAGGAGCCTGATATTTCTAGGGCCTATCATTCCCCATGTTTAAGTCCCTTCTTCCTCTGCTTCCTGGCTACCACTCACTATTCTTTCAGATTTTATTTCTGTGTCTTAAGTCTCTGATCTTCCCTTCTTTTTCTTCCATTTAGAAACACAATACATAAACAAAAACAAATATAAAAACTTCATTTTATCTTCTTCTTCTTCTTCTTCTTTTTTTTTTTTTTGAGACAGAGTCTTGCCCTATTGCACAGGCTGGAGTGTAGTGGCTCACTGCAGCCTTGAACTTCTGGGCACAAGGGAGCCTCCCACCTACTGAGTAGCTGGGACCATGGGCGTGTCCTGGAACCACAGCTGGCTAATTTTTCTTTTCTTTCTCTTCTTCTTCTTCTTTTTTTTTTTTTATTGCAGAGAAGAGGTCTCACTTTGTTGCCCAGGCTGGCCTCAAACTCTCAAACTCCTGGGCTCAAGTGATCCTCCCACCTCGGCCTACCAAATTGCTGAGATTACAGGCGTGAGCTACTGTGCCCTCCAAAACCACTTTCTTGATTCTAGTTAGCTCTCCTTCCATCCATCTACTGCCTACCTTTCTTCTTCCTTTCACAGCTACACTTCTTTAAAGAGTTGCTACCAAGTGACCTCAAGCTAAATTTGCAGTTCAAAAATAGTAAGAGTATTTTGGTAAACATCAGTAGGTTCTGATCGTTAGAGGTAGAGAAGGATTGTCCTTCTCCTCGTTGTCATCTTACTTCCAGGTAGTGTGTTATAATGGATGCAAGTCTTAGTTTGAAATCTGCTATTTATACCAATATTTATTATAAAATAGGCACAAAATGTATAAAACCAGTTCCTATAAAATCAACTGAGACCATTGCTGTCTTTTGGCATTTGCATGAAAGAATTCCTCTAAAGTGACACCTGATATTCTGTGGGACTTCTAATTGGATCGGGCATCAGAGCCCTGTATGTGTGGAGGACACAGGAGTTGGAAACCTAGGCTCTAGTTAGAAGGTGTTAGGCTATTAGGTTTGCTAGATTCTTTAATTTCTTTCAGATGGAGAAGATAGAACCCACACAATCTCTTTTCTTCTCCAAATATCATGAACCCTACTCATTTCACAAAAGAAAATTTATTTCCAACATCCATTAAGGTAATTAACTATCTGGGGTAGATTGAGATAGTATTTGAAGCACTTGTCTTAGTGCCTCTGTAAGTCTAGATTCCTAATGACATTCATCTAAGAGCTAACTAACCTCCTACTTAGGTCTGATTAGAGTTAACTTACATACACCTATGAATCATACTGCTTATTCTGAAGAATTTTAAAGCATGCGACTACTTAGTCGTTGAACAATTGTCACTTATCCTTATTTCTGCTCCGTTCTCACTTGCAGCTATAACCACTCCCAGCTGCCTTCTGTCCCCATTGCCCCAAAGAATTGTTCTTTCTAAGGTCATTAATAATCTCCGAAAGAATTCCAGTGGACACACCTCAATCCTCGTTTTACTTCATTTCTGGTTGCATTTAGCACAGCTGGTCATGTCCTCTTTCTAAATACCGTACCCTACAGATTTTCTTCCTGCCACATTAAGGCACCTTGGCCTCCATGGTTGGTTCTCCAGGTAAAGAAGATGGAGAGTGAGCAGAATGGTTTCTTTCTCGGGGATGACTTTCCAGGTTCACCTCAAATATTATTACCTATCATTCCACCTAAAAGATGATAAAAGATACAGAACCAAGACTTGGAGCTTTGTAAAATCAGATGTTAGCTGGATGCTGAAGAACCAATAAAGGAGTCTGAGAAGTACGGGCCAGGGAGGTAGAAGGAAAATCACCACAGGGTGGAGAGTCGGGAGTGTGTTCCAGGAACAGGAAAATTAGACAACATATTAAACACTACCCAATTAGGATGAGGTCACGGAAGAAATCAGAGAACAGATAATATGGAGCTTGCTGGTCATGGTTGTGACAACAACGATATCAGTGCAGTGGTGAGGACAGAAAACAAATGGGGCTGGAGGGGGTAGAAATGAAAATGGGAGATAAGAGTGAGAGAATTTCTTTAGAAAATTTTTATTGTGAATTGGGGCAGAGAAATGTAGTAACAGTTGGAAGGGGATATAGGATCTGTCTTAGTTCAGACTGCCAGAACAGAATACCATAAACTGGTTTAAGCAACACGCATTTATTTCTTACAGTTTTGGAGGCTGGGAAGTCCAAGATCAAGGTGTCAGCAGATCGGGTGTCTGGTGAGGCCATTCTTACTACAGCATGCTTGTGTACTGATGGGAAAGATCCAATAGAGAGAAGGAAATTGATGATGTAGTAAGGAGGGTATGAAATCCTAGAGAGGATGAGGAGGATGAATTTTATAACACTAGTAGGGGGATTGGTTCTTGATAGGAGTAGGACAGTCCTTCAAATATAACAGGAGAGAAGAGAGAAAGTGGTTAACTTTATAATTTTAGAGTTGGAATGAATAGGAATTTAATAATTTTTAAAACTATTGGGATTGTCAAATACCTAGAAGGAAGAACGTTTGCCTTCTGTAGAAATTGGGTGTAAATAACTTGTTAGAATGTTGAAGGTACATTGCTACATTTGCTCCTTGGGAAAAGCTTTTCCTATAATATATAAAAGTATAATAAGGAATATCAGGCGTGTGTGTATGGGTATTCAGGTAAAGGATGTGAGATACACATGGATTCTGAATTTTTATGTGACTGGGCTAAGATATGCATATTGTCATTGCTTTAAAAATGCTATACTTTCCCATATGATTTGAAAGATATCTGCTTCAATGGAAGATAATAATTAAGAGGCAATAGCATAAATAATTTACATCCAATAAATTCACTTTCTTAATTGGTAAGTCAAAATGATAACAATGGCGATGCCTTGTTGATTCACGGACCACCTGTACACAGAACAAACCTATCAATTAAATGCAGGTTTTTGTTCTAAAAGGAGGGTGTGTCCTGCTCTGTCTGTGAGAACTTCAACACAAAACGGTGAAGTACTCTGTTTTGCAAGTTTGTGAACAAGTGGTTTTGCTACAAATTCACCACCGTCACCACACAGGATGTGCTTGAGGGAATGCTTTTTGAGGAAAATTTAAAAATACCAAGTGTCAATGACCACTCTGGTGGTTAAACAAAATCTCGGGCAGCATACTGCTGTAGACTTTTAGCTTCTTCATTTTTTTTTTTTTTCCTTTAAATAGAACCAATTAACTCTTACTTGAATTTTCCAAATACATGAGGTTTCACTACCATTTTGGGGGAATGGAGCCAGCGTTTTGATTGTCACACATAGACTTTCACTAATGTATTTTTCCTCAAAGGCAACTAGATATTCATGTTACTATTGCTTTTCCTTAGAAACAGAAGTCTCCCGATCATAATTACAGGCTTTGAGCAAAGGCAACAGTAGTGAAGAAACCCAGAGCTCTGTAAACATTACTGAAGAACCATACCAAATATATGCATAAATTCAGGTACGGGGAAACTTCGGGCTTAATGTTCTTAAGATGATATTTGAGAGTGTTTCCAAAAATAAGGTTTTATAAGGGATTTTGAAAATTTGTTTGTTTTTAAAGGAAGTTTTAGCTTGTCTGGTTGTGCAGATAATCTTCCCTTCCTAAATCAGTGCCTTGCTGTTTTGTTAAGTCCAGGGCCCTGCAAACTGAAACAAAAGGTGCGAAGTTCTTTTCATCCATCTTAATGGGATGTTAATGACTGCAGAGGCTGACTGAGACCATTTAAATGTGAGCGCTATTAATCACCTAGAAAAAACACAAACACCCAGCTCAAGCCACTAAAATGTAATTGCAAGGGACAGTTGGGTCTAATTTTGATTTTGAATGAAGACTTGTATAAAAAAAAAATGAGCTGCCTCCAAGCCAGCTTGGCAGATTTAAAGCCAAGCCTACAAGCAACTGCCTGCTAATCTTTTATTGAGATTTGAAGAGGTGGTTTCTTCCATGAACTTGCAGTTTAGCTCTTCTGCATCTAGTGAACAACTTTTACCAATGGTATAAATTTCTACTAGGCAGTCACTTGCCAAATTATATTTCCTTAAGAGGACTTCCGATGTATCCTTTGACTTGGAAATGTGTGTGTGTGTGTGTGTTTTAAGTGCTTCAAGGATATTTTATTCAAGGTTTTAAATAATTTCCTGTTTCCATAACTTGTTGTTCTGACTCTTTTTGCAATGTGTTTGTCATGTCTGAAACTATTGTTTTTCTCAGATTTTGGCAGGGTTGGGGGTGGACTCGGCAGTGGTGAATCTTGGCTTTAACTTGGCAAAATTGGCAATATTTCTGGAAAACAAAATGAAAGGTCTAGAGGAGCATTTTTTTTTTAAATTGTTGTTGCTGTTTTGCAGGGTGGGCTAACGGAAGAGTAGAAATGTAGCAATTCTACTTTACAGAAAAACAGAGTCTGCCTTCTGTATTAAGTGTAATCTAATGTATTAAATTGATAGAAATACACATGGTGCTAGGTTTCTGTTGAGGAATGCGGAGTTCGGCAGGTACTCTCAGTCATCTCATTCACACATTGCCTGAAGTTTGAGATTAGTAATCAAGGGGTGGTTTATTTATTTTTGTTTTTCTATACATGGCCAAAGTGCATGATCTGTCTTTAGGGTATGGGGATATGGGAGGTAGGGGGATCTCCCTGGTCCAGGGTTCTTTGCCTGTGACATTGTTTTACATCGATAACTACCGCTGGGGACAATGACCTGGCCTGGCCTGATCTGACCCAGTTTCATGTACAAGATGCAAGTTTGGAGGGTATTTATCTCAACTGTTGGACATGTTGTTGATTTTTATTTTTTGACCGGAGCAGCCAAGCCACTTTTGGTTTCACCACTCCTTACATTCACCCTTTGCTTGTTGCCTAGGGCAGAAGGCACTTGGAAAGTTCACAAAGGAAATAAAATACTTCAGTGGCCTCTGAAGTTAAATAAAATACTTATCTAAGGGTTAGGTCTTTCCCTCCTCCCTTTCCCAATGGAAAGAGGCAGAAAAGCTGTGGATTTTAATAAGGCTAACATTCTAGGTTTGGAAAAGGTCAAGTGACCACAAATGCCTGATAAAGTATTTGCTTTTTTTCAGTATAACATTTGAATTTTAAAATATGATATTTAAGGCAATTATTCTTCAGAAGTTCACTAACTTCAAATGAGTAGGTTCTAAGGGCTAAAAATGCTCCGTACTATCCAAGAGTTGTCACTAATGTTGCTGTCATTGTCACTTAAGGGAGGATTTGAAAGGTAGTATTTTCAAGATATTGCCAGCCTCTTCCCAGTGCCTGGTGGGTGGGGAGAGAAGAATGGGTTTAAAAGGCAATTTGAGCTGCAATCAGATAATATCAATGTATACATAAAGTACAAGTTATATGTTGTTATTTAGCATCTTCAATTACCCATTGTGAAAGTTAGGGGTGAATCTTTGGAAAAGCAGTGAATGTTTATCACCCACTTCCTCTTTTTCTCTTCCTGTTCTATTATGAGTTGTCAGTTAGCCTTTCTTTAGTCCTTCTAAGTTTGAAGTGTGCCGAATATTTAACATTATTCTACTTCTTCTAAGTTAATTTTTAAAATTCTGAAGTTCCTTCTTTTAAGGCTACCTGTGTCTTAAGATAGCTGTTCAGGAGGAAGCGTGGGAACTGATTTAGTTTTCCCACCGAGAAGCCCTGCACGAATTCAAGTATTAGCCTTGATTCTGGCTCTGCAGCAGCCTCACTGTGTGGTCTTGGCAAGAAGTTGGTATATCTCAGTTTCCCTATCTGTATAAAATGGGGTAATTACCCTAGCTTACTCAGTAAGTTATAGCCTTGAACAACAAATGAATGATGATAAAGTATTTAAAACTACAAGAGAATGTAGAAATTCTAAGTATTACAGTTTTATTGCCTTACAAGGGGTGATAAAGTAAAAGTGAGGTTTAATAACAAATTGAAATTCCTAGATGAAAGGGACTGGAGAAGTTCAAAGTCATTTTATTATTATTAATAATAGGTGTTGTACTGCCTTCGTTCACCCTCGTCATCTAATCAGCACGCATTCCTTGGATTAAAGGGAGTGTTCTCTCTCCAAATGACTTTTATCTACAGTGTTGAGACATTCCTTATCCTGTTTTATGGATATGGAGTTTTGAATGACTATAAACAACTCCATTTTTTAGAAACTTTTTTTTTTTTTCTGAAAAGAAGAGAAGCCAAGTTGCCTCTTGGTTCACCTTCGTAAGTATGTGAAGATGTTTATATGAAGCTCCTTCACAGTTCTGTTCCTGTTTGTGAGACCCCAACCTCCTTGCTCATGGATTTATGTTGTTCACTCCACAGACATTCTTAGTTTCCCCCTTTGTCTACGTGGAAAGATTCCAATTTTATTTATATAGAGTCTCAAATCATATCTCTAATTTTAATACAAAACCTCTGTTAAGCCAGAATAAATGGAAAGCATAAATACTTTAAAATGCTTTACTTTAAACATTTGCAAGAGTGGAGAACAGATTGTAGAAATTTCTCAAGTGAAAGGAACTTGACATACATGACAAATGTGAGGCTCACCTGGCTGAGGGGATGAGAAGATGTGGAGCCAGCATCGGCAGGAGTCAGAGTGAGGCTAGGCAAAAAAAGTATTCAGCTTCAAACCACTCTTGTTCTTTTTTCTTTTAAAAAATTTTTAAGGCCTGGTGCGGTGGCTCTCGCCTGTAATCCCAGCACTTTGGGAGGCCGAGGCGGGTGGATCACAAGGTCAGGAGATTGAGACCATCCTGGCTAACACGGTGACACCCCATCTCTACTAAAAATACAAAAAATTAGCCAGGTGTGGTGGCTGGCGCCTGTAGTCCCAGGTACTCGGGAGGCTGAGGCAGGAGAATCGCTTGAACCAGGGAGGCGTAGGTTGCAGTGAGCCGAGATTGCACCACTGCACTCTAGCCTGGGCGACAGAGCGAGACTCCGTCTCAAAAAAACACACAATTTAAATTTTTCACTTTTTAGAACAATTTCAACTTTTAGATACAGAGGGTACATGTGCAGGTTTGTTACATGGCTATATTGTGTGATGCTGAGGTTTGGGGTATGGATCCCACCACCTAGATGGGGAGCATAGTACCCAACAGGTAATTTTGGTAGTTTTTAAACCCACACCCTGCCCTCACTGACCCGTCTAGTAGTCCACAGGGTCTATTGTTCTCATCTTTATGTCTATAAGTACCCAATGTTTAGCTCCCACTTATAAGTGAGAACATGTGGTACTTGGTTTTCTGTTTTTGCATTAATTTGCTTAGGATTATAGCCTCTAGTTGCGTCCATGTTGCTGCAAAAGATATGATCTTGTTCTTTTTCATGGCTGAGTAGTATTCTATGGTGTGTATGTACCACAGTTTTATTATCCAATCCATCACAACCATGCTAGTTCTGAATATTTTACCCTGCTTGGTGAAAACCATAATGAATAAAGCATGCAAAATTTATTTGTGCAAAAGAATAAATAATGGCTTACTGCAGTAGTATCTGCTGGTAAGTTCATTTTTTTAATTCAAAATCTTAATAAGGATCTTCTTTTTGATATTGAACTATTCTGGGATTATGGGAAATGGAAATATATTTAAAATTTAACAAATTGACAAGAGAGACAGTGACCCTTTAGGTAACTGGAGTTAAATAATGACAGAAGAAGTGTTCCAAAGCGGTAGATAATTAAATGTCAAACAAGAGTGGCAGCCAGTGAATGCTGTGGGCCTGGCCTGGCATGTTGGAGGTATTCAAGAAATACTTTTGAATGAGTTCACAGGAGGCTTGGAGTGGCAGCAAAATCTTGGAGGCCGTTGTTAATGGAGCGGACTCTTGGGAGTCAGTTCGGGTTTAGGGATTGATGTGGAGAAAGGATAAGAGAAGGCATTCGAATTGGAAGACCATGGGGAGAGTTGCGAGGAGGGATGATCACCGTGTGTTCACAAAAAATGAGTAAATCTGTGACTGAAGTGGGGGACTGGCAACTCTTTAATAAAATCACTGCAATGTGTAGCTCAAGCTTGTCCAACCTGCAGCCCATGGGCTGCATGCGGCCCAGGATGGCTTTGAATGCAGCCCAACACAAATTTGTAAACTTTCTTAAAACATTCTGAGATTTTCTATTTGTAAACTCTCTAAATACATTATGAGTTGTTTTTTGCAATTTATTTTTATCTTTTTAGCTCATCAGCTATCGTTAGTGTTAGTGTATTTTATGTGTGGCCCAAGACAATTCTTCCTCTTGCAATGTGGCTCAGGGAAGCCAAAAGATTGGATACCCCAGGTTCTGTAGACTATTCATGGAATTGTATAGTTTCTAAGTACTTTGTAAGTTTCCATTAGTTGCGTAAGGCTAAAAGCCTACAAGGTGGGCTGAAAGGTTGTCTCTTGGGAAGCTGAAGCTATGTGGCACCACTTTGAAGGGAGACGCAATTTGGGGACTCCTTTTCAGAGAAGTGATAGCTAATGTTATGCAACTGTTGGTAACTAAACTGGATCGGAAGGCTTAAACTATTAATACTTTCCTCTTCTGAACTAGATTTTTAAGCAACTGTAAATGCAAGCAGGTAGGCTAAGGAAGTCAGGTGATGATGCAAGAACTTTAAGGAGTGCTTACCTGTGCTGTGACTGAGATCATACCATAGACAACCTCCTACAATTTTTTTTTAAGGATAGGAAGCCCCTCCTCACTGCCCCCGCCCCCCCGTGTGAATGAAAGCATATTGAGGAAATACTTAATAATTAGAATCAGGAACCTGATGAAGAATGGCTTGTCAGTGACTCACTCAGTATACTGGGGCTGAGTTGATTTTTACCAACTCAAGTTTTACAATCTCATTAATGATTGTTAATAACACAGACAAAGAAAAATACTGCCTTGTTTTCTTTCATCATTATGTGTGAATGTAGCTGCCATTTAATGAGTGCCTGTTACATTCTAAGCTTTGCATATGTGCTTTCAGATATTATCTCCAATTCTCCACGTCTCCAAAGTGGTTGCTACAATTCTTTTATAGTAGGAAAAGCAGGAAAACTGAGCCACAGAGTGGGTTAGCAACTTTTTCATGCTTACCCAGTCAGGATTCAAAACCTGGTGTGAGTCCAAAGCCTGCACTCTTTCCACTGTGCCACACTGAGGGGTCTTCTCTGTGTAAAAATTAATTTAAAAATGTGTTATCACTCTTCTAAAATCTGAAAGTAATATTACCCGGACTACTCTGAGAGTGTATGTATATATATTTAATTACCCTTATATAAGCCTGGAGGCATTTTCACACAACCGCCTCAATGCACTTTGTATATTCTAAAGTTTTTCTATAGGCAGAGATTTAGTGACAAACTAAAGTTAGAGCCATGTGCAGAGAATCCCTTGCCCTTTTCCTTGCTGACTCGGCTTCCTGCAGCCTATTGAACAGAGGCTGCCAGAACCCATGTGTGTGTGTGGAGATATCAGTCCTGAAAGCAGAAATTGGCAATGCTCGGAGGACAAAAATGGCTGCAGATGTTGAGGGCGGGGGAGTTCAAAAGCAGCTCTGTTTTGTGGAATCCCACATTTGAGACCTTTTTTTTGGGGGGGTGATTGGGAAATTAATAGCCCTCCACATTTGAGTTAAAACATTATGCTGCTTTCAGAGGAAATATAAAAGAGCCCTTGCCTTCCCTGCTTAGGCTGAGGCGGCCCTCCCCTTTGCGGCTCATCAACCTTGTGCTTCAGCCTTGGGCCTGGATTCACACCTCCTCCTTGTGACTGGCACTGGTTGAAAGGGAGGATCATGGCCAAGATGTGATCTGGCTGAACAGAAGGGTGTGGTGCCAGCATGGAGCCCCTCTCTCATGTCTAACCCCCATCACTTCATCAGACCATTTCTTTGGCTTCCAATACTTCCATTATTATTTTTTTTGAACTTGGCATTTTTAGACTCAATAGTATACATATTGCTTAATAAGTACAATTCCTCAAATATTAAAACATCAATAGATTGCCTATTTTCTGCCTTTACCCCCACCCCCAACCTTCCAACCCCCAGGAGGAATTTATAATCCAAAATCAGTTGAACAAAACTTGATCCTGTTGTACTTTCCAGAACACTCACTTGTTCCACTGAATTCTTTTCTCTTAATTAGGTTCTGGCGAGGTATATGTGCTGTCTTTGTGGAGTCTCATCTCCTGTGCTGTATGTGTGTACATCTCAGATCAGTCAACCAGATCAATCTCTCAACTGTGTGTCAATACCTTAACCACACCACCCACTCATCAACTTTTCGTTTGAGTTTCAGTCTTTCATTTCTCAATTTCTCACTTATGTTCAACTGCTCATATGACCCAATGAATAATTCCTTTTGTCTCTCCTCTCAATTATCTTTTGTCCCAGCAATAGAGTTAGAACCTGTGACTTGGCCCATGAACAAGCTTTCGGGCCATGTGGTAGAACTGGATGAGAACTATGGGATTAAAAGTCTGGAGACAAGACTATTTTTTCTGGTTCAGCAACCTGGGGTTTTGAGTAAGTCTGTTTGCCTTTCTGAGCCTCAGTTCCCTCTTTTGAAACAGAGCTGATGATTGATCTGTAATATTCATTATTCATTGAAGAAGTAGCTAATGAGTGCCTACTTTTTGTGGCTCTGAGCTAGATGTTGTGCAAAGGTGAGAATATAGACACGGTCTTTGCCTGGAGCTTATATATGGGAGTGTCAACTGTCATTGAAGAATTCCACAAGTAACACACTTATCAACCATTATAAGTGCTATGAAAGAGAAGCACAGGGGGCCACAGGAACAGACAACAGATATACTAACCTAGTGGGAACAGGGGAGAGGGATATGTCAGCATGTCGGGACAGGGATATGGGTTTGGATGAGGGATAGTGCAAGAATTAATTAAGCAAAGGGGAGGGGAGAGAGAAGCATTCAGGGCAGAGGAAATAGCCAATGTAAATGCCTCAAACAAGTATATGGAAAGAAATGAATGAAGACCACCAAGGTTGAGAGAGACTACAATGGGAAAGGGAGGCTTAAGATGAGGCTACAGATGTAGAGAGAGGCCAAATTAGGTGAAACCTTTAACCTTAAATTGTATTCTAAGTACAATGAAAGGATTTGAAAACAGTGGAGTGGCATGAGGTTTGCTTTTTAAAAGTCACTCTGCCTCTGATTAGAGAATTGGTAAGAGGAGGTAGAAATAAATGTGGGGCATTTTTAGTATTCTAGGCAAGAGAAGAGAAAGAAGAGAAGAGAAGAGTATAGCATAGAAGAGGGTGGTAGAAGAGGATGGAGAGAAACAGATGGTCCTTCCATGTTTGTCTCTGATGCTTTTTCTTGTGAACCAACCCTATCAGCCACACAGGAAGGGATCTTGACTCTTCCTGCACTAGGTTTTTGTTTCAGCTTCACATTTGGCACATTGTTTACTTTGTCTTGCTTATTCAATATTTTATTTCCCCCACTGGATTTGAAACCTCTTATAGCAGCTACAATGCCTTGTCTACCTTTTTATTTTCTAAAAAACCTGGCTTTACCTATAATGGGTGCATAGTCAGTGTTCTGGTTGGGTCTATGCTTTTCTTTATGGGCAACTTTATTGGTTGATGTGATACCCCCATCCAGAGGCAGAGCTGAGGGATTTGCTGGCAGGCCTGAGAGGTCTTTAGCCTAAACGTTAGGTTATATTAGGTGGAATTTGCTCTGCTATCCCTGAGGAAACAAAGGAAGGAGAAGGGTTGTGGTGGGAGGAAGGGGAAGAAAGATAATTTCTCCTCTGAAGGTCTTAGTTCGGAGTCACACTCTTCCCTGCTTCGTATTCTCCTGCTGCAGCACTGCCGACAGAATTCTCACACACACACGGTTGCCTAGTTATTTCAAGTGTGATAGTAGGAGAAACTTCTGGAGTGTCAGGATCATCGACTGAGGCAGATGAAGCCTCACCTGGTGCTGACTATAGGTTTCGTTGCTCTGAGGTGGTCACTGCTTACTCTTCTGAGCCCTTCCTAACCTTTCAGCAATCTGTTCACGTGGTTCCTATTCTCTCCTCAGAGGCTGAGGTACTTTCTTCAGCTACTTTGTAGCCATTGGCAGAGCACGGTCCTTTCCTGTTTGGATCCCAGATCGACCCCTTTTTGGTGTCTGGTTGAAACTCTTGTCTGAGCTGCCAATTTCTTCAGAAATTAGGAGTTTTGTTCCGGGTTCTCTTTCCATAAATTCTATTTCCTCTAGGTTTCTTTCCTTTTGTGCTCCAAGAGACTTTTAATAGTCATTCTTCAAATTTGGGGACTTCGGAACTGTTCATGACAGGTATTTTCTTTCCCTCATCTGCTTTGTTAAAGAAAAAATAATAGGAGAGGAAACTTTAGCTTTCCTCAGTGCCGTTCCTTTTTCCTCAGAGCCTACTTTGAACTCCTTCTACTACAGTCCCTTTATAGGGCTTGTAATAGACGATAATGTGCTAAAAGCAATCTCTGTTAGACTCTGGGAAGTCTCATTGTCTTCAGTTAGACTCTTTAAGATTCTTAAAACCCCCCAGGCACATTTAAACTTAAAAAGCTAGACCTTGGTCTGGGATCACCCTTCATTCATACTTATTTTCTGGTGAGAGTGGTATTTTTCTCTGGCTGATATTTTTCAATCTAGAATTACAAAATACTTGTGGCTGAAGGTCACTTTAGAGACCATCTCAATTCTTATCCATACTCTTATTCTGTTGTTAAGAAACCTAAAGGCCTGGTGAATCAAGTAGTTTGTCCTAAGTCATTTAGTTATTTAGTATTAATGACTAGAATCTTTGTCTTCAAACGCCTAACTTTCCATTCTTTGTAATTCTCTACTTTAATTTTCTACCGAAAGTCATACAGCAGGACAAAGACATTGTGTTCTCACAGGGCATTGCATCATTCATTCCATCAATCATTTAACAAATATTTATTGAACGCCTATATAAGCAAGGAGCTGTGCTGGTGCATAACGAGTATGCATAAACAGCTTGATTTAAATACAAGCCAAATACAATTAATTTCTGTTAACCATTTATAATTGTAGGTTCTTTTCCTAGGAACTGAAAAAATACAACCAAAATATTTTATGCTTCTATCATGTACAGACAGTTATTTTAGAAAGAACAGGGAGAATGCCACATACTAATTATGCTGAGTTATGGATTTCTTGAGTTTTATATAAATGTTTTGGTATGAAAAGAGGCGGGGTAAGCAAGCTTAAGTTTTTGTAAAATAAACATTGGAAATTAAGACCATCTTCAGAATAGCTACGTGGTGGATAAAAAGTTTAGAAAATGTAATGTAGAAGCCAGGAGTGGTGGCTCACGCCTGTAATCCCGGTACTGTGGGAGCCTGAGGAGGGCAGATCTCTTGAGATCAGGAGTTTGAGACCACACTGGCCAACATGGTGAAACCCTGTCTTGACTAAAAATACAAAAATTAGCCAGGCTTGGTGGCAGGTGCCTGTAATCTCAGCTACTGGGGAGGCTGAGGCAAGAGAATCCCTTGAACCCAGCAGGCAGAGGTTGCAGTGAGCCTAGAAGGCACCACTGCACTCCAGCCTGGGCAACAGAGTGAGACTCTGTCTCAAAAAAAAAAAAAAAAAAAAAAAGGATGTAATGAAGAATGAAATTGTTCTCTCTGAAAACTGTCATCAAGTTGTTTGTTTTACAGGTGGCTTATTATTACATCTTGAAAGGACTGGATATCTGAGCACTGTCTGACATTACTTTTGACTTCACTGGAGGCAACCTAGAAAGAGAGAGATGTCTCAGCAGTTTCTTTATCAATCGCTACCTTTGGATTTAGCCTTCTGTGGTCATTTTGAATAGCAAGCATCTGAGACAGCAAAGGTGGGCACAACTGCCAAAACCACAACCCATGGTCAAAAGGATCGTCATCCATTTGGGGAAAAGAGTCATGATATGACGTTCAAAGAGTGCCATGTCAGGAGTCAGAGGGCCTGGGTCTGTGCCTAGTGCCAGCTTTTCTTCCCTCGTATGACCTCCTGGTAGGCCACCTAATCCTACGGATAATTTTTCCTCACCTTTAAAATAGTGATAAAAGCTCCTGCCTTACCTATGGCATGACATTATTTTGAGGATCAAATGAGATTGCTAATGCAAAGCTGCTTTCAGAACTCAAAGACCTCTGGGAATATAAGGCAGTTTTTGTTTTTAAAAACCTAGAAAATTGACCAGTAACAGAAGTATTTACCTTGCAGAAATTAGTGTTTCCTTCTTTGGTGGGTGTTGGGAGTCTGTGTGCATATTTTACTCTGTGGAAAGCACTTCTGTTCCCCTTGCTTTGAAACTGGCAGGAGATAGGCTCAGTGCTGGTGGGAAGTAGCTAGCCTCTCTTATCCCTTCAAAGAAGCAAGAACGGGACTGAATTTTATTAGAGAGGCTCAGTGTGATGGACATGATGAGGCAGCAGCCACTGGATCACTCCCAGTGATCTCTCATTCCCGCAGAGTCATGGGAACACTTCACAGACAACTGATGTGAGGTTCTGAGTCATGTTTGCAATGTTTCCAGGTGATGGCTGATACCAAATGTTTCTTTTTCTTTTGTGCCAGGGCTGTAGGTTCTGTTGTGTCATGATAGAAAGGAGTAAAAGAAAAAATCCTTTTGCAGTGCTTGATTGTAGAGAAGATTTTATTTTACATTCCATTATTTCGTGCAATAAGCTCTCATTGAGTGGGCACCATACAAGGCATTAGTGATACAGGCCTAAGTGTTTGGGAAGACTGTGCCATGGAGTAATTACATCATACCGTGGTGGTAAAGTTCTGGGTTGAAGCAGTTAAAGCTGGAATACTTCCTTCATATCTGTGCTCTTCTTATCTGGCAACCTCAGAAGGTATGTGTTCTAGAAAGTGCAACGGTAAGATGGCAGAGATTATGTTAGTTTGACTTCTGTGGAACACATTTTCATTCCTTCTTTACCCTGCCTTTCATCAGCATTCAGCATTGTGAAAGTAACAGAAGTGAGAAACAAATTTGGGTTTGTCTGAGGCAGAAGCTAGCAGTTATTTATGTTAATATATTTATTTAATGACTGTTTAATTAATAAGCAAGATCTTTGCCTTCAATTAACATAAATTCTAGCTAAGGGCACAATGGTCACACAATGTAGAAATTCCTAACATGTTGGGTGTGGATTTATGGTATGGGAGTTTTATTGTAAAGGGCCTACAATAATACATCAAGCCTAATCCAAACAAAGGATATGCTATTAGTTTTAATGTATATAGGATCTGCTGTGATTACTGAAATACAAATCTAATTAAAGTTACTAAATTCATTGTGTCTCTTTACCATTTCACATTTTACTTTGACCTGTGTAATTATTTTATTACATATTTTTCCACACTAGAGTATAGGTTCTATGAATCTGTTTTTATTCCATTAAGCCCCTGGGTACTAGAAGAAGGTTTGTTAAATGCTGATTAAGTATGTATTCTCAACCAACAGATTGAGAGATTACAAATATAATGCGCTATCCCTTGAAATTTTATAAATTTAAAAAGGATTTGACTTTTATAAAATTAGAAGTTAAAACCTTTGGGTTGAGGTTGAGCCTCTCTGAGTGTAGGTCAATGCAGCAAAGATAAGTAAGATATAGAAAAAAAGCAAATTAAAAGGAGCAGGGCACAAAGACTTAAATGTGATAGGTTAGAGATCATTAGCTATGGAATGCCACCTCTGCCTTCATCTCCCATTGTTTTGCTTCATGCTCTTTCATTTCCAAGAATTTTGACATATCTTGCCTCATATGAACTATACAATAACCCACGAGGTGAGAAGCGGTGCAGAATGGCTATTGCCTGGTTCTTTTATCTTAAGACTTTCCAAAGCTGCTAATGTCTTGAAGGATAGAGATAGAAGGGACTGAAGAGATCATCTTGTCCTGCAAGCCTTATTTCCTCTAAGGAAACAGAATTTCCCAAATGCTAAGGTTCTTGTCCAAGGTTATACAACCAGATTGTGGCAGAGGCACGACCAGAACCCCCAAATCTAGTCTGACTCAAGCTGTTTCTTTTCTTTGTCTCTCTCTCTCTTTCTCTCTCTCTCTCTCTCTCTCTCTGTGTGTGTGTGTGTGTGTGTGTGTGTGTGTGTGTGTGTGATGGAGTTTCGCTTTTGTCACCCAGGCTGGAATGCAATGGCACAATCTTGGCTCACTGCAACCTCCGCCTCCTGAGTTCAAGTGATTCTCCTGCATCAGCCTCCTGAGTAGCTGGGATTACGGGCACGAGCTACCATGCCTGGCTAATTTTTGTATTTTTAGTAGAGACAGAGTTTCACCATGTTGACCAGGCTGGTCTCAAATTCCTGACCTTAGGTGATCTGCCAGCCTCATCCTCCCAATGTGCTGGGATTACAGGTGTGACCCACCATGCCCAGCCAAACTGTTTCCACTACACTTTATTAACTCGTTGTTGGGGTCAAGTTCAACATCATTCAAATATTTGATCTGAGAGTAGAAAGTGCTGTAACTGATGAATTAAGGAAGTATGAATTTGAATTTATAGTTCATGCCACTGATCTTTTCTTTTCATCCAATCTTTGAAAATATATGCTCCTCCAAACTAGCAACAGCTTAAGAGTCCACCAAAAATACAATTTTGTAAACTTCTTGTTAGTGTTCACCTAATTCTACTGAACATAATAATCTTTAAGTCAGCATGTATTCATTCTGTGAAGTCATTACAAATGTACTACTTACCTTAATAAGAGTGAGTAAATATGTTCTTTCTTCATCATTTACGTGTTCTTTCTGTACAATAACTCCCTTCTCAAGCCAATATCAATGCTAATTCTGCATTAAGAAAGATAAA
Source organism: Pan troglodytes (assembly GCF_028858775.2). Classification (NCBI taxonomy): domain Eukaryota; kingdom Metazoa; phylum Chordata; class Mammalia; order Primates; family Hominidae; genus Pan; species Pan troglodytes. Next base: position 105,005,116 of record NC_072402.2, on the reverse strand, counting down.
GACATAAAACACTGTGTTGTAATAAATATCTGGCAAGCCACAGAGACACTATTTTAAAGAAAATTGTCTCAAGACACTTTAATGGTTTCTATTGCTATGGTTGCAGAATTACTGAGGGCACATTGGTAAGAGGACCTCTATTACATCTATTAATGAGATTTATAAGAACACTAGTAGGTAAATCCAAACCTAACTCCATCAATAGTGATGCAAATTAGTGTAATTCTAACTATTCAACTCAGGGTTATAAATATTCATGCAAATTGTCTATTATAATGAATACAGACTTTGCATGTTCTAAATACAAAAGAACATGATGTATATGTTGACATCATGACAGAAAGCAAACTATCAACAGGGTGAGTAGTCTGATTTCAGTTAAACATATAAACTCTAGCAACACATCTGCTCTCATTGTTGAAGAAGAAATGTATACTACCAACTAGAGATTTTAGGACAGAGGGTTTAAATATTTTCCAACAACTTTCAATGTAATTGACCCATAGTTTTCTTCATCAGCCTGAGTAGTACTTGTAAGACCATCTGCTGGGTTCCGAGGAACACCAGTAATTTGCTGAAGAGTGAAGGAGATTAAAACTTAATACTGGAGAACAGTTTAGACATGGAGAAACTGGAAAAATGTATCGTGGCAGCATAATTAATTAACATTCTGTATGGGTCTGAAGGGAGAAGGATTTCTATGTAGGTGGAAGTGAATGTGAGTCAATGCAATGAAAGTATGTGATCTTAGTGAACTTTGCCATTCAATGATTTAAGGAATCTAAATCATTACAAAGTATTTTTTTCCCACTAACTCCTTTACTTTATAGCTCTCCTTGGAGATCCTGCTTGATAAATAAGATTGCCTCATTATTAGGTCTCTGTGGTCCTTAAATATCAAAATTAATTTAGATGGAGATGAATGCAAGTCTGATTTTTAGTTAATTCCAATGCCACAGTCAGGCTTTGAGGTCTTTATTTATTTTTATACTTTTTTTTTTTTTTTTTTTTTAGAGACAAGGTTTCATTCTGCCTCCCAGGCTAGAGGGTTGTGGCATGATCATGGCTTACTGCAGTCTCGACATCCCAGGCTAAATCAATCCTCCTGCCTCAGGCTTTTGAGTAGCTGGGACCACAGGTACATGCCACCAGGCCCAGCTAATTTTTTAAAAAAATATTTGTAGAGACAGGGTCTCATTATGTTGCCCAGGTTGTCTTGAACTCCTGGGCTCAAGCAATCCACCCACCTCAGCCTCCCAAACTCCTGGGATTAAAGGTGTGAGCATCCTGGCCTGAGACGTTGATTTCAAATACATATTCTGTTGCACTATCTGACCTCAAAGAATTAATATTTTTTTTCCAAATCAGAATAAAACGAGGGGAAATACTGTATTATCTAGGTAGCCATTGTCCTGGATGCTGGATAAGCACATTCAGGGAAGGACACACTGGATTTGCAAATAAACACTCTTAAATATTCACTTGATATATGATCGTCTTATACATGTTTTTGTATTTTCATGTGTGTATATGTGTATATGTATGTATATGTGTGCAACTATTACTCTATTTTTCTATACATATTAAATCCTTGCCTTTATTATCTTGCTCATGTTTCTTCTGAAGATTGTTTATTCCATCCAATGTTCCATCAAAGGTACCTTGTTTCCATGATGTAATTCAGCTAATGCTATGTTCTTCTGCTCCAGATGGTTTCCAACTTTCTTTCTCTACCCATAAATGACAGTATTCCTTGGCATTCCAGTTCTCAAATATGTGCAAATCACAATCCTTTATGAGTTTAGCCAAACTACCTAAAGTCCAGAAAGAGATCTAAGACAATGAAGGATGGCCAACTAGTTAAAGCTCTTCTTACCCTTAGATTTTCCACACCTAATAATCACCACCATCAGTTTAAATAAATTCAACTGCAAAATGGTATATAAAAAAATTACTTTCATGTCTCTCTCCAGAGACATTTCAAAGTATGTCTTTTTAGTTTTAAAAATATATACATCGTGCAGAAGCAGCAGCAGCAGCTCCAAACCAGAAAAAAATCATGAAAAAGGAATAATGAAGTATAGTGAAAGAATCCCAAATCAGTCCCAGCTGCTGAACAATTAGGTTCAATTGCTAACAGGTGTGGAGAAGAGCCCATGTACAATATTACCTTTTGTCAATGCGCCTTCTGAAAGGACTTTTGGTTGTAAAATTCCCAAGGCATTTGTAGTATTTGGAGGAAATGCTCTGTGTGTGTGTGTGTGTGTGTGTGCGTGTGTGTGTGTGCGTGTGCACCCCTATACCTATACATCCATCCATCCACACAAAATATATCCATCTTTGGTAAGGTTTATTTTCTTGTTTGTTTTTTTGAGACAGGGTCTCACTCTGTTGCCCAGGCTGAAGTGCAGTGGCACCATCTTGGCTCACTGCAACCTCTGCCTTCCGGATTCAAGTGATTCTTGTGCCTCAGCTACCTGAGTAGCTGGGATTACAGGCACACGCCACCATGCCTGGCTAATTTTTGTATTTTTAGTAGAGATAGTGTTTCACCATGTTGACCAGGCTGGTCTGAAACTCCTGGCCTTATGTGATTTGCTCTCAGCCTCCCAAAGTGTTGAGATTACAGGCATGAACCACCATGCCCAGCCTGTTTATTTTCTTAATATATCTGATTTTATAATAAAAAAAATAAATTTTCATATATAGGTTGTGGAGTAGTTAGGAGAAAAAGGGGGTTGGAGTATCTACAACCTGAGGTCCTTGGACCTGGAAGTTTGTATGGAGGGCTTCTGAGATAATAAATCCTTCAAAGTACATTCAAAATTTGGGGCATATTTGCACTAATTATTGAAAGAGATGTTAAAGGCTTCTTCAGCTTTCCAAAAGAATCTGTGAATCTCTTCCTCCAATTTTATAACTGATGTGGTCAAAAGAGCACGAACTTTTAAGTCAATCAGCCCTATGTTAGAATCTCTGAGTATTACTTTTCTTAACATGTTTCTTTACTTTTAAAGTGGGGATAGTGCCACTGGCCTCATTGGATTATTGAAAGCAGATTCTCAAACTTCAATGTTCATATTAATCACTTGGGAGGTTGTTAAAATGAACATTGTCTCAGTGGGTCTGGTGTGGTGTATGAAATTCTGCATGTTCCAGAAAATCCCAGATGATGTTGATCCTATTGGTCTGTATATCACACTTGAATGGCAAGAATTTCAAACACTGGTTCTAAAATTTGAGCACACATTGAAATTACCTGGGGAGTTTTAAAAAAGTACTGATTCCTGTGTCCCATGTCCAGGCTCCTGATTTAATTGGTATGGGGTGCATCCTGGGTATGATGATTTTTTTTAAGTTTTCTAGATACTTTGAATGTGCTGTGAAATTTAAGAATCAATCATTTAAAGCGCAGTGTCTCAGCCAAAGAAACTATCAACAGAGTAAATAGACAACCTACAGAATGGGATGAAATATTTGCAAACTATGCATTGAACCAACAAAAGTCTAATATCCAGAATCTATAAGGAACTTCAACAAAAAAACAAGCAAAACCAACCAACCCCATTAAAAAATGGGCAAAGGACCTGAACAGACACCTCTCAAAAGAAGACACGCAGCTAACGAGCATGTGAAAAAATGCTCAACATTACTAATAATTAGAGAAAGGCAAATCAAAACCATTATAAGATACCACCTCACAACAGCAAGAATGGCTATCCTTACAAAATCAAAAAATAACGTGCTAGAGAGATTGTAGAGAAAAGGGATTGCTTATATGGTACTGGTGGGAATCTAAATTATTTCAGCAACTGTGGAAAACAGTTTGGAGATTTCTCAAAGAGCTTTGAATTACCATTTGGCCTAGCAATCTCATTACTGGGTATATTCCCAAAGGAATATAAATCCTTCCACCATAAAGACACATGCACCCGTATGTTCGTTACAGTACTATTCACAATAGCAAAGACATGGAATTAAATGCCCATTGATGGTGGACTAGATATAGAAAATGTGGTACACATACACCATGGAATACTACACAGCCATAAAAAGAATGAGGTCATGACCTTTGCAGCAATGTGAATGGAGCTGAAGGCCATTATCCTAAGCGAATTAATGCAGGAACAGAAAACCAAATATCACATATTTTCATTTATAAGTGGGAGCTAAACATTGTCTACCCATGAACATGAAAAAAGGAACAATAGACAGTTGGGACTACTTGAGGGTGGAGGGTGGGAGGAAGATGAGGATCAAAAGATTACCTATTGGGTACTATACTAATGACCTGGGTGACAAAATAATCTGTACACCAATTCCCCACGACACACAATGTACCCATGTAACCAACCTTCACATGTACCCCCGAGCCTAAAATAAAAGTTAGACAAAAAAGCACAGTGTCTGACACATATTAGATGCTCAACAATCATTAATTTCCTTAGGAGGCTCCTCAATTATTGGAATAGGATAATAACATATAAAAGACTGAAGTATTTTTTTTCTAGTGACATAAGGGCTGAGAAGATTGCTAGGAACTAGAGAGTTGAATTCTAGTCTTCAATGGACTTGTTCTGAGACCATGGATATGGTTTCTTATCATTTCCCTGTTTCTTGTATTTAAACAAATGGGAAGAAGGATATTTATGTTTTGACCTCAGATATTTATTGGGAAAAATTAATATTTATAAAATGATTTGAGACCTATGGATAAAAGAGTATTCAAAACATTTAAAGTACAGGAAGGGAAAGGATGGATATTCTTTAAAACATTTCAGTAATTGGCTCAAAACAAGGAGAGACAACATTGAGACAATCAAGAAGAAAGGAGGTGGTGGTCAGGGGGATGATGATGTTGACATGTTTTCTATAGATGCTTGGAGAAACAACACAAAACCAGTTTACATTAGTTCATTTTACGGCCCCTGATAATTTTAAAGGGCCCTCTCTTCTATTAGGAGCCACATTTCAACTCAGAATATAGGTTTTTGAAATCTTCTTACCCAGGCACAGGCTGTGGGAGCCACCCCTGACTAAGCTGCTATTATCACCAACCCTTGCCAGAAAGAACTCCCAGCTTTTCATGCTCCATCACCAACCCTTTGGGAATGTTTTAAGCAAATGCTTTGAAATTTGTAAGTGTTGATCTCATTTATGAGATTCCAAATTCTTTGAGGGTGAAGTTCTTTGCCATTACTATAAAACATCAAATATTTGGAAAGGCCATTTATTGAGGCGGGTCCAACATGATGTTTGTGAAAGAGAGCAAGCTCCTCTGTGCACTGGACTCAGGGAGATGGAATAGAGTGATAAGAATGCAGGCCAGGCGTCTTCCTTTCTCTCATCTGGAACAGGCTGTCACTCTTGGTCACCCTGCTCTCAGCCCTGGCAGCTGACCTGCATGGGCTACAGTCGAGGGCTCCCTCGTCTTCTGGCCTCAGGTTGAATTTGGTCCATGGTATACCCTAGCAAGAGACACAGGGAGGGAGGTGAGAGAATTGGTGTTTGAATTCTTCTAGTTTTCTTCCTGACAGTCTACTTTGGCTACCTGTTCTTGACTAAGTTGCAGCTTCTGTTAAGATGGCCCTCTCCACATGACTCTCCTTCCTGGTTCCAGTAACTGCCCCTTTTCTTCCTCCTTCAGGCTTATGATGGAAACAGTCCCTGTGTTGCACTGTACGTTGTAGCTTATTTTCATTTTGACTGTGATTTTGTAAGTAATCCTTTAGATTATTCTTATTTGGTATAAATGGAAATAGTATGAGAGTAGGGACCTCATCTCTGTCATTTCCTATTATTTTTGTTGGTATTTGCTGAATGAACAGAAAAATAAATGTTTGAAACTTCTTCACTGGCTGCATTTGAACACTTGACTTAGAGTACTGATTAGTTATCAGGGGAGCTGCTCTGTTCGTGATGGCAATCTCCCTGTGGTTAAATTTATCTCAGAGGTAAGGTCATAAGTAGAACTTTTCCATGCTCCTTTTGCTTAGATTTATTTTTAAATTCTTAAATATTATATGGAATTTAAAAACCATAATATGGGTACTGCATTAAAACAAATACGTGTTTTTAACATTCCTCTCGCATACTGAATTTAGTAGGTTACCTTCAAATGTATGTAGAATCTGCAGAACAAAGTTGCTAAGCAGTGTCCAGTAAGCAGCAGACCCACATTGCTTACACCCCACTCTTCTTGCCCTCTCAGATTCTCCGCCTCTCATTCTCACTTTTTTTCTCCTCTAGCAATAGAAGCTTCACTCACATTCTGAGATGATGATTGGCATGCCTCACTTTCCCCTCTTGGAGTAAAAAGTGTCATTTTCTTTGGTATTCACTTTGAGCTTCCACTTGTTCTAGTTAGCAGGAAATCCAAACTTTCTCTTGTAATCCTCTTCCAAAATTTTTCTCAGGAGCAGCTTAAGTAAGTCCATGAGTAAGGGCTCCATGAGTAGGGTGAGATTTCTGCAGCTGCTGAATGTCGGACAGCCCGTTCTCCACTCTTGCTTGTCTCCTCCAGAACCTCCTTGCTGCTGTCACTACAAGAGAGTCTTGTTGTCATTGCTAGGACTTGGTCTTGGATGGATCTGACATTGAAAGGTAAACCTGGTATTATGGGCTGAATTGTGTTTCCCCAAATTCATATGTTGAAGCTGTAACTCCCATTACTCTTCTAACCCTGAGAATGTGACTATATTTGGAGATAGGGCCTTTAAAGAGGTAAATAAAGTAAGAGGGGATCACATGGGTAGGCCCTAATCCCAAATGACTCGTGTTCCTATGAGAAGAGAGGATTAGGACACAGACTTACACAAAGGAAGATCATGTGAAAACAAAGGGAGAAGACAGCCATCTGCAAGCCGAGAAGAGAGACCTCAGAATGAAACCAACCCTACTGAGACTGGATCTTTGACTTCTATCCCTGAGAGTTGTAAGGCAATACATTTGTAGTGTTTAACCCCCCGGTCTGTGGTACTTTGTTATGACAGTCCTACCAAATGAATACTCTTGGCATCTTTACGCTTCCATTAGCTTGGATGTCAATGTGGGATAATTCACCAAGGTTTTGGTGGCACCTGCAGGAATAAAGAGGTGTACTATGCTGTCCTTGGGTAGAAAACACTAGGCCCTGAGTGTTATGGTTTTACTGCCAGCCATTTCACTTCATCCAGGTAGATACATTATGCAAGGTACTTAGGAGAGCTTTTCGCACTAGATATCAGTTGTGTCTGCTCCTGACATGCCCTTGGTTCTTAGGGTGGGAAGACAGACCCACTTATGTTCAGGATACCAATAGGATTTTAACTTATTTGGAGGCTTAATTCACAAAATGGCTCTTTGCTACTGCTATCACTGGTACTGTTAGACTTGTATTCCTTGGCATCTAGATCCCAAGACAGGAAGAAATCTCTTTTTCCTGCAGCCTCATGGCCTGCCCTATATTCTGCCCTAGGATTAATTATTATCTTAGGATGGTTGCCAGGGTAGGTGTATCCATTTGCTTAAGGAGAATCTCTTATCAACTGAGGTATGATTGTTTGATGTTAGTGTGTTTTCTAAAGTCTGTGCTTTCTATAGAGTGTAACTTCTTTATTAAGATTCACAGTGAAAAAGCATGCAGTTCTGCTTTTTGTCCTTGGAAAGAAATTTTCATAATTCATATTTTAAAAACTGATGCTTTTAATGGGCTCCAGATTGATTTAAATAAGGAAAATTTTTAGTTATTCTATTTTTGAATGCTGCTTTTTCATCATGCTCTCTCTTCTTATCCTATGGAACTTGCATCAGATGATTTTTAGATTCTCGACTTTTTCTCCATAGCTCTTAACTGCTCTTTTTCTTGTTTTGCTACATTCTGGGTGAATTCCTCAGCACTCTTTTGGAATTCACTTGGTTTTTGGCACTATCCTTTCTAGAATATACCTAGTCTATCGAATTTCTTATAAATATAAATTTTCATTTCCAGGAACTTTTGTTTTTTCAATATTCATTTGTCCTTTTTCATATTTTGTTATTCTTTTATTGTGAGGAATAATAAAAGGATCATCTCTTTGAGGTTTCTAAAATATTTTTAAAATTATTTTCAGATTGCCCTATTATTTTAGTTTGATATTGAGTGAATTCCTCATCCATTTGGTGATTTGATTAGCTTCCTTTTCTGGCATTAGTTTTTGTTATGTGTTTTGCAATTTTGGTATGCAGACTCATCTGGAGTGGAATTCCCCCCTTCTCCCTTTTCTCCCTGGACATTCCTATTCCTGTTTTGTAATTTTCTGGTTGTATCCAACCAGCTTCCTAGGAAAACCTTTACCCCAGCTAAGAACCCCATCTTAGATTTTCACCTTGGGGCTCTGGTTCCATGGCAATGTTAGGACTAGTACATGTTTAAGTGACGAACTAATGGGCAGTTTGACCCAGGGCCTGACAGTGAGGCTATGTTTGCATCCTTCTGCCTCTGTAGGCATTGTATTCATTTGCTAAGGCTGTCGTGACAAAGTACCACAGACTGGGTGGCTTAAACAACAGAGATTTATTTCCTTACAGTTGTGGATGCTGGGAGTTCAAGATCAAGGTATCGGCAGGGTTGGAGGTCTTCTAAAGATCTCTCTCCTTGGCTTGTAAATGGCCATCTTCTCCAAGTGTTTTTACATGGTCTTCCTTCTGTGAGCGTGTATCTGTGTCCTAATCTCCTCTTCTTGTAGGGACACCAGTTATATTGGGTTAGGACCACCCAGATGTCCTCATTTTAACCTTCACTACCTCTTAAAGACCTGATCTCCAAACACATTCTGAGGTACCAGGAGGTAGGACTTCAACATATGAATTTAATGGGGATGCATTCAGCCCACCACAGGCATGAAGTTTCATGTAAGCTGTAAACTTAGAAAATGTTAAGTTGCAGCTCCTTTCAGCTATTTTTCTTGGGTAAGGAACTCTATCCTGACCCTGTTTTCAAGCAGTGAGCCAACTGTAGCCCATACACATATAGATTTAGTTCCCATTATTGTGTGGGTATCAAACTCCTGGTTGCCTCTGCCTATTTCTAGACACAGAACGCAGCAAGACTGCTGCCTCTGCCCCACAGAATTGTTTGTGCTTCTAGTCCAGAGAGATGATTACCTTGCTATGAGCTGAACCTAAATTTTTAAACTTTCTCTCCTTATATTTTTATCTATCATTTTTGTGTGTTTGAATTAGTAGAGGGTTGTCCAAGTATGACTTAACAGTGCCATTTTAGTGAATTTACCAAGATTATTTCTTAAAGAGAAAAACAGCAAAATTTTTGCTGATACTAAACTTTTACAGAGTGTACAAATGTGATCAAGTCTGTGGTTAAAAGTGTATTTTGATCAAGTCTATGGTTAGAAGCGTATTTTGACATCCTAGCAAACTAATACGTTTACTAATAAACACAAGAGACTAACTCCAATCCAACAATGTTCTTGCAGATATATATTCAGTTTATTAAATGCATAGTACAACAGAAAGAAAAAATTCAAGCATAGCCACATAATGTAGTCAATTATTTTCCAGCCTGAACAACTGGAGTACAAATCATTTTTAAAAGTCTGAATTATTTATGCCAATCGAGGGGAACATTGACAAGGATAGTAAATTGCAAATCATTTGTGTTTTGTTTTGCGCTACATTTCTGTAATCTATTTAATCCAGGTGTTTGATATGTTGGGGAGTTTATACCATTTCCATTCAAATGATTTAAAAAAAACAACCAACCACATTCTGAATATCTGATTTGGAAACTTCCCAACTTCTCATCCTGTTTTATCACTTGCCAAAGTCTTTCCTGTTACTGATTCCACGCTCAAGAGAGATGCTTGATTGGTTCTGACTGATTCGCAGCATCTGGAGCTCACCTTATCTCTTGCTAAACTCATCCATGGTCTGACTCACACCTTCCTTAAGGGAAGATATTGGAAAGTAATGATGTGTTTTGGCTTCTGTGGCTTTATCCAATGTCTAAACCAGGGAGGAAAGAGAGAAAAGTGTTCTAAAATCCTAAAATCTTGTGAAGGTTATATGTACACTAAGCCAACAAGACATGAAACTCCCACATTCCTTATGAATAACCCACAAAGGGGCGTTTGTTCATAGATTTGACAGTCATATAGTCTACTGTTGTGCTTTGATGAAGCCTTCAAATTATTATTAACCTGCTTCAGGTCACCTATGCAATGAAAGCCAAAAGACAGGTGACCATATTCTGAACTACTTTGGTGACTGGCAAATATTACATAATCTCTGGAAATTATTATTTGCCATCACCTGTTCATGAATCACTGATTGGCATACCTTTGTACATAGATGAACAAATCCACTTGACTTTCCCAAACAGTACATGATCTTTGACCTTGATCTACAAGAATTTACCAAAATAGCGCTTTCTTCTACAAATGCATGTTGAAATCCTACTACTTGTCGGGATTATTCTAGGCACTGGGATTCAGCAATATATAGGACCAGATTCCAGTGTAAGTGGTGCTCAGAGCTTGGTTTTCCAATTGAGATAGGACCAAACATTTGAACCAATTAATAAAAGAGCAACCTATGTAGTCTTTTTCTATACAAATGCTTATTAAGTGCTTTGAGATTTAAATTTTTGAATTGCAGCGAAACCACATTAATGCAGATGTAGATAAGTTGTGGTCATTTTTTTTTTTTTTTAACAGAACTTTGATTCTGGTCTTATTTTTATCTGACACACAGGTTTATTCAGTGATAAGCAGCATAATGGTTGTTTGCACTTAGGTCACATAAACTGGAGAATCAAGAAAATTAGCCAGACAATTTAGAGGGAAAAGATTTTGTTAAGGTAAATCTGAGGTTTTCTTACTCAGACTCAAGCGTCCATTACTCATATTTGCAGAATAATTACATAAGTTTCCATTTTGTTTAATTCATACAAACCAGTGAGAAAATATTAAAGAGGCAGAGGAAAATGAGTTTCAACTTTTCTAATGTAAATAACTCCTTTTTTTTTGATCTCATAAACCCAGTTTTATTATTCAACGCTATGCCAATAATTTACCATAATAAAAATGTGCTATAAAAGCAGTTCACAGGGACATTGGCTTCTGCAGTTAAAAAATGCAGAGCCAAGTTGAAGAATGGGCTGGCCAAAGTTTGCATGGAAATTTTGTGTGGTTCTGAATTTGTGTATGTGGATTTAGGGACAGGCTTGCAATGACTGATCTTCTAGGATATAATATATGTAAGAAATTGCTGATAAATATCATATAGAGCTTTGTGCACCCCAAACTTTCTCCAGTTATTTGGAATCAAACTTTAATTCAGTTTTTCTCAGGCTGTGGTTTATGAATCTTCTGCCTTTGAATCACTTTGCCAGATGACTGGGTTCCATGTCACACCTTCTGAATTAGACTTTTCATGGTTGTACTGAATCCTGGAATCTACATTTGAAATAAGGGGTCCAGATGATTCCAATATATAATAAAATTTAGAATCCCTGTCTTAACGTCATCACATTTTAAAACACTTAATTTGCTGCTTTTTGAAATTGACTTCTAGTGTATATATAATTATATTGTTTTACTAATTTTTAAAAAATATTAACTTTAAGGTAATTAAAAAACACCAAAAAAATGCATTATTGAAATTTTTTTTTACATCTTAAAGGATAATTCACATGATTTGAAAAATGACTGCCTAACGGCATCTATGTTTTCCCCAGTGTTGATTAATTCTAACAATTAATTCAATTTGGCAAATATGGTTTTGTACGCTAATGTTAGATTTAAGCTTTCAAAACAGGAGGCTATTTTCCTTTGACTTGTATAGCAAAAAGGAAAGGACCTCTAGCTTACACAGTTGACAAAGTGAAAAGCTTATAATTCATTTGTGTTTTTAGTTAATTACATTCCTTTGTAACCCAAATGAATCTTAGAGCCGCAGGTAGCACAATTTCCAGAAAGAATTATATTCAAAAAAGAAAAAAGTGTTCGGCCAACAAATACAATTAAAAGTGAATTCTAACGTGTACCTACCTCCTTCATAGAGTGTTAAAGGGAGTTTCTGGGTTGGGTTTTTCAAAAGTCCCTCCTAAACTCTCCAGTTCTTCTGCTATCCTAAAGTTGTTATTGAATATTTTACATCATAAATTATAAACTCCCTCCCCACTTTCACTTTGGCTATCTTTTTTCCTTTTCCCTCTCAATCCTCTCTATTATTTAGAGAGATATAATCTCTAGGGATACCCACCTTTTTCTTCTGACTTATATCTCACTAATCTCTTGATTATTGTAATTCAAAATACCTGAGAATCAGACTGACAGATGCTTTCTATCACTTACTTCTGATGTAAATAACTAGGAACTGATTGAAAATATGAATGTAGACCTGGAAGTCTCAATGGTTGTTTGGCATTTAAAAATTTCATTTCCATCAATATGTCCTTAATATTACTGTTAGGAAATGAAACTTTAGCTACATGAGTTCTATGAAATGAAAATATTTTAACTTTTGTAATTTTGGCACCTATTAAGTGATATAAAATTTTGTGGCATATAATTTCAACATCTAGTATGAAATATGATATGTAATTAAAAATGGAATGCCAAACAGCACATATTCATTGTTGATTCCAGATTGCAGCAGCAAAAACATTTTCATGTTAATATTGGTACTTTCACAGTTAAATATGGTCTAAGCACTGTGGAACCATATATAGACCTCAGACTTTTGTCACAGGGAAATTTTTATTACATGCTTTGCCTTCAATTTACTTTAATAACACTTAATAATAATGCATTGCATTTATGCAGCACCTTTTATCCAATGATTCCGAAGCATAATATAAACATTAATTTTTAAAACTCTCTAGGAGAGAAGTATTTATACTCATTAAAATTTTTAATAAAAATATAAATGCATGCTATAGCTGGAGCTAACATATTAAATGGCTTAATTTGCTAAGGAATAGAAGCTATACAGTTTTTGCTTCTGAATTTTGAAATTCAGTTCTTATTAAAAATAAGAAAAAAGCATTTTTTTGTGTGTGTACAAAGTCTTTCACGAAGGGAGAACCATGGCTGCTTGATTCACCATGGGTTGTCCATTGTGTAACATTTTCTGCATGAAGAGGGCATTTGGGCACTACTAAATAGTTGGAAGAATGAATATAGACTTAAAAGAGCTGTTACTTTTTAATGATTTTTTATTATTAAAGTTAAACTATCATAGTATAATTTGTTAATGGTTATAGTGAGTTGCATGGTGGTCTATGAAGAGATATGTCCATGGCCTAACTCTCAGAACTTATGAATTTCACTATTTGAAATAAGGGTCTTTGGAGATGCAATTAGGACACTTGAAATGAGATCTTTTTGGATTGTCCAGATGGGCCCTAAGTCCAATGACAAATTTTTGAGACAGTAGAAAAGACTGACAGACAGAGGAAAAGGCCATGTGGAAATGGAAGCAGAGATTGGGGTGATGCAGCCACAAGGAGTGGCAGCAGCCACTAGAAGGTAGAAGCAAGGGAGGATTCTCCACTAGAGGCTGCAGCAGGAGTGTGGCTCTGCTGGCACCTGGTCCTTGGACTGCTGGCCTCTGGACCTGCAAGAGAATACATTTCTGTTATTTTAAGCCACATGGTTTGTGGTATTTCATTATGGCAGACCTCGGAAATTAATATGAGGTAAAGATTCTGGTATGAAAGCCTTCTTTAAAAGTTGCTACATTCTGGAAGACTAGTATTTTGGTAGTGAATTTTTCGGCAACCTATAAGGGGGCTTATATCATTAAAAACAGAATTGTTATACGTATAAAATCCTGACATTACTAATTCAGAATATAGATCCCTATCTTGTTGTACTCGTCATTGACACACATAAAAATTACCACTTATTTGCTGAGAGAAAGCTGTTTACATTTTTTTCTGTCTTTTTATATCAGTGATTTCTACTTTTGTAGATATTTTCTTTCTTAAAAATAAATGCATCAAATATCATTATGAAATGGATTCCACTTTTCACTGTGCATATGAGGAAGTATAAATAGATTTCACCATAAGTTATAATGAAATATTAATAATTATCACCATTTCAAACAGAAATGTAAGGTTAGTATTTTGCTAATTATACAAGTGAGAAAATTGAAGCTCATAGAGAGTAACTGACAGAGTTCCCAGCACTAGTAGGCAGTAGAGTGGCAGTTGAATGGCCTGTCTAGCAAGTCTGCTTTCTTAACCAGGACACACTTATGTGAACCAAGACACCATAATCCACGTGGTGGATGCTGCTATGTCCCTCCTTTAACTCATTGGAAAGTAATGTGATAAAACTTATATATTTTAATTGATTAGAAACTTAATGTAATAGTTCCTCTAAGAAGATGTTTTGCCTTGAAAGACTACCTGGGCATGGAGAACTCATAGTAGAACTGATGGGGGAAGATATTTTTAGGATGTTCCTTTTTAATTAAAGCCAATCTAGGATAGGAAATCGCTTACTGTGCACTCACATAAGATTGACCCTGAATCTGTAGGATGTGACTCACTTGAAACAGATGGAAAATTGAAATCTGATTCACTGATCTGGGCTGACTTTACAGTTTTATTTAACTGATTAGCTTCATGGATACTTGTATAGAACAACTTCTGTGGAGGGAAAGGGCTTAGAGGAATTATGTCTATGGTGTAATGTAGGCTGCATGAAGACTCTGACATTATCTGTGGCTACATTGATGGATACTGAGTAGCTCAAAACCGGGAGTATGAGAGCCTTCTATCTTTCTAAACTTTGACATTCTCTTATTCAGTATATTTCCCTAATGTGTTGGGATAAGAAGCTCACTTTGCCAATATTGAAAATCTTGCTTGGAGTTAAATTTTTGATCTGTGTTCAAATCCTCACTTTGTTACTTACTAGCTATATGACTTGAGCAGGTTAACCAACTTCTTTGACTTTCTTTGAATTCGAATTTCATCTTTAGCATACTGAAGAAAAAAAAATCCTGGTGTAGTTTTTTAAAAGGCCCAAACACATAGTTAATTCATGTTAATATCATTCTTTGCCAACAAATATTTTTTGACAACCTCTATGTGCCTGTCAGATAGAAAGGTTCATTAATTGACTTGGAGATTGGGCGATGTGGAACTCTGATTAAGAACTTTTGTATCTACCCGTTCATGGGAAGTCTGCGAAAATGAACTGGAATCCAGTGGCTTCCACGGAAAGCCGCCCTGGTAGATGGCTATCAGCAGCTCAGTGCCCTCTCTTTGCCAAGCCACCAGTGGGCATTGTCCCAGTGATGGTTCCCTGCTGATGAGGGTGCTCAAGATTATTTTGTGGATAATACTTTCTGATAGTTGTCAATTGTCAGGGAAGTTTAAATAGCTGGAGAACTTTCTGTATAGGCCAACTTATATGTCAGAGGCAGGGTTGTAAATGGCACTTCAAGGCCTAAACATGTCAATGAAATGGAATTGGAAATGATACTTGAAAACCTTGGCTGGCTTTATGTTCTGATAGCATTTTTGCCTTAATGTTCTTCTTTGGACAGTGTGTTGGCTAGCTGTAATTCTAACCCTCTACTTTCACTGAATCATATGATTATATTGTCTTTAGTTACATATATAACTTGGCCAAAACAAAAATATTTACATAAATAACTAAAATTGCTCTGTGAAAATAGGAAACTCAACATTTACAAAACCCAACTAGGTGTATACTACTAGTGGGTATACAGTTGGCTTGTCAAGAATATCAATTGAGTGTACAGTGCCTGTATTTAATGAAAGAAGAAACATGGGGTCTTGCAAAATAACATTGATGTGAGGAGGGTCCTATAAACATGTAGGATAACTTTTTCAAAGGTGATAAGTGTTATTACAATAAGACAAAGGCCATGTAAGTCTAGGAAGCTTTCATGGAAAATGTGAGTTTTGAATAAGGTTTTGAATGTTTTGAAGGTATAGGTCTCAGCAGCAAGATTGTTTTTTGGGAAACACAGATAGGGAGAATGCCTTAGGCAATATGCTCTCATGTTATACTCTTTCTATATCCCTAGGCTACATTAAGACTTCAAATATTTCTTGTGTTAAATATTCCCATATTTCCATATACAGTCTAGTACATCCAATTCCCTACTGGCTTGACTTCTCCAGAAGATTCCTCAACTCAACCTATTTAACACAGAATTCATACTCCCCTCTGCTCCTCTCTTTCACTCTGCTTCTCTCAGTGAGGGGCATTGCATCCATCTGTTTGCTCAAGGAAGGAATTTATGAATCATTTTTAATAACCCTACGCCCTCACTCCTACTTCCCATCAGTAGGTGAGACCTACTGATTTTACGGCAGAAATACTTCTGTTAACTATCTGCCCTTCACCCTCACAGCCATGTTCCTAGTCAAGCCACCTGCAAGAACACCCAAATTCTTCTTCTGTAATCACTTTTGTCCTTTCCAGTTCATTTTTTACCCTTTACATAGAATGATTTTTGATAAATGCAAGTCTGATTATTGTATTCCTCTGCTTAAAACTCTTCAATGTATTTTCATTGTTAGCAGGTTAATATCCAAATTTTCAATATCTCAATTTTTAATACCCATGGCTTACAAGAGCTCTACAATATGGTCTCACTTACCCCTTCACCCTCATCTAGTGCCATGAAACTTCTCGCTGTCTCTGTCTTAACTACTATTGTCACAAATGAGTCATCATTTTTCTCATCTTTGATCTATTGCAAATACTCTTCCCTTTACTTGGAGGAACAATTGGTAGTATCCATTTATTTGAAAATAAATATATTCTTATGGACCATTACAAGCATGATGAAGGAAAAGTGCAGGGTGCGATAAGGGAATCTTACTAGAATGAAGGCTGGAGGGAGCTGCTGAGTAGGTATTACCCAGTGTGGGGTAGAGAACACTCCAGGAAAAGTGACTAAATATTCAAAAGCTATGAGGTAGAAAGAGCATGTCAAGTAAGCAAATATGAAAGGAAAAAAAAAAGATAGTGAATTAGAGGGTGAGTGGCATGAGTTGAGTCTGGAGAAGTAGGTGAGGCCAGACAATGAAGGGTCTCTTGATCATGCTGAAGATTTTGTGAATGAGGCCATAGCAGTTGTTCCTCTGACATCAGCAGAATCTGGAAAGAGAGACGTTTATTTGCATGCTTCCACTATTAATGCTGGCCAGTGTGGTTAATTGTAGGAACAAAGAGGACACATGGACCCCAAATTAGGAAAGATGAGCTGGTAGAACTAGTGTTGGACCTTGGGGATGGGTGAGGAGGAGGGACTGCAGATGACCCCACAGTTTTATTGCTGGGTGCTCAGATGGCTAGCAGTGCCCCTGACCAGAGTAGACAAGTTGAAATGGGGCAAGGGTTTGAGGGAGAGGACACTGGACTCAGTGTTGTCATAATTAGTTTTAGATCTTGGCAGATCACCAAGGAGAGTTATTTTGTAGACAGCACGAAATATGTCATTAGAAAGAGGATGAGGGGTCAAGACCTGAGATATTGATCTGAGAGCATCTGTGGTCAGGAAGGAGTAGTTATGTTGCTTTTCAGTAAGCAGGGTAGTGTGACAATATAGAATTTATTAGACCAGGTCAGCTGGGTTCCTGGATTTTCATTAATAGTGCTTAGCTGCATCAGCATGGGGCAGAAGAAGTATGGACGATGATGCTTGCAAGGGAAGGGGGAAGCCAAAGGAAGAGGGAGTTAAAGAGAATGAGAAACACACAAAAGCCTACTGCCCACTACCAGGGTCAGCTTTAGAAAACCACTAAGTAATCCAGGGCAATTGTTTAATGGGAAAATCAGGTTCACATGGACATTTAGGAAAGCCTCAGCCAGTTAAAGGAAGAATGGCGTTTATCAAAATAGGACAGCACACGGGCTGAAAAGTGGATGCAGATGGAAAGAATGGGCTGATAATCAGACTTTGAGCCCTGCTAACATGCCAATTGTATATGATGTGTGTGTGTGTGTGTGTGTGTGAGAGAGAGAGAGAGAGAGAGAGAGACATTCATGGTAAGCAGCTTTTCCTTCTTAGTTCCTTTTTGTTATGACCTTTGTGAGCTTGGTGATCTTGGTCAAGTCCCTTAATCTTTCTGTATTGAAGCATCCTTAGCTTTAAATTAGAGGGGAAAAAATGGTGTCTTATTAGGTGGCTGTGTGCTTTCAGTGAGCCAATGTATGAGAAAGTGACTAGCAGAGTGTCTGACACATTTTATTACTCTGAGTTCCAGCAGGTCACCAAGCGGGTGAAGATCTTTGCCTGTTTTCTGCTCCTAGTGATCACTGCTTTTGGAAACTTTATACTACTTTACAGGGCCTCCTCACTTAGAAGGAAATCAGATACCATCTGCTTGACAACCTCATAGATCTATTTCCATAAAAGAGATTATTGCTATGATTTTTGAATTCATGAAGATTTCATCGATGCAGCAATGAGCATCAGTGTCCTTGATAACTCTTTCATCTCTAGGTTACACAGAATAAGACTGCACCTGTAAACTCATTGTAATTTGCAGAGCTGTACATACCTTTGAAAAATGATTTGTAATTCTCATGGCTAGCTCTCAAAGTATTTTTTAAATGACTCTGAGCTGAGCAAGGACAAGCCAACCATGTAAGGTTTTAAAAAGGTACCTGACAGACACAGATATCACACATCTGTTTTGATAGTCACTAGAACACTAGGAAGAGGTCTAATTCCACTGATCACAAATATATTTCACAGGACTTATAGTTGAATTTTTTTCATGTCTCTCATGTAGTCTATGGAAATATATTGCTTTTGAAATTTTGATTTCCTTGATAAAAAAAAGTAAGTAAAAAGAGACCCTAGATCTCTTAAAAAAAAAACTAGCATGGATTCCAAAAGCACTTATAAGCATAATAACAATCCAAACAGAGATAATGTTATAAGGATTGCTACAAATGGATGCTTGCTTATTTCTGACTACAGTCAAAAGATGCCAACTAATAATCCCCAAATGGCCTTGCCAGAACAAGTTTATTTTTATTCTGGGAACGTTTAGAGTTTCTACATCAGGCTGCGGCAAAATACGCTTTATTTTTTTGAACTTGAGATCAGGGCAAAACCATATGCAAATGACAAAACCCACATCCTTGAATGATCAGAATACATGTAGCATTAAGGTAGGAGCTACTGGAGTTCTTTAAGAGGCTGAAAAATTAGGTACTTGGGATTTTGTTGTGTCAGGGAGGAGGGTCAGGGTAGAGGGTGGGGGTGAAAAGAAAGTCTGAAACATCACCTACCTACAAATCATTATCCTTGAACTGGCTGAAGGCAAAACTGTCTCGTTTACCTGCTTCTCTTTTAGGGAAACCCCAGGCTGCAGATTTTTAGCTCTACCTTGTCTTTGAGCTGGTTCCCGTCAGCATTTCACTCTGAGTGTTCTCTTAAGTAAAAATGTTCTAAGGCTGATGAAGATTAGCAATAATTAATTGTCACTTTTAAAAAAACACAGTTTTGACCTTGAATATTGTATGCATTCTCAGCAATAAAATCTAACAGTCTGACCTGAAAAGCATGGGCTCACTGTGGTGTCTCACTCTGGAAGTGATAACTTCAAATTCACTGATAATTAACAGTAATAGCCATCACAGCAAAATCATCTAAAATACCCACACGAAACCTTCTTTAGTATTAGTTTATAGGTCTACTAATTAAAAGTCATTTTTGTTTCTAAAGATTCCTTTGACTAGCTCTATTCTTCCATTGTCTTCTTTTGAAATCTGTTTTCTTGTTGCTAGCTAAGTGACATTATTTAAACCATCTGATATTAGCATGATATGCTCTGGGGGTGTTAACCTAATATTAAAAAATTTAAATTTAGTTTTAATATCTCAGTGGCATTATGCTTTGTTAAAATTGCATTTCTGGAAAAACTCACTCATCTGTAACAGTTTAAACATGAACCATTTACCCATATACTATATTAGCTGAGTAAAAAATGAATTTTTAGTGTTTTTCTTTTCAATACATCTTGTGAAATCATAAGAGAATTCTGCAATTTATACAGGGAAATTTGGCTGCCATTTGCTTGGACTGTGACATATGACTATAATTTGTAACTTTCCTTCCAACACTTGATTATTTGTTATCTGAATATCTGAGTTTCAGAAGTATGAATTAGTGTATGAACAATGGAAAAAAAAGGTATGCTGTAATTCTCAGGAGCATGGTGTGCTACTGTCCTTAGAAATATGACTTGGGAAACACATTTAAATATAGAATTTATATTCTGCTTCTATTAGTGATTTACATGGCTCTGTGACTTGCATCTTCATTTAGGTTTTTTTTTTTTTTCTTTTTGAGACAGTGTCTCACTCTGTCACACAGGCTGGAGTGCAGTGGTGTGCCATCTCAGCTCACTGCAATCTCCACCTCCCAGGTTCAAGTGATTCTCCTGCCTCAGCCTCCCAAGTAGCTGCCTGCCACCATGCCTGGCTAATTTTTGTATTTTTTGTGGAGACAGGGTTTCACCATGTTGGCCAGGCTGGTCTCAAGCTCCTGATCTCAAGTGATCTGCCCACCTTGGCCTCCCAAAGTGTTGGGATTATAGGCATGAGTCTTTAGTTTTGCATCTCTTTATTTGTATGTTTTTCATTCTGTTTTGTGTTTGGGGTTATGCGTGTCTTTGGCCTTTTCCAGTTGTCTTTGAAATTTTATCAAGATCACAACTTTATCCTCTGGGTGCATTTTGAAGAAAAATTTATGAAGAGCATATAGGTATTGCAGAGTAAGGCATTTATTTCTTTAACAAATATTTGTGAAGCAACAAAGCAACTACTATGTGTCAGTTACTGTGTCGGACACCAGGGACACAGATTTAAACAAGGCAGATGTGGTTCCTGTCTCAGGGAGCAAATAGTTTAGTGGGGGATATAGAGGAGCAAACAGGCAATTCCAAACACCACAAGGTAAGAGACAGGATGGAAGAGTTGAGACATATAGAAGAAGTACCTGCCCCAGAATTGTTGGGTCAGGGATGGCTTCCTGGAGGAAGTGACCCTAATGTGAGACTTGAAGGATGCATAGGAAATAGCCAGACAAAAGGCATTTAGGGTTTGGACAGGGGCTAATGAACAGAAGGATAGTGTTTTAGTCTAAGGGAATGGCTTCATTTTATAAAAGACCGGATATAACTGAGAGGAATTAATAGTAATTCACTCTGGCAATGGAGATGGATCAATAGAGACAAAGTTAAGAGGTATTTGAGAAACGATATTCAGTAACAACAGCAATTATTGACTGGATATGAGCCTTGGAGAGGTAAAAGTAAAGGGTGACTCCCAAATTTATTATTTTAGCAATTGAATGGTTGAGGAAGTGTCAGTTAACTGGGAAAAAGGCAGGTAAAGTAGTTTGGACATTGATATAGTTAAGTTTGTGTCCCAAACCAAATCTCATCTTAAATTGTACTCCCCAGGTGTTGAGGGGAAGGACTGGTGGGAGGTGATTGGATCATGGGGGCTGTCTCTCCCATGCTGTTCTTGTGATAGTGAGGGAGTTCTCATGAAATCTGTTGGCTTTATAAGTGGCAGCTTCCCCTGGGCTTTTCACTGTCTCTTGCCTGTCACCATGTAAGATGTGCCTGCTTCCCTTTCCACTATAATTGTAAGTTTCCTGAGACTTCCCCAGCCATGCAGAACTGTAAGTCAATTGAACCTCTTTCCTTTATAAATTACCCAGCCTCCAGTAGGATCTTCATAGCAGTGTGAAAATGGGCTCAAACAGTAAATTGGTACAAATAGAGTGGGGTACTGCTATAAAGATACTAAAAGATGTGGAAGTGACTTTAGAATGAGTAACAGACAGAGGTTGGAAGAGTTGGGAGCGCTCAGAAGAAGACAGGAATATGGAGAAAGTTTGGAGCTTCCTAGAGACTTGTTGATGGTTTTCACCAAAATGCTGATAGTGATGTGAACAATGAAGTCCAGGCTGAGGTGGTCTCAGAAGAAGATGAGAAACTTGTTGGGAACTGATATAAAGGTAACTCATGCTATGCTTTAGCAAAGAGACTGGTGGCATTTTGCCCCTGCCCTAGAGATCTGTGGAACTTTGAACTTGAGAGAGATGATTTAGGGTATCTGGTGGAAGAAATTTCTAAGCAGCAAAGCATTCAAGACATGACCTGGATTATTCTGAAATCATTCAGTATTATGCATTCACAAAGAGATGGTTTGAAATTGGAACTTATGTTTAAAACAGAAGCACAGCAAACAAGTTTGGAAAATTTGTAGCCCGATGATGTGATAGAAAAGAAAAACCCATTTTCTGGGGAAAAATTCAAGCCTGCTGGGGTGCAGAAATTTGAATGAGTAATGAGGAGCTGCATTATTAATGACCAAGACAATGGGGACAATGTCTCCAGGGCATGTCAGAGATCTTGGCAGCAGGCCCTCCTGTCACAGGCTCAGAGGCCTTGGAGGAAAAATGGTTTTGTGGGCTGGGCCCAGGGTCCCCCCAACACCTGTCCAGCCTCAGGACATGGCACCCTATGTCCCAGCTGCTTCAGCTCCAGTCGTGGCTAAGCCAAGGTACAGCTTGGGTATTGGTTTGGAGGGTGCAAGCCCCAAGCCTTATCAGCTTCCCCATGGTGTTGGGTCTGGGGGTGCACAGAAGTCAAGAACTGAGGTTTGGAAACTTCTGCCTGGATTTCAGAGGATATATGGAAATGCCTGGATGGCCAGGCAGAAGTCTGCTGGAGAACCTTTGCTAGGGCAGTGCAGAAGGTCAAATGTGGGGTTGGAGCCCACCCCCTGCCACAGAGTCCCCACTGGGGCACTGCCTAGTGGAGCTGTGAGAAGAGGACCACCATCCTCCAGAATCCAGAATGGTAGATCCACCAACAGCTTGCACCATGAACCTGGAAAAGCTGCAGACACTCAATGCTAGCCCATGTAAGAAACCAGGAGGAGGACTGTATCCTGTAAAGCCACAGGGGCAGAGCTGCCCAAGACCATGAGAGCCCACCTCTTGCATCGGTGTGACCTGAATGTGAGACACGGAGTTAAAGGAGATCATTTTGAACCTCTGAGATTTAATGACTGCTCTGTTGGATTTTGGACTTACGTGGTGCCTGTCGCCCCTTTGTTTTGGGCAATTCCTCCCATTTGGAATGGGAACATTTATCCAATGACTGTACTTCCATTGTATCTTGGAAGCAACTAACTTGTTTTTGATTTTACAGGCTCCTGGGTGGAAGGGACTTGCCTTATCTCAGATGAGACTTTGGACTTGGACTTTTGAGTTAATACTGAAATGAGTTAAGATTTTGGGGGACTGTTGGGAAGGCATGATTAGTTTTGAAATGTGAGGACATGAGATTTGGGAGGGACCAGGGCAAAATGACACGGTTAGGCTTTGTGTCCCCACCCAAATCTCATCTTGAATTGTAATCTCTAGGTGTTGAGGGAGAGACCTGGTGGGAGGTGATTGAATCATGGGGGCTGTTTCTCCTATGTTGTTCTCGTGATAGTGAGGGAGTTCTCATGAGATCTGAAGGTTTTATAAATGGCAGTTTCACTCTCGCTTGCCTGCCACCAGGTAAGATGTGTCTCTTCCCCTTCCACCATGATTGTAAGTTTCCTGAGGCCTCTTCAGCCATGTGGAACTGTGAGTCAATTAAACCTCTTTCCTTTATAAATTACGCAGTTTTGAGTAGTATCTCTATAGCAGTGTGAAAACAGACTAATACAGACACGATGAATTTTAGTGACATAGAAGACATATAAAATGACTATTGGATGTTTAGGTGGAGGTGAGTAATATAGACATGGAGCGCAGGAGAGAAAGAGCTGGGTTGAGTTTATGCTGTTGAGATTCCTTAAAATATGTTTTTTTTTTTTTTTTTGAGACAGAGTACAGTGGCACAATTTAGGCTTATCACAACCTCCACCTCTTGGGTTCAAGTGATTCTCGTGCCTCGGCCTCCCCAGTAGCTGGGACTACAGGCGTGCCACCACGCCCAGTTAATTTTTATATTTTTATTAGAGATGGGGTTTTAGTAGAGATGTTGGCCAGGCTGTTCCCGAACTCCTGACCACAGGTGATCTGTCCTCCTTGGCTTCCCAAAGTGCTGGGATTACAGGCGTGAGCCACTGCAACTGGCCAATATGTAGTATTTGAAGTCATGAGAATAAACTTGATGAAGAGGTTGGGAGTCTGTATAACTCATTGGAACTTATGCCTAGGTAATAATTTATAAAAATTTTTGGTTGAGATGTCCCAAAAACAATTTGGATCCATGTATATGCAGGATTAGAGCAAATCGAATTAGAGTAAATTGTAATTCAAGGTCAGGAAAGAACCACAGAAGTCCTTTGATGTCTCCTGCTTACAGGCCCACATGAACAAAAATGTTATAGCAATATAGTCGTAGCTTTGTTTTATGTTTCAGATAGAAACTACCCTCAAAGATAGAGACACTGACATGATTTGAATGGAAGTCTGAGAATCCTATTGGGCAGGTCCATCACATCTCCTGCCATGCCAGTAGCTTCTATCTTAGGGAAAGTGCCTACCCATATGTGGGCTGTGAGAGCTGCCCTGGGTGGCCATGAGTC
This sequence comes from Pan troglodytes, assembly GCF_028858775.2. Classification (NCBI taxonomy): domain Eukaryota; kingdom Metazoa; phylum Chordata; class Mammalia; order Primates; family Hominidae; genus Pan; species Pan troglodytes. The sequence continues at coordinate 104,980,523 of NC_072402.2, read as the reverse complement.
CCTTTCTTCCAGACCTATCTCAATGGGGTGGTCCTATCCCTAACCAATCTCTAGGCTGGCCAGTGTCCTTATGAGATGGTTTGGCATGAAAAACTGCCCAAACAGGCAAAATGTGATTAGCTGGGTCAGATGTTCTCACTCAGGAATTTCAACTAGGGCAACTGGGGAGGGAGTCAATTAGTTGGTTTTGGGAAGGAGTATAAGCTGAAAAGAACCACAAGGGGAGGCCTTGTGGCAGCAAGAAAGATGAATAAAGTGGGTAAGTAAACAGACTTTATGAGTAAGCAGAAACTGAAACAGAGATGGCACGGCAGCAAGTAGAGGGTAAGGTGGCTCCTGGAACTAGTGGGAGGAATAGATGCAATCAGAGAGGAGCTCACTCACCATAAAGGTAAGGGATCAACAGAGTCCTGCTAATAACATGCCCATAAGGTTAGTAGTCACTGGAGCCATGGTGGATTTTTCTTATCCCCAAATATACAAGTCTCTGAGTGGTAAAAGGTGTCCCATGGCACTCCTGTTTCTTTTATGTTCTTGAATATCCTTATAATAAGCTCTAAGTAATCAAGGGAACTAGAGTGAGTCTTAATTTATTGGGAACAGATTGCTTTACTAACAGAATCCTTCTACCCCCAAATTTCTCCCAGGCTTGCTTGACACATTGCAAGATGAAATATATTCTTAGAAATGCATTCTTTTGGGCTGAGAAATTGGGGGCTCAAGATTTTTCAATAAAATGTAAATAATGCTAACTGGTGTAATATAGAAAGCCATTTTCCAACATAAAGAACAGCTATTGAACCTCTTTATGGATTGAACATTTTTCATGTTTGTGTGTGTGTGTGTGTGTGTGTGTGTGTGTGTGCATGCTAGGACAGGGTATAGATGATGGGGGACGAGGTAGGAAGCTCTGAGGAATGTTGAGTATGCATAAAGCAAAGTCTTTAGAAGTTTACAATTCAGTTGGGGGTATATTTGGGACTAGGAAGAAATTTTTTGTGTTTTTAAGAGACTGGGTCTTGCTCTGTTATCCAGGCCTGAGTGCGCTGGTATCATCATATCTCACTGCAGCTTTGAACTCATGGGCTCAAGCAATCCTCTTGCCACAGCCTCCCAAGTAGCTGGGACTACAGGCTTGTGCCATTGTATGTAGATACTTTTTAAACTTTTTTTTTTCTGTAGAGAGAGGGTCTCACTATGTTGCCCAGGCTGGCTTCAAACTCCTTGCCTCAAGCAATCCTCCTATCTGGGTTTCCAAAAGTGCTGAGATCACAGACATGAGCCACTATGTCTGGCCAAGACTAAGAAGGGCTTTAAAGGTAATCTAGACAAGGGATTGCAAACTCAAATGTCTACAAGGGTCAGGCAAGGTGAGTGCTGAATGAAGTGGGCTGGGCAGGTGCAGTGGTGAGCTGCAGACTGCATGGACCATTTAGGGAACTACTCACATAATGGTTGTTAGGTGGGAAGGCCTGCCCAGTGCTTACACATCTAATTTTTCAAGAGGGGCTCAATTTTTATGTAAGCTCTCCTAAATTTTAAATATTGGTGTGTAATCAAATTCAAGCAAAGCAAAACAAAACAAAACTCTTTGGGGCCAAACAACAACAAAAAAATCTGCAGGCTGTGTTCGGACCATAGATCAGCAGTTTATGATCTCTGCTCTTGATCAGTAGATTTCAAAATGTTTAAAGATTCAGAAACATCCTGCAAAAGAAATTTTGTGCCTGAATATAACACATGTAAGGACAGAAGCAGAAGTATTGGGGTTGAAACTGGGGTGAATGAACAGAGCCTTGCCACTCTCATCCTCGACTTCCACGCTCAACAGGCCCAAAGGAAGCTTGACAAATCTTGAAGACCACTGAGGGAGTTTAACCTCTTAGTTTTACAGATGAGGGACATGAAGGACCCAAGAGCCAATGGCCCAAAATAAGGATATTTACAGAATAATGCAGATGGTGTCTGTTTGTAGATGATAGTGTGTGAGTTGGTATGTAGAAAGTGGTTAAGTGTGCTGGTTCTAAGCCACACTGCTTGGATTTGCACATACTTCTTAAGGGCAAATTAGAGAAGGTGGTATTCAGTCTCCGTGCCTACATTTCCATACTTGTCAGATTGGAATGATACATAGTAATACTTACCTCATTAGGTTGTTGAGAAGATGAAATAACATGTACAGCAGTCCCTGGCACAGAGTAAGTGTTCAATAAATGCTAGCTTTTTAAAAATTATAGGGCATCTTTGCTAGTCATTAACATTATAGCAAGATTTATTTCATGTGACAAGTAGCTCTCACCTATGAAATAGTCTTGCGAGAAGGGAATTTTTGGTGGGGGTAACTTGTATCTAAATTTACAGAGGTTATAGGAAAGGTAGGGAATGGTGGGTGGGAGCCTAGAGTTTTCTCTTGGGTCTTTGCAACTCCTTAGACTTGAAGATTTTTACTCATTATGGGCAGTCTTCCAACCTTCACTTATGCACACAACCCATCTTTTTGGCTTAGAGGGTCGAGAAGATACCCAGAATCAGGTTTGAGAAGCTGATTAAGGAGTCGAAATATTTAGGGATTAATTTTTCATAATAGGAATAGTGTTTAGATATAACCTAATTTGAGGCCGGGCGCAGTGGCTCACGTCTGTAATCCCAGCACTTTGGGAGGCCGAGGCGGATGGATCACGAGGTCAGGAGTTCGAGTCCAGAGAGGCCCCGTATCTACTAAAAATACAAAAAATTAGCTGGGCATGGTGGCAGGTGCCTGTAGTCCCAGCTATGCTGGAGGCAGAGGCAGGAGAATTGCTTGAAACCAGAAGGCAGAGGTTGCAGTGAGCCAAGATCGCACCATTGCTCCTCTGGCTTGGGCGACAGAGCAAGATTCTGTCTCAAAAAAAAAAAAAAAAAAAAAAAAAGATATAACCTAATTTGTGGGCCCATCCCTCTCCTCTACCCACAATGGTACCCATCAAGCACCTGAATATGGAAGCTGTAACAGTCTGGGGTCCAGCTTAGAAGCCTAGCTCTGTAGAAGTTGTTTTTCTCCTCCTTGGGATCATATCCAGTGTAGAATTCAGTAGATCATTCCTAAGCACCTACCATGTGCCCAGACTTAGGGTACCTCGACCATTTCCTGGCCAGCACGGCTTCATTAGCCCTTTGCTGGTCTGTGTGGTGACTCCAGGGCCCGGTCAGTGCCCTGCCCTGTGCCAGCCCCCTCGGTCGCACATGCTCCTTTACAAGGCAGGAGCTCTGGGGCCATCTGATCAAAGGAGAGACTGGAGCCTCTTGGCAGGAGGAAAGTTAACAAACAACCATAAAAGGATTTTCTAAATATGTCCACAATCCAATATAACCCTCAGTAATTTGATTTGTAGGAAATGGAGAGCAGAACATTACACGCAGAGTGCTTATCTATAATTCATAATAATTACTGTAACGGGGAATATATCATATAGATGTAGGAACATAAATTATACCCCCAGATTGAAGACTGCACTCTGGGCTGAAATAGCCCCTCATGTCCTCCTAATCTACCTACCCTTTAGCACGTGCCGCTTAGTTGCCCAGTAGACTGAAGGCTTTTTCAGGCCACCTGTTGAAAGCTCAAAAGTGAGGAGTTTCTCCTTTTGATGAGAAAGAACACTGATCTGTTTTGCAGGAGGAGATCAAGCACTCTCTTTGCCTAGTTTTCTCTAGTATTTTGGGCTTTGGATAATCACAACTTAACATTTGAGAATGTATTGATTTATTTCTTCATGATGTTTGTGATCTAGTGTTATGACAGGAACATTTGCTCTTCAATGGAAACGATAGGGCTGCTTTTGCTGCTTGTGCCACTGAAGGTTCAAATTCAGTTGGGCTGAAGCCTGATGTGCAATGAGGGGATGTGGCCTGTTGAAAAGGGGCTAGAGAGATAAATGTGTGAAAAGCTATAAACACACACACACACACACACACACACACACACAAGTATATGTCCCCCAACTTGGAGGGTAAGGATAAAGGGTAATAGGTGCTACATATTTCACAAGAAAATGATTGTAAGCTCTTTATTCTTTTCTTTTAAGCATTATTTTCATAACTGACATCTCTCTTACCCAGCTTCCCTTTCTGACCCTTGAATTCCATCCCAAGAGAGAGCTCTTTGTAGCTGTATCTTCAAACACTGATCATAGTCTCTTTTAGTTGGTCTTTTTACAGGTTATAATTGTCCAACATTATTTACTTTTGGTCTGTCTGGGAGACATTCAGAATTGGTCCACCACTTTATTTTTAGTGGCAGAGCGTGTCTATTCTTCAGCTGTTGGGAATGCTGGACCTGGCTGCGAATCTTGTTTGCTTTAAGTTGCAATGCTTTCAGCCCCATGTGTTTTAGTTTTTGGAAGCAGCTGTATTGGTAAAGCTTCTGGCTGAATTACCGGACAAAGCCTGCATTATAAAAATCCTCAACTTGTTTGCTCTTCACTTCAAAAAGACTGTGGGCTGCCAGCTTGTCCCACTCATGTTACCCACATGCCTGCTTAAGTTTTCATCAGCAGGCATGAGTCTTTTGGTTTCTGTTTTTTTTTTTTTTTTTTTTTTTTAACTTGGTTGGCCTATAGCTATTTGGTTTGATACTGATCTGTCAGAGACAAACCATAAAGGGGCTGGCACAAGATAGCTGGCAGCCCATGGCCCTCCTATTAGCAAGGATAGGATTTGAATGGAGGATTTTATTTTTTCCCCTGGTCAGCATCTTCAAAGTCGAACTGAGACTGGCATAGAATACTTCTGTTGGCTTTTGAGAGGTGGATTGCTCAGTCCCTGAACTCAGAATGTGTGCGTATGTGTTGGCATCAGGGACTCCAGGGCAGTAAAGCAGGCTTGAGTAGGAAACACAAACATGCTGTGGTTCATAAACAGAGTCTCACCATCAAGAGGAGGAGGAAGTTTCAGTTGGTTGGTGGCCCATAAAAACACTGGAATTCCATACATGCTATGCACTTGTTCAACCGCCTAAATTGCCAACATATCACTGCTTTTCATTGCCCCTAAATTAATCCTTCTGTTCCTCTACCTTGCAAAGTACTTACTGAGCCTTCAATACCACTTTAAAATTTTTATTATAATTGCAACTCAACTGTCTTTCATTTTTCCTTATGATTTGTTCTCTGTGTTGAAGAACCTCTGGATAATTGAAGAGATGAATGGATGGCAGTTGCATTAATCTGCACTTGGTTACTGGTATTTACATTGGGTGTCATGGACTCCATCCTCCAGTGTTCAAGATAAATGATGGCTGACAAGAGAATTTGCTTCCTTTAGACTTGTATGGGGCCTTGCTCTGACAAGAGATGTCAGAGAAGACTTGAAGAGCAGAACTCCAGATTTAGCTTTCTGAAACTTCTCAGCTTGGGCTTGAATTAAAATCAGAAAAATAAAACACACCTTTTTTGAGCATTGCCAAGACTAGAGGTGCAAACTCTCAGCCTTTGGCCCTGATCTGGTCCACAAAGTGGGTTTTGTTCATCCTGAACACATATATCTCACCATGTGGCTAGCTTTTTCTTTCAGATGGCTTAATTGCTATCACTTAAAAACTTAAATGTTGGGAGAATCACATGAAAATCTTGATTTCCAGCTCTTAGAGAATTTGTAAGGCCTGGCAATTCAGGACTTATATTCTTGTGTGCAAACATGTGCATGGGGCTTACTAACTACTGGTCCTTTTAGATAGGGCAAATTCACCACAGGCTCCAAGGCACTGAGGCCAGTGTCAATTGCCACTCATTGTATTTGCAATTTTGCTTTCTTAGCAAATAGCAGCGTTAGGAACCTTTAACATTGTGCCCTTGTCATCTTGCTTCCTTTGCCTATTATAGTTACCTGCTTGATGCCTTAGGATGTTTGCGTTTGTGTTGCCAGCCTTCAACTCGATGTGAGGCACAGGAATGTCAGTCAGAAAGCCAGAGTGTCCCCTCATCAAGGAACTCAGGCAATAGAGCCTGTTGGATTTATTTTGTGTGGTTTGTGTTTGTAAAATTCTGGTGTTTGAATACTTGTGGTGTCAGGAGTAATGACTATGGTAGATGCAAAAGAGAAACTTTGTTATTCCTGTTAGACGTAAGTGATTCCAGTGGCAGTAATGCACTAGGGTTGGGGGAGAGTCTGAGCGGTCACAGGGCTGTGGAAAGCTTAAGTATAATGAACTGTGAATTCTTTGAAGAAGAAAACAAGCTCTTCATATCCTTCCCTATGTTGGAAATTACAAAAGAAAACGCAGGCTTGAACCCTACCGCCTTTTGAGACTGCATCAAAGAAGGAAATGTGAGAGCCATTATGTATTGTCTTGGAGCTCACTGGAGGACAGACTTCCCAGCTGAGTTCTCCGTGAGTTTGTGGGAAGAGTACCATGGACGGAAGATCTGTTGAAAAATTCATTCATTTTATTATGTGCTCCTCGAATTTGGGGCATTCTATGTCCATCTAGTCTCTTTGTAGGAAGAGGCACATCAAAGGGAAACCACACAAAATATCCTGAGTGCTTAACAAATATTTCTAGATGAATTTGTAGGATACCGTTTGTTTGTTTTGAACAAGGAAATCTGGGGCACAAGTAATTGGTTCCTGGCTTTCTAATGATTGGCTCTCCAGGAAGATATTGCCATTTGAAATTACTTAACATTTCTCCCCCAGTACAAATGCTTAAGGCAAGAACTAGATTTTTTACCTAACAAATAGCAATGTAAATGTCAAAGAACATATTCCAAAGCATTACACTTACAGCTCTTAAAATGGCATCTTAGAATGGTATTAATCACTGTCAGTTTTGTGTACAACATTTCATCAATTAAATAGCAAGAGGACCTGTCCTTTCATGGAAAGCAAATAACACATATGGATTTCCTCTTAGCAATTAGCTGAACATTCTGCATTTCCTTCTTGCTTGCAAAAAGGGTTTGGACTGAAACCATCAACATGTTTGTGTTCTTCATTGGTAAAGCAAAGCAGATGTGTAACAGCTTTCGGTAGAATCCAGATTCGTTTATAAAGTACCTTTTGAAACATCTTGATGTGGAAGCATTTCTGCATTGTTAGATCTTTTAGGATTGGATAGAAAGTGATACTCCATGAAAGTTCTGAAGTGCTTTAAACTTTGTCACATCTTGAATGGAGGTTTTCAAAACTGTGTCACTATGTGTATGTAGAGGAGAGTTTAAAACTTTCAAGCTTAACGTGAAAAATTTGTTTCCAGCAGGGACTAGTTTCAACTAGGTCTATGGATTTATAAAATGATGAGGCAATTTTATGCAGCAAAGACCAAGGATAGAAATGCAGTTTACATAAATGGCAATGGATTAGCACTTAAACCACTCTTCATGTATGTTTAAACAATCTTCCATGACCCTCAGAAATCTCCTTTTATAAACTTCATCATTTATCTGGGATTACAAGGGCAATGTTTTGACAACACTGTTGATTTACATGTAACTCGTCATTTGTTTATCATTTATTTGAGATGATTAGTGCCTGAACTTCAAATGCCTGGAATGTGTATTACACTCGTTTACATTTTTGGTAGACTATACTCTTTTCAATGTACTTTTTAGGCCTGAGGACAGCTTGGTGACTTTAATGATCTTTCTAGTATCAGTCCCATCTAAGCCTGAAGAAAGCTGATGATTTATAACTTTTCAGCAAAGTTCAGTTTTAGTGATAATCCATCAAAGTCCTTAGTGTTCTTCTCAGACTCTTGTCTCTCAGACCTAGTCCAACAAGATGTATTGGTCTCTGAAAATTGGCCCTCAGGGCCATGTAGTCTTCTAGAAACTCAGGAATGCAGCACCAGTTATAGGTTTTCCCAAATCTGTAGATGTAAGTGAACAAATAGTAATGTGGATACCAATAAAGCAAGAGAATATCTGCATTGGTAAAATACATACACACTGTATACCCTAGGCAAGTTATAATTATCATCCTCCAATATTGTCTATGCATCTAAAATAGCTTTTGCATTCATTCATATTTCCAATGATATAAATATGCCTGTTACCAACTACTTGTTATGATTTTTCCCCATTTAGGACCATCTTAAATTGATTTTTTGGCTTAAAATCAGAAAGAGATGTCCAGAGGAAGTCAATGAAAATAATTTCTATTTGCAGAACATGAAATTGTTGTGGTTGTGTGGTAGGTGAATGATTGTACACTTTAGAAATGGAAAGTTTAACAAGGTAGAGAATTTGTATTTGTGTTCAACAGAATTCCTTTGAGCGCTGGCTGTTGTGAGAAAAGCATTCTGAGCAGAAGACAAACTCTGCTCCTTTGGGGGCTGCAGACGGTGTGCACATTCACCTGTCAGTAGCCCTGGGTGTGTAAACCATACCAGATGGAAAGGGAGAGAGAGAGAAGCAAGGCAGGAAGTGAGCATGGAGAAGTAAGAGGCAGCATCTGTGTGAGAGAGAACTGGCTTGAATGAGAAATGGCCAGAAATAATTTTTAGAAAGATTTCTGTGAAGCTTTGTGTAAATTCTCCATATTATCCATTAAAAGCAATTCACAATCAAGACCTACATAATACTTCAGGCCTTCTGTGGTCAGATTGCTGTTTAATTGAATGCAATGCTGTATAAAGACTGGTCCAGGTGACAGTCAGCTATATTTGGAATAAGTATGGGGAGGCACATGTGGGATTTTTGGATTCAAATTATTACCCTAGACCTAAACTAAAAGTGTACCTTCAGTATGATCATCTATGTTTTGGAATTATATGAAAATTAGTATTATGAAGTTTATACTGCATGTTTATTTCAACTGAAGAAACAGGGCATTATGAAAATTTGTAAAATATAAACATAGAGGAGTGTTCCTTGTATTATGTACATATGTGTCCATAGGATATATCTACAGTAGGGCAGTAGGGAAGGATAGATGTAGAAGTTTGGCAGAGATTTACGGGTAAGCCATATAATTCTAGAAACTGAATCAAAAACAGGAGGAACTGACCAGTATCAATGTTCACACACAATGTCCAAGGCAGAACTTAGAGTCAACAGTTAGATGGTTGATTAACCAAGAAGAAGAGCTGACTGAATGAACTCAATCTTTTATCTCCTATGATATCAAGCCTCTGGATGATATCACCTATTATAGTAAGAAGGTCATGAGACATCAATAAGGAAACAATAAGTCAGAAGGAGTTAAGGTCATGAGGATAGAGCAATGAGTTGCTGGGGGACAACTGAAGATGAGACAAGGGAGGGAGGCAGAAAAAACTATTTAATTGCATTGTGTGTAAGTCAGATCACCCCTTATGTCATTGGTTCTTGACCAGACTATGACTGGTTAAGGTTTGCTTTTAAAGACAAGGCTCTCAGGTGAGATAGAGCTAAGGCAGTCCTTGTGATGGTAATAATTTCTTATTATAGGGAAAATAGTAGCTGCATCTGACTTGCTGGGGAACATTTCTCTGGTTGGGTAGATCTCATCCAATCAGTTTGTATCCTGTAGCATCATATTGGTTTGTTTGAGATTAATGGCTGAGGGTCAACAGAGGAAGCCTTAAAAATTTCCTTGTGAACAAATGGGCTGAAAATTGATTTTTAACAGACTCCACGGATACCCATTTACTGAGGAAATTGGAATTGTTCTTGGAAAGGGAGAAGAAGTCAGTGACAGCCATGTTTAGGCTTGTTCAGTGGTTTTGCCTTACTTCACTGGATGAGAACAAATCTCTGGGGACTTGGCTGTAACTGTGGGACTGGAGTTGAGCAGACTTTGAGTCCAAGGGTAGAGGCCAGCTTGCCTAGAAACTGGAGAAATTAGTAGGAAATTTTATGCCAGGGACTGGAATAAAGGTCTCGAAAAGCAGTTAGAAATGCCACTGAAATGGAACAAAGATAATAGCCTCAGGGCAGGGAAATGCCACCAACGAAGTGGGGGTCTACAGGCGTTCAGGTCATTCATGGATTCTAACTCATCAGGAACTGCCATGGAGAATAGCTTATAGTTTTGAATTGGCAACTATGAATTAAGGAGAGGTGCAGCTGCAACGGTGGTCCATCCACTAGGGGGCAGTAGATTGAAGCATGGTCAATCAGAACTTGAGGCCGATTTACTATTTATAGGCAACGTTCTGGATTTTATTTCCAAACCAAGTAACCATCATGATTTTTGGAAGAGGAAAAAGAGGAAACTCTAGCAAACCTTCAGGCACACAAACAACTAAAACCTGAGGTGATGGTATGATTTCGGCGGCTCGAGTGATTTGAGTATGCTTCAGTTTCATGAAATCTGACCCCTCAAAAAAATAAGGTCTCCAGGTTGCAAACCCTGAAGAAGCTGGTTATAATCAAGTTGGAGATTTTGCTCTATTATTTTTTTCAAAAGTGGCGTGCTGATCATAAGCAAAGTTGCTTTGATTCTCTGGCCTCCTCCTCGATTTCTCCATGTTTTGCAGACCTTAGGACACTAGGCTGCTCAGGAATTTTGGGGGGCAAGAGACAATCCCACATTTGTTTTAGTTGTTTTAGCAAGGGATTTCTAGGGGTTGTCAGCCCCTTGAGGGAAAGAATTAAGTGAATACCACTTTTCACTAATATCATCAGAGACAGAGACTGGTATCATGTCAGAAATATGATGAGTTTTGCTCCTGGACTTTCCAAGGGGAGCTTCAAGAGTCATAGTGACTGAGATGAATCATCCTCAGCTCAGTAAGGATGGGAAGAAAACTGAGTGTGAGGCACCATAGTATGAGTAGGAGCAGGGCATGGGAAGCACGTACAGAGATGATGCTAGTCTTTGTGGAATATTACCAAGGTGCTGTCACCATACGGTATAGCTAACACTTATTTTGCACCTGCCATGTGTCAGGCATTGTACTAAATGCCTAAACAGAATGATTTGGTCAATCCATACAATAATCTCAGGGTGAGATATTATCATTATTGCATTTTATAAGTGAGAAAACTGACGCCCCAAGCAGTTGGATTCCCACGGTAGGACTAGGTAACAAAGCTTGGCACCTGAGTTTTAATTTTACCTATGCTATTCTGCTTCAAAAATGAGGCAGATGATTTTATTCACCAGGGTTTTAAGGGACAGAGTACCAGATATGATAATTATGAGAAAGGCAGTTGTAAATTTGGGGGTGAGAGAAATACATCATATAAAATATTTAGAAAGTATTTTTTTTTTGTTAAATGCTGTGTATCCCCTATCCCTGATACCCCCATACTTTATTTTTAAGAAATTATAAGTAAAGATCTATATTGTTCTTTAAGATTTCTGGAGTTGAACTTTTATATCTTTGAATTCAACACTGTGTCAAAAATGGTTCATGAGGGTGAACAGTTATATTTGGTTATAATAGTTATAATTTTGAATACATTTTATCATTAGCTGTGCATTTGTTATTTCTTCTTGACTTTTACATAAGATCTTTCTTCAAAGTTACTAAAGCTCTTTAAACGGTGGAAATTCAGAATAGTGAAGACTGCGGCATGGTGAGGTATCTTCACTATGGTGTAGTGGTTATAAGCACAGACTGTGGTGTTGAGCTGTTTTGGACAGTTTCTCATCTTAAGAGTTGTGCTAACTCAGGGAAATCACAAGAATCCTGAGCCTCAGAATATCTTCTATAAAAAAGGGAAAATCTTTATTTACTAGGGTTTTTGAGAGTTTTAAATGAGATGACTGTAAAATACTTGTCAAAATGCGTGACAACATAATAAGAATATAATGTGACATATTGTTATTGTTATTATTATTAGCACTTCTATTTTCTGGTTGCTAATATCAGCTTCACTCTGAATTGCATAATACATCAAGATAGACTGGATACCAAGTAATTTGACTATAGTAGCCTTCTGTTGATAGCTATTAACTGTCTTGGGCTTATAGATAACTCTTCTTTTTTGAAATAAGTTTTTCTCCTGGATTCTAATGTTGCTCCTAAAATACTGGCCACTTCTGTTTGTCTTTATTTCTAGTGTCTGTTCCTCTTTTCATTCTCTTACTATTGAAGTATCCCAAAGCCTAGAGCTTGGAACTCTCATCTTCTTTATTTTATCTGTACTCACTCCCTTGGGATATCAACCTCACATTTACATTGACCACTCCCAAATATATATCTCCAAACCAGAACCCATTTGTAGATTCATATATTCAATTGCCTATTAACACTCTCACTTAGATGCCTAATAGACATATTAAACAAATTATGCTAAAAACTGAACAGTTGCTTTTTTCTTCTAAAACTTTCTCTACTCACAGATTTCCCTATCTTCAGTTGCTCAAAAAGCAAAAAGAAAAACCACAGCAAGTAACAAAAAAACCGCTGGAAAACCTGAAATCATTCTTGGTTCTTCTTTTCCCTCATATGCCACATCCTTTCCACTGGAAAATCCTGTTCGCTTCATCTTCAAAGTATTCCCAGAATCTTATCATTTCTCCCTGCTCGCTCTGCTACCATCCTGGTCCAAGCTACTGTCATCTCTCATCTTCGTTCTTCCAACTGCCCCCTAAGTGGTGTTACTGCCCCCACTTTTGCCCCCTTCAGTCTATTCCCAACACAGCACTCAGGGTGATCCACTTAAAACATAACTTAGATCTTGTCACACCTCTGTTCACATCCAGAGGCCCCCATCTCACTCAGACCAAAGCCAGTTTTTTTTTGTTTGTTTTAATATCCTACAAAATTCTGCACAATCTTGGCCACTTTCCCCCATACTTTTTTTTTTTTTTTTTTTTTTTTTGAGTTGGAGTCTTGCTTTGTTGCTGAGGCTGGAACGCAGTGGCATGATCTCGGCTCACTGCAACCTCCACTTCCTGGGTTCAAGGGATTCTCCTGCCTCAGCCTCCCGTGTAGCTGGGACTACAGGCACGTGCCACCATGCCCGGCTAATTTTTGTGTTTTTAGTAGAGACGGGGTTTCGCCATGTTGGCCAGGCTGGTCTGGAACTCCTGACCTCAGGTGAGCCACCGCGCCTGGCCCCCATACTTTTTTGACTTCTCTCATTGTTCACTCTTTCTCCATTTCGCTGCCTTCCTGGCTTTTCCTTGAGTATATCAGGCACACTCCTTTCTCAGGTCATTTGCACTGGCTTTTCTCTCTTCCTTGATTACTTTGCTTTTAAATATTCATAGCATTCACCATTTCACTTTAAAGTATTTGAGCATCCTTTTTACAATTGTAGCCCCTTATATTATCTTCCTACATTGAGTTAAACTGGACTAATTTGAAGGAATTATTTTTCTGCAGAGTAATTTTCACTTATTAATACACTCTATATTTTATTATTTATTCTGTCTATTGTCTGCATCCACAACTTGAGTATTTAAGCTCCATTAGAACAGCAATTTTGCTGTTATGGCCGCTGCTATCTTCCCTGTGCTAGAATAGTGTCTAGTTTGGTAAATGGTAAAAACTGCCCCTGACTGATGTGATTAAACACTTGTTGAATAAATGAATGATTTATTTATTCTTTATGATTTAGACTTGGTGTTTTTGGTACTTTACTGTACCATTTACTGGAATCTTGGGGGAGCTTTAGTCAATGGGTATGACTGCAAGCTGTGAATGAATGTCAGTGCATTTACAAGACTAATTTTAAATATTTGGTACGTATATGCATATACAGTACATACATAGATCTTGGTCTCTGCCATCCTAAATGTTCAGGGTAACATTTCCTTCTGGGATGTGTAGTTAGGGAAATCAGTTTGGTTCTTATACCCCACCTTCCACCAAAAAATAATGGAGAATGCATCAACAAAGGTAAGAAATACAAATGCATTTATTTTTCTTCTCTTTGGTAATTGTAATTATTTTCTTTTCCTTTTCACGTGTGACACCACTAGTATTGCAAACCACAGAACTCAACACTGAAATATTTCTGCTATTTGGAATTCAGGCAATAGCGGCCTTCACCACCTTCTCTTTTCTCACTAACAAGTGAAGGAGCTATTATATTATATGCATGGACTGTCCAATGAGCAAAGGCCAGGTGTTGCTCTGAGTGACAGCCTTCCGGTTTGCAAAAACTGTAACTCTGGTTATTCAACTGAGTGATTGAGTGGCTGTATGTCACTCAACCTTCAGAATACTCTCAACTTCCATTGTATTGGCTGCATTCTAAAGTTGATGCTGCAAGGAGAGGGTAGGGTGAGGTAGACAGCACTGACAGTTGAAGCGTCTGTAAGCTGGGGCACATCTCCTGCTGCAGTGTATGTATCTTTGGCTAATAGTGATATCATTCCTCTTTTTCCTTTTTAAATAAGTGACAGGTAGTTGGAATTTGTGCTTTTGTTCTTCTATAAAAGGAAAAGTAGTCTCATGAAGTCTGTCTGAGTAGGATTCATCTAGTCTTAAAATTCTTCAATAATATTCCTTATATTAACTAGTTGAATGGAAATAATAAAACTGACTGTGCTAACCTGATTGCATCTGTTATCTTACAGAGTGTAGTTAACAGGCATGCGTGGCTGATGTGGCAGCATTTGGTCTCATTTAATGTTACTACTGAGTGTCAAGACTGCCACAATGATGAGCTTGGAAATGAAGTGGTCTGGTTAATTGGCCACAGGTAATAGTCAATGGACTGCTGTGTGTCTTTTTTTTTCTTTTTTTTTTTAGCAGCATTTCACAGAGCTGTTTTTTTTTTTTTTCAAGTTTCCATGATGTTAAGTGAAAATATCTACATTGCCATTGACTCGGGTAGTAGTATAGCTGCTTTCGTTAGTTTAATAATCTCTTAAAATTGGAAAGTCTTATCATTTGATATGTTTAGGATGTTTCATTCCCTTCAAATGTCCCCTCACATCATTCCCTCATGTTGCAGTGTCATCCCCAATGTTGGAGGTGGGGCCTGGTGACAGGTGTTTGGGTTATAGGAGCAGGTCCCTCATGAATGGCTGGGTGCTGTCCTTGCAGTAATGAGTGAGTTCTTACTCTATGAGATCATATGGGATCTGGTTGTTTAAAAGAGCCTCTCTCTCTCTCTTGCTCTCTTTCTTGCTCGCACCCTCTCTTGCCACGTGACACATACTGGCTCCCCTTCACCTTCCACCATGATTGTAAGTGTCCTGAGGTCCCCACTAGAAGCAGATGTCAGTGCCATGCTTTGTGTATAGCCTGCAGAACCATAAGCCAAACAAATCTCTTTTCTTTATAAGTTATCCAGCCTCAGGTATTCCTTTATAGCAGTACAAATGGACTAACACATCACTCTTCAGTGTCCAATCTAAAAATAGTTAGAAAAGTCATCTCTCTTCACTGCATAACTGAGTAGGACTCCAGGCAATTTATCCTCCTCCCAAACACCAGTGGCTTCATATTATGAAGGCCTTGACATTGAGGCTGGGACTTGGACTTCATTCTTTTAAAACTTTGTCCTTGGGAAAGGGTGTGAGTCCTGATTTAGAAAGATGAATGTAGCAGAGACTGCTTTGCATTTACTAATATTCATTTTCTGCTCTTCCTGAGAACATGACTAGACTAATTTTCCAGTCTTTCTCTTGGTTATGTGAGGCTATGTGATTGGGTTTTGGCCAGTGAAAGTGGGCGGAAGTGATGTAAGTGTGTCATCTCGCTGCCAAAGTGGTTAAGAAGAGGGCATGTCCTCCCTACCTGATGGCTGAATGGAGGCTTTCTGAAGACCTAGAGGTAGGTGGAGCCCCAAGGTAGAAAGATCTTGAATTCCTGAATGGAGATTGCATGACTAGAGACACCTGTATTGAAGTGTAACCTGAGTGTGTGTGGGTGTGTTAAGCCATTGTGATTTTAGGATTAACCTGCAGACAACAGCTTGCATTATTTCCCTAATTAGTCTTTCAGGCATAGGCAAGAGGAGGAAGAAAAGGAAGATTCTGGAGTGAATAGGGCCAGTTGAGTTGCTCTTGCCCAGATAAAATAATGACAGCTGAGTCCAGAGTTGACACAATAAAGAACACAAAGAATTTTGGAAAATAATTATAAATTTAGATGTAAAGCACGAATTAAAAGAAAGATACAAAGATAACCTCAATATTTTAAGCTGAGAAATTAGAATAGTAGTTACCTCAGACAAAAAGGGATAATTGGAGAGAAGACCTGAAGTGGGTAATGAAGATGCAGTGAATGTTGTTTGGCATCTGAGCAATATAGGAATCTGGAAATGCAAGATGGGAGATTAGGTGAAAGGTCAGGGTATAGCTTTAGGTTTATGAGTCATTAACATCTGCAAAGAAACCAATAATAATGGCAGATTAAAAGTATGGTGACAGTGTATGAGGATTTGAATGTTAAGAGAAAAATAGGAATTAGTGAAGAAGGCAGAAAAATAACCACTAGACAAAAAGGAATAAGAATGTGGAGGCAGTCTAGAGAAGAGAGTTCATGAAGTAATTTGTTTAACACTGACAAACGATTCAGATTATCACAAATGGTGAGGAATGAGAGAAAGCTATTTGCTTAGACACTTTTAGGCTCCTTCCTGGGGAGCATCCCTCTGTATGACTGGTGTAGATCTTTATAGGTAGATATTGCTATAATATAATTTGAAAGGGGTAGTCATTGGGCTGCCTTAGTGTAAGCCCAGGACAAAGGAAGATTGGAAAAGCATAAGACACATATTTTTATTTACCATAGGTTTTGACTCTGTCATATTTGTTGAAGCATCTTTTATGTACTAGGCATTATCTACAGTGAATAGAATGGGAGACGGTCAGACCATGTATTAGTCTGTTCTCACACTGCTCATAAAAACATAAATGAGACTAGGTAATTTATAAAGGAAAGAGGTTCAATTGATACACAGTTCAGCATGGCTGGTGAGATCTCAGGAAACTTACAATCATGGCAGAAGGGGAAACAAACACAACCTTATTCACATGACGGCAGCAAGGAGAAGTGCTAAGCAAAAGGGGAAAAAGCCCCTTCTAAAACCGTCAGATCTCATGAGAACTCACTCACTATCATGAGAATAGCGTGGGGGAAACTGCCCCCATGATTTAATTACCTCCAACCAGGTCCCTCCCAGGGATTATGGGAACTACAATTCAAGATGAGATTCAAGTGGGGACACACAGCCAAACCATATTATTCCATCTCTGGCCCCTCCCAAATCTCATGTCCTCTCATTTCAAAATACAATTATGCCTTTCCAACAGTCCCTTAAAATTTCAACTTATTCCAGCATTAAACCAAAAGTCCAAGGCCAAGGTCTTATCTGAGACGAGGCAAGTCCCTTCTACCAATGAGCCTGCCAAATCAAAAGCAAGTTAGTTACTTCCTAGATATAATGGCGTTACAGGCATTGGGCAAATACACCTGCTCCAAATGGGAGAAATTGGCCAAAACAAAGGGGCCACAGGCCCCATGCAAGTCTGAAATCCAACAGGGCAGTCATGAAACCTTAAAGTTCCAAAATGATCTCTTTTTACTCCATGTCTCACATCCAGGGCACACTGGTGTAAGAGGTGAAATCCCACAGCCTTGGGCAGCTCCGCCCCTACGGCTTTGCAGGTTACAGCCCCATTCCTGACTGCTTCTTAGGCTGGTATTGAGTGCCTGCAGCTTTTCCAGGCACACAGTGCAAGCCATTGGTGGATCTACCATTCTGGAGTCTGGAAGACGGTGGTCATCTTCTCATAGTTCCACTAGGCAGTGCCCCAGTTGGGACTCTGTGTGGGGACTCTGACCCCATATTTCCCTCCAGCTCTGCCCTAGCCAGAGGTTCTTCATGAGGACTCTGCCCCTGCAGCAGACTTCTGTCTGGACATCCAGTCATTTCCATACATCCTCTGAAATCTAGGGGTAGGTTCCCAAATCTCAATTTTGACTTCTTTGCACCCACAAGCTCAAGACCACATGGGAGGGAGCTGCAAACACTTGGGGCTTGCACACTCTGAAGCAATGGCCTGAGCTGTAACTTGGCCCCTGTTAGCCATGGCTGGAGCAGCTAGGACTCAGGGCACCAAGTCCTTAGGCTGTTCACAGCAAGGGGGCCACATGCCCAGCTTAGGAAGCCATTTTTCTCTCCTAGGCCTCTGGGCCTATGATGGGAGGTGCTGCCACAAAGGTCTCTGACATGCCCTGGAGACATTTTCCCCTATTTTTTTGGTGATTAACATTCAGCTCCTCATTGCTTATGCAAATTTTTGCAGCCAGTTTGAATTTCTCTCCAGAAAATGGGGTTTTCTTTTCTATCACATCATCAGGCTGCAAATTTTCCAAAATTTTATGCTCTGCTTCCTCTTGAATGATATCCACTTAGAAATTTCTGCTGCCAGATATCCTAAATCATCTCTCTCAAGTTCAAAGTTCCACAGATCTCTAGGGCAGGAGCAAAATGACACCAGTCTTTTTGCATAGCAAAAGTCACCTTTGCTCCAGTTCCTAACAAGTTCTTCATCTCCATCTGAGACCACCTTAGCCTGGACTTCATTGTCCACATCAGCATTTTGGTTAAAGCCATTCAAAAAGTCTTCTGAGCCCTCCAAGTCTCTAGGAAGTTCCAAACTCTCCCACATTTCCCTGTCTTCTTTTGAGCCCTCCATACTGTTCCAACCTCTGCCTATTACCCAGTTTCAAAGTCGCTTCCACATTTCAGGTATCCTTATAGCAGCATCCCACTCTACCAGTACCAATTTACTGTATTAGTCCATTCTCACACTGCTAATAAAGATGTACCTGAGACTGGGTAATTTATAAAGGAAAGAGGTTAAATGCACTCACAGTTCAGCATGGCTGCGGAGGCTTCAGGAAACTTACAATCATGGCAGAAAGGGAAGCAAACACTCCCTTCTTCATATGGTGGCAGCAAGGAGAAGTACTAAGAAAAATGGGGAAAAGGCCCTTATAAAACCATCAGATCTCATGAGAACTCCCTCACTATCATGAAAACAGCATGGGGGAAACTGTCCCCATGATTCAATTACCTCCCACTGGGTCCCTCCCACAACACATGAGGATTATGGGAACTACAATTTAATATGTGATTTGGGTGGGGACACAGCCAAACCATATCAGACCTCTAGCCATAATATAGAGTCATAGCTGTCCTGCTGTGCCTATAAATGGTGTCATGGGGCTACAGGGATGGATTGAACAGAGTGTTTTTTTCAGGCCTGAGTGGAGGGGTCAGGGAGACAGTGATATTAAAGCAAAGTGAATTCAAATGAAGGTACAGAATGAGCAAAGGCAAACACATACTTGGATGTGGAAGATTTGTGGAATAGATGTGTTTGGGTTTTTGGGTGCTGCGGCTGAAGAGGTAGGGCTATGGGACTTGCTCTGTAGCAGTGCAGCTTTAATGAAGATTTTAAACAAAGGAGGGACACAGTTAGGTCTGTGTTTTGGCAATGCAGTTCTGATAGCCTAGAGGAGGATGGGTTAGAGATGGGAGAAACTGGAAACCAGAAAGCCCATTAAAAAATTATAGCAATTGTCAGGGAAGAAATAATGAGGTTCCTTAAGTAGAGTGGTTGGCATGCGAGGAGGGGAAAGATTTGAAAATATTTCAGAATTGGAAAAGGCTGAATTTTGTGACAGACTGGTTGTGGAAATGAGTGGGAGCTTTAAGAAAGATTTTAAAATGCTGCTTGAAATTGATTATATCATTGTAGATGTTTGGGTGGGGGCTTTGGTTTTATATATCTAGACTATGATACACTGCATCCAATCTGGGAAAAAAATTTGCCTTTACCCTTAAAAAATACCCCTAATCCAACTGCTTCTCATCATGTCCTCTCTACTACTCTAGACCAAGCCACTGGCCTCTCTTGCCTGGATTATTTCAATGCCCTCTAGTTTTCCTGCTTCTACCTTGCCTTTCTATAGTCGATTTGCAATGCAGCAATCAACATTTTTTCTGCTAAAACATAAGGAAAAGCCTCTCCTTTTCTCAATATCTTTTGATAGCTTTCCAACTTTCTCAGAGTAAAGCCAAAACTCTCACACAATCAACAAGAGACTACTCAATCTGTCATGCCCCCTGTTTTCCTCACCCATCCATCCCACTCCAAACCCATTATCTGCCACCTGTCTCCCTTAGCTCTAGCTTCATTGGCTTCCATGCATTTCCTGGAATACACCAGGCATTCTTCTCTGGCCCTTTGCACTTGCTTTTCTCTTGGTTGAGAATACTCTCTTAGATATCTGCATCGTTTACTCCCTTACATTGTTCAGATCTTCACCCAAATGTTGTATTTCCAGAGAGGACTTCTTGGCTACCCTATCCAACATGTAAGCATGCCCCTTCATCTTTCCCCACTTTTTTGCTTAATTTTGATGCCTAGTGCTTTTCATTGTTTAAACTACTTGCTTTTTACTTAATTACTTTGTTTATTATTTGTCTTCCAACTAGAATGCAAGTTTCATGAGGGTGGGTTTGTTTTTTTTAAATATCCTTTCCTGCTTCATCAGAGTGTTTAGCACATGCCCATTGCTCAATCTTTGTTGAGTGAATGAAGGTTCTAGGGAAATACAACCTAAAAGGAAAAAGCTAAAATTGGGGGAATTATTTTCATAAGAATGTGAATTATTGAGAGATAGTTTTCATTCTCCATCAGCCAGTAATTTTATTCATTAACATTTCCTCAAATTGACTTAAAAATGTTTAAACTACATTACCCAAGTAATATAGTAATGAAAAATACATCATTTGATTATTGTTGAATTTTAAGTGTTGAAATTGGATTACAGGAGAAATTTTGAGGACATGAAGCATCAAAAGCAGCAGACTAGAAACAAATCTCTTGGATGAGGTGAGGAAAAGAAACAGAAGGATCTGTAAATTCCAAATCTACATTGGAAGGCTGGATGCAAAGAGTTAGTGGGAGGTTGTAGCCTGTTGAAGGGCTCAAAGACCTGCTTATATTTATGCTGCTTTGATCAGAAACAAAGAATTAATCAGCCATTCTCTACTCTATCATTACACTGATAACCATATGACAACAAATGTCATCACTCTTCCAAAGACACTGAGCAATTTACTAAGGATAAAACTTGAACTGTAAGATTTGGGAAAATGTGCATTATACAATGAATGAAGTTCAAGTGGGAGAGATTATAATTGTGTACCTTCTTTTTTAAAATTTTTATTTTTTATCATGAGATGGAGTCTCACTCTGTCACCCAGGCTGGAATGCAGTGGCACTATCCCGGCTCACTGCAACCTCCACTTACCAGGTTCAAGTGATGCTTCTGCCTCAGCCTCCTGAGTAGCTGGGATTACAGGCATGCACCACCACGCCTGGCTAATTTTTGTAATTTTAGTAGAGAGGGGTTTTCACCATGTTGGCTAGGCTGGTCTTGAACCCATGACCTCAGGTCATCCTCTTGCCTTGGCTTCCCAAAGTGCTAGGATTATAGGTGTAAGCCACCGCACCCAGCCTATAATTGTGTACATTTTGAACTAAAGAACTGTAACAGTGAAAAAGGTTAAGATAATAAAGTCAGTCTTATGAATTGCATGATTGATTCATCCATTTGTCAACATTGATTGAATTTTTCCTTTGTGCTAGGCACTCTTCTGAATGGTAGTGATGCAAGATTAATTTTTAAAAATGCTCATTGTACTTAAAATGATCTTTGTAATGGGGGACACAGGCAGGTAGGTGAATAATTGCTTTACTGTATAAAAATATTATGGTAAAGTTATGCAAAAAGTGCTGTGGAAAGCAACGAGAAGAAAATATGCAATTATAGAAGCCTGTTGTTTGCAAGATAGTAGGATATAGTTGTAAAAAACCAGCATGTGAGGGGGAAAAAGCAGTATTTATGTTACTATGCATTTCTATATATGTGTTGTTATATTTTAAATTATATGCATATATTATACATATATAATTTTATTAATGAAACATAATATGAAAATAAAGATAATATTAAAGATAATATAATGTTATACACATATGTGTATGTTAATAAAATTGACAGCTGAATTAATGAATGCATATGTTAATCAAATTGACAGCTGAATTAATGAATGATGTAGCGTCTTTGTAGATGAATGTATGTTCAGCAGTTAAAAATTTGAATCTGAGGTTCAGAACAGAGGTTAGGGCTAGAAAGCAGCATTTTAGAGGTGATAGCTAAAGCTATGGAAGTGAATGAGATTACTCAGAGTATAGAGCAAGAAGAGGGTAAAACAAAATTTTTCGTTAAAGGGCATGTGGAGGAAGTGAAGCCTGGGATGGAAATGGTGGAATAATATCCAGGGAATCTGGACTTGAACCAGGAGACCCATTTTGAATGTCAAGAAAGGAAAATTTTAAGAAAAAAAATTTCAACCCTGTCAAATGCTGCATAGCATCACATAAAATTACTGAAATAAAATATTCTTAATAAAGGAAATGTTGCAAATAGCTTCTTTAACTGGTGAAAAGACTCAAAGTTTTAAAATGGTTTTGTTACCATAAAGAGTATTAGGTACCTCCATACCTATAAAAAAGTAATTCAGGAACTAAAGGAAGAAAAATGTAAAATATGGAGTTTCCAATGTGACCTTTCCATTGTGTCAGCAATCATATTACCTGGTTTTTATTAGTCCAATAAAGCTATAGTTTTTTTTTTTTTTAATTCAGGTTTGGATAAAGTGCACATGATTTCTGGATTTTCAACATATACTCTGTAAGGCCATAAGGAAGACGTAGCATGGATCCAATTTTATAGAATCTATCTTTTTTCCCCAGGTCACCTTTTTCTTGCCCTCTTCTTTACTAATATTTCCTATAGAATCTCTCTGTGGTTTTCAAAATCCCACTGGCATGTTTTTGTCAGACCCGACATTCATCTTGTTGTGGGCTCAGATACTTCTGAAAGATCAAATCACAGAGCTTAATAAAATGCAGATAATGGCATTTTTGCCTATGTGGTGCGTCTATTTCTTAACAAATTTAGGGGAAATTCTATATGGTAAATGGAAGAGTTGGCACTAAGGAAGTTAAGAACATTGGCGGGCAGCAATGTGATTACTGGCTGGAAGAAATGTGGATGAATTGGTCTATATCTAATCCTTTTGTGGCTTCCTGTGTGACACACTGTAATGAAAACATCACCGCAAATTATAAGAATTGTCAAAATAGGCTACCAGAGATTTTTTTTGCTCTGGAGTTTGTTAACCAAAAATGTACAGCGCTTTGCATTATACATCCAGGCTTCTCTCTCTCGGTGGATGTACACAGGGGCTGAACAATTAACATGCGATAAAAAAGTTAAACTCTCCTTGAAATCAACGGATTGGGGATCTAGAGGATAGTTGTTTTATAAACTGAAATATAGAAATAGGTTGAAAGTCAAGTTACACTCATGGTGCTGGAAATCATATTTGTTTATGAATGCCATGTATTACGTTTGAGTATTGTGGATAGTTGTATCTTTTTCACATTTAACATTATTTGAAGAGATTGTAAGAGCTAAATACACACAGACAAAGCCTTTTCTATAAAGTGTTTAAGCATTTATTTCCTTCCAGGAAATGGATATATTAATTGTTTGCCTGAACCATGTGATATAGCTTAAAGTTCTTTGAGAAATTAAAAGATCTTAACAAATTCATTATTGAAACCACAGTGTTAGAGTAATAATAGACATACCGCCAAGTTCCATTGAAAAATGGTTTTCTCATTTGCTCCTCCAAAGAGATCGAGACATGTTCTGTTAGCTTCCCATTTTACAGGTGAGGTCTCAGGGACAGGCACTCACAGGGAGCAAGGGGCAGTCTCATGATTCAAACCAGGAAGTTTGATCCCAGGGCCTGTGCCCTTAACCACTTACCTTTTGTTTTACCCAGTACTGTACAGTCTCTGACGTGCTACTGCACACTCTGTATCATTTCAGCCTCACAGTGCTGTAAAGCAGAAGAGAGGACAACAATTCCTATTTTGAAGAGGTGGTTTGTAGACAATTAAATAGCTCATAGAGGGTCTTAGAAAAACAGCTGTGACAGACAGAGTTAAATTCTAGTTTTCTCAATTCTATTTTAGGCTTATTATCTGTTAATCAACTCATTTCTTTAAGAAAGTCTAGAATTTTTTCTAGAAAAAATGTCCTAATGTTGTGTGTGTACACATTTCATTAATATTTCTCTTCAAGATGAATAAATATGAATGCAAATTAACTTTTCTCTGATACATTTATTCAATAGGTAGTTGCAAGGCAGCTGTTAGAGGCCAAAATTAAAGATTTGGAAGTAACTGGTTTATAAGCAGTAGCTGGGAACATCAGAAATGAATGGGTTCTTCCGGGGAGAAGTATTGTGTATCATGCCATGGTTGACAAGATAATGAAAAACAAACAAAAATTTTGATGCATATCATTAAGAGTTTGAAATATTTCAAGACGATTACCATATTTTAAATGGTTCATATAGCTCCTCACCCCAAAACCTAAAAGATCAAGTTGGCTAAACACGTACTTTATGCATACTAAATATTTACAAAGCACTAGGCAAATGAAGCAAAAGATGGCTGCAACTCTGCCCCAGCTTTCAAGAAGGTCTTATTGTAAGGAATAGGCAATATGGCAACAGTGTTACTATGAGACAGAACCAGAGAAGTGCCATAAGAAAAGTAACAAGTACCATGGGGTTCAAGGAAGGGTGAGAGCACATCTGGTTGGGGGCAATCCAGAAAGTTTTGTAGGGAAATGTTTTGTGGGATGGTTAGCATTTCAATAGGGGAGAGACGTTTGTGGGGTGAGGATAGTGGGGGAATTTCGAGAGTGGTTTTCAATCATCAAAATGAGAAAGAAAATGGGAGAAATTTTATATTTTACTCTAATTTCTTAAAACGACAACTATTTTAATGGTTCTCTGTGAAGATTAAAAACATGAACTATATTATAATTAAACCTAAAACTTTATATTGATAGGGATTTTCTTCCAAGGAAGTTAAAGTACTGTGTGATCAAGATAATCTGAATGATTATAATGTCCTTTTCAGTAAATGGGAACTAAAAAGAAAAAAAAAATTGAGTGCGTAAGTAATTGGGTTTTCAAGAAAAAGTCTCTGGCAAGTTAAAAATAGAGTTAGTACCATCTTTGGAGTTTCTTCCACTTCTCTACTTCTTAAGTACAAAATGACACAGATTATAAAAGCTTAATTCTGGAATTGAAAAATGGATGGATATTAATGAAGTGAGTAGAAAAATGCTTTAAAATACAGTTACAATCTACCACATTTTATAACAATTTCTTCCGAAATCTGATTAAGTTTATAAAGGTCCTCTGCTTTTCACAAACCTCCAAAAGCTATTTTACACTTGATAAAAATCTCTCAGCTCATCATGCTAGAATGTCTGAGACCATTAGAACATACCAAGTATATTCCACTTATCAAATGAATGAAAGTACCAGAAGGTTGCTGTGCTGAACTCAGCCTGTATAACAAACATGTGTGGCAACTCCCTGAGGCCCTATTGGATTTCAGTGGTAACAGACGGTGAACTCAGTCCTTAGCTAACGGAGACCCTTCTTTGTCTCAGGATAGAAAGCACCAGTTCCCAGGAATTCTTACCCAAAAGTGTTGTAATTGTTAGCACTTAATTATGTTTTAGCTAACATAAGCACCATCAAAGTTCAGATGAAGAGAAATTGCTGGGCGGGTGGGGGGTGGGAAGGATCCTCGGTGGGGAAATTTGAATTTAAGAATGGCCGAATAGTTTTTATGCAATGCTGTCAGGCTGATTTAGGTGAAGCTTGAAACTGTTTTAATGGAGCCAAACTTCACCTCCCGAGAAGGAAGAATGGAATTTTCTTTTGAGTAAAAATAATGTTTTAATCTCTTGATTTAGGGCCCTCCTAATCTGGTTTCTGTCTATTTGATAACAGGAATTTAGTCTAAGCTGAGAAAGAGCTAACTGATTAATCCATGTTAATCCAAATACTTAGAAAGTCCTATGTTTGAACAACTCAAGTGCCTTATTTTAAGGGTTTCAGAAAATATTTAAAGAGGATTCTGGTTTTTTTTCTTCCCACAATCAGGCCCTAGTTTAAACCCCCATCCATTTCTAAAAATAGACTTTATTTTTTAGAGAAGTTTTAGGCTCACAGCAAAATTTAACTGAGAGTATTGAGATTTCCCATGTACCCCTTGCCCCACACATGCACAGCCTCCCCTAGTATTGACATCTCCCCTAGAATTGTATTTGTTACAATTGCTGAACCTCCACTGATACATCATTATCACCCAAAATCCAGTAGTTTGCATTAGGGTTCACCCTTGGTGTTGCACATTCTGTGGGTTTGGACAAATGTATACTGATATATATCTACCACTGTAGTATCATGCAGAATAGTTTCACTGCCCCCAAAAATCTAATGTGTCCTGAGAATGCATCTCTCCCCCCATACCTGACAACCACTAACCTTTCTACTGTTTCCACAGTTTTATCTTTTCTAGAATGTTTTCTAGAAACATCTTTTCTACTTAGGATCACAGAATGTAGCATTTTCAGATTGACTTCTTTCACCTAACAATATGTATTTAAGTTTCCTCCATGTCTTTTCATGATTTGATAGCTCATTTCTTGCTAGTACTGAATAACATTCCATTGTCTGGGGGTACCCCAGTATATTTAGCCATGCACCTACTGAAGGATATTTTGGTTGCTTCCAGGTTTTGGAAATGATGAATAAACCTGGTATAAACATCCGTGTGCAGGTTTTAGTGTGAACATACATTTTCAGCTCCTTGGTAAATACCAAGGAGAGTGGTTGCTGGATTGTATGGTAAGAGTGTGTTTAACTTTCTACAAAACCACCAAACTGTTCTTCAAAGTGGCTGTAGCATTTTGCATTGCCACTAACAATGTATGAGAGTTCTTGCTCCACATCCTTCCAAACATTTGATGTTGTTAGTTCTTTGGATTTAGGCCATTCTAATAGGTGTGTAGTGTAACTCGTTTTAATGCAATTCCCTAATGAACATCTTTTCAAATGCTTATTTGCCATCTGTGTATCTTCTTTGATAAAGTGTTTGTTCAGGTCTTTTGCCCAGTTTTTAATTGGCTTGTTTGCTTTCTTATTGTTGAGTTTTAAGAGTTTTTGCATATTTTGCATAACAGCCCTTTATCAGATGTGTCCTTTTGTGAATATTTTCTTCCATTCCATAGCATGTCTTCTCATTCTCTTCCCATAGTTTTTTCACAGAGCAGAAGTTTTAAATTTTAATGAAGTCTAGCTTATCAGTTATTTTTGCCATACCCAAGGTCATGTAGATTTTACTCCTATGTTATCTTCTAGAAGTTTTATGATTTTGCGTTACACATTTAGGTCTATGATCCATTTTGAGTGAATTTTTGTGAAGGGCATAAAGTCTGTGTCTAGATTCATTTTTTTGCATGTGGATGTTCAGTAGTTCTAACACCATTTATTGAAAAGACTGTCTTTCTTCATTGTATTGCCTTTACTCCTATTCAAAGGATTATATGGGCTTATTTCTGGGCTCTCTATTCTGGTGCATTGATTTATTTGTCTATTCTTTCACTAACATAGGGTAATTTTTTAATGGTTTAGAAGTTATAATGAGTTATCATTCTAGATTTATGAAAACAAAGGATAAAGCTCTTTGTATACATTTTTCAAAGAGGCCAAAATCTTTCAAAATCCTACTGATTATTGTTTTCAAGTCTGTGAGACACCGGGGTCAAAACTAAACTTAATTCTCTTGCTGGTGGCTTGTAAAATGGGATACTTAAATTTCCAGAGGAAAGGCCTGAAATTTTGGTCTTGTAAAGCTGCTTTCTTGTCTTTTCTTTCCAGTGCTGACACCTAGTTTCTGATCTGGCTTGCCTAGCTTTCTCCTACTGCACCACTCCAGGCTGGGGCAGAAGAGACTGCACCTAGCAGCTTGTGCTTCCACGGTGACATCAAATGTGAAAGAACCAATCCTGCTACAAAGAGGGTGTGGTGGAAAAAATTTCTATGCTCCCAAGGCTTGCCTGAGGGCAGAACAAGTGTTCCAATTTCCCTCTTTTCCACCGCTTTTCCCTCTCTCCTAGTTCTCCCTCGTCCCCTTAGGTAAGATTCCTTTGCCTATGCACCCCTGCAAACATAGTGGTTCTTAGGCGTAAGTGTACATGGGGCATCTTTTTCAAAATACAGATTGCTAGGGCTCACCTTCCAGAAGTAGTGATTCTGCAGGTCTGACTGGGTTGCAGGAATTTGCATTTTGAACAAGCTTCTGAGTGCAGATGGTTGGTAGAATGCACTTTGAGAGACGCTGGCATAGAGGTAGTTTCATACTAATAAATTAAGTGCTAGAGCTTAGAAACAAGTAAAACTAAGCCCAAAAGATTTGCTAAATACAGTACAAAATTCAATATCTTACCAATTAGAAATGCACATAATCAAATTAAACAGCAGGAATGCTTCTGAGAGATTAGTACTTCTAACATTCTCCATTAAGAATAAAGGGCATATGAAGATGTATATGCCTGTATATGAAACTAATGGGTAAGGAAGATGATAACTAGGTTCACGAGAAGGGGCTGTGAATGTGTTAGTGTTTATTGACATAAACTGAACAGTAATTTTCTTACTTGATGCTGCTTATTGTCCAAAATTTATGTTTTCTGAGTGGCACATCATTAATAGGCCCAAAATGGGAATTTACTTTTCAAATAATTTATTCCTGTAGGGGCCAGAAGAAGAAAAATTCTTCTTCCCTCTATAAAGGATTGCTAAAAATCAACTGACAGAAGGCAAATTAATAGGAGAAAAGACACAAAAATTAATTTAATCACAATTTTATGTGATATGGGAACCTTTAGAATGAAGACCCAAAGATACAAGGGAAACTGTCCATTTTTATGGTTAGATTCAACAAAGTATGGGCAGCCATGTAGAAATTTGACTGGACAAAATGGATGTGATGTAATGCTAAGAGGCTGAGTGGGGAAACCCAGCAAAGCCTGTCTGTTTAGATTCTTCTTGTTCTGTCTGTGCAACATTTTGGGTATGGGGCAGTACCCTCTCTGGAATGGGGGTCTTATGACCTACAATCAAACATGTTTGGCCCAATAACTTCTTTATGGCCAGTTTACACAGAAAGGTGGGGGAAAGTATTTTTGGAGTATTATTTTAAGTTTTATGGCTGGCTTTGGGAAAAAAGGTTTCTGGTTTCTAAGAACTGCTTTGGGAAAGAGGGATTCTAGTTTCTATGCCTAGCCTCAGGGAAGAATGCAGGGACAGAGACAGGAGGGCAGGAGAAGGTCAGAGAGCTGTTTCTGAGGCCTTCATTTTAGGATATTGTTTTCTGATTCTTAACAGTTCCAAGTGCTGATAGTTTCTAGGAAAGACTTTGTTTAAGTAAAAATTGGTAGAACATGAAGTTGGAACTCATTTAAATACTCCATGGGCTCATTTTGTGATTGCTGAATGTTTTGTATTTTTTTTTTAATCTTTATTAAAATTCTACCTAAGGTGTCTGGAATGTGACTCTTACCTTGTGATCTATATGAGCTCCACCAACATGTATTTCCAACGTAGCATAGGATCTGGTTCTTCACAGTGATAATAACCACAAGAAGTCTTTTCCATTTAACAGCGCACTGCTTCTTCTTTGACAATTTGTTTCAAAGATGTTAAGAAGAAGATGGTAGATTCAAACCTTTTATGTGTCAAATGGAATGGGATTGCATATTCTCCATTTTAAAACCTCAAGATTTTTAGTATTTTTCAAGGAACGTAAAAAAATCCCTCCCCAATGATTAAATATATAATTAAACCTATTTTGGTAATAGCTAATTTAATTTTATTATTAGCTTTTCAAGAACAATATGAACAAAGCTTTCTTATGATTTGTTCCTGGAAAGCAATTGTCAGCTGTCACTTCTATCACAACTTTTTGTGGGTGAAATCCAACATTAGTAACTCCTCCCCCATCCATATACTAATATGTTCTGAATGTAATAGCTTGATTTATTCATTTAACGACTATTTACTAAGAGCCTTCCTCAGGCAGGGTATTGTTCTAGGCACTTAATGCAAATGAAGCCATTCCAGATTCTATCATTCAGTTCTCACAACTTTTTCTATTAAATACATTTACAAGAGTGAATCATTCACAGAGTTCCAAAAATTACACAATGTGCTATTACAAGAAGGAGAAAATAAAAACTTCTCCTCATCTTACTGTTTGTTTGTATCCAGTTTCCCAGGGTTAACCATTTTTCAAATATTTCAAGGTATGCTTCCAGTTTTCTATGCATGTATAAGAATACAAATATCCATATAGGAACATTTCCATAAACTATTTATAACTCAATAAAACAATATTACAAGTTTCGTTTAGCAATTTGAAAATGAGTTAAATAGGGAATAATTAAAGGGAAAACAACATTTTCTATCATTTTCCTAGTGGTAAACCTGGAATCTATCAATATTGATTGTTACATACTACATTTAAAAGCTAATTTGAATTTCTTCCTTTTAAGTTCATGTCTAGCAATAAACCGTTGCATCTATACACAATGAGTTGGTAACACACACACAAAAATGCTGTATATCCAGACCCCTATGTCATCAGTAATTCAAAGGCTACAAACAGAGCCTAGTGGAAATCGTTGCTATTTTTAAAAATCATTATGTTTAATCTTTACATGTAGATCAGTCAAATTTGGAAAGCATACATTAATATTTCTTTTATGTGACTTTTTGTTTCATACATGGTTTAAACTAATTTTGGCTATTAAATTTTCTATGTTATATGCTATCAAATTTGCTTTATTTGGGGAATGTCTATTATGATTCCATTTTTTATTTGATCAACAGAAAACTAAGTGAACAGCAAATACATTTCATTTTTTGGCAAGCCCACATATAATTATTTTTCATTTAGTTCATTAGTGAAGGCCTTATATATATTCTACAAAAATACTATCTCAGTTGCTATCAATTGCACTTTAAAAACATGAAAACAATTTTGCTTATTATATCAATAAAATAATATATTTCTAGAATGTTCCTGAATAATTTATTGTTTGAGTTGGGGAATTGCTAACCGCAGTAAGAGATAAACCCCTAAATTTCAATGGATAAGTATAAAAGAAGTTAATTCTTACTCATGGAACAGTTTGATGCAGGTCTTTCTGATACACAGGCAGGTTTCTTATGGGGATTCAAGGACCTAGACCTCTATTACCTTGTGGATCCATAATCCAATGGGATATGAGAATATTCTCCATTCAGCCTCCAGTGAGCAAATTCCCAATAAAATCTTTCAACTGATTAAACTGCCTCTGGGAAAATATCAGACCAGGTATGTGGTTTGCAGTCTCAAGGAGTGTCCCTTAAGGGAAGAGAAATATGGCATGTGTGGTGGGTCATGGTTGGGGAGGGTGAGCAAAGGGAGGGAGTTGTAGGGGTGGTGGTATCGAGAAGAAAAAAGAAGGAAGAAAGCAATATGAGACTGTGTCTTTAACTGTGGGCATTTCATCAAAGAAACCTATCAGTTTTTTTTAAAATAAAATCATACTGCTAAAGAATTCATGAACATATACTGAAGGCCTGTGACTGCTCAAGATTTAAAACAAATCTTGGGACGCCATTCTTCTCATGTGGTGGTGATTGAGAAATCTGTGACTCCTGGGGGGCTTGTTCTAATGATCACTTCACTTGCAGCAAAAGAGGATACAGAGAATGAAAAAAATCTGTTAGAGGATGGAGCTAGGGAGTTCTCCCCTAAGTGTGGAATTAGGGCCTAATCAAGAAATATCCCATACCCATGAGTGGAACACCTCATAATGTCTTCCCAGAGGGATTTCAGAATAGCTATAAGCCAGTGGGTTCTGTATCTTCTAACCATCCTATTTTCCTATTTTTTTTAACTTTTATTTTAGGTTTGGAATACATGAGCAGGTTTGTTATATAGGTAAACTCATATCATGGGAGTTTGGAGTTTGTTGTACAGATTATTTTATCACCCAGGCACTAAACCTAGTACCCAATAGTTATTTTTTCCAGTCTTCTCCCTACTCCCACCCTCCACCCTCAAGTTGGCCTCAGTGTCTGTTGTTCTCTTCTTTGTGTTCATGAGTTCTCATCATTTAGCTCCCCATGAAAACAGACACAAGACAAGGATGCACTCTCCTATTCAACATAGTATTAAAAGTCCTGGCCAGAGCAATCAGGCAAGAGAAAGGAATAAAGGGCATCAAAATAGGAAGAGAAGTCAAACTATACCTGTGCACAGAAGACATGATTCTATGTCTAGAAAACCTCATAGTCTTGGCCCAAAAACTCTTTCGGCTGATAAACAACCTCACCAATGTCTTAGAATATAAAATCAGTATATAAAAATTACTAGCATTCCTATACTCCAGCAACAGCCAAGCCAAAAGCCAAATCAGGACCACAATCCCATTCACAATTGCCACAGAAAGGATAAAATACATAGGAATACAGCTAACCAGGGAGCTGAAAGATCTCTGCAGTGAGAGTTATAAAACCCTGCTCAAAGAAATCAGAGAAGACAAAAACAAATGGAAAAACATCTCATGCTCATGGATGGGAAGAATCAATATCATTAAAATGGCCATACTGCTCAAAGAAATTTACAGATTCAGTGGTATCACTATCATACTATCAACAACATTCTTTACAGATCTAGAAAATCTATTTAAAAATTCATATGGAACCAAAAAGGAGCCCGAATAGCCAAGGCAAAAAGAACAAAGCTGGAGGCATCACATTACCTGACTTCAGACTATGCTGCAGGGCTACAGTAACCAAAACAGCATGGTACTGGCACCAAAACAGGCACATAGACCAATGAAACAGGATAGAAAGGCCAGAAATAAGGACCCACACTTATGATCATCTGATCTTTGAGAAAGCTGACAAAACCAAGCAATGGGGAAAAGACTCCCTATTCAATAAATGGTGCTGGGATAACTGGCTATACGTATACAGAAGATTGAAACTGCACCGCTTCCTTATACGATATACAAAAATCAATTCAAGATGGATTGAAGACTTAAAATTAAACCCAAAACTATAAAAAACCTGGAAGACAATTTAGGCAATACCATCCTGGACATAGGAACGGGCAAAGATTTCATGATGAAGACACCAAAAGCAATTGCAACAAAAGCAAACATTGACAAATGGGATCTAACTAAATGAAAGAGCTTCTGCACAGCAAAAAACACTATCAACAGAGTAAACAGGCAACCTATAGAATGGGAGAAAATATTTGCAAAGTATGCATCTGACAAAGATCTAATATCTAACCATCCTATTTTCAGTAGGACTTTTATGGTGGCCACTGTTCCATTACTGTGCGTTGAGTGAGTATAGGGCAGATGGATTCATGTTTGCAAGTGATTTAGAGATAATTCTGCATCCCTCATGGATAATGGGCTTTGATAAGGATGCCAAGAAGATGGGCTTTTGATTTTTTTCCCTTGAGAAGGGCTTGTATGGAAAGCATGTGTGGAAAAAAGGGAGCAAGGGAGAGTAGAGACTGTTTGGAGCTCAGAAGAGCAGACTGTGGCAAGCATATTGATGCTCACCTAATATTCCATCTGCTTGCCTACATTTCCCAACCTGAGTCTCTGGTTTCGTGGAACAGAGTCCATTGCCAACCCTGGTGGGGCATGTAGCATGGAGGGTAAGGCATGAAATTGGGAGAAAATAAATAAATAGAAAAGTTGAAAAGTTTAAGAGAAGTTTTGATCATTTCAAAATTTACCTAGGAATGACACTCTGTCCATCATCCATATAGATAGAAATAATAGTAGCTGATATCTATTGAGCATTTACCTATCCAGCCACTGTAGCAACTCATTTAGTCCTCACAATAGCCCCGAGATGACACTATTATTATGCCTATTTTATAAATGAGAAAACCCACAAAGAGCAAAGTTAAGCAGCTTATAAGTGAAACATAGCTAGTAAGTGACTAAGTTGTTATGAGTGACCTTAAGCAGATTTATAAACAGAACAGCATGCAAAGTCAGGAAAGCTTCAAGAACTAAGATTAGAGTACCAGAAGTCCTCTGTCATTATAATAATTGGTATGTTTGCCAGAAGGGGTAAATGAAGGGCAGGAAGCACCAGAGACTGGTTATTTCCAACTCAACTTTGTGAATTTGTCTAACTAGGTGACAATTATTTTGGGGAAGGATTTTTATTATACAATTTTTCCTAGAGCTATTTCTTTCTTTTTCTTTTCCTCTTTTTATACTTCAATCATTAACCTGTGTGAAATATGTTTAGCTGGAATATATGATAGGTACTTTATAACTCAAATTTCAAATTCCAAATACTAATTTAACACTATAACAAATTAGAATAGGACTGGAAATTGTATTGAAGATAATTCTATAAATGTTATTACTTTTTGAAACATTGAGAAAAGACAGACAAAATATAGTAGTATACATTGAATGCTTGGTTTTTGATAATTATTTTTCTTTAAATTGAGTTAAATGTATTCTTTTTTCAATTGATTTGCTCTCAGTGCTACCAAACTATAGATGCCATCAAAAATAATGAGGTGTTATTGTTGCTATATTTTGTTGTAAGAACCACCAAATTTGAGTATGTCATGGACAATATTTTCCTTTTCACTAGACACTATTAATTGGATGTCAGAACCCTTATTTTATTTTTTATTGCAATGGTAGTTCCCCATTAACTTGTTGTTTTGAATTCTTTCCTATATATAAAAAATTCTAAATTCTAATATTCACATTACTAGAAATTAAAAAAGTGAAACAAAAGTAAATCAACTATAATAACTGTGGTCATGATGCACTTTTGTCTCATCCTTTTCACTTTTAAAATATGCCTAGTTTATGTTGCTATGATAATATTGTTAGTTTTCTTTTAATTTTCCCAATGAAAGAAGATATATGCATTGAAAATAGAACTGAACACAAGTGATGGCTTAAGATAAGCAGTCTGAAGTAGTCCTCCCTTAAAGCACCCTAAACTTTGTAAGAAGAGACTTTTTATAATACCAGGCACAGATTCTCTAGTGACACACAAACATATTTCCATCCTTTTAGCTGTCATAAGAAATTGCTTACTGTAAGATTCAAGTTCAGAACTCACAGTGCCAATTAAGAATAATACCCATTTTAGTTCAAACAAATACCTCGTGTTTCAGTAATGACTTAATTGACGTGACATAATAGGTATACCATGCCCAATGGAGCAATCTCATCTTAGTGTGGTTTTTCCTATAGTTCTCATCACTGTTGCACAAGGGTTGACTTGTTTAATATTAATAATGTTTTCAAAACCTATGCAACAATGTAATGAACTCAGAGAAGCATTGGCATACAAGGTGCTGAACAAGCACACTCCAATTAACATGGGAATCTTTGTGATTAACATCAGTACTTCAAAAGCAAATTATGTGTGTCATTATTTTGCATTATATTCCTTGGGATAAATCTAACATTATTAAAGAAATATCCAAGAAATGCCCGGAAATTCTAAAAGATAAATAAAATATTATCTCCCTTTCTGCATATAAATTTTGTCGCCTATAGAATTGTGGCTCTAATGCATGAAGAAATTGTTAAAAATATTTCAGAATTGCATTTTGAACCTAAAATTATGGCTTGGTGTTAGGTGATTGGTAACCCTCATAAAAATGTGAGGTTAAACGTTATCCATCTGACTCTTTTCAGATAGCTTAAAATGTCAAGAAGTATATTTTCAGATTTCCTATAACCTTTAAACAGCCAGCATATAAAATGAATATTGAAGAGAAGAGATCTTGATTAGTTTTTACTTTTGAAAACTGTAAAGCTAGTTAAAAATAATAGTGCTTTAAAAATACGTTATTATTAGATATATAATTATTTTTAAGTTTTCTTAATATTTTCAGAATGAAACAGGTGGTAATACAGGTAAAATTGATGAACAAAAGATCATGATGTATTTTATTCATCTAATCAAGACAAATTAAGAAATTATCATTCCATCTAGGCAAATATCCCAGGTAGACTGTAAACTTAAGCTGGAAATAGATTTTTTTTTAAGTGAATTAAAGAAAAAGTTAAAGGAAGTTAAATGTTACAGTAAATACAGTTTAAGACCATTAACTTTTTGAATAATCAATACCAGAAATAATAAAGTAGATAAAAAGACTTACTCATCATGTCTGGAATATTGAAAAGATATTTGACAACACATAAAAGAATACTTAACTTGTGAGGAGATGTCTGATTACTAATTCTATATGTATTTTGACCACATAAACATATTTAAAACAATTTTGTAACCTTTTCGATGTCTGCACTCATTTCATGGGAGCGAGATCGAGTTGTGACTCCACAGACAGGGACTGACCCTCCCAGAAGTTCAGGTTTCCAAGGCATGAAGCTTATGATCAATGCTTCAGCAAACTCTATTAAGGGAATGATTACTAAGAACCCTAGCTAGAAAGTGCCTTTTGGTGAAATGTATTATAGATAACATTGTGTTTTTGGTGGCGTTGCAGGGGATGAAACTCCATTAACCTGTTAAGCACGAAGGGTGTAAAAATGCTAAGAGAGAAAAATCATAGAGACTGGAGAAAAGATTTTCCTGCAGTGCTGTGTTCTAAATGGATGAGAGAGCTTCAGATAGTTGTTGTTGCATGGAGCTAGGTCTTAATCTCTTTGTCGTAGAAGGGGAGGGACATTTTGTAAATGGACACCTGCTCAATCTCCTCCATCCTCAGGAAGCTCTGGCAGTGGCACAAGTTATGCGGCTCCAGGGTGGGCATGTAGGTGTAGACTTTGGCTCCACTTGCCGGCACATATTGCTCACTGCAGAAGTCTATGCAGTCGTATGGTTGTCCCCAGGTGGGTAATCTGTGGCCATTCTGCAGCGTGTCAGTACTCACATGGTACCTCAGATGTTATTCCAGAGAACTGGCTATTTTCATTCCCGCTTGTGCACTTTTGGAGGTAAATGTGGAGAGCCGTCTAATAGAGACAAGTGCTACCCCTAAGCACATATGCAGTAGAAGTTAGGCTGTGTGGTGAGATTTGAGGGGAAGCAAGTACTCCCAGGCATCTAGTTTTGCTTAAAGGGTGCTGCGAAGAGCAAGAAGGAATCCACATCGTCTCTGAGTTTGCTCACGTGAAAAGACGAATTACACTGGCTGATTTCAGGGCAGCCGGGAGTGTTCACTGATCCAGAATATTTCCTTTTCCTGACTACCCTTGTTCTTGAAATTCCATCAATCAACATTTTTGTAGAAGTAAAGCTTTGTCTTTTCTAGGAATAACCTTTGGAAATCTATTTATTGCAGTGAGTGGTAGTTCTTTTATATTAATTGGTTTTTTTTTTTTTTAACAGAAAACGTAGGAACCTGAAGGAAA
Organism: Pan troglodytes; assembly: GCF_028858775.2. Taxonomy (NCBI): domain Eukaryota; kingdom Metazoa; phylum Chordata; class Mammalia; order Primates; family Hominidae; genus Pan; species Pan troglodytes. The sequence continues at coordinate 104,943,238 of NC_072402.2, read as the reverse complement.
GACAGTTTGATGTGAGGTTGGAAGAACAGATGGGCTCATTTGTCCATTTTTATTTATTTACTTATTCATTCATTCAACAACAAAAAATGAATCGAAGAAACTTTTTTCCTTTTATTTTTAGTTGGCCCATAATTGCTTTTATTTATGGGATTCAGAGTGATATTTCTGCATATGTATACAATGTGTAATGCTAAAATCAGTGTTAATTAGCACATCCACCACCTCAAACATTTATCATTGCTTTATGTTGTGAACATTCAAAATCGTCTCTTCTAGACTTTACAGAATGTACAATAAATTATAGTTAACCATATCTACCCTACAGAGCCACACAACACCAGAACTCATTCTTTCTATCTAGCTGTAATTTTGTATTCATTAACCAATTAATTAGTTTCTATCTAGCTATAATTTTGTATCCATTAACCAATTAACTTCTTTCATGAACTGAGCTTTTTGTTTTTAGCTTTCACATGTGAGTGAGAGCATGTTATATTTATGTTTTTGTGCTTGACTTATTTTGTTTAACCTAACGTTCTCCAGGCTCATTCATGTTGGCATGAATGAGAGGATTTCATCCTTTTTAAAGGCTGACTAGAATTTCATGATGTATATATACCACATTTTCTTTATTCATTCATTTTTTGATAGACATTTAGCTTGATTCCATATCTTTGCTACTGTGAATAATGCTGTGATAAACAGAAGTGCAGGTATGCCTTTGATATCATGATTTCTTTTCCTTTGGAAAAAAAAAACACAGTAGTGGGATTGCTGGATTATATAGTAGTTCTATTTTTAGCTTTTTGAGAAACATTTACACTGTCTTCCATAATGGCTGTACTCATTTATATTTCCACAAATAGTGTATGAGTTATCTTTTCTTTTCCTCCTCACTAGCATTTGTCATTTTTTGTCTTTTTGACATAGCCATTCTAAGCAGGGTGAGATTATATCTCATTGTGGTTTTGATCTGCATTTCCCTGACGATTAGTGATGTTGAACATTTTTTTGTATACTTCTTGGCCATTTGTATGTCTTCTTTTGAGACATATGTATTCAGATCCTTTGCCCACTTTTTAATGGGATTATTTGTATTTTTGCTGTTGAATTGTTAGAATTCTTTTTATATTCTGGATATTAGTCCTGGTCGAATCAATAGTTTGCAAATATTTTCTCCTATTCTACAGGTGTCTCTTCACTCTGTTGATTGTAAAGAAACTTTTAAAAATGTAAATTAATAGATAATTTACAGAATACTAGGTTCTGTGTGGTGGGGGGAAGGTACAGAAATTAATGATTTTGCTGACTTCAAGTTCTTACCACATAGAGGAGATATTAAGAGAAGTATTTGGATAATCATAATCCAAGGCAAAGTCTAATTTTTGGCACAACTCAATGGTTGCTCCAAACAAGCCTAGTACAAAGGTGTTTGCTAAGTATTACCAAGAATGCTTTTCAAGTAATTATAATAGTTTTTCATGCCTATACTGTGGCAGGCACTAGGCTAAGTGTTCCCTTTCAATTAGCTCACTTGATTCTCATAACAACTTTAGGAGATAGTTCCATTTTACCATCTCTATTTTACAAAGAGGTTAAATAACTTTTCCAAGGTCACACTACTACAGAGCGGATATCTGAGCCAAGCCCAAACAAAATGCTGTGGACAACGTCCTGACTGATGTAATTATCTCAGTCCATTGCAGAAGTAGCACCTGATTCCACTAGGAGCTATTAGCAATGTAAGGATCCGATTTTCTGAAATTCACCAGTAGAGAGGTTGGCCAAGGCCAAGAAAATAGGAGAATCACGATATTTATTAAGACAGGGAAATGGGGAAATCTCTGGATCACGGTGCTGGCCAGGGTAAATATGACCTGGTGTAAAATGATGTAACCCTAGATTTATACCACAGTGTAAATTTCATGAGGGCAGAAACTGCAACTTCATCTTACTCATCCTTGTCTTCCCATCACCAAGCACAATATATGGCACTGAATGGGCATTCAATACACTGATGGTGAAAGAACATATGAGGAACCAGTGGTGAAGGAGTCATTGAGAAATTCATTTACTTCATCATCTGACCATGCTGGTTATCGTGAGAAAGTGAGGCCACATTTAATCTTTGAACAATGCTGTAACTTTGCTTGAGTGAATCACACTAAGGAGGCTGTAGAACAGAGAGGTTATGTGCATGCTTTAGAGTCAGGCAGAACATGTTTGGATCTAGGCACCCATAATTACTTTCTCTATGATCTCAGGCAATCTAATTTTCTGGAGTCTTAATTTCCTCAGTTGTAAAACTGGAAGTATAATATCTCATGTGTTGTTACAGAGATTAAAAGTGGTAACAAATATAAACTCTTAGTACAATGTCTGGCACATAGGAAGGGCTGCTATCATTTTTATTCCTTTTGTTGTTATTCATGTTATCATAATGATTACGACTATGAGTCATAACAATGGAATGGAAAGAGCTCTAGACATCATTAAAATACCTTTGCTCTATTCCTGATATATATATATATATATTTTAAAGTATATTTCTAACTCAGATCTCCTAGGAATTGTATTTTCTGTAAAATATAGTTGTGTAGAAATGAGGTTACATATAGGAGCACTTGGTAAATTGCAAAGCATGATAAAAATGTAAGATGATATTATTTTTCCTTACTTTACATAGTTTTATGATTTGTGCTTTTGGTATCTCCTATTTGGCTTGCTTGACCTTAGCTCTCAAACCTATATTCATAAGAAACACCAGGAGAAATTTAAACCTACAGATTCCTGGGCGTCACCCTTAGAGATTCTGATTCAATAGGTCTGGGTCGGGGATGAAGCTGCATTTTTCAACAGGCTTTTCTGTTGATGCCAGTGCAGTTGTACTGTGGCTACCCTTTGAATAGTACCACTCTGCGATGTGTAACTAATTTGAAGACTGCCGTGACCACTTCAAATTCTAGATCCTGCTTGGTCCTGAAGCAGTGGTTGGTGAAGGCTACTATGAGAGCTGTGGCCCACTGTGCGTCGTCATTTCTATTTGTAGCTGAGTGGAGTTGGCAGCAGGCACAGGCTGGCAGTCGTTTCCAACACACTCCTTGTCAAAGTACATACTGTTTCTGCAGCTGGCATCTATTCCCTGTACATCCCAATTATAACAGTATTACTGAGTCTTGTGACAGTCACACATTTCATCACCTTGGGGGACTGGGCAGAACAGGTTTGCCATGGCAAGGGTGCCCTGTTCCCTCCTTTCTTTGTATTCATCATAGCCTAGGAATATTGTTGGTCTTGCTTGGCACTGAGTGTGTGCTGTTCCTAACTGAGGATGTCTGGAGCCCAGAACAGGTCAGAGATTATGTGTAAGCTGCAGGTTTGGAGCTGCAGGTTGTGCCTGCTGTAAAACACTAATTTTTGAAGCATTTCTACTATTAAAATTTTCACTGTTGTGATGATCATCATGCTTTGCCCTCCTTTGCTGGGCCTGAATGCCTCAGCAAACCATTCCTACTCCTAGGTGCACATGACTGATCCTCTATAATTTGATGGAAGTATAGGGTGAATTTCACACTACCTGCATAATGGGGAGTTTTGATACCTGCATAATGGGGAGTTTTGATGCCTGCATAACTTTTTCCTCTTAAGGAAGTAAAGGAGATAATACAATAGATGTTGAACTATTGTAGTGAAATGTGTTTATGTATAATACATACTCAAACTGTCTTTACTTAGTAACCTGATTTTTAAAATATGAATAGCAAGTTGACACACAGAAAAACATATATTGAGAGTATCTGTTATTTTGGATAATTACTGGAAGTGTGTTACTCTTGAAAGTTATAGTTAATGAAGATATTAAAATAGATCAGCATTTTTCTTTTTAAAAAAGCTATCCTGACATGGATGTGGGTTTAGTAATTGTTACTGATAACAGCTTATTTGAGATCAATGTTATATTTATGTTGGTTGGTATCAGCTGGAAAAAAGATGATTCTTAAAGGTAAACTCAGGGAGAATAGGCTGAATATAATTAATACAAATAGGAGAAATGACTGTTGTCTTAGTCCATTTGTGTTGCTGTAAAGGAATACTTGAAGCTGGGTAATTTATAGAAAAAGGTTTATATGGCTCACAGTTCTGCAGGCTGTACAAGATGCCTAGCAGCAGCATCTGCTTCTGGTGAGGGCCCCTGGCTGCTTCCACTCATGGTAGAAGGCTAAGAGGAGCAGGCATGTCCAGATCACATGATGGGAGAAGAAGCAAGAGAAAGAGAAAAAGGAGAGACGTGCCTGGCTCCTCGTAACCACCAGCTGTCATGGAAACTACTAGAGAGAGCACTCACTCATCACTGTAAGGATGGCACCAACGCATTCATTCATGAGAGATCTGCCCCCCTGACGAGAACACCTCCCATTATGCCTTTCCTCCAACCCCAGGAATCAATTTTCAACATGAGATTTGGAGGGGTAAAACAAATCAAACTATACTCACTGACAAATGTAAATATTTACAATAAATATAGTAGTGGTGATATTAGAGACACACTGAATTTTAAGCTGTCTAGCAGAAGCTCTCCTAAAAAGATAGCATGGTTCTCGAATGTAAAAATTTGCAAAAGTTAATAAAATACCTTATTTGAGTATTCTGCCTTCCATAACTCAAAGGAAATGTAAGGAGCTTAACAGAGAATAAAAAAATGGTCACAAACGTTATTAAAAGAATGGAAATCTAACCTTATATGGGGAAGTTTCGGGAATAAGGGCTATTTTGCTCTGAAGGAGACAGCTGAGATCTGATTTTGATTTAGTAATGGCCTTCAAAAAATGGACATAAAATGTTAGTATAGAAAGTGATCAATTTTCTCCCCTATCCCACTTTAGCAAGAGCAAAGGGAAGTGTACCTTAGCACAAAGGTTGACAGATTTAGATTTGCAGTTGGTGTTTTTAGGAGAAAATCCTAAAGCATAGAATTCTGAGAGGGAGCTTTAAAAGGCAACACAACCTCTACAGTGTGTGAGGATGGTTTGTGAGTGGTTGCGGCCAGTGTTGGAGAGGTCACAGTGCTTTTCAAGGTTCCTCAACCCTAGAATTCTATGATTAAGCCTAGTTATAGTATGGTGCCCAGGAGGAACAAGCAATTGCTGTGAGAGAAGTTCTCAGAACTGCCTCAAACTCAAAGGTTAAAAGAAATGACAGGGCAGTTTTCAGTTTAACTTGGAGCAGAGAAGCTAGAGCTACAGGAGGACTGGTGACATGAACTGATCTGAGGTAAATTTCCTGTTGGAGAAGTGCCACGCAGACTGTGAAAAAGCGGCATGACTGAAAGCATCAATCAGGACAGTCAGAAACCAGGAAATTGTAAGACAGTGTCTCATCCTAAATTTTATGCATGAGAATGAACAGTTATTTCTTTGAATACAATAGAGACCACAAATTTCCTTATGCTTTAAAAAATTTATAAAATTACTTTTTAACCTAAAGTTTAAAATTATTTAAAAAATATGCATATTTGTTGTAATACACATAGCATAAAATTTGCCATTTTAACTATTTTAAGTGTACATTTTAGGGACGTTCACATTGTTGTACAACCATCACCATTAACCATCTCCAGAACTTCTTTCATCATTCCAAACTGAAACTTCGTACCCATGAAACAATAAATCCTCTTTCTTCTCCCCAATAAAGTTACTTTTATAATTAATCATATTAAGAAACTATTACCTATTTGGTGCATAGTGTTGTTTTCAAAAAAAGAAATTTAATCATGGTTATCCTATCCTAGGGAAAAATTATGAAGCATTTATTATCCATCAAAGAATATGGTTGTTCATGGTTACAGGGTCTAGAACTGGATAAGAAATATACGTTTTTTCAAAAGAAACCTTAAAACAGAAAATGTTTTAATATAAAAATTATACACATCTAGTTCATGTCATTTGTAGGGACATGAATGAAGCTGAAAACCATCATTCTGAGCAAACTATTGCAAGGACAGAAAACCAAACAGCGCATGTTCTCACTCATAGGTGGGAATTGAACAATGAGAACACTTGGACACAGGGTGGGGAACATCACACACTGGGGCCTGTCGTGGGGTGGGGGGAGGAGGGAGGGGTAGCATTAGGAGATATACCTAATGTAAATGACGAGTTAGTGGGTGCAGCACACCAACATGGCACATGTATACATATGTAACAAACCTGCATGTTGTGCACATATACCCTAGAACTTAAAGTATAATAATAAAATAATAATAATTATTATAAATTATACACATCTGAATATTCAGGCTTTGATTGTAAATGTTTTCTCATTTCTTACTACACTGCTACTAGACTGTAGTACAGTCCATGGCTGGGCTTGTATTAGTAAAGCACTGGCTCACAGATAACAAATAATTTTATATCACAGAAGCTCATCTGCAGACTGCTGTACCTTATAGGCTGTTATATTTTGAGTTTCTAATGACCATAGAGGCCAGGTACAGATTTAAAATATTACTAACCCTGATGAAAAGTATTTAACATTCTTTATTCAACACTAACTTATTGTAGCTGTTGTAAAATGTTCATTATTAATTTTTTCCCCAGCTGACTTCTTGATTTCAGGTTATTAATTTCTATAAACATACCAATGCTATTCCTATTCATGTTTATTGGCTATAAATAAAAACAAAACTAGCTTTATTAACATATACAATTGTCTGTAGGATGTATAAAATTTAACCAGAAAAACTGAAAGGGATATTTAACTATCTAAATACTTGTTCAAGTAAGGTGTATGTTAATGTTCATTCTTTTAAAAATTATGTCTTTTCTTGTTGAGCTGTTAAGATTTCCCTTTATCCTAATTGTTCTGCCATTTCACTATACTGTGTCTAGGTTGGAACTGTTTTTGGGTACTTTTTTTGTATTTCAAATCCTGGAATTTCCTCGGCTATTATCTTTTCAAATTCAGTTTATCTTCCATTCCCATTTGGGAGACCATATCAATCTACTGCTCTGTTCTGAGTGGATTGGTTAGTCCTGTCTTCTAATTCATTGAATTTCTATTTGTTTGTATTAATATGGAGGTTTAAAAATTTAGTAAATATCTTTTCTCTTACATTTTAAATTGGTTCTATTTTTAAATTTATCTCTTCTTGATTTGTTTCTATTTTGGTCTAAACAGTTTTTTACTTTTTAAAGCTAGAACTATTTTTATAAGGAGCTCAAATGCTTTTATTATATTAATTTTGGTTTTTTAAAAGATTATTTTATTGGTAGTGAATGAGTCTCTCAACTATTAATGATGCTTCTCTCTTTCATATGCTGATTCTTAGGGGCTTTGGAATGATCCTTCCTAAATTTATCTTGAGCAATCATCCTGCCTGCCTTGCCTTCCTCTCTATACTTATTACTACACATGCTGCTTTTTAAAAAATGTTTTTTTTAATGAACAAATAAGAACTTTACATATTCCTGGAGTACATAGTGATGTTTCAATACATAAAATGTATAGTGATCAGATCAGGGTAATTACCATACCATCATTTCAAACATTTATAATTTCTTTGTTCTGGGAATGTTCAATATCCTCCTTCTAGTTTTTGAAACTATATAAGATATAATTGCTAACTACAGTCATCCTACAGTGGTATAGAGCTGGTGGTTTTCCCTGCCCTGGGATGTTGACCCCCATCCCAACACCAAGCTAGTGAGCAGCACAGCCCAGGTCCTGACTGGAAGTCCTTTGGTCTTCCAACCTCTGGAAGTTCACAGCTTTATTGAAGTGTAGCCTCAGGCAATGGATCGCTCTGTCAGCATCCTTCTCTGGCCAGCATCCCAGCTTAACGATGCATCTCCTTGTTTCTCTACTTGAAACTGAGCAGGCTGATAGATTCAGCTTCTACTTCTGAACCTGTTTTTGGTGCATGAATCCTTATCATCTTTTTTAGTGTGATTGCATCTTTTAATTAATTTACTTATTTTTAAAATTAATGCTCTCTTGTGAGTGAAAGAAAAAAATTCAGGGTATGAACTGACAGTGTCAATGTGCCCATGAGCGCCCAGGCCTCTATGTGTAGACTGTCAGGATAATTAATGCTAAAATCTGTTTATCAATTTACTAATTCAACTAGTCTCTTTGACCTCTGCATTTAATAACTTTTTTGTGTATGCTCTAGCTTGAAACCTGGGACATGGATCAATTGATTTAGAGCAAAGCCCCTCCGGTTAGTAAATGATTATTTCAATGAAAAAGGTGAGAGAGACATGACCCATATGAGGCAGTCTGGCCTCTAATAGCTAGATGATTCATAATTACAGATCTAGAGTCCATTATTTTGGTATTTGTATATATTTTATGCAAAAGCAATTTTTGGCTTGAATGACTTGGATAATTATCTCAGTTTTCCACTTTAATTTGCTTATGTAGAAAAAATGAATTTGGGGAAAAATGCTTGGTGGCACATTATGATAAGGGTCAAAAATGGAAACAACAACAATAATCTGTGATGTTACTACTGCAGGAAAAATTAAAACTAGTTACTTTAAAATTTCAAGTGGATCAGGGCCCTGAGTCACTAATGTTGTAGGGCTTTCTTGGGTATATATCTTTTTCTAATGAGTTGTCATGAGTGCTTAATGTCAATAACCAATAAGGTAGTTCTTTGTGAGATTCAAAAATGGTTGCATTTGCTTGAAATATTGAGCACATGAGTCATTTACTCATTATTGTACAAAAATTAAATTGAAGTAAGAGTAATGAGGTATAAAGTTCACACTAAATTTAAGAGTGATGCTTTATTCAGCTGCCAAGAAAATTAAAATAAAAATATTTCCACATAACTTTATGAATGGTATAGAAATCTTTGACAACAGTATAAGGTTGTTACCCCATTTTTAAATTAAGTGTTCAGCCTGATGTCAGCAAACTTGATGAAATGGAATTAGAAAAGCCTCATGTCTTTAGGTATATGTTTATGTATATATATATGTGTGTGTGTGTGTATGTGTGTGTGTCTGTGCATGTATATATGTTCTTAAAGACTCAATACTCAGTTTTGCTAAGACATAATTCACCCAAATTTTGTCTAAAGAAAAATAAGAGTGTGTAAAGCAAAAGCCTAGTGAAGCAGGTCATGCTTTTCAGTTGATTTGCACATAAATAATATCGGTTCTGGGAGTGGACAGAAAAATAGGGTTATGTAAATGTGTCTCTTTCTGTCCCTGGAGAAGAGGCTGGGCAATTGAAAAAAATATTTATGCATACTACTAGCAGAGACATTCTAACGGTACTTTAAGCCTGATTTGGCACACCATGTAACTCTTCCAGGCACAACGAACAATTTTCATAAACAGATTGAATGGAAAGGTTCCCTGCCATTGTTCTGCCATTCAGCTGACTCTGAGTTTAACTGTATGAGATATTTTAGCCTAGGTTCTATGCAATATTTTTTGCAGAAAAAAGATAATTAAGGACTCACCAAAGGACTATGGATGACATGATTCCCAAAAGCATTGATTTATTTTTAAGTATAAGTGGAATCACTGTATATGTTTGTCAATTTCTATAATCCCCCCAAGTGTCTAAGGTCATCAAACTAATACAAAGTATTTTTTGGAAATTCATTAAGATACTCAGAAAATCCAGTGGCCATGTATAAACATGGTTTGTAAACTTATCTTCTCTAATAAGAGATAACTGGAACCTTCTGCTCAGCTCCCTTGTTTTCACTGGAAACTTGTTTTTTAAATTATTTTTTGTGTCCTTTCATAAGATTTTGTCTTCTGATATCAGAATACTGATATTTTGTGTTCTTGACTATATCGTGCACATAAATGTACTCAAAGGTTAAGCAAAAATAATTTATTTTACATTTTTCAGTGGAGAAATTTAGTGTGCTAATACTCCTGTATTTCTAAAGAAACTTGAGAACTTGGTAACAAGAATGATGGATGGAACCTTGAATAGCGATGGACTCGGTTTGCGCATTTAAGGCATGGGAATGTTAGGGACTTCTCTCATTAATACTATGTTAATAACAGATATTAGCTAAATAGTTCAGTTCAAAATCCTCTGCCCATTATACCTAAGTTCTTCTAATCTCTATTCTTTATTTATAGGATATGTAACTTTTACTAGAAACTTCGAAATCTTAGTAGTGTTTCTCTAAATGTCTTTAGTCTACTGAAGAATTTGAATAAGAATTTTTCAACTAGGGAGAACTGCAGAAAACAGTGATTATATTGAATAATGATCATGACATGATGCTATGTTTACAACAACAATAAAAACCTGTTTACAACAACACAATAAAATTTCCAGCTTGCCATCTGATTATACTGTAGTCAAATGCTAAGAGATTTTAATTCTATTCTAAAATTATTTTTATATAGACCATAGAAAATGGTGTGGCTAAGGATTCCCAATATCCATATCTGAGATTTATATCAACACCAGAAGAACCCACTTCCATATATTTTATTTTCTTTAAAACATTTAATTAGAAATATATAAGACATTCATAAATGAATAAAAATCAGTATACTCAGTGCACCTACCATACAATTTAAGAAATAATGCATTATCTAAACAATTAAAGCTACAAAGTTTTCCCTCAATTCCACCCACCTCAACCTCTATTTTTCTCTGAGGAACCACCCTTCTAAATTAGTATTTGAAATTTCCATGCACTTCTCTAAAATTTTACATCATAAATATGGTTTAAGTTTTATGTGTATGAATTGGATGTATACTTCTGCTCATCGCTTCTCTTGCTTCACATAAATATTTGAAATTCATCTATGTTGTTATATATAACTACAGTTTATTCATTTGTGGTGCATTGAATAAATGAACCATCATTCATCTCTTCTCCTGTATATTGCCATCCACTATCTTAATTTTTCAGTATGGTAAAAAATGCTGCCATTAGCAGTCTTTGGTTAGTACCCTTTATCATTCACAAAATTTTTTTCTAGAATATATAATTAGAAGTGGAATTGCTGAGTGATAAGTTTTTCCATCTTCAACTTTGTCAAATTATTTTTCAAATTGATTGTACCGATTTATATCCTCTTTAGCTTTGAATGAGTTGCTACTTTTCTATATCCTTACCAACCCTTAATATTGTCAGATTTTTTTCCTCAATCTGATTAGGGTGAAATGTGATTTCACTGATGATCTAAGTGGTACTTTCCACATTCCATAATAGAATGAGCCTATTTTTTATTTACTGATTATTTTTTATGTAATTATTATTTATATTTCCTTTTAGGTGAATTGGTTACTCACACTTTTTGCTCATTTTTCTTTGTAGTATATATATTTTTCTTATTAATTTATAAAAATGATGAGAAATAATGTGTACAATGTACATTATTCAGGTGACCAATACCCTAAAAGTCCTGACTGGAAAACTATGCAGTTGATACATGTAACAAAATTGCATTCATACTCCATAAATGTACCAATAACATTTTTTTAAACTTATGGATACTAATCATTTGTTAGTTATATTTGTTGGCTGTACCTTTTCCTAATTTGTGTCTCATTATTTCAAGATTTTAATGCTATTTTTTAAAAAGAGTGATACCTTTTTAGTTGAAAAACAAGTGTATGTGTGTTTATATACAGATATATGTATATATACAAAACAAGTATATGTGTGTGTATACACACATATATATGCATGCAGGCATGCAAACACACACACATAAACACACACACACACACATACAGAATAAAAGACTTGAGATGATATACACCAAAATGATGTCTCTGAGGGCTGGAATTAACAATTTTTCTTTAAAAATCTTATTTGTATTTCCTATTTCTATACTATAAATATATACTGTTTGATTATAGAAAGAACAACATAATTTTTTTCAATTAAAAGAAAGCATGACATTTCTTTGTATAGACACACCATACTTATTTGACCATTACTTTACTCTTAAGGTGGTTCCCTGTTTTTTGATAATGTGAACAGTGCTGACTCAGGCATTCTCACATACAGATCATTAATTTCTAGTACCATTATTTCGGTTACTATTTTGGAAGATTAATAAGTTCTCAAAAATGAGATTGCTATGTCTATTTGCATCTGTGCAGTTTGTACCAAAAAGTACATTTTTAAAGTGTACAATTTAATACAATTTTATCTGTCAATTAAAAAATAAAAAGTAGAGTACAATTTAGTGGTTTTTAATATATTAACAAAGTCATACAACCATCACCGCTATTTATCTCCAGAAAAATCTTATCACCCTGAAGAAAATCTTCAGACCATTAGCAGCCACTCTCCAGCACTCCCTTCCTTTAGCCCCTGACAACCGCTAATCTACTTTGTGTCTGGATTTGCCTGTTCTGGACATTATATATAAAAGAAATTACACAAGATGTGACCTTTGTGTCTGTTTTCTTTCACTTAGCATAATGTTTTTAAAGTTCACGTTGGAACTTGTACGTAATTCTTTTGTGTGGCTAAATAATATTCCATTGTATACATATACTATATCTGTTTATCCACTTACCAAATGATGCACATTTGGGTTCTTTCCACTTTTATTCTATTATGTACAAATTTTTGTGTAAATGTATGTATTCAGTTATCTTGGATGTATAGTTGGGAGTGGAATTGTTGGGTTATATGGTAACTCTATGTTTAACTTCTTGAGAAACTGTAAAAAAATGTTTTCCAAAGTCGCTGTACCATTTGACATCCGTGTCAGCCATGTATGAAGATTGCAATTTCTCCACATCCTTGTCAGCACTTGTTATTTTCTGTCTTTTTTATGATAACCATCTTACTGGGTGTAAAGTTGTACCTCATAGTGGTTTTGAATTGAATCTCTCTAATTATTAATGTTGTTTAGCATATTTATTTGTGCTTTTTGGCCAATTTGTATATCTCCTTTAGAGAAAAATTTGTTCAAATATTTTGGCCAATTTTTAGTTGGGTTGTTGTCTTTCTATTGAGTTTTAGGTGTTCATCATATATTTTCATTAAAAGTTCCTTACTGGGGATATGGTAGTCAATACCTACCATATCCATTTTTTTCTCATGTCGTTCTATGGGTTCTTTTTTCATTTTCCTCATGATGCCTTTTGAAGCATCATTTTGATGTCCAATTTATCTATTTTTTCTCATATCTAAGAAACTATTATCTAATTCACAAAGATTTATGCCTGTTTTCTTCTAAGAGTTTTATAGTTGTATGCCTTACATTTTGACCTTTGATCCATTTTGAGTAATTTTTGTGTAAGATGTAACATAGGGGTCTATGGTAATTCTGTGGCATGTGGATATCCAGGTGTCCGAACACCATTTATTGAAAAGACTTTTTTCTCTATTGAATTGTCATGGAACTCTTATCAAAAACCAGTTGACCAAAAATATATTTAATAGTATCTTTTGATAAATGGAAGACTTTATATTATTTTCTTTGTCTATTTATATATGCATCTTGGTAAAAGGATACTACCTTGTGCCCTATTTTTCTACTTATTTTATGGTTTTTTTTTGAAGTTTTCCTTTTAGCTATGTCTTTGTTCATCTTGACCATGCATGTTTTTAAGTAGATATACTATTAAAAATTACATATGGATAGAAAATTTTCTCAGCACCATGTATTAGTGTTTTCTCTTGCCACTAATGTGAAATGTCATCTCTGTTGTATTTTGAGTTTCTGTACACTTAAAAATCTGTTTCTATATTTTCCATCCTTTTTTTCTTGCCACATCTCTGCTTAAAAAAACTAGAGTGTCTTAATTCCTATAGCTTTCTAATATGCCTAGGTATCTAGAAAGGCAATCACTAACTCTGTTCTGGCTACTCTTAAGCTTTTATTCATTCATAAATATTGTATACTTACCTTTTCAAGTTCCAAAAAAAGTTTTTGGGATTTTGATTGGAGTCACATTAAATTTATAGGTCAATCTGTGAAGAATTTGACATCTTAATGATATCCTATTATTGCTATCTATGATAATATTATCACTCTCTTTTGATTTATTAATTTCTTTTCTACTTTATTTAAATAGTTTCATAACTTATTCCATAAACTGGAGACATGTGTTTTGTCAGATTTATTCCTACACATTTTTATTTTTTTGTGGCAATTATAAATAGTACCTTTTAAAAATTACATTTTCTGTTTGAAACTAGTATGGAAGAATGAACTTTTTGTTTATTAATCTTAAATCCAGTGATCTGATACATTCAACAATTAATAACTTGATTTATTGACCTTTACACAGTCTAAATGATAATCATGTCATCTCTGAATATTGAAAGTTAATTTCTCCCTTACTAACCCTTGTATTTCTACTTTTTTTCTTGTCATGTCTCCCTGATTATGCCCTCTGAATATGGTGTTGAATTGTAACATTGATAATGGGCATTCTTGCCTTATTCTGAAATTTAATACAAATTTTGCTAGTTTTACCATCAATTATGATATTTGCTGCAAGTTTTTGTTAGCTACACTTTATCTAATTTGATGCTCCATTATTAAGAGGCTTTTTATGAATGACAGTTGAATTTCATTAAATACTTTTCTGCATCAGTTAAAATGAACATATGGTTGATTGCTTCTTGGCCTTTTGGCTAAGATCAAGTGTAAGATGAACACATGGTTTTCAGATATAAATTGTGAGCATGAGTAAATTTTAATGATATAACTTCCTATGTTAAAACATCCTTGAATTCCTGAAATAAACCCAGGTAAGCATAATCTATGTTTTTTCAAACTTTGAAGGATTTATTTTGCTAAAATTTTGTGTTGGATTTTTGCATCTATGTTTATCACTGATTTCTTCAACTTTCTACCTACATATTTTGCTAGCAATCTGATCTCTATGAACTTAATACAACCAAACATTATCTTCTTCCGTAGATTACTTTTTAACACTTCCTAAGGAGAAGGATGGGGCCAGGTGCGGTGGCTCATGCCTATAATCCCAGCACTTTGGGAGGCTGAGAAAGGTGGATCACCTGAGGTCAGGAGTTCCAGACTAGCCTGACCAATGTGGTGAAACCCTGTCTCTACTAAAAATACAAAAATTAGCCGGGTGTGGTGTTGGGTGCCAGTAATCCCAGCTACTCAGGAGCCTGAGGCAGGAGAATTGCTTGAACCTGAGGTGGAGGTTGCAGTGAGCTGAGATCGTGCCATTGCACTGCAGCCTGGGTGACAAGAGCGAAACTCTGTCTCAAAAAAAAAAAAATTAATTAAATAAACAGACAAATAAATAAATAAATAAATAAATAAAATTAAATAAAGAGAAAGACGGTAAAAGTTGTGGTCTTTGAACTTTGGGAACAGTTTTCTTTCTTTTTTTTTTTTAAAGGAATTCACCTAAACTTTATGGATATATAATTTTTTTTTGCTTTTCTTTGAATTCTAAAGCTGTTTTTCCTTCTTATATTTTATAGCTTTCTTTCCTTCCTCAGTCTCTCCTACAATTATTAAGTATTAAATTCATTTATTATTTATACATAATTTTTTATTTTTTCTATTGTTCTTTGGAGTGTTATTTATTTTGTGCTTCTCATGTCTTCCTCAAATATAAACTCTTCTACTCACATCTTTTTGTACAGAGCTTTGTTTTGCATTTTTAAAAAAGCTCAATAGATATTTTGGTTTCGATTGACTTTTATTAATCAAAATATTACCTTACTTTAAATAATACTCAGTTTGGTAATGTAAGTATTTTGGAAAAATTCAAAATATCTTTTCACCCCATCAGTCTTAAAAATTCTATTTTTCATTTTATCTTTTACTTTTACTTTGAATCAACTCTACCTCCTCAGAACCCTCTCCCCTCTCTCAGGACACTGGTTTGACTCTTCTAAATGGTCATCTTTTCTAGGTCATTGAGTGAGTCATTGAGGTAACTATCAAAGGAATACAAGATGCTTTTGGCTCTGTTTTGGCTATATCTGATTATATCTTGTGCCATATTCACTTGTTCCTCAAAGCATGATTATTAACAAAATTTCAAAGAACCCTAAACAGCTTCTGAAGGTATACCAAGTTCTTTCACTTTAAAAGGCAGCACAAATCTTCTCAGTGGGAAAATAAATGATCAAATCTCACCTCATTTCAAATAAATTAGAGTTGGCAGGCTTGTGTGTCTGGAGCTGACTTCAGTACTTGATGCTAAAATGTGGTTTTTCGCAGTAGTTGTAATCAATTAAGGTTCTGTCAGAGGCCAAAGTCATGAAAGTTAAAGGAAAAATATATTGATACTCTTTACATTTTGGGCTTTTTGAGGTATTTTGGTCTTCAGCAGGTTGACAGCACAAAATAGACAAACCCAATATTTTAGGCAATCGTGCCAGGTTTCACTTGTAGAAGCCTGTGAGTGTCCTGTGTCAGTTTGTGAGTTATAGCAGTGAAGGCTTAGAAAGTAAGAAATGGCATATTTCTTGAGGCTGCGGGGCGTGCAAGTTACATAGTTCTCTCTCTTGAATGACAACATGATCCAGCTTCCCAGTGAGAAGCATGCTGGTGTGCTTTGCTTCCTACACTCTTTCCTGAATAACGTGAAGGTGTTGTTAATTTAAAAACTGTCATTCACAGGGCATGAAAATGTTTCAGTTAGAAGTCCAGTGACAGGCAAAAGACAACAATGGCAATGGGTACTCTGAAACAGGTGATAATTTTCTGCAGCTAATTATCATTATTTTTCTAGCTGGAACATTGTGCAAAACCTACAGAATAATATATGCTTTAATAAGGTGGGCTTGTAAGAAGTGGCATTCCATAACTCTACCAAATAATTTGACTACCTCTTATTAAAAAAAAAAAAAGGTTGCAACTGGGTGATTACTTGTCTCATCTACAGTTGAAACACCTTTGCTGGGATTATTTTTGTCTTTTTATCTGTTTTATCTTTGCTATTGTGATCAGACTTTTAAAAAATGGGGGAATACTTAAGGGTAAGCTTGAAGCAGTTTCAAGGTATCAGTGTTCTGAAATGGAATCTACTGGACTCCCCACTCATTTTCTTTACCAGCAGATTTCATAGTCACCCAGGACTCTTGCTGCTACAGAACACGACAGGAACAGGAAACTGTTCAGACATCTTCCCAGTTCCTTTAGTAGTCCATTTGTCAATGTAATGAACATAATTTAAATGATGTGACTCCCTTGACTTCCCAGTTATTATTTTTAAAATTGTGACAAATTAAGTGAGCATCCTCTGGCTTCAAATGGAGAGCCTGAAATATTAGTAGTGCAAACAATCTAAAAAATTTTTTAAATAATTTGAAAATGGCTCAGACTACCTGAATTTATAATTACCATAAAACCAACAGCAATAGCAAATAATAAGAGTTCATATAGCTTCTGATGTTGGGTGTTAAAGGGCATGAAAATAGAGAATAATTTCCTGATTTTTGAAGACAATCCAAGTTGAGCGGATGCATACGAAAAAATGTATCAATATGGAACCAGAAAGTGAGAAAAGAAAGAACTATTTCAAATGTGATTTAAATCTCATTATATTTTGCATATTCAGTGGGAATCTCCCAAGGTTTCGGTTTCTCTTTGGGAGTAAAATGAGTTCTTAAATGTGCATTCATCCATGCTGCTAGAGTATCGTTTACTAACAAATGATTGCAGCTTTACCCCAGTGGCCTGAAAGAGTTTTAATGTTGCTTCCAGATGTGCTTAATTTATTTCCAGGGTATAATGTTTTCCATGGGAGGCTTGGGTGATTTTCTCACTTATCAATGCCAATTTCTTGGAGGTAGGTAAAATTTTACTCCTCTTCTAGATGAAGAAACAGAGCAGGAAGATATTATGGCTTCATCAATATAAAATGAGAAGCCCTTAACAATCCTGGGTAAATTATTACATCTAATGTGTACTTCATGAGATTATACACCTGGATTTATGTTTCTGTAAGGGTTTCCTAGTACTCTTCCTTCTAATATTCAGTATTACACAAATAATGATGTTCATCAGGAATTTTTAAAAATTAGAATTTTGAAAACTGACCTCTAAGCTTAGCTTTCAAAAACCCCAGTGGTTGATTTAAAATATTAAGAAGATGAAATAAATATAATTTTCCACTACTTGAAAGACTGCTGAATTTTAGCTATTAACATTCTTTGAATATTGGATATGAATAATAATATAAGGTATTTATTACAGAGTAATCCTATAAATTTTATGTTGAGCATATTAAAATAAAGACCAGTTTAAATGAAAAATTCATAATATATCCAGAAGAATTGTGAGTAGTTGTTATCAAAGCTACTTTGGTGATACGCAAACTATGCAATAGAATTTTAAGAGATTTTTCACAAATATAAATCAAGTCATTGAAGATACTCAAGTATAGTCAATTGAGTTTAAATACTTATTAAAATAGATAATCTAAATTAACATGATTTAGAATCATAGACCTCACCTTGTGAAAGGTCACTTAGTATCAATTCTGGAACTTAAACCTTGTACTATACTTTTAGTGCTCTGCAAAATAGCATATTCATTATTAAAAACAATGAGAGCTATTTGCCCAATACCTAAGTAACTCTATTTTGGAAGAGCTTGTAAACTTAATCCCTAATTAATTCCTTACAGTTATACCCAAATTACAGGAGAGTGTAATCTTTCCCAAAGGATACTTAAGTCAACCACTAAGACAAGAATTGGAAAGTTGCTTATTGTCAAAATTGCCCTTGAAAATCTTCTATTGCCCTTGAAAAAAATAATGCATTTTACTTCCTTTACATTGGTCATTCATACATTCTTTACATAGGTTTGCCAAACATAAGCACTGTTTCAAGGTTTCTTGCATCTAATATCTGATTAAACAAATGATGTGATGTCCAACAGCTTCCTATTTTTAAATGTAAAATTCTCCTGATACAACTAGGATATTTTGGTAGAATGTAGAGAAGAGGGTTGAGAATTTTGTCAATTTTGTTCACTTAGATAATTAAATCATCTCCTAGGACAATGCTGGCCATATAGTAGTCATTCAATAAATATGTGCATAAACAGGTTGAGTAAATAAATAAAATGTGAATAAGATATGTTTATCAAATGAATTAATGAAAGGTAAATGAACGTCTCCTAAGCCTAGCTCACAGAGGTTTTAGGTTAACACAAATATTGGTTATGTGGAGTTGGATTAAATGATCTCCTGAGGTTTTTGGCTTTTTTAATATTTCTTTTGGCTTGGTAATAATATTGTATTATTTGGATAAGGTGATCAACTGCAATAGTTTTTAGTTGGTATAAATAGATAGCTTCACTCACCTTTAGGTCACTCACATGATTAACTATATGTTTTGACATAGGACTGTACCTTGAAGCTAATGAAGCTCTAGATACGTCTAAGGTAATATGAAAGGCCTTAGCAACATGTCCACAGGGTCATACTGTCTGCTAAAGTAATGCATTTTAATTGAAATAGATTAATACTGATATGTCTATCCACTGTCACTTCTCTTCATTTACAACTTTTTTTTCCTTTTTTGGTTAGATAGCCCTGGAATGGATGGAAGGGGGCCTGTCTTAGATTAGGTCAAGGGGAAGCTGAGTTGTGGATACACATTAAACTTGGGTTTAGTGGTGGATGTTTACGTGGTTTCAATCTCCTGTTAAGTTACTAGCTATCCAAGTATAGGTGGAATACTCCAAATACCCGCTGGGCCAATTCACCCAGGTGTGTGGGCCCAAAGGCCTTATCAAGCATAATATGAATGTGTCTTACAGCATTCAGCACCAGAAATACATGAGTAGAGGATGAGAAACAAGGCTTGAAGAATATAAATGCAGAAGCCAGTTTGCAGAAATTATTTCCAGTCATCAGATGTTTAAATTTTAAGTGGGGGATTCAATTGACATCACTACATAGTGAAAATGGAAGTTCTCTCCTATCATGAATATACTCAGTAATGTATCTTATACCACTCAAGATGTATTCTACATTATTTTTATTTTTTGATGGAAATTTTGCAAAATATAATTTGTCTGAATTTTGTTATAGCACACAAACTTTTAACAGTTCTACAAATAGTGATTATGTCTGTGCTGAAGTTTTATGTTTTCTACATCTGAACTACTGTTAATAAAAACAAACAGTAACAATTATCTTACACAGTTGTATTATCTTTGTATTATTTTTATAAAAATCATATATAAAATTGTTGTCATAAGAACAGTGATCAAAGAAAATACAGCCAAAATGGAGGAAAAGTATTATAGGGGTGGGTCAGAGAGTTTGTTAAGTAACATTGAGTTCTTATGTATTAGTTTTCTGGATTTTGTAATATTTGTGATTTTTTTCAGCTTCTTTAGATTTGATTTTGTTGTGATTCCTCCTCTCATCCTAAGCAAATATTCACATTCATACCTAATTTTGTATTCCTTATGTTGTAACCTTTTCCTGAAAGAAAACGTCCCAAATTATATACAGGTCACGCTACACAAAACCTGAGCCCACCATTGTAACTGAATTTGGAACAACCTTAGATGTGCAAGGCAGGGAGTGGGGGGTGCAAAAGGGTAAAGAGTGAGAGAGCCATGATGAGGGGAAGCTACATCTTCATCAGTCCATTTTGCCGTCCTTGTTCACTCTTTCTCAGGAGATAGAGTGGAAATATGAGGTCCGTGCACTACTTTGTGATGAGAGTTGGTACCTCCAAATGCATCTCAGAACCAATAAATGGGAGCCAGGATAGTTCATGGAGGCCAAGTATAACTTTTTCTTTGAAATCTGGCTCTTTGAAATATGCCTCAATTTGTCATGAACCATTTTCAGTTTTGGAGAATTTTTGTTAATTTTCTATATTCTTTACTGGAGCAGGTTTATGTTTCTTACTGCCTTGATAGAGTCTAGATTCTTCTGTGGCTCAGAACCCCCAACACTCAGGAACCCTAATCATGCTGCTTAACCCATTGGTGATGCCAGCCTTCCATTCCAAGGCCCAGCTCTACGGTTGGTCCTAATTTTCAGCTGTAATACCCCACAGTTGTTAAGGACCAGCACATTCTTCTGTAAGAGTTGCCCCCTAGAGTTTGGGAAACTCTTTAAAGGTCTGCCAGAAAGCTATTGCAAACATTTCATCTGCTTTTGGTTTGTGGGTTCTGAGCACATGGTTTCCAAATGTCACATTTGGAATATGGAATTCAGTTATTCACAAGCATTTTCATCAAATCATTAATTTTATCCATCATCTTCTGTGAGTGAACAATGCATGATGTCTGGCTCTTTTTAAAATATCCCTCTTCCTTCCTTTTATATATAATAATCTTATTTAGCTGACATGTTCTTTTCAAAGGTTAGGAGCATTTGGGATATATGTGTTTTGAGAAGAAAGGTGAACTCATTAGCTTCACTTTCTAAATATTTTAATAATGTTATGGAAGCCTGGGATGCCATCTTTATTCAGCTATCTCTTTGTTTTTCTGCCACAACTTAGCACTTATAGTGAATCGCAATACATATTAATAAGCAGGCAGCTTAATAAGACTCAGGTTAATGATGATAATTATTCCTACATGGTGTATGCTGACAGTGTGTGCAAAGATATTCACTCTTCAGAAAAGCCCCAAGGCGTTACAGATAATTCTGACGTCTCGTACATTATTTGAGAAGAAGGTTAACAATGCTATGTGATAGTTGGCTTTTTTTAAGTGAACATTTTAATTACCTGGGGATAATGTCCATGGTTAGAATTCAGTGAGTGAGCATGGGCCAAAAAGTTTTCAGGAGAACCCTGAAGTGGGCTAGAATTAACCATTAAACTTACATGCTTGCAAACATGGACACTGGAAATAAATCAACATAGTCAAGAATTAAGAAAAGGTCAGTGTTTTTGCTCAGTGTTTGAGTTAAAATGGGCATCTAGTTTGATGTGAATATTTATTTTGTGATTCATCATGGTAAAAGCATAAAATTGTGAAGTTATGCTTCTTTTATTCTTTTTTATTTCTAAGCCTACCACATTCTCCACAAAAACAAACACCTAGTGCTTAATAACCTTGTGCTCTGTTTTCCATTCCTGTAATCCATGTTGCTCTCCAGTCTCTTATTCACACCTCAAGTATTAATGACAAATGACTGATGAACAGTTCAGAGCTACATTCCACTTTTTTTCCTCACAGGGTTGATTGCCTCTTTAGAAGTATTAAAACTTTAAATCAGGTGTCTCAAATAAAATACTAGCCTGGGCCTGTCAGGTAACAAGCTGGCCAAGTGAAGATTGTAGTAAAACACAAAGTTCAGGCCTCTAGAAATGGGGCAATCACTGCTCGTCTCCAGGAAATTATTTTACATATACATTCTGGCCCAGATCTGCTAAACACTGACTTTTCCAAAAGGAGCTCAAAATCTGATTTTTTGTGAATTCTTCCCATGTTGAAATATTGTCCATGAATTCAAACATTGCCTATATCAAGCACATATCCAGGGCCAAAAATGTTCCAAGGGACATAAGTTCGTGACATCTTCTTTGAACTGAAGGAAAGAAGTTGCAACGAACATAATTCACATACTTTTGCCCCCAGGTTCAGGAAACTGGAGCACCCGCACTCCTCTAAATGCATGTTCATCATTCAGCCCTTCTTTGTGATGTTTCGTTTTCTCTGGGTACTCGTAGTGCCTTCTCCACCTTGGAGAACTGCTCACTTTTGATGGCCTTGTTTAAATGTTACCCTCTCCATGAAGTTTTCTAAGTCCTTTCTCCCCTTCCAAGCCATTTCTCCACTACTCCCTTACCTTGTGCGAGAATCCATTTTCTTAATATGTTGCTCAGGCATCTGGCAAATACTATGATAAGCACTTATTATAGTGTGTACTAAATATTTGTGAGTATGTTGGTCTCCTCAGTTACAATGTGCAGTCCATATGGGTAGAGTCTTCTTTTTATTCATTTATCAGCATCACATGCTATCTAGCTCATAACAGATAATAAATGTTTGCTGAATGCATGAATGGATCAGTGAATGAATATTAAAATGATATTCTTTATGAAGGCTTAAGTATCCTTATAAACCTCTCTTCTCCTGGCAAGAGATGTGAAGATAGAAGATACTCAGTGCATATTTATTAAATGGGAAGTGAATGTCAACCAGTGAGGGGGAGTTACTTTTTGAAGAGTTAGGAAAAGGCATATTGAACATTGTCAGAGCCTATCCTCCTTAAATCATTTCTTACTGGGATAAAATTGGTCCTTAAATTCTCTATGATCCTAAAATTCAATTGAAATTCATAAAAATTATTAAATATATGTAGATAAAATTATTAAAATAAAATTATCAAATATATATATTTTATAACCACAAGGCCTAGTGGTTATAAAGTAATTTTTTTCCAGAAAAAAAATCAGTATGAATTTGAATCAATAAGCCATCTTGCAGTACTCTATCCAATTGGTATTTTTATAAGTGCACATAGTTATTTAAAATACAAATATTTATATGGAAGATGTCTAATCTATTCGTCATGTTAGGGAAAATCTTCTGCCTGAGTCCTTCTGTCCTGAGTCTTCTAGAAAACTACCTTACTAGAACCTGATGCTAACTACGAAATCTGGATTAATTCGGAAATAAGTTTATGGTTAAATTAACCATCTGGTGTAAAGTATAACCCAAGATCACCGTCCTAGTTGACCAAAGAAGGCATGTAAAGTCACTTCCTCTGGAATAGACATCTGCCGTGCTCATGGCCAGCTCTTTAGTTTTGCAAGAATAGCATCAGCAGAAGACTAGCTAATTGTTCTGTAGATGAGTTCAGTTAGCTAAATAGTTTGGAGACAAAAATCAAATGATGCAGGCCAGTTGTTTATTCACTTGCACATTTCAATGATAATTAATTAGCTAATCAGATGTGTGAGAATCAACCAATGAATTAGGGATCTAAGTTTGCAGACAGCTGTGACCACTGCTGCTCTTTTAAGAAGAAAATAAATGTTATTTGTTACAACTTTGTTTCTGTTAGTGTGTTGCATACATAGCATATCATATTATTTGGGACCTTGTGCCGTTTCGCTTCACATTGGACACTTCAACAACGAGCAGTTATGAATCATACACATTTTCCCCATTTGAGGCAATGCATACAATTCAACTAAATTTAAATGAACAGATTTTCAGAGTGTACTTGAGTCTTTTCCTGGGGCTATGATAGACCTGCCCCTAGTCTCTCCATTTCCGTTGGTAAGCCCTTATATATTTAGCAGTGGAAAATAAAACAACAAATGTTATTCAGCAGAAAGATAAAAGCCCAATCTATGTAAAGTAAGACAGAAGAAATGGAAACATAGCATGTGGATTTTGCATGCTGAGCCTCATAAAATGCAAGCATGAATTTCCTCTCATAGTGAGTGTGGTCCAACATTAAACGAAGCATGGGGCATGATTATGAGAGATAAGATCAGTAGTTGGAGAACATACAGCAAGCTGTTTTACCCACATTGAATATAATTTCACTCTTCTGATCTATTAGGCCCTCTTGGTGCACATCTTTGTAGATTTTTGCTAGTTCTCAGGAATGCATTAAAAAACCCTACAGGCTATAACTAAAATTACTGAATATTTTTTAATGTCTCACATGTTGACAGTCCTGATTTTCGTTATATAAGAAATAACTGTCGATAGTGCCATTTAAATCCCTACTCTTTAGACTTGTGAATGCTAATGGCTGGGCTGTCGAACTTCAGCTTTTCCTGTAATCGTTATTCCTGGTTTCCTGTGGTGGATATGTATCGAACATAAGAAATTAGCTGCAGAGAGAATTAGAGGGTGTAAGTCTGAGTCATGTAAATGCCAAAAGCTTTTTGTGACATTTTTCAGACTTTAAAAATGGAAATATGTTATTTGCACAGTAGCTCCTGATGGAATATGACATACTGCAGCGATGTGGTGAGTTTAAGATTGGGCTGCAGGCCATTAGGAACCCTCTGTGTGAGAGCCTGGGGCCTGAGCGTAGAAAGGGGAGTGAGCTACTTAGTAGATGCATGGCATTTGCTGACGCACAGAAGAGAATCCTCGTTAGCTCAAGCACTGCTACTGAGAATTAAGAACTTGCTTGAACCTGTTATCCTAAGTATAATTTAGGAATATAATTTTCAAGCTTGATGTAACTTTTGTCTTTATTCCAGATGATCTTACATCATCGTCATTATATCAGCACATGAAAAAAAAAAATAATAGGGCCAAGTACATACTTTAACTCTTATATTTCAATTAAGATTGAGCCCTTTAATTCAGTCAAAATAAGAAATCTTTCTAAATAGATTCTGTACCTTTGTTGTGTTTGAGAGGCATGGAGGGTGGTTGTGAAGGTGCATAGCAGAATTTTCTCTAGAGGACAACAGAGCACTCTCTTCAGTCATACTATCCCCTAACTCCTATTCCAACCCCTATTAGCTTTGGAGAAGAGCCTCTTGGGGAGGCAGAAACTGTCTCTGGTTTCACCTGGGGCTTTCAGGGTGGATTGCCTCAGAGTTAATTTTCACTTCAGAGGATAGTCTTGCAACTCTTTGAGCCCACACTCCTGCTGAAAACGAGAGTGTGTGGGTATATCTTTTTTTTTCTTTCTGTTTTTTGAGGGTAAAGTAACTCAGTAATCTCATGCTGATTTTGGTATTTTACTGCCAGCTATAATGGATGATCATAGGAAACAAGGTTGTTTAACCTTCCCTGATTTCTATTTTAGAAAAGTCAATGTAAAGTTATTGAAAGATATAGATTTTGGGAAAATAGATGGATATATTCAGAAGAAGAGGAGATGGATGACCAAGAGAATTCCTGAAGGAAATTGCCAAGTGCAATCTGGAAATAGATGAGTAGTGAAACAAAACAAAACAAGACAAAACAAAACAATCACAGGGAGGGGGCTCTTTTTCCTGTTAAGAATGGCTTCTGGGAAGCTTCTGTCCAGACTTCTCCTCTGTGCACTCCCTGAAAGCAATGCTGCTCTTCCTTTTATATTCTCAGAGATGCCTGGTAACACCATGACACATTTTTCCCCTAGCTGCCATCCTCGATGATTACCTCTTCCTCTTCTCCCGCCAACTCATCACCAGAATGTGTTGGTTCATTGCAAATCTCTCCACTCCTTTTTGCTCTATTTCTACTGCCTTTGCTTGCCCTGGCCTTTATTTTATCTCAACTAGATTGGGCAGATTTACCTGGTTTCTCAGCTTCTCGTCTCACTCCACGTCTCTATCTTTACTGTTCATGTAAGTATTTCTGGCGCTTTCCTCTCCCCCTTGTTTGGGAGAAGCACCATTATACTTAATATAGAGCACAGTAACGAGGTCTACATTTTGTGATTATGAAATATTAACATATATTTTACTCTCTCTACTGATGTCTAGGACCTTGCAAATATGTGTGAGTCTGTAAACGGTAGTTCACCGCCTCCTAGGAGCCATAAAACCCTGCAGTCATGTCCTTTCTGCTCAGTTGCGGAATTATGTTTCTGTTGTCCACAGGAAAAAGTCTATATCAACAGTCAAAGCTATTCACAATGTAATCCTTCCTTAACTCTCTGGTTGACTTATCATTTCCCTCATCTTCCACTGCCCAAAGGCCAAGCTAATGGTCTTATGACATCATGAATTTTCAGTCATTTTCACAACTCCATACTTTTTTACAATTAGTTCTCTCTTCCTGAAATCTTTCCTTATTTGACAAAAATCTAGTAACTCTCCAAGATTCCTCCTCAATGTCATCTCTTCTATATGTTCTTGACTCTCAGGCTGAGTTAGGGTTTTCTCCCTGCCATCCTTTACACTCTGATACATATTTACCTCTTTATACCATTGGCTTGCCTGTAATACTACAAAACCCTTCATGGCAGCAATTTTGTTTATTTATCCTTGGATTTCCAGCTTTCAAGCACTTTAAGCTCCAAACAAAACAAAACAGACTATTGAAATAAATGAATGAATGCATTAAAAACGCAAACCCTAGGCCGGGCGCGGTGGTTCACGCCTGTAATCCCAGCACTTTGGGAGGCCGAGGTGGGCGGAATACGAGGTTAGGAGATCGAGAACATCCTGGCTAACACGATGAAACCCTGTCTCTACTAAAAATACAAAAAATTAGCCAGACGTGGTGGCAGGCGCCTGTAGTCCCAGCTACTCGGGAGGCTGAGGCAGGAGAATGACGTGAACCCAGGAGGCGGAGCTTGCAGTGAGCCGAGATTGAGCCGTTGCACTCCAGCCTGGTCTACAGAGCAAGACTCCGTCTCAAAAACAAAAAACAAAAAACAAAAAAACTTCAACACCTAGCACCTCTTTGCATCAATTGTGAGAAGTAGTAGAAGTCCAATACATTGAGTATACTATACATTATCTATATAGAACATGATCCAGGGAGCAGTAAATTCATAAAATGATTGTCTGCATTTTTCTTTGAACAGAATCTCAGCTCACTTTGAGGTTTACTCATCAATGCCATTTAAAGAAACATTGTTCTGCTAACAATGTGCCACTTTATTGAATTTTATCAGAGAATTTCACTACAGGTTTAATTATTGTTCACCTCAGTGTCAGGCTGCTTTCCCTTTAATTAACTAATCATCTATTGGCCCAGTAGGGTTCCTGTAGCTTCCAGGTTTCTCAAGATATGTCAAATCAGATTACCTGTCTTTATTTTACATAGTTTAAAATTTAAGTTTTTTCTAAACTCAGTGAGGAAACAACCTCCCACTGTTTAATGTATGTAAACTATACCAAGGTATGCATTTACATAACCTGAGCTGGCTTAGTCATTTGAGCTTTGTTAATTAGCTTTGGAAAAGAAAGTTAACTTAACCAGAGTACTGAATAGATGTATTAGAGGAACTTTTTATTTTTCCTTACAATACGGACTATTTTAGTGTTGTTACAATGATTTAACTTATAAATACCAGTTATAGAATACAGACCATGAACTAGCTTTTGCACACACTTCCATGACAACATCATAGTTCAGAATTTATTTTTGCTTCAGCAGCTAACAGATAGGAAGATTCTATAAACTGGGTTGGCCTTGAAGTAAAGTTATTTGTAAACCATTTTTGTTGATTCCAAATCGATATGCTGAGAATTATTTTTATAACGCCTAGCTTTCTAGAAGACTTTCATGTTGAAATCTTCTGAAACTTAAAGGTGAGGTATTTTGAAATATCACAAAGTGCCAAATGGCATAAAGTATGTCAAAAAGTATCTTGATTTTAAACCAGTTCAAAAGGAGTTCAGTGTTTTATGATCTTTTGGAGCATCCTTGAGCCCTCTAAGTTTAAAGTCTGTGAAGCCTAGTCATTTATGTGTCATAGATAATAAAGCTTTTTACCATTTAAAAAATATAAGTTTTTATATGCAGGCTCAATACATAGTTAATAGTGTTAGATGTTTTCTGTTAAGTCTATATGATTAGGAAAATTCTTTGCATGAATTTTGCAAGATCAAAAAGCCTAAAACTTATATAGTTTGCCCACATAAATGAAATAAATTGGGGCAAACATAAGAGGAGAATTTGTGATTTCTCTCCATTCCCAGGATATTTCATTGCATTTAATAATAATTCATAATTTAATCCATAAATAATGGATAATTAGGAAATACTCTTCTCCACAGTTGTAGTAGTTATATCTTTTCTGATAGTTTTAGTATTACTATTTTTACTTTTACAACTTAGATAACATTTTTAATATAATTTCAGTTTTTATAGTAAACTTATAAAGGAAGGCCAACCTAAATAGAAAATACACCTGGGTTATAAATCTACTCCAATTGTATTGGGATGTTGCTTGGCTTGATTTCCTCTTGAATCAGACTGGATTTAAGAATGAGAGAAGATATGAAGGCTGTATTTTATTCTTCATTTTGTTATTTGGTTATTTAACAATTTGCAGTTAATAGCTAAAAAAACTTTTCAGTTGTCTTATTGATGTGTGAATTTCCTTTTTCAGATCTTGACATATGTATCTTTTGGTCATTGCTTGTTAGTTTATTTGTAAGTATTTTTGTTTCAAAATGTCAATGAAAACTTGATTTCTACTTCTCCTTTTCATGTACACTCAAATCAATAAATGTCTGTACAAATGTCTTGAGTTTACTAATAGTTTACAATATTAGTATTTTTTAAAAGTCAACCTTATTAAGATATAATTTTAAACAAATTTTAAAAGAAATCCTAATAAAGGTTCACAAATATGTACATACATATAACTTACCACTCCATTAAATGCATATAACATTTCTGTCACTCTAGAAGTTCTCTCCTGCTCCTTTGCAGTTTATCTTCACACTGCCTTCTACATCAGACAACTGAAGATCTGACTTGTAGCCCATTGATTAGTTTTGCCTCTTAGAACCTCATATAAATGGACTCAGAAAATGTTCTCATATCCTTCTGTTTCTGCCTTGTTTTACTTGACATAATTCACCTTTGTTTTATGTCTCAGAAAGTTTGTTTCTTTTTATTGCTGAGTAGTATCCCATTATGAGACTGTACCAAAATTTACCCACTTAACTGCTCATGGACGTTGGAGCTGTTTCCATTTTTGGCCTATTATGACTAAAGCTGCTCTGAATATTCATGTACATGTCTTTCTTTTTTAAAAAAATTATTTTCAGTTTTCTTACATAACTATCTAGGAAGTGGAATTGCTGAGTTATATGTATGTTAAACTTTATAAGAAAATGCCAGTTGTTCTTCAAATTGGTGGTACCATATCACAGTAATACTGTCGAGTTCCTCTTAGTCTACATCCCCATCCACACTTGCTTTTACTAGTTCTTTGAATATTAGACATTCTTGTTGGAATAAGAAAACATCAAATACTTTATTTTGCCTTCATGTTTTCTTCTCTGATGCTCTTTCCTTTTAAATGTAGATCCACATTTCTGACCTATATAAGTTTTGTTCTTCTGGAAGAACTTTTAACATTTCTTGCAGGGCATGTCTGCTAACGATGAATTCCCTCAGTTTTTGTTCATCTAAGAACAAGATTATCCTTTCAAGGATAATTTTGAAGGATAACTAGTTACTATTTTTCTTCAACACTGTAAGTATCTCTCTCCTCTCCGTTGCTGCTTGCGTGGTTTCTGATGAGAAGTCTGCTGCAATTCTTATCCTTGTTTTTTTTTTTTAATTAAATGGGACAGATGATGTTTCATCCTCTGACTTCTTTCAAGATGGTCTGTCTTTAGTTTCCTGTAATTTGAATATGATACATCTAACTGTAGATTTTCTGGTGTTTATCCTGCTTGGTTATCTCTGAGCTTCCTGGGTTTATAATTTGGTAAATATTATTTTAGGAAAGCTTCTGGCCACTAGCAAAACATTTCTTCTACTTCACTCTTTCTTCTTCTTTTGGTATTCTAAATACACAAAGGCTACATCATTTGAAATTCTTCCACAGTTCTTGGATGTTCTATTTTGGTTTTCCCCCCTTTTTTATTCTGTTTTTCTCTTTGCACTTTGTTTGGGGAATGTTATTGAAACTCTTTTCAAGCTCACTAATTTTTTTTCTTAGCTCTGTCTAGTCTACTCATGAGTCCATCAAAGGCATTTTTCTTATTTCATTTACAGAGCTTTTGATTTCTACCATTTCCTTTTGATTCTTTCTTAGACTTCTCATCTCAATGCTAAAATCAAATAAATGTCTTTCCCCCATGTGTAATAAGGTTCTGATAAAATATTTTTTACGATAGAGTAGGCATTTGTTATGGAGAACACCTTAGGTATATTTCACAATTATTACTTTACCCCTACCCCCTGCCAGAGCCAAAAGGACACCTTTCTGAGCTCTTCACCATAAAAATCTGGTGGGGTTCCTGGAATGAAAGTGTGAGGCCCTTTCTTAAGGCTGTCATTCTAAGGACTTTCTCAAACTCTTCCCTCCTCAGGCTCCAGAGGTTTGTTAAAATTATCATTTAAGTGTTTCTACCACTTTTGGGCTCCAGTGGCTTCTGCTCTAGGTAAAATGACCTCAGCTCTGACTCTCTGCATTTGGCCGTCTCTCCAGATAGTGTGGTGACAGTTTGTTACCTCACTTCTCTGATGGGTCCAAGAAAATACATTAATTTTCAGTTTGTTCAACTTCTTGTGGTTGGTTAAGGATAGAAGTGAGGATTTGCAACCTCTTTCCTGTTTGAAATGAAACTAGAAATTCTGATTTTTGATCTTTATGATATCCTTGTTACTCTTTAGTATCAGGGCTATATTATTCTCACAAAACAAATTGGTAAATGTGCCTTCCTCTTTATTTTCTGCGGTATTTTGTGTAAGAGTGATATTTTGTCTGTCTCAAATACGTGGTAGAAATTACCAGTTAAACTATCTAAGCCATTATTTTTTGGAAAGGTTTTTTATTATAAATTAAATTTAAAAAACAGTAAATACAGAGCTTGGCAGATTTTTCTATTTTTTTCTTTTGTCAGTTTTTTTAATTCATTTAGTTTACTAGCATTAAGTCATTTATAATATTCCTTTATTGTCTGAATGTTCTGTAATAACAGCCACTATTTCATTCCTGCTATTGCTAATTTTATTTTTTTCTCATCAGTCTTTGTAAGGGGTTGTCAGTCTTCTTTATCTTTTAGAAGTCAACTTTTGGATTTGCTAATTTTCTCTCTGTCAATCATAGATTTCTATGCTTTGTTGCTTCCTTTTTGCTACTTGCTTTGGATATAATTGCTCTTTTTAAAACTTTTTTAAGGTGGAAAGTTACATAATTCATTTGATGTTTTTCTTCTTTTCTGATATTGGCATTGCAAGCTACAAATTTCCCTCTGAGAACTGTTTTAGCTGTATCCTACACATTTTGACATGTTTTGCTTATAGTATTACTCAGTTCAAAGTTCCCTTGTCATTTTTTCTACCCATTGATTATTTAGAAATATGTTGTTTGAATTTCAAAATATTTTAGAATTTTCTAGACATCTTTAAAAATTTAATTTCTAATTAATTTTTTTGTGGTCAGAGAACATACTTTATAAGATTTCAATTTTTTTGAAATCTATTAAGATTTATTTTATGGCCCAGTACATCCTTCATCTTGGTGAATGTTCCATTTGTGCTTGACAAAAATGTATTTTTTTCAGTCTTGTGTTGATGTCAATTAGATCAGAATGGCTGATAATATTTTTCACATCTTCTATATTTGTAGTTTTTGGTAAACTTGTTTTATCAGTAATTATGAAAGGGATATTAAACTCTCCAATTATGACGGTAGATTTGTCTGTTTCTCCCTTAAGATCCATCAGACTTTGCTTTGTATGTTTCAGCGCTTTCTTATTGAGAGCATATTTTAGCTTGCTATGTATTCTGCTGAATTGATCCTTTTATTATTATACAGGGCTTCCCTGTATTTCTTGTAATACTCCTTGTCTTGAATAATAGCTTGTCTCATCTTAATGCAGCCAGATCAGTTTGTTTTAATCTTACTGCTTGCATGGTATATATTTTCCACTTTTTACTTTTTGTGTCTTTGTGTCTATTTTTAATGTGTGTATATTTTTGAGAGCATATAGCTAGATTTTCCTTTTTAAAACCAACCATGCAATATCTACCTTTTAATTTGAGAGTTCAGTTCATCTACTTTCAATGTAAAATTATTGACACAGTTTAAGTCTATTCTCTCAACCTAGCCTTTTATTTGTTTCATTTGTTGTTTTTTTTTTTCTCCCTTTGTGTTTTAATGTCTATTTTGGTTTAATTGAATATTTTCAGTGCTTCATTTATTTTTCTCTCACAGTTTTTTAGCTGGACTTCATGTTATTCTTTTTAGTCATTGCTATACTGTATATACTATCTACTTTGCCCTTTTTAGAGTCTATTTAGAATTAATATTTTACCATCCACAATTTGTATATTGCACATCACAAATGTAAGAATCTTACAACAGTACACTTACCATCTTTGTCTTTTGTGCCAATTTGTCAAATATTTTACATTGTCAAATATATTATCGATTTTACATTGGTTAAAAAGCAGTTTACAATTTTATTTTTTTGCTTTAATGATTCACTTACTTTTTAAGAGATATTAAGGGAAGAAGAAAAGAAGGTAGTCATTTACATTTATTCACATACTTAGTGTCTTCTGGCTCCAGTATTTTCTGATGAGAAGTCAGCTATTATTTGTATTTTTTGTCCTCTATATATCATTTGTTGATTTTCTTTGCCTGCCATCTTTATCTTTGTTTTACAATAGTTTTACTATGATATACTTATTTGTGTGTGTTTTTTTTTAATTCTGGGTTTAGGAAGCTTCTTGTATCTGTAATTTGACTTTTTTTCCCATCAAATTGGAACAACTTCAACCATTATATATTGATATATGTATTTCATGCCTTTTTATTTATCTCCTCTTTTTCTGGGACTCTATCTGTAGATATATTTGGCTAGTTGATACTTCCCCATAGGTTGTTAAAGACTGTTCATTTTTCTTCTATTTTTCCTCTCTTATTCAGATTGAATTATTTCAATCAAACTCTAATCAAATTTACTGACTCTTTCTTCTATAATCTCCAATCTGCTGTCAAACTCATTAAAATGAAATTTTCATTTCAGGCATTGTAGTTTTAAATTCCAGATTTCAGTTTTATTCTTCTTCTCCCCTTTCTTCCTTCTCTTTCTCCTCCTCCTGCATCTTCCTCATTTTCTTTCTCTTCTTCATTTTCCCATCTCTTCACTCATAACTATATTTTCTTTTAAGTCTTTGAACATCTTTGTACTAGATGTCTTCTTCATTCCATCTATCTTGTGAGTTTTCCCATATCTTCACTCATTATGACTATATTTTCTTTTAAGTCTTTGAACATCTTTGTACCAGATATTCTAAAGTCATTTTCTGTTAATTCTAATATTTGAATTATCCTAGAGGTTTTTTTTTTATTCACTGCTTTATTGCTATATGATGGGACATATTTTTATCCTCTTTTTTTTACATTTAAAAACATTTGGATTGATTTTGGACCACTGTGGGTGATATCATAAGTAATATGGGTTATATAATCTCTCTTAAATAGCATTTTGTTTTGGCAATTTAGTAAGTTACCAAGATGCTCCTATATCCTATCAAGGCTTGGCTTAGTGTTTTCTAAGGCATGGTCCGTACTCCTAAGATACAGATTTTCTAGTGTTTTACCTGAAGGCCTATACTCTTGATAAGTTATCTTGTCTTTGGCTGGGCTAGAACTTAAGTGCCTCCACATACTATGTAACTGCTGTTATTTGTTGTTTGAGTCTCAATCCTGTAAGCACCATTCTCTGCTATATTTCATAATATAGCATATGTCTTATCACCATATGTACAGTCCATCCCTGGATCCAATGAGTCTACAAAGATTTCTGAGACCACTCTTCTTCCAAGCTCTATTCTCTCTAAAATCTCATCCTGTAAATTTCAGCTAATAAATTTCAGCAGCTCTGAACTGTGAACTTTGCCTCCTCAACTAATTGGGTCTGCCTTTTTCTACTACTGGTCTTCAATTCCTTATACTGCATTAAGAAATCGCCCCTAAGGAGAAAGCCTAGGTGATGATGAAACTCACCTCTTGTGTTTCCCTTCATTCAGAGATTACTGTCCTGTGCTACCAATTGCACTGTGACAGATAATAGTCATATCATGTATTTCATTCAGTTTTATAGTTGATTACCATGTGTGGGCAAATCTGATAGAGGTTAGTCTTTCAATTTGAAAGTGGAAGTCCATGCTGTTATCTTTTAAAAAAGAGAATAACTTCTCATTCAGTGAAATCTGGAACTGAAATGTTTTGATTCCAGTGTTATACAAGGGGATGCACAGACATCATATATATTGCTAATAAACATTGCAACACTTGAGACAACTAAATAATGACACTTCACTTTCCTTAGATAAAGGTACAGGGAGAAGTAGAATATCCTCTATTTTGGCACCACGCATATGCATTCTCCTCAAAACTTGTCCTGGACTTTGATGTCTATTGTCTCGTTTTGTTGGCTATAGGATCTAAATACAAAATGCAGCAGTGAGGAGCTAAAAGCAAATGGCAAATCTGGCAGGTTTATGTAATTTATAATTAAGTTTTTCTTTATAGGAAAACGTTAAGGGTTAAAAATTACATGGTATAAAATAACATTATATATTCCAACATATAAGAGACTTAACATCTAATATTGTCATGTGATATTAACAAAAATTACTAGACTTTAAAACATATCACATTTCACACTATGAATAATAGTTGAAAGCATTTGGTCAAATTAATATGAGAATTTAAAATCTTACATTTCTTTCTTTTGTGAGTTTCTAACTTTTAGATTTAGTATTACCTAATTGGAGACTTTCAACACTAAATATATTTCATAGTAGTAGGTGTATAATTAACAAAGAGAAATAGACATGTGCTAAACACAGAATTTTACAAAGGATTTGGCATGGTTCACAGTGGCTATTTTTGAAAATGACAAAGCCCGTGTTTCCTCATTTAATCTCAAGTGAACACTGAAGCAGCTGGGTCTCATCCTCTTTTGGTAATCTTACAGATCCAAGAGTTTTTTTTTTTTTTAGCTGCCACTCCTAAAGTTTCTGTGTTTTTTGTTCCCCCTCACTCACTCTGTTCCTTCAAAATGTTTCTACATATTTTCTTCTTATTGTGTTTGATACATAATGGAGACTGCAAAGTCTCTTTTCTTTTGCCTAGTATTATACACCAAAAAATTTTACCTTTAGATTAAGTATGTTACTTGGCATCTCACTTTAAAAATATATCTTTCTATTTCTGTGTCCTATGAAATTATCTGCTGAACTAATTCCTCCCCAACTTTGAGAGTTATGATTCGAAAAATCTCTATGGTTGGAGATCCAGTGGAAATTCTCCAGGCTTTATTTCATGGTAAACTTAAAGAGTCGTGTGTTTTAAGTGAAACTATGAAAGCTCACATGAATAGTTTTTTGTTTTTGTTTTTTACTTTTTACCAGAGTAAAGCAATAAAGATATCATGTTATCTTGTATGTTAGTAACAGGTGTCCTGTACCATTAATATCCTTAAATCATTTGTTTGCTAAAATCAATACAGTCCTTCTCTTCTTTAACCAGATCATTTTGTAATTGTGTATTCCTCTGTTCTTGTTAATATGCACACTAAGGAGTGTTTCTTTTTATGTTTGAAACTTCATGCAAATGGCCTATCAGCCTTTATAACTATGATCCGGGGTGACTGACTCCCTGTTCAAGTCACCTGTGGCCTCAGGCAGCTGGAGTTACTCATTATTGCCAGAGCTGGGAAAAGCTTTTCATGTATTCAGCATGATCTTCCACTCATTTTTACATCTTACTTCTCTTCTCCAACCCCTCTTCCCTCCCTTTCATATTATCTCCAGGAAAAATGACTCATGATTCACATATATATACTTGATTTTCACGTAAGAAAAATTTGAGCTTGGGAAGGATTTTATATATCTACTTGTCTCTATTGTTTAGAAGATTTAGGAAACATTTAATTTTGGAATAACTCATAAGATTTATGGTTACAGTGAACACATGATAGATGATCAATGGGTTTTTGTTTTATGAGTGAATAGTCAAAGTTTTAGCCACCCATGCATGCTATCCATTTCCTTATAGCTCTGTTTTAGTCATTGCATTTATCTTCCTTAATCCATACCTAAATCTTGCTTTTTCC
This sequence comes from Pan troglodytes, assembly GCF_028858775.2. Classification (NCBI taxonomy): domain Eukaryota; kingdom Metazoa; phylum Chordata; class Mammalia; order Primates; family Hominidae; genus Pan; species Pan troglodytes. The sequence continues at coordinate 104,906,613 of NC_072402.2, read as the reverse complement.
AGTATTTTCATATATAGATTTCATTTGTTTTTGAGCTTTGGAAAACTTCAATAGGTGTTAAAATTTGAATGAAAATTCAACCATCCAAATAATGTAGCAAAACTTGAATGAAACATACTGTAATGGGGATTTCTACAAATTATAATTATTTTAGAACTCATTGCTATTAGTTTTCTAAAACAGAAATTATGAAATGACATAGTATAATACTTGGATGATTCCCAGAATTTAGAGACAAGTCAAACAATTTTTCTACCTTAAACTGGTTTTAACAAAAGATTAAGAAAAACAATTGAGATTAGTTATTTGTGCAGCTTCATAGGAAGTATCTCATCCAGTTACAAACATGGACTGACTTTTCCTAGGAAGTCCGTGAAATTTCCAGACTCAAGGCCAATCTCCAGATTATAGTGGCTTTAACCAAGTTCAGCCGCCTTGTGAGGCTAGCTTAAAATAACCTGGTAGTTTTTCAAAGCACTTTACATTTATTTAAAACTTATAATATTTTAGCTCCTAGTAATTTTTGTAGCAGTGTCTGTCAATAAGAGGTTGACACTGGTCATTACTCCAAAATGACTACATAATTGAGATGATATTGAGCAACCGATGAGGATGTATCAAATTAAATATTAAAATATTGGCCTTCAACTCCAAACTCACATATTCCACAGTATACTCCACATGAGTTTCTAACTTTACATATTCAAAATTTACATGTCCAAAATGAACTCCCCATCATACTCCCCCTTGCCCAAATCTGCACCTCCTACAGTATTCTTCACTTCTTATTCTGGAAAATTCTGGAAAAATTCACTTCTTATTCTCAAACATTAACAGCATTCACAGCTCTTCTCTTTCTCTTATATTCCAAGTCCAACCAACTGCAAATCCTCTTGACTCTACTTTCTATCTGTCTGGAATCTGGCCTCCCTACTGTCACCACCATAGTCGAAATTGCTTCAGTTTTTGCCTAGATTATTGAAATAATCTCCTAAGTGATCTCTCTGCTTCTACCCTTGCTCCCCTCTAGCAGCCTGAGTGATCACGTTAAAAGATGTTTCACTTCATGTTCCTTCTCTACCAAAATCCTTTTATAGCTTCCTATATCACTGGTAATAAAAACCAAAGCTGTTTGTATGACTTATAAAGCTAGTATGATCTGACCTCCATGCCCTTTCTTTCCTCTTTGCTCTCATTTCTTTTTCTTTTCTTTTTTTTTTTTTTTTTGAGACAGAATGTCGCTTTTGTTGCCCAGGCTGGGGTGCAATGACGTTATCTTGGTTTGCTGCAACCTCTGCCTCCCAGGTTCAAGCGATTCTCCTGCCTCAGCCTCCTGAGTAGCTGGGATTACAGGTGTCTGCCTCCACGCCCAGCTAATTTTTTATTTTTAGTAGAGATGGGCTTTCACTATGTTGGTTAGGCTGGTCTTGAGCTCCTGACCTCGGGTGATCCACCCGTCTCGGCCTCCCAAAGTGCTGGGATTACAGGCATGAGCCACCACGCCTGGTCTTTGGTTTCATTTCTTACTATTCTTTTCCTTATCACTTGGCTGCAGCTATCACAAATCTCCCTGTTGTCCCTTGAATATTCTAGCCATATTCCAGGTAAGCTCTTTTGCCTAGAATACTCTCCCCATCATAGCCACCTGTCTCTCTTGCTCACTTCTCTTTGGTCTTGTCACAAAAGTCACCATTTCAATGAAGTTTATCCTGATCACCTTATTGGAGATTGCAACCTCACACCTGCAACACTTTCTATTCTCTCAAATCTTTATTTTATTTTTCCTCCTTAACATATTATTATTCAATATTATTATTACTTTTTAATAATTGTAAACAATTATTACTATTTTTAACTTGTTTATTTTGTCAACTTCTAATCAGATTATAGGATTCATGAGGGCAGATAGTTCATTTTATGTTTTATTTACTTTTGTATTCCCAGAAAATTGCCTAGCAGAGAAGATGCTTAACATGTATTTGTTGAGAAAAGTTATTTATGGTTACTATGGTCTAGGCACTTTACCTTCATGATTGTAATTAATCTTCACAGTTACATTAAAAGGTGATTACTAGCCCTCTCTTGCATTTTAGAGAACTGAGATGTAAACATATAATTTCCCCAAGATCACACAGCTTGTAAATGGCAAAGCTAGTATTTTAACTCAATTTGTTTAGTTCTGCATCAAGACTTCTACATCTCCATGATGCTCATTTTGTGGCAATCTTCATCCTAATAACCTAAAACTGGAGCAAAGTTAAGATAAAAAACTATAGTAGGAGAATATTTTATAATGCACTGATGTGGTTTGACTGTGTCCCCACCCAAATCTCATGTTGAATTCCCATGTGTTGTGGGAGGGGCCTGGTGGGAGTGATTGAATCTTGAGAGCAAACCTTTCCAGTGCTGTTCTTGTGATAGTAATAAGTCTCACAAGATCTGATGGTTTTAAAAGGAGGAGTTCCCCTGCACAAGCTCTCTCTTTTGCCTGGTGCCATCCATGTAAGATGTGACTTACTCTTCCTTGCCTTCCACCATGATTGTGAGGCTTCCCCAGCCATGTGAAACTGTAAGTTCAAATAAACCTCTTTCTTTTGTAAATTTTCCAATCTCAGGTGTGTCTTTATTGGCAGTGTGAAAATGGACTAATATGTGCACTTACACTTTTCAGTAGAATTTTAAGAGTAATTGTTCTAATTCTTTAATTCTGACTGTGCAAATGGCAAGACCTGTGAAGGATCTGAGATTTTACTATACTTGCAAGCTAACAACTTAGTCTACTAGAGTTTCATAGATGGGTGGAGAAGACATGAGAATACTGGGCCAGGAGTCACAGTAAGTCATTTGTTTTTTAGGTGTAAACTTGGAGAGGTCTTTCTCAGATGTTAGGATATTTTAATAGCATATTAATATCTGTGGTTTAAATGTAATAGGGAAGTCTAATGTCAGTTTCATAGCTACACTATTGATATGGTTCGGCTCTGTGTCCCTACCCAAATCTCATGTCAAATTATAATCCCCAGTGTTGGAGGTGGGGCCTGGTGGGAGGTGTTTGGCTCATGCGGGAGGATTCTTATGGTTTAACATCATCCCTCTTGATGTTGTCATGGTGATAGTGAGTTATCATGAGATGCAGTTGTTTAAAAGTGTGTAGCACCTCCCTTCCTTCTGCTCCTGCTGTGTAAGGCACCTGTTCCTGCTTTGCCTTCCACCATGAGTAAAAGGTCCCCGAGACCTCCCCAGAAGCAGATTAAACATCTTTTCTTTATAATGTATCCAGTCTCAGGTGTTTCTTTATAGCATTGCAAGAATGAACTAATACAACTGTTCATAAGTAAGGGTTAAGAGGGCATTTAATATGTTTTGTAGGGTTTACAAACTTAGTTGGGTTCTTTGTTCGCAACTGACTCCTTAGGCAGAATTGTCCAAGACAGACTTTAAAATAATTAAAGGAGATAGCAAAATCAACATGTCTGAGCTAACAGTTTCATGCATTTAACTATTTTCTCCTCTGTAATAATGATTTGCTTGTTTTGTGATACATCAACTATTGCAGTTATATTATTCTTCAACACAGTTTAAGAAGAAGTTAAGATAAATCCTTTGGCCAGGATGATTTCAGTGTGCCCTGAGGTAAGGAAAATGTGAATACGCTTCCAGCTGAGTAAAGTATTAATTAACTTTGAAAAGGCATCTTTCCAGCATCCAGTAATATAAAATCTACATACTTTTAGAACTTTTCAAATTCAATGTATATAGTTATAATTATTTAATGGTGTTGTCACTGTTTAAATGCTGTTCCCGCCAACAATGTTCAATATTTATTTATTTATTTATTTATTTATTTATTTATTTATTTTTGAGACGGAGTCTCGCTCTGTCGCCCAGGCTGGAGTGCAGTGGCGCGATCTCGGCTCACTGCAAGCTCCGCCTCCCAGGTTCACGCCATTCTCCTGCCTCAGCCTCCCGAGTAGCTGGGACTACAGGCGCCCGCTACCACGCCTGGCTAATTTTCAATATTTATTTTTAAGTGCATTGGTACATTTATACAAATGGCAATAATATTCAATAATGACAAAGTTTGAAGTAATGTCCTTGTGTACTCAGAGCACAAACAATAGAATGGGTCTCTAAAGTAGTCTTTGGACAGGAGGATGGCAGGAAGAGAGAATGAGTAATGGGAGAAGACAGCATTGTCCCATGGCTGTGGGTCATCTTTTATGGTAGTGTAGTTGACATAATTCTAAGCATATTTGCTCTTTTCTGCTTTAACAAAACATTTTATACAAAGAGTAAGTCCAAAGCCACGTTTAAGAATATTTATTGAGTCTAACTTTTACAGACAAAATTGAAGTTTTGAAAAGTATCAATACAAAGGATTCATTATGTGGATCTTGATTACAGTAATGTTAATCTAAGTGAGGTGTCTTAGTCAGTAGGGATGTTATAACAGAATACTTTGACTAGGTGGCTTATAAACAACAAAAATTTATTTCTCATGGCTCTGGAGGTTGGAAATTCGACATCAGGGTGCCAACATAGCTTGGTTCTGGTGAAGGCCCTCTTCCAGGTTGCAGACTGCTGACTTCTTGCTGTATTCTCACATGGTGGAAAGAGAGCCAAAGAGGTCTCTGGGTTCCCTTTTATAAGAGCACTAATCCTATGAAGACAGCACCTTCATCACCTAATTACCTCTCAGAGCCCCTGCCTTTGAATATCACCAAACTGGGAGTTAGGATTTCAACATGAATTTTGGGGGACACAGACATTCGGTCCATTACATGAGAGCTGTGATAAAGCTGGCAGACCAGCCAGGATCTTCATCCCATTTCCTCCTGGGGAGTGCCCTACTTTTAACACTATTCTTTATCATTGAAGTGATTCTTGTTTTCATTTTATGTTTTAAATAAGGCATGTGCATCTGCAAGTCTAAGGTATCATCTAGGTGCTTCAAAAGTTTCCCACAAATGGTTTCCTTGGTAATGCTATATACCATGTCTGATGTGGTATTCTTGGAAGAATGTAATTTTTAAGTAGTAAAAATTTATCATCCTGAACCTAAACTTACAGTTTTCAATTCTAAACCTAGTAAGTAGAATCCATGGATTGATTGCATTCAATTAAATATCATGCCCAGTGAGTGATCACCACACAAACTATCGTATTTTCTCTCTTTATTTCTCTTGCTTACCTAATGTAGATTTAAAAAAAACAAACATATAGTCTTAGTTGCCTTTTAGCTTTTTCTGACAAAAGTATATAATTGGAATTCAAATTTGTTAATAATTTGTGCCTTGTATGCTATTGAATTTGAAAACATTTATCTGATGTCTGAAAAATAGCTAGTGTAGTCATTTTCTGAAGACATTCTGCAACTCTTTCTTTGATCTTCAAGACTGCCCAAAGATAGATCAATTATTTTTACTATTTGACAGGCTACTATTCTGCTGATCACTTTTCAGCTCTCTAGATATAAAAAAATCTACCTTTTCTGCTTAAAGTTTATCTATATTATGTATTTTTTTTTTTTTGAGATGGAGTCTCGCTCTGCTGCCCAGGCTGGAGTGCAGTGGTACAATCTTGGCTCACTGCAACCTCCGTCTCCCAGGTTCACACCATTCTCCTGCCTCAGCCTCCCGAATAGCTGGGACTAAAGGCGCCCGCCACCACGCCCAGCTAATATTTTGTATTTTTAGTAGAGACAGGGTTTCACCGTGTTAGCCAGGATTGTCTCGATCTCCTGACCTCGTGATCCGCCCACCTCGGCCTCCCAAAGTGCTGGGATTACAGGTGTGAGCCACTGTGCCCGGCCTATTATGTTTTATCCTCTTTAATTCTCACCCCATTTTTTGGATCTGCTCTGGTTGCAGTGGTCACAGTTTAGCTTATCAAATAGAATTCCTCATAAATGCTCTGTATCATTTGAGGTATATATATATATGTATGTATAGTCAACTGAATTTTAATATTTATTCTGTTTTTTATACATCAAAGACATATCATTTAATTATGTGAGAGAATATCTCCCCTGAAACCTTTTAAAATTTTTCTTTCCAAATTTATTTCTCCTGTGAACATGTTTAATCATTTTGTCAAGTTTTCTTTAAAAAATCACAAAAGGTTCATGAGTAAACTTGCATTAAGCTTATAAATTGAATAATAATTATCAAAAATTTATAAATTTTAGTCTTACAATTTGAAATTTTGTAAGAACATGATATCCAATAAATGTCTGTCAAATCAATGCATAAGTATGGGATTATTGGAATTAAACTAATTAGAAAATTTAGAAAAAGTTTTGGAAAAATCTTAGATCCTCACTTCAAATGTTCACATATTCTAGGTGAATTAAATATTTAAATAATAAAAACATGTCTTGCAAGAAAAGTTTGAAAGTAACAGAAGTTAATTTTATCAACCCTCTAAGGTAAGAGAGAATTTCTAAGCAGGTAAAAGATAGAACTAGTGAGAGGAAATATTAGTAGGTCTGAAAAGCACACACAAAAAAACCCCTACCAAAATATCAAATCAAATCAAATTGGAAAAACAGAAGCAACAAATATGAGAAGTCAGAACTATAGTATAATTATCACATAAAGAATTTACTTATATATACATACCTCCTACATAAACACAAAAATTAAAAATTAAAACTTTACTTAAATTGACAAATGCTATAATAACATTGACTAAATGATGAAATATAAGAATAGATCACAAATAAATTAAATTTATTGTGAATTGTTTTATGATCTGCCCTGGAAAATGTTTTATATATGCTTAAAACAATCTATGTTCTGGTGTTGTGGGATGGGGTGCTTTTAGTATTGGTTAGGCTATTCAAGTTGTTGTTCTAGGTTTTAAAATCTTCCATATTTACTGATTTTATATTTGGTAGTTTTATCAATGACTGAGAGTGTACTATTGAAATATCCAAATATAATTGTTGAATTGTCTATTTTCCTTTCAATTCTGTCAGTTTAGGCTTCATGTACTTCTGGGGACCTTTTTTATAGATGTGTTTACATTTATAATTGCTTTTTCTTTCTGATGCATGGACCCCTTTGACATTATGAAGTGTCTCTTTTCAAGACTTATTTATTTATATTCATATATAATAGCTGTACATATTTTTGCAGAGCATGTGATAATTTGATGTACTCATATAATCAAATCAGAGTAATTGGGATACCTATCGCCTTAAATGCTTATCTTTTCTTTATACTAGGTACATTTGAATTATTATCTTCTAGATATTTAGAAATGTACAATCTATTAATGTTAACTGTGGTCACTCTACTGATCTGTCAAATACCAGGTCTTATTTCTTCTATCTAAGTGTGTATTTGTGCTTATAAATAAACCTCTCTTCATCTCCTCCCTCCCTCTACTGTTCATAGCCTCCCTTTATTTCTAATAATTTTTTTGCCCTAGTGTCCATTTTTGTCTGGTGTTAATGTAATCACACTAGCTCTTTTATGGTTTCTGTTTGCATGGTAGATGTTTCTTCATCTTCGTACTTTTATCTGTTTTGTACATTTGAAATTGAAATGTTTCGCTTGTAGGTAGCATAAAGTTGGGTCTTGCTTTCTTATTCAGTCTAAAAATTTCTGCCTTTTGATGGAAGTACTTAGCCCATTCACAATAAATGTAGTTTTTGGCTTTTAGCAATTAAACTGTGATATATCTAGGTATACGTCGCTTTGTGTTTATCCTACTTAGAGTTTTTTTGAGCTTCTTGATTCTGTTTCTTAATATTCTTTATCAAATTTGGGAGGTTTAGATCATTATTTCTTTGATGATTTTTCTCCTGCCTTTTCCTCTCCTCTCCTGCTGGGACATCCATTGTTCATATGTTGGTATGTTTGATGTTGGCCCACAGTTCTCTCAAGAACCGTTCCTTTTTCTTTAATCCTTTTTCTCTCTTTTCTTCAGATTGTGTACTTTCTATTGATTTAACTTCAAGTTCACTGAATTTTTCTTGTTATTTCAATTCTGCTTTTTAGCCCATCTTCTGGGGGAACTGGAGCAGCTCAAGAGACTCCTACCATTCTTACCTAGAGTTTCAGAAATTCTTCACGAATAAGCATCTCTGTTTGTTGTTTGATCACTTTTCAGAAGTTTCTTAAAAGGTTGTTTTTGAAAATATTGCCCAGTTTTGTTTTATTTTATTTTATTTTATTTTATTTTATTTGTGGGGAGGATTCACTGACCACTTCATGTTACCATAGCCAGAAGTCCTATCCAAATAATTTATTAAATATAATTGCTTAGCATGTATGTTTAAAATAGTTTAATTATACTATTTTTAAAAAGTAATTAAAGTGTTAATGAAATATTGTTTTGTCTATAAAATCAGCAAGTATTGATAACTTATAAATACTGGATGCTGGCAAGAATTCAGGAATGTTAGTGTTCCCATGAGTTTTTGGTTGCAATGTAATATCAAAAAAATTTATTTTCTATTTTACCAAATTTTCCCCCTGAACCTAATTTCATAAAATGGTTTAAAATTGTTTTTGGACTTTAAAATGTTAATACGAGCACATTATAGTATTCAAAAAATAATTTAATAGAGTATATAGTAAAAAGTAAGTCTCTTTCCCTAGAAGGAATTATGGTTATCTCTTCCTTATAAATAATTCCAGAGATATCTATGTATATGCAAGCTTGAGTCTGCAAACTGTAACCTCTTAAAAAATAAAGATACGTATATTCAATATACAATTTTATCTAGCTTGCTTCTATCATTAACAAAATAAGTTGATAGTCATATCTTATCAGTATATAGAGGTACACTGTAGCAAATCTTTACAATTTAAATATCAAAAAATTATAGAATATCAGTTTTTTTCTTTATAACTTCCCACTTTTTTGTACTTTAAAACATTTCTATAATGGATATTTATTGGCTTTATAATTATAAAATAGATACTATTTAAAAATATGTATAACCTTTAACTCATTAATTTTACCTCTACAAATATTTTCTACAAAATGATTTCAAATGTGAAAAATGATTATTCACAAAAAAGGTATAACTGAATGTATATCAAAATAGGGTTTATCTAAATATCTAAATATGTTGATTAAGTATAATAGGGCTCATTCATTTGAAAGATATTTAAACTTCCACCAAAATGATAATAATGTTTAATATTTTATCGAGTACTGTTATTTCATGCTACATGCTATTTTAAGATCTTTAGTATTATCACTTTCATTATAAGAATAATTCTGTGAGATAGGCACTTTTATTTTTCTTCATTTTATAGGTGAGCAAACTAAAGCATGAAGAAGTTGAGTAACTTGCCCAATGAAAAGTTTATAATAATATGCAAAAATACTTATTTTTATCCTGTCTTAGTTCAGGCTCCCCAGGAAAGGGATTTTGAAGACTTGGAGGTCAACACAAGAGAGAAAGCAGAGGAAGTAGGGTTGGGATGAGAGGTGACTTAAGATGTGATGAAGATGTGATGTGGTTACAAAGAAAGTCTCAGCAGACCCTACATGGAGCTCTGGAGCTGGATTGATCCTTCAGAATTGTCTTGAACTGAAGTAAGCTGACTGGACCTTTACACCTTTGTTTTGAACAGTCATCAGTGAAGGGTTGTGACAGGAGAGGAAGGGGTGTGATTTTGGTGAGCTAGCTCTCTTTGCAAGCAGTTCTCTGAGAGTGCCTCAGGTGAGAGTACCACCGGCCACCTCTCCTAGCATTTGAGGAAATGAGTGCCTCAGACCTGTAGGAGGGATTTGGGTGTTGCACATGGCCACCCAGATCTCATATAAAAATAATGCATTGTAAATCCATGATATAGTTTGGCTGTGTCCCCACCCAAATCTCATCTTGAATTCCCATGTGTTGTGGGAGGGACCTAGCGGGAGGTAATTGAGTAATGGAGGCAGGTCTTTCCCATGCTGTTCTCGTGATAGTGAATAAGTCTCATGAGATCTGATGATATCATAAGGAGGAGTTTCCCTGCCCAATCTCTCTCTTTGCCTGCTGCCATCCACGTAAGATGTGACTTATTCCTCCTTGCCTTCTGCCATGATTTTGAGGCTTCCCCAGCCATGGGGAACTGTAAGTCCATTAAACCTCTTTCTTTTGTAAATTGTTCTGTCTTGGGTATGTCTTTATCAGCAACGTGAAAATGGACTAATACAATCCATATGAGGTAAAATTACAAATATTTATACGTATATATATATATATTTTTCACTAATACGGCTGCATGACACATGCATCCATACATATACATATAGGCAAACACACACACACATATATAAGTTTGTAAGCATATGTATACATATGCTTAAAATGAAAAGAAAGCATACCTCCATGGTAGGAAACAAGTACTTTTTTTTCAAATTTAAATTACCTCTTTTATAAGTAGAGACACTTTATTTTAAAATAACAAATGACTCTCAAAACTTTCTTTAAGTGAATTGAAAATATTCCAGGTGTGTAAGATTTTTCTAATGTACATATTGGTATATATAAGACAAAAATTATATCAATGGAAAGGAGTTCATAGTTTAAAAAGACTATTAATTCCATATTTGCATAAGAGGGATAACTATAGTCATGTCAGTTAGTTATAATATATGTACTTATGAAAGTTTCATAAAATATAACTTTCTTATTACTATTAGGAAGTTCTGTAATTAGAAGAGCACCTTTCAGCAAAAAACTTCAAAGACAAAATACACTCACACTTAGGTAATATGAAGTATTTGACCATATGTAATTTATTTCTTGAGCTAATCTAATATACTTTTTAAAATTTCAGCTTTCATCTCCTCAGTTTTGCACTCCTTTTTCTATTACAAAAGTGGAGAAAGTCAAGAAAAGAAATGGAAAAAAAAAAAAAAAACCCAAACCTGTAGTCAGAGAGGATAAAATCATCTAGATTGATGATGGGAATGGCTGCTTCTGGGCGTGTCAAGAGTACAATTTAGCTCAGCCTCTGGGCAGCTTTCAATATTCCTGACCAGCACCAAGGTGCCAGTTGCAGATTGCCTTTGGCTATTGCAAAGATCATTTCCACAAATATAAACTGGCCTTTTACAATTTTCTCATCTTTGCTCTGAGCCCTCTCTCTTGTGCTCTGCTCTTAGGAGACCCAATATCAATTTGACACAGTCACTTTAGGCACTCTTTTCTTGTATTCTTCTTGGTGCTTTTAAAGCCAATGCTTCCTTCCAATGCACTTTATTTTCTCCATGTCATTGCTGTGCTGGGCACCTTTGATTGGGAATCCAGGAGAATAGGCTAGGACTTATTGATCTGACCTATCAAGACAATACTTAAGCAGTATCTCAAAGGGACATATGTGGTGAGAACATGAATGTCTCTAAAATTACTTTCCTAGGTAGGAATTTATTATATTTTTGGACGTCTAGCATCTAAATTTTTGTGGCATTTTTATGATTAGGAATGGCTGCACTTTAGGAGGCTCGAAGGGGCATGTTAGCTTATGGGAGCTGAAAATCCTACAGCGCAGACATTTGACCTGTCAAACAGATCCACCTGTGACAGACTAAGAGTTAGTGTCACAAGAACAAAGGGAGGGAGAGTTCACACTTGCCTTTTGGTGGTGAGAGCAGTGGTGTGGACTGAATGGGCTTCCAGAGGCCGAGTGACATCAGAGTGGCAGTAGAGGTAGTTGTTGGGTTCATTAGCGTTCTGCCTTTGAGACACAAAGGGGCCAGGATTATGCTTCCTGGCCCCTTTGTTGTTGGGTGGAGACAGGTGACTAGTACTGACTAATAGATTGTGAGTGAAAGTGATGGTGTTATTTCTGGCTCAGAGTGTTCAATAACTGAATTGAACAGTTCAAGACTGTTCAATAACTGAGACCCTTTGGAACTCTTGCCTTCTGCCTCAGTGAACAGTAAAATTAGAACAGTAGAACCCAGATAGTGGCTTCTATCAGCCTGGGACCCAGAGTGGGGATAATAAAGCACAGAGTTGGCTGCAATCTGTGGTGAGCAAGTGGTGTCAGTGAGAAGCAGCTTTTGCTCCTTTTTTTTTTTTTTTTAAATATATGAAGTCTTGCTATATTGCCCAGGGTTCCCTTGAACTCCTGGCCTCAAGTGATCCTCCTGCCTCAGCCTCCTGAGTAGCTGTGAACACAGGGCCTCACTATGTTACAAAGGGTGGTCTTGACCTCCTGGCCTCAAGTAATCCTCCCACCTTGGCATCCCTAAGTGCTGGGACTACAGGTACATGCCACTGAACCAGGGGCTGCTCCTTTAAGCCAGTGTACAATCTCAGTTGTCATGCCTTATCTCTGGCCACAACAGCAATGCGCTCAGTGTAAAAGTGGCAGCAGAGCTGATCAGTGTTGGGCCAGCATTCTTATCCATTCAGTGTTGGAGCATGGTTTTGTGCTGTTTCCAGAATACAGTCTTTAGCCTGGTTCTTCATTCTTTCCAATATTTCTGTGAATCACATGGCATCCTCTTAGTAGACTCTATTTTGGCTTATACAGCGAGAGCCAGCACAACTCTGTCCAATACAATTTCCAAATCACTTGAGGTTTTTTTTGTTTGTTTGTTTGTTTTATCTTGCTATGACTTTCTTGCCCATAAATTTGTATAACATCTTTGGAAGCTATTAATTTTTGAAATCTAAGTCGCCTTTCAAGAGTGTCAAATTTCATAAATTTAGTAAATGTATGAAAAATATGTGGACTATTTTTCCACAAATTCATTACTTTCAAGTTCCAAGGGTTTATCTTAATTCTTATACAGTCTAATCTGGCCCAAGTGTCCAATAGAGCTGACATATGTGGTTTCTTTTGAATAATCATAGAAATTGGTCCTCCCAATCTTAAAACTGGAAAAAGTTACATTTGTCTTATCTGAGTTCCCTTCTCAGAGAACCAACCATCAGTCTTCCCAGATAGTATCAAGGAACTGAAACTTACCAGATCACCGCACTTGGACATTGAGACGCCAGACCTCTTACCTGTCCTTATTGCCTAACTAACCACCTGCTTCCTATTGATCAACTCCCCTTCCTTACCCTTCTCTAATTCATGTTTTCCCACACATGGTTACATTTCTTCCCTGCTATATAATTAAGCTTCTAATTTTAGTCAGTTGAGGAGATGGGTTTAAGACTGATCTCCTGTCTCTTTGGATGTAGCACCCGAATAAAGTCTTTTTCCCTAGTAATACTTGCTGTCTTGGTGATTGGCTTTCTGTGTGGTAAGCAACAGGACCTAGATCAAATCCCTGGTATTTTGGTAACACAGTAACATTTGATGTAGAAATGTATGTTTACCTGTTTTCCTTAATTATGCTATTAACCTCAGTGATATTCCTTCTTACTCTTTGCCATCCAGATTGAACCACCCTGATCTTATTAAAGTGACCATTTCAGACAACAGTTCTTAATAGCTCCATGAGATTCTAGGACTGTGTCTACCACTACAAAATCAAGTCCACCCACTGTTCTTCCTTATGCCCCACTGTCAGCCAGGAGTTTGCAGGCTGCAGGCAAGCACACAGCATACCTCCTCATTGGTGCCAAGCTCTGAAAAGTGAAGTTTGGATTAGATAATCTGTTCTGTTCCTTCCAGCTCTAAAGTTCCAGGATATTGTTCTTTCCTAAGTAACAATTGGTATTTCAGAACTCATCCTACTGTAAACAGTCTTGTGGGCTTTTTATTTTATCTTACTACCTTTGTTCATTTTGAAATGAACCTTGGGCCTTGGATGCTTTCTTAGTATAGCAGAGCTCTTGAATCTTGGCACAACTGACATTTGTGGCTGGTAATTCTTTGTTGCAGGGATGAGGACTTTCTTGTTCATGGTAAGTGGGGCCAGGAATAGTCAGCAGCATCTCTGTCCCCACTAGATGCTAGTAGTATCCACCGAATCGTAATGACCAAAATGTCTCTAGACGTTGCCAAATATCCCCTGAGGGCAAAATTATCCCCAGATGAAATCATCACTGCATTAGAGTATCTCCATGTGCATGGGATTTTACTTTCAAAAATAGCTGTTTCATTTTCAAACTTGTGAATTTCATTCGGTAATGCCTCTTTTAGATAATTCATAGGGATATTAACATTAATTCCCAGTACAGGAAATAGCAACATAATCTCTCATTTCAATTACCACTGAACTTTTATCATTATGGGAATGCAGTCATGGGCTACATATAAACATTTACCATTCTCAGGACTGAGTATCATGTCATTCTGTTTCCATTTCAAACATTTGCAGTAAACCCTTTTATAGAACTTTCACAGTTTGAAATTACTTTAAATCCCAAATAACAAAGGTGAGCTAATTCTCTTTTTTTCTTTTTCTCCCTTCAAAGAAAATACAATATTCTGACTGAGAGGTTTAAATGTTTTAAAGTGTCCTCTCTGTAGAGAGTAAGAGGAATTAAGATTGGATTATTCTGTGTATTTAATGACCACACCACTGTTGGTGATAAAAGCTCCCTTGTCAGAAGAACTTATTTATTGCTTTCCCCTGTTTTTCTGCTTGTACCCTTTGACCTGGAGGCCACTTGGCATTCAAAGTGAAATGCTAGCAAGGGCCCAGAATGACAGCTGACAGATTTGTTTAGGTGGGAGTGCACTTGCACACGTGTGTGTGCGTGTGCTCACACACATGTGTGTGCATGCATGTGTGTAATTCCCCATACATCTAGTCATCAAGCACTTTTTTTTCTTTTGGTGTGGAGGACAGATGTCCATTCTGATCATCTTTACTGATAACCCTGTGACTACAAATTGACTTACTACCTATGATAAAGTAAAAATGAGACCAAGTCAGATAAAGAGGAAATGAAATAGAGTCTGCAGAGAAGAAAAATGAGTATGAAGTCAATAGGTGAGAAAGAAGGCTGCGGCACAGTGATTCAGGATTATTTGATCAATGCAGGGGAAAACGCAGGGGGAAATAGCAGGCAACCCAGTTGTTTAGTACGCTATCTACAAATCAGTCAGATAGCTGTCTGTGAAATGATTAGCTATTTCAGTGTTGAGCGGGTAATGCTATAGAGAGAAAAGCAGGAGATGTGAATGAACCAAAGCAACTCGGGTCACAAGACAGTTGTGTGGATAGATGCTATTTGGACCAGCCACCTACTCATAACAAAAATAGCATGAGACTAGGATTTTAACATTTTTTTTTTTTTTGGTATCAGCACTAACTTTCACTGTTATGTACATTTTGAATAACTTTTAGAATAAACAGTCAATTGAAGGGAGTGCAAAGGCAAAGACAAAAGAGGCAAGAATTCCTTAAAAATAAAAGCATGGGTTTGAAAATGAATGGGAAGGCAGATGTCAGAAGAAAGAGGGTGCTTGACTAGAGTGGTTACTCTGCAGCAGACAGATGATTGGGATTGCTTTGAGGCCTGAGTATCACTCATAGTTACCCCTTTTAGTCTTCTTAAGGTCTTTGTCATCATCTTTTAAAAGTGGTATTTGCCTTCTTTCAAGTCCAGCTCAGAAATATATTTTAATTAAACTTATTATTTTGTGATGTCAAACTAAGAAAGAGCTGCTTTATTTTGGCTTCTTATGAGTTTTGAAATATTTTCATCATATGCCTGAAGATATGTTTTACACAGCAGGTGTTAGGGATCCAATGAGGTCTGTTGGACAAATGATTCATAAATATGTGTTCCCATGCTGTACAATAGTTGAATAGAATCACACAGATGGAGCCACCCTATTCTATTGAGGAAGTGGTATGTGTTTTTGTAAAAACTGTGATACACATGGTTTTTAGCCAAGGAGCCAGACTCTGAGAAAGTTTTTGGAATAATTTACTTATGTTGTACTGATTTGTGCAGTGGGAGTGTGATGTAAATATACCCTTATTGCATATTACAGAAAGGCCTAGGAGGGTCTTAATAAAAGAAATGTGAGGCATCTCAAGGGAACTATGACAAGAATATAGATAAAATGAATGCTATTGATGAAAAGCTGTTATATTTTTTAAAGTGATGAAGATTAAGAAGTGAGCTTGAGTTCTTTGGTGAAGAATATGTTTTAAATCAAATAGAGAGTGATTAAAGAGTAGCTTTTGATTCCAACATATTCTGTTTTGTTACAAATGTCATACTGGTGAGCAGGAAATATAGCTGTTTCCTGAAGGCCTGGGAGTTAGGGCTGTCTAGGGCTTTTCTTAATCACGTTTCTGCTAAAAATTAGTAACTGAAATGACAAGGTTTTAAAATTCATGCATTGCATCTCATGAAGCATCTTTCTGATATTTTGATGGTATATTCAGAATGCATGAAAGACCTGCCCCACTATTCACTTGAAAACACCCTTTTGTTTGTCCCTACATTTCCCTGGGTATTTCATCTTCATGCAGCCATTCACGATGATGGGGGATTAGTGAAGAGACCCAAGGCGGCTGATTTGTGAAAGACTTTGAATTCTAGGAGGAGCAGTTCAGATCTTATTCTATATGCATAAGGGACACACTGACTATACGTGAGTTTTATCCACACTTAATTGGTTAGCAGAGGGACAGAAATCAGAAAATAAATTCAAAGACGTTTCATAGCAGCACGAGGAGAGGCAGGAATGTGGAGAGAAAGAGGAGTGTTGTATATCCTTATTCTTCTTAATAAAAAGGCTATGAAATCATCTGCTATAGAGAGAGCCAAGAATGAAATACATTGGCATGGCATTTTCCTGAATAACTTATTGTTGGATGACTTTTCTTGGTTAATTGCGCTTCTTCTTGGTTAATTGTGTTCTGTTAGCTTGAAAGTAAAGGCCAATAAAAGAATAAAGCACAGTTCCCACTGGGCACAGGTGAAGGCAAGCCTTTGATTAGTGACTATAACTCTAGCTTAAGTGTTTGTCACTATTTTTGACTTGCTTGCTGGATTCATAATTTACATGAAAATGGCTAATAGGTGTGCAGCTGCTGGGTTCTTCAACTGGCCACTTGATGTTTTTGGAAGCTTCGTTTCAGTGAATTCTGGAAATGCTTCTTCTATCCTCCCGCCTTCTGACTTTCTACTTCAGCTGCCTGTATAATTACTTGCTTAGAACTAGCTTGCTGTTTGTGGTTTAAGTGATCCAAAGTAGTGCACTCATTTTGATGGTATTGGTGGGATTTTACTTATTGGTGACATTTATTTCTGTTCAGTAGGTCTTTAAGTGAAAGTGATGACATTTCTTTTCTTTTCTTTCTTTTTTTTTTTTGAGACGGAGTCTCGCTCCGTTGCCCAGGCTGGAGTGCAGTGCTGCGATCTCGGCTCACTGCAAGCTCCACCTCCCGGGTTCACGCCATTCTCCTGCCTCAGCCTCCCGAGTAGCTGGGACTACAGGCGCCCGCCACTTCGCCTGGCTAATTTTTTTTTGTATTTTCAGTAGAGACGGAGTTTCACCATGTTAGCCAGGATTGTCTCGATCTCCTGACCTCGTGATCCACCCGCTTCGGCCTCCCAAAGTGCTGGGATTATAGGCGTGACCGACCGCGCCCGGCCGACATTTCTTAAGAAGTTGTTCATAGCTCATCTCTTTTGTACATGAAGAAAATACATATACATAAGTGTCTGTCTCTAAGGGAGAGAGAGAGAGAGAGTAGAGAATACTCTGATGGGCTTTCTTGTGGGTCTATACACAAATTGATTAAACACCTGAGTGTTCTGATGACATTTCAATCAGATTTCTTCTTGATATCTTCATGCTTAGTTTTATGTATTGCTTTGGCCTGGAAAAGTTAATATTTTTTCCAGAGGGGTCTGACTTAGAAACGGATGCCCCTTAGAGCACATGGGAATCAGACTCAATAGGAGATACGCCCTTATCCCTCTATATTTTTTCCTTATATATGGGAACAGGAGCAAATAGTTTTATACAACCTAAGGATCAGCTGCCACTCCCATTTTTGAGAAAAACATCCTCAGGTTTGTGTGACATGCAACTGTTGAACTAGAATTGCTACTAATGTTGCCTTAAGCAATAAAAGATTTGATGTGGATGAAAACTATGTACCCATGAAATCATGTATTAGTCAGAGATATTTCCCTCTGTGTTTAGTTGTCAGGCCAAATGCACATCACTAATATTTTAGAATTTAAAACTATATAAATAAATCTCAACATGTATAGTGAAAGCAAATATATTCATGTGTTATTAATTATAATTGGCCCTATGTAGTGTAGGAGGCAGGGCAAGAGTAAAACAGAAATCAAATATGAAACATGCACTTTTTGCCTGAGTGACTGGAAGAATAACAATTCCACTTAATGAGATAAGGAAATACAGGGGAGGAGAGGTTGGTGTGAGAATAACCAGGAGATTAATGTTGAACATTTTAATTTTGTTATGCTTATTAAGTGACTATGTGAAATATATGATGAGATATATGAAGTTCAACTTGATAAAGGCCTGGATGATTATTTACCAGGAAATTTTTTATTACCTTGACTCAATATTCTTCAATTAACAACTGAACAGGATTCAGGGTTGAGTACCAGTCTGAGGCATCCATTTTGCCATTGTCAGCATATAATTGTATTTAAAGTCAAGAGTCTAAGTGATCTAACTAACGGTGAGAATGTGAGGAGAGAAGAGATGCAAAAAAGTACAAGGTCTAAGTACTGGGACATACTAATTTTCAGAATTCTGGAAAATGAGGATAATCTGTCTTCATCTCTATCATCATCTCATCTCTGTATCAGTATGAACATATACATCTATATCTGTAGCCATATCTATGTTCTTAGCCTTTTTTCTATATCTACATGTAAAGCTACATCTATATCCACATCTGCATCTAGACACACACACATATTTAGTACAATGTATGTAAAAATATTAAATATTAGGCTATTTGTGTTTTCAATTTAATAATACTCCTTTGAGATCATTCCTTGTCATCGTATCCAGCTTCACCTAATTCTTTTCTAGTAGTGTCATGGTGTGTATTGTTTTGAAATTCCATAGTTTGAGTAAACAATTCCCCACTAATGGACATCTAGTTTATTTCTATTTTGATTATTGTCATTACGAACAGAGCTCCAGGGAACATCCTTGCCTGTACATTAGTGTACTTTTTTTTTTGAGACAAAGTCTCACAGTCTCACTCAAAGACAAAATGTTGCCCAGGCTATAGTGCAGTGGGGTGATCTTGGCTCACTGCAACCTCTGCCTCCCAGGTTCAAGCGAGTCTCCTACCTCAGCCTCCTGAGTAGTTCAGATTACAGGCACGTGCCACCAAACCCAGCTAATTTTTGTATTTTTAGTAGCAATGGGGTTTCACCATGTTGGCCAGGCTAGTCTTGGACTCCTGACCTCAGGTGATCCACCCACCTCAGCCTCCCAAAGTGCTGGGATTACAGGCATGAGCTACCATGCTCAGCTCAGTATACTCTTATGTATGGACATCAGTAGGATGAATTTCAATAGATGAATTTCTGGGTCAAAAATATATGCATGTTTACATTTGATAGAAATCACCAAAGTGCTTTGTCAAAAGTTACCTTCTTATTAATACTGCATGAGTTTTGTTAAAGGTTACTCTTAAGTTGAGTGATTGTTATGTAAACTGTTTGATTTGTGTAAAATCAGAATAGTGACCGACGCAGTCAGAACTAAGTTTTGATTGGTGCCAGAAGAGGGTTGGGAAAGTCTTCAAAGACATAAAGCCCAGGCATACCTGTGTGATTATGGTTTCTGGCTCCATGAATGCCCAAATCAAGGCAGAACTTTATATGTGATGTGGTGAACTCTTCAATCTGAAATTTCTTTTTTTTTCTTTACTTCTTCTAAAAAAACAATAAAGGCCAGGCACAGTGGCTCACACCTGTAATCCCAGCACTTTGGGAGGCTGAGGCGGCTGCATCACAAGGTCAAGAGATTGAGACCATCCTGGCTAACATGGTGAAACCCTGTCTCTACTAAAAAATGGAAAAAATTAGCAGGGTGTGGTGGCGGGCACCTGTAGTCCCAGCTACTCAGGAGGCTGAGGCAGGAGAATGGCGTGAACCCGAGAGGCGGAGCTTGCAGTGAGCCGAGATCATGCCACTGCACTCCAGCCTGGGCAACAGAGAAAGACTCCATCTCAAAAAAAAAAATAATAATAAATAAAACAAAAAACTGGATACCTGTGCAGAACGTGCAGATTTGTTACATAGGTATACATGTGCCATGGTGGTTTGCTGCACCTATTAACCTGTCCTCTAAGTTCCCTCCCCTCACCCCCCACCCCTCAACAGACCCTGGTGTGTGTTGTTCCCCTCTCTGTGTCCATGTGCTCTCAATGCTTAACTCCCACTTATGAGTGAGAACATGTGGTGTTTGGTTTTCTGTTCCTATGTTAGTTTGCTGAGGATGATGGCTTCCAGCTTCATCCATGTCACTGCAAAGGACATGATCTCATTCCTTTTTATGGCTACATAGTATTCCATGGTGTATATGTGCCACATTTTCTTTATCCAGTCTATCATTGATGGGCATTTGGGTTGGTTCCAAGTCTTTGCTATTGTAAATAGTGCTGCAATAAACATACATGTGCATGTGTCTTTATAGTAAAATGATTTATAATCCTTTGGGTATATACCCAATAATAGGATTGCCGGGTCAAATGGTACTTCTGGTTCTAGATCCTTAAGGAATCACCGTACTGTCTTCCACAATGGTTGAACTAGTTTACATTCCCAACAACAGTGTAAAAAATTTCCTAATTCTCCACAGCCTTGCCAGCATCTATTGCTTCTTGACTTTTTAATAATTGCCATTCTGACTGGCGTGAGATGGTATCTTATTGTGGTTTTGATTTGCGTTTCTCTGATGATCAGTGATGTTGAGCTTTTTTCACATGCTCGTTGGCCATGTAAATGTCTTCTTTTGAGAAGTGTCTTTTCATATCCTTTGCCCACTTTTTGATGGGGTTGTTTGTTTTTTTCTTGTAAATATGTTTAACTTCCTTGTAAATTCTGGATATTATACCTTTGTCAGATGGGTAGATTGCAAAAATTTTCTCCTGTAGATTGTCTGTTCACTCTGATGATAGTTTCTTTTGCTGTGCAGAAGCTCTTTGCTTTAATTAGATCCAATTTGTCAATTGTGGCTTTTGTTGCAATTGCTTTTGGCATTTTTGTCATGAAGTCTTTGCCCATGCCTATGTCCTGAATGGTATTGCCTAGGTTTTCTTCTAGGGTTTTTATGGTTTTGGGCTTAACATTTAAGTCTTTAATCCATCTTGAGTTAATTTTTGTATAAGGTGTTTAGGAAAGGGTCCAGTTTCAGTTTTCTGCATATGGCTAGCCAGTTTTCCCAGCACCATTTACTGAGTAGGAGATCCTTTCCCCATTGCTTGTTTTTATGAGGTTTGTCAAAGATCAGATGGTTGTAGATGTGTGGTGTTATTTCTGAGGTCTCTGTTCTGTTCCATTGGTCTATATATCTGTTTTGATACTTATACCAATACCATAGTGTTTTGGTTACTGTAGCCTTGTAGTATAGTTTGAAGTCAGGTAGCATGATGTCTCCAGCTTTCTTCTTTCTGCTTGGGATTGTCTTGGCTATACAAGGTCTTCTTTGATTCCACATGAAATTTAAAACAGTTTTTTCTAATTCTGTGAAGAATGTCAATGGTAGTTTGATGGGAATAGCACTGAAACTGTAAATTACTTTGGGCATTATGGCCATTTTCACGATATTGATTCTTCCTATCCATAAGGATGGAATGTTTGTCCATTTGTTTGTCTCCTCTCTTATTTCCTTGAGCAGTGGTTTGTACTTCTCCTTGAAGAGGTCCTTCACATCCCTTGGTTAGCTGTATTCCTAGGCATTATATTCCCTTTGTAACAATTGTGAATGGGAGTTCATTCGTGATTTGGCTCTCGGCTTGTATATTGTTGGTGTATAGGAATGCTTGTGATTTTTGCACATTGATTTTGTATACTGAGACTTTGCTGAAGTTGTTTATCAGTTCAAGAAGTTTTTGGGCTGAGATGATGGGGTTTTGTAAATATAAAATCATGTCATCTACAAACAGAGACAACTTGACTTCCTCTCTTCCTATTTTAATACTCTTTATTTCTCTCTCTTGCCTGATTGCCCTGGCCAGAACTTCCAACACTATGTTGAATAGGAGTGGTGAGAGAGGGTATCCTTGCCTTGTACCTGTTTTCAATGGGAATTATTCCAGCTTTTGCCCATTCAATATGATGTCGTCTGTGGGTGTGCTACAAATAGCTCTTATTATTTTGAGATATGTTCCATCAATACCTAGTTTATTGAGAGTTTTTAACATGAAGGGATGTTGAATTTTATCAAAGGCCTTTTCTGCATCTATTGAGATAATTATGTGGTTTTTGTCTTTGGTTCTGTTTATGTGATGGATTATGTTTATTTATTTGCATATGTTGAACCAGCCTTCCATCTTAGTGATCTTATCACCAACTTGATCGTGGTGGATAAGTTTTTTGATGTGCTGCTGGATTCAGTTTGCCAGGATCTTATTGAGGATTTTCGCATGGATGTTCATCAGGGATATTGGCTTGAAGTTTTCTTTTTTTGTGTGTGTCTCCTTCCAGTTTTGGTATCAGGATGATGCTGGCTTCATAAAATGAGTTAGGGAGGAGTCCCTCCTTTTCAATTGTTTGGAATAGTTTCGGAAGGAATGGTACCAGCTACTCTTTGTATTTCTGGTAGAATTCAGCTGTGAATCCATCTGGTCCTGGGCTTTTTTTGGTTGGTAGGCTATTAATTACTGCCTCAATTTCAGAGCTTGTTATTGATCTATTCAGGGATTTAACTTCTTCCTGGTTTAGTTTTGGTAGGGTGTATGCATACAGGAATTTACCCATTTCTTCTAAATTTTTCTAGTTTATTTGTGTAGAGGTGTTTATAGTATTCTCTGATGGTAGTTTGTATTTCTGTGGGGTCAGTGGTCATATCCCCTTAATCTTTTTTTATTGTGTCTTTTTGTTTCTTCTCTTGCTTCTTTATTAGTCTAGCTAGCAGTCTATCTATTTTGTTAATTTTTTTCAAAAAAGCAGCTCCTGGATTCATTGATTTTTTTGGAGGGTTTTTCGTGTCTCTGTCTCCTTCAATTCTTCTCTGATCTTAGTTATATCTTGTCTTCTGTTAACGTTTGGATTTGTTTGCTCTTGCCTCCTTAGCTCTTTTAATTATGATGTTAGGGTGTCAATTTGATATCTTTCTAGCTTTCTGATGTGGGCATTTCGTGCTATACATTTCCCTCCAAACACTGCTTTAGCTGTGTCCCAGAGATTCTAATGTGTTGTCTCTTTGTTCTCTTTGGTTTTAAAGAACTTCCTGATTCTGCCTTAATTTCATTATTTACCCAGGAGTCATTCAAGAGCAGGTTGTTCAATTTCCATGAAATTGTGTGGTTTCAAGTGAGTTTATTAATCTTGAGTTCTCATTTGATTTCACTGTGGTCTGAGAGACTATTTGTTATGATTTCAGTTTTTTCGCATCTGCCAAGGAGTGTTTTACTTCCAATTATGTGGTTGTATTTATAATAAGTGCCATGTGACACTGAGAAGAATGTATATTCCGTTGATTTGGAGTAGAGAGTTCTGCAGATGTCTACTAGGCCCACTTTATCCAGAGCTGAGTTGAAGTCCTCATATCCTGGTTAATTTTCTGTCTTATTGATCTGTCTAATACTGACAGTGGGGTGTTAAAGTCACCCACTATTATTATGTGGGAATCTAAGTCTCTTTGTAGGTCTCTAAGAACTTGTTTTATGAATCTGGGTACTCCTGTATTGGGTGCATATATATATAGAATCGTTAGCATTTCTTGTTGAATTGTTCCCTTTACCATTATGTAATGCTCTTCTTTGTCGGTTTTGGTCTTTGTTAGTTTAAAGGTGTTTGGTTAGAGACTAGGATTGCAACACCTGCTTCTTTTTTTTCTTTCCATTTGCTTGGTAAATATTCCTCTATTCCTTTATTTTGAGCCTGTGTATGTCTTTGCACATAAGATGGGTCTCGTGAATAAAGCACACTGATGGGTATTGATTCCTTATCCAATTTTCCAATCTGTGTCTTTTAATTGGGGCATTTACCCCATCTACATTTAAGGTTAGTATCTTTATGTGTGAATTTGATTCTGTCATCG
This sequence comes from Pan troglodytes, assembly GCF_028858775.2. Classification (NCBI taxonomy): domain Eukaryota; kingdom Metazoa; phylum Chordata; class Mammalia; order Primates; family Hominidae; genus Pan; species Pan troglodytes. The sequence continues at coordinate 104,882,512 of NC_072402.2, read as the reverse complement.
TGATGACATTTGGTTATTTTGCACACTAGTTGATGCAGTTTCTTCGTAGTATCATTGGTCTTTATATTTTGGTGTGTTTTTGTAGTGGCTGATACCAGTTTTTCCTTTCCATATTTAGTGCTTCTTTTATGAGCTCTTGCAGGGCAGGCCTGGTGGTAATGAAATCCCTCAGCATTTGCTTGTCTAGAAAGGATTTTATTTCTCCTTTGCTTATGAAGCTTAGTTTGACTGGATATGGAATTCTGGGTTGAAAATTCTTTTCTTTAAGAATGTTGAATATTGGCCCCCAATCTCTTCTGGCTTGTAGTGTTTCTGCTGAGAGGTCCACTGTTAGTCTGATAGGCTTCCCTTTGTAGGTGACCTGGCCTTTCTCTCTGGCTGCTCTTAAAAGTTTTTCCTTCACTTGGACCTTGGTGAATCTAATGATTATGTGTCTTGGGGTTGATCTTCTTGTGGAGCATCTTAATTGTGTTCTCTGTATGTCTTGAATTTGCATGTTGGCCTGTCTTTCTAGGTTGGGGAAGTTCTCCTGGATAATATCCTGAAGTGTTTTTTCCAGCTTGTTTCCATTCTCCCTGTCACCTTTTGATACTCCAGTTGATTGTAGGTTCAGTGTTTTTATGAAGTCCCATATTTCTTGGAGGCTTTGTTTGTTCCTTTTCATTCTTCTTTCTCTATTCTTGTCTGCATGTCTTATTTCAGTAAGGTGGTCTTCAAACTCTGATATCCTTTCTTCCCCATGGTCAGTTCAGCTATTGATACTTGTGTATATTTCATGAAGTTCTCGTATTGTGTTTTTCAGCTCCATTCAGTCATTTATATTCCTCTCTAAACTGGTTATTCTAGTTAGCAATTCCTCTAACCTTTTATTTAAAGTTCTTAGCTTCTTTGCATTGGGTTAGCACATGCTACATTAGCTCAGTGGAATTTTTTTTATTACCCATCTTCTGAAACCTACTTCTGTCCATTCATCCGTCTGGTCCTCTGTCCAGTTCTGCGACCTTGATGGAGAGACACTGCAATCATTTGAAGGAGAAGAGGCACTGTGGCCTTTTGGGTTTTCAATGTTTTTTTGATGACTCTCATCTTCATGAGTTTGTCTAGTTTAGGTCTTTGAGGCTGCGGACCCTTGGATGGGGTTTTTGTGGGGTCCTTTTTTTGTTGTTGTTGTTGATGCTCTTGTTGTCACTTTCTGCTTGTTTGTTTTTCTTTCAATAGTCTGGTCCCTCTTCTGTAGGGCTGCTGCAGTTTGCTGGGGGTTCACTTCAGGCCCTATTCATCTGGTTCACTCCCGTGCCTGGAGATGTCACTCAAGGAGGCTGGAGAGCAGCAAAGATGGGTGCCTGCTCCTTCTTCTGGGACCTCTGACCTCAAGGGGCACCAACTTTATGCCAGTAGGATCGCTCCTGTATAGGGTGTCTGACAACCCCTGTTGGAGTGTCTCACCCAATTGGGTGGCACAGGGAGCAAGACCCATTTAACCAAATACTTTGTCTCTTGGTGGAGAGGGTGTGTTTTGCTGGGGGAAAACCCATTCATCTGGGTTGCCTGGATTCCTCAGAACTACCAGGAGGAGAGGCTAAGTCTGCTGGTCTGCAGAGACTGTGGCAACTTCTCCCTTAGGGGCTCAGGCTCAGGGCTGAGGCCTAGGATGATCCGAATTCTGTCCCTGAACCTCTGGCTGCAGTTATTGGAGATCCTGTAGGGAAGTCCCACCCACTGAGGAAGGATGGGTCAGGGTTAGGCCTGGCCACAGACTGCCACAGCTGGTATGTTAAGCTGTGGGGACAAGTCTTGGAAACAAGCTGTCCAGCCTCCCAGGTTCCAGCAGGGGGAAAAGCGCAGCCTGGAGCTATAGAAATGGGTGCCTTCCTTCCCCCACCCAGGCAGCTTAGCCTGTTAGGCAGTTGCGAGTTTCAGTGCTGGCTGCTGCCCCTCCCGCAAGCAGCTCAAATGGCTTAGACAGCAGACAGCTGGTGCTGGTCACCGCTCCCGCTGGGAGTTCAGTAGGCTTAAGAAGATTCTAGCTGAGAGGCTATAAGGATCTGTGCATTCTGGGCTTGGAACGCTAGGCCCTGGTGGTGTGGGTTCACCAGTAGGTTCTTCTAATCCATGGGTTACACAGCTCCGTGGAAAAAGCAGTTTCCCATGCTGGGTAGCACGCTCACTCACCACCTCCCTGGCTGGGGTCGGGAGTTCCCCTTCCCCATGTGGCTCTCAGGTGGGCCACTGCACCACATTGCCCTTCTTTCTCTCCTTGGGTCACTCCAGCCCTTCTAGTCAGTTTTGATGAGAGAACCAGCTTACCTTGCTGCCGGCGAAGGATTCACATGCTTATTATATTTTTATCCGCTGGGAGCCTCTGATCACCTCTGCTTCTAGTCAGCCATCTTGGCCCCGGCTCTGAAATTTCTTAGTGAAATAAATATAAGCCAAACCTGCTTGTAAGCATTTAGAATTTAATTGCGTGATGGACCGGTGACAATTGATTAGCTGTTTGGACAAAAGTCAATTTATATATTCAACATTATCACCTAAAATAACTTCAAATATATTGGAGGGTTAAATATTAAAAATCAAACAATCAAAAGGCTGAATATTATCATCAGCATCACTACCACAGCAGTAGCAGCAACAAAAACAACCAAACTAGAAATGAATACTTGACTACAATCTTAAAACACTTTCAAAATGTACAAAAGGTAGAAAAAGCTGGTAACTTTTTGAAAAGATGAATATTTGCATAAAATAACCAATTTAAAAGACTTAATCTTTGGGAAAGCATATGAGAAAATATAAAAAAAGTTAATATTGGTGAGAACATGTCAAAATATACTAATATAATAAAAATGAAATTATTAAACTAAACAGAACATCGTTATGACTTAACAAAATGGACCCAAGCATGAAAAAGTAGTTTAAAGAGACAAAAACTTATCTAGCATAATAATGCTTAATTTTACTAGAAACAAAATAAATTAAAACGGTTTACCACATTTAATCTATTAACTGAAAAATACACTGCAACAAATACTGAGAATACTGTGTAGTTCATTTCAAAGAGTAAAATGAACATTTTTATACGTTGCTGGTGGCAATTTTAGAAAGTAATATAGTAATACACGCCACACTTATAGATGTTATTATCTTTTAATCCACATGTAAATTATATTCTCTCCTAAGAAATAGTGTATATGTGAAATAAAAATTCAATCATTAAAATTATTAATTGCAATATTTATGAACACAAACTTTCATAAATATTCTACTTGAATATTCAATAATAGAGAAGTAGTTACCTATGAATATACCTATGTGATAGATTATTATGTAGAATTTAGCATTGCTTAAGAGGAATAAGTAATAAAAAGGAAATAATTATTATATAATAAGTAAAAATTCCAATGACCATTATGATTAGAGCTTTGGGGAGAAACACTCACTGGTAGATTTTTAAAAAAGGAAATATATCAAAGTATTTATAGTGGTTATGTTTGGCTGGTGAGTATTATGGTAACTATTTTAAATATATATATTTGAATTGTTCTTTAGTTAGAATGTACAATTTTTATAGTGAAATAAATATTTCAAAACTGTAATTCCATGAAATGAAAAATTTTTTGTTTTGTCTAGGAAAAATGCACTTTTGTTCTTCTTTTTTGGCTTTAGAGAAATAAATTTTAACCTCCAGATTCTCAGGCTTTTTAATTCCATATTATAGGCGTTCCAGCATTACTTGAGTGAAGAATTATATACCTGAAAAAAAGTAGTCTCTGTATCATTAATTGTGCCTCAAACGATTTTCAGAATTGCCCAGACAGCCCTCAAAGCATTCGGCTCCGTCCTATTTGAGAAAGATGAATTCTGTACTATGTCTGTATTGTGTAAGTGCCAAGTTTGAGAACAAACAGTGACAACCCCCAAAACCCTGCCACTTGAACCTGTGTAAGCTCTTCCATTTTTTACGTTTTTGAGATTGTAAATAATGCTCAGCACTTTGAATTTGCAGAGAATCTATCACTATGGCTGGCAAACTGCCAAGCACTGTGCCCCATTGAAGGGAAGAGAGAATGAAAATTGAGGTGTTAAATAAGTTGCCCACTGTAGGGTAGTTGAAAGAAAATTGATACTCAAAATTCCCGCTAAGTGATTTTCAGGTCTTTTGGATTTTTCAGACTATTGGGTTACATTGAAGTGTTTAATTTTTTTCTATCTTATGACCACCGAATTAGCCAAATTAAAACCTGGGAATGTGGATGACAGTATGACGTACAGCAAAGTTCCCTTGGCAACAGCTCAAGATAGGAGTAGATGTGCTTTCTAAACATGAGGATTTTCCAATATACCTTTTTGTCATCTGTGAAAAGGATCTCCCTGCAGATCAAAGTCTTAGCCTTTTTTAATAGACTGTGGCAGATCTGAAACATGAGTCAGTATAGAGATTCATCAGTAAACTAAATGTAAATGTGTACAAGCATATAAATGTATGTATATAAGTCACAAAAATACATATGTGTACACATACAGATTACATGTAAGGCATGCTCCATGCTTAGTAAGTTTAAGAACTATATTTAGCTTGTTAAATAGAGGAATGAGGTGGGTTACTTCCTGCCCCAACATATCAAATGTCTCAATAGTTATTAATTAAACTAATTAGGAGATACAGTACTTGATCATTTAGAAAATACAATCAGTGTTTAATCTTCAAAACAGTTTGCTATGTTAACGTATTCTTATATGCAGGTGCATATTTATTATTTGTATATTAACCTCTGAAATGTTTTCTCATTGCGAAGAATAAAAGATAATGCATGAACAAGATGACACAGGTGTTGTACATTTTGACTGACTCTTCATGGTAACAGCAGACATCTCACAAAATACATCGGTTTGTCATCATTTGGAATATTGAGTAGCTTATAAATACATTTCCCTGGAGACCTCATTGAGTTATACATTTTTTAAGAGACACCTAGCACCACCAGTAAGTTAAACGCAGTCTCCAGCATCACTGCTCTTCCATCTGGCCTGAGTTTCGCTACCTCAATTTGCACATCTCCACATGAGGAACACTCTAGGAACTAAAAACTGTTCTCTCCTTCATTATGCATGTGGCGCGCGATGCAATTTACCACCTAACAGATGTCATAGCTAAGTACCCAGGATCGTGTCATGATTCATTCATCTTAAGACAATCTGCTTCAGAAATGCAAGGCTTTTTATAAATTGGGAGAATTTGGCTTTTGAGTAATTCTGTAAAATGCTCTGTTTATAACTTTAATTTTTTCTTGAAACACAATTATGGGCTTCAGATTGTTTGTTTTCAGGTTACTGCCTCTTTTTAGTTTTGTTTTGAATAACTCTGTCACTGAAGAAAATAATAAAGAATATATATATATTTTTCCAGAATGGTTATTGAGGTAACTCTGGATATTAACCACAAATTGAGGTTTTGATGTCTAGGCAAATCTGGTGAAACATTATATCTCTGCCTTCGTAAAGCAGGCAAGAAATTTCTGCCGGGTGGTATTTTACATAATATTGTCATTAAACATGGTCTATCTTTAGCGGAAGAAGCAGACGGTAATAAGTCAAATAGGGGTGAAGAATTATCTGAATCTGAGAAGGTACACTTGCAAATGGGTAACTGAAATTATTATTAAAGGTATAAATATGACATCCAGATTAATAGAGTAAAAGGGTGAAAGAAATATTTAACTATTGAGAGTAATTATCAAAGGCTTTTTCGTAAAAGAACATGTTACATAGTCTCCTATTTTTGGAGGCTTACTTTTCTCTGCTGGAATAAAGAACCCATAGATACTTTGCTGCAGCTGTTTCAGTCTTGATTAATCTAAGTACTGTAACCATAAAAGGAAAAGTAGCTTAATTAAAAAATGTTAGAGCGGAATAGAATACATTTACAATAATTTCCCTTCTCTTTTTGCCTAAATGCAAGAAAGCACATCATCCTTTCTTTTAAAGGGAGCAAATCAATATCTGTGCCTTTGCAATTACCCTGGAGGTACAATGTTATATGGCTGGGTGCGCAAACAAAGGAATCATGGGTTAAAAAACCATATCCCTGATCATTAAAAAAAAAGAAGGGAACTGTTTTAGTCTTGCTACATTTATTTTTTCCCCTCCCCCAAATACTAGCATCACAACTTCCAACCTTAATCCCATAAAAATGTTTCTCCCAAATGCATAAACTTGTTCTTTATTACTTCTTTTTTAAATTTTCCCCCAAAGGGATCCAAATTGATTTCCTTGTTACCTTGAGGTAAATGCGTCTCATTGGGTTGATGATAAGATTGTTTGTAAAATAAATTTATCCTTTTAATATTTACACAACTCTTGAGAAGTATGAGGCAAAGCCACAGCAGGATAGTTTCCCAGTCCAGACGTCTGTATTTTTCTCTCCTGTCACTGTAGAAATTGATTTCCTATGTGGATTTGTGGAAGCCCCATGAGAGATAGTTTTCTTATGACTGTGCTGTCAATTGCTTTCAGTAAGTATCTGTAATGATAGGCTATAATGGGAGAGAATACATAGTTTCAACTAGAACAGGTGGATATTTAAAATTTTGATTGTGTGTTGGTGAAAGTTTTTCTTTTTGACGTTTAGGAATCCATCCAAAATTTTTCAATAGTCACAACAGAAAAAACAACTCTATTAGGCAGCGTGTTTTGTAATACTAATCATAAAAATCTATAATTCTAATATCATTATCTTACCTTCCCCAGCGATTATCTCAATTGATTTATTATATGACCCACCTCGTTTCACTGTGGTTACTTTGCATCATGTCTGAGACGGATTACAATCCAGACATAATTTATTTCAGTGGGAATTTCCCATGAAAAACTGAATTGTTATCTTCAATTCTGCTGTGAGTTTGGTTTAAAGAATTTTTTACTACTTCATGTGAAAATAATAAAACATTTAATAATGCCCAATAATATTGTATACAGTATAAAACTGAGTACCACCCACTGTTTAGCTCCCTAGAGTCCATATTAAAGGCAAACTAAACATACTACGCAAAATTAAGGAAAGAAATGGGACCTAATTGGACTAAACAATAGGAGAACATTTTATTTCTTTGGCTTAACTTAAATTATTGGAATATAAGGCCATCCATACTCTTTATATAAAACTAAAGATAATATTTTGTTTTTTCATATCCTTCAGGAATTCATAGATGAGGGTAAGTTGGTTACAACATTTTTAAATTCTTTTTCTTTTGGCTCAGTTCAACTCTATAAACTGAATATGCTCGAAATAGAAGTTCCTTTCTTGTTTTTAGAAACATGTGAAGGAAATTCCAACTCTTTTTATATCATGAAGCTGATTTCTCAATTCTCTGTTTCTTCTATGCAGAAAATACACCTGCTATTTAGTGGGCTCTTTTGGAAGAGGGAGCTGCCAGGTGTAGAAAAAAGTAGCTAAGAAGACTCAATTCTAACATTGTCTTGAGTTGCATTGGAATTGACTGAAAAAGTAAGAGATCTGAAGTCAGGAAATTATCAAGTAAGTTATCTTTAAAGGGACATGTCTTATTTAAAATTTGCAACATGGAATAGTTGCACTTGAGGTATTTCCTGAGGGAGGAGAATCTAAAACCCCCAACAAGTTTTGTCCAGCAAAAGGCCTGGCTAAGGAGAAACCATACATCTGAGGTTTGCTCAGTCCACTGTTTCTATTAGATCCGAGTGTCTCCAGTCTCAAATTCACATTTCTTCAGTGTATAAGAGCAAGTAATGTACAAAAGGGAAGTAGTGTAGGTGAAGCACATGTGTTTCGAATTAATAACTGAGTTTCCAGTGTAAAAAGAGGGGAAATGTACATATCTCTTTTTGTGTGATGAACATGCCAGACACATACACGCAACTCTCTGGCTCCACAGCTTGGCCCCAGTAGTGGCATGTACCGTCTCTTCTGCTTACTGTTTGGCAAGTTACTTAAACTCTCTGTGCTTCAGTTTTCTCATCTGGAAAATGGAATTATAATAATGCCTGCTTCATGGTGTTGCTGTAGGGAACAAGTGAGTTTATATATTAAAAAGTACTTCAAACAGTGCCTGGCACATGTTTCTAAAAACTTCTATTTCAAACATAATCACCCTGTTTGAAGGTGTCATCTCTTTCTCGCCTAGACCCTGACTGATATAGGCTGTTATTTAAAATGGCTTCATGTCTTCTCTCCTCTTTCCCTAAATTCTGTTATAATGATAGAAGACATAGTAAAATAATAGTAAATTCATACAAAACCTGGCCATCAAATGCAAGCGATAGCAGCAGAAAAGTATAATGAGCAAATTCCACATTGACAGTGAAAATCAGCTGAAGTGAGGACCATGCACCCCTCTACAGATGACCTTCAAAACAATCTCCCACCCTGCAAACAAAAGCCTAGAGTAATCCATACTATGCTCAGAGCAAAAGCTGGTTGAAGTGGTCACCAATAAGATTGGCCCCAAGTTTAACACAGTAAAAATTTGAAGCAGTCCTATCCTTGGGCGGGGTTCCCCATGAATAAGCGGTGAGCATAGCTCTCGGAAGATGGTATTTGATATGAGAGACATCTATTATAGAACGCTTTTTGAAGGCCAGAGAAACAGCCCTTTTCCCCAGGTTACAAGTGGAATAGAGAGACATCTGCCTGGAATGGCTCTCATGAAATTGTGCCTATAGGTGGATTTGTAGAAGAGATAGCCTTTGAAAATACCCAGATGACATTAAAATTATAGTTTTATTGTTCCTAATTATCAGGAAACCAAAATTCATAGAGTTATTACAGAGTGAAAAAAATTAGAATAAAAATTGAAAATATATCATCCAGATAAATATAAAACTATCTGATAATTTGGTTTATTTGAATACACAAAACTGGGTTTTCTCTGTTCAAGCATTATGAACAGAGAAAATATTCACAGCAATGAATATCCATGCATATGTTAAAACAAAATACAGGAAAAAGTGAATTTCTTGATTCACTGCAACTTCAGAGCACTGTCAGAATTCAAGGATGATTTTCTTAAGATAAATGTACAATGCTTAAAATAAGGATAATAAACAAGCACAGATGCATGCACGCATGTATGTGTATGTGTGTATGTGTGTGTTTGTGTATGTGTACATACCAGAGTGTTACTCAAGGCACTGAAAAGCAATAGAACGGTGTCTACATGATATTTGCCTTCCCGTCACTTATAAACTTATTTTTTGTTGTACATTTCTCTAGAAAAAATGTACACAATATAAATTTTTGAGTTTTATAGTTTACATTCTAAGTAGATGAAATAAAAAAAAATTAAAAGTTCCCTTTCCTTTTTTTACATAGTTAATATAAGGAATATTTGGTGGTAATGTGAATGAATTTCTTTCCTATAATAACAACAGCAACTTATAACCACCACAAACAGAACAAAAAAACACCCTGGAACATGTGGTCATTTAAAAATAGCTTAGATATTGTTTACTTTTATGGTTGATGACTATGAATTCATTACAAATAACTGAAAACTTCTGAACATTTTAACATGTTTTAAACATGCTTTGGAGTGGTAGAACTTATTATTATGAGATCATTTTAAAATCCACTTAATATGGTTTCCTAAATTCTTCCCCAACCAAAGCAAAACAAAACCAAAAATAAACAAAGGGCATAAAAGAAAAACAAAGAGGAGAATCGAGAATGGTTAAGGGGAGTAAATAAACTATATATAATGTTTGGCTGTCTGAGTTATGTGGTTCACATCAGTCACACAAATGCATTTTGGAAAATATAGGCTATGTACACACTCAAGAGAAGTTTCTAAAATAGCTTAGTTTGGTGGGGTGCCTACTTCACTGGATAACAGAATCCTTAATTCTTCTCTGAACCCCTGTAAGTGACCCTCAAGGTGTCAACAACAATATTCCCCAGTCTTTCTCCAGACATGAAGATAAGCATATTATTTATCTATCCTTGATGGAGGTAAGTCTACTAGATCCTAAAGGGAGTTTTGGTATCAGGTTTCTTGAGCTGTCTGTGGAGTTCCTAACTCATTAAGGGCTTTAAAGATTGTTTCTCTGGCATAGGCATTGGATAACGTTCAGATTTATTAGGTCCCAAATATCCATTGATGCTTTTAAGCCCGGAATAGAACATTGGAATTTTGTTAATGTCCTAGATTATGAGGTTAATAAACTTCCTGGGTTAAATGGGCAAATTCATTTCAAAATAATGTGAATATGTGATATCATTTAACTCAATCTGTATTAAGAAATGTATCTTTTTTTGAAAAAAATTATTCTGGTAAAATATACATAACCTTTACCATTTTAACCATTTTTTAAAATGTACAGTTCAGTGGTCTCATGTATATTCATGTGGTTGTGCAACTATCACCACCAATGCATCTCAGAACATTTTTATCTTCTGAAACTGAAACTTTGTACTCATTAAACCAGTCTTCATTTTTCCCTCTCCCCAGGCCCTGGTAACCACTATTCTACTTTCTCTCTCCATGAATTTGACTACTATAGGTACTTCATATAAACAGAATCATACAATATTTGTTGTTTCGTATCTGGCTTATTTCACTTAGAACAGTGTTTTCAAGTTTCATCCATGTTAGAGCCTGTGTCAGAATTTCATGCTGTTTAGGGCTGAATAATAATATTTGTATGTCTATACCACATTTTGTTTAACTATCCATTTGTCGATAGACATTGAGCTATTTCCACCTTTTGGTTATTGTGAATAATGTTATTATGAACATTCATGCACAAATATCTGTTCAAGCCCCTGCCTTCAATTCTTATGTGTATATACTCAGAAATTGAATTGCTAGATTATATGTTAATTCATATGGCAATTTTATCTTTAATTTTTTTGGGGAACCGCCACACAGAGGCTGCAATACACAAGGGTTCCAATCTCCACATGCAGCCAACTCTGGTTATTTTCTTTCTTTCTCTCTCTTTCCCTCCCTCCCTTCTTCCTTTCCTTTCCCCTCCCTTCCCCTCCCCTCGCCTCCGCTCCCCTCTCTCCTCTCCTCTCCTCTCCTTTCCTTTCCTTTCATTTCCTTCTTTCCTTTCCTCTCTTTCTTTCTAGTCATCCTCCTAACAGGTGTGAAGTGATATCTCATTGTGGTTTTGATTTGTATTTCCCTAATGATTGGGGATGAGCATCTGAAAAGAAATTAATTTACTAGAGTCAAACAGTTAAAATTTCTTTTTGAAATCCTTTGGGTTGACCTAGTTTATTTTATGTTTAAAGAAATATTGTTAAAAATAACTGAATATTAAATTTAAAAGTTTAATTACAATTACTGTATAAAAAAGCATCACAACTCCTTGGAAACAGTGGAAAAATATTTTCTATACCCTGTAAATTGCTAGTTTACTGTTTTATTTCCAGATTATGTAAGCAGCAGATTTTATTAAGTAAAAAAGTTCTCTAAAATGTGAAGAAAATGTGAACACCAAAGGCAAACAAGCTATCAAACAAGCAAACTATGATATTAAATAAAGCAATAGTTGAATTCAGTATCAATAAATGCCAAAAAAGTAAAGTACAAATTTTTAAATTTTAACTTTTTTAAACAAGAAGAGATAACAATTTTAAAAGAGTGTGAAGTGAGTTAGTATTCTAATTTCAGAGATCTTTGTTAATCTTGCAGGTAAATAATGGGGAACGTGGTTGGAAGGAACATGAGGAGAGATATTTAAGGCAAAAAAATCTATTTGGAAACTGATGGCTTGTAAAAAAAATCAAGCTTTGTTAAAGAGGGTTTTGGGGGAATTTTGCTGATTGGACTTAAGAAGTTAGTTTTTTTTCCCCCCTCTGAGTATTTCCATTTGATCAGAGAAACCTTTGTGGTATATTTTTGAAGCCAGTGATTCTGATGCTGCTAGCCAAGAAGTTTCAATGGTTTTCTCTGAAAAGTAGTTTCATACTTCCTTTTCCAAGACAGTAAATTACCAAACAAAAGTAACATGTGTAGTTTGCTGGAGGCCATGTAAAGAAAGAGAAAAATGTGTTTGTGCAGCAACAAAAGACTGTGGCTTTATTGGCAACACCATCAAAGCTAATCCATTTGCTTGCCAAGGCAGTGTGAATCCATTGCAAGATGTGTCAAATCTGTTAGAGAAATAATTTTCCTGGAGCACCCACTTGCGGACTGTAGCTCTTTCTCCAAACTTCTGGTTGAGAGGGAAGGCTTTCTATAATAGTGCAGAGCTGTTTTCCCTTTCAGTTTTATTTTCTTCAGAAATTACTTTTATATGTAACATTTTTTATTCTCTTTGGTCAGCATTTTTTCTATCAAATGGCTGAAAAGAATTACTCTGGAAGCCCTCTCCTCGCTGTCTGATTAACACTGACTTCTGATCTTAATGGGTTGGAATCTCTTAAATGTGATTCCAAGAGTTATTTTGAACGATTTTGAACCACTAACTAGAAGTGTTCATACACTGTTTTAAAGGTATTTTGGAAATTAATAGGAAATATTCCAAGTTAGAGAAATTCTACCACTGTCTCATGATAGTATATGCTAAATCTGTGAATAGAGGGGAATACAGATCTACAAAATCTTACATAGCTTCAATCCAAAGATGTTGATGTATTTCTTAAGCTTGCATTTAAAGACAATGAGAGGTTTTAGTTAAACTCCTTTTGCTTGTGAAGATGAACTTTTATGCTGCAACCTGATGAGCATCTCGTCCTCTGATTGAGCCTGCAGCCAGCTCGAATGACACAAACAAACAAACCAAATAAAATGATAGAACCCTGGATTATGTTCTAAAGCTCTTGACCTTGAAGCTAACATAGTGGTTTAGAGACTATAAATAATTCTGTGCTGTAATTTGTGCAATGTAATTTAGTATCTTCTACCCATTTTAAAATACATTATTCACTTTAAGTACTATAGAAATGGTCAGTGTTAAATGGAATTCACAAAACTTATATTCTTTTAGGTTTAGGAAAAACAATATGTTTCAGTTTGCATATAATTTATTTATTTAAGATATTTTATATTGAAGTATGTTATGTTAGAATAATTTTTATGATTTCGATATGTTCATATTTGCTGTCAGGTAATAACCTAGCATATTTGACAGCATATAACAGTACTGGCTTATATATTGCATTTGATTTGTAAAATCTGGATAGAACATTAAGCTTTTTTTTTTTGGCCATGGTGTTTAGTGTTGCTGCATTCTATCACAGGGAGATGACATCTTAAAACAATTGTGGAAAATGCTCTTAAAGGCAGAAAGACAGATCTAGAACACTCTGACCAGAAAAGATATCAGATGTTCATTTAGTCCTTCTTCCTTGATCTAGGCACCTGGTTTCTAAAGCCTGGAGAACAGAAAATGGATTGTGGAAGTACAGAAAAATGTTAGTTTTATTTATATTTATTTTATTTAATCCTTTAAAAACACGTATTTATATTACTTTAAAATATACATAATGTATTATTTCATTAGTGTCTCTAATCAACTTATTAAAATATATATCTTACAAAAGCACAATGTAAAGATGTTTGGATAACACTTCTTTGATCAATACTGAAATCATATCACCCTGGAAAAATATTGAAGAGAATATATTGAGGATGTTTTATAGTTCATCAACCATTTTTCACTGCTTAGCTGAAGTGTGGGTACTTAATAAATAGAATTCAATAGCTTTCCAGGATTCAAATTATTCTTCTTGATTACCTACTTTACACATGAGTTGGACAGTTGAAAAGGATTCTCTTCATATTTTCAATTATTTGTGTTTAAAACATCATTCAGTTTTGTGAGAACATAGGCAAGCTTATCTTTTAGAGGAAGGAATTGAGGGAGTGAGAATGTCTGTGTGGTTAGGAGGACAACATTCATCAGATTAAAAAAAAATAAAACCTATCCGGGATTTTTTGTTGTTGTTGCAGTCTTTAATGTCTGATTGAAATTTTCACATTTAAACATGTTCAGAGAAGTGGTAGAAATTTTTTAATCTCTGTAAAGGTTGTGAAAGTTAAGATCTATCTATCATTCTAGATCACTTACTTACATACAAACAATATACCCTGACTAATTTTCTCCAGATAATTCCCTTAATAATTAGCAAACTCTTTGTGTTCTTGTGATAAAAACTTAGCACAATAGATTACTGTTGTTTTATTTTAAATGCTCTGTTTCAGTAAAGCATATTGCTGTTTTTTACTATCTAGGAATTATTTCCAATGCAGTTATTGGCTCTACATATTGGTTTTTAACCCCAGTATGTAGAATTTGAGGAGTTGCTAAGGCAAGAATCTGAGGAGTTGCTGAGTGGTTAAGCTGTTATCACCCTATTTATGAAGACAGGAATACATGGGGAGCCTGGAGATGAAGGAGATTTAATCCCAGTGCTTTAGAGGAGGAATGGCAACCTGCCTGCTGCTCCCCAATCTGCCTGTGGTGGTAGATTATGGTTTTCCTTCCATTTCTTTTGGGATTGCTGTGATTTAAAATATGAAATAGCCATTCCTGAGTCACAGTGAGCTAGAAAATACTGCCCAGAAATCACAGAGAAGATAAGCAAAGGAAGTACCCAATGGAAAAGACTTGTACAACAAAAATTGATAATGCTTATGAAGATGTGTATACAGCATAAAAGACTCTCTTGAAATAAAAGCAGTAATTTTTAAACCAAAATGAAAGTTAATAGATAAATTGAAGATAAACTGAGTCACTACTAAGACCTGAATTAGTCACTTAGAAGACAAATGGAAAAAATATTTTAAAGCACAGAACAGAAATAAAAGAAATTAAAAGCATAAGAAAACTAGATAACAGATTTGGAGGACACATACCGAATATTTAACGTGCTAATATTAGAAAGTACAGAAGGAATCAAAGCAACAGAAGGAGAGATAATAATAACATAAAACTTTTCTTAAGGCTAAAGAAGGACAGGAGATCACATGTTGAAAGGGCATATTGGGTTTCAGCCATATTTGATGAGGAAAAACTTATATAGGTATATCCTAATAAAATGTCCAAAATCTAACAATAAAGGAAAAAAAAAAATTTAAGTTGCCTCAAAGAACAGGTTATCTGGGGAAAAAAGCTAAAGAAAATATGCTTTTTATATTCTAGATTTTAAATTGACATATAATAATAGTATAAATTTATTGAGTACATAGTGATATTTTGAAAAATATGTATAGTGATAAAAACAGGATAATTAGCTTATCTACCACCTTAAGCATTTATCATTTCTTTGACTTGGGAACATTCAATATCCTCCTTCCTACTATTTGAAACTATATAATATTGTTAACAATAGTCATCCTACAATGGTGTAAAACATTAAAAATGTATTCCTTCTATCTAGCTATAATTTTGTTTCCTTTAATAAATCTTTCTCCTCCTTCTTCCTACCCTTCTCATCCTTTAGTATCCTTTGTTCTTACTTTTATGAGATTGAGTATTTTAAAGCTTCCACATATGAGTGAGAACACCTGGTGTTTAACTTTCTGTTCCTGGCTTATTTCACTAGACATAATGTCCTCAAATTACACTTTTCATAGGCATCACTATGACAGCAAAGAACTGTAACTCTAAGATCTTATACCTAGCCAAAATAGCATTTAACTTTTGAAGGAAAAAAGATATTTGATTTTATTCAAGAATAAAAGTATTCTATGGTCATCTTCTTGACATTTGGGGTAAGTATTTGTACACAGAAATAGAATGTCTTGGCAAGAAATGTAATTCATACCTCTTTTTCTAATAATAGTAGGGAAATATATATTATAACGTAAGTACCAGGAAAAAATGTAACATTTAAAGTATTGAAAGGTAGAACTTCCAAATTAACTAGTGGAAGAAGAGAATAATTTGATCAAGAGAAAAGAAGGAACAACATAAGCATGTAAATAAATGGAAGGAATAAATTAAGTGTAATTCTTGTTTTATTAAATGTAAATAGGCTAAATGCTCTTATTAAAAGTAGTGACTCTAATATTAATTTAAAAAGAAAACCCTATAAGAAAAACTCTTAAAATAATCAAAGAAAGGTAGAAAATAAAGAGATATATTTTTTTAAAAAACCATGCAAATGTACATAAAACAATATAGAAGTGATAATATTATAAGATAAGTTGGAAATTAAGGGACTGTAATTTAAATAGACTATGAATAGATATGATGTAATAAAATACTGCTTTCAAAACTAAACAGATACATTAGACAAAAATATAGAAAGACATAGGGAATTTGATAACTATAATCAATATACTCATTTTAATATACTGATTTACATTTCTCAAAAGAAAATAAAGGTTTTCTTTTATTTGCCCATGGAATATTTATGAAGATTGCTAAGATACATGGCTGTTAAAGAAAACCTCAACAAATGAAAACAAACTAGAGTATTTGAGGATCATATTTTTAAATGAAATAAATTAAACAGTAAATGCAAAAACCCAATTAAACTACTTGGAAATTAAGAAATACACTCCTAGATTATTCTTATGTCAAAGAGGATATGCAAATTGACATTACTAACTCCAGAAAGCAGGGAGTATAGAACTTCACATCACTGCCTATGAAATTAGAAGAAAATGTATACCCTTTATCATATTCCATTTTTAAATGACAGTAATAAACATCAACAATAAAGTAACCAGTATTTATCCTAAGAAATTGACAGAAGAATAAAAATTTCACCAAAAACATGTAGAAAGAGAGAAAATAGATGAATTTAAAATTGCTGAATAAATAAAAAAGGTAGTAGTGATAGAATTAATTAAACCAGATGGTTTTCATAAAATGATCAATTAAAGAAATCAACTAAAAGTTTTGATTATGAAACTGATGAAGAAAAAAGAGATAGAGGAAAAACACACAAAATTACCTTTGGGAAACAATAGAATGACAAGAAAGATGAAAGGAATTATAGAAGAAACTGCAATTATTTGGCAAAAGCTTTGAAAACTCATAGGAAACAAATGTCTTTCTATAAAAATACAGATTAGATTAGTAAAAACAATTTAAGATGAATACTCAGACAGACTATTTAACATAGGTCTTGAGTAGATCTTGAGTAGAAGATCATGGAGCCATCTTCGAAAAACACCAGTATCAGAAAGATTTGTAGATGAATTCTATCTAACTTTTAGCAATTTAACTTTCCCATTCTATTTAAACTGTTTCACACCATAAAAATTTTTTAAAAAAGCTTCCTTAGTAATTTTTTGGAGCTGGTATAACTTTAGTAATAAACCTGATAAAGATTATATAGAAAAAATATATAGTATAATCTCACTTAAAAATAGAGGCACAAATTTGCCAAATTAAATATTGGTAAAGAGATTCCAATATGGAAAAAGAATAATGCATCTAGATGATACAGGGTTTGTTCTAGAAATGCAAAGGTGATTAAATGTTAGACTATAGCAGCACGATACTTTACAACAACAAATTAAAAAATATGATCACAGAAATTAAAAATAATGTGCCTAAATACTAAGAAAATGGAACAAATCTGGAGGCATCACATTCCTGATTTCAAATTATATTACAAAGCTATAGTTACGAAAACAGCATGGCACTGGTATAAAAATAGGCACTTATACCTGAATAGAGAACAGAATAGAGGATCCAGAAATAAAGCCAAATACTTACAGCCAGCTGATCTTCAACAAAGAATATAAAAACATAAATTGGCAAAAGAATACTCTATTCAATAAATAGTGCTGAGAAAACTGGCAAGCCACATATAGAAGAATGAAACTGGATCCCCATCTCTCACCTTATAAAAAAAATCAACTTGAAGATGAACCAAAGACTTAAATTTAAGACCTGAAAGCATAAAAAATATTAGAAGATAACACTGGAAAAACTCTCTGGACATTGGCTTAGGCAAAGAATTCAGGACTAAGACCACAAAAGCAAATGCAACAAAAATAAAAATAAGTAAATGGGACCTAATTAAACTAAAAAGCTTCTGCACAGCAAAGGAGATAATCAGCAAACACAAAACCCACAAAATGGGAGAAAATATTTTCAAACTGTGTCTCCAACAAAGGACTGGTATCCAGAATCTACATGGAACTCAAATGAATCAGCAAAGAAAAAAACTAATCCCATCAAAAAGTGGACAAAGGACATGAATAGACAATTCTCAAGAGAAGATATACAGACAGCCAACAAACATATGAAAAAATGCTCAATATCACTAATCAGGGAAACACAAATTAAAACCACAACGAGATACCACCTTACTCCTGAAGGAATGGCCAGAACGAAAAAGTTAAAAAACAATAGATGTTGGCTTAGATATCATGAAAAGGGAACACTTTTATACTTTAAGTGGGAATGTAAACTAGTACAACCAGTATGGAAAACAATATGGAGTTTCCTTAAAGAACTAAAAGTAGATTTACTATTCAATCCAGCAATCTCACTACTGAGTATCTACACAAAGGAAAATAAGTTATTATATGAAAAAGACATGCATATGCATATTTATAGCAGCACAATTCACAATTGCAAAGTATGGAATCAACCTAAATGCCCACTGACAAACAAGTGGATAAAGAAAATGTGTTTTATATACATCATGGAATACTACTTAGCCATAAAAAGGAATGAAATAATGTCTTTAGTAGCAGCTTGGATGAAGCTGGAGGCCATTATTCTAAGTGAAGTAACTCAGGAATGAAATAAATACCATATATTCTCACTTATAAATGGGAGCTAAGCTATGAGGATGCAAAGACATACAGAGTGATACAATGGACTTTGGGGACTTGGGGAGGAGTTTGGGAGGGGAGAGTGTGTACAGTGCTTGAAGGACGGGTGCACTAAAATCTCAGAATTCACCAGTAAAAAACACATTTATGTAACAGAAAACCACTTGTATCGCAAAACTATTGAAATAAAAAATAATTTTAAAAAGTGCTTAAATTTGGCAACCAGTTTTTTAAAACCTCTAGGTTAAATAATAATAAAAGGAGCCAACTTAACAAAGGCTATTTATTAAAAATAAAAATCTTTACTTTTCTAAGTGGCAAAAACCATTACAATAAAATTAAGAAGAGGCAAAGATATCTGCCATTATTGATATTATTCATCAGGGTATTGAAAGTTCTAGATAAAACTTTAAGACAATAAAATTAAATAATTGATGTAAGCATTGAAAGTAGAAATAAATGTTGATACATTTAATAAACTTTAGTAAAACACACACACAAATAGAATTAACGAGGATGTGTGGTAAATTATTTGGATAAAAGAAAAATATAAAAAATTTATGAGTGTTTTCCATGTTAACAATAAGATCCTGGAAATGGATATAACAAAAATGTTATTAACAACCATATGAGAAAGATAAAATTCTTAGGAAATAATTTAACAAAAAAGAAACTAGACTTATAAAAGGAAAACCATAAAATTATATTGGTAATATGCAGGACATACAGAATATCTCTATAAGAAGAAGATTATTTAGTTGGGTGGAAATAATCTGATACAAAAATTAATTTAATAAATCACTAATTAGAATCTCAAAAGACTGTTTAAACCAGATAAACTACATTAAAATTTACATAGAAGAAGAGATGCTTTAAGATAATCAAGAAAATTATGACAGAACACAATAATAAAGGGAGACTTGCCCTATTAAATAATAATGAATCCAGAAAAAGATCCCAATGTATATAAAAATTTAATAAGACATAATGACATTTCAACACAGGGTAAAAAGGGTATTTCTTGCTGAGTTACCATCTATCTGGAAGACAATAAAATAAAGTAGGGTCCCCATCTCATATCTGGGATAAAAACTTAAATATAAAGAAATATAAAGAACACTTACAGCCTTGTAAAAAATGTAGGGAAAATATTTAGTCTCAGAAATATGGGGAAAAGAAAGGAAAGCTTTTAACCCAAATAAGAAAATAGGAAATTTTGAAAAGAAAGATGGATATTGCTGACTATATAGAACTACATAGTTATACAATATAGGCATAAATCATATTATTGCACTTCACTTTTTTGTGCTTTGTAGATATTGCATTTTCTTACAAATTGCAGGTTTGTGGCAACCATGCATTCAGCAAGTCTGTTGGGTTCATTTTTCCAACAACATGTGCTCACTTCATGTCTCTGTGTCACATTTTGGTAATTGTTGCAATATTTCAAACTTTTTCAATATTATTCTATCTGTTATAGTGATCTGTGATGTCACTATTGGGGCACCATAGACTGTCCTCATATAAGAGGGAGAACTTAAATGTATGTATTCTGACTGCTCCACCATGTCTGTGTACAGCCTTTCCTCCATTTCTTTCTCATTCTGCTCTGGCCTTCTTATTCCCTGAGACACAACAATATTGAAATTAAGCCAATTAATAACCCTACAATGGCCTCTAAGTTTTCAAGTGAAAGGAAGAGTTGCATGTCTCTCACTTTAAACCAAAATCTGGAAATGATTAAGCTCAGTAAGGAAGGCAAGTAAAAAGCCAAGAGAGGATGAAGGCTAGGCTTCTTGCTCCAAACAGTAAGCCAAGTTGTAAAAGCAAAGGAAAATTTCTTGAGGAAATTGAAAGTGCTAATTCAGTGAATACATGAATGATAAGAAAGCAAAATAGTGGTTGATATGAAGAAAGTTTTAGTGGTCTAGATATATCAAACTAGCCACAACATTTCCTTAAGGCAAGGCCTAATTCAGACCAACGCCCTAACTCTTTTTAATTCTATGGCTGACAAAGGTGGGGAAGCTGCAGAAGAGAAGTTTAAAGGTAGAAGTGGTTGGTTCAATAGGTTTAAGGTTAAGGTTGATATTACTTCCATAACATAAAAGTGCAAGGTGAAGCAGCAAAAGCTGATGTAGAAGTTGCAGCAAGTTATCCAGAAGATCTAGCTAAGATTATTGATGGAAGTGGCTACACTAAATAGCAGATTTTCAAAGTAGACAAAATAGTCTTTCTTTAGAAGAAGATGCCATCTAGGACTTTAATAGCTAGAGGAAGTCAATGCCTGTCTTCAACGCTTCAAAGGACAAGGGGACTCTCTTGTTAAGGGCTAATGCAGCTGGTGACTTTAAGTTGAAGCCAATGCTCATTTTACATTCCAAAAATCTTAGGACCCTTAAGAATTATGCTAAATCTGTTCTGTCTGTGCTCTATAAATAGAATAACAAAACCTGGATTACAGCACATCTGTTTACAGTATAGATTACTGAATATTTTAAGCTCACTGTTGAGACCTACTGCTTAGAAAGAAGACATTATTCAAAGTATAACTGCTCCTTGACAATACACCTCATCATTCAAAAGCTCTGATGGAGATGCATAAGGAGATTAATGCATTTTCATGCCTGCTAATGTAGCATCTCTTCTGAAGCCTATGGAGGAAGGAGTAATTTTCACTTTCAAGCCTCATTATTTCAGAAATAAATTTTGTAAAACAATAGTTGTCAGAAAGTGATTTTGCTGATAAAATTGAAATCCTTCTGGCAAGGATTCACCATTCTAGATGCCATTAAGAACATTTGTGATTCATTGGAGGAAGTAAAAGTATGCACATTATAAGGAGTTTGGAAGTTATTGATCCCAACCCTCCTGCATGACTTTGTGGGGTTCAAGACTACAGTGGAGGAAGTAACTACAGATGAGGTGGAACTAGCAAGGGAACTAGAGTCAGAAGTGCAGCCTGAGGATGTGACTGAATTGCTACAATCTCATGATAAATCTTGAACAGATGAGGTGTTGCTTTTTCTGGATGTGGTCCCTTGATACAGAATCTACTCCTGGCATAGATGCTATAAATGTTGTTGAAATGACCACAAAGAATATTACATAAAGTTAGTTGATAAAGCAGTGGCAAATATGGAGAAGATTGATTCTGATTTTGAAAAATGTTCTACTGAGAGCATGTAAAATGCTCCCAAACAGCACTGTATGCTACAGTGAAATCTTTTGTGAAATGAAGAGCCAATCGATGTGGCCAACTTTATTATTGTCTAATTTTAAGCCATCAACATTGAGGCAAAACCCTTCTCAAGAAAAAGATTATGACTCTCTGAAAGCTGAGATGATTGTTAGCAATTTTTAGCAATAAAGTAGTGTTTTGTTTTTTTTTTTTCCTTGAGATGGAGTTTCGCTCTTGTTGCCTAGGCTGGAGTGCAGTGTCATGATCTTGGCTCACTGGAACCTCTGCCTCCTGGGTTCAAGCGATTCTCCTGTCTCAGCCTCCCAAGTAGCTGAGATTACAGGTGTGAACCACCATGTCCAGCTAATTTTGTATTTTTAGTAGAGACAGGGTTTCACCATGTTGTTCAGGCTGGCCTTGAACTCCTGATCTCAAGTGATCCACCTGCCTCGGCCTCCCAGAGTTCTGGGATTACAGGCATGAGCCACCGCACCTGGCCAATAAAGTAGTTTTTATGTGTATTTTTAAAGACATGATGCTATTTCATTATGTCTAAAAGAAGAATATAGTAAACACTTAATACGCTATGGTATAGCATAAATATAAATTTGTGTGACTTCCTTTATTGTTATCTTTACTTTATTGTGGTGGTCTAGCACCAAATCTGCAATATCTCTGAAGTAGGCTTGCATTTATTTTTGGTCATTGGAAGAAATACCTTTAAAAGTATTGTATTTACTGTTAAGAATATTTAAAGGAAATGAGCATGTACTGAAACTTTGCTGATTCATGCTGCAGGAATCGGCCTCAAAAAGTCTTGAAGCCCAGGCCTATTAATACTTGGAGATATAAATCGAAGAACATTTCCTTGTATTCCTGTATTCAGTAAATGGTAATAATGCACTATGGTTGTTACCAGCCATTGGCATTTGATAAACAAACAAGCACATAGACTGAGTCTCTACAAGAACTGAAAGAAGCCAGGAAGTTATAAGGCCTCTTAGAATGTAAAAAACAAAAACAAAAAAACAAAACAAAACAAACAAGCAAACAAACAAAAAACAAGCTTTCAGAAGAACCAGATGGAATTTTAATCTGAGATCTCATTGACTGGGCTTCCAAAGAGCAATGAAGTTTGTCCTTCAGTTTAAAATAAGCTCCTGGTTCCCCAGCTCTGATTATTTAGCTGTATGCAAATCCAGTATCATTTTCTTATCTGTCAGTGGAGCTTGAGTCCTTTGTTTGTGTCTGTTGGTGTCTTATTCTTGTACATGTGTCATCCTTGTACATGCCAGAGAACTGCTTTCACTCATTTATTACATGTGCATGCCAGAGAATTCCTTTCACTCATTTATTCAACAAATATCTAATGAATGCCTACCACGGGGTAGGCACTGTGCTAGGTACAATCTGTGTTTAAACTTGTATTAGGGCAGCTTTTTTGTTACTTTAGTAAAGTACTCTCTGGAAAAACTTCAAGACATTCTTGTCTACCTTTCTAATATTAATAGCTTCCTATAAAGGGTTCCTACAATGGATGTGCTAGAGAAAATGCTACTTACCGTAGTGTGGTGGAGTGCCTTACACTGCATTCTGTACAACAATAAATACTATAGAAAGGTTCTAGTGCATTTGATGATATCTGGCCAGCTTACCCATAATAACTCTGACTTCATTGTGGAAGAAAGCCCTTCTATGCAAGGCATAAAATCCAATTGATTTTTATGAAATAAGATGCTATGAAGAAGAAATGCATTAAGTGTTCTGTATCACAATAATTCTACCTTGTAAGCTAAATGGTTTTTGGAACACTGTTGAAAATGCTGTCACTATTCTGAGCATACATAAAAGAGCAAGATAAGGCCAATAATTTAAAAGTCAATGCTACTCCTACTCAAAGATTTCTTCCCTCAATTAATAAAGCATTTTCTCCTCTGTGTCAGTTAAAAATAAAATTCAAAATAGCTTTATATGATATGATCAGACACAAAGCCATGTGTAAGTTATGTGGATTCTACAAATTTTCTTTATTGAATTCTGGGGTGCAACTATCTTAGGCTTCTACTAAGGTACCTTATCACATCTGTTATGTATATTTAAAATGATATATATTTACTTTAAAAGAATTGATCAATTCTTTTAAAATTGGTTTATTTCAGCAAGCCTGGTTAGCTAAATTTAGTAAACATTTCTAAAATAATGTTATGTGAATGTAGACATCAGTCATCTGATTTCAGGGACAAAACTGCTTTATAGCTCTTGCAATCAGACAATAACTTGCAGTGAATTTGGTTAGGTTAGTGGCAGCAGCGTTAATTTTTAATCTTTTTTTTCTGATGTAATACACCTAAAGAACAGAATACACTCCCATCAATAATAGGTGCTCATGGTGAGGATGATTCTGTGAATTTAAGAAGTGGAGTAGACTGAAAATCAGCCTACTGGGTGGATGGTCAACCAACCATCTCACATGAAAGAAGTAATTCTCAAATGCTCCCTTGGGGGATATTTTTGAGAGTCTTTGCAAAGCAGTTAAAACTGTGGGTAAGAGTCTTAGATCTAGACACATTAATTTTAATTTCTGGTTATTTATTTATTTTATTTTTATTTCATTTTATTTTATTATTTTTTTATTATACTTTAAGTTTTAGGGTACATGTGCACAACGTGGAATACTATGCAGCCATAAAAAATGTTGAGTTCATGTCCTTTGTAGGGACATAGATGAAGCTGGAAACCATCATTCTCAGCAAACTATTGCAAGGACAAAAAAACCAAACACCGCATGTTCTCACTCACATGCGGGAATTGAACAATTTCTGGTAATTCTAAGTGAAATGATAGACTGGCTTTGTACCTGGCATCTAGGTGCTCAGTAAATATATGATTGAACAAAAGAAGTAATGAAAGAGAGATTTTAAATATCTGCTACTTACTATAACGGAAACACAATATATATTTTATTGTCACTTAACATATCCATGTTAAATGGAGCTTCTTACAGCCTTTAAAAATTCTATCCGGTAGTACCTAGTACAATTAACATATAATATATTTTTTGACCTTGTACTGCACATCTAAAAATCTATCCCATAAAGTAAGACCTAGCCAAAGCAATATTCAAAACAATGTGGAGGCATAACAATACCTGATTTGAAATTATATTACAAAGCTATAGTAATCAAAACAGAATGGTACTGGCATGAAAATATACAGACCAGTGAACAGAATACAGAGCACAGAAATAAATCCAAACATATATGGCCAACTAATTTTCAACCAGGGCACCAAAAAGACATAATGGCAAAAGGATGGTCTCTTCAATAAATGGTGTTGGGAAAACTAAATTTCCACAAGCAAAAGAATGAAATTGAACTCTTACCTTACACCATATACAAAAATCAACTCAAATTGCATAAAAGACCTCAATGTAAGGCCCCAAACCATAAAATTCCTGGAAGAAAGCATAGAGGGAAAGCTCTTTTACATTGACCTTGACAATGATTTCTTGGATATCACACCAAAAGCCCAGGGTACAGAAACAAAAATAAATAAATCAGACTAACTCAACACAATGAACAAAGGACTTGAGGAGATATTTTTCCAGAGATGACACAAAAATGGCCTACAGGTATATGAATAGGTGCTCAACATCACTAATCATCAGGAAAATGCAAATCAAAATCATTATGAGATACCACCTCACATCTATTAGGATCACTATTATCAAAAGGCAAGAGACAGCAAGTATTAGCAAGGTGTACAGAAAAGGAAACCTTTGTATATTACTAGTGAGAATGTGGATTGGTGCAGCCATTATGGAAAACAGTTTTGAAATTCCTAAAGATATTAAAAATAGAACTACAATAAGACACAGCAGTCCCTCTTCTAGATTTATATCCCAAGGAAATGAAACCACTCCTCATAAAGATGTTTGCTCGTATGTTCATTGCAGCACTATTCATAATAGTGAAGATATGGAAATAATCTAGGTGTCCATCAATGGACAAATGGATAAACTGTGGTATATGTACATTGTCACAACATGGACAAACTCGGAGGACATGCATAATGAAATAAATCAGACACAGCAAAAAAGTTGGCATGATCTCTTTTATATGTGGAATCTAAAAAAATTAAAAGTCAAACACAAAGATAGAGAAAAAAACGGTTATCAGGGTCAGGGGTTGGGGGAGAAAAATAGGGACATGTTGGTCAAGGAATACAAAATAGCAAATGGGTAGGATGAACAAATCAGAAGATCCAATGTACAACATAAGGTCTATAGTTAATAATGGAGTGGATTGTATTTGTGATTTTCCTAAATGGGTAGAGATCTTAACACAGAGTCTGGGGGAAATGGGTAATTATGTAAGATGACGGATATGTTAATTTGTTTCAATGTAGTAACCATTTTACTACATATATGCATTTATAGCATGATGTTATATACCTTAAATATATACAAGATTTATTTTTTAAAAAACCTAAAGACCTCATACATCGAAGACATAGTTAACTAAGGATATTCCTTTTAATACTATTTCTAAAAGATAGAAATACATGAAGTGATCACTGGGAAATAACACGTTATGCTTCTAATACAGTGGCACATTATTCAGCTATTAAAAACATGAATTATGTTTAAGTCAACTCGCTTGAAGAGGTTTCCTCAAGATATTGTTAATTTTATTTATTTTTTTGAGACGGAGTCTCACTCTGTCACCCAGGCTGGAGTGCAGTGGCGCCATCTCGGCTCATTGCAAGTTCCGCCTCCTGGGTTCACGCCATTCTCCTGCCTCATCCTCCCGAGTAGCTGGGACTACAGGCGCCCCCGACCACGCCCGGCTAATTTTTTGTATTTTTAGTAGAGACGTGGTTTCACCGTGTTAGCCAGGATGGTCTCGATCTCCTGACTTTGTGATCCACCCGCCTCAGGCTCCCAAAGTGCTGGGATTACAGGCTTGAGCCACTGCGCCCAGCCTCCTCAAGATATTTTTAAGGGGAAAAGAAATATCTAAATTTTGTGAAACAAACAATTGCAAAGTCCCCGTATGTCATTGCAAATGATACCGAAGAATGGGAAAAATATAGAGAAGACAAATAAGTTCCTAATGCGACTTATCTAAAGGTGGCAGTGAATGGCTGTTATGTGAACATAAGTGGGAAATTGACAACACTAAACATTAATGATTATGAAAACAAACCACTAAATGTTGTTATGGTTCCATTTATGTAAAATTCTATCTATCTATCTATCTATCTATCTATCTATCTATCTATCTATCTATCTATCATCTTTCTACCTACCTACCTACCTACCCATCTGTTTTTATGTGTAAAATAATGCAAGTAAGTTTAGTTACCAGAGTGTTAATGATTCCCCTTGTAGACTAGTAGAATTAATTACAAGGTATGTTTTACTTTCTTTCACTCTTATATATTGTTTGTCTTTCTTATCTCTTATATTATTTGAATTTTTAAATTATCAAGGAAAAATAATAAAACTATAATCATTGTGAAAACCAAATGCTTACAATGAATTTCCTCCTGGCTCTCAGGGATAATAAAAATCTCCAAACTGTTAAGTGAAATAAGCCAAGCACAGAAAGACAAATATCACATGCTGTTACTCATATGTGGGAGCTAAAAATGTGGATCTCATGAAGATAGAGAGTAGATTCCCAGAGGCTGGAAAAGAGGGTAGGGGATGAAGTAGAAAAAGAAAATGTATTTTTTATCGGTAAATTATACACTTATGGTAAATTATATATGTATATTTTACTTTAACAAAAATACATTTTAAAAAAATCTCCAATTTATTGACCAAACACCTCAGAAAACTAAACCAATCTCCCTATTAAGCAATCAATTAAAAAATACGTATATGTCTTTGCGAGAAATAGGTCTTTTGAAAACATGTTTTCTCCCTCTAATGGTCTATTTTTCCTTCAAAAGTCAAATGTTTTAAATGGCAGAGAGGCAGAAATAATTAAATAATACTAGCTTAAGCTCTTTCCTAAAAGCTCATCTCAATACAGAAAGAAGGTTCAGGCCAAATAATTCTCAGTAACTCCCTTTCCCTAGATATGAGGCTTACCTGACATGGCTCAGACTCCAGAAGAGAGAACCTATGATGACTCAAAGCTAGGAGAGGAAATTTACTTTTTCCTTTTAAAAATCTCTTGAAGAAATCTCTGTAGGCCAGCCTGTAGGGTATAACCCATTTATTCTACCTCTCTCCACTGACATGCATTTCATTTTCTTCTAGTCTGGAAGATTTTTCTCTTCATATTTGCTCCACTGTAGAACAAATGAACATCTCAGTTATGATGACAAGGTTGTTTGAAGGCTCTCACCAAGGTCTGCCACTTAATCCAGGCCATGAGTAGCCCCTTTCTGCAACATGAAGGCAGTACCACAGCATAGCAGAAAGCCCTAGGGCCTGAAGTAAAGCAGGATACATTCCAAATCCCGTGCTACCTCTCATGAGCTGTAACGTTTGTTAAGTTCTGGAGTCTCACTTTCTTCATCTATAAAGAGAGTGCAGAAACTCCTATTCTCAGAGATGTATAAAAGCATCAATGAACTGTATCTGTAAGTACCTGGCTCATTCCCCAATATCTAATAACCACTCCATAAGTGACAACCACTATTATTGTTTTATATATTTCCATATTCTCACACGTTCACTTTCTTAGAATGTGTTGGTGACATGGAAAATTATTGCTTCTATGGGTATATATATGAGCATTATTTATCTCAAAGGAAGGGCTCTCCTTATTTTTTAGCTACTTAAAGAACTTCCATGCATCATAATATAAATATAAGATTTGACTTTTCATAAATTGGGGGGAGTGGGGGAACGAGAGTTGATTTAGGATGATGAAATATTTACATTTAAATGCATTCCCTATCTCTATGCCACGTGATACAATCTGGATCTTACTCTTTCTTTTATATATATGAATTTACAGAAGGAAAATATGAACTATATGTGTGTGTGGGTATATATAAAAAATTAAATTATATATACATGTAATTTAAACCAGGGAACCAGTGAAAATGATCATGATGCTGTTGAGCACTGAATCATTAATCATCACTTGCATAGCAGAGAAAATGCTCCATTTCTTGCCAAATGCACTGTTTACTGAAAGGAGGCCAACATTTACCACTGAAAAGATAACATACTTGGAGAAGTAAATTGAAACACCGAATTAATCTTGTGTATATTAAATATGTTTCTGGAAGCTTTTTAATTTGTGATTTGAACCTTAGAACTCCTAAATTAAGGCAGTATATATGAAGAATTGTCTATCCTACTAAACTGCACTTGTTAAACACTTGCATTTTTTTCCTGCAGAAACAACCATTGAAACAAAACATCAGCTTCAGGTGTTTCACACATTTCTTGAAAAGTATCAGTAAAAATTAAAATTATATTGCATGTAAGAAACATAAATACTTGTTCTTATAGAAACATCCGTGTTCTTTAAAACACTTCATATTTATTAAGATAGTGGGAAGTAAAGCAAAGGAAGAGAATCAAAATCGCTGATATTTTCATTATTCAAACACACAGTTAGTGATTTGGTGCATTTTCTTCTGTTCTTATTTTTCCAAGGTTAAATTCTTAGTTTATGTAGTTGTAATATTGCTCTGTGTGCACGTTGTTTGTTACTAGCTTAAAATATTTGAGTAATTAAAATAGACATAGCATTAACTCAGTGAATTAATATTTTTCTTTCCAGACATAGTGAGTTAAGATTTACCCTTTCTGATTCAATGTTCTGTTTTCATAGGCAATGTCTGTGTCAAAAAAATCATATAGTCAGATGAGAAAATAATTTACCCAGGCTGTGTAAACTACCTTGACCTTTTCTCTGTAAATTTGACAACCTTTCATGCAATTCCTAAATTGGATATTTAATTTGATTAATAACTATATTCAAAACCGTATATTTTACGTAGGATATTTCCCATCATCATGCTTTTAAGGAAGATTAAAGAACTACTGTGTTAAATCTGTTTATTCTGTGGCAACATGAAAGATTATAGGGGAAAAATGTCCAGGTTAATTCTCTTATGTTCCTCTTCAGCTATGGCTTCTTTTCATTTACCATTGTGTAATAAAACATTTGGTCACTGTCACCAGTGAGCATTAATTGCCAGGAAATACATATTTAAATAGCTCATATTTTAGAGCACTTTAGTGATCACAGGATTTTAAACAGTATCTACGTTAGATTAAGATGTCAGAAGTATCAAAACTTGTGAAGTGTGAGGTGAAATAGTCCATATGCTAGCCAAGAATAATCTCAATAGAAAGCTATTACATAATCATCACTGTTTTCCTCACACTTGACAGTTGTTAATTTTCAATTAAGAAGCCTAGTTCCTAGGCTCAGATGCTGGTCCAAATCTCAGAGAAAGCTTAATTTGTTTGACCCTTGTAAACTAGTGCTAACTTTGATTTTATTTGAGTTTGTGACTAATCCAGTTGATTCAACTAGGTCATCTAGACTATGTTATTATTATTATTATTAAGAGACAATCAGTTCCTATGAAAGCAGAGTTAGGTTTCCTTGAGATATTGATTTTTTTTTTAAAGAAACAAGCTAAGAGAACCTTTGACCTACATTAAATCTTTTTTATTTGCTAACATAAACAGGAACTGATCATAAGTGCAAAGGATTAACAGACACAGGAGACTAGATTATACATTTTAAACTTTACTTTGGAGACCTGAGGGAATGCTTTAGTGTGGAATTGGATTAACCTTTTTGGCACTTTCTTTAAAATACTTTAAAGTTATATGGCTTTGTTTCCTGATTCTGTGGGTACTCATGTAATGGTATAGGTTTTGAGGTTATGAATGAAATACGTTTAAGTTTTACTAAGCATATAAAATAAAAAAAAATTTCATCATTTGGCAGTCTCTAGTTCCCTTCGTGCAGCTTTTTTTCAATAAAGAAAACAATACAACTTCAATAGCATTGGTTGGGGGCTCTGTATACAGCTGAGCATTTCTTGAGACATGATTTTTGCCAAGAATGTTTCTTAGTGGATCAATATGGTTCTTTTTAATGAATTATATTTAAAATATTTTCTAAATCATTTTATCAATTGCAAATAGTTTTAGTGTACTGTATTTAAAGATTGGATAAAAAGATAACTTATTCAATATTGCTCAATATATTTTTCTTTGCCTCACCTAGTATTTACCTTATCTTTTAACATGAAAAAGACATTGACATGAAAAGAGAATAATCCTTGCATTAGTATTGATCTTCATTTATTCACTTATTGGATAGATGTAAGAAAATATTATGACCAGTTATGAGAATTTTGAAGCAAAAAATTATCTAACTTCTGATACAAACAAAGGGTCCTCCTTTGAATTATCTTTCTCAAAAATTATATAGAACTACTTCTTTCTTTTTATTCTTTCTTGTCCTACTTTACCTCATCCCTTTATTTCTCCTTTAATGTTAGATATTTTATATAAATTATTATCAGTAAAAGTACCATTTAAAATTCTTAGTACCTGGTTACAGATTTTTCCGTTTAGTTTAGACATATGCCATTTCGAAGTTTCAACACCACTTAAATATTCAAGTAAAATTTTCCTCAAGTGAAAGATGTCTTCTAGGCATAGTAAACTATTTTTACAATATTTTTCATCTCGATATTGACTTCTCAGTTACTTTTTCGCCATTAAAATTATTCTTTTGTGAGGTGCTTTTTCCCAAACATTTTCACATTGGCTTCAAATCTGTGATGACATCATGGAATGTTTAGCCAGATTCTACTCAGTCTTTTGTTCCTGTGTCTGAAGCACCGCTAGGTGTTGAACAGCAGTGCGTCAAAAAGTATTTGAGCATCTTCTGTTTGCCCAGCCCTAAGCACTATGAAGAACCCAGAAAAGACACTGACACATGGTTCCTAAATTTAATCCAAAAATAGTACCATTAGGCTACTGAAAGTATTAATCACTCTTTCTTTGGACTAATTTGCTGATAGTCTTTAATTTAGGTCCTGGGAAGACCAATAGAACCCTTTCAGTGAGGTTTGTAATGAAGTTTTATGTGCTCAGAGACCATATATCTGTGAAACTGACCAAAGTCACAAGATCCAGTCACTTCTTCAGTTTTCTTGACGTTGTCCTCAAGTAATATGGGGCAAAATTTGGCCTCTCCTTTGATACAGTGTGATTCTACTACAAATACTTAGTTCCATAATTGCTGTTCTCTTTAATTAGGTGCAGTGTTCACATTTAAACTTTGAGTACATTGTTTCTCCAAATGTTTTTTGTCATTTTCAGGTATCCCTTCAATTGTTTCTTTTCTTCTTTGTAGCATACCAGTGAAGACTTAATTGCTTCTTTTCTTCTTTATAACATACTAGTCAAAACTTAATAATTTGTATAGCATCTTCTTTATGTGTCTAATAAACTTTTTTGTAGTTTAGTTTCAGAAAGAAATGATCCTGTCTTGTTCATTGAGGTTAGAGACATTGTGAAGTGGATAGATAGAAATCGGCAAATTACACACTGTCTTTCAGATTATTTCCCAGTATTTTTCTCTTCTTCTCAGTTTTTGTTTAAAAAAAAAGTATGACCCTTGAATCTTACTATAATATTGGCATTTCTCATTTTTATTATTCTTCCATTTTAGAGGAAATATGGAGCATTATAGTATATAATGTAGAAATGAAATTCTTGCCATGGCCCCAACAATGCTGTGAAATATACAGTCTAACATTTGAAATAATCTGTTTTTCCATCATTCAAAAGCAAATGACAACATGTACATGACCCCAACAAAAAAGGACCCAAAGTAATTTTTAAAAGTTAGTCTGTAAGTAAGGACTTCATTTCCATTTGTGTCTAATTTTGACACCTACATCCTTGCTATGCTGTCTGATTTCAAAATGATATTTTAAAAATATTCTGGGGTCATATTTGAAATACCAATATGGATTGAAACCTACCATTATGTTTGCTAGTGAGCTCATGTATCAGACTATTTACAGATGTTGTCCTAATAGAGTACTCAGAATTCTAAGTACAGTTTAGAAATTCCCAGAAGTATAATTTAGGTGCTATTTGACAATTTACCAAGCAGAGAGCAACACTTGCCTAAACAAACATTGCCCCTACCACATGTTTCAATGTTAAGACTAAGGAACTAAAAAGTTATCTTAAAAAAGCATTTTATAGATAGATACATATTTAACAAATTACCTTTTTCATTTTCATATGAATAACTATCAAATGAGAAAAATTCAGGAATTACTTGTGTGTATTAAATAAATATTATGTACTTTTAACCTTACATGTACAATAACTATAATATTATTTATGTATCTATATATACATTAAAAATTGTTTCTATTCAGCACAGTGGGACAACATCTCTTTTCACATAATTTTGCTGTATACAGGAAACTAATAAAGTATTGTAACTTCAGTATGTGATTACTGACTTAAAGAAAGAGAGAATGAGAAACAGAAAGAAACAAAGAAAAAGGAAGTGTATGCCTAATTAATCATTTTAATCCAGACATGATAAATGGTATTTGTTTTTTCCATAGTGTTGAGAAAAATACTATTGTATTTCTGTTTAGTGATATCTAGCCTGTTTTTGGACATTAGCTGGGTTAACAAATTTCCTTTTAGTAAGTGCTTAAAGAACGATGGCTGTGTTTAGTCAGGGGAAAGGTAGGAATGCCCCTAGTATGACATATATCTATATAGGTTATTCTTCAAAAATTTGCAGCTGTTCTTACTTTTCCATAGAACAGTGGAGATACTCCTCTGGTTACTTCCCACAGGAAATTATTCCCTGCAGACACTGCACTTGAGATGAGAACATGTGAAAACTCCTCAGCTAAAGTTCATGTAACTTCTTTCAAGTAAGACATGAGATGTGTGAATCAAGGAAATCAGTTAAAACTCAATATTAAAATCTATATTTAAAAATGTAAATAGTGTGATAAATTGGTTATTAGCAAAATATAATGGTCTTGGCTAAAAACAGAAGGAGAAAAATAATATATATGAGTCATAAATTTATGATTTTCCCATAAAAACTCGGCCAAATTTTAAGGCATTTGCGAATTTAAAACCTGTGCTTTCTGGCATGGTTAGGTTAGTTTTCTGAAATGCAAATTATAAGAAAGGAATCTTACGCTTAAAAGGAGCTAACCTTAAAACTTTGCAAATTTTAGAATGACATGTTCAAAATGTCATATGATTGATGGATTTTTTTGTATTATAAGATAATAGCTGTATCCCTTTTGTGATTAAAAATAGTCATCAGCATTAGTGTGGTATTTGGTGACTTTGTCATTGAGTAGAAGCTGAATGAGGAGGTGATAGGTTGGATGAAATGCTCACAGGGGCCTTGGTGACCCATATGCTATGAGAAGTGACCTGACACTCAGGAAAAGCAATTAAGTTTGCTATCACCTCCTTGTTCCTATTTGAAGTAAATGTAGCTACCTTTTCAGAATATAGCATGAAGACATTTCGGTCAACAATGCACCGCACATATTAAGGTGGTCCCATAAGTTTACAATTATCATGTCTTTACCTTTTCTATGTTTACGTATGTTTAGATACACAAATAGCTACCATTGTGTTATCTTACGATATTCAGTCCGGTACCATGTTACACAGGTTTGTAGCCTAGGTCCAACAGGCTATACCATATAGTCTAGATGTGTAGTAGACTATGCCCTCTAGGTTTGTATAAGTACACTCTACGATTGTACAATGACAAAATTATCTTTGATGCATTTCTTAGAACGTATACCTGTCATTAATTGATGCCTGACTATACTGAGGTTGCTCGTTTAGCTATGAATTTCTTAGGCCCTAGCAGAGGTTTCTTAGTGACAGTAAGGGTGTGTACCAGACTGGCACAGGAGAAGAAAGGTAGTGAATACTAATTTGAATACCGATAGAATGAAAATAGTTGTTGGAAACACTGGTTTCTATAGAATTGTTTAGCAAATTAGTATCAGTTAAAGAACGGAATAGCAAAAAAGGGCATATGCCTTTAACTGCCCAGTTATTTTGCTAAGAAACTGAAAGAATCCTTAGGTGAATATATCTGTTGTAAGTCACTCTGTTAAATCAGCTGCTTTCACCAACTGTGACACTATTCAGGAGTTTAGAAGAAAAGGCCTTGCTTTGCCTCAGGCCATGCTTCTATTCTTTTTGCTTAATGTGGACAGGAGAGGAGAGATCGAAATCTCAGGTGAAAACTCCAGGAGAAAATGCCCTTGTGCATTACAACTTATTTTTCTGGTCTCAGAGAATTTAAAATAGATTAGTTTTGGTGTCCTTCTGATTTGGGCTTGGTTGGCCAACTCCCTGGGAGCAAGGGGTTGCATTAGCTTTTGCACTGAAGCATTTGTGCTGTGATACACAGTTTTCTCTATGAACAATTTGCTAAGCTGTTTAAAAATCTCAAAAGAAGAAAGGGACATAAAATGTACCATTAAGTCATTCTAGGAGATTTACAAAGGCTTTTAATGAGTTAGAGATGGATGAAAAAGCCCTTTTTGATTCATTAAAGGTATTCATCTGATTAGAAGAGATTTTCATCACCTTATCAACTAATCCAATAAATTGACTATCCATTTCAAAATGACTCCAATCGGATTCATGTCCATCAGAAGGATTTTCTGAGAACCCCAGAGTATTGTATAAAGTTGAAAATTATTATCAAATTGCCACTGGAAAAAAATTTAGTAGATCCTGATAAATCTAGAGGATTAGGGGAAAAAAATGCCCTGAGCTAAAAGTTTACCACAAATCAAAGTTCAGCCTGCATAGTCCTCTTCAAGATTATTATTTATCAGTGAAAAAAAATCCCTAAGAGAAAATCCATTTTTTGGTAGCTGAAGTGCAACTATTTCATGAGCAGGAGATTGTTTGGTATGTTTTTTGCTAACCCCATCTAGATCTTGAAAAAAACTAAAGTGGCTTTGTATATCTGGAAAATATTTTAAAATGCCATACCAATGAGATAGTTAATGCATGGGACCAGCTAATCAAATTTCCAGTTTTTGGCTGGTGTATGCCCCAGTCTAACAAAGTAAGATTAATGGGGTGTTAAAAGTCTGTATGGGCTTGTCAGTTTTATGCTGCAAATAGGGTTAATTTTATCCAAATGTAGAAATTTTTAAAATTAATGTTAATGAACTAAAGCTTTATATTTGTCTTTGCTTTTAGGAAACCTGTTTGCAGGATCAGTTCTATCCATATTTGCCTGGCTAATGGAGAAAGCTGAATGAGGAAAGAAATGCCTTTCAGGGAATAGAGCATTATGAGGTCAGCTACAATGGAGAAATGCCAGACGTTGAAATTTAGAAGCAGATAATTTTACCTATTGGACTAGCCAAAAGCATTTATTCTGGGCTAGTGTCTGATACTACACAGGAAGACAGGCCCCTTTATCTTTTCTCCAAATCACTTTTTACATAGTCTCCACAGGAAAACTTGAGGTGAAGATATTTCACCCTTTGTGGAATATTTTGGGTAATGAGAAGGCATCTTCATAAACTATCTCCAGCATTTTAACAACCTGGCCATCATCCATATATTTGTCTACATAATGCCAAGCACTTGGATCCTTGGCAACATCCAGATGTCTCTTTGCATTTTTAACTTGCCATTCAAATGGTATAGACCTAGGCTATGTCTATATGTAGTTTGAATTGGGTGGTAGTTGAATAGGCAAGGGGCAAACAGAATTTTAATAACACCTTTTTTTTTTTTTAATGTTCCATACATTGTGTTTCCCCTGAGATAGCTTCAGTTTAAATCATGGAAATGTATACTTTTAGGATCCCTAAAAGACGTAAAATTCTTTCACTGAAACAGAAATGTAGATACCATTAAAAAATGGACATTCATTCAAGATGATGTAGGGGACGGGTATGAGATGCTTAGGCAAAGATCTATGGAGCCTCAGCTGTTTGACACTTAGTTTTGGCACCCTGAGGAAAAAGGGTAAAGGGCTGGCTTTATAAGAGCACAGTTTATATTGGTGTGATTTAAAGAGTACCAAGAATTATATCTTTCATCAACTGTCTCTCACACCTATATAACTACCTTCTCTTCATTCTGCCTTATTTTCTATCCTGTATCCTTAGAGAATAATAAATTTGTATTAATAAATCTCAATGTCTTTCCTTTTTTTTTTTTTTTTTTTTTGAAACAGGTTCTTGCCCTGTTACTAGGCTGGAGTGCAGTGGCATGATCACAGCTCAAGGTAGCCTCAAGCTCCCAGGCTCAAATGATCCTTCCACCCCAGTCTGCCTACAGGCACACACCACCATGCCTGGCCAAATTTTTATTTTTTATTTTTTTGTAGAGATGGGGTTTTGTTATGTTTTCCAGGCTGGTCTTGAACTCCTAGCCTCAAGCAATCCTTCCACCTTGGCCTCCCAAAGTGCTGGGATTACATGTGTGAACCACCATGCCCGGCCAATAAATGTCATTTTTTAATCTATAATCCTCTTTCCCTCAATAGGATGGTTTTGAATAAAACATATATTAGAAATGCATTGATAAAACTGCATGTCCTTCTCTCTTAGACTTGTAGACTGGGGTAGGGCAGAAGAAAATTGAGAGAGATGGGACTAAAGCACCTAGTAAGACAGGCCAGTTCTGAGTGGGGGACTATCAAAGGGGGTTAGGGGAGGCTAGTGTGAGCGAGCTGCAAAAGAGACTGGTGCAAACACAACGAAGACAGCCGTGCTTACTTAGCCATTCACTTTTGCCCTGTCCTTGTAGCAGTCTCCTCTCTGGGAGAGTCTGTAGGCCAGGAAACTTGTCTTACAGCATCGTGTGCATCATTGCATGCCCCAGCACTGTGCACAGGACCTAGCACATAGTAGATGCTCGTCAAATGTTTTTCAAGTGAATCAATAAATGAAGAAAAGAACTGTCTGGTCTGAAAGCTCTTGGGTTAAATTTCAAAGACTCTAGGCTCAGAGAAATTTCAGAAAGTCATATAGTTTAACTTGTCTTCTGCAAACACTTAAACCACACCATGAAATAGCTTTCAATAATTTTCTTTTCAGAAATTCCCACATCCTTTCCTAAAAGCATATTTCAGCATCATTTACAAAATCTATCTTGAAACCTTCCCTCTATGATTCAAGATCATTTTTCTTCTTAATAGAAGCAAACTTTTGCATACTAATACATCTTTTAACTTATCCAAAAGCTTTTGCATACATTTTCCCCTTCTCTCCAGAATAAACTTCTAAGGATATAGGGCAGGGTTTGCTGTCTTTATTTTAGCTTAAATGTATTCAAAATTTCTTCATCTTAGTTTCTCCTTTTAAAAATGGGAATGGTTTGAAGAAGCTTCTGGCAAGGTTCAGGCAGATCACAGTTTTTCAACTCTTCTCTCTTAAAATTAAGGAAAACTCAATATAAGGTACTCAAGGTCTGGGAGTTTTCTCAGGAGCCAACAATGAAGGCAGATCTAAGACCAGCATTCCATTCATTTCAATCCGATAACGATGTTTTACATACTCCGCCACCTATTCATGTAGGCTCACAAGTGACTCCTATGTCTTTTAAATATGACATGGGTTTTCTGTATTGAGATAGATTTTCTTTCATCACCTTGATTCTTACTTTTAAAACTTTTTTATAGTTTTCCAAACTCACTGGGTTGTGGGATAAACCTTGTGGCTAACCCCATTTTGACAATAAAACTAGGAATGTTTGATGGCTTTGATAGATCATTCTCAGTGTTTACATAACTGTTACCTTTTTGAAAATAATGAGTTTTGGGGAAATTGTGAAGTGAATGTGGGTAAAGCAATTCTAGTTTTGCTTATTGTCTTATTTCCTGTGTTGCCATGGGAAAATACTACCTGAAAGGTTAATTTGAAAATGTTGGTTTGGAAATAGTAATACTATTTGCACTTTAGAAGATTCAAACAAAGATAATTCTTTGAGTTGGAGGAAAATATCGTTTGATACATAAAATAGATGTATTCTATGCACATTAATTAAGCTTATATTATTATTATTATTCTTTTGAGATAGGGTCTTGCTTTGTCACCCAGGCTGGAGTGCAGTGGCACCATCACGACTCACTGCAGCCTCAGCCTCTGGGCTTAAACAATCCGCCCACCTCAACCTCCTGAATAGCTGGGACTATAGGCATGTGCCACCGGGTAAAATTTTTTTTTGGTATTTTTTGTAGTGACAGGGGTCTCGCTATGCTGATCAGGCTGATCTCAAACTCCTGGGCTCAAGCAATCCTCCTGCCTCGGCCTCACAAAGTGTTGGCAGTATAGGTGGAGGCACCACACCTGGCCAGTTTATATGACTGAGAAAATTAAAGTATCAAGAAGGGACAACTAATCCAGTGATGGATTTGCTGATAGGGCTAGGGTCTGCAGGTCTGCCTGAGATCTTGGTCAAAAAATTCAGTTTAGGGAGTAAACAGTCACAGCCAGTTGGGGAAGCCAGTTAATAATATACAGACAGCAAAAGCTGTCAGCTCAAACTGCCAACTTTTTCCAGCTCCAACTGTTTGAGCAGGCTAGACGAAGTGGGCCAGTTTGTTCTCATTTGCTAGTATAGGAGTCCCACCTTGGGCTTAAGTCCCCCTTTTCTTTTCTCTATGAGTGAGCTTTAACAGAGGATACCTTACACAGCATGGGGCATTTCCAGCTGAGGTCCATTC
Organism: Pan troglodytes; assembly: GCF_028858775.2. Classification (NCBI taxonomy): domain Eukaryota; kingdom Metazoa; phylum Chordata; class Mammalia; order Primates; family Hominidae; genus Pan; species Pan troglodytes. The sequence continues at coordinate 104,842,868 of NC_072402.2, read as the reverse complement.
TTTAGTCCTTGGCCTGAGCCTTCACAAGATTTGCGGCTTTAGAAAGAATAAAAGTCCCAGTTCATTATGCTCCTAATTTGTCCCAACGACTGTTGAGGCACTTTTCAAACATGTTCAAAATCGTGACAAGCCCAAAAGCCTGTGCTAATTTTCCTTGCTTTTTGATGAGAACATTGAAATTCAGAGATGTGAAATAATGTTTTCCCAGATACAAAGTTGGCAAGTAGCAGAGTTGGGGTTTGTATCCCAATCCTTCTAACTCCACTGGGTCACATGGTCTTGGGAATGGCAAGATTGTTCCACTTGTTCTGATGTGGGAGTGGTAGCATCAAGGGTTCAAGGTAAGAAGGAGCAGTTTCCCCAGGCTGTGTCTGATCGTCTGAGATGGAAGCTGCCTCTTTCTGCTTAAAATTAGTTATCTTTATATCCAGAATAAAGGAATAACTCAGTTTTCCACTTTTCTAGTTTTTATGAGCTAAGTAGTTTAATAGAATCTCAAAGGCAATCTTATTTGTACCTATCTATAGCATGAGAGAAAAAGCTCAGTCCTTGAATTCAGTCAGATCTAGATTTGAAACTTCACCCCGATTAAGTGACATTACTTATTCTCTCTGAGTTTTAGTTTCCTCATTTATAAAAATGTGACCACATCTTTCGCACAGGGTGGTTATGAGCAATAAAACAATTACAGGAAAAGGTGTAATGCATGGCACATAGTAGCAATAAAATCAATTATGATTTTTACTACTATAATATTTATAATTTAATATTGATATAATATTAATTTGTATTAATGATAGTAATAATTATCACTTTTTACTTTCTCACTATGTTTTTTCCCAAAAAATACAATTTCCTAAAAGGACAATAACAAGTTATTTCATTATTTATAATTGTAATAATTATATTTGTTTGTAGGGTCAGGTATTTAAAAAATATTTTTCCATTTGGTCCTGTGATTTGTTTTGTGTGTCTATTGAAATCCTGTCAGCCAGAATGTAAATTTTGTAAAGCGCACTAAACTGAATTTAATTGTTAAACATGACTCATTCTTTTCATAAGACAATACAAATTTTTTTGCAAGATAATGATAGTGCAACTTGGTAAATCATATTGGATTAAATATTTTATTAATATTTAGTGATCGCTAGACATACTGCATTAATATTTTATTAATATTTAGTGATCATTGGATTCTTAATAACTGCTTCTTACTAATGTATACTTGACTAATATGCTGTTAACTATCAACTATGTAAAATAACACAAATGAAATGACTTACAGACAGCAGAGAATTTTCATGACATTAAAATGGTGTTTCTGCTACTACTATGGGCAGACTGATGTCATGCCATCTCCTTTGTTTCTCCTCTCTTTTGTTAGTGCCCTAGCTTTTCTATCGCATTCTCCAAAGCATAATGGTTCCATGCTGTTTCAGCTACAGCCCTCTTGATGGGAAACTGTGTCAAGCACAGGAGTTATGAAAGGTAGTCTGTATCTACCCTTAAAAATCTCAATACTGGAAAGTATTCTTCTATTGCTTGCTTGTTAGAGTGCTCATAAAATGATTTGCTGTTTCAGCGAGTTGTAGTCCAGTCAGACAGTGGTAGAAAACCATCAGTTATCACATGGTAATATCCTTTTTTTTAACCACTGAAATTTATCAAGACATTTCATGACAATCGACAATGCCAGATGCTATTATTGGCCTAATGGTTAATACGTTTGCACTCTATTCTACTTAGCTTTTTCTGCATGCTTACTGTTCCTTTTGTGTAAAACATTTTTAAGATGTGTGGGAGCATCCTAACTTTTCAACATCTATTTTAATATACATTTATTTATGAGCACTCAGCAGCTTTTCAAGTCTTCCACATAGATATTGTTTATGCCTTAAAGTGCAGGCACTCCCCAAATGATAAGAACTTGATTTGCAAACATCCTTGCATTCAGTTTGCTGTTGGGCCCTTTTCCCTTGCCCTTCAAATTCAGATACCCCTCATTCTGAGCCTGCTTCTGACTTCCAAAAGAAATTTCTTTAAGGATGCTCTTTTCTTGTAGTTGGTGCATGTCATGATTTTAATCTATCTTTGCCAATTCACAAGTATCTTGGTATTTGCTTTTGTTCATTTCAGATCACAGTCAACACCACTTCTGGCATATGTTTTTCATTGCATATATTCATGCATTTATTTTAACTTCTCTTTTCCCTTGTCTTGTAATTATTTTTCAACTTCTATTTTAGCTTCAGTGGGTACATGTGCAGGTTTGTTACATAGGTGTGTTGCATTCGTCTTGTAATTTTTGCCTAGGTCCGTCTGTAAAGTCTCTCTCCTCTGCCTTTTCTTTCTATCTTTCCTTGTGCATGTCTCAATTGTGAGCTCTCAAATGACCATAATCATAAGCTACATAAGGGCGATTGGACACATCACTATCAAGAAATTATGTAGCCTTTATGTGAAACAAACAAACAACAACAAAAACTCAGCATTGACACTAAAACCTGAGAGTCTTGGAATCTATCTTCAGTTTTCTTTCAGAATTCCTAAAACTCAGTCTATCTCTTCTCTCTAAATAAACCTAGTTTTCCTCAAAAACCAGAGTGCAACTAATTTATTTTTGCTTTGTCCAATTTTATGTTATTTAATTCTTGCCCGATTTCGCTCTAATTTTTTTCATATGTGTGGTATTTCAGGTTCAACATGGACTTGTTAGGCTTGTGTGGAGACCCAAGCATTACTTATTCCTATTATTATAGGCAGATGATTTTGAGGTTGTGAACAAATGGCTTCCTAATGAAATTTTGGAATATGAGAAGCTGACTCTATTTTGTTGGCTAGTAGACAGAAAGTAGCCCACACCAAATGATTCTAAGCACAGAGCAGCAAACAATGATGGCGGGGCAATTTCTCCTGTGAAACATGATGGGCAGTTCTAGAATGTTACATTAAAATTGTTTCTCTTTGAAAGCTGATGATGACTGAGAAGGGAATGACTGAGAAGGGAATAGATGATGGAAGACTGTTCATCAGCATCTCTCTTTCCCTTTCCTTATCTTCATGAACTCACCTTGACTCAATTTGTAGACATCCCTAGTGCTGCTTTTACATTACAAGGACTCCAAATCAAGCTGGCAGCTGCAGGGCATAACATTTTCTGTCCACAGCAGAAAATCTCTATGGAGTTTTTTTCCCCAAAGTGTAGAGAAGATTTTCTTTTAAATCTGAGAGTGGGAAGGACCTATGTCTCATCATTTGTTTTATTAAATAAAATACAATGGGTTTAGAAATGGGGTGGGTGGCGTTCTGATCTCAAAAGAAAAAAAAAGGAAAAATAAGAATAGTGGCATTTGATAAGTGACAATTCATATTTCACCATTAAGTTTTACATACATAATCTCATATAATTACTGCACATTCCTGTGGGATAGATAGGGCGAAAATGATCCTTCCCATTTTAGAGGTGAAAACTCTGAGTTAAATAAGTTCAATTGTTTTCTCAAGATCACATAGCTGGTAAGGTTCAACAGAGGGTGAAACTGAGGGAATAATTGCAGGTTAGACGTGGAAAGAACAGAGAATCTATCTCAAGTATTTATAAATTGTTTAGTATTTAGTAAAACATCATTGAGCTTTGCCAATGACTAAGAAAACCCTGAAAATACTCACAGTGACTTCTGTTTGTGATAAGTCATTTGTAAGAGCCCCACCAAAGCTCTGCAAGACAAACTTATATTGCTTTTGAAAATACTTAAAATTTTGTAACTTGGGAGTGAGATGCAGCCTTCTAAGGTTTAAGACATCTTAAATGTAGAACCTGAAAGATTTGAGGTAAATTTAGAACCCTAAGGATTGGGACATCCCCACAAAGATCTACTTTAATGCCTGGAAAAGAAAAGCTATTTTTGGGATATAAATGGTTAGAAATCAAACATGATGGAGAACCCTCTTTGCTAAATGTTAAATATTCAGGTCCTCTTGATGAGCCAGTGTAATTCACAGTTAGACCAAAATACCTAATATCTTTTTAGTGAGACCAGTGATAAACCAGAAACATGGTTCCAGGTGAATTCAAAAGTATGCTTTTTATAAAGACCTAAGTTCTTTTGGTAATCAGAAAAAAAAATTTAGACAGTAAGGAAAAAATGACATCTTTTGTGAATCTTTCCTGGTGTCTCCTCAGTCTCCTTGATGAATTCCGTTATCACAAAAATGACCTTTCCAGTTCATATCTCTTTTGAAGCTAATGTAATTCTTCGCCATTCTGTTATAATGAAAGTATTACATGGATAACTATCCAGCATTATCTTCCAGAAAGAGAACTAATTTGGGAAAGAAATGAAGTACTTTAATATAATATCAGATCTCTCTCACTTTTTTTTAATCCTTGTAGAGACCGGCTGCCTAGAGGTACACAAATTCTGTACATGGTAAATACACTGAGCTCCTGACCTAATACAGAAGTAATTTTTGTTACTACATTCATGAACAGTCATAGGAATGCTTTCCTTAAAGAACAGAGCCTCAGATAAATTCAAAGGCATGTCACTGAACATGCTACAGACATCTTTCTGTTGAATTTTCTTTTTGGAGATGTGAAAGCAGAAAACATTAAGATCTGTGGCATGCCTCCTAGATGCAATGGAAGTTTTGGACATGTATTGCCTGTCCCTACCTGTGAGAAACATCAAGATAGTCTGGACAGGGCATAAACTCTAATTATATACTCTTGTTAATTGTGTATTTCTTTGACATGGTAGCATAATGTAACCTAGTGTATGGTGAAAAGAGCTGGAAATGATGACGGGAAGCTTCCTTGGACAGGTTCGTACATGCAGGAAGGTAAAGTTATTAGTGATCTGTGGTGGCATCACCTGAGAAACTGACACTGATTTTCGGTCTTTCTGAAAAAATCTTTTCTCTTATGAGTATAATTAGGGAGATTATAATGACCAATTAGCATACAGAACACAAATCCAAATCATGATACGTATTTAGAGCCAGGTCACATGGCTTGAGGTCAAGGCCTGTCACACTCTTTGCAGGGAGCCAGTTCAATGGATATATAAATCTCTGCTTATTCTGTATGGCAATCAACTTCTTAGTGTAATTCCTTAGAAGAGGTAAACCACTTTGAAAAAATGCCTTTACTATTACACTCCCTATGAGACAGTTAGCTGGCAGAGATTTAAATTACTGTGTTGTGAGTGTGGAAATTGAAGCTCAGAGATTGTAAGTAGTTTACCTAAGTCATACATGTGGGCTAAAACAATGCAAATTAAGTTAAACATTGTGAAAGTAGAAGGCAACTGGATAGAACAAGGGGCCAATGTAGCTAGCTACTCACACCCATATTGAATCTGCAATTAATGACTTTGACTGTTAGTAATATGTCCCATATTTTGCTGCATTTTACTATTAATTAAAGTAACTTTGCAGGATTATTTAAGCATGAGCTTTCCAATATTTTCAAAATAATGAAAAGAGTACAATATTAAGAAAATATAAAGTGAAAGCCTCATTTTTGTTTTATAAAACTGTCAAAATAGCAAGGGCATCTCAGAGATTTCTCTCAGTCTGCTGTGGTCACATTAACGTGCTAGGCTTACACTGTTTACTTGTGACCCAGGGAATAAATATTTACCTTTACTCTCAATGTGTTGTTTCTTCCTTTCATTCCATTCTGAATATAATTTTGTCTTTTCCCTGCATTCTTTTGTACTTTCTACTACTGTGGCGTTTGTTTTTTCTTTTCAAAAATTTCTGTTCATACATTTTACTTCTGGTTGAGTACAGTTCCATTAAACTCTAACCACCCAATGTCACTGCCTCTATGACTACCTTTAACATCCCTTTCCAAAGTGGCATATTTCATTTGGCTGGGATGCTGCAGGTTTGGGATTTGGAGATCAGAGCCTAACTCAACTCAGTTCTCCAATTCTTAATGTATAATTTTCATCTATACTGTCTTTGACACCACACAGACATCCCATGTTGAAATGTTTTTTAGAGTCTTGACCTGTCTGCTAGACTAAACAGAGACAAGGAAACAGGTAATGACAGGATTGAAACATGGTTTGGGTATCATGGGAAGAAATAAGAAAGTAAAGAAAAAAAAAAATTGATGAACAACATAGTCGCCCAAGCTTGTGGTGTCTCATCAGAACCTCTCAATGTTTGGAAGTTTTCCCAAGACTTGCCCTAGTGAGACAGAAAAGACTTATTAGATCATTGCGTCTGCTTCCCCACCTGGGCAGGAAAGAGTCTCCCATATGGAGAACATATGGCTTGGTCTTAGATTAGCAACAAAGAATGTCAGTTGGCAGACAGATGGAGGAGAAGCAGAGCATTGTGTGAGCTTTGCTATCCTGGACCTCACAAATTTAAAAAATCATATCCAGTTAGTTCAGTTATGAAAACAGATACTGACCAAACTATGCAAAGGAAGAGGAGCTAACACTTACTGAACACATATTGCAATCTAGGCATAGTATTTTACAAATTTTTTTTTTTACCCTCACTTAGTTGTTTTACTTCTCCATTTCATGGATGAAGAAAGTGAGGTTCAGATGTGTGGGGCCACTTTGCCCAAGGTCATGAAACTAGTCAACTGGTGAAGCCCAGATTCCACCTGGGAGTTTGATTTGAAATTCAGTGCTTTTTGGAGGACATAGGTCAGAGAACATAACAATTACTTTTTAAATTTTTTAAATTGATATATCATAGTTTTACATATTTTTGGAGTACATGTGATATTTTGATACATGTATAAAATGTGTAATGATCAAATTAGAGTAATTGGAATATCTACCACCTCAAACACTTTTCTTTGTAGTGGAAATATTACAATTCTCTTCTAGCTAAAAAATGACTTTATATGCTATAACTTTTCAGTTACTTCTTTCACCTTCTTTTAAAACATGGATATTGGGAGTCACTCCTTTCCTTTTTTTTAGTTGCGAAATTCAATGAACAGAAATAGCCCCCCCCACCCCCGGCTCCTGCCAGGTGTTTGAGGGGTACAAGTTGCTGCTTACACTGCTTAATTTCATGGTATTGGGAACATATAGTAGGCTTTGGGGAATAGGAATGAAAAAGGTACTATGGAAATAGGGCAGGTATAAAATGACATTGCATTATAAATGTTTGCAGTCTCCTCTATCTCCCCTCTTCTTAAGGAGGGAGAATTCTTATTCTTGGTTTGAAATGAAAGCTCTCCTCTGTTGAGCAGATTGGAGTGGAGATAGAGGAGCAGATGTCTTCTCCCAAAGTAAAGGAAGCAAAAATGTAGTATTTATCTATATCATGAATGGAGAGGAATTTGTGGTGGTGGGTGGAGCTGTGAAGGAAGTTTTGTTTTTCCTTTTCCTTTTGCACTTCCACTAGTATGGTGTTTTTATTTGCATCTGTTCCTATATTATTTAACTTCTGTTCATAGTTCACGGTTTCAAAGGTGAAGCTGTTAGAGAGATGGTTTGGGGGTAGAGAGAGAGAGAGTGCAGAGTCTTAGCACAGCTGTGAGATGGAATGCCCTAGAAGGATGGTACGAAGTTTATTGGAGATTATGAATTGGAAATGATTAGATATTTTTCAAGAGACTCCACTAAAGACTTGGGTTTAATTCTACTCTCTTAATAAGTATCTCATCTGTTTTTGTTCCTTTTATTTTCCTTTCTTGCCTTCTCTTGGTTTATTCAAGATTTTTTTTCTCTTAATCCACTTCCCCCTTCTGTTAGGATTCTTTTATTATTATTTTAGAGGCTACCATTGAGTTTTCCACAGGAATCCTTGAATTATTAGACTCTACCTTGGAATATATTTTTTTATCACTTTCTAGACAATTTAGAGGACCTGAAAAAATTTAGTTTCATTAATCACTCTTCCCACCATCTGCCTTTCATAATATTGTTGCCAAATACTTAATAATCTCTGTATTTTAAACTCCATGTAGTAGTGTTCTTATTGTTTATACAGCCAAAATTTCATTTAGATTTACTAACCTATTTACTTATTTACCCTTTTTGATAATCTTTACTTCCTGCATTACCTGTTCTTCTACGTGGTATCATTTGCTTTTATTCTAAGGACTCCCTTTAGTGTCTCATTTAATCAGATCTCCTACAGTGAATTTTCTCAGCTTTGGTTTTCTTGGAAATTATTTAAATTCACTGTTATTTCTGAAAGTCATGTTCTCTGGGTATAGAATTCTAAGTTGGCACTTACTTTTCTTCCATCATTTTAAATATCGTTTCTCATTGTCTTCTGTTGTCATCGTTTTCCCCTTTCCAGTGATTTTGCCCTCCTCCTGCAGCTTTTAAGAGTTTCCCTTTATATCTTGGATTCCCATCAGTTTCACTATTGTGTGTCTAAATATGATTTATCCTGTTGCTGGTTAGTAGAGTTTCTTCAATCTGTGGCTTGAAATAGTCATCAGTTTTAAACAATTATCTGTAGTGCTCTCCAAATAGTTTGTCTGATTCATCCTTTTTCTTTTCTCCTTCTGGTGATCAGATTAGATGCATGTTAGAGTTTTTCACTGATTAAATTATGTCCCCTTGAGCTTTTATGTATTTTTCCTATTTTTTCCACTTACATTTCAATGTGGATGTTTTCTATTACATATCCTCCAGTTTAGAAACGTTACTTCTTCTATATCTTCTCTGCTATTAAATTCATCTATTAAATTAATTTTGATTATTGTATTTTTCACTTCTAGAATGTGCATTTGATTATCTTATATTCAAATTTTTTGTGGAAATCCTCTACCTTTTAATCTATTTTGAGTGTAGTAATCATAGTTGCCTTGAAATTTATATTTTATTCCTACCTATATAACTGTCTACAATATCTAGATCATCTCTCTGTTATTGCTTATCTTGGTTTTTGGTATTTTAAGGTCTTGTTTCCAAGTCTTCCAGGTAATTTTTAAATTTATTACCAAACATTGTCTAGGACAAATCTTAGTGTGTCTTGGATGATGTCTTCCTCCAGAGAGGACTTGATTTTCTTTTGGTAGGCATACATAATATGGGAAAATCCCATTGATTCAGGTGGAGCTAGATTTAGGAGCTTCTCTCCTTTTGATTTTTCCTCACTCGCAGTGCAGAGCTCTTCAGAGTCTCAATGGAGAGCCTGGAGTAACTACAAGAGTCCCTCTTTCCTTATGAGCACTGGACTTCAATTTTTATCTCTCTAGCTTTGTAAAACTTCAAACAACTCTATTTAACATTTTAGCCTCTTGTAAGTATTGGCTTGATGACCCTTTTTCTGCAGATTCACAGCTTAAGATCTGGCAAGTGATTTGAGGGAAGATTTCATGCAGAAAGTCAGGCTTACTTATCTGGACTTCCTTTTTTTCTGGAACATAGGCCTATTGAGCAGTGCTCTCTTGATAGCCCTAACTCAAATTTTTGCCTCCTTAAGCAGGAGTATGCCACCAACTTTCTGTTTATATGCCCCATATATCTTGGCATATACTGCTATATTATATCTTTATTCAGTAACTGCCTAGAGAGAAAAGACTTCCGTGAATTTGGGCTTTCCTCAATACCTTCTCCTGTCTCTAGAATCTTTGTCCCTCTAGTCCTCACTGAATTCAACTTCAATGCTGTCAAACTCAAATTTTAAATTTCTATTCAAGCTATTATAGTTCTTCTTGGCAGGAGGGTAATATGACCCATGTTACTTTAACATGGATGGAAGCAGAAGTGTCCAGTAAAAACTGAATCACTTTTTAGTTATTCTTGGCTATTAAATTGCTCTCTTGTGCTCCCTTGCATGCTCGCTCTGTCTCTCTTTTCTCTCTGCTTCAGTGGATAACTGATCTACATAGTGCCCCTGATTTATATGGATTTATAAAACTTAAACATTTCATAAGTGCATATATTTTTGTGATATTATTTACCAAAATGGAATGGAATGACTCACCAATGGGGTGGGAAAATTAAGAGTTGGTTGTATGTTGAATTTAAGATGCCTGTTAGACAAGTAAAAGAAAAGGAAGAGTAGAAATCAGCGGAATCTGCATGTCTGAAGTTCAGAGGAGAGGTCCAGGCTGGAAATATATTTTGGGGAGTTGTCTGGCTGTAGATGTCCTTTGAAAATATGGGACTGGTGATCCTCTGTGAAGTGTGTGGGGACAGAAGATGTAGGAAAAGAGCCCAAAGCTCTCTCTAACATTTAGATGTAGAAAAGAGAAAAGAAATTGGGCAAATGAGTCTGAAAAAGAGTTGGTCCTGAAGTAGGAGAAAAATTAAGAAATTGTGTTGTCTTGGAAGCCCATCAAAAACTCTTTCCAGAAGGAGAAGATACTCGGTAATGTCAAATGCTGCTGACAGAGTAAAATAAGATAGAAGGCTTGACCACTGGATTAGGCAATATGGGAGAGCATAGTGACCTAGATAAATGCAGCTTGAGAAGAGTTTTTCTGAGGATGGAGCCATTTTAGAGTAAAAAGAGAAAGGCAAGTGAGAAAGTTGAAGCAGAGATTATAAACAACTATTTTGAGTCTTAAAGGAGTTTTACAAATACAAAAATTGATGAACAGTTTGCAGGCTATTCAGTAAAGATTATTTTGAGATGCAGTTATTTTTGCTTACTTACATACTAATGGAATGAATGGAATGATGATGTGTGTGTGTATGTGTGTGTGTGTGTGTGTGTGTGTGAGAGAGAGAGAGAGAGAGAGAAAGAGAGAGAGAGGAAAATAATGATGTTTCAGGAGAGACAGGGGATTATTATAAGAACACAGTTTTTAAGTAGAAGATAGGAAATCAGATCCAATGGTCAAGTATAGGAACTACACTTTGGTAGGAGTATGTACAATACATCCAAAGGAGGAAATATTATTTAGCTACAGATACTTAGGTATTAGTAAATTTGGTAGTGCATATATATGACATATGTCTTTGGATTGTTTTAGTTTTTCTTTTTAGTGAAATAAGGGGTAAACTGAGAGTAAGAATGGAAAAATTTGGAGAATTCTGAGGAGAGAGAAGAATGTGTGAAGTAAACATTTCGGAGAGTAAGAGAATGAATTGATCAGATGAAGGCAATGTTTGAGAGTCCATTTGAAATGTGTAGTCATAAATTTAAAGTGCCATTGGTCAATATGACAAGTATTTTTCTAGCCATGTTCAGTTTCATGAGTAAGAAGAGAACAAATGGTAAATTTAGTTTCTCTTCAGTTGTTTATTGTGAGATGTGTAAGATAGAGAGAGAAAAGAGCAAAGAATTTAGGGTCCGTGCAGGCAATGGATTGTGATTAAAATGATGAACCACCATGGAATTCTAGGCTATTTTAACAGGGAGGAAAGGACAAGGTAAGTGACTGCTGATAAACTTACTAGGGCCACTGTATTGTGGATCCCATGGAGTCAAAGAATCATTGGAGTGGAGGTACTTCTGGAAATGGATGGAGAAGACAATAAGTGGTTGTGATTTAACAGGTTTTATGCTATTGGTGATTATAAGTTCTAAGATGTGACCATGGGAGTGGGGTGGGAGAAGTGGCCTGGAGATTAGAAAATCTGACGTAAGGAGTTCTAGGAGCTGAAATACCTGGATGGTTCTTTTATGTGAACATTGCAATTATTAAAAATTATTATAGAAGAAATGTGGAGAAAAAGGCAACAATCCTAGGGTTTATGTCTTTAGTGAGTGAAGGGGGATTGTCTAAGACCATTTGTGCAGATACAACAAAATACCACAGACTGGGTAATTTATAAATCATTATTTATTACTCACAATTTTAGCAGCTAGAAAGTCCAAGATCAAGGCCATAGAAGAGATTGTGTCTGGTGAGGGCTGCTCTCTGCTTCCTTCTTGTTATATCCTCCAGAAGGGATGAACACTATGTCCTCACATGGAGGAAGGGATGGAAAGGGCAAAAGAGAGAGAGACAGTGCTCCTGTACCTCTTTTATAAGGTCATTAATCCCATTCAAGAAAGTTCTGTCCTCATGACTTAATCACTCCCTAAAGGCCCCAGCTCTTAATACTATCATATTGGTGGTTAAGCTTCAACATATGAATTTTGGAGGGGCACATACATGTAAACCATAGCAGGGATAATCAGGAGGATGAAAGATGACTGTGGGAGCAGGGGTAGAGGAGTCTGTAATCTGATGGCCTGTACTTTAGAGTAGCTAAGTGGTTTCATTTGATTTTTTTGAGAAGGCAAAAATAATGATGGGAAATAATAATGAAGGGAAAAATAATAATAGGGTACAGAGGAGCAAAAATGATGCTCTCATTTTCAGCCAGGTTAGCATTAGGATGGGAAGGAATGTTATTGGAGAGATTTAGAAGAGAAATCATTTGCTGATGGCAGACTATGAGTTCCAAACATTACAATGAAATGTTTCTGCAGTAATGGAGGAGTAAGAAATTAGGCTGGACCAGGAGCTACAGAGAGCCTTATGAAGAGGGGAATCTTGGTCATAAGGGATGACCTGAGGTTTAGAGCTCCTTGTGATGACTGAGACAAGCAGAGATGTAGTCAAGGATGATATTCAAAATATTTTGCTAACAACCATTATGGCATGGGCCCTCACCAGTCAGAATGGGCACCATTCTGTCATAATGGCCCAGTTATAAACAATTGTTATTTTGCTATCAGTGCTTCCAAACTGAATCCCACTTTTGGATGATGGGGCTGGTTCTCATGGCAGGCTCCTCCTTGGGTTTGTTTTTTAGGGCAGTTTGGTATGGCAAGGCTGAAAATGTGTAGTTGGAGAATATTGGGAGCTCTGTGGACTCCATCTTCAATTCTCCTAGGGCACTCCCAATTATAAATGTCTGTAATATATAGTTGTAATATTTTCTAAAAGAAAAGAACTTGGAGTTCAAAGATATAAAAGCAACCCTTGCTCTGTATTGACTAATTGCTTGAGCTTTAGAAAGTACTGTAACTGTTCTGGGCCTCAGTTCTCTCACCTACAGTATGAATTAGACTGGATTAGAACATTTCTAAGGTCCCCTTTGGTGGCAAGGACTTGAAATACGACTTATAGCTTGCTTATAAACATTTGCTTCATCTACATTTTTCAGCTGAGGTGCTATTTCGATTTTGTCATTTGCACTGAGTCTTTTCAGTCTTTTGATAAATGTTCCCTACATCAAAATGTCCCTAACTTCAAACAAGTTATTTTCAGTCTATTATGTAGTGATTTTCTGATTTGGTAAGGAAAAAGAAACCACGGAATTTCTATTTTCTATCTTAAACTTGTTCAGTCTTTCTTCTACTTACTCTTTCAATACTCCTAAGGGAAAAATAATTTTTTTTAAGTCTTCTGGGAGAATTTTTCATTTTTGCTAGTTGTTACATATTTTCCTGAAAGTTTTTAAAGTACTTAACTGTTAAGTGCATTTAAATTATTCCTAAACTTTTAAAGACTTTTTTAAAAGTTAAAGATTGCCTCCTTTGTGGTTAAAATGAAAAACAAGAAACAAGGTACCCTGAAAAAGAACTCATGCTATGTCACTTGTTTAGACAGTTTCAAGGCCACTGAGACTGTTACTAAAAGTTCATCTTTTCTTAATGCTGTTCATCTTGCTGCTGCTTTTTTATTCTATGAAAAAAATATTTCTAAACAAATTGTCAGGAACTTTTGGATGCTAGACACAGAAGCGACTTAAATGGATTGTGTTAGTTACCCATTACTATGTCCCTGGTTGCTCTGAAACTGAGCTTCTTAAAAGGACCCACACTTTTTAATCTCAAGGTCTCTCTGGGTCAGGAATCTGAGCACAGTTTAGCTTGGCTCTCTATTTCATGGTCGCTCACAAGGCTATAGTCATGGTGTCAGCCAGGTGTCAGCAGTGTCATCTGGTGGCTAGAATGGTAAATGATCCACTACCTAAATCATTCGGTGGTTACTGGTAACATTCAGTTCCTTGGGCCACTGTTGGACCAAGTGTCTTAGTGAAATTGGGGAGCTCCCTGACTCCTTTGTGAGCAGGAACTGGAAAGGCTCATTTCACTCAGCCTGCCGCTGGCCACTCCTCACAGGAGGAAACATGCAAATTAAGCGAGTGCAGAAACTGGAGCGAAGGAAAGCTGGAACGGCTGGCCACTTCTCTCTGGTGGGAGCAGGCCCTGTGCGGGCCCCACAGGATTGTCCAAATGTATTACAATGCTCTTTTAGCAGTTGCTGTCCACTGACGGCTAAGTGTTAACCAGAGCAGTGTAGAGTCAGGGCGAGAGCCTTTTACAGCCTGCCATCTTGGTACCCAGGTCCTTGTTCAGTGTCCAGGAAGAATCAGGTCTTGAAGGATGGTGAATGCGGAGGTTTTATTGAGTTATAAAGGTGGTTCTCATCTGAGATGGAAGCTGCCTCTGTCTGCTTTAAATTAGTTATCTTTATAGCCAGAATAAACAAATAACTCAGTTTTCTACTTTTCTAGTTTTTATGAGCTAAGTAGTTTAATAGACTGCCCAAAGGCAGTCTTATCTGCACTTATCTATAGCATTAGAGAAAAAGCTCAGTCTTTAAATTCAGGCAGATCTAGATTTGAAACTTCACCCTGATTAAATGACATTACCTATTCTCTCTTGAGTTTTAGTTTCCTCATTTACAAAAATGTGACAACGTCTTTCACACAGGGTGGTTATGAGCAATAAAACAATTACAGGAAAAGGTGCAATGCATGGCACGTAGTAGCAGTAAAATCAATTATGATTTTTACTACTATAATATTTATAATTTAATATTAATATATTTGTATTAATGATAGTAGTAATAATTATCACTCTTTTTACTTTCTCATTATGTTTTTTCCAAAAAATACGATTTCCTAAAAGCACAATAATACGTTATTTCATTATTTATAATTGTAACAATTGTATTTGTTTGTAGGATCAGGTATTTAAAAATATTTTTCCACTTTCTCCTGTGATTCATTTTGTGTGTCTGTTGCAATCTTATCAGCCAGAATGTAAATTTTGTAAAGCGTGCTAGACTGAATTTAATTGTTAGACATGACTCATTCTTTTCATAAAGACAATACAAATTTTCTTGCAAGATATTGACAGTGTAACTTGGTGAATCATATCGGATTAAATATTTTATTAATATTTAGTGATCACCGGCAATATTGTGTTAATATTTTATTAATATTTAGTAATTACTCTCCATGTGCTGTTTTATTGAGTTATAAAGATGGTTCTCAGTGGGATGGGGAGCTGGAAAGGGGATGGAGTGGGAAGATAATCTCCAACCATCTAGCTGCCTCTTCGACGTTCAGATGCTTCTTCTCTTCTCTCTGCCGCGCCACTCTGTTCCTCTGCCAGTGGAGTTTGGGGTTTATATGGGCACAGGATAGCAGGGAGGGGTTGGCCACAAAGCAACATTCAGGTGCAAAAACAGGAATGCCTGTTCTCATTTAGGGTCATGGGTCCAGGCTTGAGGGTGGACCCCTCACCAGGGACCCTGCTCTCCTGCTTCCTGTCTGTATCTTAGTTCCTCCCTTGTATTGACCAAAGGTCATCTGAGTTCCTCACCAGGCATCTCACCCTTGTGGCAGCTACTTTTTCACAGTATGCAAGCCAAGATGGCAATTGAGAGAGCATGCTAGTATGACAGAAGTCACAGCCTTTTGTAACCTAATCATGGTGTTGACATCTCATTCCTTTTGCCTTATTCTATTCTTTAAAAGCAAATTATTAACCCATATTCAAGAGGAAGGATTACACAAAGGCATGAATTCTAGAAAGTTGGATTATTGATGGTCATTTTAAAAGTCATCTGCCACACAGATTCATCCACATAATTGAAAAGGTGAGGTATAACTTGTCTTCAAGCACAAATGGATCCAGAAACTTAAAAGTTGCCATCAAATGTCAGTTTCTTTCCATCACCTTTACTCCAGTTAGTTTGATTCTTAGGTGAGTTATCCTTTCACAGTAGCCCATAATGGCTCCAGATGTCTATCCCACTTGTTCAGCAATTCAGTGGAAAGTGAGTGTTTCTTTCCTATCAGTTCCAGCAGAAGTATTGGGGTTACAACCACTGATCCTGTTTGAGTCCCATGATCATTCTTTAATCAATCATGTGACTTTTATTGGCCATTCCAGGCCATGTCCCTTTTCCTGAAGGAGAAGGGACATCCCCATCTAAACAGCATGGGGTGAGACATCCATGTTGTCACATCCATGCTGTCCCATGTTTAGTGAGACATCCCTACCTAAACAGCATGGACTGAGAGTTGTGGAGAAGTACTGCCTCAGAGAATATTAGGATGCTGATCTCAAAATAAGTGGCAAAGGATTATGGCCATAAACAAAACAACAACAAATAAGTCAGGCTGTTCTACTTTAATAGAGATGGATCTAAATGCAACATGAAAGGCACACTCCTGTTTGGGGCTCTGCTACTGAATGGTAGTTCAAGGACTCTGGACATACCATCATTGTCACACCGGAATAAACCAGACACCTCCATGACTGAGTGCATATAATGTGTGAGACATTGTACTGGGAACTTGTATGTGTTCTCATAGAATACTTGCAGCAACTTTATAAAGTTGGAATTGTTTCATCTTTACAGAGAAGGGAGTATGTTTTGACATTTGAATTCAAATCAAAGCCATACTGACCCCAAAATAGTGTTATCATGATACCATAATACATGCCAGAGTATACAAATATTTTTATCCTGTTCTATTTTATACTTATAAAAATGGGAAACTTGTATTTATATTTTTTGCTTTGTTTTATCAAATCATACTTTATTAAAGTGTGACTTGATATCTTGCATAATTTATAGTTTAGCAATCAAATAGTTTATGGAAATAAACTTGCCTAATAGGATTTGAGGCACCAAAGTACATGTAGGTACTATGTTTTAAAAAACTAGAATAAAAAATGGAAAAATAGAGTCAGGGAAAATGAGGAAGCAAAATCTTTAGACAATGCTGGAACTGGATTTCATCTTACCAAAGAACCGTCTTTCATTTCTGTTTTTCTGGGCGTCTTTATAGTTTTTTAGTGTGCCCCCTTAATATGGAAAATATGGGAAAATTAGTAAAGAAGAATAAATATAGTTGCACTTGATAACACATAGTAAGTACCAAATAAATGACTAATTGCAGAACAGAAAATATAATTCCATATGACAATTGTTTTTATCTTTTTGAACCTCAGTTTTTCCATCTATACAGATAGTGATAATCATTCAGGTTGTTTAAAGAATAGGAATAATGTATAAAAAGCAAAGTGTGTAATATGTAATGTCTGCTCGATAAGGTTTTTATGCCGTTATCCAAACAAATTAAAATATTGCCCTACATAGACTCACAAAGTAATCAATCTATTCAAATAAAGAACTTCAATAAGTCTAGTTTGACTTCATAATTTTTTAATGGTACAAACTATTATTTTTAGGGAAGGAGTAAAAGTACGAGAACTGAGTATGTAAAAGCCATGTGACTCCCTAAATGCCAAGAATGTTCTCTTACGTGGCACATCTTCCTGGGTACCATAAACTCTTCTTGGGTGACTGACTAGAGCAAGACTCTGGGAAGACAGTAATTTTCAAGACATTTTATCTGGCTCTTCTATACTCTTAAGTTTTCATTATTATTTGGGTGACTCTTAATGGACTGTTACTCATTTTTTAGATATTTCTGAATTTACACATAATATTGGTGGTAATTGTCTGAAGATTTTTGGAACATTCTCAATATTTGTAATCAAAGTTGTTAATGTTTTGTTTGCCCAAGGGAATTCTTCATCTTTTGGGTCTTCAAAGGAGTCAGAGGCAGTCTCCCATATGAAAGATGAAAGATGCAGCTACCTGCTTTACAGGATTCCTGTGGAACTATGGTGCAGGCATGCAATCCAGGCCACTATGGGAATATTGAGCAAAATTTGAAGGAAAAGAGGAAGTTGTCCACGAACAGATCTGGTGGGACAAGCATTCCAGAAAGCAGGAAGAACATCTCCAAAGGCCCCAGGGTACAGGTGCTTGTGTATTTAAGGAATAGCAAGCCATTCAGTCTGGCAGGAGTCTTTTGAGCAAAGGGCCGGGTAGGAGATTTACAAACATATGCTATACACATTATCCCAAGAACCCTTTAAAACAGAAGAAATTGGGACCAAGAGAGGTTAAGTGATTTGCCCAAGATTTCACAATAAGTAGCAAAACCAAAAGACAGAGTCTCCTCTTCACACCCTAAGTCCTGTGTTTTTACCATAATGCCATTGTGTATTCTCCTTGAAACTGCCTTAATATTTTCTTCATAACTTCCTTGCGTATTTTTTGTTAAAGTAATCAGAAGGCAGGAATCATGCCTTCTCAGGTTGGATTTTATGTAGCACAAAGTTCCAGTAGACGTTTTCTAAATACTTTTGATGAATCATTGTAGCAGTAGGCTTATCTTTCTCCTTTATTTATCCTGGTAGACTTGGCTGAGACTCCTAATTGAGCAGAAATATTTTAGTGTAGATGTATTTGATTGTCTAGCTGTTTAGCAAATACACTTTATACCTATATTATATTATTTATCTTAAAACCATTTAAAAATTTTACATGGAATCTAAAATTGCTTGTATATTCAAAACGTTCAACTAAGGAAACAGTTAAAATCACATTTAATAGTTGAAATCATTCATAGCATACTGGCACATAGACACAGACACACCCACACTCACACATAAGTGCACACACACACACACACAAAGCCAGAACTAAATGAGTGTTCAAGCCACAAATATTTTTAAAATCCCTAATGAAGAATTAAATGGGTATTTGTTGACAATAGAGCAGTAAAACAGACAGGTGATTTAATTTGTGTTATTTAAAAAATGTAATTATTAAATATTCATGACATATTATACTTTAAAAGACTTAACTACTCATACCAAAATCATATGGTGAAGATAAAGTGCAGACAAAGAGTCTGGGTTCCCACAGCCACCGACCCCCAAATGACCTGCTAATAAATGCCAGATCCTCATCTTGTAAAACTCCTATGGGGGAATAATAAAGGATGAACATTTGGTCCAACATTTATTTTTATAAAACAAGCACCTTTAGTTTTCCTTCAAGAGAATCATTTTCCTGCTCTATAAAAGTCTTTGGCCCTTTATGAAAATGTGTACCTCATGTCACGCAGCTAGAGTCATAAATTTGGGCAGTTACACACGGAAGTTCAGACATCCGGTCCAGCCAATATAGACGATTCAAATTCAAGTTGATTTTTACTCTAACGTTTTCCTAATTCCTAGTACATTTACCAGCTAATTATATAATTGTTCATTTTTCTTGGACCATAGCTTTGATTGTGAAATTTTAGGGAATAAATACATGTAGATTCAAAACAGAAATACAGTGGATATAATCAGCTATGTTATTAGTAAATACTGGAGGCCAGAGATTCCCAAACTTTTTAAAATCTGAGCAACTACAGAACAGATACAGCTCACTGAAAAGAATAATAAGGTTGTGACAAATGCAGATAGAAAAGGCACTGAGAGGTGAAACGAAACTAAGAGGTCAGGAATAGGTGTTTCAAAAGATACCTACAAAACTCCACACCTTTACGGTTCTTCCTTAACAAAAGCATCTCCGGTAATCTCTGTATTTAATAGATGCTATGACTCAGGCCAGCGAGTTTGTGCTGGGACCAAAGACCTAGCCTATAGATAGATATTTAATCTAAAGTAGAGTGGTAACAAAATTTTGTTCCATGGACTGAATGTTCCATGTTGGATAATAGCAAATCCACTTAATCACGTCCTATCTAGGGAAAAAGGAATGCTAATTACATCTTAAAAGCCATATAATTAGCATTTGCAGATTTCCCTAGTTTTCAGAATCTCCCTGCGGTTTGCTGAGAATCTTAGTGTTTGAAGCTCTAGGACACAGATGAGTGTTTGTGTGGACAATGAAAGGTTCCCCAAGCTATTTTCTATTTCTTTCATAACATAGTCTTATGGCAGGGTCATCGAAAGTACTCAGCGAGAATCTCTTCAAAAGAAAAGATCTGGGTCTTGATAGCAAAAAGTGCTAGATGGAGTAGGAGTTGGGAAGTGGTGGCGAAGAGGAGGCATGAGAAGAGAGAGAATAGAGAGTGAGTGAATGGGAATTTACAAAAACATAAATACTTGTCAATTTATTTTATCTAAAAAAACCCATAAATTCCAAAACCCACGAAGAAAACTAAATTAAGGTAGAGAACCAATAAAATAAATATTAACAGTTGGAATTTTAATTCAAAGCAGATAAAATAAAAATGTATAGAACTTCGGAATAAGTACAGTTTGGAGCTTCAAAGAAGTAAAAGAAGGAAAGATATCCAATAGGTAGAAATAGTGAAATAAAACGTGAGTAAGAAATAAAATCAAGAAGAAACCTTAAATGAATAAATCACAAATAGGATAAACTCTAGAACAGAAGTGCTTCTATCTTTCCTGCAGTGGAAGGCTTAACGGCAGAGTGGGGAGTGTGGGCATAGTGGACAGAGAGCCTAGGTTTGAATGTGAGCTCTGCATTTTTATCTGCATTACTTTTTGCAAATGACATAACTTTTCTATGTCCTAGTTTCCTCCACTACAAAATGGAAGTAAAATTACTTTTTATCTCGAAAAGTTATTACAAGAATTAAATAAGTTAATTATTTTAAAGTACTTAGAATAGTGCCTGGTACATAGTAGTTGCTTAGTAAATATGAGCCATAATTACTTCTTTCCTGTATGTTTGAAATAGTTCATAGTAAAATATTTATAAAAAAGGAATGGGCCGGGTGCGGTGGCTCACGCCTGTAATCCCAGCACTTTGGGAGGCTGAAGTGGGTGAATCACCTGAGGTCAAGAGTTTGAGACCAGCCTGACCAACATGGTGAAACCCCATCTCTACTAAAAATACAAAAATTAGCCAGGTGTGGTGGTGGGCACCTGTAGTCCCAGCTACTTGGGAGGCTGAGACAGGAGAATTGTTTGAACCCGGAAGGTGGAGGTTGCAGTGAGCAGAAATCGTGCCACTGCACTCCAGCCTAGGTGACAGAGCAAAACTTGGTCTCAAAAAAAAAAAAAAAAGGAATGAAGGTGACATTAAACCCATATTATAAAATATAATTTGCTGAGAATATGCTTATAAAATAAATACAAATTTCAAAACTTTTTCAAAGAAGATATACAATGTGAAATATTAATTTTAACAGAAATCTGATTCACAAATATCATATTTTATCAATTAAGACTGAGTGAGGCAGAGAAGAAATAAGGTAATTTTTCTATTTTGAAAAACTCAAGAGGTATCATTTTTATTTGTACAATATTAAGAGAAATATGCAAAAAAGGAAAAAAGTCAAATAGTATAAATGTCATAGAATAGAAAACAATGAAAAAAGCCAAAAAGCCTAGAAAAGTAGAAATTAAGAACGAGGGTGCCAGATATAAGAATAGATATATGTCAATAATCTAAAAATATATGAAAAATATACATAAACTCTCTAAATGATGTTATATAAAGAAAACCTCAAGTGTTGAATTAAAAAGCAACATGCAATTATCTGCTATTTAAAATAGACAAACCAAAATCCACATTACACACCTGTCTGAAATTAAATAATGTTGAAAATTTATCAGGAAAATTAAAAATTTAAATTAAAGAGTAGCTTAGTTGGTAACCAATGAGTAAATATAACAAATAAGGTAATTTTAAATTGATGATATACATTCTACAATTTTGATGAAATAATGGATTTTATGAACTTTTCATGCTATAATATCAAAATACATAAAGGAAAAAGAAAGCAAAGAACAGATAATTTTACAAAGGTACAATTATTGCATATAGACATTAAAGATGTTCTCTTAATCTTTGATAGATGCTGGAATAAAAAAATCAAGTCATAGAGAGCTTATATAACCATAAATAAGGTTTGACATTTCATATAAGCATATATAACTCTAACAAGTGTAAGATTTTAACATGGTACAACTCTGTGTATATATAAATTATATAGCTTACTATTCTATAAGCAGACAGATTATTTTGCAAATTTACAATGGTTGGACAAACACTTTAAACAATTGAAAATTGTTTTAGAAAATAGTATTTATTTACTCACTATTTTCTGCTCATAATGTGATAGAGATGACCTTATTAGCAAAAGCTTAAACAACCAAGCAAATAACATTTTGTTCATCTGAGCTTTTGTTAATTGATTTCTACTTAAATCCACTATGAAATTTAAAATCACTTTTCTAAATAACTTGGATCAAAGAAGAGATCAAAACTGCATTTGTAGAGTATTAAGAAAATATTAGCTGTATGAGAAGATAGAAAAAAGATGGAAAGCTATCCAATTCATGTTATGAATCTAGCATAACGTTGATACCAAAACCATAAAGAAGACATCACACAAAAAAATTAAACTTTTTCATATTAATATAGACACAAAATTATAAATGGAATATAGCACTAGGAAACACTGGCAGAATTATTCACCCAAACCAAGCAGGATTGATCCCCCAAATGTAATCAATTTTTAGTCCTCTCTTGTGATCATTGCATCATCAGTATAAACAAAACAAGCCATATGAGAATTTTAATAGAAGCCTCTTCAAAAGGAATCTTGATAGAGTGATAGAAAATTAGCAGGCAACCTATCTGTGCTCCAGTTTCTTCATTTGAAAAATGCAAATACTAATGGCATGTGCCTCAGAACTTTGTTGTGGGAATTAAATATATTAATTTAGTTAATACGTTAACAGTGCCTTAAAGTGTGAAATAAATATTAACTTCTATTTTAAGAGCTATATCTTTTAAATTTAGATAAATAGGGCTATATTGCTTAGTATAATGAAGACTATCTCTTTTAGGCCCAGAGCCAACATGATATTTAACTGGGAAACAGTGGAGTTATTGCCACTGAAATGATTAAAAATGTTATATGCACATGAGTATTATTTTCTAACTTTTTAATAAAAATTTCAGCCAAGATTTATTATTTAAAACAAAAATAAGAGAAGAATGATTGACTGAAGACGGCAAAAATGGTAATTTTCATATAGTTTGCTTACATCAGCTGAAAACATTTTAACTTATAGAAGTTGGTAACTCATTGAATTCTGTAAAATTGAAAGATATAAAATAAACATATAAAAATTCACAGCTTTTCTGTACAACAAAATATAAGGTAATGATAGTTAAAAAGACTATTTTCTCATTAATATAAATAATATAAAATAGTAAAGAAAAATCCTAATGAGTTAAATGGTAGAGTATGTGAAGCAAGCTACTCATGTGTATGGGTAGCTATCAAAGAAGGATAGCACATGGAGAACTGTGCTATGTTCCTGGATAGAAAATATTGAATATTATAAAGATAACAGGTTTTCCTAAGTTAAATCATGTGATAGAAAAACTAAGAACAAATGAACAGGTAAAAATAAAAACAAGGACTAAATAAATCACTCATAATTGAACCACCCTATTGTCAACATCTTGGTATAAATTTTTTTCTTTCTCTTAAAACAACAACCCAAGTCATATTGTAAATGATACTGTTTTGTATCATTTAAAAATGGATACATCAAAAATAGAAAATTAAAAATTAAAAATAGATACATCATGCTCAACTTTTCAAGTTGTATAAATTAGAAATTGTGTTCAGCTTTGACTAGCTGAGACCAACAATAAAGAATAAGTTAAACAACGTAGAAGTTTATTTATAAATGATAGAGTCGGAAGTCAAGGAAATACTGGGTAGAAGAGGGCAATTCCCCAGCAAAGGCCCTAAACGGGAACAGGCATTTCTGTTTTCACACCCAACTGTTGCCTTTTCTAAGACCACTCTGGTCTGCCATGCACCTATCCTGTGCCCATATAAACCCCAAGCTCCACTGGCAGAACAGAGCTGTACAGCAGAGAAAGAGCATTTGAATGTCGAGAAGCATTTGGCTGGGGACAGTTGGATAGGAGATCAGCCATGGGATGGCTGAACTCCAGGGGAAGATCATCTTCCCACTCCATCCCTTTTCCAGCTCCCCATCCATCCTGCTGAAAGCCACCTTCATCACTCAGTAAAATCCCCATATTCACCATCGTTCAAGTCCACGTGACTTGATTCTCCCTGGATGCCAGACAAGGACCTGGGTACCAAGAGGGCAAGGTGTAAAAGGCTGTCACCCTGACTCTCCAGTGAGCTGGAGCCATCCACAGACGGCATCCACAGACGGCATCCACAGACGGCATCCATCCACAGACGGCCATCCACAGACGGCAAAGCTAAAAGAGCATTGTAACATCCCTTGACACTGCCATGGGGCTGGAGCTCAAAAGCACTCGCCCTGGCTGACCTGTGGGCTCCCCCTCCCATAAATGGTTTGAATGCATGGCAGCCGAGTAAATGAACCACCCCCTTTGCAAGTGGTCCTGCAGAGGAGCCAAGGGAATTGTCCCGTCTCATTATTTTTATTCCCATAAATATGTACGGAGAAAAGAAGTCCAGGGTTGGTATGGTGGATCCTGGATATTATCAATGTCCAGTTTTGTTTCAGATTTTATCTGTACTGTTCTCACTTGAGGGGGCTATCTTCAAGGCCATTTCTCAGTCCATCCAACTATCACATATGTGTTGCAGGCTGGAAGATAATGAGAAGGCAAAAGGGTGCACCTTACATTCTAGAAATATACAAAAATGGTTTCAGCCTCTGTAGTGAGTGAGGAAGTCCAAGTTAGACAATATGATACCACTTACCATAATTATCAAGCTCAGTTAAAATTTTATAGTATTCTTTCTGAAGTAGTGTTATGACTATTCTCATATCCTCAGATAATTGGATAAATTAACACTTTGTAGAATGCTATTTAGCAATACATGTTACAAAAACAAAAAAAGTAGATGTCTACTATGTCTACTTTTAGGAATTCTTATGAAATAATACAAAATGATTTTAATTCAATATTTTTCGTTGCATTATTTTTACAATAGGAACAAATTGGAAATAAAGTTTCTGCTTAGTGAAAGGAGAGATTTATAAAATTTGTGGTGTAATTATAAATGAAATATTTTATAAATATTAGGATTGAGGTTTTGGAGAATTTTAAATTGGTTGGAGATGGAGATGTTTTCTGTAAAACAGTTGTAGAATAAAAGCAGAGTATAGGCTGAAACTATGTTGTCTCCATCTATAATATGTAGATGGGCAAAAAAAATCAGTGATAAATTATAAAATATTAAGACTGCTTATCTCTGTTAGAATTCACCTTAATTCCTATTTTCTTATTTCTTTTATACTTTCTAAATTTTCTGCGTGATTATTGCATGTCTTCTGTAATTGGAAAAACATTTAAAAATTGTAGTAATTAACACTTAGGTGTAATTTTAACTTTATTAGCTTTACCATACACAGAAAATATTTTATATTTAAGCATTTTTGTATAGCCTATATTAGCATGTTCTGAGACTATTTTAAGGCTCAGGAATATGTATAGAAACATGAAATTTCCATGATAGATCTGAATTTATATTTATTTTACGTTTATGTTATTTATATTGATGTATCATTCAGAGCTATATCAGAAATTTCCTCTTTTAATTGTTTGATTTCTGGAGTTAATGATTAGAAAACAGAGTAAACATATCTAAGAAACTGGTACCTTCACTATTAGTCCACCGGCAAAGATGAAAATGTAGAAGACATTGACATTCCCTTAGATTAAAAGGAGGATACCAGTCTATCCTCTGGTATGTTGTAGCACATGATCAGTTGACAGTACTCAGATAGGAACATCCAGGAGGCCAGATGCCAGGCATACGGGCTCCTAGCCTATGAAAAACACCTACTCCCTAAATGAAGCACAGGAACTCTTGAGTCATCAGTTGTAAAAATATCCTGGGATGATGAGTTTATCAGTGGTAAGTAGTATGAATAGGTCCTCATGGGATTTTGGGAGGCTCCCTGAAGTTCTGGTTGGTGTAAGACCTCAGGAAGTTTGCACATGTCTGTGGTACTGAATGTCCTGCTTTCTCTTCAAAATGAGAACCTTAATGAATCCACTCCACTGCATATTACTTAGTGGTGCCCTTTAAAACTTCAGGAAGAGCCATGCCTATAGAAGACCCAACCATAAGCAGCAGCCCTGTATGCCTGTTTACCTGACTTGATCTAGTAACCTCATTCCTTTTGCCTTGCTTACTATGCTCCACCAACCTTCTTTATATTTCTTCTTTCTGTTTTTTAAGCATATGTTCACATTGCATGCAGGCCTTTATATTTGTTCCTCATGCTATAAAATGTCTCACCAAAATATGGACATGACTACCTTCTCACTATCTACGTTTCAGCTCAAATATAACCTTTCCACAGACATCTTTCCTGTCTACCTAACTTGCATCCCTTCAATCATTCTTCATCACATTTCTCTATTTTAGTGTTTTCACAGCTCTTACGACTGTCTGAAATAATCTTGTTTGCTAATTATTATGTTATTATTATTAATTTCTGTCTTCCTCACACCATAACATAGGGTCAGAAGAATAGAGACATTATCTATAGAACCCACTGTTCTGTCTGTAGTGCTTAGGACAGCATGTGGCACATAAGAGATGTTCAATAATTATTTGTTGAGTGAAAGAATGAAAGAATACATGAGTTGCAGTAAACTTGAAACTTGAGACTGTACCAGAGGTTATGGATACTGTGACAGGAACCACTCTTTCCTCTCCTGTCACCTCCATAATCACTTCCTCTTAATATATTTAAGCATTACATAAAATATTTTTGTTTTATATTTTGATTTGTTGGATCTACAAAGTGATTGCAGAGAAGATAAAAGCTGGAGCCAGGAACAAGTATGAAGGATGAAAAAGTTTAGTGTAGACATTTTGTTAGATGTGACATGTTATCTGTGTATATCTATGAGTCATCGATCTTTATATTTTGATTTTCCTTTTAACATGTGCAAACTCCAGATACAAATAAGTTTTGTGTTTGAGTAACTATTTTTTTCCAATTCTCTTTTTATATTTTATCTTGTATTGCAGTTCAATTATCAATTTTGAAGAAAGTTGAAATTGATATAGTAAGCGTTCTCAGATCCAGTTAGCCATGTGTCTACCATTTTCTAAAAAGATGTAGTTTGAAATATCTTCTTTGACCATGTTATGTATCCTTTATATGCTGTTGAATCTTTTAAGGAACGTAGATAAATTTTTGGAAATTTTGCATGGGTTATTTAAGTCACATCTTTAATTATTTCTAGCATATAATCCATGAAACATTTGGATTCAAATGGTGATAAAAATAATTAAAAATGATTAAAGTGAAAAATTAAATGAACATTAATACTAATATTTTTGATCATTTGGGATTTTTAGATCCAAAAATGGAAAGTATTTTAAATATGCACTCACATAACTTGTTTTGTACATAGTTTCAATATTAAGAAGTGTACACATTTGAGACTAATATTTCTTTCTGTTTTATTTCCAGCAGTTATTTTTTGGTTAAGTAACAAAGACAAGAAATTATTCTCTAATGTGTAGTATTATTAATAACTTTTTATTTGTGTATGTTATAGTATAAGATTTTTTAAACTTTTTCTAACAAAATAATCATTCTTTGTAATCAAAATATACTTTGCCCTCATATGTTGTTCAATGTATATTAAAATTTTGTGTACATATTAGAATATATGTGTATTTATTCATATATAAATTAGGAGTTCTGCATACCTTGAGGATTATAAGCACTAATCTAAAATAGTTACCTCTTTTTTCCAAAGAAAATAAAAGATTTGTTGCAAGAGATAAGAGCTGCTTAAAAATATTATTGATTCTTAGAACCTGTTGGAAAATGAAGCTAAAACAAGGGAATAAGCCCTAAGGGAGTTATGAGGCCAGTTAAGCTGCATACATATGTTTGCTGACAGTTGGAAGAATGAACATTTCTCATCCCCTTTTGACTGCATTTAAAAGCATTGGAAAAGCTTGTGGATTCAGGTTTCATGCTCTTTGCAACTAAATTCCTTTCCTTTTCATATTTTAAATTTGTAACATGTTCTGTACAGTCCTTAAGTGAACATCCTGTTTTCAGGACTTCTAAAACTGCATTGCTTTGAACAGCATGCCACATGGCAGTACTACAAACATAAAGAGTCCAGCTGTTAAGATGGAAAATACCATATAAATCACTGTAAAAGCATCTTGTCTTACTACTTTAGAGAGCCCACTGAAGTATTTTAAAGGAAAGGGATACTAACTTTAAAAGCCTCCGAAAAGCTCTGTCATGATTCTTTGAATTTTAGATTATAATCTCAGACTGTTTCATGAAGGGAAGGTTTACATAGCTTGTTCCCTGAATAAAGTGATATTTTTTTCAGTCATTTCTCAAGTGTGCCTTTGTCCCTGACCTCCTCCATGTGGTTTGTGAGATCTAAAATTGTATCATAATTAACTCTATTTAAATAATCATTTTAAAAATAGAAAGTTCTCTGAAATAATATTCTAGTTATCTCCACTGTATCCTTAAACATAAAAATAAACTCGCAGGCAAATCTTCTGGGTTGAAAATGTTTCTGGCAAGAGAAGCAGCCTCAAGTAGGACAGTCTTAGAATTTGGGACCATTTTGGAAAAATACTGTGGCAAAGTATTGCTCTGAGTACTCATGCTGTGGATAGTTTTTATTCCTGATATTACAGAATTTTGAATTAAGGAGATGTTTTACAAGCCGATGGAGGGAATTATAGTGACAGAAGAAGAAAAAGTCTAACTGTTATAAGAGAAAGGGCTTGGATTTAGATACATGGATCTGGCTGAATGAATGTTAATTCCTTCTTCTGTTTTAGTCCAAAATTCTAATGCATGGATCCTATTAAGGTGTCTTTATTATCGCACTTCAATTGCTTCTTCACTTGTCATGGGGTTTTTGGGGCACCATTCTAGTCAATCTCCAGGATTTCAACAAAAATCTCTGCAGCTAAGAAATTAATTGGAAATGGGAGCCTTAATCCATGTCAGTTTGTCCCTATTTTGTGAAATCAATTTTGCTTTCCCGACTTCCAAATAAGACTCTTAATCACTTTATTTACTAATCGAGCTATTTCAGAGGGCTTGGTTGAGCTTTCTCTTCCTTGACAGAATTGTTTCTTTATCTGTCTGATTGGAAGGCAGTAGAGAATGAAGTTATTATCGATTATTATACTGAATTCAATATAGAGTTTGTGGCAAGCTATTTAATTTTTCTTTTTCCTCATCTGTAAAATAGAGGAAAAGGATGACAATTTCTTTCTTATAGAGTTGTTATGAGCATTGAATGAATAAATATTTTGTTAAGAATTTACCACCATCCCTCCCAGTATGCAACAAGTGCCTGTACCTGGACAGGGAGTGGGGATGGACAGCCTGATGCACTAGAATTTACAGTCTTAGCTGATTCTCTTTCTGTTTAATGGCAGCTTGGGATAATTTAGAAATACGGTGTTAGAGATGGCAGGGCCTTAAAGACTGTTTAGTCAACAGTTTCATGTTATAGATGAGGAGCTGAAATCTAAAGTAAGACTGTGACTTAATGAAGGCTACTTAATGAAAGATCTAGAACAAGACTCTCCACGTCCATTTTCTAAATTCTGGGTCATACTGTCACACCCACATTCCTATTACTCATCTTTCTATTTTTATTTCTGGCAACTTCTCAGTAGGGGTGAAACATGCTTGGTAACAAATCTGCTGTGAAGATACCAGAGAAGTTCATTTTCTCATTGAACCCTTTTAGAGTGTCATGTTGATTGAGGAAAATAGGATGTGTGGAGCAAAGCATGGAAGAGATTGTTTCAATGTTTCTATTACGTAGACATGGCCATGATTTATTTCAGTAACCATCTTTGTAAAGAATGAGCTCCTTGAACCTAATGTTCAAATAAGAAAGTCATCTATTTATTTGACTTATAAGAATGAAACATAGAAGCAAGATTTGGATGTGCATGTTTGTGAAGTCATTATGCAATGAAATGCAAAGACAGACAATATAATGCCTTTTATGGATCAGGTTAATGCTTACTGTGCCTGAAGCTTCCCCATTTGACAAATAAGAACTTACATTTATCAAATGTTAAACACGTGGCTTCAACGGTTCATATTAGGAGAATTCCCGAGGGATTTGCACTAGTTGTGAGGTTGTATTCACTTCACTTGATTTCTTTTCTGTGGTTCTCCTATTTCTCTTTGGGATGTGTTTCCTGTGTCTGTTATTGCTTTGAAGATTTTTTCATTTCTATCTCATGCTTAACACCTGCCATTGACTCCTTGTATAACTTATGAGAAATGAATGGCATTCTTCCCCCAGGTACCAGTCTTTATAAAGTAAATATGTGCTGATTTAGAAAAAATGTATATTTTCCCCTTATTTGTACTAAAATAATACTTCACTTTTTGGTGTTGATAAATTTTTGGAAACTTAATATATATATATTTTTGTATCCTCAAGTATTTTTTACTTTGTGGAACAAAGCAAAAATGACAGACATCCTGTGATTTTGCTTGTAGAAAACAACATATTCGTGAGAATGTTAAATCAAGGGATAACTTGAGACCCCAGGAAATTCTTTTAGAGAACGATTTGATTCTCGGTTATCTTTATAATTTTGAACTTTATTTTTATGGTGATAAGTATTTTATAACAATTTGAACTTGAAGTGAGACATACATATTGTCATGCTGTAAAAAGTGTTATCCAAGGTAGTATTTAGGACCCATTTGTGAATGCTTGACTGGCAGTCATATGGAGAGATCATCTGTATCTTTTGGCTTCTTTCTGTCAGTCTGTAAGTGGCAAGAGCAGTATGTTTTGAGTATAAATTGATCTGCATTGATATAAATAACAGAGAAAATTATATTGGTGAATTTTCTTACAGAATGAATCACTGGAAAGTGTTCAGCCTGTATTTCTGTGGTTGTATCTGTTCTTTTTCTGTTTTTATTAAACTTGAATGACTAAATAGAAAGCAGGTTAAAAGAAAAAAAAATCATGATTTGAACAAAACTTACATTCAAAGGGATATTTCTTATTTCCTTACATGAAATCTTCACCTTGGCCCTTCTGGCAGAGCTCTTCTGTCTCAAATTTTCTAAGCCTTTCTCAGTTGGTACAACTACCTTATAACTTTTATAAACATTACCATTACCACACCATTCAAACCTTTATCCTTTTTAAGTTAAAAAAAAAAGAACATGAATCTCTTAATCTCTTCAGAATTATGTTTTAATTATAAACAGATTATTTGATAAATAAAAATAATGTTCTAAGGGAACTTGGGTGGTGATTTTGGCAAATAGCATGCGTATGTGTTATAGTAGCGATGATTATCTTCAAAAAATAATTAGGCTAGTTGCTTGATGTCCTACTTCTGAATCTCTTCCAAAATGAGCAAAATACATTTAAGGCTACATAGAATCATAGTTGGAACAATTGATGCCTCATTTCTGGGGTGAAGGAAATTTATAATACTGTTTCTTTCCAAGCTAAAATGACTATAAGATCTATAAGGACAGAGGAAAAAGCTGTGCCCTTTTTACCATTTTCATGTGTTCTCAGTGTTATCTGCTGGTGCCACATTGACTGAAATTGCTCACCGCTCCCACTAAACTTGCATTTGGTGTAATGTGAAGAAAAAAAATGAGTTATTTAGTCATAAAGTTTCTGCTATAATAATCACATTTTCATTTTTTTCATCATTTTTTGCCCATTATAAAGTGTATTCTTTTGCCATTTTGCCTATGAACCCTAGATAAATGGTGAAAATATAGGATTTAGGGTTGACTAACAATTCTCTAGTTTTCTTTAGTGAACCATTATGTAAATACCTAATTGCATAAATTTCACTTAATGATTGCTCACTCTCCTCTAAATAAATTTTGCTGACATCAGTGGCCACGTGGAACAATTTATTGATTCCTTCTCCCTCCTGTCTTTTAATATGGAAAGTCCCAGGCTTGGTCTTTGACCTTGGTTCCCTTCTCTATTTTTTTTTTTTTTTTTTTTTTTTTTTTTTTTTTTTTTTTTTGAGATGGAGTTTTGCTCTTCCACCCAGGCTGGAGTGAAGTGGCTCACTGCAACCTCCACTCCCTAGGATCAAGTGATTATCCTGTCTCAGCCTCCTGAGTAGCTGGGATTATAGGCACCCATCACCATGCTGGCTAATTTTTGTATTTTTAGTAGAGGTGGGGTTTCACTACATTGGCCAGGCTGGTCTCAAACTCCTGACCTCAGGTGATCCTCCCACCTCGGCTTTCCAAAGTTCTGGGATTATAGGTGTGAGCCACTGCTCCTAGCCTCCCTTCTGTATTCTTATCCTTTTGCTGTTCTCTTCCAGGCTCAGTCTTAAATATGTGTGCGTGTGTGTGTGTGTGGGCACGTGCATCCATGTGTATATGTGTATTTTTGGCATATGTATACATATATATTTTAAATTTATAATTTTAGTTTGAACTGTTTTCTGAACTGTAGACTTAGATATCCAATTGCCTACTCAACGCCTCCACTTAACTGTCTAATTTGAATTTCAAACTTTACATGTCTGAAATAAAGCATGTCCCTGCCCAAGACTGACTTCTCAGTAGACTGTCCTATCTTAGTTAATGGGAACTCCATTCTTTTAGGGGATCAGGCTTAAATCATCCTTGACTTTTCTCTTTCTTTTACACCTCATATCTCATTTGCCATCCAATTTTAATGACTTTACCTTTTAAATATATTCAGAATCCACCTATTCCACCACCTTCATTGCTAATTCCTTGCATCAAGTCATCCTCATCTTTCCCCTTGGTTACAGCAGTAGTCTTCTAACATTAATCTTTTGCCCTTGTCACCTCCCTGCTTCCCTTCCCTCCAGTCAACTCACCAGCAGGAGTCATCATGTTGTCATTCTTTTGAAACATAGTCAAGTTATGAAACCCTTCTTCATGGAATTCTCCATTCCCATCTCACTTGGAAAATAACCAAAGGTTTTACAATGACCAAGAAGGTCATAACTGATCTGGCTTCCCATAACCTTTTTGACTTTTTCTCTTGCTACACTCCTCACTCATTTGGCTTCAGTCCATTGATGTCCTTAAAAATGTCAGACACTCTTCTGTGTGGGTTTTCTCTTTGCCTGAATTGAGCTTCCTCAAAATATCCACAATGGCCTGCAAAGCTAGTTTAAAGTATTTTTATCAAATATCACCTTGTTAGTGAGGATTTCCTAAACACCATATTGACTTTTTTCTAAGTCATAACACCCTCATTTCTCAGGCACACCTTAGCTCCCTTTTCTGCTTTTTTGACTCTATATAGCATTTAGCACCATCTAAAATTTCATTATTTTACTTATCTTTTGGAGTGTCTATTTTCTGCTCTAGAATGTAGAGAATAAACTCTATTAAGGGCAATATATTTTGATTTTGTTAAAACTCTATCTCCTATACTTAGAATAATTCTTGGCACATAGTAGGTGCTGAATACATATTTATTGAAAGAATAATGTGAAATGAAACCGTCATAGTTCTTGTGCTTTTTCTTTAGTGGCTTTGAAGGAAATATAAAATGTTATGAAAGCAACACCTGTCCAGGATTTGGAATGGCATCAGTATTTATTAGAAATGTGATCACAAGTAAATCCCATAAACATTTTAAATTTTAGTCATCATAAGTATAATTATGGAGCTTAAATGAGATAATGTATGTGAAAATGCTTGTCAACTGCTAAGCGTTTTACTAATGCTATTAGTGCGTTTTTCCCTTAGGGTTGAATTAACTTAATCTTATGAATGGATTGATTTTATTAGTACTAGATTAACCTCTCTTTATTTGTTCTTTGAATCATTTTCTCTTAAGTGTTTGTGATCCCTTTTCCAGATTTATGTAAATACTTATGATTGGTTAGGCATTAAGCAGTTACTGAATATTTATTACTGGTATACATGATACAATAACTACAATCTAATAAGAGTAGGCATATTTAATGTGTTTCCAAAATCTCTTTTTATATAGTTAGTTAATTTATATTATTTACTTTGTGCCATGATCTCTTCTAGGTGCTCTACATGTATGAAGTTATTTCATACTTTTAACAACTTTATGAGGTGAGTACTATTTTCTATATTTTGCTGATGAGAAAACTGAGATACAAACAGGTTAATTTGTTCAAGGTCGTAATTTATATTGCCTGTATGTGCACACATGTGGTTGTATGCTTAAAAGTAAAATAATTTTAAGATTAGTAATATAGTTTAAAAAAGAAACATTATACTTGCATACTAAGTAGTTATGTGACTAAACACCACTATTGGCTGATCTTTTCTCATTCATACAGTATAACCTGCGTGTGTTTTGAGCTGCTAAGATCTTGATATTCTTTCCGAAGTGTCATTGTGTTAGTCCTTAGAACTCTTTTTAAAGAATAGAATATTGTGTAATTTCAATATACAAAAAAATATTGGCTTATGGAAACATTTCCACTTCTCAGCAACGTGTCCACAGGATCCTAAAGTACGATTAGTGGGAGAGGGCTATTTGTTTTCTGCCATGTTCCTGCTGTTGTCTTGGCCTTGCTTCCTTCTTGGCTTTATCTGCATTTTTTTTTTCTATCAAGGGTGTTCACTTTCACTAAGACTATAGCTTAAAAGTAATCAGAAGGGATCCTTATCCAGTTCTTTTCTTTTTACGATTGCTATTCAATTCCATACTTGGATAAATACGTATTGGTTTTCTGAAAAATTGGATACAAAGTCATTGGTCATTATATATGGTTATCCATAGCACAAATATTATTTGAGAATCTACTATATATCAAGAATTAGGTAAGATAGGCAAAATTCTTACTCTTGAAATTTAGCTGGGAGGCCAATATGGAAATACAATGAGTTTTCTGTTAATACATTCTGGGAAGAAAATAAGGCAAAGTGATAGGAGAGTGACTGGGTGGCCCTTAGCACTGGGTGGCCCTTAGGTGTACATGAGCTAATCATGTCCAGATCAGAAAGCCTAGCGTGGCCAGAGCACAGTGACTAGAGCAGAAGGCAGTGCAAGATGAATTCAGGGTGGCAGGCAGGGGACAGAGATATTGATCCTTATGGGCAAGAAAAATAATTTGAATTTATTTACGATTGAAAGCCATCTGTAAGCCAGGGAATGACAGAAGCTTAATCATGCTTAGAAAATTCATTCCGGCTTCAATATGGAGAATGAGAACTGGGGTCATGGGAAAGAACACATGTGCTCCATGGGCTCTTTGAATTGACCTTTGGCAGTTACACACTAGGTGAGTAGGTTTACCTCCATTCATCCCTCTCTATGAAGGAACAGAACATTTTTTTCCACAAATCTTTGACATATATTCTATCTTAATCTTTTACTTACATTTGCTTTAGACAAAATACTAACTTATGTTTACCTCATATAGAATTAGGCATATTTGGATTTTGGTGATTATTTGTTAAATTCATACTGAAATGAAAATAAACAAAATGTAACATTACAGGATACATGATATAACAGCATGTGATTTTTCAGGGGGCTTTTTTTTTTTTTTTTTTTTTTTTTTTTGGAGACAGAGTCTTACTCTGTCACCCAGGCTGCTGTGCAGTGGTGCGATCTTGGCTCACTGCACCCTCCATCTCCTGGGTTCAAGTGATTCTCCTGCCTCAGCCTCTAGAGTAGGTGGACTTACAGGCACCCGCCACCACACCTGGCTAATTTTTGTATTTTTAGTAGAGATAGGGTTTCACCATGTTGGCTAGGTTGGCCTCCAGCTCCTGACCTCTGGTGATCCACCCACCTCGGCCTCCCAAAGTGCTGGGATTACAGGCGTGAGCCATCACACCCAGCCTCAAGGGGCAAGCTGATATGGTAAAGTTGTTGAACCTTTTTAATGTGATATGATTCGAACTGTTACATTGTTCCTAATAATAGTATACATTGGTACCACAGAACTGGGCAATTTCACGCAGCCTTATGCAACATTGCACTGGTGAGATATGAGATCGTGTCATGAATTCCAGGAGTGGAATTTATAAGATCCTTTATTCAATTTTGCCAAGTGTCATTTAGTAAACTTGCCTGAAGGACTATGTAGAAAGTGAGGTATGATTTCTCCTATCTCATTTTGTTTTCATTCATTTTAATTAAAACGAAAAAGAGTAAGAAGACATTTTGTTTCTCTGAAAGTGGCCCTCCCTTTTACTTCATATTGTTTTCAGGAAGTTTGTTTGGTTTTTACGGATATTATTATTGACATAACTCTTCAGTTTTATGAAAATGTTCCAGTTGTTTGTGGTTTCATCTCTACCCTTTATTCATAGTAGTCACAAGAAAGAAAACAACAGCCATATTTTTTAAGGTCTAATAGAAATATATTTATTGATAGAAATGAATTGCAAAGGACAGCATGCAGAAATTTTTATGTAGTCTCAAGTGATAATGGTAGAAATTATTTTTGACATAGTGTTTCAAAAAATGCTGTAGAAAAACAGAAAAAAAAGTGATGCAACTGGCTGGTTTTTACATGCATCAGAGTATTGCTTTGGCCTATTCTGTTCAGTACAGTGGAAAATAGAGCATCTGAATATGGGCACCACAAAAAGCCAGATCTTATAATTAAGTGACATTTATTTATTTTCTGGATACACAGTCAAGGAGTACAGAGATTATTCTGTAAATTTCATATATGCATTATTAAAGGTATTATGTAGTTTTCTGAAATTATATAACTGGTTTCAATCACAAAAGGAAAAGTAGGATATTTGTTTTTTATATCCTAAGTTTCATTCTACAAGGGACTAAGATATAGTACAATGACTAGGCTATTGTCTAAAGAAGACACCAGAAATTTTACATTGGGTTTCTGCAACATGGATTTAGGATGAGTAGGTTTCATGCTGTCATGGGTTACACTTATAATGGATGAGTCTGTAACCACTGCTGCTCTCCTCTTTCTCACTGGCAGCCAATGGGCCTCGCTTGCAGTTTTCAACACTTAGTAGAACTGATATCAATACCGATACAAGCCTGTTTGGGGTCAGTGTAATGGTCCCTTTAGGAAAAAGTGGCTCATACCAGCCACTGCAGTGTGGCTCTGTGATGCAGCTTTCAACTTGATGACGCTACCTCTGGAGCACCAGCATTATACCCTCATGGGTGCTAGATAAGATAGAGGAGGCTGAGGGTCCTGGACAAGAGGTTTCTCAAATCATGAGCTTTAGAACTGCAATAACACACAGGAAAAGATAGCTGCAGACAATGTCTAGGGCAAATTTTACTTAGGACAATTGCCATTGGAAAATAGAAAAATATAGTTTAAAAAGAACATTAAATTCCATGTGCATATGTACTCATGAAACTGTTTGTTAGACAAATTCTAAATGTATAGACATGATGCTGAAATTACATATGAATAATGCTTAAGTGTATCTCACAAAGTAATTTTAATTTTTATGTATTTTACATAAAAGGGATACATTTATTTAAAATTTCAAAACATATAAAACCCTCAGAAAATATAAAAGCCATTCACAATATCAACACTTAGGAAAGTAATTGTTATCTATTTGGTATATTTTTGATCAGTGATTTCCATAGATATGCAAATATGAATAACATATACGGTTACAAGTATAGAACTATATCCATTTTAAGAAACATAGAAATAAGCAATATTTTATGTGCTTTCCAAATATTAATTAGTTAGATCTTCATAAGAACCCTATAAGATAAGGACTATTAAACAAATTAACTTTAATGTTAATTAATGGATAAATAGATAAGCAAATTTTTGTATAGCTGTACAATGGAATATTATTCTGCCGTGGAAAAGAATGGAGTACATACTGCTTTTTTTAATTTTACGATGTGGGTCAACCTTGAAAACATTATGCTAGGTGAAGAAGCCAGGTAAAAAGCTTACGCATTACATGATTCCTTTTATATGAAATATCTAGAATATGCAAAAAGAGACAGAAAATAAATTAATTGCTAGGAAATGAAGGGAAGAAGGTGGTATGGAATAACTCAATGTGATACAGTGCTTTTCTGGGGTAATGAAAAAAGTTTTGAAACTAGAGAGAGGTGATGGTTGCAAAGCATTGTGTATGTACTAAGTGTTACTGAATCGTACAGTGAAAAATGGTTAATTGTGTTATATGAATTTCACCTCAATTAAGAATAAAGAAAGAAACTGAGGCAGAAAGAGTTTAAGTAATTTGCCCAAGATTACAAGGCTAGTAAGTTGCAGATCTAGGATACAAACTCAGGCAATCTGCCTCCATATACTGTGCACTTAAATATAATATGCTACTGAAAATAGAATTATATTTCTTGCTTTTAACTTGATGATATTATAAACAATCTTTCTTATCATTATGTAAATCTTTTCAAAAATTTCCATTTTTAAAATAGAAAATAAATGTAACCAGCATACTTCTGCACTTGAAATCTAAGGTCTTAAATAAGACTGCTTTTTGTTCAGTGTTTTCTTTCTTGATGCTCCGGGACCAATGACCTGAGGGTAGAGGGAGTAGCGTATGTTATTGTTTCCTGTCCATACAGCAGATCTAGGAAACTCCTTACTTTGAGGGAGGAAGATGGAGACAGAAATAGAAAACCTGGCTTCATCTATTGCTTGTTTATTTCTGGCAGAAGAGCTCTGCTTGTTAAGAGTCTAATGGGGTGCAGAGAGGCTCTTCCATATCAGGTAGAAAAGTTTTGGACATATTCAAGGGATCTGGCTGATTCCACAAAATGTGGTTGTTCAGATTAACCATGGCATTTCCAACCAGGGTAAACAGGTGCATGAAGAAATTAGAGAATTTCCTTTCAACTGTCCATTGCCAAACATCATGTTGTTGGCAGTGGGGATGGATATAGGGGCTGAGTAACTATAGGAGGCACTAAGATGAAAAGTCATTTTTTTTTCAAATTATTTGGAGCTAAAATAAGTGATCCAGGAACATTATTTATCCAATGAAAGTATTTTTTAAATAAATATATGCCACACTGAAAATACCTATGTTATACTTTTGGAGGAAATCGGAACAACCTATCATTGCATATAGTATGACTTAAAAAATAGGATAAGAAAGGCAGGAAACAAAGTTTGACTAGTGCAATTTCCAAAAGGTATATAGCAAATGTTAGTCATAATTATTCTTTGGAAGATGTCAATAGTATTGATTTTCACTACCTTATACTTCTCCTTTTGTATCTTTTGCGATTTCTATAAATGACATTATGTTGCTGTTCAATAGACAAGAGTACTGAAAATTAATTACAAAGGAATAAGCCATTTCACTAGATTTTGCAAATTTAGAACAAGTGCATTCATGAATATATATTTATTGAGTGTCTGTTACGTGTCAGGTACCATGCCAGGCTCTAAGTATTCAATGACGGAAAAAATAGATATGATCTTAGTACTCAGCCAACTTACCATTTGGGAAGCAAACAAGATACAGATCTTTTTCTCAAATACTCCTCAAAACTACCCCATTCTCTCTATTTAAATTCTCTTTCACTCTTCCTCCTCCCCATCCTCCTCTCCCTCCCTTCATCTCCCATGTCCTCCCATCTCTTTCCTTTCTTCCCTTTTCTCTCCCTCTCCTCCCCTTCCCCTTTTCTCTCTCTCCCCCTTTCATCTCCTCCTCTTCTTCTTTCCTCTTTTTCTTTTCCTCTTCTTCCTCCTTTTTCTCCTACCCCTCCCCCTTTCCTCTTTTTTGGGAGCTCTTATTCAGAAGCCCCCTGCCCCCTAAAATGGCACATGGAGAACCAAGAAAGAATGGGATAGAATGAGTTATAGAGAGAGTTACATAGAGGTGAGGGCCAGACTTTGCATCCTATGTCCTTTCTATGACTAAAGAAAGAGTATACAGGCAATGGGAAAGTACTGCAGATTTAAGCAGATCAATTTATATCTTGCACAAAAAAACGGTGATTGAAGGAGAATAACAAATTAGAGAAAGATACACTTGGAAGGAAAGAGACAGAGAGGAGGCTATTGCAGTGGTCCAGGTGAGAGTGAATGGTAGCATTCTGGTGACAATGGAGGAGGAGGAAACAGAACAGTTAGCAAGAGGATTTCATCATTTGGAACAAGACGGCGTAGTTTATCACAACATTTCTTCTGACCCTTGGCACAATACCTTCCTGACATGACATTGGCCCTGGTAAAGAAGCACTGGGACAAAGATTCTGCCTTTTTCTGTTCTCCATTCCCTCTTTAATGATGTTATTATTATCAAATTAAAGCATTGTTTGTTACCCTTTTTCTTTTTTTTTTCTCTTTTTTTTTTTTTTGGATAAGGGCATTCTCTGTCACCCAGGCTGGAGTGCAGTGCCATGATGATAGCACAGTGCAGCCTCGATCTCCTGGGCTCAAGTGACCCTCTCACCTCAGCTACTCTAGTAGCTTGGACTACAGGCAGGTGCCACCATGACCAACTGACTTTTATTTTTAATTTTAGTAGAGACTAGGTCTTGCTGTGTTTCCCAGGCTGATCTTTAACTCCTGAGCTCAAGCAATTTTCTTGCCTCGGTCTCCCAAAGTTCTGGGATTACAGGTGTGAGCCACCACACCTGGCCTATTTCTATTTTTTCTCTTTTTCTTTTATTAAATACTGCTTAGTCTAGTAATCAACAGCTTGGCTGCTTGTAGACACATGCTATTCTTTTCCCTGTAGTGATATTCCTAAAAAGCAAAGAACTGAAAAATTTCCTTTTCTGTATTGAACTAGGAAATTTAACATTTCCTACTGTTTATTGTAACCCCCAAGAATTATAGCACTTAAATTTTTAAAAAGAGAAATCTTTAAATAATTTGCACCTGTCTATAAAAATACTTGAGTTTAGTAATGCTTGCAATGGGTTTTGGAATGGTAGATATAATTGGAAAAATAACCTTAGATGAGGTATTATTACATGAATCAATCCAGTGTATTTAATTGCAAATTTTTTCAAAGCCATATATTAACAAGAAATTATTTTCACATGGATTTCACCCAAGACTTAGTTTTATTTTCTGCATGGATTATATCTGGTCCTGCAGAACACCTAAAATAACATCAAAATCAGAGGTCAGCAATTCATTTTGGTTGAGGTCCATAAATGTACTATTAAAGTTTTAAATCAATGAATAACCTAAGGAATATATTTAGCTTTTCAGAGTATTAAATGATGCTAGAAACATATAGCTTTGTCTGGAGCTGCCATTTGTTCTTCTTATTGGTTTCCTTTTTAGTTTTCCCTTCACTCCCTGTCTCCCTATGTTATAGTAATCTCTGCCTGTCTTTTTTTCTCACAAACTGGACTGTTTTACACTTGACACTCAGAATACTCCCCTCTTCATGTCGGCAGAGCAACAAAGGCAAACTTTGGCAACCACTTGATTGTCTAACTGAAATGAGCTGAGCTTTGCAAAACTGGAAAAGAAATATGCCTTTTGGTCACTATATGTCAGAGTGCTGAAAGAATGAAATGGACGCATGTCAGCCCAAAAACATAAAGCAGAAAGAAACCATTTCATGTCCAGAAGCATATCCTAGAAGACAACTGCTAAAGAGAAGGGAGTAGTAAAAGAAAAAAAAAAGAAGGAAAAAAATCTTCAAAGCAAATGAAAAGAAACAGACAGTTCTTCAAAACAAGAGAGGAAATTGGAAAAAGAACATTTGGGGAAGAAAAAAGCATGTGGAATTTCTCTAAACAGAAGGTACAAACCTAACTCTTAGATGTAAGAATATATCAAAGCAATTGATGGGATGGGATGATGATTATTCCAGGCATGAGGAACTGCAAGTGCAAAAGGCTGAGGGGAGAAAGATCATTAATTGTTCTGGAAGTCAGAAGGCTCCTGTGGTCCAGTAAAGAAAAGGAGGAGGCAAGTGGTCCAAGAGGGAATGGAAAGGGGCTGGTGCCAGATTGCAGATGGCAGAAAGAGTTTCTCAAACTCTTTGTGGTGAAGGACTATTCTCTTAAAATCTGTGATTTGTAGTGGAATGACATGGGGGTCTATTCTCCAAAACCCGTGTGCCCACCAAGCCACACACAACCTAACCTATGATCCTGGCAACACTAGAACTGGTCTACATTTGCAACACAACGAGTTCACTGCTCACATAGATAGATGTCATAGTACTGTCAAATTAGTATAAACATTCTAAATGATTCTCTTAATTTTTGTACTTATCATGTCATGTCATAGATTGGAACCAGTTCATAAAACACACTTTAAGTTGTATTGCTATAAGGAAGTTCGATTTTATCCAAGGTTCAATGAGAAGTCACACAAGGGTTTTCTAAAGCTGAGAAAGATTAGCGGATTTCCATTTTGAATCCCAAACAACAGCAGGCAAACGACATATTGTAGGCAGGCAAGGGTAGAAGTAGGCAGTGTAGAAGATGATTGTGATAATGAGGTTGAAATCATAGGTATTGACTATGAAGATAGATAGATGGATTCAAGATATATTTTGGTAACAGTACTAACAGGACTTGTCGATAGTTTGAATGGGAAAATTGAGGGTGAAGGAAGAATCAATGATGATTCAAAGATTTTGTCTTGAGCAACTGGGTGTATATCACATATTGAAATGGGGAAAACAGAAGGAATGGCTTGGGATGCACATGGAGTTGGTATAATCAAGAGTTTGATTTGGGGCTGGGCGCAGTGGCTCATGCCTGCAATCCCAGCACTTTGGGAGGCCAAGGTGGGCAGATCACCTGAGGTCAGGAGTTCAAGACCAGCCTGGTCAACATGGTGAAACCCCATCTCTACTAAAAATACAAAATTAGCTGTGTGTGGTGGTGCATGCCTGTAATCACAGCTACTTGGGAGGCTGAGGCAGAAGAATTGCTTGAATCCAGGAGGCAGAGTTTGCAGTGAGCCGAGATCACACCATTGCACTCCAGTCTGGGTGACAAGATCGAAACTCTGTCTCAAAAACAAAACAAAACAAGTTTGATTTTGGTGATACTAGATATAAATGGATTAGGAGTGTCATTTGTTTAAAAGATTGTCCCTCTCTAATTGGGGTAAGACAAGATACTTCTATCCCTGATCCCATAATTCTGAGCAATCATCTCCAAAGTGGTTTTGAGGAACTAATACAATTTATGTGTTTTTATTAATAGATAATAAAATTATCTATTACTACACAATAGATAGGCCTCTGTGCACAGTTAACAGTTACCTGTGGGTAGATAAATTATGAGCCTATAAGCAGAAAGAGTTCCCAATATGTGTGCAACACCTCAAAAATGTCCCATTAGCCTTTTATGAATCAAAGTTATTTGTTTTGGATTAGAAAAAGTGGTTTTGTATTTGAAGTTGCATTGCAAGTATAGGTTTACAATAGGATCTAAATGGTAGAAATAAAAAAAAGTCTCATAAAATACCTTAGCTGATGGGAAAGAGTGCCAGAAAGGAGAAATAGAGACAAGTCAGCAACTTCCTTAGAATTCCAGAGAATAACCTTTGAATTCCTACTAATTAGCTACAAAGGTCTTGGAAAATTTGACCCCATAACTGCCCTGTTGCACTTTGCTAAGCATGAGTAGCAATTTAATTCTCTGGTTGGCTGGTAAGGACATGACAAGCTATCTGAAGAATTTCTCATTTACTGAGAAATTTCCCCGTGGTACACATGACAATGTGAACTCAATACCTCAACAAACACCCAGTTGTCTTTTTACCAATACTATGTAAAATATTATGCTTGATGTTACCAAAACAAGACTCACTATGTCATACCATTTGTTACACTTTGGGATTATTCTTACTCTGATAGGGCTTCTCCTTAAAAGTTCATATATTTCCATTCTGGTACATGCAAAGTTTGCTTTCTAAAACTGTTTCTAGAATTACCTTTTCTCTCTGACCACAGGTTTAAACATTATTCCTCCAACCTCGAGCTTCAGTAGAAATGAGCATAGAGCACAAATGGTGAATCTAATGCTAAAGATTGTGGAAATAATTTCAAACTGTGGTCACTGATTATTTTATTTTTAATGCATATCACTTTATAATGAGAGAAGAAATTTACCTAATTCTCTCTAGTTTCTCTTTCCTGAGGACATTCCTAGTGCATAAAGCAAAGGTTAGTTGTTTTATTAGGAAAATAATTGAACATTATAATTTACTTTGTAGGCCCACCAATTTTCTAAGAAAGTTCAGCAGTGGGAACACATATCCTTAAGGAATACATTTAGTCATCGTTGAAAAACTTAAATATGACAAATTCTTAACTTTGAAGACAAGGGTTGACAGAGGCCAACTACTTCAACTTCAAAGATAATGACAAAAGCCAGTATTAATTGTTGCTAAATACATTAGACATATCCTTTATTTCTAAGTGGATCATATCTGCATGGTGAGAGATTTCTCAGGGATGCTATTGTGTGCACTGTATTGGATTTTTTTACTCTGATTTATCTCAGGAAACACAGTTGTAATGACTACATTTTGATCAAGGTTTCAGCTAGTAGCTTCGCTAGCTCCCAGGTTCTAATGCCCACAGGTAATCCATTTAAGATAGTATTTTTTACTTTCATCCATGGAACTAATTCCATCCAAATGTGTATTGTGGACTCTCTTTTCATGCCTTTGAAAAAAACTTGTATACTAA
The DNA here is from genome assembly GCF_028858775.2 of Pan troglodytes. Lineage (NCBI taxonomy): Eukaryota > Metazoa > Chordata > Mammalia > Primates > Hominidae > Pan > Pan troglodytes. The sequence goes on along the minus strand of NC_072402.2, from coordinate 104,798,273 downwards.
ATATAAATATTTCTCTCTAGGTCAGATTAGATTCTGCTGAGCTAGTATCTATAACTATCCATGGTCTGCACAGCTATTATCCCTAATGTGCTGGCTGCACCAAGTGGCAATAACTCAGTCAGCTCTGTGCTTTGTAAACCAATCCTCAAACCCACTCCATCAATTTTTGTGTGTGACTAGTGTTAGTTCCTGTTGCTTGCTATTGCTAAAATCCCATGCTTTTCACTGCATCGAGGTTCCAAAGCAGTAGGTACTGTTTGTTAAATCTGCGGAGATTTAAATTATTGGTTATCAATACACCACAGTTGTTATTGCTAAGGAATGATATTTTTTATTGTCAGGCTAGTTCTACAGATCTCAACCGGCAAATGTTGAAGGAGTTGCCATAGATTTCAGTGCTGTAGGGATTTTTCTCTTTCTAATTAACCTAACGCTATATAATTGATTATACTGCTAGAACTCTACCTAATATTTACACTGTAAAAGTGAGCTTTCCATTTAAAAATAGCACCAGTAGATCTTTAGATTTTATGATTAACCTAGTCAGAAAGCATTATAGAGATGAAGATAAGTTCTTACCCCTGAAACTTTGCCCCTACACATGTTCATTTTTAAAACAGTAGTAGTCAAGCCCATACACTGGCTAGGCAAGTAAATTATTGAGTCTTAAGTATGTTCTGGGGATTAAAAAGATAAAAAAGACAGATGACTGCACTTTATTCAAGGAAATTGGCATGTAAACAAAAAGTTTACAAATCTGTGTATTAACTATTGGGATAGAGATATGTAAGAGACATTGTGAGTAATTTTTGTTGTTTTGTTTATTTGTGTTCAACAGATGGAATGATCCATTTTACCTGCAGAGAGTGCAAGGATCAAGGAAAGGTCTGTAAGAGTGGGGAGGTGTATGGTTCATATCTTGAGGAATTTTTCCAGGTGTGAAAGATGGGGAAAGACTCTCTAGCCAAAGGGAAATTACAGACATACCTTGTTTTATTGCACTTTGCTTTATTGTGCTTCACAGGTATTACATCTTTTACAAATTGCAGGTTTGCGGCACTCCTGAATTGAGCAAGATCATCAACACCATTTTACTAACAGCATGTGCTTACTTGGTGTCTCTGTGTCATATTTTAGTGATTCTTGCAATATTTCAAACTTTTTCTATATTATTGTATCTGCTATAGTTATTTGTGATAAGTGGCCTTCGATGTTACTATTGTAATTGTTTTGTGGCATCTCAAACTGTATCCCTAAAAGATGGCAAATTTAATCAATAAATGTGTGTCTTCTGACTGCTCTACCAACCAGCCATTATTCAATCTCTTTCCCTGCCTTCAGGCCTCCCTATTCTCTGTATTGAAATTAGGCATCTAAGTGTTCAAGTGCAAGGAAGAGTCACACACCTCTCACTTTAAATCAACCTTGTCCAACCCACAGCCTGTGGGCTGCATGCAGCCCAGAACAGCTTTGAATGTGGCCCAACACAAATAAGTAAACTTTCTTAAAGTTATGAGGTTTTTTTGCAATTTTTTGAAGCTCATCAGCTATTGTTAAGTGTTAGTGTATTTTATGTGTGGCCCAAGACAATTATTCTTCTTCCAGTGTGGCCCAGGGAAGCCAAAAGATTGAACACCCCTGCTTTAAATCAAAACCTAGAAATGATTAAGTTTAGTGAGGAAGGCATGTTGAAAGCCAAGACAGGCAGAAAGCTAGGCCTCTTGTGACAAACAGCAAAGTTGTGAATGTAAACGAAAAGGTCCAGAAGGAAATTAAAGTTACTACTCTACTGAATACACTAATGATAAGAAAGTACAACAACCTTACTGCTTATATGGAAAAAGTTTTAGTGGTTCAGATAGAAGATCAAACAGGCCACAACATTCCCTTAAGTCAGAGCCTAATTCAGAGCAGCAAGACCCTAACTCTTCTATTCTTTTTTTTTTTTTTGAGACAGAGTCTCGCTCTATTGCCCAGGCTGGAGTGCAGTGGCACGATCTTGGCTCACTGCAAGCTCCGCCTCCCAGGTTCACGCCATTCTCCTGCCTCAGCCTCCCGAGTAGCTGGGACTACAGTTGCCTGCCACCATGCCCGGCTAATTTTTCATATTTTTAGTAGAGACGGGGTTTCACCTTGTTAGCCAGGATTGTATTGATCTCCTGACCTCGTGATCTGCCTGCCTTGGCCTCCCAAAGTTCTGGGATTACAGGCATGAGCCACCGCGCCCGGCCAACTCTTCTATTCTATGAAGGCTGACAGAGGCAAGGAAGCTGCAGAAGATAAGTGTGAAGCTAGTAGAGGTTGGTTCGTGTGGTTTAAGGAAAGAAGCTGTTTCCATGATATAAAAGTGCAAGGTGAAGCAACAAGTGCTGATGGAAAACTGCAAGAAGTATCCAGAAGATCCAGGTGAGATTGTTGATGAAAGTGGTTACACTAAACAGCAGATTTTCAATGTAGACCAAACAGCCTTCCACTGGAAGAAGTTGCCGTCTAAAACTGTTGTAGCTATAGAGGAGAAGTCAAGTCAATGCCTGGCTTCAAAGCTTCAAAGGGCAGACTGATTTTCTTATTAGGGGCCAATGCAGCTGGTGACTTTAAGTTGAAGCCAATGTTCATTTACTGTTTCGGAAATTCTAGGGCTCTTAAGAATCATACTAAATCTATTTTGCCTCTGTTCTATAAATGGAAAAATAAAGCCTGGATAATAGCACATCTGTTTATATCATGGAATACTGGATATTTTAAGCCTACTGTTGAGACCCACTGCTCAGACAAAAGTTACTTTTCAAAACATAACTGCTCACTAACAATGCACCTTGTCATATCAGATCTTTTCTAAAGATGTACAAGGAAATTAATATTGTTTTCATACCTGCTAACATAATATTCATTCTGCAGTCCATGGACCAAGGAGTAATTTTGACTTTCCAAGTCCTATTATTTAAGAAATACATTTAATAAAGCTATAGCTGTCCTAGATAGTGATTCCTCTGGTGGATCTGAGCAAAGTAAATTGAAAACCTCTGGAAAGGAATTAGCATTCCAGATGCCAATAAGAACATTTGTGATTCACGGGAGGATGTCAAAATATTGATGTCAGAGAACTTTGAAAGACATTGATTTCAACCATCATTGATGATTTTGAGGGGTTCAGGACTTCAGTGGAGGAAGTAACTGCAGATGAAGTGAAAATGATGAGAACCAGAGTTAAAAGTAGATCTTGAAGATGTGACTGAATTGCTGCATTCTCATCGTAAAACTTGAAAAGATGAGGAGTTGCTTCTTATGGATGAACAAATAAAATGATTTCTGAGATGGAATCTCTCCGTGGTGAAGAAGATGTGAATATTGTTGAAATGGCAATAAAGGACTTAGAATATTATGAAAACTTGAGTTGATAAAGCAGTAACAAGGTTGGGGAGGATTGACTCTAATTTTAAAGGAAGTTCTACTGAGGATAAAGTGCATTCAAATGGCATTGCATGCTACAGAGAAATCTTTTGTGAAAGGAAGAATCAAGCAATATTGCAAACTTCATTGCTGTTTTATTTTAAGAAATTACTGCAGGCACCCCAGCCTTCAGCAACTATCACCCTGATTGGTCAGTTGCCATCAACATCAAGTCAAGACCCTCCACCAGCAAAAGATTAGGACTCACCGAAGGCTCATATGATTGTTAGCAATTTTTAGCAATAAAAGTGTTTTGAAATTCAGGTATACACATTATTTTTTAAACATAATGTTGCACACGTAGTAGGTTACAATATAGTGTAAACATAACTCTTACATGCATTGAAAAACCAAAAAATTTGTGTGACTTGCTTTGTTGCTACATTTGCTTTACTGTGGTGGTGGTCTAGAACCAAACCTTCAGTATCTCCAAAATATGTCTGCAAATTTAAAAGGGCACAATGTCAGGTGAAAGCCTGCCCCTTTTCCCTTCATGTTAGTAAAACTTCTCTTTCAGTGTGATTTTAATCTTTAAGGTAACATATGTCATTTACAACTGAATTTCAGGTACGTAGATTGGATAATAAAGGTGAAGGGTACAGCTTTGTGGTTTAAAAAAAAAAAAGGTATGATGAGATTGAATTTTATGCCTGGATCATAACTTACTGTGAAGGGAATTTTTATGCCAGAAAAAAATGAAGAGTCAATATTTCTGAAGTAAGGATGAGTTTCGGGGGAGGAGGGGTCATAACTTCTATAAATACATAAATTTAAAAAAATCATAATAACCTTTTCAGTTCAGAAGAAATACTATTTACTCAAAGCTCTTCCAGATATTATTATTTATTTAAAACCATGTAACAAGGTGGGTAAACAATAAATACACATTCCCTGAGAAAAATAATTAGATGATAGTCTGGATACCATATTGATAAGGTGTTTGAGAGTTCCCTCTTTATCAATAAGACAGGAGGATAAATAATGCAAAATGTTTTATTCTTTTTAATATGAACTAGGTAACTGAAGTGGTTGGTGCATGGAGGACAATATGACTATATAAAAATAATTTTATTATTCAGCCTAATTTCTACATCCCTAAGGGAATTGTTGTGGCATTGTTGTTATAATTACAACCTCTTTTGAGAAGGCAAGGTATTGAAATAAAATGAAATATGAATAAATGTCTCTAAAAAAGCCAAGAGACTGTAGGCATGTACCTTATTATTCTTGAGATTTATGTTTATGAAGTGGTACTTGATAATTGTGATTTGTGATATCAACAGAGTAGTTTCTAGTAGGCTCAAATTCTTGACGAGGTTAATTACACAATAGAAATTGTTCTTTTCCTGTTCACAAGTTGGCATCTTCGTTTCTGTCCACAAGCCCTTTCTTATTTCTACCATGTTGTTAAAACTGATTTTCTTTAACTTTCTCCTATGACACAGATCAACAGGGGAATCACTTCTATTAAAGGAGATCTTTAGAATGAAATCAACTGTGGAATGTTTTACAAATGTGGTTCAATAAACTCCATATAATTTCCAAAGAAAATGATGCATATAAGAGCATCTTGGGAATTAGCATAAAAAACACCGTTTCACTTAGACTCATGCAAGAAGGACCTTTGGGAGAATAGGACTATTTTCAAATAGCCTGATGGAAAAAGAAATCTCTTACTGGGGTTCTAAAGAACAAAATTTGCATATTAATAGAAGATTAAAGTGCCCATCAAGTATTCTGAAGCAGTTACTTTCTCTTGTCTATTTTGTTCTTCACATAAACATCTTTCATAATAAAAAGAAACTTGTGCCTTTGCTGCTATTTCAATGAGTCTCCAAGGTTTCTTATTACAATAGAACAGATTTTTAAAATGTCTAAAACCCTTGAATAAAGCTCTTTGGATTTTTATTATTATCACAATAAAGGGGTTACTTTTAGGAAAAAATAGAACAGTTTAGAAGAAAGAACATATCAGAAATTTTTTTTTAAGAAAGACTCCCTCCACCAAAAAAATAGAAAAACAATATATACAACTAATAAATAAATATGAACTCAAAAGCTCTTATAATGAATAATATATATTTCAAAAATAAATTTTGGATGTAGTGACAACAAAAAGAGAAAAAGGAGACATTTACAGGTGGCAAAAAAGTCCTGTGTCACTCTAATAGTGTTCCATTGTGGCAAAAATACAATTGCATTTCTCATGTTAGTTTCTGATAATATCCTTGCAATATATTGCAATAAGATAGGTGTTCCTTAATCCACAAAATTTAAAATTCAGAAATATATTTGAAATAGAAAGTACAGAGCAAAATCAAGGAAATTTGTAAGGTAAGAGTGTGTGCTGAATTTTAGGCAGGAAACAGAATTTATTTATTTAACAACCAAGGATGTGGGAGTCAGAATAATATTCTGCACACTTCATGGGTTTCCCTCAATGTTTCCCTCTTTGTCCCCCTCCCCTGCCCATTTCTGTTTCTTTTGGTTTTACAGCTGCCTTCAAGTTCAAAGACCTGAGAGTATTGCCTTTCTACTGCTTTATCTGGAGTTTGAAAAGGAGCAGTCATACTCAGTCATATGAAACATAGTTTTTTTTCACTGATTTTAATATAAACGATTGCTATTTTTCAGATGAATTCTCTAAGCTGGACAATTTACTTTTTAAAGAATAGCATCTTTCTGTCTCTTCAATTAAGAATGTGTGGAATAAAAGTAAATCATATGTGGATTCCCTTTTCACACTCTCTCAGGGTCTTAAATATGAAATAACCATGTCCATGATGAGTAGGCTGGTATTCCCGTTCTATGAATGTATTATATGCTGCCTCAGCTTGAAAATGATACTTTTTACAATGGACTTTTGTGTGCCTGTTTGGTCTGTCTGTCCTGCTTTCAGTTCCTAGCCCTCTCTAACCCCAATGACAAATAAGACCAGAAAAGTGTGAGGACTAGAGCTATGAGGGCTTTGGAGAACTCATCTCACGCGGAAGTGCCCTTCTTTTCTCTCACTTTGAAGATGCTTGCACAGCGTACTTGTTAGCAGCACCAGGCATTCCTGGGCCCCAGCCTCAGCAACTTGCTGCCAGGGCACACTGTCTGGGGCATTCACTGAGCAGCAGCGCCAAGTCTTGGCTGAATCTCAGTGCTCCCAAATATTCCCTTTTTGTTTGTTTGTTATTTTGCTTTTGCTGATCTAATTTTAGTCCTTGGACTTTCCTATCCTACCTTAAATATTTTAGTATTTGCTCTGGTTTCATGATGTGTTTGTCTCACTCAATCCCTTTTAGACCTAAAGGTGCTTCCAACTATGCTGCCTTTAAAAAAGGAAAGGAAAACCAGTCAAGACACTCAAAGAAAGAAGTTTCCTACACAGACATTTCTTCCCATCTCTCTTTCTCACCGTGAGTCCTGTGGAGAGATTGATAGAACAGAGGCACTATCAGTATTTTTAAGAGTAATATTTCTATGACAAATACGTTTCTGGCTTGTAACTCTGAAAGACTTTCAGAAACCATTGTAAAGTCCTTTTGTGAGGGACATGCACCCAGAAATATTAGGTAGAAAGGAAACACAACAACCCAAAGTAAAACCTTAACTCTTTCATTGTTGCTCAGTGGCAAATTTTTACTTTAGTAATTTATTAACTTTATCTTGACAAAATTCCCATTATTTATGAATTAAAAGTGGATGAATCACAAAATGAAACATCAAGAAATAGTAGTAACCATTTGTTAAGGGTTTTTTTTTTTCAAGGAAATATGACTAAAAATCAGATATAATTATTTTGGCAAACATCTCAAATGACCTCCTAAATTTCAATGCCATTGGATTTGGTTTGCATCTTATTTGGATTTGACTCCATTGATTACTGCCATTGCTTGAAGTTCCCCTTCTTTGTCTTTCGAGACATCACTTTTTTTTTCCTGATGTTTCATCCCTTTCTAATAGTTCCTTACTTTTTATCTACTACCACTAAGAGGACAAGGCCTACTATTAATATTAGCTACCATTTATTGAGCCTTCCTGCCATAGTGAAGACATGCTGGAACTCTACGAGGCAGATATTATTGTTATTATTACCTAACAAATGAGAAAATGCAGCTTAGAGAGTTTGAATAACACACAAAAGGCCACAAAGGTGGTGAGGTACAGATTTTCATTCAGGTCTGGTTGAGGCTAAAGTTCACCTTCTTGACCAGTGTGCAGCCATATCTGCCATGCCAGCTTTAGCCTACCTGGTAACTGTTGGTTGGGACTCTTCAAGGTGCTTTTCCATGCTTTCTTATTTTCTTATATTTCATTATTCCTAGGTAATTGTATGCATGCAGTGATTTTAACTCTACCCAGTATGTTGTTGGCTTCCAAATCTATAGTTATACCTGATTGATCACATGGCTGTGTCCTGGTTTTCCTGTCCATTGGGCACATCCACCTACATGTTTTGCAAAAACTTAGGAAGAAAAAAACCCCAGAAGTGTAAAATTTTGTCTTTAAAGTCAGTTCCTTTCCCTGAATTCCCAAATTAAAAAATAATGATGTTGTTTACCCAAACCAATTTCTTCATTTCTTCCTTCCATTTTCTTCAGTTAATAGATTAACAAATTCAATAAATTCTCCTGAACATTTCCCACTATATTTTACCTAGCTTTCCTTCCCACATCTACTCTCTTTCTTCTGGTTCTCTTTATTGCAGGGCTAGACCGTTAATAGTATTATTAACATAAAATGAAGCAAGGTATGTTCATTGTAGAGAATCTGGAAAATGTGGAATTCAAAGAAAAGAAAACTAAAATTACTTGTTATTTTATTGGAAAAATACTGTGCCTATTTGATATATTTCCTCTAGCATATTTCTGTTGTTGCACACTAAAAATATTAGCTTCATACTCTGCATATTACTTCATAATTTTCTTTTATTAATGTGTCATTAACAGTTTCCCACATAATGATATTTTTCTACAATATGGTACCTAATGTCTGCTTTGGGTTTCATTATGAGGTTATTACACAATTTGATCAGTCCCCTATTGTCAGATAGATGAAATGTTTATGGATCTTCACACACTTAAATCAGTGTGCACATCTCATTAACTTTTTCGGGTACACCCCCAAAGGGATCAGCGTGTTTATGTTTTGTGTTTAAAAAATAAAATATTTTCTTAGAGTAAAAGTAATAGACATTATTTTGGATAAATCAGAAAACACATATTAGTGAAAAGTTATTACCATGTAACTCAAGAAAAAAATGTGTGTTTGCGCATGTTCTCACTCATAGGTGGGAATTGAACAATGAGATCACTTGGACACAGGGAGGGGAACATCACACACCAGGGCCTGTCTTGGGGTGGGGGGATGGGGAAGGGACAGCATTAGAGAAATACCAAATGTAAATGATAAGTTAATGGGTGCAGCACACCAACATGGCACATGTATACATAGGTAACAAACCTGCACATTGTGCACATGTACCCTAGAACTTAAAGTATAGTAAAAAAAAAAAAAAAGAGAAAAAAGAAAAAATGTGTGTTTGTTACAACCTGGTACATGTTATTTGGGACTTTATAGCTATGACAAATGAAATCATTCTGTATATAATATTAAAAATGTTTCTCAATTCTGTATATAACTTTTCATTTCAAAAATATCAGTTTATAGGATGATAATGCCTAAAGTGTACATGATTTTGTGACTGTAGCATATTCTTGAAAAAATTTCTTATTGTTAAATATTAAGGAGGTGTTACTATAATTACCCTTTTAATACCTAGATTTTTGCAGGTAATTTTTTGCTTGTTTTCTTCTTTATTTCTTTAACATGATTTCTGAGAACAGAAATCATTGAGTCAAAAGGTAAAGGTGTTTTTTAAGACTTTCGATAAATATTTCCAATTTTAACAATATGACGGATTTTTCCTACTCTCTTAAGACATTTTTATAATTTATTTTCTTTCACTTCTTTTTCTTTTTTAACCAACTATATAGAAAACATCTCAATAATCTTAAATTTAAATTAATTTTATTTGTAAATAGACTGAATATTTTTCACAAGGTAATTGGCTATTAGTATTGCTTCCTTTGTTCTAATGAGTTATATTCATCCTTTAAAAATTGTATTTGAAGGTGCTCTTTAAATATTAAATAAGTGCTATTTTAAAAATATTGCAAATAGTTCATTTTTTTTCAAGTTTGTCTCCCTCCCTCCTTCCCTCCCTCCCTCCCTTCCTTCATTTCTTCCTTCCTTCCTTCCTTCCTTCCTTCCTTCCTTCCTTCCTTCCTTCCTTCCTTCTTTCCTTCCTTCCTTCCTTCTTTCCCTTTCCTCCCTCCTTCCTTTCTGTCTCTCTCTCTCTTTCCTTTTTTCTTTCTTCTTTTTGAGACAGTGTCTGTTGCCCAGGCTGGAGTGCAGTGGCACAATCATAGCTCACCGCTGCCTTGAACTCCTGAGCTCAATCAATCCTCCCTCCTCAGCCACCCAAGTAGATAGGACTACATGTGGTATGTGCCACCATGCCAAGCTAATTTTTAAATTTTTTTGTAAAGATGAGGTCTTGCTGTGTTGCCCAGGGTAGTCTCCAACTCCTGGTCTCAAGTGATCCTCCCACCTTAGCCTCCCAAAGCACTAGGATTACAGGTATGAACCAACGTGCTGGGCCCTGTCTCAAGTTTCTTAATTTTGTTGATGGTATTCGATAATGCATGTTAGTTAAAAATATTATGTAATGAAAACAGTCTATTTTCAATTTGCCTGTCCTTTATTTTTTATCCATAGAAAGTCTCTACTGAACTGATAGATAAATTCTCACATTTTACCTTTCACTTTAACCTTTTAAATTTAAAAATGTATAAAAATCTTAATAAAAGTATTATAAGGATATAAAGGACTTTGAAAGATCTGATATTTTACCCTACATACAAACTGTCAAGTTAGCCCAGCACAGATTCATGGATGCTGGTAGAAGATTCCAGACTTCTGGGTCAGAGATGAACAATATATTACTCATAGCAATAGCAGTAGCCAGAGTCCCAGAATTATTTTAGTGCTACTTAATAGATCCTCAATTCCCACAGGGCAAAACAGAGAGAGGGAGATGGTACCTGTAAATGCAGGTGGTTGCATTACAGGAAAAAAACTTCTCTGAAAGTTATAGTCCATATAAGAGAATATGAGTCTTTATAATGGGCAATAAGCAGGCCTATAATGAAGACATTGCATCTTCCAAGACTATAAGAAAACCTGCCCTATATAGGGGAAATACTATCTCTTTATGCCAAGGCTATTTGTTACACAAAAAATTTTTTAAAGATAGTTATGGGACTTGCTACCCCAAAATATGGCATGTTGGCATTTAACAAAACAGCTGAAGCAGGAAGCTCCCTCTGACCTTCTCCCACCCTTCTTCCCTGAAGCAGGTCAAAAAATAATTATCTGATCTTCCTCTAATATATTAATAGGTCCTAAGATCCTCATGTAAGAGATACCCTCTCTATACTCAAAGAAAAGGAACGTTCTTGTCTCTGAAGACACAGAGACATAGAGAAGAATCTGAACAAACCTGTCTTGCTAAGTTTCCCCCCAGTTTATTACTATTAGATTATATCCTCTTTGTCCAATCATACTCATGCCTTACTGTCAACTATTCATCAAACCTAAGCATAAAAATACACAGGTTTCCCTGTTTCTTTGATTCTTCATTTCTGAAGACTCCCATGTCTTGTAAAATTATATTAAATAAATTGGTATCCTTTTCTCTTGTTAGTCTGTCTTTTGCTTGAGGAGTCTCAGACATGAACCTAGCAATGTGTGAGAAAAGAAATTCCTTCTCACTTACCACAGTTTGCAACTAAGGTTAGCCAGTGTCTTCCTTGTGAGATGAGTTGAAATATGAATTATCAATAGATGATTGTCTTACAACAAAACAAAACGGCTAGTAATCGACATACAACACCATATAATACAAAACAAAATTCATTCTTCTACCTCTTTTGCTCCCAAATCCCAATCTTCAAACAAAATTATTTTGGCTTGTTCTTAGCTTTTCTCACAAATATGGAAAACTTCCATATTTCTAAATAGCATCTTGATATTGTGTATTACTTTTAATAGATTAAATTATGTTGTGGTAACAAACTGACAAATCCTAATGAATTAAAACAAAAAGTCTGGGTATGTTTTCTGCAAAAAAGTTTTATTTTTTCCTTTATAATATTTTTATACCTTTTATTTCTTCTTGTTTAGACAATTTGTTTTTTTAGTACAATTATGTCACATATAAGTTTGTCTTTTATCTTAGTGTAGTTTACTCTTTCAATAGTTAATATTGGAATATATTTATCCATTATTTCTCTACAATTTAAATATTACTGGGCACCTTGTATATTATCTGGCAACACTATGTGGTTGTCCTATGAGGCTTGTCTGTAGGAGTGGCCTCACAAAAAGGTTTTATAGTGGATACTGATAGAAATTCAGAGGATTCAAATGTTTTTATTTTAATTTCTTATGTTAGGATTTCTAGACAATGCAGATGGTTTAAGCTAATATCCCACAGCCACATTTGGTCTGTGTCGAGTTATTATGATTTTTGTAGCTCCCCCCGCCGCCCCACAAATGGCCTTGTTGGCACCTGGCACCCTGGCCATTTTTCCTAGATTAGTTAACAAGGTGCTATAATGTATATACAGGTCTCAATTCCTTCACCCTGCCTCAGCTTCCTGAGTAGCTGGGATTACAGGCGACTGCCACCACACCTGGCTAATTTTTGGATTTTTAGTAGAGGTGAGGTTTCCCCATGTTGGTCAGGCTGGTCTTGAACTCCTGACATCAAGTGATCCACCTGCCTTGGCCTCCCAAGTATTGGGATTACAGGCATAAGCCACTGCACCAGGCCTACTTTTATTTCATTTAAAGATTTGTTTTTTATTAAGCATTTCTAAGTATTTAGTAGAAGAAAGCCACATCAATGTCAGTCTACCATATGCTCTGTTATTGTTTTTTCTGAAGCTCAGTTTTCTCTTATTATTGGATATAATAATAGTGTTTCCTTTATGAAGCTGTCAAAATTAATAGGTTCATTAATGAAAAATCATATACTGCCTTAAGCATAGAATGTAGTTGATAATGAATCAGGTTTCTCTACATTCTCAAATTTTTCTTCTCTTTCAGTGTAGTTTTCTCTTTCAATACCTTTTGCAATTTTTGGTTCTGCTCCAGAATCAACAGTTTCCTTATATTCTTGCCCTATTTTACTTAGCTCTTTTTTCAAAAAATTCTCCCTGCCCTTCAGCCAGTTGCTTTTTTATATTTTATGGTTCATTTTTATTTTGGAGAGCAAATATGCTCTTGGATTTAAAAGACAGTACAAACAGATGCTATAGGAAATTTGCTTCCTTAGTAAATGTTTTCCCAAAGCAGATTTTCTTTTTTAGTGCTATGCTTTTCTCTTTTTTTTCTTTCTTTCTTTTTTGTTTGTTTGTTATAAAAATTTTCACTCAGTTTTGTGTGGATTTTATTTCTCTTACTGATTCTTGATTTTGGAATAATGTGTCTATCTGGTAAATGCCTCAAAGAAAAATGTCTGTATTATTTCTGGATCCAAGACCCTGTCCTTCAGGATCTTGTTAGAATGACCTTCTCAGATATTCATAGAACTGCATGTCAGTTTGATGATCTAGCAACAGCTGGAAAGAGTGTGGATTCTCCCAGAAGAGCAGATTTGTCTCTCTCTTCAAGCTTTCTTCCTAATTACCGAAACCCAATGACCAGATTTTCATAGTTTTCTGTTTGGCTTGATCTTCTTCTAGGCCTTTATCTTTGCAACCCCAAGAAAAAGCTCCACTGTGTTTATTTCTGGAATAGGTGTAGTTGTCCCTACCCATCTGTTTGGCTTACCTTACCTACATTGCTTTGTCCTGCAAATAAGGAAACATTCAATGTAAAGTCAGCCATTAGAATTTATTGGGCATCCATGAAGTACAGACCACACAATTAGGTATTAGAGGAAGAACATTGCTTGTTTTCTTTTCGCTATCATCTTTAGTTTCGTTAATGTGTTAACAAGACAAGTTGAATTCACATAAAATATTAACATAAACTACATTTGTTATAGTGTCTATGACCTGTCTTATCCTATTTGCTTTTACTTTTTATCTATCTGCTCTGTAAAACAAAAAGTATCAATAAAACAGGGAAGAAGGATTGACTATACCAATCGCAATGCTGGGACTTTCTATCTTAAATCAGTTCTCCTGTGGGAATTTTTGATGTTTAATTTCCCAAGTAACAGTTTAGATAGAGGAATACTATGCTCTTCTTTGACACCTCCTTATATATTTCCTGATCTTCTGTCACTTTTTCTAGACATATATTAAATCATCAAATTAAAGAAGGTTAGTTCAGTTATTCAAAATTTTAAAATTACGTTTAGATCAATTCAATGTCTGAATTATATCAATTTTATTTAACCACTTTGATTCATGCCAAATAATATTATTAACTGGAGAGCTATGGAACTAGAAATATAGAAAAATTTCACTTCAGTTCATTTATATTTTCTTCAATGGAATTCCTTTAAAAATAGGGTTAGTATCAATGCAGGATATAAAAATTTATAGATTTGGAATATACAGGATATGACCAAAAGAAAAATTCTCATCCATAATTCCTCAAAACAGTAGTTATCATCTTTGCATAGCCATTTCATCAATTTTCTGTGAACAAGTATACATTTATATTTTTGCAAAATATTAGAACACTATATAATGTTTTCATATAAACAGCTACTTACACTAATAAGATACCACAAATATTCTTCCATGTTGTTAGGTATTCCTTTATGACCTTAATTTAAATGGATGCATTGCATTTTATTTAACCAATTTTATACTGAGGATATTTTAGGTTCTTTCCATATTTTCTTCATTTTAAACATAACTTCCATGGACATTGTTTTTTAAACACAGTTGTAATTCTATAGAGTAAGTTTCTCAAAGTGGAATTCCTGGGTGAAAGGGGATGCACCTTGCATAAGACTTGTGCCACAACACAAAACTGTTTCATTTCCCTACTGCAAGGGTGCAGCAACCTCTGCTCTCTCTAGCAGCTTCCTGCTAATTTTTAAAGGGACCTTGTAAGGTTTTTAATATAGAAAATAGTGTCGGTGAATTTAGAGCTGTTATTTATTAAAAAGTCACGAGGAATATCTGGGCTATACATAAAGAACTTCCTCTTTTCTGATTAAATTGTCAGTCCTACTAAGAATGGGGTAAGAGCAATTACTTCTTATTTTATCTTTTTCTACTATTCATATTTCACAGTACTTTCATTCAGAAGATATGCAGAAGCATATGATATTTTCCCTTCCCTTACAAGCTCATTCAGTAGAATAAATGTACACATACAATGTGTTAGAAATTTATATCAATATTTGATTAGTGTCTAATTTGTTTTTATATGAACCCTGAATACTAAAAGACTCTTGTGGCCTAGAGTGAATTGACAAAGGCAGAGGGGTCATACAATGGGATTTAATTGGAACTTTAAGGCTAAATTGATGTAAATGAACTAGATGGAGGTAGGCCAGAAGCTGAGTTCCGCATGAGCAAAGCTTCAAAAATGGGAAATGGGCAGGGAGTATTCAGGGTATGATAAGGAAAGGAGCTAACAATCTCAGATTTCCTGCTATGTTCTGATGTCTATGCCTGGCACTTTATTCCAAACAACTCTATTGGTTTCATTATTCCCATTTCACTGTATCTCAGGGAGGTTCAAATACTTTCTTGCCCAAGCATATCTGCATATGACTCACAAATGGTTATTCACTCAAATACATGGTTTGCCTTAACTTCAGTCTAGTTCAACATGAAGTATCAGCTGTGGCCTTAGGGATTTTTTGGGTTCTCTGGAGCAGTTAGTGCTTCTTGTATCACAACTGCTTGCTCATTCTAAGTCTGGCATCCAGACATTGTAATGGTCAAATATTAGGGAATCACAAGTTGGCGCTGTAGTGCTGAAGTGACACATGTCTCCGTAGAACTAGTAAGTATCAACAAGGTGCTTTATTTGAGTTAAATTTATAGTTCCAACAAAACTAGAAAGTCATCACTTGATTTGGTCAGTGGCAAAGTAAGCGCTGACACAATTATACCTTCTAACATTAGGAAAAAGTGAGGTAGAGGGAGAGTAAGCAGTTGGCTGGACTTCAGGCAACAGGGCAAGTTCAGATTAGTTGTCTTCGTTGCAGTAAGAGCCAGGACATTTTCTCCTAGTTAAACTGCTAAGTGAAGGGTATATTGTCCTAGTCATTAATCATAGCCAAGCCCATGTGTGTAGAAACAAGCTATGTTACTAATGATGTCAGAATTACAAAACTCTTTTGTAATATAAGCCATGATTCCAACCCGGTATATTGATGGTAATGCTATACTTTCTGCCCACACCCACTGTGCCCGCCTTGAGTACACCAGCCTGACCTCCACAAAGGATTTTGTTTGAATTAAGGGAGATAATGCTGGAAAGTTTAGGTAGGGTGAAATTATAGAGCCCTTAAAATATTGAATTGGAATTTTACAGACCTGTCCCTTCTTGTTGAGAGGCTTCCAGTTTAATCTCACACTGTGCTATTTTCTAGCTTGCTTGATCATTAGAATCACAGAGGGTACTTGTTAAATGCATTTCCTGGCTCCACTCTAAAAATTCTAATTCTGGGAGTCTGGGGCAGAACTGGGCAATCTGAATCTTTTTTTTTTTTTGAGATGAGTCTTGCTCTGTCACCAGGCTGGAGTGCGGTGGTGCAATCTCGGCTCACTGCAACCTCTGCCTCCCGGGTTCAAGTGATTCTCCTGCCTCAGCCTCCCGAGTAGCTGGGACTACAGGAGCATGCCAACACACCAGATTTTTGTATTTTTAGTAGAGATGGGGTTTCACCATGTTGGCGAGGATAATCTCAATCTCTTGACCTCGTGATCCACCCTCCTCGGCCTCCCAAAGTTCTGGGATTACAGTCATGAGCCACCGTGCCCGGCCTGAATCTTTAACATTTGCTTCAAGTAATTTTTTAGAGAGAATGTTTGAGAAGCTCACCTCTCCTGCTAGTGTGGATATATACTCCGTCTTCAATCCAGATAGGATACTATGTCTTCAGCATTTCCTGTGAGAAAGGTGCTATGAGAGAAAAAGAGGAATACAGTTGGGTTCCTGCCTTCCAGAAGTTTCCTTTGGTAATCGAAAGATATCGCTAGCCTCTTTCTGAACTACATGTAATAACCTAGTCATATTATTAGGAGAAAACCTGATTATGATTTGATTTTCTGGCTTTACAAAGAAATACATTTAAAAGTACTGATTACTGTGCACTTGGTTAAAAAAAGATTTAAGGGGTCTCTTTTCTTCACTTTGTGTGTTTTCCATATTTAATCTGGATTTTAATTGTTCTAAATATAAAATTATTTATATTAAACACATAATCATAATATTTATATTTCTATGGTAGTTACGGATTAGAGTTACATAATTCTCTGAATTATGAAAGAGAGGCCAGATAAAAACAATTCTGTTACTTATCTATTTAACTAAGCCATCTGATGCTTAAAACCTCATTTTGAAGGTATTGTAGAAAGCAAGGAATATTTTAATTTTAAATTCAAAATCTGGCATCATAGCTCCTTTTTTCCTTAATTACACAGAAAATATATGGCCCTCAAACCTCTGTATTTCACTGCTAGCCCAGCTCTGTAAATGTGTCATAGTCTTGGGTTTGCACAGAGAGTATTCCTTGGGGCCATTTCCACCAAACTAAAACGGTTCCCAAATGAAATACAAATCACCACTGAGATTGTGTCTACATGTGCAAAGTTAACTGAAAAATTGTGATATGAATATCCAGGCCCCAAACATCTTTGCTTGAAATATTCTGATATTTGAGGTGATAAACATGTATTCTAGCCATCAGAAGGGACTCACAAATCATGTAATCTATTCATTTTTAAACTCATAAGCTAAAAAATCTACATTTTCTTTAATAAAAACACACATTTTAACCTGAAGTATCCAGATAATTTTCTTACTCTTTCATTTCATTTTGCTTAAGGTCCTGGCCCCATTTTAACATCTGACATCAACAGCTTTTCTTGGGCATCTGCAGTCTGAATTGGTAACACTGTTTTTTCTATTTTGAGAAACTGTGAAGCTTAGATTGGACTCGACTGAATATAGTGTGTCATGTGATTCAGATCCCTGGGTGTTAAGCATACGACCTTTGAAACTTGTTATGTTCTCAGCATTCACCTTCACTCTCCTGATTTGAGCACCTTCCAGTTTATTCTTCACTATTGGCTTTTCTGTTCAATTTAGTTTAGTCTAATGTTCTTCTGATTTTTTTCCTTCTAAAGGACAAGAACTAATGCTCTAATTTAGAGGACTCAAGTGCCATTTTTGCCCATTCTTCATCAGAGATTGCACTATTCAGGTACTTTGCTTTTTTTAGATGAATGCCCTAATTTGTTCCTGTTATACAGTGGAGAAATCTTAGTTTTATATTAAAAAGGTCTCATCACCAGCCTCAGACACCTTGGAATATGGAATACAAAGAAACTACCATTGAACGAATAAAAAGGTTTCTGACTTTAGGAATGAAAGCCCATAAAATAGAAGGTCAAAATTAGCTTTTTTTGAATAGATAATCAAGGAGAACCTCCAAAGCTAACCTGAGTCATGTCTGTGTTCCAAAGATGGTTGAACTTGAAATCACGATTTACTAAGTTTTGCAAATAATGACAAGAAGGAGTATTTGAGAAACAAAATATATTGACAAATGAATGTAGTCAATGTTTAAGTTAACCTTTTACAAGTCATATTTTAAATTATTAAAATCTATTTTCTTTGTACTGAACTTAGCATTAGGATGAAATAACTTTTTGTTTAGTATTAGACCATATTTGACTAAAACCAAATTCAAATGTTTTACCTGATACTTTCTTTGTTTCTATCCGTATTTAATGAAACAAACCTAGGCTTTGGGAACTAAGAAAATTTAGAGATTTTCTTAGTAATTTCCAGTCTTAGAGGCAGATCACTGAGTGGTGATGAAGGATCATTTATAGTCATAGCAGGGAAAAACAACAGCAGAATAAAAAATTACTAATTTGTTTAAAATATGTTTAGAAGATGTGAGCCATTAAAATCAGGTTTCCAATATTCATCAGAGTTTATTTTCCCCTTTAATTTTTAATTGGAACATATTTGACATAAAGCAAAACACACAGATCTTAAGTGTACAATATGGTAAGTTTTGGCAAATGCAGCCATCTCTGTTAGCCACTTCTCTATCAAAGTATAGAATACTTTTATAAGCTAAGAAAATTCTTATGTCTCCTTCCAAGTCAATCCCCCTCCCCAACCCAAATGGGCAATCACTGTTTTGATTTTATTACCAGTTTAGTTTGCTGTCCTAAAATTTTATATAAATGTAATTATGTGGTAATACTCTTTTGTGTCTGGTTTCATCCATGTTGTTGTAAATATCAGCTTGTACATTTTTATTGTTGAGTAATAGTTGTTTGAATATGCCACAATTTGTCTGTGAATAGGCAGTTTACAAAAAGATTTTGGCTTTCATGAGTAGAGCTGCTATGATCACTGTTATATCTGTCTTGGCTGTGGATATTAGCTCGATTTCTTTTGGGTACATAGCTAGGAGTGAAATTGCTGGACCAAACTTATATTTACTCTTCAACTTTATAAGAAATTTCCATATAGTTTTCTAATGTAGTTGTACCATTTTTCATGTTTACCAACAATGCATAAAAGTTCAATTTCCTCTTTATCCTTGCCAAAATTTAAGGTTTTCAATATTTTGATAGCTATTCTTTTGAGTAGATAGGGACATCTTACCGAATTTAATTTGCATTTCCCTGCTGCCCAATAATTTTCGAGAATTATTAACTGCTTACTGCATATTTGTGAATCTCCCTTTGTAAAGTTTCAGTTTAAGGTCTTTTATCCATTTTTAAATTTGCTTTTTTTGTTGTTGTTAATTATTATTAAGTTGTAGACATTCTTTGTATATTCTAGATAAGGGTTCTTTTAAAAAAAAAAAAATTGAGATGGAGTCTCGCTCTGTCACCAGGCTGGAGTGCAGTGGCACAATCTTAGCTCACTGCAACCTCTGCCTTCCAGGTTAAAGCAGTTCTCCTGCCTCAGTCTCCTGAGTAGCTGGGACTACAGGTGCATGCCACCACACCAAGCTAATTTTTGTATTTTTAGTAGAGACGGGATTTCACCATGTGAAATCCAGGATGAAAGCCAAGGTGGTCTTGATCTCTTGACCTCGTGATCCACCCTCCTTGTCCTCCCAAAGTGCTGGGATTACAGGCGTGAGCCACCATGCCTGGCCTAGATAAGGATTCTTTTACAAATAAATGTTTTACAAATATTTTACCCAATCTGTGACTTGCCATTCATTTTGGTAATGGTTTATTTTAATGAGCAGGAGTTTTTAATTTTGGTGAAACCCATTTCATCAATTATTTACTTTTAGGGATAGTGTGTTTTCTGTGCTTGGTATAAAAACATTAATTACATATTCCAGGTCATAAAAATATTTTCCTTTTTTTTCCAGAGGTATTAGAGTTTTAGTTTTTATACTTATGTCTATTAAATCAAATTTATAAATGGTGTGAGTTTTTCCCAGCACTTTTTTTCCCAGCACTCCCACTTTTTCCCAACACTATTTGTTGGAAAGCTTTCTTTATTCATTAAATTGCTTCGAAACAGATTTCTTAGATCAAGAGCAGGTATATTTCTAGAGGTTTTATTTAGTTCTTTTATCCGTTTGTCCATCCTTAGGCCAACACCACACTGATTTGGTTTTTAGAGCTTTAAGAGCGTTAAATTACATTTTGTAAATCCTCTAATTTGTTCTTCTTTTCCAAGATTGATTATTTTCCCTTTACATCCTTTGCATTTTCAAATAAATTTTAGAAACAGCTTGTCAATTATGTAAAAATGTCTGCTGGGATGCTGATCGTGATGATAACATATCTGCAGATCAGCTGGGGAAAGAATTGTCTTCATAACAATACCAATATTTCTGTTTATGGCATATTTCTTTATTTGTTTTAGTCTTTATTTTTTTCAGCATAGTTTTTATAAACATAATAGTGAAGTCTTGTACAACTTTCACTGAATTTATTGTTAAAGGTATGTGTGTATAGATTTGCTTTTAGTTATTCAAAAGGACATTTTAAACATTGTATTTTCCAATGCTTACTAATATATAGAATTAGAATTTATTTTTAAAATACTGACATTATGTATCATGATGTATTAAATTAATTCGTTGTAGTGTTTTTTATCTAAAAAATTTTACTTAGAATTTTTTATGTAAAGCAATCATATTGACTGTGAATAAAAAGAATTTTATTTCTTGCTTTCTGAACTTTATACTTTTATTGCTGGTTCTTACTTTATTGCACTGTGAGATTCTTCCAGTAAGTTATCAAATAGATGAGAAGTTTGGGTGAGCATCTTAGCCTTTTCTCAGTCTTAGGAGGAAGTCGTTCAATATTTCACCACTAAGTGTGGTGTTAACTGTAGACTTTTTTTTTTTTTTTTGAGGCAGAGTTGCACTCTTGTTGCCCAGGCTTGAGTGCAATGGCACGATCTCGGCTCACTGCAACCTCCGCCTCCCGGGTTCAAGTGATTCTCCTGCCTCAGCCTCCTGAGTAGCTGGGATTACAGGCATGCACCATCACACCTGGCTAATTTTGTATTTTAGGAGACACGGGGTTTCTCCATGTTGGTCAGGCTGGTCTCAAACTCCCAACCTTAGGTGATCCGCCCCCCTCAGCCTCCCAAAGTGCTGGGATTACAGGTGTGAGACACTGTGCCCAGCAACTGTAGACTTTTCATAGATGTCTTTATCTGACTGAGAAGTTTCCTTCTATTTCTAGCTTGTTGAGAGTTTTTAATCATTAATTGTTGCATATTGTAAATAATGTTTCTGTAGCAATTGAGATAAGCATATATATTTTTTCTTCATTCTGTTAATATAGATTATAAATTATAATTAATATAATTTATAATATGTATATTGTATTGATTTTTTAAAAATATTTTGAACTCACTGTGTACTTCTGGAATCAACCCCATTTGGTTATGTGGTGTTATCCTTTTTATATGTTGCCAAATCTTATTTGCTAATATTTTATTAAGACTTTTTGTGGCTATGTTATTTGTTCTCTAATATGCTTGTCAGGTTTTAGCGTCAGGATGATTAGTTGTGAAATACTTTTTCCGCTTCTGTATTTTGAAAAAAGTTGATGGTATTGGTATTATTTCTTCATCAAGTGTTTGCTAGAATTTACTTGTGCCTTCACATTTTCCGTGTGGAAATGGTCTAATTCCAAAAGCATTTTCTACAAAAAATACAGGAACATACAGAGTTTCTATTTCTTCTTGTGTCAGTTTTGGTAATTATTATTTTGATAATTTATTTCTTTCAAATAACATATCCGTTTCCTCTAATTTGTCAAGTCTATTGGAATAAATGTGTGCATAATATATTCTTATCTTTAATATCTATAAGATTTGTCATGATGACCTCTTCACTATTTCTATAATTGATACTTTGTGTTTTATTTTTATGTTGTTTAGCTAGGGGTTTATCAGTTTTATTAATCATTTCAAGACAACCTATTGTTTTTATGTATTTTTCTCTCTGAACTTTGTCCACTATTTTGATATCAGCTATTACCTTTATTATTTTCTTCATTTTCTTTTACTTACTGAATTGAATTTTCTCTTCTTTTTATAGCTTCTTAAGGTGGGAAGTTTTAGTTAAAATCTTTTTTAGCAATAAAATCTTTATACAATTTCTATAATCTTCCCTCAGATTTTCTTTTTTTTAAGATTATTATTAATTTGGAAATGCCTTTTAATGTATCTTGAGAATTTTTTCTTTGATCCATGGATTATACAGGAGTGTTTTTCTTAATTTGTAAATATTTGGGCAATTTTCAGGTGTATTTTTGCTACTAATTTCTGTTTGAATCTTACTAGGTCAGAGAATATGCTCCGTGATTTTAATTCTTTAAAAATATTGAGACTTGTTTTATGGTCCAACTTATGGTCTATTTATGTTGGTGAATTATTTATGCAGACTTGAAAAGAATGGGCATTATGTATTAATAGATGCTGTCCTCCATAGCTATTAGGTCAAATTGATTCATAATGTTTTTCAAGTATTATATTCTTACTAACTTTTTATCTACTTAGTCTATCAATTAATGAGGGCAGAATTAAAGTCTCTAACTATAATTGTGTATTTATGTGTTTTTCTCTTTAGTTTTTTGAGTTTTTTGCTCCATGTATTTTCATGCTCTTTTAATAGTGTAATTAGAATGTTTTTGCTTTTATGGTGAACATATTCTTTTATGATTACGAAAATCCCTTTTACTCTTGGTTAATATTTTATGTCTTGAAGTGTATTTGCCTAATATTAGCATAGCTTCTCCTGCTTTCTTATGCTTACAGACTATATGGTATATCTTCTTCCTTTCTTTGATTTTCATCATCTCTGTACTTGTTTATTTAAAGTAATTTACTTATAAACAGCATATGTTTGGGTTACTTTTAAAAACTACTGTGACAATTTCTGACTTATAATTGGTTTCACACATTGACTGTAATTTTACTGTGTATCTACCGAAATTTTAGTATGGTTAGGTTTCAGCCTACTGTCCTGTATTTATTTTCTCTTTGTCCTGTTTGCTCATTGTTACCTTTTATTCCCCTCTCCTGGCTTTCTGGCTGCTTTTAAGTATTGTTTTCTATTCTCTGAATTGGCTTTTTAATTTAACTTTTTGAATTTTTAT
Source organism: Pan troglodytes (assembly GCF_028858775.2). Taxonomy (NCBI): domain Eukaryota; kingdom Metazoa; phylum Chordata; class Mammalia; order Primates; family Hominidae; genus Pan; species Pan troglodytes. Next base: position 104,774,955 of record NC_072402.2, on the reverse strand, counting down.
TTTTACCAGGTCCTTTAAGGGATCCAATATGCACACTTATCAAATACTACCCTGAATATCACATCATTCCATGTATTAAAAACTTATGATATTATAGTTTTATTTACTTGACTTCTGTCCTTTGTACTGTTGTTGGCATACATTTACTTCTATATATCTTATAAAGCCCATAACATATGACTTTTATTTTGGTTTTGAATTATTTATTATTTTGTAAAGAAACAACAAAATGAGGAAAAGCATCTTACATTTGCCACAGTTTAATCATTCTGCATTCTTCATCTGATTGCTGCGTTTTTCTTCAAATTGAATAACTTCCCGTATGATTTTTTGTGTGCAGGTCTGCTCTTTTTGTGACAAATTTTCCCAGCTTGTGTTTATCTGAAGATGCATTAATTTTGATTTTGTTTTTTAAAGGTATTTTAACCTTTAATTCTTAGATACAGAATTTGAGGTTGAGAGATTTTTTTTCCTCCCAGCACTTTAAATATTTCTTCCATTGTCTTTGACTTGCATTGTTTCTGATAAGAAGTCAAATGTTGTGGTTGGTCCCCTGTTTATAAAGCATTCTTTTTCTCAAGCTGTGTGTTGAACACATCCTTTTAGCATTGGGAAATGACTTCTTTAGCATCATGAAGTCCCCTTTCCTTAGGCTATATCTATGGTTTTTATAAAATTAATGATTATTTGCCTAGATTTAGTTATTTTATAGTTATTATTCTTATGGCTTGTTAAATTTTTTGACTTGTGTGTTCAAGTTTTTTTTAGTATTTGGACAATTTTAGCCATTTGAATTTTTTTTGGCATTAATCTCTATATCCTCTCTTTCTGATATTTCAGTTACTTATGTGTTTGACTACTATATATTGTTTCACAGGTCCAATATAGTTACGGACGTATCTGTTATTCCTTGGTGGATGTATTAGTCTGTTCTCACACTGCTAATAAAGACATACCTGAGACTGGGTAATTTATAAAGCAAAGAAGTTTAATTGACTCACAGTTCCACACGGCTGGGGAGGCCTCCCAATCACGGTAGAAGGCGAACGAAGAGCAATGTCATGTCTTACATGTCAGCAGGCAAGAGAACTTGTGCAGGGGAGCTCCTCTTTATAAAACCATCAGATCTCATGAGACTTATTCATTTATAAGAAAAGCAAGAGAAAGACCTGCCCCCATAATTCAATTACCTCCCACTGGGTCTCTCCCATGACATGTGGGCATTATGGGAGCTAACATTCAAGATAAGATTTGGGTGGGGACACAGCCAAACCATATCAGTGTATTTTTGGTTGGTTTTTGCTTTGTGTATTTTGAATCTGTATTAACAGAAACACAACTTTTTAGGATTTTGATACCATCATGCTCTGCTACATTACTTGGTTTTCAAACCACCACTCTAGCTAAAGCCAAAACCTTGATTTAACTGTGAATAGTTTACTAGGTTCCAGATTTTATTTTCTCCTATAGTAATGTAGAAACTTGTGACCAGTAATCACAGCTATGTTGATCACTGTCCACTCAGAAACATGAAGTTGCAACCCATTTGATGTTATGTATTACTGTTTGTCATTCAATTCCATCTCTTACTGTGCCCAACTTACTGGTAAAAAACCCTGAAATATTATATTTGCCTAATTCAACCTTTATACTCTTAGGTTTTTTTCGGTCAGTGTGTATTACAGTCCTAACCACTTCCTTTGTGATACTGTGGGATGAGTATCAAATTGGAATAGTTCTTCCTAGCTCCCATTCAATATGGTCTTAGTTTTGTCATTGTCTGTATTGCTAAGTTTCCTCATAAATATGTGTCTGAGGTATGAGAATATTTCTTTTTATTTGGCTTGACACCAAGTATTTTCCCAAGAAATATTTGTAATTGATTGAATTAACAAATTAGTTAACTCAGAAATTATCTTTTTTTTTTTCTGTGTAAGGAGGTATTGGTGACCAAAAGGTGGCTGTGCTTTTAAGTGACTGGCCATTCACTTGGAGCCAATTTTTCTGCCTTGTATTCCATGCAGACTATTTACTAGGAAGCCTGAGATAAGTAAGTGGTTAGGGAACTCAGAAATATTAACAACCTTAATGAACCTGCACAAATGTGACTGACCCTTTGAATTAGATAGGAATCAAATGTCAGGTGTAGAATTTTAGTGGAAAAGATACAACACAAATCCTGCTTGTTCTTGATTACTCTATCTTGGCTTATATAAGTTAATTAATATTTTCATAGTAATAAACTAGCTTCTACAATTTCATGCACCAGTTCTCACTGTTCTTTGTCAAGCTTAAAAAAAATTATCTGCTATGTAAGGACATTTCCATCCCTCTTCCACCAAGAGAAACCTCTTAGTTGATGGTAGTTGATTCTTTCTAGTTCACTTTCACCAAGACAGCCCCTGATTGGCTAGAAGTGGTTAAATGTCACAATTTATCTTTATCTGTAACATCTGATCAAGGCTTATTGGTAGTGTATTTCAGGTCAAAGAAAGCATTTTCATGATAAGTTATATGGAATAGTTTGGCCCAATCCACTGGAAAATGGTAGCAGGTATTCGGGATATGTAAAGTCCCTCTTCCTTCCTCTAAAGTAAGCTTTAACTCCCAAGTCAGCACAGCTTGGACAGTGTACCTAGTGGTTGTGTGGTGAAATCAAGAGATCTGATGTGTTGCACTGTGAAAAAGCTTAAACACATACAAACTCTTCAAAATCAAATTATTGGGATTGATCGAATTCAATAAATATCACAAAATATATGTTTATGTTTACTGAGGATCAGCAAATTATTTTCTAGGTCTTATAATGAGTCACTCATATTTTAGAAAAATATTTACAGCAAAATGATTATGAATTAAAAAAAGAAACAAAACCCTGTTTCTTCTGCTATTATGAATGATACCTAGTCTATTTCCATCCTGAAAGTAATTAATTAGAAAGTCAAAATTAGGACAGTTATTTGCAGTTACATCCTGCAATCACTAAATAATGTTCTTATTGAACTTTCCTTGCCAACAAGGAAATAAATTCTTATAACTTATTATGACTTCCACATATAATCTTGAACAATGACCAATTAACAAAGAAGAGCTCGAACTTAAAACACTGCAAATCGATTCAAAGTTAAAAATCTCCTGATATTACATACATCTGGAACCACTGTTAGGTACATGATTCATTTAAAATTTTAATTTTATCAAAGGGAAAATTTTTTCTACTTGTACAGAGTTTTAACTTTAGAAATAACCTTAAGATTAACTTGGGGAGTATTCTTTTTCCAAAAATATCATTTGTAAAAAGATCACAATACAAAAATTGTTAGTCTTATATACTAACAACATAACAATGTTGAGTAACATATACAACCAATATAAAGCAAATTTAGACTAAATGATACTCTAAGTTTTGATCGCTTTGTCAAGATCATTTAATCAAATTTTCTCTACTATGTGACTATGCAGGTTTGCCTAGAAAACTTCAGCAACAGGTACCTTGGAATCTGATGTGATATGAGCAACTTTATTAGCTTTGTCTGTTCATGTTCCCATCTATAAAAACATGGTTTTGTAATAGTACACAGGTATAAAAATAAAATCATTAAAATAGATTTTACAGGCTGTAACTTATTCACTGCACTATCTCATAATGCCTGACTCAACAGGTACTCAATAAGTACTTGTGGAGTGAATATATAAAAATCTGACTTTTCTGTTAATATTCAGAGCTTAATCATTACTTGTTACTTATAAATTAGCAATTGGCATTATTATTATTTTGTTAATGTTATTTTATTAGGCTTGTTTAATCCAGCTTTTCACAGGGAGTAAAAATTGTTTGAGGATTTGTTCAGTACCCTGCAGACATTTATGGTTCAACTTACGAGGTGAGGCTTTAGAAGACAGAGGAAGAAAGAGATGTGCTTTTCTCCAGCTTTCTGAACAGGCCCTTTCCAACACCCCTAAAAGAAACCCTGCACCTGTTAGCAATCACTCCTAACTCCACCCTCCCTGATCCTCTGGGATTTATCTATGCTCAGTCTCTATGAATGTGCCTACTATGGATATTTTATTTACATAGAATGATATGTACATACAATCAATTATTACATGACCTTTTATGCCTGGCTTTTTTCACTTAGCTTTCAAGTTTCATCCATACTGTACCATGTATGAATACTTCATTCCTTTACATGCTGAATAATATTATATTTCGTGAGTATATCTTGGTTAAAGTTTATGTCCTTATCCTTGTTTTTCCCATCACATTATCATTTACTTTTTAAAAAAATTGAGATCAAATTCACTGAACTTGAAATTGATTTTTTAATCATTTTAAAGTGTACAGTTATGTGGTTTTTAGTATATTTCCAATGCTGTGCAAACATCACCACTGTCTCCATAGATTTTTCTAGTCTGGATATTTCATATAGATAAAATCATACAATATGTGGCCTTTGTGTCTGGCTTCTTTCAGTTAGCATCATATGTTTGACGTTCATCTATGTCGTATGCATTGATGTAGAGATTTTGAAATATGTCTTGAGAATTAGATGATCCTAAGAAAACTGGAACAAAGTAGATGGCAGAGTGACTGACTGTAAAACTAATATGAGACACATGAACAAAGCTAACTCATATTGAGGACAAACAAGAAAATATAATTTCAATATCACAAGAGTAATTGCTACTAAATTCTGTGTTGGTCAGATAACATCTTGGGTAATGTGTACAGTTCTGGACACTGGTTAAAAGAAGTTCATTGATAACTGCAGGTTATTTAACATTACAAAACTGATAAGGCATACCATAAAGTAGAAGGAATGAGAGAAACCAGAAATGTGTAGCTTGCAGAAAAGCCTAAGGGGACATATGGTAGTTCCTTTTAAGTGTCTTAAAGATTGACATTTCTTCCAGGGAGTAGATTTTCTTTTGGCTCTAGAGGAAGGAATTCAGATCAGAGGGTGACAGTCAGGAAAACAAAACTTTTGACTCAATAATAAATGTTTGAGATTTAGACATGCCTAAAACTGGATGAGCTAAGGAGTTTGGGTTGGGACAGGTGAGTGGGCTGGATGATTTCCCTGGTTCCTTGTAACTCCTTCAGGCCAGTCCTGTAATATTCACTTACGCTGTGGCAGCTGACCTCTGGGGAAGGCTTTAGTGACGCTTTATTTGAAAAGAAGAGGACTGGCTTGTCTAACTCCATACTTGTCTTTAGTATCTTCGATTTCTGTTTGCAACAGAAATCTGTGCCTTAGAAAGGTAACTCTTGTGCCTTGAGAAGGTCTACTCTTTTCTTGAGGTACTCAGTTTATCACATTTTGTTTACCATGTCTCTGGTCCACATCTGCCCTCAGAAAAGCCTCTGCTATCAGTCATTTGTACCATAGTGTGAAATAGCATCATTTTTCCCCCTTAGGGTTATTTTCATTTTGACTCTTGTTGTAGAATAAAAGGCTTTATTTCTTGGTAAGGAAATTGAGGCACCATGTAGAGATAACAGCTTTATTGGAACCATTTGAATAACCGTCTTTCATATGCTTAAGACTAGGGAGATGCCGGTATGTTCCTTTTCTGGTCACCATACAGAATGAAGAAATATTACTTTACATTTCACCTAAATAGTAACAAAATAAGTGAGAGGGAGAATATCTAAGTACTCCATAAAACTGTTATTTTTAGTGTATTATGGAGGAAAACTTAGCTTTATTTCTGATTAGATGCCAGATTTAAAAAATGTTATTTCAGGAGACTTACTTCTCCATCCTTCCTAGTGAGTATATCTACTACAAAGTATTTTTATACCATTTTGTAGAGTGATAGAGGAAAATGTTTACAACATAAAATTTGGTGGAAAAGCTATATACCAATTTGTAAATTATTTTGTCTGTGTTTTCAAAGAAACACAAAAGGGAAACAAAACAAGCTATTAGCAGTAGACAATATTAAGTAGGATAATATTTGATTTTTATTTGATTTTTATCTTCTTATTTTAAAAAATTCTCTATAATGATTGCATATTATTTTCATAGTTAGAAAAAGAATCCTTGAAAAGTACAAGCTATATATTCTCACTCTGGTACTATATTTGAACACTGTGTATTTCCTTCCTTTCCTCTACTCCTTTGTCATGAACATTTTCCATTTTCCCCTTCTCTCCTGCCCTCCTATCCTAATTTATATCTTTGCATTTGTGCAAAATCTCATGTTCACTTAAGTATTTATGAATGAAGTTCACGTTGCCCATATGGACACTCTTCCAGATACACTATGAGGCCCATCAGTGGAATAGACTAGATGTGGAAATCCTTTGTCACAAAAATGTCTTCCAATGTTACTGGATAAATAGTCTAAGTAATGAACTTACCTTGCCTTTCTCTCCATGGGTCATGGAGGTGTGGGCATGTGCAGGGCCATGGACATGGTGCAGGGGAGGGTTCTGAGAGGCAATCCAGTGAAGCAGGAGGAGCCCTGTTTGGCTGGCTTGAGGTCTATATGGTTTGTCTCGTGATGAGAACAGTGTATGATTATGGGCAAATATTTTTCATATTTGTTTCCTCTGTTTATAAAGTCTGGATCTTGAGGTCATTTCTGAACTTAATATTTTATGGAACTGTGTTCTGGACCTTTTTTATGAGTCTATATTTATCTGAGGTCCCTCCAGTTAAACTACTGTAGTACCTCTATAGAACTTACTGACTTTGAGACTTAATAATCAATAAAGGATGAGGTGGACATTGACCATAATTATGGAGGCAGATTGCTCTTTAGTTGCTCTTTAACTATCTTTAAAATTCATTTCCTTACTACTGTCTGCTGCACGTGGGTGTATATGATGGAACTCATAACATGCGTGTGTCATACCTGGAATGAATAGTGTTTGTCAAGTCTAAAAGAGAATACACATGAGAAGGACTGCCTGAGTTCAGAGAGTAACTGCTGTCCTCCTTGGTGCTGACAGCTATTCAGAGTCTGGGAAGGAATACAGTTTCACTACCAGTGAAGTGCTGCAAAGAGACATTTTCCAGCTACCAGAGATAAGAAGCAGTGGCTATGGAATGATTCTTTATTAAAGTTTGATGAAAGTGAGAATTTTAATTGAAGAAGGTAGTATTCAGCTATTAGGCACATGCTAGTATAATTTCAGAGCTTTATTAAGTACCTTAATTAGAGCTATCAGCAATCCTGTCATTGGAATAAGAATGCATATGAAAATGCATATTTTAATTTGCGGTATCTTATGTTGACAATCACTACTAATTTAATGTTGTTGGTAAATTTCCCTAAGAATTCAAATTTTAAAAATCTACTTCTACCATCCAGTGTTTTTGGGGATTGTTTTTTGCACTGTTCTAATTATTTTATATGCATTAATTCATTGAGTTCTTGTAACAACCAGTTAGGTAATATTATTGTCATCACTTAGCAGTAGAGGGACTAGAGGAAATTTAGCAGAAGTAAAGTATAACTTACCTAAAGTCTTGCAGAGGAGAACACTGAATTCCTACCCAAAGACCTCCGAGTCCAGAGCCTGAGTAATTACTCACTAACATCTGTCTCTCTCCATGGCTTTTGTCTATGTGATATTCTTATGTTAAGTATTCAATTGCATTGATTATTGCAGAGGCTTACAGTGCAACATTCTGAGTCCCCACCTGATTTCTGTGCAGCCGTGGCTATAAAGTGCCATTGCTAGCATTACTTGTCAGGCCTGCATCACTGAGTGTCCCTACTCTGCTTGCCTTCTTCAAGGCAAAAGAAGGCTTCAATCCATAGGGAGGTATACAAAGATGTACAGGGAAGATGATGCCACTGAGGGCAACTCTCAGCCAAGGGTGAGGAAGTCAGCGGATGAATTCCTTAGCCTCCCCAGCTTCTGGCAGGGCAATTCTCAAACATGTTAGTCATGGTTTCCGTGGAGGTCCCCAGTAGAATCGAGCCCTATTCATCCACATTGCTAGGCAGCTCTTTAATGGTACCCTTCACTGGCTTTTATCCTTTCTCTGCTGCTTTCTCCCCACTTTCTCACTCTTTCCTTCCTAGGGACTTTTCTCAAGTAAACGACCTGCATCCATGCTCTTGTCTCAGGCTGTGCTTTCCGAGGAACACAAACTAAGACAGTGTTATTATGTTTTATGGGTGTCTGGTTGTTAATTCATGTAATATATATTCTAAGTTATAATATAATCCCTCTCTACTATTTCCATGCAGTTATGAAGACCTATCAATTTTTTCTTCAAAATGTCAATTTTCTATTCCCACAACCCACCTTGTAGTCCAAGCCTTTATCATATTGTCCCTGAGGTATATTTTTAGGCTTCTAGTTAGCATACGCTCTTCTATCATCTAAGACTTCCTGCATACTGATGCTCTATAAATTTTCCTCTAGTGTTGGTTTCATCTGTCACTCCCCTGCTCAAAAACCTACAATTACTCTGAACAATTTATCACATCAAGTCTAAATCCCTCTCTCCAAATTAAGTTGCACTTTCTTTACGAAATTCTCCAACCCTGATAAGCTCTATTGATTTTTCATGTCTCTGAATTCTTATAACACCTATAATTTTGCCACAGAATTTAACACATATTTATTACCTTGTATTATTCACATATTTTTATGTTATCTTTGCCCACTAAACTACAGGCTCCTTGATGCCATAAACTATAGCTTGTAGTTAATTTGCATTTTATATAATCTAGCACAGTTTTAGGCACAAAAGTACAACTCACTACTTTTCAACTGGATAATTATTCATTTTTAGAGACTATAAAAGGGGAAAATTTGGTACTGATTTTGCACATATATTTTCTAAAAAAGACAAAATCTGGAAGGCATATTGATTTGATCAAATTCTCAAAGTAAACAACAAATAAATGTCAGTTCTTTTAACTTTTAATTATGGAATATGATTTTTACTATTCCAAGCGGCAAAAGTCAGCTTCAAAACCGAGCAAGATTTGCATGTGTTTTTAAACCTAGAGCATTGTTAAATATTTGACCACATGGCTGAGATAGAAAGAAAAATGAAGGTCTTCTTATGGACCCTCTGAGGACTTTAACACCTTGAAGGGAATTATTTTTAGCCAAGATATCACTATTGTTTGGCCTAGTTTTAAAGGCATCTTTCAGTAAGATAGTGGAACCCCATCTTGATTAATATAAAAGCCTCTGGAGAAGGAATGATTTCATATTCCTAAATAACTTCCCCAATATTCCCAAAGATACATTTTCTTTTGGTATAATGTTTCCTCAAATTTAAGCTTTTTTAGGGGTTCATTTCTTTATGGAAGTACATAACAAAGGTTATTTAAAACTGGAAAATAATACTAAAGAGTAAAAGATTCTAGAACTCACCATACTTAATATCCTAATTTAATGTAGTGAAAGTAGGTGTGTGTGTGTGTGTGTGTGTGTGTGTGTGTGTGTGTGTTTTCATAAGGTAGATGGGAAAATATTTCGATAAAGTATACAAAACTTGAAACCAAAAGCTCTATTTAATTCCCCTGGGAGTCTGTCCAGGTGTTTTTCCAGGCTAGATTTTTATAATTACTGAAGCATGCTCCATTGCAGAGATCCTAATAGAAGCATCTAAATCTTACTGTGCAACCTCAGGGAACAAAGATATTCTCTTGAAAACTTGATTGCTTTTCTATGGAAGCAGTTAGCTTTGATTTATATCACTTTTGAAGGGAGCTTCACTGAGGCTTTGAGTAATCCAATAAGGATCATATAATATACTCCCCTTTCCATCTTGTAGAGTTGCTGTGTATGGAGCTCTTTGTTTATGATTCAGGAAATGGGCTAAAAGCTTCCTAGGTTCATCTCTGTTCACAAAATTTGTTCTAGGGGAAGTAATGGCCTTTTGCATTTTAATAAGCAGTAAATCTCAAGTATTACAATGCTCCAGTAGCAAGCTATCTTTGGCAGTGTGGGTCTTTCCCTGTTGAACTTGCTCTTATTCAGCAGTTTGGATATGAAGATGATTCTTACCTCATCACTGTGTTTCCATTGGAAGACACTGCACTGGGAATTGCTGCCCACATTTTTTTTTTCTGAAAATAGTCTGAGCCTCTTTCATGAGTGCCTACGAGGGATATGAAAAATTCAACAGAAGCTCTATGAATGGCCAGAAGTTTTACTGGAGTTATATAACCTCATCTAAAAATACAATGATATGCTATTTTACATCATTTCCCTTTACACATTGATTACTTAAGTATTTATAGTTAATTTAATATTCGGTGTAATGTCTTAGTTCCTGGGGGTGATACAAAAATGAGCATGATAAAACCTCAGCTTATAACTACTTAAGGAAATCTTCATGTTAATGAGTTTCGTGGAGTATACCACAGTGGGCCTTTTCTGAGTTTTAGGACATGAATATCCTTCTAAGTACGTTCCTTGGAGAATTTCTTTCTTTTAAGTAGAACTGTCTGCAAAGATGACCAGATATATAAAAGCCCAACTGTGTAAACCAGTTCTGTTTGAACAATGAATGTGGTTTCCACAACTAGAAACTTCTAAAGGAAGTTCTCATAAGGATAGGGTTTTTTTCACCTGGCTCTTTGGCTGTATCTATGTGACATGACATACCTACCGCAGAATGATGTAAGGGTCTTGATAGTTCTAATTTGATCTTATCAATTGCTTAACAATCAATTAGACTGTGGTTAATTAAACATCCATAAGCAGATGTAAATTCCAATTTAATCACTAGCTAAGTGTCTTTATAGCAAAACTTTCTCTAACATTATGTGATTAAATTTGCTTTTTAAAATTTTACTCCATGAACATTTAAGCAGCTTAAGACTATGCAATATGATGATGATTTAAAACATAGTTAAAATATTCACAAACTATTGGCATAAGACATGGTATATAAACAAGTATTTTTCTAGATATATTAAAAATATTGCATATTTCTCTTGGGTTCAACATCTTCATTAAAAAACAGAATTTGGAACTGTAATGAATCTTTTAACTGCAGTCTGAATTGCTTTTTTAATAAATAAGATGGAAGCTCTTAGAAGCAAAATATGTCCAAGATAGAGGAAGAGCTGGAATATAAGCATTGGACTTGTAATTCAGTTCAAGATGTACTTACTGAATTCAGTATTGTATATATTAGGTGCCTTCCCTTTATTTTTGTGAGATGTTTTCTTCTAAATATTAATATATTTGATGTGATATGTCCTGTAAGTAGTAACATATTTCCCCCCACCTGCCTTCCTTCTACAGTATTTATTGAGTGACTGTTATCTGCCAGACACTAGTCTACGTATAGGTAATACAGACATGGACACGAGACAGTTGAAGTCTCAGTACCACGGAGATTAAATTCTTGTGGGGAAGATAGACAACAAACAAATATGGCCAAGAGACATATGAAACAGCCATAAATGCTGTGCAGAAGTTTGAACTGGGTGATATAAAGGGACTACCTGGGTGTAGCTATAGCTTGATCCGGAAAGATGACATTCACACTGTGACAGGATTCAGGACCTACAAATCTAAAATATGGCTCCCTGGTGTTTGAGAATACAGCAGAAGCAGGAAGGCCACTCTTACCTTCCCTTCACCCTTCTTTCCTGAAGCACGTCATAAAACTTTGGAAGGTCACTCCCTGACCTTCTCCCCTGAAGACCCTCATGATACACGTGTCCTGTCCTATAGCTGGAGGGAGTGGACATCACATAAAGACACCAAGAAGAGTCTGAACAAACAGGCCTTGCTAAGGTCCCTTCAATTTGTTACCATTAGAGCATACCCTTTTGTCCTCCAATCATACTTCTGCAAAACTGTCCATAAAAATACACAGATTTATCTGTTTCTTTGGGTCTTCATTTCTGAAGTCTCCTATGTTACATAAAACTTATATTAAATAAATCTTGATGCTTTTTTTCTTGTTGATCTGTCTTCTGTTATACGAATCTCGCCCAAGAGCCTTGTAATGATGAGACATATTCTTTCTCCCCCAGCTGAGATGCCAAAAAAGAGAAACTATACACACAGACTGGGGGAGATCAACCCATGGGGAAAGAAGAACAAGGGTAAAGACTTGATGGTGGGGACAAACCTGGAATATTCAAGAAACGGGGAATAAGCTAGTTTGTCTACAGCTGCACCATCCAGTAGAACTATCTGCAGTTATAGAAATCTTCTCTGAGCTGCCCAACACTGTAGCCTCATGTGGCTGTTAAACACTTGAAATGTAACTAGAGTAAAGGAGGAGTTGGTTGTGATTCAAAGTGGATTGGAAATTATCAAGATATTGTACATAAGGCAGTGACACAATCTGATTTATATCTTAACAATACCATTTTTGTTGCTAGGTGGAGAATGCTGCTCAGGCAGCAAGAGTAGAATAAGGAGGCCTATTAGAATGTCATAATGATAACCTATGGGAAATATGACTGGCTTGGATCCAAATTGCACACTTTTAGGAATATCTTTTTACATGTGGAATTTTAGCACATGATGATGGAATAGATGAGGAGAAAAGAAGGATAACAAAAAAGAATCAAAGAAAACATCTAGAATTTTATTGGAGCAACTGAGTGGATAGTGGTGCTACTTACTAAGTGGTAAAGATTGAGAAAGTGCAAATGTGAAGGGATAATTATGTCTTATTTATTTATTATTATACTTACATACTTTTGGCTGTATTAAGTTTGAAATGCTTCTGATACACTTAGCTAGAGATGTTACATAGTGAGTTGTATACATTATTATTCTAGTCTGAGAGGACAGGGCTGCATAAATAGGAGGCCACGATGTATATTTGTTATTATGTATACAATATATATATATAAAATAACATATATATGCCATACGTGTATATATGTACATACATACACATAAAATCTGAGGAAAACAGAAAAATAATGGAACTGCTCTTTCTATAAAAGCAGACTACTATAGCATAGCTGCTGAAGCAAATCAAATAAAGCAGCACTTATTATTAAAATAAATATCTTGACAATGTGAATGAAGAAGAAAATTCTTAGTAAGAAAGATGGTACTCTGTATATAAATGGAAGTTTTAAAGATTCAGCAAACATATCTTTCCCAGACATTGTAGTGGCATGTGCTGTGTGGAGATGGCAGGACAATATTTTAACTCATTCTTTGCCATTCTTTCTTTCCTCAGTTCTTTGTCACCCATGCATTTGTACAGTACTGGAGATAGATGAGGTTTTCCAGAGAGATTCCATGGCTCCATGTTGATGGTGGCCAGTGAGTGTCCAAGGGGCTTTGTGAGTAGCTATGCATATCTCTCTCTTTTTAAAAATCACCTAGAAGTTTTATTGTTCATTTTTCAATTGATATATTTATACATATGTATGGGGGTCCATGTGAAATTTTGTTATATGCATAGACTGTTTAATGATCAATCAGGGTATTTGGGATATCCATCACCTTGCGTATTTATAATTTCCATGTGTTGGGAACTGATACGGTCTGGCTCTATGTCCCCACCCAAATCTCATCTTGAGTTGTAATCTGAATTGTAATCCCCATGTGTTGGAGGAGGGACCTCATGGGAGGTAATTCGATCATGGGGTCGGTTCCTCCATGCTGTTCTTGTGATAGTGAGTGAGTTCCCATGAGATCTGATGGTTTTATAAGGGGCTCTTCCCCCTTCACTCTGCACTTCTCTCTCCAGCTGCCTTGTGAAGAAGGACATGTTTGCTTGCCCTTCCATCATGATTGTTAAGTTTCTTGAGGCCTCCCCAGCCATGTGGAATTGTGAGTCAATTCAATCTCTTTCCTTTAGAAATTACCCAGTCTCACGTATTTCTTTATAATAGTGTAAAAACAGACTAATACAGGAACATTTCAAGTTCTTTCTTCCAGCTGCTTTGAAATATACAATACATTGTTGTTATCTGTAGTCACCCTATTCTGCTATTGCATATTAAAACTGATTCCTTCTATCTAACTGTATGTTTGTACCCATGAACCCACCTCTCTTCATCCCCCCAGTCCCCCAACACATACCTTTCCTAAACTGTGATAGTTATCATTCTACTTTCTACCTTCATGAGATCAACCTTTTTTAGCTCCCACGTGAGTGAGAATTCATATTTGTCTTTCTATGCCTGGCTTATTTCACTTCACATAATAACCTCCAGTTCCATCCATGTTGCTGCAAATGACGTAAGTTCATTCTTTTTTATGGCTGAATAGTATTCCATTGTGTATATATACTATTTTTTCTTTATCCATTTTTCTGTCGATAGGGCAATTTGGTTGATTCTAAATATTTCTTATTGTGAATAGTGCTGCCACATACGTGGGAGTGCAGATATCCATTTGATATGCTTTTTTTCCTTTGGATAAGTACCCAGTAGTGGTATTACTGGATTGTGTGGTAGTTCTATGTTTAGATTTTTGAGAAATCGCCATACTGTTTCCCAGTGTAGTCATCCTTATTTCTTCTGGACTATTGTAATATCTTCCCAAGATGTAGGTTTTTGTTAGTAGACAGATGGACTGAGCTCTTCTCCTCTCTAGATAAGCCATATTACCAATTGTAACTTTGCTATACCCTAGAAACCATTCTGGTACCAACATAAGGCTTTGGTGTGTCTTAATTTTACTAAAAATTTGAAGATGATTAAAGGGAGGTTACATTTTAATACCACATAGCAAATTAGCTTTTCATGTTCTTACAAATACCATTAGGGACTCTGGACTTTCATTAAGGGGCCTGCTGTATTTCTATAGCTTTAAGCATCAGGCAGAGGTGTTAACGAAGTTACTAGAAGGGAAGGAACAACAGGCATATATCTGGTAGTCAATAAATACTAGCTGAATGAATGAGTAAATAAAGCATTTTATTTTGAGAAAGGTTACCATAATTCGTAAGAAAATTACATTATGTCTTAAAAGACAGAAGCATATGTAGCCACTTCACTGGCATAGTGATTCTCAAACTTGAGTGTGTTACAGAATCACCTGAAGGGCTTGTTAAAACAGCTTGCTGGGCCCTGTCCCCAAAGTGTCTGATATACTGGTCTAGGATGAAGAATTTGTGTTTTCAATAAGTTTCTTGGTAATGCTGATACTGTTCTTCTGAGGATGAGGCTTTGAGAACCACTCCTTTAGAATAGTTCCCCCATCTCATTCCTGATGCACATGAAGCTCTGATGCAATCTACAGTCTACAACCTGTTCCATAGTTAAGATGACAGAGACACTCAATCAGGCCTGAAATGTATTGAGTATTCCACAACTCTAATTATGCAGTATGTTTCTTAACAGTTGTTGAATTTTAAGATTATGCAAATATTCTGAGAAAAAGCCATCTAGGAATCACAAATTTCTTTATAATGTTTTAATAATGAGCTTTGTGTTGTATTAGGGTGATAGCTATAAAACAAAATAAAACTAAACAAAAATCTTTCTTTTCTAACTGAGGAATAATTGTATAGCTAGAAAGGCTATAACTATTGGCTCTGGCCTTTGATTTCAGTGAAAATTTTCATAACATGCTTGTTGAGAGTTTCAGTGTGTGCATATTAATTTAAATGTCATAACACCATATATCTGCAGTTCCTTATCATAAGGAAAAATATGAAATGATTAAATGGGCCAGACCCTATTTATAAATAGAAACTTTCTCTTTAAACTATTTTAAATTATGCTTCATTCATGAGTAACAGAGCACACTAGAATCAAAAACAAGTACAATGGTGAAATATTGTCTTCATTTATACCAGTATCTTTTAATCATTAGTGGCCAAGATAATTCCCTGGTGACATTTATTGGAGTAATACCAAAGCTGCCTCAGCTCTTTACTCAGCTTGTCGTATTATTAAACTATAGGTTTGCTTTGGAATGGAGACTGAATTAAACAACTATTTGTTTAGTGGTTCTCACACTTCAACAGTATCAGAATCACCTGCAAGGCTTGTTGAACAGAGATTTCTCGACTGCGACCTCCAGAGTTCCTGATTCAGTACCTCTGGGTGGGACCTCCAAATTAATTTTGTACATATACCCAGGTAGTGCTGACGTTGCTGGGAAACTTTGAGAACCCTATTCTAGGTTCTATTTGGGTAATTGTAATGTTCTGCAGATGTCAGAAGATCCTATTTATCTGTGGCTACTGAGAGAATGTAGGTAATCTGTCTGGAATTGTGAAAGTTCGTTATTTTCAAATGCGGTGGAGTTACGTTATACTTCTAGAAGCAAACCTGAGAAATGTCTGTCCTGTTCTAGTATCAGCTGAGGACAGATTTGACTTCTTGAAGTTGTGTGTCAATCAGCGTATACACTTAGGAAGTCCTCTATATTGAGGCCAGGTTTTCTGCCTCACTGGATTCTCTTTGTGTTGTGGCAAAATGGTAACTGTTCTAATCTCATTAAATTCCTTGCTTATAGAATTCCAAGGTATTTCTTCTATTTATAAATGAATGGGTTTAATTTTAATATCTTAGAAAGTGTACATTGACATAAACAAATCATAATGAGAACTTTGGACTAGGGGATCTATAGAGGCAAACAGATCATTTCAGTCCACTTTGGTCCACTTTGTTGTTTTAGGACTAAGAAGATGATTGACTTCTATTGTGTACTGAGGTAAGTTTAAACGTATCATAGGACAAAGGTCAAATGGAAACGCTTATGCCAATTAAGTAAAAGGAAAAAAATTAAGAAAACAGCAAAATGAAAATCTCCAGCACTTAATTGGTGTCAAAAGCTTTCTAAACTTTAAACTTGTCTACAGTTTTACTTTGTTGTGATACTCAGCAACTTAAGTGCTACTCTAATTACTTTCATTATTAGTGGCCTAGATCTCAGGTACTCCTTTCCTAAGTAAAATGTTCCCTTTGGGTATTTTAAATTCCCTCTTGCTAATTCCTATTCATTGACATTATCTAGTATAAGCTGTATTCAGTGGAATTTTATGTGTAAATGGGTGTCATATATCTTCCCAGGTGGCGGGATGGATAGCTGGACAGGCAGCTGTCTTTCTCTACAAGGAGGGAGTTAGGAAAAATATCAGGCAAGATAATTATCTAAATGTTGCACAGATTATATTCAGATTTTACTCTTATGTAACTTATATAGATCCGGATCTATTAATGAACAATCAGTGATTTTTCTCATGGTTTAGTTTTCCTTAGTTTATAGTTTATACTAGCTTTATTTTTTAAAGCTCCATTTTTGTTACTTTCATATATATATATATATATAATTTAACATAATGACCTACAGTTCCATCCACGTTACTGCAGATGATATAAGTTCATTCTTTTTTATGGCTAATATATATATTTATATTTTTTTTTCCCAAGGGTAAACTTTGTTTCTTTGATATCCATAGTTATTGTGATTGGCTGAATTTCTGTAGTTTTCTTTTTTTTTTGTTGTTTTTTTTTTGTTATTGTTGTTTTGTTTTCCATTCTACAATTTGGAAACTTTCCAAGTACTGATATGATTGTAATTCCTCCAGCATCTACAGTAGCTTGTTTCCCTGAGGTTAAAAAGTATATTTGGTGGCTGAGAAAAGTTGGTGCTCTAGAGAAAGAAAAGTCAGTGTCTTTGGAAATTCTGTTTTGGCTTTATTTTCTCCCATTAAAGAAGTTTCTTTACTATTAGGCAAGTATCTTTTCTGGTGCTCTACATATGTGTAATATATGTATTTATGTGTGAAATTTTATTCCCTAATTTCACACAGAAAAATAAAGTTGAAAATAGTGAAAATATTTGTAGCACATGTGCAACTGAAAACCTAATGATGGATTCATATTAGATTGTCTTACATTTCTGTTATTAGGCTACTATGTATCATGAAGCTCAGAGGTGTTTTTGTTTGTTGTTGTTGTTGTTTGTTTTTGTGGCTAGCTTTTCATTAAATTCTCCAAAGCCATTAAGTAAAGGAATGTGCTATTTTGACAGCTGTGAACATAGCCTTCTATAAGCTTTCAATGTTGGCTAAGGAAATTGCAGGTTTCTGTTGCTGCTGATCTTCATCAAAACATATGGTAATCTGATTACTAAAAGTCATGTTGATTCATTTCCTCTGGGCCAGAGATTCTCTTGAAATGTTCTCACTTTCTGATGCTTGAGTCAAAGATGTAATTGCCCCTGGACCTGGAGTTAAACCCAAGATGATCTTCATTTTTGTCTTTCATGTTTCTATTTCCTTCTTCTTTTATCAGCAAAATCATCCAAAATATACTTCTCAGAAATATTAGCAATGCCATCCAGAGAAAAGATATTGAAATACAACTGATTCCCCTCCCATCTCTGAACAAACAAAGAAGTTTGGTGGTCAATAATTATTCTTCTGAAATGCCTGAGGTCAATTGCAGACTGATTTTTGTAGATGAAGGCAAAAAAGATTCTTACTCTCAGCTACAGGGAACTTCTTTAGAGCTAGCCCAGAGAACCTCCATAAGAGCCAAGCTGGCTAGACTGGATAGAAGTTGGTTCAAAACTAAATATTTTTTCTTCTTTCTTACAAAACAAAACAAACAAAGCAAAAAAATTGCTTGTAGAAGTTCAGCTAACAACCCGCTCCAAGGTCATTAGTCAGCCAGACAGGAGCCTTGCTTTTTTTTTAGCTAGAGATAAAAACACAAGTTGCAAAGTTATTGTAAACCTTTCAAGTAAGTCATCTAATCTATACTTAAACAAAACCAAGACATGTTTACTTTGTATATATAATTTTGTCTTATCAAATCATTTGAATTATTTTTCTTTAGTTATTGTAATGATAGGTGGTTTTCAGTGATAAAACTTTTGTTTATAGAGTATTTGCCAATCCAGAGAAAGCTTTCTTCAGATCTCTGGAAGTTAAGAGAGGAAACTCAGGGAAGACAATTATGTCTCCCAGGTCATACATAGCAGGTACCAGAATCTAGGCTATGTTTGCCAACACATATTTCAGTGGAAAGTTTGAATAGCTTGTCTATTACATTGTGAAATTTGCTTAAGTTCTCCTGTGATATTCCCTTCCTTCATAGAATGCTAATAGCCATTTCTGCCTTTTCTCTTCTATATATATGTGTTATTCTTTTCCTGAGTTTATTACCATAGCAAGGTAAGAACCACTTATTTTTAGTACTACTGGTAAATTTATTTTTAACATTCCCTTGAAAGAAGAATGAGGATGAGGCATTTTAGAATGAAATATGCTAGTCATCTATGATCACTTGTCCTGCCTTTTGCAATTCTGAACCTATTCTCTTTAATGGCTATGGAAATGCCTTCGTTGATACTATGCTTAATTTCTATTGTTACACCTGTACAATTTATTTTTTTAATAGCAACATCTGAACAAATTTGGGAAATTAGAAACTTTGAAAGACCATACAGTTTAAGGAATAATAGAGTTTATTATTATTATTTTGATTCACATCTCTGGAACATTCTGATAGATCAAATTTGGTAAGGAAAGCCATCATATCATGGAAGATTGAAGGGTTAAGGAACTTCAACAACAGATAGGAAGAAATGACTAAGAAGCAGAAAGAACTAATGCAGTGATATTATTGTGACTGTGACCTCCAGGACAGAGCAAAGGCAAAAACAAAATCTTGGAAAGCAACTGCATTACAATAATAATAATAATAGGCCAGGTATGGTGGCTCATGCCTGTAATCCCATCACTTTGGGAGGCCAATCCACTTTGGGTGGATCACCTGAGGCCAGGAATTCGAGACCAGCTTGGCCAACATGGCGAAACCCCATCTCTACTAAAATACAAAAAAATTAGCTGGGCATCGTTGTGGGAGCCTGTAATTCCAGCTACTCAGGAGGTTAAGGCAGGAGAATTGCTTGAACTCGGGAGGTAGAGGCTGCAGTGAGCGGAGATTGCACCACTGCACTCCAGCCTGGGTGACAGAACAAGACTCTGTCTCAAAATAATAATAATAATAATAATATAAACTACATTTGACTCAATACAATTATGAATATTTAAATAGTTATACATAAAAGATCATCCTTAGTGTTCACACAATCCAAGTGATGCTTACTCAAGTTCACATCATTTTTTTCATTGTGGAACACAAACAACTCCGAGAATATGACCTCATGAATACAAATTACTAAAGTTTGCAGCCTAGATGAAAGGAACACAGACAGATGGTGTTCTGGCCATTTAAAATTTAGGCTTTTTTGGGTCTCTTTTGGTAGTGTTTAAAATGACTCTATGTACTTTATGTACTCCCTATCCCTCTAGGTTAGTGAATAGTCTCCCCTGTGGTAGACTGATCTATTTTACCTTCATGTGCCCTACTGCCATGCGACCAGACTTACCTGCCATGCTTTGTACACAGTAGATGTGGAATAATTATACACTGAATTGAAGTCATTGTGCCTAATCTATTTATAGAAAACAGGAGTAAGCGATGACAACTCATCAAAACCAAGTAGCTAGTGAAGGGTTTGATCTTATTCCCTTATTTACATTTGATTATTAAATACTTCAAAACACATGTGGTCATCATATGTTGAACCATCTAAATTTGAAGTGACTAGCTGGTTTTTTAACTTCCATCAGGATAAAGCATGTTTCTGACAATTCTTCTGCAGCTGTGGAACAGAAAAATTCCTGTCATTTATTTTTCTGTCATACTAAAATCTAACTCACGATCTAAGATTTTTTTTAGTACTTTGAAGGAAATTGCTGAAGAGGATTTGGCCAAGATCTTCCTGTCAGGCAATAGCCTTTTCCTTCTTCCATACCTTACCCTTCTTCCATATCATTACTCATATTTATGTACATTTTTGATGTGAGATACTTGTGATGCATTACTGCATTACAAGTTTATCAACTCCTTGATGACAGGCACTATAACTTATGCATTATTGTATTTTATGAAGCATCCATCAGATTGTTTTGCATATAGAAATTTCTCACATATTTAATGATTGAATAAGTATTGTCCACTGAAAGATTTGTTTATCAGAGGCAGCAATGGGGAATAGTTCAGAGTTTAGACTCTAGAATTAAATCACCACCAGGTTTGAATCCTGATTTCCCCCCTTTCGACATGAGCAATCTTGGGTTAATTGCAAAACCTCATCGAAGTCTCACATTCTTGTGCGTATTAAAAAAGGACATAATGCAGATGTCTTAGAGCAGTGCCTGCTTCATAGTCAATGTTTTGTGGATGTTAGTTTTTGTTCTGCCATTTCTATGGCAAATCTTATTTTCTGGCTAAAGAAACTACACTGCCGGGGCTTAGGAAAATCTGGGATTTTAACTTCCTTCCATATTTCCATGATAGCAATGTAAAACCGTGCCATGGATATCTTTTATATCAATATTTCAGTAGATTCAGAAGAACTAAAAAAATTGTTTATTGTGACATATTCTGCCAGTATTTTAATGTCACTGTTTTTAATGAAAGAAGTATTGAAATGTTGTCTACAATGAATATTGATAAATACCAAATGGATGGTGGTGGCACACAGTGTTATCACCAAGGAATAGAGAATACCTAAATAAGGCCTTGTCAATCACTTGAAGTTCTTGAAGAAGCTATGCCCACAAGCAACAATGACAAATGAGACAGCATGGGCTGTTTTATGTGGACTTGGCTAGTAATCTGATGCTGCAAAGTTGAACTCTCTGGTCAGTTGTGTCAGAGAGAACCCGCCTCAGATGCGTGACCAGTTAGTATTCTATGTATCACCTAAGACATAATTTCATTCTTACTCAGCTGCTAAGTCCCCATAGGTGAGAATGAGAACTCCCAAGGGACCAAGTCTACATGTGAGAAGAAGGAAGAAGAAGACAAGATGGCATGGCCCTAAAAGGCCTTGGCCTTGTTTACCAATCCCATTCCCTGGAGGCCTGTGAGTTTCTGCTCAATAGTAAATGCAATGAAACAGTGGCCTGGATGTGACCAGCCCTATTAGTTTTTCCTCCTCTCAGGAGGGAGAGGTGGGGCAGGGGATTGCTATATGGGGAGAGAGGAGAGACATCTCTGATTTGGGAAGTGAAAAGGCAGATTTTTCTTCCCATAGAAGCTGAAACGTGTTCTCTTATGAGATTAACCCCTGATTTTAGATATGAAGTGCTGTGACACACAGATGTTTGCATCATTACTGATATGTAATGGTCGAATCAAGTTTATTCTCTTCAAAGAATTGTAAAGAATTGTACTCTTTTTTTTTTTCCAAGCTAAATGTCCTTAATATTGGTCTTACTCATTTGTACATTTGTTTTCTTTACTATTAATTTTTACAGTACTACAGCATTATCAACAGAAAATACCCTAATAACCTTAAGTAATTTGTAAATAGTTTTCCATATTTATTAAATGCATCCCTGAATATGCTTAAATAAGGATTTTTATGTATCTTTAAGGAATTCTAATACAGAAAACATTTCTCAATATTTTGGCTCATGGATTTTCTGGTTTATTTATAAAATCTATTTATTTTTAAGGCACTAGAGAAACTAGACCCATTTAATTGTGCCATGAATTCTTTAATTTTTACCTGTGGAAGTCTTAGCTTTACAATAGCAAATAATTAGAGGGAAATTTAATATTAACTAAGTAGGAGTAGTTCTGATAGATATTATTTCTTGTTCTAAGTATAAAAATGTGGATTTTATGATTCTGGATTAACATTTTAATCTAGTATAATAACTATAGCAATATTCAGTTCTCAGATAAGGAACATTGTGATATTTTGTGTTTTTATGTGAAGTAATGGAGTAGTAATTGTGTTGGTGGTAATACCAAAAAAACAAACAAACAAACAAACAAAAAAACTCAAAGGGCAGGTGGTGGTAGAAGGAAGCTAACATTTATTCTACCAATTGCCAAGTGCTAAATCAATGAAATTATTCATATTATCCTATTTTACTCTGTCACTAATCCTGTACTGTTCAATTACTTTTCAGATGAGGAAACTGGTTTGTATAGAAGATAAATAGCTTGCTCAAGATCATTCCAAGAATTAGTCGCAGAAATGGAGTATTAACCCAAGAGTTGTCAGGCTTCAAATATATTCTTTGAGTGTTTTTTCTGTACCTAAAAATTTAACACTAATATGACACAAACATTGGGGCTTCTTCTTTTTTGTTGATGGGAATCTTTCTACCATGATGTCAAAAAACTTGGGCTGGCCTACTGGAAGATAAGGACATGAGGCAAGAAAGGCCCCAGCTGTTCTAACCAAGTCATCACAACTACTCCAGCTGAGGCCCCAAGCATGTGATTGAGGCCATTCTACACCACCGTTGAGGCTGGATCAGAAGACCAGTCTGACCAGTCTACACAATTATGGATAATACAGAGATATAGTTATTCACCATTGTCTTATGCAACTAAGTTTTTGGGTGACTTATACATCAGAAGCTGACTGATACACACGAAGTAGTTTTTGAAGTGATAGTTTGAATTAAATTGTAAGGAATGTTTTAGAATCATTACATTGGAGATAACTGGCACAATTGAAGTGAAAGAGTGTTAACTTCAAATTCAAGTATGACGACCTCTACAGTAATATATTACATATCCTGTACTATGCCAATATTTTTCACATGCTTGATCACTTTTAGTCCTTATCACTGTCTCATGAGGTGAATATTGTTTATCTCTATTTTACAAATAAACCGAGATTCAGAATAGTTAAGCAACTTATCTAGGCCACAGACACTTAATAAGTGGTGTTGGCAGGATTTGAAATCTCAGGGGGCTAATTTGAAAGTCTTCTGTGTTGCTTTCAAACAGCCTCAGGACAGAAGTCATGGAAGAATGGAAGAAGTGATTTGAAGAGGAGGAAGTTTACAAGCAGGATTGCTGTGCTAAAGCTGTCCCCTCAAATTATGAGAATCTGTCACTTTCTGATAGGGAGGCTTTTGTTAAAAATGATGGATCAGTGGAAAATATCCTGTAGTAAAGTTCAAGGAGATTACAGGATTAAATTAAAAAGAAGAAAAAAAAAAGTCAAAATGAGATGGAAAGTGAATGTGAGAAGAATATTGAAAAAAAAAATCACATCACAATTCTTGTCTCTGTGTCTAGTAGCCAGCCTAAGGCGTGGAGAGAGGAATGTGAGATGTCAATGTGACAGTCTCAACCTGGGATTTAAACAAGGGTATGGGTGGCAGATAATAAAAAAATTTAAAGAATCTCAGCGATATTCTTACAGCAGTCTCTTCATTAGCCTGGATACCTTGTCTTGGACCATTTAAATTCTCCTCGTGCCTGATAGACTTAAACTAATTTTGACTAGCTTATTATGAGCAGATGTTCATGTCATATATTAGCTATGATAAATTCACTTTGTCTCTCTTTCTCTTCTATTCTAGATGAATTGAAAACAGTATTGACAAAGTTTAACTTAAGCTTATAGCATACAAATGGCTACAAGCTTGCACATTATAATTTTTGAATTATGTGGTTAAGAGTTATCACTGGCAGAAACATCTCAAGTCAAACCTTGCTCACAGGAGGGAATAAACCCATCAGGAGCAACATCTTTGAATCATGAGTATGTTAATGTGTGTATAATGGCAACGACCTTCTCCACTGAACAACGTATGAATAGATCCCCTCTTAACCAATGAGTAATATGGCATAAACAAATTAAGAATGGTGTCATATGACTTCACAGTCAAGTAACCAGAATATAATTAGTTTGATTTAATCTGGAAAGCAAATTCATTATTGCCAAGACAGTGATTCAGTGCTCTGTGCTAAATGAGCTAGACGTGGATGTTTAACAGTCAATTTGCACCATGTGTTTTGTAAAAAAAAAAAAGAAAAAAAGATCCAACTAAGGTTGTGAGGAAACTTTAACATTTCAAAACTAAATGGGAACTCTTGGCTTTTTTTAAAAAGGAAATAAATAGAAGTGTTTTGTAGTCATAGCAAGAGTTAGAGTAATACTTACTTCATGTAAAGTAACCCTGTCTCTGTAGTAGATTTATACCTGTCACCACTAGTTCACAATCTTCCTTGCTACATCTAAGATACTAATGATTTGAGTGCCATGTGGAATAACTTAATGAACTACACATGTTTAATGGAATTACTTTCATTACCAGTCTTGATGCATTTCAGTCTCTTATAGAAACTCTCCACTATCAAACTTACTGTGAAAGTGTATTGAAAAATCCAACAAAACATTTAACATTTATGCTGCCTTACTAGAACATAACAATAAAATTTCTTAAATTTGTATAGCTTTTTACATTTTTGTCATGCTCACATGTCTGCTCATTTAGTCTCACGTGGACACAGCCTAGGTAGGGGCAGATGAAATTACACCCATTTACATATGAGGTAACTGAGACTCAGACATAATGTCCCCTGTTTATGGTCACTCTGCCAAGAGGAAATGAATGGAAGAAAACTTGTCTGATTTTAAGAGAAAGGTCTCTATAAATTCTTACATTGCTTTTTTTCTGTGGAACTAAATATGGTTTTTACTCATCCAAATAAATTACTGAAAAGTATGAAACAGACATCTAAAAATCATTTGAGATTGATAATGGCTATGAATAGTTCAAAGCATGGAGTTTATGTTTCCTGAAATGTTGCTAAACCTTCAGTGTTAATTCCCAACATATACTCTAGCATCATTTCAAAACTATTCTTAGGTAAGCTTGATTCCCATTTTCAAAAATTGATATCACCTTATAGGTTCTAAAAGTTTGGTGGTTTATTCAGAGCAAAGCCAAATGTTTTGATCTATGAAATAGACCTGCAGATCTTGTGAGAGCAGCTTTTTCAAGGATATTTCAGTGTTAGACCATCTCATTCCCATCAGTTAGATACTTTAGAGAAGATAAATGAAAAGCAGTCTGTGACTAAGAACAAATTTGAACTGGGCAAAAAGTCATATTTTATGGTCGGTAACTTAGATGATTTGAATTTGAAGACACAATTACATAAAAACAACCAGATACTGGGGCAGCTTGACAAGAAGGCACTTTGTATTAATGTTTTCAGATTTTTCCAAGGCATCCTTGGTATGATTCCATTGACTCTAGTAGAAGTTTCATGTTTAAAGCAAGTAGTCTATAAAAAAGGCAATAATGGGCTATAAAAGCCATCATAGCTCTTCTGTCAATTGAATGAAATATACTTGATTGTTTCAACTTAGAGCTCAGAAAATCACATGCTGAAGAAGAGACTAATCGAAATTGTTTTATGACAGTGTGCCATTATTTAATTACTAACACTTGATATGTATATAATAGAGCTTGAATAATGGACAATTAGATATAGGAGTAGATATAATTATTTTTAGAATTCCCCAATACCTATAAAAATCCTCACAATCCAGGTACAATCTGAGTGACAAATATTAGCATTATTAGCCTAAAATTAATAGCATAATTTTTCTTCTTATTGCATGTCTTTTGTATTCTATGTCTAATGATATCATTTAATTTAATGTCCAGGGGATATTTTCAAAATACAAATTCATAGGTCAATATCCAGGCATTCTGAATTAGAATTTCCAGGGCTGAAGCTTGTAATTTTTATTAAAAAGGAGAAAAAATTGTTTTTAGGCAAGTCCAATAGTCAGCTTGGTTCGGGGATTCATTGGGTAATTTACTGATAATTTTCTGTTCTCTATTTTGACTCCCTTTTGTCTCCCCAAGACTTTTCAATTTTATGCAGTAATGATTCCCCAAGGACCCCATTTTCATTGATTATTCTTATTCTCTGATCCCCTTGACTCCCCTACATTTTGTTCACTGTTGCTTCCCTCAGGCTCTTAAGCTTTCTTCTGAGATCAGAATCTTGCTTGTTCATCCTCACTGTCATTCTGTCTTTCTCATATCACTTTTCTTTACCAACTTTGAGTTTTACAAAGCTCCTTAAAAGAACTACTCAGGATTTCCACTTTCCTGTCTAGACTTGTAACTTGAGTGTACTCATGGAACTAAAAGCAAAAAACACCAAGGCCCAAGTTCCCATTTCTGAGAAATATTCCTAAACAAATAAAAATATGCACAATGATTCATCCACTCATTCATGTTCCAATATGTGTTCTTGGGTCTCATACGATATATTTGGTATTGTACTACATTCTGGGGATTCAGCAATAAACAAGATACACACAGTTCTTGCCCTCATGGAAACTCTATTCTAACAATAAAGACAAAAGTAATTCATTAACCAAATAATTTCATATAGCAGTAAGTGCTTTGAAGAAATGTATTGAAAGGTAAGATGTTCATGTCAGCAGAACAAAAATGGCCAAAAATAGAGAAAAGTTTGAATGAATAATGGTGAATCAACCTGAGGGAATATTATTCAGTTACTGAAAGCTGTAAATGTTAAGACTTTGCCACTAAATCTGGAAAACATTTGTGGTGCAATAGTCAGTTAAAAATATAGGATAAATTATATATCACTATATCTCTGCAAGACATATAGAGAAGAAAACAAAATTGGAAAAAAGTCCATTTTTGAGATAATATACTCTTCATAATTGCAATGTTATTTTGGATTAATCTATTAAAGAGCATGAACTGTGAAAAATATAGTTTATTTAATGTCTTGTTAAGCAAAAGAGTTCTATTACCTGGTTCATCTATACACTACAGCACTTGATTTTCCATAATGATAAACTTGAGGCTTTGAAGTACATCTTAAGTCATCAAGGAAAAGATAATACTTTACTTCAGTCTAATTTTGTGCTAAGTATATATTATTGTGGTTTAATTTTTCATAATCAGTGATATATGCATGGAATTAAGTAGGGTAATAATATATTAACCAGAATATTTTATTAACCAGAACACATCATTTCCCGATACCCTAGATAAGAGAGTTATTTATAGGCAAAAATAAATAAATTAAACCTCATGTTCTGACTGCTTTTTGTTAACCTTCAGTTTCTGAGAGGATGTTGGTTGCTAAATTAGAATCCTGCAAAGGTGTCTGGAGAGGCATAGAAACCTGTCTCTTTATTTCACTTCGAAGTAACAGACAGTTATTGAGTGAGTGCTCTTTTCCTGTCACTGGATATTGAGAATTGGAAATTGTTAAATATATTTTATATTTTTTTGTCTGAACGTCTATCAGTCCATTCAAAACACATAGCATTTTTGTAGACTATAGTATCAATGATTATAAAGATGCATTGCTGAATTAAATACAGCATTTGTGGAGAAAAATAAATAATTATATTAAATGTCTATTGAAATTTTTAGTCATATCCCAATTTAAAAAAATTAAAATGTGACTTAGAATCAAAGAAATATGATACATATTCTAGAGAGTGTTCCAAAATTTGTCTGCAGATGATTCAGCTATAATAAAATTCCAGCACTGATTCTGGGCTGATACTGGAAGGTAGCTGTGGCAAAGAACAGGATCCTAAATAGTGATCTATGAACCACTCCATTCCGAGGCAGACGTTTCACCAACGTGTGGTGAAATGACCAAAAAAAAAAGGGAAATACTCAACTTTTCACAACAATAAATTTATTTAATTTAAAGAGTAAAATGCCCTTTCTTTTGTGAACTGATGATGATTGGAAGCAGCCTTTTTTTGCTTTTGTTTTAATGTGCTTGGCAAAAGAAACATTAGTAATGCCGTGGTGGCTTCCCATATATTTTGGAGAAGTTTTCGAATCCATGGATGAGGATAAGTGGTCTGGTGGGAGAAGCAGTGAACTTACTGTCAGGAGGACTGGGATTGATTTGGCTCTGTCAATTAATAGCTATGTGTTCTTGAGCATTTCTGAGTCTCAATTCCTTCATCTGTGAAATAGGTCTAGTACCAAGTGCATAGCCAATACTGCATTAATGACATAACATTTGAGTTTCTCACATATATTCCTGCTCCATAAATACAACTAGTTACTTTGGTTGACTGTGTCTTGTTAACGATGTTGTTTAATTTCAGTTTTCTCAAAGCTCTCTGATTGAGAGAGTGTTAGTCAGCCACCCTGGGCTAACTTCCCTTTAAACCTCCAAGTTCCATTTGTGCCCATAAGAAATCCTCAGTGTACCTTCTTGACCTTCTGCAACAATACTGGATCATGTCATACCACTTTCTTACCTCATCTGAACTCTGTCATTTGATTCTTTCAGTGACACAGTGGACTTCAGTGACCACTAAACAACATGGATTACAGCGTGAACATGCAGTACAGAAACCACAAGTTGTCAAACCTGCTAATCATAATTTGGTCAGTAAGAATCTAGGATCCTGAAGAAGACATGAAGATAAATGACTCTTTAAAATTGAAGAAGGAGCAATCATTACCTCTGTTGTTTTGAACCAAAAAGGTCTTACTCTATGCAATGTTAGTGCAAAAGATGAAAATCGGTGAGTTCAACAATATTTTTATTGGAATAAATTTTCATGTGGAATGTCGATTTATTTTTGAGTATGCAATCTTGCCAAATTGAAAACTCTCATATATAGTTCTTTTAAATTTGATCTCTTGGTATGTCAAGAATTCTCATATTACTTTAAAAATAAGATCTCTACCTGATACTGGAAGCATTTATCTCAAATTCAGTATTTAAATTACTACTTTGAATGACTGCTGAAATTAATCTAATATCAAGTTTATATACCTTTATAATTTTTTTATTTTGACAACATGGTTTCATAAGCTATGATTAGTTCAGGGATTTTGTGGGCGTAATGTACAAGATAAGCAGGTTGAAAAGTTTTTTGACTTATCAAAGCCACATTTTGAGAAGTAAGGAAATGCAGCTTTCTTGACTGGCATCTCCATAATTATTTGCACAATTTTCTGAACTGTTTGACAAGTTCTCATTTGTCTTTAAAATAAAAGGACTATAGGGAGAACACCCTCGGACCTTCAAGGTATTTTAAAAATCTTTCATGAATAAACACTACTTCAGCCAGAGGGGAAAAATTGACACCATTTGAGTTTTTAGATCATATCATAATGCTACTACTCCAAATTCAACGAAATTTTGACTCTAAGGGACATTTTGACATCATTCTTACACTCTCTGAATTAACATTTAAATATTTATGCAATGTTTCAGTGTAGAAGAGGAACTGTAAGACTTCCCTGAATGAGAGGTTAAGCAAAGGTTATGATATTACAAATGAGAACAAAATAGGACACTGATACTGAGAAACTGGGATCCTGTTAGTTAGACTAATAATGAATCAAGTCAATGAGAAAAAGGTCCCTCAAGGTGAGGTTTGCTAAAGTCTGAATATAAATGGCCATATTATTATTAATGCATCCATTCATGAAAATGCTATAATACTAGTTTATGGCACAGAAAAGATAGAGTGTGAGTCACTATGAAAATGTGAATAAAAAGGAATTATTCATACCTCTCAATTTAAACAAAGTTTAATAAAGGGGTAAAGAAATTTGCCTAATTTGTAATATATTTCTCCATCTTTTCCTTACTGAATAAGAGTTTTGCATTTTATTTTCAATGGGGGGTAATCATATTAGTTTATTTTAAAAGAAAGCATTAAAAATCAAGCAACAATTCCAGGACCTATTTGGAACATTGCATTGCAACATATCCTTTTTTATTGACTGTTCTCACTCTCGTGGTACATTTCTGCCAATACACTTTGAGAGAATAAAGTAGCGAGAATGTCTATAATGATGTTTTTGTTCTTCCACCCAAAGTTTTTATCCTTGCTCTTAAGTGTAAGTGAAAATGAACTACTTTCCCAACCTATACTTTTGAAGACACCTCAGAGTTATACAGAATTAAATTTGAAGATTGATATGGTTTGAATCTGTGTTCCCTCACAAATCTCATGTTGAATTGTAATCCCCAATGTTGGAGGTGCAATTTGGGTGGGAGGTGATTGGATCATAGGGGCAAATTTCCCCTGAGTGATGTTCTCATGCTAGTGAGTGAGTTGTCGTGAGGTCTGGTTGTTTGAAGTGTGTGGCGCCTCCACTCCCTTCCTCCTGCTTTGGCTGTGTAAGTTGTGTCTGCTTCCCTTTCTCTTTCTGCCATGATTCAAAGTTTCCTGAGTCCTCTGCAGAAGCCACTATGTTTCCTGTACAATCTGCAGAACTGTGAGCCAATTAAAACTCTTTTCTTTATAAATTACCCAGTGTCAGGTTTTTCTTTATAGCAATGTGAGAGCAGACTAATACAAACATTTTAATCATTTTGTTTGGTTTGTTTTTTAGAGACAGAGTCTCACTCTGTTGTCCAGGCTGGAGTGCAGTGACTCAGTCATGACTCATTGCACCCTTGAACTCCTGGGCCCAGGCAATCCTCCCACCTCAGCCTCTCAAGTAGCTAGGACTACAGGTGCATGCTACCACACTTACCTAACTTTTAAATTATGTGTGTTGCCGGGCTTGCCATGTTGCGGGGCTGGTCTCAAATGCCTGACCTCAAGAGAGCTTCCTGCCTTTGCCTCCCAAAGTGCTGGGATTACAGGTGTAAGCCACTGTGCCTGGCCCTTTATCAAATTTAAATATATCTTTATTATTTTGTTTCATATTCGTATTTGAAAGATTATCTTTTTGTGCAATTAATCTTTGTAGAAATGATATACAATGATCAAATGTGTTGGAAGTTAAAGGTCTTCTACTAAGTTTGGAGCCAAAGTAAAAAGCTGGTAGTTGAAATGAACATCTTCACCTTAAGTGTATTGAGTGAAATAATTTTATATGAAACTTAAAATAAAAACAAACCTATCTTGACCTCAAATTTGGTTATCTTTCTCTGCAATGCTATAAGAAGTCATACTGTGCTGAGAATGATGTTGTTGCAGTAACATTTAATGTTGTTTATTGAAACTTGAAGTTTAAAAATTGAATTAGATTCACATTGTTCTGCTTTGGTAAACTTTATCTGGAATCTGATGTCAATAAAATTTCTACAAATACTCATTTATGCTTTCTGATGTTTTAGTAGATAAGCCTGGACACACGTAAATTTTAATATACTACATATCAATTATTTGTCTCACTCTTTCTAAAACAAAAGAATTTAGATATATTTAGGCCCAGTGAGAATATACATGTGAATGAACAGTGTAAACGAGGTGAGCACTATAAATATTCACCATGTATTTATTTTGCATTCATTTTGAGCCAGATTCTGCGTTATGTGAATATAATGGTGTGCTAACCAGATGAGGTTTCTGACTTCATGGAGCATACTATCAAAAATAATAATGGGGAACTTTATTAGTAATAAATAATTTATTCTGAAACCAGTCAAAAATATTGTAAACACTTTTACGATAATGGATCTTTTAAACTTTATCTCTCCAGTGTCCTACTCAAAGTCTTCATATTTTGAAAGTCTTTGGATTCTCCATGTTAAAAAATGAAACTTCTCATGAAAAATTAGTAAAATGCATATACTAATAATGATCAAATTTCTAATGATGTTACCATAACCATTTTCACACATTGAATTTAAATTGATGAAGTATTTTCTTTGACAAATATGTTTTGAGCATTTTGGAATTGTTCATAAACTTTGGCAGAATGTCCCAGATTGGACACTGTACAGCAAACAATTGGACACAATACAAGCTAGGAATTGCTTATATCTTCTCAGATTCCTTGTTGAATTGGCCCTGGGCTTTATTAGTCAGAATTTAGAGTTTTCAGAACTCTTTTTTAGAGATATGCTTCCTGTTTCCTCACATTCCTTCACTTCTCAAGCGCCCCTCCACCCATACCACCGACTGGCTTCTGACTTAAGCACTCTATGCATAATCCAGGTTTATAATCCAATCTAAAGGGACATTTTCACTCTTAACCCTTCATGAACCAGCTTTAGGATTTGATACAATTGACGATCCCTAACTTCTTGAAAACTTCTCTTTATTTGAGTCTTACAGGATTTTCTCCCATTTATCATGTTCTTCCTTCTGTTCTTTGCTCCTTATTTCTTATCCTCATCCATGAATAATATGATTTTTCCCCCAAAAGACTCACCTTTGATCCACTTCTATTCACAACATGTATGCTCTCCTTAGTAACTCTAATTTGCACTTATCAAACACAATTTACAATTCTGGAGGACTCCCAAATCAGCATTTCTCATCCTCCTGGCACCAGACCCATATTCCCCACTGCTTTCTGCATATATTCATATGGAAATTGTGCAGGTGCTTATCTATAGCTAAACTCTGGGCACCAAGTCTCCTTACCTCCTACATACATACCCAAACATGCACATAGACAACCAAAACTTGTTTCTCTTCTGTATTCTTAATCTTTCCTATAGGAATTAGTATTAAATTATACTTGACTTCTCATTCTAACTCCTCGACCCAATTTATCCCATTTTATATCTGCCATTTTTTATATCTTTTTTTATGTCTGCTATTTACTCTATATCTCCTCTAATTTAGTTTATCTGCTTCCTTTTTTCATTTTACAAACCTTAAACCCTGTATTAGTTTGCTAGAGAAGCCATAACGAGGTACCACACACTAGGTGTCTTGAACAACCGAAATGTATTGTCTCACAGTTCTGGAGGCTAGAAGTTTGAAATCAGGGCTTTGGGAGAGTTGGTTCCTTCTGAGGCCTGTGATAGCCATCTTCTCCCTGTATTTCTTCATCTTCCCTCGAATGGATGTCTATCTCTTTGTCCAAATGTCCCCTTTTTATAAGGACACTATTGCTGTTGGATTAGGGCCCTCCCTAATGATCTCAGTTTAATTTTATTACTTTTATTAAATGCCTTTCTCTCAGTAAGGTCATATTCTGAGATCTTGGGTATTAGGATTGTCTCTCTCTCTCACACATACACACACACACACATGCATGCATGTGTGTGTATATTTTAGAGGATGCAGGTCAACCAATAAGAAGCTCCTACTATGTGTCAGATACTGTTCTAGATGCCAAGGACAGCATGTGATGGGTGAGAGTGCTATTTCATGGAGCTTAAAATCCAGGGATTGGGGATTTGTCTCTCTCCATGATTTGGGAGAGACAGATGACATATTATCCTTAAAAATGAACAAAATAATTTAAGCTGGTGTTAAGTGATATGGCTAAGATAAAACAAGGGGTTAGTGTCTCTGTTTCTGGAATTCTATAATAACTTTCCACCTCTCCTTGTCCCCCTCACTCTCTCCACTCTGTGACATTGCCTTTGTAGCTCAGTAATGGCATTTAGAACTTTGAACTATAAGTTACCTGTGTACATGTCTGTCTTTAATACCACTGAGCTCCCCAAGGGCTCATGCTCGTATCCCCAGGACATAGCATGAAGCCTGGCACATAATGGGTTCTCATTAACTGTTTGTTGAATGAATTTATTTTCTAATCATTACTCTGTGACATGCAGCAAACTCAAATAGGAATAAAAACCATGAAAGGAATACTCTTTAAAAATGATGCTTTTTTGGGTTGTGACTATAAATGTAAGAATGGTAAATAAGAAGGAGCCCATCTGGTCTAGATATGTATACACATAAAGGATTTATTAGCTCAGGGCTTTACGATGATAAGAGAATAGATGAACTCACACTGCAGAATAAAAACAGTGGAATAATGCTAGTTACCTGTATAGTTACTTATTTATTAAATAAATACACTGTCAAGCCCTTATATGATTGTCTATGTTTTCCTCATTAGGTATTGGTAGGAAACTTAGCCAGGAGCGGTTGAGTCAAATACTGTCTCTCCTGTAGTCCAGCCCTTATTTTTCTTTTTGGGTTGTTCTGGTACTCATGGGCATCCTCGGTATGTCACAATTTGGCCCTGCTATGTTAGTGACAGTAGTCTCCCCTTCTCCATGGTTTCACTTCCCGCAGTTCCAGTTACCCGAGGTCACCGATGGTCCTAAAGTAGGTGAGTATACTATGAATATACTACAATAAGATATTTTGAGAGAAAGAGAGAGAGGGACCATATTCCCGTAACTTTTATTATAATATATTGTTATAATTGTGCTTTTTTATTATTGTTATTAATCTCTTACTGTGCCTAATTTATAAATTAAACTTTATTATAGGTATGTATGTATAGGAAAAGTCACGGTATACATAAACTGTGGTACTGTCTGTGGCTTCAGACATCTACTCGGGGTCTTGGAAGTTATCCCCTGAGGGTAAGAGTTGGGGGATGGCTACTAAACAAAACTTTCTCAAAATGTTTTCATGTATCTACTTAAAGTTTACTCTTGGTATATGATTGTTTATTAATGACATTTCCAAGTCATCTTTGTTTCTCTCTAGTAAGGGCCATTATTGGAAAATCAGGATTGGCTTTGGTGCCTCTTCACTGCATCCTTATCTGACTTTTTTTGGTGGTGAATTGGACCTAATTAGAACAGCAGGAAAAGTAATCAAAGGAACTTCCACACAAGGGTTAAGCTGAAAAGTACAACTCCATTGGGCAAAAATATCAGCTCCATGGTAATATCTGTGTCTGCCTCAATGTCATAGAACCTCTCTGTCTGAGTATTGCCTGGTCTCCCCCCAGCTGACAATGTCTGCCTTTCCTCCTCACAGGATTACTAAATGATAGATGCAAAAGTACTTAGAACAGTTAAAAGTGTTACGTAAATGTTAATAGGAATATGACTATGGTGACTTATCTAGGACCAAAAGACTAATATATAATGAGCTAGGTTGAAGACAGAGCATGATTTGAATTTCTGCTCTGAGATACCGTCTCTTTGTCCTGAGTTTGTATATTTTAAGAATGGAGAACAGGAATATGATTTATTTATTTTTTTTTAAGCCACCCCCTGACAACCTTGTTTCTGAATATTTTTTGATATACACAACCAGGGGAAAGACTAGCATGAAAATAGAGTAGATATGTGGCATGGAGATTGGGGACACTAAGCCAGGCAGAGGAAGCTGACATAGTGGAGAGAAGGAAGAGACAGAAATGGTGAGAGAGCAGAATAAAAAGTGGTTAAAATCTTGGAGGCTTGCAGGGTGATGGGGTCTGAGGTGGCTGCAGTTTACAGAAGAAATGGGTTTGGGGAAAAGGGATTTGATTAGGTGTTTTTGTAAGTAAAAATTGAATTACCTTTAATGTTCCTTTGAAGTCTGAATTAAATATTGGATTTCCTTTTTAATTATTTGAGAGCTGGATTTTGCTCCCTCGACTTCTTTTCCATGCATGGACTGTACAATGTGGTGGTTGCATTTCATTTTTTGGTTTCAGATAAATAGGTAAGTACAGAATATGTCTTTTTCTAAGAATTCAAATATAGAGAGTTTGGCATTTGAATTTTTTAATTTCAACTTACCTGTATTACTGAGCTCTAACATTTGGTAGTCAGTTTTAGATAATAATTGAAGTAAAACAGGAAATATTGAGATTAGGATTCTAAGAGTGACTGGTATTTCCATCATGTCTATTTAATGAGAAGTACCAAGTAAAGAAATACCTAGATGGAAATTCAGAGCTTTGGGAGGAACATTCCTGCTTCCAGGCCACCAGGGTGTCATTTAGTAAATTGCTTCTCCAGCACTCTGACTGGAGTTGCCAAATTTCTATGAATTTAGGATTCAAATCAGAAGAAGAATTCAATCTATTTCAATTATTATCCTAAATGGTGTGTCTGGCTGAGTCCTTGTGACGAGTGGGTTCATTTATGCTGAATGCCACCTATAAAAATCGGTCTTGGTTCACTGCCTGTGTCTGCAGGTCCAATCTCTAATGTGTGGAAGTCTTCCAATCTTGTTTTCAATCTGAAAATCAACTACTGTGATTTTTTTAAGTAGTAGTGCCTTTCCTGAGACAGAAATATGGATGTGTCCATGAAGATGGTGTGAAATACGTATGTGTTGCATTGAAGAGCCTTTTGCCCTTCATCTCTCTCTCTTCCTTAGACATAAAGACTCCACATTCCTCACATTAGTCTTTTTTTTTTTTTTTTTTTTTTTTTGCTTATAACCAGTTTTAGCCACTGATAAATGTAATTAAATGTTGCTGGAGCAGTAACACATTTTGATATTTTCATCAGAATTGCCTCAATCTGAATTAGTTTATCAAAATAGCTTGCATAAGTCAGAGTCCTCAGGAAATGAGGGGGCGAAGTGTCTGAGAAAGAGGAGGTGAGCAGAAGGGCCAATGGAACAGGAGAGAGAGGGAATTAGAATCAGGGAAAGAATGGCTGTGGGGAGTTAGTGAGGGGGCAGTGTGAGAAAAAGGAGCTCTTTCAAAACCCGATCTGAGATCAATCTTTTCCTAAACAAGTGAGTAGAAAAGAATCCAGCATATATATGTATCTCCAGCATATATATATGTGAAATATATATATATTTCACATTATGTGAAGATTTTCTTTATTACACAACTACAAAGAGTTTTAGTCCAAATCTTTCTGTTGATGATAATTAGGTTGTTTCCAGATAATAACAAAGTAGAAACCAAAAAAAGAGAGAGAAATCCTTGGATTGCATCCTTACTACATGTAGAGATGGATTTTGAAGAATTCATTTCAGTAATTCTTCACATTTATAAAACATATCTGAAACTAGTTTCTGATGGTTTAGTAGAAAGAATGATAAAACAAAACATTTATTATCTGTTTTATTCATTCAGGGTTCATTTTATTCATATAGAAATGCAATATTAAGCTCTGATGTTCCTACTGAAAATAGAATATTAGAATGCATGGGAAGAAGACCCTAAGCATTTTATTTAATTTGATCTGAAATCCATATGCTGTCACTTACAGACATCAAATCTAAGAACCTGGTGGGTATAAAATGTGCTCCGCATGGTCCTATTTAGAAAGACGCCTCAAATGGGAGTTTTCACAAGTTCCACAAAACACATTTTCACACCAAATTTGATACAGACATGTATTTCGAAATCCCCCTATTGACATTTGAATATAGAATGGAAAAGTTTCCCTTGAGTTTGCAAGTGTGTTTCAAGTATAGGTAGGGGAAAGTACAAGCTGTGTAAACATCTGCCACTTGAAACTGCATTGTGGCATTTAGACTTTCAAAGAGATTGTGTTAAAAAATCTATTTTTCCTTAATGTAGATCCAATGGAGTTTTATTTATACAAAACAGAGTCTCTGATGGGTTCTGTCATTAATTTCCAAATTAAAAATGACTTCAGCCACGCATATACTCCTGCTTTCTCTGCCATCAGTCACATCATACACGTATTTTAACTTGTACGTGTTAAAATATGCGGGCAGTCTCGGTGGCTCCGGGATTTTCGGTTGAGTGCTGGAGTAGTGGAGGAGAGCCCAGCCTGGCGCATGTGTTCATGTGCACACTCGGGAGCACACACTGACACGTCTTCACTGATCCGGAGAGATTGGTATGGACATTTCTTATGCAAACCACACTCAGGCATTACCTAAACATGTTATATGGTTTAGATTGTGTGAGAAAGTACTAATTTAAGTTTTTGGTTTTTATCTTGAGAAAAGGTTACATATTCTAAATTCACACAAAGTCACTATGTCGGGTAGTGGCAGCCCTGGGTGAATTAGGGCACATTTTACTCTCTTTATACATTTCTGTTTTACTTGTTTTGTTTTTAAAGTATTTTAATTTTGTATTTTCTATATTAAAAGACAAGAAATTTATGTAAGTAAAGTTCCTTAATATTGCTAGACATTTAATACATTTTTCTGGAAATACCGAAATAAGGCTTCTCTAGGAGCTGCAATAGAAGCCTGTTTTGTGGAAAAATGAGCTCGTTTGAGCAATGTGCATGTGAATTTTAGATTAACACAGATTGCACATGTAAGCAATACCCTGATGTGGGGTTCTAAAAGATGTGGACATGATTACACTGTTCCACTGATACCAGATTTTGACTTAAACCATTCAGAGTTGAGTGTACATGTGGATGCAAAGCATGTGATCGCGTCATGCAAGGGCAGGTGCCTGTGAAATCACAAAGCTCTCTAAGGCATACGGGAGGAGAGGTACATCTGTTGCACTGTCTAAGGTTTCTCCAATTACATCTTGGTTAAATAGTCAGTCATTCAGCAAGTATTAATTTAGCATTCATCGGATATCTGGGGAAGAAGAACTTGCTGGCCTTGATCCAGATCTTTTGCCTGGGCTCACACTGTGCATTTCCTAGCGTTGTCAGTAACCGCATTTCCCTCAAGATGGCCAGATGAGCATGCTGTCCAGCCAGCCAGCAGCTGTCTTCCCGACAGCACAGTCATCTCTAGTTTCAGCGCTAGGCCCAAGCCACAGGAATATGAAACGAAGGAATCCATATTCAGTATGGCACTTAAATGAATTATTGGGATGTTTTCATGCTGCAGCAATTAAGGATTTCAATCTATTGTGAACCTGTTCATTTGCTTTGGGAATTCAAATTTCCAAAAAATTTGGACAGTTTAGTTTCTATCTACAATCTGATGTAAAGGTTTGTGATTTTAACTGCATCATATAAATGTGTGTATATTATTGTAATAAAGTTACATATAACAGAAAAAATGAAAAAAGTCAGATATGTCATTTCTACAAGATGAGAACAGTTAATAATTTAACGTGTATCCTTCCAGACTTTCTCCCATGCAGATCTATAAGAAATGAATTTTCTAAACATGAGGTTATGATATACATACCGATCTGTAACTTGTTTTCGTACTTAACAAAATACGATTGACATGGCTTGGTTCTTTGTCCTTACTCAAATCTCATCTCAATCCCCACGTGTTGAGGTAGGACCTGCAATTCTCACATGTAGAGGGAGAGAGGTGATTGGATCATGGGGGCAGTTTCCCCCACGCTGTTCTCGTGACAGTGAGTGAGTTCTCACGAGATCTGACAGTTTTAGTCTGGCATTTCCCCTCCTTGTGCTTTTCTCTCCTGTGCCACGTGAAGAACCTTGCTTCCTCTTTGCCTTCCACCATGATTGTAAGTTTCCTCTAGCCTCCCTAGACATGCAGAACTGTGAGTCAACTAAACTTCCTTCCTTTATATTAGGTTGGTGCAAATGTAATTGTGGTTTTGGCCATTAAAAGTAATGGCAATTACATTAGCACCAGCCTAATAAATTACCCAGCATCGGGACTAATACAATGATGAATGTCATAACAATTAACGTAATCTTTACAATCATCTTCTCACCTGTGTAATATATCTGTGTTTGTCTTTTAAATATCGTTAATACTTACATTCCCTGAAAACGAAAGTTTACTTTTTAACAGAAATCAGTTGTACTCAGACTTTGCTAGTTGTTGGTAATTCATAATCTTTCTTCATATATTAATACAAACTGCTAAGTTTTGTTTGTCACATTGTTCCTGAGGCTACGCTCTTATATAATCTCTGAGAGAGATGAAAAGTTCTAAAATTCTACTTTATATGGTAAGGAGAATCCATATAATTTTCATTTTAAAATGTTTATGTGCATTTTTTTAAAGTTCTGCAATGCACACCTGCCTTTTCTTTCTGACTTTCACAAACTTGATTTTATGAGCATACAGGAGCTGTGTTTACCGCTCAACTGGGCATATTCTCTCTCCATAGTCCCAGGCTCAGAGACCACTCCTCTCATGTTCAAAGTAGTGCAGGCCCCGGGAACCCTGCAGCTCTTTTTGACCGGATCGCTAGTGTTGAGACTTGGTGCGCGTGCGCAGCAGGCTCAGGTTGCCTGGGCTTATAGTTTCTTTTTAATCAATAGTTGGCATAACTGTAAATAGCCATTCTTTTGCCTTCTAATAAGACCCATTTATGTTAAATGGGAATGCCATTTCACTTTCCGAAAGCAGTAGCATTGTTCCCCAAGGCACTTTGTGTTAGAGGATTGAGTAGAGAGAGAGAAAACACTTCTTTTTCTTTGATCCTGTAGAGCTGTTCATATTAAGAGAGTAGACATTCACATTATGGAATTTACCTTTGCTTGTACTAGGATTGGCAAAAACCTTACGTAAATAGGCGGGTTTCCTGAATCCAACCTCTGAATCTTCAGATAAACGACTACTCCATGTCTTACTGCTGTTAAAAAGCAATCAGTCGTTCAGTGCTGTACGGTGTGGCTCAGAGTCCACCAGCTGATTTTCTTTCGGGTCTAGAGGTTCCTAGCAGGTTTCCAATGACCTGCAGTAATTATTTGCTGGCCAGTGTGGTGACACAGATATACACACACACACATACATATTATGTTAAACATATATTTCATAATTAAAGCCACACCTTTAGTATTTTAGGTATTATACTAGATACCTTGCATTTATGATCTGATTTAACCCCATAATCTGCAATAAATTCATATTACACTAGGGAAAAAAATCCAAATTTCATGTCAGACCCTACAAAACCCTATATGATCCGGACCCTGCCTGCCTCAATCAACTAAATTCCTATCACTTTTCTATTTGCAATATCCAGTAGTGGTCCACTTATTCTCTGTGTTTGCTATGTTTCAGGCAATGCTTCACACTTTGTATCTATTGACTCAGGTAATTTGTAATCTTCACACTAGCCTATGAATTAGTACTATCATGAGTCCTGTGTTACACCTGAGAAAATTGAGGCACAGAGAGGTCCTCTAAAGAATAAATTGTGGCCAGGTACGATGGCTCACGCCTGTAATCCCAGCACTTTGGTAGGCTGAGGCAGGTGGATCACTTGAGGTCAGGAGTTCGAGACCAGCCTAGCCAACATGGTGAAACCTGCTCTCTACTAAAAAAACAAAAATTAGTTGAGCATGGTGGCACGCGCCTGTAGTCCCAGCTACTTAGGAGGCTGGGGCAGGAGAATCACTTGAACTTGGGAGGCAGAGGTTGCAGTGAGCCAAGATCGTGCCACTGCACTCCAGCCTGGGTGACAGAATGAGACTCCATCTCAAAAAAAAAAAAAAAAAAAAAAAAAGAAAGAAAGAAAAAAAAAATTGTGAGACCAGGATTCCAATGTGGGCAGATGGGCTTTGAAAAATGAATTCTTAACTGTAACACCATATAACATGGTGTTACTCCTCAGTAGCATTCTTAAAAAATTACAAAAGTAGGTGATCTCAGGGGCCTCTAGGCTTAAAGTGGTAAATGCATGTGAAGCACTTAAGTACCACTTGGATGCAGCTGATTGGCATAGAAGTGCTTGTCCTTCCAGTGGCTGAGTGAATGCTGTCATTGAAAAGGAAGGGAGGACATGATTTCCATTTTTTTCCTTCCTGGTTGACCATTCCTCCATTCACAGTCCATTTCATATTTGAACATTTAGATGAATGACTGCCTAAACAACATGTAATAATGTTGGAAGATTTTTTTTCTCTTACCATCCCCCAAATACCTAGTCTCAAATAATTATTACCATAGGTTCATTATTCAATTACTATTCAGGCTGCCTAGTGCTAGATTTATGCAGTAGGCAAGCTGAGTGAACATTTGGAACACTAACAAAGCAAGGCTCTTGTAAGAAAATAAGAAAACCAAAACAAAAATAAATAAAATTTTAAAAATTATTTAGAAATAAGTTAATTTCAAGTGGTACATTAAATAAGTCACCATTGTAGACAAATTCAAACCTTGTTGAACATCCATACACTTATTTATGGGTGTGTGTGTGTGTGTACAAATGCGATACTATAGCTTCTTCAGTGGTTATAGTCTCTAAAACTTTAATCCTTCCTTTGCCTGTAGGCTGCACCTCAATTAGAAAGGTTCAGGGAAGAGCAAATGTAAGAAGGACTCACTGTGAAGAATTAGCACCTGGAAGTTGTGGTCATGTCCCTGATGCAATAAGATTTTGTCAACAAATGTATCTGTTTCAGGATGCCATAAGAGAAGGCGATGTTTGATATTTTATGAAACTCTCCCCAAAGGGAACATTATTATGACCATATATATGACTTACAACTTGCTTCATCACATTCCTCAAATATATTGCTTATATTAACATTGAACTTAGTTAAAATAATATAACAGGAGTGTCTAAATTTAAATGAGTTTAAGATTGTGGTTAGAAAAAATGTATTAAGTTAAAGATATTTGGAAAGTCTTTTCATGAGAGAAAAGCATTTATTAAATTTTCCAAGAACATCTATTGTATACAGAATGTGATGTGATAATAGAATTCATCTACCTTTATTATTAATGAGCTAGACTTGGAACTATGGCTGGTTTGGAGTAATATAGTTTGGGAAGCCAAGTAAACCAATATCATTTTTTTCAGTACCTTGTCTGAGAATCCCACTGTCAGGTTCACATTAACAAGGGCATTCCAGAGGCCTAGAATGTTAAAAAATTTCAATATTTTTGCGTACGACCTTGATATATGCTCATTTTATAAAACCCTGCAAAATAGAGAAAAACATCTAGGGTTTTCAAAAAATTAGTCCCCCAACTAGGTAAATTCTGTCCTGTGGTAAATTATTTACACACAGATTATTATTTTACAAAACTTGCCTCATGCATAGTATATGCCCCATTTATTTATTTATTGAACATCTTTTCATGACACTAAATATTCTTCTTTATACCATTTTATAGGCTACCGAGTATGCTGTTGAGTGTGCTTCATATTTATTCAGCGTAGCACATATTATTGGACATTTGTTTTCTAAATCTTTTCTATTATAAACGTGCTTAAAAAAAGCACTCTTACAAAAAAACCTCTAAAGACCTTCATGTTTATTTCCTAGCAATGAATTAACTAGATAAAAAATTATGTACATTTTTAAGGTTTTTGACCCCAACTGCTAAATTATCCACCACAACATGTTGCCATATTCTCTGATAAGTTTTATTTTTCTCTTTTTATGTCCACAAAGAACACGGCTTTGGAGAAATGGCACAAAACTTAGGCTGGAATGTAAATTAGAGGGAGTGTAGAGAAATTAAAGTCTTGCTAGTAGCATTGGTCTACTTAGTATGAGCTGTAATAACAACAAGTATTATCATTCTTCACGTAAAGAACTATGCTAAATGCTTCACATGTACTGTCCAATTTGATTCTCAAATCAACCTTT
Source organism: Pan troglodytes (assembly GCF_028858775.2). Taxonomy (NCBI): domain Eukaryota; kingdom Metazoa; phylum Chordata; class Mammalia; order Primates; family Hominidae; genus Pan; species Pan troglodytes. The sequence goes on along the minus strand of NC_072402.2, from coordinate 104,731,134 downwards.
TGAGACATAATTATTCCCTTTGTAAGTTTAAGATATTGAGGCATAGATAGGCTAATTGACTTACCCCATGTCAATCAACAATGCTTTACCAAAATTTGAACTCAGTTATGCTTGATTGGAAAGTATATGCTCTTAACCAATATGCACATTACTCTCTTGGCTATTTTGGACGGACTTGGACAGTGTATACAGGTTTTGGTACTGGGTGCCAATTGGAATGGGAATTGTAAAAGGGGGCAAATGGGACACCAGAGTATTGGGGCTATCAACAACATAGGTTTTTAAAGGGCAGAGCTGATCTCATGTAAGTTAGATTAAATCTTCAAAACCTGAATTCATAATCCATCAGCTAAATTGTTTACTACTTAATTTTGTTGCAATGAGTATTGTGCCCTACACAGAATGTGCAAACTTTAAATTCAGTAAGAAAATAGCAGGCTGTGTGCTGACGCTGAGTTTGCATCTCAATGTAAAGGGAATATTGTGAAGGCCAAGAAGACACTTAGGCTTGTATATATGTTCTGTAATTCTTCTCTGAGGTGATGATTAGAATGTGTCATTTAACAACAGGAGTGTTGGTTCCAGCTGGTTTGATAGCCATGGATTATTGGCAATGGAAATGGATTCTTATCATAGTTGGTCTCATTATTAAGGCTCGCAAGTCTGTGAGCCTGGGAATGCCTCCGCAGTTTTCTCTATCTTTCTCCACTCCTCTATCCCTATTCTTCTGTCTGCAAATGATACATTAGATTCTTCAAAGAATGGCTTATGCTATTTAGCCTGAATTACAAATCTTGAGTTTGGATATAGTAAAATAAATATCCAGCTGTTAGCACACACCTTTATAAAAGTTCTTTAGATTGAGTGGAAACTTGGCATGTAACAAACCTTTTACCCAAAGAACACATAATGTCTCCTTATCTGCTGCTACTTGATATGCTTTAAAAATATAAACCAGACACAGAAAATGAAAAATTGCATGACTCAAATTGTTTTTGGACACACCACCCGCAGAAGATAATCTGTGTTCATTTAGTTTTAAACTTGTTAAATTGTAGCTTGACGTGTAGTATTAGTTTTGAGCATCTGCCAGTCATTAAGTGCCTTAGTGGCCAACATTTTACAAGTCTTTGAAACTAGCCTTTTAGTTCACTAATTATTTGATATCAGTTGATGGTAGCAGCCTTAGAAAGAAAAATATTTGTAACTATGAGAGAGTTTAATATGCACAGTTTATCTCAGTGACTAAAGTTGTGTGTGGACAAAACATGCTCTAAGGCAAATTGGTCTTTCCATGTGTTCTTTGTCCTCTGGTGTTTTCATAAATATGTGATTTTGGTTGATTCTTTGAAAATAGGTTGTATATATGTTTCACGAAGTTAAAAGATTACCTGCCATGTGACTACCTTAACACTCCCGGCCTCATTTTTCCCTCTAGCAGGGACTGTGTGTCTAGGTTCTCCTATATGGAATATCACCCTTTTCAGGATTAGTAGCCTTTGTTGACCTAAAGGAAGAGAGTTTGTAATGTGCTTGAGGGCTCTAGTCTTTTACATAATGACAGGAGGAGAGCATGTTAGCTCTTATTCAGTGGCTACTCAGTCCAGATAGCCATATGTGATTGGAAGCTTTTCCAGGACCGGCGTTATGAAGAGGCTCTCTAGACAGTAAAACTTACAAAAATAAGATGTTTTGTTCTCTTGTTCTCCTCTTAATCTTTGTACTTAGTACTATGCCTATATCCACATATATTTGTGGATGAAGAAACTATAATTTATATAAACTGATATAATTATACTGTTATCTTTTTTATTTTTCTAATTAATTATTCATGTCCTAGTAGCAGAAAATTCAATTATCCTTATTTTAATGCCTTCCCCTGAACTTCTAATTTGTTTAAGAACTTCAGAAGCATATTTAATTGGGGGAGGGTGGGTAAAATTTTGCTTTTAAAAATCAGTATGATAAGAACAAGAGCAATTAGAGTGCTAGCTTTCTGAAGACATATAGTATATATAGAGTGGCCCTACAGAATTCTGGGAACAATGGCTTCTCTCGGCTGATACTCAGGACACAGCGGTGCCTCACTCCGGGGACCAGCACTATACCTCCTTTTGGTGCATATTTTAAGTTCAGCCATTTCTCCCTCAACAAAACCAGTTCCAGGGTGTCTGGGTCTATATGAATTTCACCGTCAGCCACCCTAATAAGCCATCACATTCCCTAAGGAGCCCAGGTCTCCAAACTCAATTCCCAATGTCCTCTTAATAGATATGGCTTCTTGCATCTTTGGTGCCTTTTCTGCCTGAGAATTCCTATCACTCCATTCTGGTCCACATCCTGGTTTCCTTCCCTTAGGTCTCTGAGATCAGTCCTTCCTCTCCCTGGAGACTTTGGGTTTCTTCTGCAAGTTAAGTCACTGTCGTCTCTGTGTCTGTCTTGCATATCATTCTTCTCCTCATAATGAAAAGTCTAATATACTCCCAAAAGACACATTTTTGGTGTAGTGAAAATGTCTGATAGTTTTAAAGTGCCCATTCAATAAGAAGGCAGTTTAATCTCTCCTTTTACAGTTGCCTTGTTATAGAATGAATAGGACATTTAAGCAGTATCTTGTGGGAAGATGTATTTCTTGGTAAAATTGTACTAAAAGTACAGAATACAATAGCTCTCATATATTATAAAGACATATTTGGGACGTGTTCTTTTCTTTAAACCAAGTCTCACCATTTCTTTAATATCTATATCCAATCCCAGTCACCTTCCCTGTGTCTCTGATTCCTTATTAGCTCTATTCTCTCTCAGTTACCATTTTTCTCCTTCATAGTCAAGTACCATATTCCCTTTCAGTTGGTCCTGGGCATGAACAATCTCATATTAATAGCTGCCCTCTTTTGCTTATTTCTGCAACTAGACCTTAAATTTCCAAAGGCAGAACCCATGTCCACAACTGGAACACATGTAGGCAGTTGGCTTTTAAGAACCCAAGAGCAAGGGCTTCCACGTACTTCTTTTCTGCTTATGTTCTTATCACCATTTCCTGCACCTAGGAATAGCAGAATATGTACTAGCTAATAGTAATTATGATATGATAGTGTTCATGCATTTATGCTGGAAGAGAGTATTTGTGAGCAGTATTGTGTTGAAAAGCCTGTGGGAAGATTCATAGAGAGCTTCTCCAGGATTGATAGGGAATTGTGAAAACTTTCATACTGACCTAGGTGCCACCTCTTTCTTTCAAAGACGCAGATGAGAACCTTAGCCCTGTGTATCCTGCTGTCTGAATAGTGCTTATACTTAGTAAGTGGGTGACTGAAAATAGCCATTCTCACATGGGAGTTTGTTCGAAATTAAAAAATTATAGACCTCACCCAGACCTTGTGAATTACTCTCTGAATTTTAGCAAGATCCCAGGTGTTTCTTAGGCACTCTAAAGTTGGAGAAGCAGGAATCTAAATATCCTCCACACATCCCTTTAATCACTTTGGCCACTTATATATAGTGACTGGTCCCCCTTTCTGCCTGATATTTGGGGATAGATAAGTGTCTATCTTCAAAAGAAATGCTTTCTTCATGTCTTTGAAACACAGCATGTTCATTTTTCTAAGGATTCATCAGGATAAAAGAAGAAAAATGAAATGTGATATAGCTTAATAATATGAAAAAAAATATGGCTGTGTGTACTGTGTTTCATTCTAGAATTCAATATGTCACTCAAAAGGTCAAAGAATATATCTAATACATTCCCTAATGTTCTGAAGAATGATAATGAAACTGGCCAGAAACCAATTCGAATACTCTCTGGTGCCATTTAATCAAAGAAACTTAGATAAGGTAACACTTTGTGTAATGGGTAGGCAAAAGATTTCATATTAAAAATTTGTTATCTGCTCAAATTAACCAAATGTCTTCATTCATGCTTTTTAGCATCAATTTTTTTTCTTTCTATAGTAATATCCCTCAAAAAGGTAAAACCGGGTTTCTTTTAACCTCAACTTAAGAGGAACTAATTTTGAAGTTGTTTTCTAAAGAATCTTCCTCTTGGTATGGCTTACAAAGAAGTAACATTATTCAATCCCATTGAGAAAAATTTCCCCTAAACAAGTTGATATATTATAGAAGATGCTTTCTAATAGAAATCTGAACTTATAATTAAAAAAAGATTAATCTTGAAATGGTGTTATCATCCCTACCAATATTTAAACTTCTTACTATGGTGTGAAACCTATGACACCTGTCTTCTGGAATATTGTACTTTAACACAAAATTGTGGTGTATATATAAACTGAAGGACTGTGTCCCTTGAAGTGCTGTCACTTACCCCCTTTGAAAAAAGAACACCACGTAAGAAATTCACTTAGGTGAGTTACTTTTCTAATGTCAGAACATGTAGCTCAAAAACAATGTTTTAAAAGTAGATCTTAACCCTAAAGGATCCCACTTTATTTTCAGTAGATAAAGTTGAAAATCAATCTGGAACAACAGTTTGTTTGTGATGTGATGTAGACATATCATCATGAAATTTGGACAAATTCCCACTCTTAATGTTCTTAGTGGCCAGATAATTTCATGAGAATACACTGGATGATAGCTCTTAATATATCATTATCTGATTTCCCAGTGAAGTGGTAGATTATGAACATGAGTTTTATATGGCTGTCTAAGTAAAGACTTGGGAAGTTGTAATGAAGCCTAACATCGGCTCTGAAATAATAAAATAATTGAGTTCCTTAAAAATTTATTTATTCACTTGTTAATGTGTTCATACTACATGTCTGGCATGAACATACATAGGATGAAAACATTAATGAATGAATAAGTAAGTCATTCTGTAATTCTATAATTAGAATCTATTGGGTCAAATTGTAATACTGCATCTTTTTTTCAAGGTTTTTGTGATAAAACACCCCAAATGACTTCCTAGGAATATTGTTTCAACGAACTCTCCTACCATCAGAATACCAGGGACCCTTAAACTCTCAGTATTATCAATAGCGAGGGTGTGCAAAATAAAAAAAATCCTAACTTGTTACTGCTTGCATTTCAGTTAAGTATTTTTAATTTATTTTCTCTCTTTATATTTCTTTTTTTGCATGCAGCATTTATTCTTGCCCTGTGGCATATTTTGGAGTATTAGCATATATTACTATAATAATTATTTTCATTTGTTATAATTGTTTTTCCCGATTTATTACAACTTTTTTTACCATTTATTCAATTTTAATTTGTTTATAATTTTAATAACAGAATTGTTAATATTTGTATGTTATGATATGTATGATATTTGATAAAACTTTTATCTTAATTTGTTCAACCAATATTTTAGTTTCTTGTTTTCTCACCCTGTAATAAAGATAACTTCAAGCCAGATATGTGCCACCAGACACAACCTGAATACTGTCTGCTAGGTCAAATCCCTTTCTCCTATCTTTGCCTAAACGACAGGCAAATATACCCAGCACCAATTCCCAATTGCCAGCGGGCATATTTTCTCACCGTGACTCTGCTGAGCTGAGAGGGCATCTTCCCTTACCCTGCTACCTGACCCTCTGAGCTCATGTACTGGGTGAAGAATGGCTGTTTTGGCCTTTGCCTGCCTCTCCACAGTGTTGTTTGGAAGACACCCTCGGGTGGAGTGAGCATAGCCTTGCATTTTTTCTTATCTATACTTCCTTATTGTTATATTTGGGAATTTTAGTCTGTTAGTAAATATGTATAGGAGACATGGAAAATATTGGTTTTTTTTAACTACCTTAAAAATATTGTGTATTCTCTTGATGGTCATTTGCCATTTTTATGGTTTGTTCAGATCTTAGGTTTCTGAGAAAATTTGGAACAACACTAAAATTCTCTGTACTTTTCCTAAGGCTAGCAGACATTAGGCAAATTGTCTAATAAATAATATTCACTATAATAGTGGTATGTTTAGTGAAGAAGAAATGTAGGGTATTGTGAGGATTGAATAAAAGGATTGATTCCGAGTTTAACTCCCATAATTGCTCATTGTATTGACTTGTGACCTATAATACAGGTACAATGTGCCTTTATGAGCACCTAGAAGTGTAGGCATCCTTATTTCATGTAATTATCGTAATGATTTTGATATTGAGAGTTTTGCTGGAATTGGGATTTAATTGTTTGATTCCAATTAATTACTTATTTTTTCTTATTTTACTTGTCCTCATCATTTGTGCAAATCTTGTTATTTCCAAACTACCTTCTAATAATTTGCTCAAATGAAACCAATAAAAAAGGAAAGCAATGATAGATAGCCTACTAAAAGAAAGGCCCCCTGGAAAGAGAATATAGAACTTTTAAAACTATTGACTAACACAACCTATATGAATCAATACCTTTAATGATGTAGGAAGATGATTACATAGAAATTTTAGCTGGTATTTAAAGTAGCTAGAATTGCAAGAGCATTATCTCTCATTTCTGTTCACTTTAATCATGTATTCTCATATTTTTGCTATTCTACTCTTTTAAATATGGTTTTAGGGAAAAGGTGGCTCTGGCCAGGGTGGCTTAGCTTCTTGGGGCTATGTAGCTGAGCTCGTCAGCTTGGGGTTCCTTCTTTGCTGCCCTTGCTGTGTGCTAGCATAGAGTTACCCCAGCAAGACAGAACTGTTCACTCCCCTGGAAAAAGGGCTGAAGCCAGGGAGCCAAGTGGTCTTGCTCAGTGGGTCCCACCCACACAGAGCCCAGCAAACTAAGATCCACTGGCTTGAAATTTTCACTGTGAGCACAGCAGTTTGAAGTCGACCTGGGATGCTCCAGCTTGGTGAGGGGAGGGGCATCCACCATTACTGAGGCTTGAGTAGGCGGTTTTCCCCTTACAGTGTAAACAAAGGCACCGGGAAGTGTGGCCTGGGTGGAGCCCACCGCAGCTCCACAAAGCCACTGTAGTTAGACTGCCTCTCTAGATTCCTCCTCTCTGGGCAGGCCATCTCTGAAAGGAAGGCAGCAGCCCCATTTAGGGGCTTATAGATAAAACTTCTATCTCCCTGGGACAGAGGACCTGGGGGAAGGGGCAACTGTGGGTGCAACTTCAGCGGACTTTTAAACATTCCTGCCTGCCAGCTCTAAAGAGAGCAGCAGATCTCCCAGCACAGCACCCGAGCTCTGCTAAGGGACAGACTGCCTCCTCAAGTGGGTCTCTGACCCCCGTGCCGCCTGACTGAGAGACACCTCCCGGCAGGGGTCAACAGACACCTCATACAGGAGAGCTCTGGCTGGCATCTGGCAGGTGCCCCTCTGGGACGAAGCTTCCAGAGGAAGGAGCAGGCAGCAATCTTTGCTGTTCTGCAACCTCCACTGGTGATACCCAGGCAAACAGGGTTTGGAGCAGACGTCCAGCAAACTCCAGCAGACCTGCAGCAGATGGGCCTGACTGTTAGAAGGAAAACTAAGAAACAGAAAGGAATAGCATCACTATCAACTAAAAGGATGTCCATAGAGAAACCCCATCCAAACGTCACCAACACCAAAGACCAAAGGTAGATAAATGCATGAAGATGAGGAGAAACCAGCACAAAAAGGCTGAAAATTCCAGAAACCAGAATGCCTCTTCTTCTCCAAAGGATCACAACTCCTCACCAGCAACGGAACAAAACTGGATGGAGAATGAGCTTGACAAACTGACAGAAGTAGGCATCAGAAGGTGGGTAATAACAAACTCCTCTGAGCTAAAGGACGATATTCTAACCCAATGCAAGGAAGCTAAGAACCTTGATTAAAAAAAAAAAAAAAAATTACAGGAACTGCTAACTAGAATAACCAGTTTAGAGAAGAACATAAATGACCGGATGGAGCTGAAAAACACAGCACGAGAACTTCGTGAAGCATACACAATTATCAATAGCCGATCTGATCAAGCAGAAGAAAGGATGTCAGAGATTGAGGATCAACTTAATGAAACACAGCATGAAGACAAGATTAGAGAAAAAAGAATGAAAAGGAACAAATATGAGAAATATGAGACTATGTGGAAAGACCAAACTTACAATTGATTGGTGTACCTGAAAGTGACTGGGAGAATGGAACCAAGCTGGAAAACACACTTCAGAATATCATCCAGGAGAACTTCCCTAATCTAGCAAGACAGGCCAACATTCAAATTCAAGAAATACAGAGAACACTACTAAGATACTCCGTGAGAAGAGCAACCCCAAGACACATAATTGTCAGATTCAGCAAGGTTGAAATGAAGGAAAAAATGTTAAGGGCAGCCAGAGAGAAAGGTCATGTAACCCACAAATGGCAGCCCATCAGACCAACAGTGGATCTCATGCAGAAACCATACAAGCCAGAAGAGAGTGGGGGCCAATATTCAACATTCTTAAAGAAAAGAATTTTCAACCCAGAATTTCATATCCAGCCAAACTAAGCTTCATAAGTGAAGGAGAAATAAAATACTTTACAGACAAGCAAAGGCTGAGGGGTTTTGTCACCAGCAGGCCTGCCTTACAAGAGCTCCTGAAGGAAGCACTAAATATGGAAAGGAGAAACTGGTACCAGCCAGTGCAAAAGCAAACCATAATGTAAAGACCATTGACGCTAAGAAGAAACTGCATCAACTAATGTCCAAAATAACCAAACAGCATCATGATGACAGGATCAGTTTCACATGTAACAATATTAACCTTAAATGTAAATAGGCTAAATGCCCCAGTTAAGAGAAACAAACTGGCAAATTGGATAAAAAGTTAAGACCCATCAGTGTGCTATATTCAGGAGACCCACTAAATGTGCAAAGACACACAAAGTCTCAAATTAAAGGGATGGAGGCATATTTACCAAGCAAATGGAAAGCAAAAAAAAAAAAAAAAAAGCAGGTGTTCCAATCCTAGTCTCTGATAAAACGGACTTGAAACCAACAAAGATCAAAAAAGTTAAAGAAGGTAATTACATAATGGTAAAGGGGTCAACGTAACAAGAAGAGCTAACTATCCTAAATGTATATGCACCCAATACAGGAGCACCCAGATTCATAAAGCAAGTTCTTAGAGACCTACAAAGAGACTTAGACTCCCACACATTAAAAGTGAGAGACTTTAACACCCCACTGTCAATATTAGACAGATCAATGAGACAGAAAATTAACAAGGACTTGAACTCAGCTCTGGACCAAGCAGACCTAATACACATCTACAGAACCCTCCACCCCAAATCAACAGAATATACATTCTTCTCAGCCCACATAGCTTTTGTTCTAAAATGGACTACATAATTGGAAGTAAAACACTCCTCAGCAAATGTAAAAGAACGGAAATCAAACAGTCTCTCAGACCACAGTGCAATCAAATTAGAACTCAGGATTAAGAAACTCACTCAAAACCACACAACTACATGGAAACTGAACAACCTGCTCCTGAATGACTACTGGTAAATAATGAAATTAAAGCAGAAATAACTACGTTCTTTGAAACCAATAAGAACAAAGACACAATGTACCAGAATCTGTGGGACACAGCTAAAGCAGTGTTTAGAGGGAAATTTATAGCACTACATGCCCACGTGAGAAAGTGGGAAAGATCTAAAATCGACACCCTAACATCACAATTAAAAGAACTAGAGAAGCAAGAGCAAACAAATTCAAAAGCTAGCAGAAGACAAGAAATAACTAAGATCAGAACAGAATTCCAGGAGATAGAGACACAAAATACCCTTCAAAAATCAATGAATCCAGGAGGTGGTTTTTCAAAAAGATTAACAAAATAGGTAGACCACTAGCTAGGCTATTAAAGAAGAAAAGAGAGAAGAATCAAATGATAAAGGGGATATCACCACTGATCCCACAGAAATACAAACTACCATCAGAGAATACTATAAACACCTCTATGCAAATAAACTAGAAAATCTAGAATAAATGGATAAATTCCTGGACATATACATTCTCCCAAGACTAAACCAGGAAGAGGTCAAATTCCTGACTAGACCAATAACAAGTTCTGAAATTGAGGCAGTAATTAATAACCTACCAACCAACAAAAAACCCAGATCCAGATGATTCACAGCCAAATTCTACCAGAGGTACAAATAGGAGGTAATACCATTCCTTCTAAAACTATTTCAAACAATAGAAAAAGAAGGACTCCTCCCTAACTCATTTTATGAGGCCAGCATCATCCCAATACCAAAACCTGGCAAAGACACAACAAAAAATGAAAATTTCAGGCCAATATCCCTGATGAACATCAATGCGAAATCCTCAATAACATACTCACAAACAGAATCCAGCAGCACATCAAAAAACTTATCCACCATGATGAAGTCAGCTTCATCCTGGGATGGAATGCTGATTCAGCATATGCAAATCAATAAACATCTGTCACATAAACAGAATCAATTACAAAAACCACATGATTATCTCAGTAGATGCAGAAAAGGTCTTCGGTAAAATTCAGCACCCCTTCATGCTAAAAACTCTCAATAAACTAGGTATTGATGGAACATAGCTCAAAATAATAAGAGATATTTATGAAAAACCCACAGCCAATATCATTCTGAATGGGCAAAAGCTGGAAGCATTCTCTTTGAAAACCGGCACAAGACAACGATGCCCTCTCTCACCACTCCTATTCTACATAGTATTGGAAGTTCTGGCAAGGGCAATCAGGCAAGAGAAATAAATAAAACGTATTCAAATAGGAAGAGAGGAAGTCAAATTGTCTCTGTTTGCAGATGACATGATTGTATATTTAGAAAACTCCATTGTCTCAGCCACAAAACTCCTTAAGCTAATAAGCAACTTCAGCAAAGTCTCAGGATACAAAATCAATGTGTAAAAATCGCATGCATTCCTAATACACCAATAATAGACAAACAGAGAGCCAAATCATGAGTGAACTCCCATTCATAATTGCTTCAAAGAGAATAAACTATCTAGGAATACAACTTACAAGGGTTGTAAAAGACCTCTTCAGGGAGAACTACAAAACACTGCTCAAGGAAACAAGAGAAGACACAAATGGAAAAACATTCCATGCTTATGGATAGAAAAAATCAATATTGTGAAAATGGCCATACTTCCCAAAGTAATTTATAGATTCAATGCTATTCCCATCAAGCTACCATTGACTTTCTTCACAGAATTAGAAACAATTACTTTAAATTTCATATGGAACCAAAAAAGAGCCTGTCTGTATAGCCAAGACAATCCTAAGCAAAAAGAACAAAGCTGGAGGCATCATGCTACCTGACCTCAAACTAGACTACAAGCCTACAGTAACCAAAACAGCATGGTATTGGTACCAAAAGAGATATATAGACCAATGGAACAGAACAGAGGCCTCAGAAATAATGCCACACATCTACAACCATCTGATCTTTGAGGAACCTGATAAAAACAAGCAATGAGGAAAGGATTCCTTATTTAATAAATGGTGCTGGGAAAACTGGCTAGCCATATGCAGAAAACTGAAACTGGACCCCTTCCTTACACATTATACAAAAATTAACTCAAGATGGATTAAAGATTAAAGGTAAGACCTAAAACCATAAAAACCCTAGAAGAAAACCTAGGCAATACCATTAATGAGACAGGCATGTGCAAAGACTTCATGACTAAGACACCAAAAGCAAAGGCAACAAAAGCCAAAATTGACAAATGGGATCTAGTTAAACTAAAGAGCTTCTGCATAGCAAAAGAAATTACCATCAGAGTGAACAGGAGAGCTGCAGAATGGGAAAAAATTTTGCAATCTATCCATCTGACAAAGTGCTAATATCCAGAATCTACAAAAAACTTAAACAAGTTTACAAGAAAAAATCAAACAACCCAATCAAAAAGTGGGTGAAGGATATGAACAGACACTTCTCAAAAGAAGACATTTATGCAGATGACAAACATATGAAAAAAAGCTCATCATCACTGGTCATTAGAGAAATGCAAACCAAACCCACAATGAGAGACCATCTCATGCCATTTAGAATGGCGATCATTAAAAAGTCAGGAATCAACAGTTGCTGGAGAGGATGTGGAGAAATAAGAATGCTATTACACTGTTGGTGGAGTGTAAATTAGTTCAACCATTGTGGAAGACAGTGTGGCAATTCCTCGAGGATCTAGAACCAGAAATACCATTTGACCCAGCAATCCCATTACTGGGTATATGCCCAAAGGATTATAAATCATTCTACTATAAAGACACATGCTTGTAGCGCTATTTACAATAGCAGAGACTTGGAACCAACCCAAATGCCCGTCAATGACAGACTGAATAAAGAAAATGTGGCACATAGCAATACTATGCAGCCATAAAAAATGATGAGTTCATTTCCTTTGCAGGGACATGGATGAAGCTGCAAACCATCATTCTCAGCAAACTAACACAGAAACAGAAAACCAAACACTGCAAGTTCTCATTCGTAAGTGAGAGTTGAACAATGAGAACACATGGACACAGGGAGGGGAATCTCACACATTGGGGCCTGTTGGGTGGTGGAGGGCAATGGGAGGGATAGCGTTAGGACAAATACCTAATGTAGATGACAGGTTGATGGGTGCAGCGAACCACCATGGCACATATATACCCATGTAACAAACCTGCACATTCTGTACAGCTATCCCAGAACTTATAATATATATATATTCTATTATAATTATATATATATATAAAAGTATTAGTATTTTAGGTATCAAATACTTGTGATTAGTGGCTTTCCCTGCCATTTCAGGGTGTGATGTTAAGCCTGTTTATTTTATATTGCTTTACATCACCAATTTTGTCTGGTTGTAGTGACCATTTTGAGGACATAATGCTTTATTACTTGAACCTAAGTATAAAATACTACAACATTTTTCATGCTATTATAAGAATGTTGTTTCATTAGCCCCAAACTCTATGTTTTAATATAAATAATATGCACTCAGTAAATATTATGAGTGATCAAACATTTTTTTATTTCTTCTTTTTGCAACTTAAAAGATATTCCAATAAATATAGGCTAAAGTAAGTGCAATAGATATTTAATGTTTCAATTATAGGAAAAAATTGATGCCACACTTTAAAAGTATTATTTGCTGAATTGATTCAAATGTAGAATAGATGTGAAAATAGTCATACGGATTCAAAACTAGATTTTGGACCATAAATAAAGCCTGAGAATAAAGTGGCAATGACACAAAACTGTAGGAGGTGTTTAGAAGTTTGCAACAAAAACTGGCGTTGGGATTGATCATTTTTAACATTTGTCATTTATTAACGATTCAAAAAGAATCTGTGAATAGCACATTGGGGAACTTTGCAGCCTGTGCTAAACCGGGAGTTTTTGCAAGCAATAGAAACTAAGAAAAATAATTGACCTCTAAAAACATTGTAAATATAGGAAATTTTATTATCACTACAAAGACGTATATGTTGGAAATAATTAAAATACAGCATTTATATTAACAAAATCCTGAAGAATGATCATCAAATTGTTGGGAGACAGTGTTCATGCTGAAGGCTTAGTGGCTTTCATGGTTATCTTATCTCTGTGCTTCTGTTTGCCTTCCTTGCCATCGAGGTAACATGGATGCTTGTCTTAAACTGCCCCCTTCATTATCATCTATTTGCCAACATTTTTTCTTAACAACCAGCTAATCAGAAAAGAGAGAAGACTGGCATGTTAAAACATATTTGTCTTTAGACATCTATAGCATAATGGTTAAGGGTACAAACTCTGGAGCCAGACTGTATGTTTAATTTATGGCTCCACCACTAGTTGTATAATCTTGGCCAGGTTCCTTCATCTCTCTGTGCCTCAGTTTTCTCATATTTACAATGAGTTACTAATAATGTCCATGAGACTGTTGTGAAGATATGTGAAGTGCTTGCTGCATAGAAGTGCTATGTGTATTAACTACCAATACTGCTACTATTAATTTCATCACTTTATGTTTGCCTTATGAATAGAGATTGAGCAAATAACATTTGTGAAGTGTTCATGTCTAAAGAGATATTATGTAACCAATACTGATTTTTCAGGTTTTAAAACTCCTCTTAGTAAGAGGTTCTCTTGGGTACCAAGCCTCCTCAGTGATATTTTAAATTATATGCACATAGGTACCTCTGGTTGAATTAAAATTCATTTTAGTATTGTGATTTTTAAACATCTAGCTCTCTTTCTCAATTAGATAAAAACTATTATTGAACTGGGTATTGGGTCATGCTATCAGGATAAGTGTCAGAGAGTTTGTCTCAAGCTGAGACCTGGCAGAGTGTAATTTAATGCGCCATCAGTCAGGCAGGCAGATGCCCTGACACCATGGATGTTAGGTTGGGTAGAGAGGCAGTATCCTTTCCTGATGAACATTAGAAGGAAAAAAATGACTTGTCCTATTAAGTTATCACTGACCATAATGCAGTATGGTCAATACTAAGTGAAACTGTGGGGTAAAATCAAAGCTAAATAATATAGAATGTGTATATACCTTTATCTGATACAGATGCAATCCATATCAGATAACAGCATGAAAATGATAAAGATGAATGAAATCTAACATTACTTACATAGATCTGAATTTTTATGTTATTATTATAAATAAAACTAAAGCTTCCATGAAGTGAATAAAACAATGCCAATGGAAAGAAACGTGTTTCTTCTCCTCGTGATACTAATGAGAAAAAGCTCCATTCATTCCGCCATCTAGGATCCAAAACATACCAATAAACTAGTCCAGAGATGTACAACTAAAGTTGATTAAAGAAATAGATGATGGATTTATACACAGAGAGTTTTGTAAGGGATGAGGAATGAGGAGCATGCAAACAGGCTGGGCTGTCTACCCACCCTTGGTGCTGGAGCAGAGTCATTTAGTTAGGGGTGAATATAAACCAAGAATAAAACAAATGTGGCCTGATTATCAAGAACAATTTCCTGACTGTAAGAACAATTTGGTGCTGGGAATCATCTTAAGTAAATTGGGACAGCTCTGGGATATAGTCCAATTAAAAGAATAGGGATTTTCTCTCTCCACCCAAACAGAACACAGATAAAGCAATAATTGAAAGTGAGTCCAAGTGAGTCCTCAGGTCTGTCTCTCTCTCTCTCTCTCTGTCTCTCTTTCTCTCCCCCCTCCACTCCCCCCTTGCCTACCTCCCTCTAGATAAACGGAAGAATGGTAACAAACATTTACCTTACATTTGAAAAAATGAGTGTCCTTTTCCCATTTTTGGCTTATGTTTATTGTAATTTAGCAAACAAGAGGTTAAAAAAATACAATAGGAGATTAAGTGCCTGGCCCAATGTGTTATGGCAGAAGTTTAGTTTTTATTTATTTTATTCTACAGATGCTACCTCACCCTTCAAAAGTTGGGGATAAATTGATACTTATGTAAATTGCATGAAATTATAGAAATCAGGATAAAAAGAAAAATGTTCAGTATTTCATTCAAGCCTATTTTTTTCAAAAATGTTTTCAGAATAGTATCCTTCCTTGCAAATAAATCGTTACTTTCTTCTTTTAGTAATACAACTGTCCAATTTTAGCTGGGCTACTCAGCCTTCTTCAGTTGTAGGTACAGCCATATGGTTCTGTTTCTGCCTTACTTCTACTCCCTTCTTGCTAATTGGAATCAGGTCAAGATGGTGAGGGCAGAAGTAACCATGGGGCACCATGAGTTGGAAACCATATTTTGAAGATGACAGAGCAACAAGACAGAGGGAAGATGATTCCTTGGCACATTTGTGAAGGAGCACTGTGATATTATCTTGCACATTTATTCCACATCAGAGTGAGAAAAAAGCTCTTGTTAATTTGGCATCTCATTTACATTAGCCAAGGTGACATAACATACCTCCTAAAATACAATGAAGTTAGTTGTTTGTTTCCACTGTAAAATGGGGGTAATAATATTACTTACTTAGGGCTGTTGTTAAGACCGGCAACCTAAATAAAAGAGGCTTTCTAAAACAAAATATTTGTTTGAGAATGAGCCTTGCAAAAGGAACATGGTGCAATAGTAAATTTTGGGTGTATTCAGGGAGGTAAAAGAAGACAAAGGTTTTTAAAAGAAAAATAAGGAGGATTATACAAGTTGTTATTTTTTTTCAAACAATTATCCTTGGCTACAGTGATCAGTAGCAAGGGTGTTGTCAGTCCAAGATTGGACAGGCAGTTGTTGGGCAGATGTCCTCCCAGAAATATCTATTTTTGGTAAGGTTGTGGTGGCCTTTGTGCAAGTTTGTAGTTTTTGCAGTCTTTAGTGATAGTTCTTATGATCAGGCATTGGTGCATGAGAATTCTCCATTCATGTCCTTCCTTGGCTCCATTTGGTCAAGGTTTGACACAAGTGTCTTTAACTCTGACACCTTTCACAAGATTAATTCCTCAGCATCATCTCCAATACATATCATTCACTTAACAAATGCTGTTATATGTTTAATTTTTAAAATAATAAAAGCTTTTGTATCAGCACCTTCAATCTCTCCCTCTCTGTCTGTCTCTCTCGACTATCTGTGCATTTACTCTGCTAAGTCTTAACTTTGAGTCAGTCTAACAATCTGCTTTCATGACACCCACAACGTGGGAGAAATCATGTCATTATGTAGACTGGGCAACCAGAAATCTATGGCCCACATCCTTAGCTGAGTCTTTGGAGCAGCTGAGCTCTGTGTCAGTATATTTACATATCTCTGAGTCTCCGTTCCATTTCACTTAGGAGTGTTCTAAAGTATGAGCACTGTGCTTAAGCCACTTATATCTGTGCCATGTCTTCCAGCAGTGAGCATTAAATATGTTATAATAAATCCCTTAATTTCCCACCCCCTTTCCCAAACCTAGGTAAATCTGCATTCATTTGAACCTTTTTTCTTCTCATTTCATAAGAAGTGTCCTCCTTTCTGTTTTGATCACTTCCTGATTTTGGCAGGACCTGGGATCTTCAGTGATTCTATTGTTACACTGTATTTTTGTTTTTTTCTCTTGTGTGCATCTTTCACATAGAAAAGCCTGAACTCAAATCTTTCTCCACTTGTGAGAGTTCTTGTCTCTTATTTTATTTCCTCCCCTCTACCTGTCACCTTATCTCTCTCCTCTCTGGAATCAAGCTGTCTTTACTTCATTGCTCCCAATTCACTCTTTAATCCCCTGCTCTCTGGTTTCTGCTCTCATATCTCCAATGACACTCTTCTAGCAGGGGCACACTAATAGACAAATATAATGATTCTTTTAAGACCTGCAAGCTGCATAAAACTTGAAAAAGTTTTTTAAAATGTCTCTCCTTTTAATAACCAAAGCACCAATTACTTTTTTTTTTTTTTTTGCTTGGATTCCTTTAGATTCATTTCAGAGTCTTTCACCTCTCCCTTCTCTTCTGCTTTTAAAATACTGATATTCCTTTGGTTTCTGTCACTTGTTTGCTTGCTTCTATTCTAATGCCATATGTTGTCTTTTACTGTTATCCACTACGATTCCTTAAACATCATTTTTACCTTCGTGCTTCCTTGTGACAGATTGATTTACTGAACACCACTGTAAACCCTATTTAAGAGGCTCTATTTAGAGGCTGGAAAGCTAAAAACAGTGTTACCCAGAGACCACTGCAATCCTTGGCATTTGCTCTAGCTCCTGTGAAACAAATGCACCATGTGAGAGAGTCGTAAGGTAGTTGTGAGATAAATGTTTACATAGATCTTCTGTCAAGCAGAGTTGCTATGCCTTTGATAGAAGCCTTGATATTTGATCCCTAACTTCATGGGTGTCAGAAGGCAAGGCAAAGAGCATCTATTTTGAAGTGATGAATTTGATCAGCATTGGCATGTTTCTAAATCTGATAGGTGTGCTGATAGCTTTCTGATTCTATTGCTTTCTGATATTAGCAGATATAGCAACTTCATTGGTGGGCCAGGCTTTTGGTGTCATTTGGGTTATTGTCTGTAGAAGTTTAGACTATGGGCTCTCCATGTCTGCACTAATTCTGCAGGTGCCCCATAACTCTTCATAGATTTCTTTCTGCTCTTTCTATTTAGAGTGGATTTTGTGATCTACAACTAAGAACCTTGACCAGTTAAACTCCTGCACCCATGTCTGTAGCTCAGTTGTGCCCTGTCAACTCTATATACCTTAATAATATTGCTGACTACTGGTTAACTCATCCTTCTAGACCTGCAATGGTGGCAAATCCAACAGGCTACACATAAAACTCATTGTCTTTCCCCTACAAAAATATGTCTATTTATGAATTCCCAAATGCTGTTAAATGACACAAATGTCTACATAATAACCCAAGGTATAAACCTAGGGGACATCTCTCTCTCTTGTCCTACTTCCATCTTGTCACTGCCTAGCTAAATCCATCTCATTAATTGCTTTAATATCCAACTCTCCCCCCATCTTCACCGTTTCTTTAATTCAAGCTCTCATCTTTTTTGGCCTGGATTATTGCCATAACTTTTCAAGTTCCCTTTGTGTTAATTCTTGCTATGTTTCCATCTAACCACCTCCGTTTGGACAGTTCCTAAGACACAAGGAAGATGTTAAACTATTGCTTAACAAACTTCTCACTGTCTGAAAAATAGAGTATAAAATCCCTAGTATGGCAAACATCACCCTCCGTGAGGTGGTCCATGACAGTGCCTCCAGGTGAATCTTTCCCTGCCTCTTGATATTTCAAACCGTATCTATTCTGAATTGCTCACAGCTCCCGGAAAACATCAGGCTCTTTGTGTCTCTGTATTTTTCTCCTTTTGCTTTCCCCCTCTCCATCACCCTATCTGAAGTGGAAAATGAAACTTTAAGGCTTTTTTCACATACTGTCAAGTAAATTTTCCTAAAAGACAGGTATGAAGTTTGCATTCCTTCTAATGTTTGCAGGAAAAAAAATGTCCTTGGAACAAATAGTTACAAGAATTATATTATTTAGCATTTTGGCAAGTTCGAATGACATTTTCAAGGTTACCTGGCATGGAATAGCAGATATGGGTTCTAAATTCAGATTTTCTTATGAAATCACTGTGCTCATCTTTTTTACCAAAACTGAAATAAAAGACAATGGAGTGGGGGAGGGTAGTGGAAAATAAATATTAGAGAAAGGTAATGGCCTTGTGCTTTGCTGGTACAGTAGAGCTTTCCTAAGAGCCTTTCCAGATAACAAATTGAATAATTTTGACCTTCATCTTTGGGGGCACAATAGGCTCTTAAAGAATTTTAATGGTTACTTCTTTGAAAATCTTCAGAACAGACGATTCCCATTTACTACAAATAGAGACCTGTAGCCAATTCCCAATTGAAATGAAGGAACAACTGCCTAAAGTATGTTTTATCTTCAAATTTACTTATAATACCAGATGATATTTTAATTAAAGGATAGATATACAGATGACTACTGTCATATTTTCTTTGGCAGACAAGAAGAAATTAGGAGTGAGATAAGTGAAATGATTTGGTCAAGGTTATAAAGGTGTGGTAGACAGTAAAACTGCTCTTCTTCTAGACATTTGTTTTTTGCCTTGATTTTTTTAAAAAAGAAGTGAAATCAACAACTTCACATCAGCCACTGAT
The DNA here is from genome assembly GCF_028858775.2 of Pan troglodytes. Classification (NCBI taxonomy): domain Eukaryota; kingdom Metazoa; phylum Chordata; class Mammalia; order Primates; family Hominidae; genus Pan; species Pan troglodytes. Next base: position 104,711,645 of record NC_072402.2, on the reverse strand, counting down.
CAGGTACCAGATGGCAAAAACTTTCAGTCACTACCACCTAGGGCTATATTCAAACCAATGAAAGGCCTGTATCTCATTATAGGTCCCCTGAGCTCTCCATTCTCCCACATGGTACTGTCCTTTTCAAGTAGAAAAGTGACATTATTTTTTAAACTGCCCTTGTTTCAGATAACCAAAGGATTCTAATAATTTAAACAGGTTTGTCCTTTTAGATTTTTGATTTTGCATGACTTTATTAAGTTTACATTGAATTCCACTGCAACAGAAATTTAGCAAAACAAAACCAAATTAAACTAAACTATATGTTAACAACCTAAAATCTTCACACTCAAGAATTATAGGTTATTGAATAGGGTTTCCAGGTTTAGCAAATAAAAATACAGAACATCCATTTAAATTTGAATTTCAAGTAAACAATTTTAAATATACATATGGTCCAAATATTTAAAGAAATATTCTGTGCTAAAAAGTTATTCTTTCTTTATCTGAAATTCAGTTAACAAGAAATCCTGTATTTTATCTGACAGCCCTATGTATGAAGAATAGATAAATTATTCTGTACAACTGAAAACACAAGGACGTCTAAGTTGCTCATGAAAGTGTGTTACGATGTCCACTAAGCCACTTTATACTCTGTGGGAAGCAATCATGTCCTGTAACCGTTATACAATAATATGAAAGTTTATGAAGAATAAAGGGGAAAAGTAACTACTGTTTTGGCTTGAAAATGGAATTATATTTTGCTAGCATGATAAAAGAATGTAAAAAAATAAAAGGTATTGTGTGTTTTTGCAGTTCCTCTCATAGAAACCAAGAAATCTTTCAGCATTTTCTTTTTTTTTTTTTTTTTCAAATAAGAAAACATGCTGCTCCAAGTTGGAAAACTGTTACGTAAGTATGAAGTTCAGCAATGTTGCCTGCTGAATAACTAACCTGGAATCATGGCATGTATAGCTCCATGATTCTCTTCATCAGCTCTGTGACAAAGTACAACTTGTGTCATGAGTATGGTTCAATGGTGTCTGCAATTAAATGCTAGAACACAGATGAAAGGAAAATATGAACACTTGCCTGGGTACAGATTTCACGTTTAATTTGTTTCTTTTATCCTGTTTCAAGAGCAGTTGAAAGAAATGTGACATCTAATATTTTACATTTCTAATATGTATGCATATGAACTCAAATCACACAGCCACAGTAACAAGGACATTCATGGTAAATACAAACAGTACTTAGGAATCCCTTTTGAGTGTATGTTCTTATCTTGATCCATAGAGATTTATACATCTAACAACCTTTAACACTGATGAATATAAATCTCAGGCACCGAGAAAAGAGCATAAATCCTTGTAATTCAAGATGTATAAGTATCCCTACCTCTAAGGGTTAGTCTTATGAAAATCAGCAAAAGCAATGAAATGGAGATTTCAGAGAGCTGACATTATGCTCTTAACCCAGGATAATTTAATAAGGATGGTAAAAAGTTTTTGAATTGTAAACTGTTTTCTGATAATAATTGCAATGTGAGTACGGACTTTACATTATGCTATAGCCATAGTAGGTATTTTAACACAGCTGTTGTTTGAAAAGTAAAGCTACTTTATTGTAGTTTCCACCTTTTTTTGAAGTGTTAAAAAGAATACATCTATCTTGAATATGCTCCCAGCCGTTTTGTGTTCTGAAAATTCAGGACCTTAGAATATCTTCCGTGATGCGACTTTATTCTCAAAAAAAAACAAGTACTTGGAGCCATGAAATGTCTTCATGAAAGAAAAATATAATAAAAAAGACATTTTTCAGTGAATTGTGTGATGATATTTTATTATGTGGACATCAACTTACTGATTTCTGAATTCATGTTTTAAGCAATAGTATATCTGATTTTGTGATTTTAAAAATTGGAATTTTTGTCTGTGAATTTGTGATAATACTAAATATTTGTTTTGAAAGAGGTTATTTTGTTTCCAGCTTTCTGGAATTCTTTTGGAATACATCAGTCTTTTGGGTGGTGGGTCGGGGAAGGGGATGGGGGTAACATAGTTGTTGCTTTGTGTCAGAGAGCTGAAGAACCACCAAAGCTGAATCCTCAGTGACATGTGGCTGTGACTGAGAAGATTCAGGGTGGCAGGAGTTTCATGCGCACTTCAAAATAATGAAAAACAGTTATTGGGAAAATGTCATGTACTCACAGCTCGCTCTACATGCAGCTTCTAATCTTATTTGTACAAGTACAGGCAAAAATCTACTAACAACAGATATCGTCTCTTTCCCTTTGTTACCATTTAGTATTGATCGCTGTGAGGGAAGGTTGACACGAATCCCAAAATGGGTTTAATTACAAGTATACACCGAAAAGTAATTGGCAGAATAAGTAAGGGGATAGTTAGCATGTTTCTTTTTACAGAACCACAATATTATACTTGAGCAGCCATAGTAATCAACAAGGAAGAAATTTTAAAATGTGTATATTAGAGTCCCCAGTCCAATTTAAAATTCATTTCTCCTTTCTTTTAGTCAATTCCCACAAAAGCATTCTAATACCATTTCTATTATCTTGCTATACATGTCACTGCCCACTCAATAAATGCTGAAATAGAAAATTAAAGTAGGATGAGATATAGAAGAAAGAGAGTGAGTAGTATGGTTTCCCCATTAAATAGCATGAGGAAGCTATTCTAATGTGATATAAGACATATTATAACCACATATATAAACATTTTTGCATTTTGCCAGCCTTCAGATAGCCCCCAAAATTCAGCTTAGTGATATCTTCTCTACTGATGGTTTTTATATTGTAAATAGAACAAGTTTCAAAAATAAGAATCTGAAATTTCATTTCATAATATGCTTCTTTCCTCATCAGTCGATTATGTTTCCACTATCTCACTTTGTTCTAGGGACACAAATTGGTTTCTCAGGTCATGCTGTTATTAATATGATTTTTTAAAAATAATTGAATTTAACACCAAGGTCAGTTGAGAAAACAGGCAAAATGAAAATGATAATTCTTGGTGTGAAAACCTCAAAAGTGAAATAGAACACAGTAGTGTTCTTTGCTTACTTCAAAATGTCTACGATATGCTGGACTTATTAATGGTATAATATAACAGAAGTAGGGCTTGCTGAGGCATTTCTGTTCATGAGGTGTGAACGGTTCATTAGAAAGTGTGCTAGGAAGCCAAGAAATACTTCATTGGTTTTATTTTATTTTGATTTCTTTTAAATGCAGCATTTTATTCCCATTACAGACTTATTTTCTGTAATTAATGTGATATTTATTTGCTATACAATTAATAGTAAGTTTCTATCTCTTCTCTCTATTGATTACTAAGTTTCCTTCCTTCTCCCTTCTTGGGTTTCCTGTTAGTTATGTGGAAAGTCTTTTTCTGTGAGCTTAACTAGTCTAACATAATCTAATTGGAGTAAATAAAAGTGATTATTTTTATGCGCGTCTGTGTGAAGAGACCACCAAACAGGCTTTGTGTGAGCAACATGGCTGTTTATTTCACCTGGGTGCAGGCGGGCTGAGTCGGAAAAGAGAGTCAGCGATGGGAGATAAGGGTGGGGCCGTTTTATAGGATTTGGGTAGGTAAAGGAAAATTACAGTCAAAGGGGGTTTGTTCTCTGGGGGGCAGGAGTGGGGGTCGCAAGGTGCTCAGTGGGGGTGCTTTTTGAGCCAGGATGAGCCAGGAAAACGACTTTCACAAGGTAATGTCATCACTTAAGGCAAGGACCGGCCATTTACACTTCTTTTGTGGTGGAATGTCATCAGTTAAGGTGGGGCAGGGCATATTCACTTCTTTTGTGATTCTTCAGTTACTTCAGGCCATCTGAGCATATACGTGCAAGTCACAGGGGATGCGATGGCTTGGCTTGGGCTCAGAGGCCTGACATTCCTGCCTTCTTATATTAATAAGAAAAATAAAACAAAATAGCGTTGAAGTGTTGGGGTGGCGAAAATTTTTGGGGGGTGGTATGGAGAGAGAATGGGTGATGTTTCTCATGGCTGCTTCAAGCGGGATTAGGGGCGGCGTGGGAACCTAGAGTGGGAGAGATTAAGCTGAAGGGAGGTCGTGTGGTAAGGGGTGATATTGTGGCGATGTTAGAAGAAACATTTGTCGTATAGAATGATTGGTGATGGCCTGGATATGGTTTTGGATGAATTGAGAAACTAAATGGAATAACAGAAGGAGAAAAACAAGTATAAAAGGTCTAAGAATTGGGATGACTCAGGATATCTGATTAGAGAGTGCCTAAGGAGATTCAGCAGTCTTGCCAGCAAAGATTATTTATTTACTTCAAGAGTTAAGGGTGGCAGTTTGGGGATAGCACCAGGAGATATCAGCTGTGATGGCTTGGAAAAACAGTGTAAACCAGCAGTGTAAACAAGAGCAGGGCATGTATGAGTAGTTGAGAACGGTGAATAGGAGTATGACTAAACAGAAGATAGTAGGGATGACAAGTTTTTTGGGGCACAGTCTAAGTTGGTCTGGTGTCTGGAATGAGAAGCGTCTATACAGGAGCTTAAATGGGCTATACCCTGTAGCATTCCGAGGACAGGCCTGAATTCTGAGAAGGGAAAGTTGTAAAAGTATTGTCCAGTCCTTTTTAAGTTGGTGGCTGAGCTTGGTGAGGTGTGTTTTTAAAAGACCTTTAGTCCATTCTACTTTTCTTGAAGACGGAGGACCGTAAGGGATATAAAGGTTTCACTGAATACTAAGAGCCTGAAAAACTGCTTGGCTGATTTGACTAATAAAGGCTCATCCGTTATCAGACTATAGGAATTATGTCTGACAGAAGGGAAGAAATGACTGCGGTGGCCTTCTCAGACCCTGTAGGAAAGGCCTCTACCTATCCAGTGAAAGTATCTACCTAGACTAAGAGGTATTTTAGTTATCTGACTCAGGGCACCTTGAGTAAAGCTAATTTGCCAGTCCTGGGTGGGGCAAATCCTCGAGCTTAATGTGTAGGGAAGGGAGGGGGCCTGAATAATCCCTGAGGAGTAGTAGAATAGCAGATGGAACACTGAGAAGTTATTTCCTTGAGGATAGATTTCCACGATGGAAAGGAAATGAGAGGTTCTAAGAGGCAGGCTAGTGGCTTGTACTATAGCATAACCTGCCTTTGCTGGTGTGTGGCGATTAGGCCTGGTGGAACCGCCATCAATAAATCAAGTGTGATCAGGGTGAGGAACAGGAAAGAAGGAAATTTGGGGAAATGGGGTGAATGTCAGGTGGATCAGAGAGATACAGTCATGGGGGTCAGGTGTGGTATAAGGAATAATGTGGGAGGCCAGACTGAAGTCTGTGCCAGGAACAACGGTAATTGTGGGAGACTCAACAAAGAGTGAGTACAGCTGAAGGAGCCAGAAAGCAGAAAGTATATGCATCAGGTATGAGGAAGAAAATAGATTTTGGAAGTTATGAGAACTGTAGAGAGTGAGTGGAGCATAGTTTGTGATTTTGAGGGCCTCTAAAAGTATTAAAGCTGCGGCAGCCGCTGCACGCAGACATGAGGGCTAGGCTAAAACAGTAAGGTCAAGTTGTTTGGACAGAAAGGCTACAGGGTGTGGTCCTGGCTCTTGTGTAAGAATTCTGACCATGCTAACCATGCCTGAGAAGGAAAGGAGTTGTTGTTTTGTAGAAGGTGCTGGGGTTTGAGAGATCAGTCAGACACGATTGGCAGGGAGAGCACGTGTGTTTTTATGAGAATTATGCTGAGATAGGTAACAGATGAGGAAGAAATTTGGCCTTGATTGAAGTAATGGGGGCTGTCTGTGAAGGTTTGCGGCAGTACAGCCTAGGTAATTTGCTGAGCTTGATGGGCGTCAGGGTCAGTCCAAGTGAAAGCGAAGAGAGGCTGGGATTAAGGGTGCAAAGGAATAGTACAGAAAGCATGTTTGAGATCTAGAACAGAATAATGGGTTGTAGAGGCAGGTATTGAGGATAGGAGAGTATATGGGTTTGGCACCACAGGGTGGATAGGCAAAACAATTTGGTTGATAAGGCGCAGATCCTGAAATAACTTGTAAACCTTGTCTGGTTTTAGGACAGGTAAAATGGGGGAATCGTAAGGAGAGTTTATAGGCTTTAAAAGGCCATGCTGTAGCAGGCGAGTGATAACAGGCTTTAATCTTTTTAAAGCGTGCTGCGGGATGGGATATTGGCATTGAGTGGGGTAAGGGTGATTAGGTTTTAATAAGATGGTAAGGGGTGCATGATCGGTCGCCAAGGAGGGAGTAGAGGTATCTTATACTTGTGGGTCAAGGTGGGGGGATACAAGAGGAGGACGCAAAGGAGGCTTTGGATTGGGAAGAAGGGCAGCAATGAGATATAGCTGTAGTCCAGGAATAGTCAGGGAAGCAGATAATTTAGTTAAAGTGTCTCAGCCTAATAAGGGAACTGGGCAGGTGGGGATACTAAAAAGGAGTGCTTAAAAGAGTATTGCCTAAGTTGGCACCAGAGCTGGGGAGTCTTAAGAGGTTTAGAAGCCTGGCCGTCAATACCTACAACAGTTATGGAGGCAAGGGAAACAGGCCCTTGAAAAGAAGGTAATATGGAGTGGGTAGCCTCCGTATTGATTAAGAAGGGGATGCACTTACTCTCCACTGTGAGAGTTACTCGAAGCTCGGCATCTGTGATTGTCTGTAGGGCTTCCGAGGTGACCGGGCAGCGTCAGTCTTCAGCCGCTAAGCCGAGAAGGAGTCAGTCAGAGCCTTGGGCCAGAGTTCCAGGGGCTCTGGGAGTGGCTGCCAGGTAAGTTGCACAGTCTGATTTCCAGTGGGGTCCTGCACAGATGGGACACGGCTTAGGAGGAATCCTGGGCTGCAGGCATTCCTTGGCTTGGTGGTCAGATTTCTGGCACTTGTAGCAAGCTCCTGGGGGAGGAGGTTCTGGAGGAATGCCTGGCTGCTGTGGTTCAGGCGTTTGGAAGTTGTTGTGTGCTGGAGATATGGCTGGGGTTTGTCTCACAGTGGAGGCAAGGAATTGCAACTTTTTTTTTATTATTGTACACCTTGAAGGTGAGGTTAATTAAGTCCTGTTGTGGGGTTTGAGGGCCAGATTCCAATTTTTGGAGTTTTATTTAGTGTCGGGAGCAGATTGGGTAACAAAATGTATTTTGAGAATAAGACGGCCTTTTGACCTTTTAGGGTCTAGGGCTGTGAAGTGTCTCAGGATTGCCGCCAAACAAGTCATGAACTGGGCTGGATTTTTATATTTGATGAAAAAGAGCCTAAACACTATCTGATTTGGGATAAAGAAAAAGGAGCATTAACTTTGACTATGCCTTTAGCTCCAGCCACCTTTTTAAGAGTAAGTTGCTGGGCAGGAGGGGGAGGGCTAGTCAAGGAACGAAACTGTAAGCCAGACCAGGTGTGAGGAGGGGAGGTGATAAAAAGATTATAGAGTGGAGGAGCAGAGGCTGAGGAAGAATTGGGACCTAGCTCGGCCTGGCGAGGAGCAGCCTGGGGAGGAAGGGAGAGGTCAGATGGGTCTGTAGAAAAGGAAGATTAGAAAGACTCAGCGACGCTTGGGGTTGATACTGAGGGGACAGGCGGGAGGGAAAGAAGGAAGATTTGGGATGAGTTGCACTGGGCACAGAGACTAGGAAGGGACGGATGTGTAAAAGAATGCCTGGACGTCAGGCACCTCAGACCATTTGCCTATTTTACAACAAGAACTATTTAGATCTTGCAGGATGGAAAAATTCAAAGTGCCATTTTCTGGGTATTTGGAACTACAGTCGAGTTTGTATTGGGGTCAAGCGGCATTGCAGAAGAAAATAAGGCATTTAGGTTTTAGGTCAGGTGTGAGTTGAAGAGGTTTTAAGTTTTGGAGAACACAGGCCAAGGGAGTAGAAGGAGGAATGGAGGGTGGAAGGTTGCCCATAGTGAAGGAAGCAAGCCTAGAGAAAAGAGTGAGTAGAGAAACGGAGGGAAAGTGTTCGGGGTTCTTACCTTCCAGAAAAGTGGGAAAAGGGATTGGGGTGCGGAAATAAGGGATGGGTCGCAGAAATAAGGGGTCGGGGCATGGAAATAAGGGATTGGGACGCAGAGATAAGAGGTCGTGGGGCGGAAATAAGGGATTGGGGCTCAGAGGTATAAGAGGTTGGGGCGCGGAAATAAGGGATTGGGGCGCAGAGATATGAGGTTGGGGTATTTGCCCCTCTTCTAGAAAAGCGGGACTTGCTACTAAGAGTGAAGAAGGGGACCGGTGCTGGAGTTTTGGGTCCACGGATAAAACGTGTCTCCTTTATCTCTCCCAGAAAATGAAAGGAATTGAAATTAAGAGAAGGGAGAGATTGAAGAGCGGAAAGGAGAAAGTGGTTGAGGGACAGTGAGAGAGGTTGGAGAAGAGAGTAAGAAGAGGCTGCTTACCTGATTTAAAATTGGTGAGATGTTCCTTGGGCTGGTTGGTCTGAGGACCTGAGGTCGTAGGTGGATCTTTCTCACAGAGCAAAGAACAGGAGGACAGGGGATTGATCTCCCAAGGGAGGTCCCCTGATCCGAGTCACAGCACCAAATTTCATGTGCGTCCATGTGAAGAGACCACCAAACAGGCTTTGTATGAGCAACATGACTTTATTTCACCTGGGTGCAGGCGGGCTGAGTCAGAAAAGAGAGTCAGCGATGGGAGATAAGGATGGGGCCGTTTTATAGGATTTGGGTAGGTAAAGGAAAATTACAGTCAAAGGGGGTTTGTTCTCTGGTGGGCAGGAGTGGGGGTTGCAAGGTGCTCAGTGGGGTTGCTTTTTGAGCCAAGATGAGCCAGGGAAAGGACTTTCACAAGGTAATGTCATCACTTAAGGCAAGGACCGGCCATTTACACTTCTTTTGTGGTGGAATGTCATCAGTTAAGGTGGGGCAGGGCATTTTCACTTCTTTTGTGATTCTTCAGTTACTTCAGGCCATCTGGGCGTATATTCGTGCAAGTCACAGGGGATGAGATGGCTTGGCTTGGGCTCAGAGGCCTGACAATTATGATCTCCACTTTGTAAAACAAATGTAACTTGCGTAATCCTATAAAGATGAAGATTGATCTTTTAATTAGCCATTAATTATCAGCCCTAATCGTTATGCTGGAAACATAATAGGTAGTTACTAGATACTAGTGACTAGCAGCTGGTAAAAATGCTAAATAGAGAGTTTTGCTTGAAAACTTACCTGTGTTAATATAATTGCATAGGAAACCAAATAAATAAAATTTTCTAGGCATTTTTGCATAAATAATTGTACATAGATAATTACACATTTTATATTTTTCTTCTGAATGTTTTCTGTAGATAAGTATAAAGAAATGCAAACAGTGATACAATAATATTTTTGGTAGAAAATAAAAATAATTATTTACTTATATATCCAAAAACTCACCATCTTGGTTGATTCATATCCTCGTTGTGATTGTCAGACTGATTCAAAGAACTAAAAAAGCAGAGGTGTTGCACATTAAGATCCAGATGTACTAACATAAAAGAAACTGAATCACACCCACCTGTATAACTCAAATCAGTGCAATAGAATTCTTCCTGTCTGGGCACTAAATGCTATAATGCAACACAATGAAAGCACAGAGGCATGGTCTGCTCAAAAATAGAAAAAAAATCTTTTATCAGAGTTTTCCCTATAGCAGACTGGCATTCACATGACAGGAGAAGATATAAAAAAGTTTATATTTCTTTATATTTTAGGAAAAGTTAACTGCAGATCAGTGATTTTACTGCCTGTCTGCATTATAATTTCTGTGAACATGTAGTGCATGCTTACTTTAAAAGAATATATTTAGTAATATATTCAGTAGTGTAATTCAGTTTTACATGGGAAAACTGAAATAAACTTTCTACAGTTTAAACTTGTGAAGATAAACACAGACAAAATATTAGTAGCTGCTGGATAACAAGTTTTAAAAGCATAGTTCAAGATAATTTGGGTTATATCAAATTAATAACTTCCTGGATTATCAGACAATAAAATTGTGAAACACAGCTAAAGAACAAATGATTTAATCTGATTTTCTCACAGCACTAGTACATTTACAACTCAACGGGGCTTGCATTGACAAAAGACAACCTGCGACATTAGCTAGCAGGAATATTTTTTGTAGGTATCTCAGGCAATTATTTTGAAGCCAAGGAAATGAAGAAACACTTGTGGCTTGTTTTCTGTATTAGAGAAGTGGAAAAGGTTATTTTATATAAAGCAAATGAAACAGAAATATGGCATGTAGAATCTTACATTAAATGCCTGTATTAATAACCAAAAAACCCTCACAAATAATGAGCAAAATGTAGGTGTTCCCAAAAGACATTTGAAAATAAAGATTTTAAATGATCTTCATAGGAATGGAAAATTTAGGAGGTATTGTAAACCGAATGAGCTAGCACTTAAACTGCAAACAATTTAAAATATTTTAAAGATAGGCAGGGCATTTTGGGAAATTGTGGTTTTACATTGCAATCTTACTTGAGTATATTTTTGCAATAGTTCAGTATTTGCATTCTTTCTAAGGTGCAAAGGCTAAAAATTTAAGGGCAATCTTTGTCCTCAATGTCCATGGATATTTTATGAGAGGGAAACGTAACCGTGATTCATAGAGAGGTCATCAAAATTTTTTAGAACAGTTAATTCTACTGCTATAAAAATTATCATGTTTGACTGAAAGTACATAAATATCATAATTAATAGAATAATTATAAACTTCATGTAAAAATTCTCAATGGAAGTTTCTTTAATATTTTTTATTTTGATTGAGCTTTTAGTTTTAGTTAGAGTTTTATCTTTAAGAAATAGTTAACTGAAAAGTTTAGATAAACAATGACATAAATCAAACTGGATGGATATCAGTGTAATGGAACATAGATCTGTAATTTTTCATCTCAGGAAACTGAGGCCAAGACATATTGAAGATCAATTCCAAGTTATTTACTGGCAAAGCCTGGGTGAATTCTTAAGTCTTCCAACACCCAGTGGCCAGTTCCCTTGGCCACACTGCCTACATCATATTGCTCTTGTGAGAGTTGAATATGCACGTATTAAACTGACTTTTAAATGTAATGTAAAATTTTGTTGCTTAAAGCAATCCTACAAAGAACCCTTTTAAGGCAAACAACATATGTGCAATATAACTAATAATTTTTTCAATGGTGGGGAATACGCCAAAGCAGGCTCCAGAAGACACGGTTTCCAGCCCTACTGTGGCAATAACTAAGAGTAGACTTAGGGCATTGCCTGTAACTTCACTCTCTAATCATTTCCTTCATACAAACAAAAAAGTCGGATCACATGATTTTTGAAACACTTTCTAGTTCTTTGAGTTCAGTAAAGGAATTTCAGTGATCTACAAGTAGCCCTTCTCTTCAACATGAAGGAAATAAAAGAGTGTGTATAGAATTGGAATTGTTAATAGAAATCATTATAATGGCCCTGTGAGCCATTATTTTTTGCAAGGCCCACATTTCAGAGTTTCTGATATGTACCTTCCCAAGCTCCTGCTATAGAATCACATCTTATCCTTGCAGTATAATATAATATGCTTTATTGTAATAGTTAAATGTGATAAATATTGACATATAGAAGACTAAATCTAACACGCACAGACAAACACATATACACACAACTTTTTTAGTTATAGGAGTAAGTGAAATGGCCAATCCTTTTACCATACATATGAATCTTTTAGCATACTTTATATTTTATCTGAACAACATATGGTGAGTTCTTAATGCAGTTAGAAAAGGATGAGCTCAGCTCATATTTTCCCTTCTTATCAGTCTTAGTAAAGAAAAGAGATCCTTTGTGGGAAGGAAAATGAATGAGCTGTCTTGGATTTGTTACACTTAATGAAGTACAGTCATCTGTTTATTTTCTCTTAGTATATCCAGTGTTTTTTGGGATACTTAAAGTTTGGTGACTATCATACTGTCACTTTCTCTTTGATACATTCCTATCACTTTCCTTCCATTTTTGTATTTACTTTTGAGAGTGGAGTAAAAGTTATTCATCTTGTGCTCTCTTGACAAGCCTCAAACTTGGGAGGCTAGAAGTGTTCATTAAAATTAGCATGGAAATGTTGGGAAAATAATAAGTTAAATAACTAAATGGAAGCTTGATGTATGAGATTAATAATCACCATTTATTTGAATCCTTAAACACAACCATATCAGTTGAACCATTGCTTTTGGCTTTACTTTTTTTAATCCTAGGTGGTATGGTTTGGCTGTGTCCCCACCCAAATATCATCTTGTAGCTCCCATAATTCCCATGTGTTGTAGAAGGGACCCAGTAGGAGGTAATTGAATCTTATGTATATAGTATATTCCAGTTTAGTTAAAGAATGATGATAATGTACAAGTAGCCCTCCCCTTCAACATGAAGAAAGGAAACAGCTGTGTGTGTGTGTGTATACATATGTGTGTGTGTGTATATATATATATATTTTCAATTCTCTCTCAATATATATAAAACACATATATATGTTTCCAATTCTATTGTGTGTGCATGTGTATGTGTGTGTGAGTACACACACATACACACACACACATATATATATAATGTATTTATATGAATGGAAGGTTTCTGTCTGGGAATAACTTTAGAGTCAAGAGTCAAAGTAACTCAATATAAAAAGTGGAAAACATATTTTGAAACATGACAGAAAAATAACTACATTGTGATAGTTGTAATTTAGCTAGGCTTTTTATCTATTTCTTGATCCAGTAAGGAAATGGTGTCCATTTGAGTCTACTAGATAGAGAAAATTATTGGTGAATGCATTTGGAATTATTGATTATGCTGAAGCATAGTGAGAGTTGTTAAAAGGAGACTGAATCAGGGAAATTGAGCTGAATTCTCTTCCCTCATGGTTCTGCCCTTTTCTCCCCTAACTATCCCCCCTCTCCTTGCAGAACCTTCAAGATAACAGGTATAAACCCAATTCAAAAATGTTGCTGAAAAGACATTTATAATAATGTGTGATAATGAGGCAAGAAAAGCATAACATAAGGCATATTTATCAATCCAATAACATGCACTTGCATTGATGTGAGAAAAAGGACTGAAACATGAGCTTAGTGCCAAACGACAGAAGGCTGTATGAGTGCATGGTAAAGAGTTTGGTTGAATTCTTTAGCTATCAGTGGGAGTAACAGTAACAGAACACTCTCAAGTTTCCTTTTCTACATATCTCCTTCCATTTTAGGATCGTTTTCATGCCTGTCTTCAATAGATTGTGCAATTATTTTTAGGCTTTAATTCTTTCTCTTTGTTCCTTCCCTTTCTGTGTTTTTCAAGTGTTTCAACCTCAGTTCACATCTGGCAGGGTACACGTTGTTAGACATAGCTCTGGGGTGCCTTATTTGGCAAATTTAGCAAATTTGTTCCAATTCTCTTCATTAGTATTTATTAACTTGATAAAATTTTCAATCCTGACAGCATATATAAATGCACACCTGTGGGTCAGAGTAGGAATTTTCCCCCTCAGTGATCAGATGATGTGAGATAGCTAGCTCATGCACCTGCGGAAAATGTTTAGGAAGTCTTAAGAGTGAAAAGACATTCGAATCACTACTGGGAACAAGGAAGGCTATTTTGTTTATAAAGGAGTATACGTAGAAATATTTGTGGAGCTAAAACACCAAATATTAAAAGACAAGGTAATAAACCATGCTTTAAACATGCCAAATATTATGTAAACTTTAAACATGGTTTCCAATAGTAAGAAATGCAGATGCCATTAAAGGTTTGTCAAATAGCCATTGCAAGATTTAGAGAAGCCCAACTGGGATCCAGACTCTCATCTTACATAAGCCTGTAGGGATTTTTTAAATACTTTTAAAGGAACAAGTATTTTATCCTGAACCTGAATTTGCCTGCTAGCTAATTCAGACTCAATGGACATTTTTTGTTTGATTTTGGTGTGTGTGAAACTCTACAAAGTAGTTGGATAAAATTCCACATTGTCTGGTAGGTAATGAGTCTGGGCTGAATCAAATCTTGTCAGGTTCAGATTAGAGTTGACCCTATCTTTAGGGTCACATTTTCCAATCCTCACACCACTTTACAAGCTTCAGTGTGCATGAAATTATAAAACAAGGAGCATGAGAAAATATCTCCCAGGTTGTTTTTGTGGCAAGAAAGCCCAGAGAAATAAAGTGATTTTCAGCACTTTGAGTTTTATTACTTTCTGAAGAAAGAAAATTTGGTTAGGGTCAGTTTTCAAGTTTAACAGTTCATCAGCCCATAATTGCACTCATTATTACTGTAGCCAGCTTTATATTGGAGTTTGATTAATAACGATATGCACTTCAGTAACACTTTCCATTAAGTGGCACTAATTATACTGTAACTGCTGTTCAACAACCAAGCAAGTGTAACTACAATGTCATTTTTATGAAGCCAGATTTGCTCATAAGGATACTTTGATAATGCTAATGTGGGAGTGAAGTAGCAAAAAATGTAGTAACAAAGTTGCTATTGCTTTAAATCCTATCCTCAGAATCCGTGGCATTCTGAGGTTTCTATTGGTAGAAGAAACTTTTGATAGGGACTCAGAGAAAGTCTTTGCAATATAATTAACATGCATTATCTGCTTAGGATTACTGTGAGTACTAGCAAACCACATTGTTGATATAAAAGCATAAGATTTAATTGGAAGACTAGGCTAAAATCTTCATGCTAGTCAGCGATTACTCTGATCTTAGGGAAAGTACTATTCTCTCTGAAATTACCACATGTGCATAATGATGCCTGCTCCTATATTTGTGATGTTAGGTCTAAACGACATACTGTGTATGTGAAGATGCCTAATTTAGTGCCTAGTCCATAGTAAGGCCTCTTTCAATCTTTCATGAAGGGTTGTTGTCTTCATTCTTTATCATCATTCAGTAGTAGGGAATAGACTCTTGTTCTCTCAATAAGATTTCCACTTGAATTAAGATTAAATAAATACAAATACTTAAAAATACTTATATATGTATGGAGGAAAATGTTAAACTCAAACAGAAAAGCATAAAACAATCACCATTATGAAGCTGAAGAAACCATAGGAAAGAGGGAGAGGGTCTAAGTTTGATTTGCAAGGTGGGATATTACATAGAGAGAATGCCATCCATATATAGGAGGGCTGGGGGCAAAGAGTTTAGCCAGATCTCAAGGAAGAATAAATAACTAGAAATAATGAAGCAATCTGGAGTGAAAAAGTTGCACAAGATAGTGAACACCCAGTACTTAAGAATGGTTGGGATGGTTGGGTTTTTCTGTACTATTGGTTCTTCTGCTAATCATTGGATTTCCGCCCCCCCCCCCCCCGAAAAAATGTTGCCCAATGAAAAGAATTAGAACTTATATAAAATAAATTATTATACTACCCAGAGTAGGAGGGAGGATTTTTTTTTTTTTTTTAAAAGAGGAACCACAGGGAATGGGCGGTGTTCCAACATCTATAACAGTATGCTTTGCAGATAATGTATTTAATAGTGAGTGATGATAGATTAATTTAATTAGAATTCTTGCAGGAAATCAGAGCTATTTGCTGGAGAGAAGGTCAGATGATCAAAGTATGATCACAATTTCTTCATATTGTAATCGTGTCTTGCTGTTATATCCTTCATATAAACACCCCCATTAAAAAAGCTTTTTTCATCCGCTCAAAAATCACCGTATAAAAATTAGCTCAAACATATTGTGGGACTCTGTGTGAATGGTGGTATGTTAGGAAATGCGGGGAGAAATCACTTACATATAATTGTTCATCTGCAGTTCTGGGTTATGCATATTAAATATTAGAAATATTATATAATATTAGAATAATAAAAGAAAAGAAAAAAATGAAAGGAATTCTCAAATGTTTCAATTTTAAATGATGTGCCATTTAATCCCAGTGTCTAATAACATGAATTCTTGCTGGTGCCCAACTGCATCATGTAATGATTTAGTAATGGGCTTTGTAGCACACCCAGTTGAAAGAGCAAGATCTCTGGAGTTAATATTAAGGGGTAAGAAATTTGGGTGTAATGAAAAATCATACAGTTGGCGAACTTACTGAACGGGATGGGTTCTTTCTTAATACCAGCATCACTGATTAATAGCTGGTGAGCACCAGTAATTAAACATTTGGCTCTGATTATCTTGGTTGTAATAAACTCTCAATTTTTGTTTAAACTTGTTGCAGAGGTTTTTACATTTTCCTTCAGAGAAGGATTTTGTGGAATCCAATTTATCTAAAAAAAATATATAATGATGAGGAAATTGTGTGGTCCCATAACAGGGATCTAGGATGGGAAAGAATCCCACTAACAACGTGCTGAGCCACTACATGAACCCAGAGGCAACACCCCAGGAAAAGAGAACTCAATACCACCTTGAGCCTAAGGTGGTCTTGAATCTCTAACCTACACGTGGAATATTTAATCAGCAGTCTATTTGTAGTTTCCTATAAATCTATAAGAATATGATTTTGTACAGAATTGTAACTGTTCAAGAGTAGATAGTTTGGTGTTCCCACTTATGTAGGTATATATATTCACAAAGAGTTATGTAGGCTAAAGATGTTATAAATGTAACCCTTTTAGCTTTTAATACTTTTTTCCAAATAATTTATTAACATTCATTAGTCTACTTTTTCAACTGTTTTCCCACATACACATCATGTATTCTTTTCCTGATATATTTATCTGTAAAAAATGGAAACTTATTATTTTATGTTCCAATACAACACAAATCTAATACACACACACATACATACAATTTTTAAAATGTACTATACTTTGGACAGTATTATTCTACATTCATGCACAGTATTTATGCCATCAAGCTTTACTTATACAAAAATCAGTAATGATCTTTACTTATAATACCATTTACAATTATCTATAAATTATCAGAACTGGGCTGGGCCTCTATTTGAATTGTTAGAGCTGTTTGAAACATAGGAGTGGTGGGAGAATAAGGCCTATCAAAGAAGTATACAAACATATGCATGTGTATATGCACACCCCCTCACATTTGAGTGTATTTTGCTGAATACCTCTGTATCTAGATATTTTTGGGTGTTTCTCCAATTAAACATGTCTTAAATAAAGAAGTGCTTTTTTTTTTACTTTATAGTCTATGCACCCAAGATATATAGGATGATATCTATAGAAAAATATAAATGGTTCACATCCTATTTATTTTTAAAATACTTGCACATTTTAATGTTTTAGTGAAGATTGTAGATCTCTGCCTCTGTGTGTGTGTTGTGGGTGTGCATATGTATAATAATAGATAGCAAAACACAAGTTTTACTTTTCTTCTCGAAAGGCAGATTTAATGTTATTTTAAAATAAAAAGGTTGGTACCTCTATAAAAATATATACATATGTATAGAAATTATCATTTTTAATTATCATCCTAATACACACATTGAAAATCCAAATAAAAATACCTGAATAGATTGATCTATCTATCCATCTATCTATCATCTATCAATCATCCATATCTATGTAACTAAGAATGATCAAACTGTACTGGATAGTCTTATCTTTAGCCCCCAATATGATCTTTAGTTCATAATTTTGATCTATATTCCAGACCCTTATAATATATCCTTTCTTTTCTGCTTTAGACTCTTACCAGTTGTTTTAATTGCTAAGACAACCCAGTTCTGCATGAGCTACAGCCAACTTCACAAAGGTACAACCTGAGACTGTCCCATTGCATGTCTGTGCTGCATACATTTTGCCTTATACCTGTAGCTTCTTGGTTCACACTAAAGCATGAGATATCTTAGGGCTCTTTCTGAGTCCTCACATGCACAAGCTAGATGTGTGTGAGTTAAACCCTGTGAGTTGAACCAATGAAAGACAGGCAGCTGTGGGGTGACCTATGGGATACAGGAGCTGATGGATACATGTTCTCCCTTCTTCTAAGAATAGACCATACTGAGAAGCAGTTGTTTATGTGGCCTCCTGGAAAAAGGATACCAATGAAATCAACCACTCTGTTGCATTTGATCCAAAGCAGTGGCCAGCTAAATGATACATTATTTTATTGGTGTGCCCTTATTTCTATCTTTCTTCTCATTTCCCTCCCTCCCTCTCCCTGGGATTAAACATTTCAATAAAAGTTCCAGGCTTCAGGCTTTGCCCTCTGGGGAACTCAGGTTAAAACCTGAGTCCACTGGCAATAAAGATTCATTTGCTGATGGTATTTGGTGATGATAGCTCATGCATATATTGGAATCACAATTACTAAGGATTTAGTCTACAGCAAAATAAGAAAAACTTCAGATAGAAGGTGAGATGCTGGGTTTTACAATGGCAGTTGCTCTTTAATGGTATAGTGTAAAGAGAATACAAGAGTCGGGAAGTGACCTGGCTATTGTTAACAGCATTAAAATCTTTGATATAAAAGAATGATAGGCTAAAGAAAACCAAATGCCAGTTGAAGCCCAAAGACCTTTATTGCAGCTTGTGAAGAAACTGTTGTTCTGTGACAATAGAGCAGACTGCACTGAATATACAGCCTGAACAGGTCTCCTATGTCAAAATCAGGTCTCTAATAGAAAAAGACAGGCATTCTAAGACCTTTTGTGAGGCTGTTGGATGGGGCAAGATGGAGTTTCTTGAATCACTAGATTCCTATGAACCTTCTGGGCTGGCAGAAGCAACCCCTTCCTTAATGCTGTCTTGCAGAAGCAAACTGCTTTTCTCTGAAACCATGCAATAAATGCACTGAGGCAGATGCCTTGCAAGATGATGTTTGTTCTCAGCAAAATTTGCCCCCACCACCCCTCATTGTCTTCAAGCTAATCACCACAGTCAGTCAGATCTCTCAGCAAAGCTATTTCTCAGGAAGGAGTTAGCCTATTTACTTAAGGAAGTTCAGTATCTGGTAATATGTACCAACAGGGGCAATGGAAGATGCATGGGGGAGTGGAAATGAGTGTGTTCACCAGGAGAATATGGAATATAAAGCAAATAGTGGAGAATTTACTGATTCTCTGGCTTTCAACAAGCAGAAGTGATGAGCAACCCATCACTTGGGATTCAACATTCTGACAAGAACCCTAGAATCTAGTAGTAATAATCCGCTGGTTTAGCTCCATAAATTGAAGGCATCAGCATGCCCTCCAATATAGTATATTTTATTTTCAAAATTCAAAGCAGACCACCAAGCCTTGTATCTCTTTCTTAGTAGTAGGGAGTAGTAGGAGTAATGGTAGATAAGGAGGCGAAGTGAAATAGCCTCTCTTGCTTTAGAGGGGATTTCCAAACATGCCTCCAGACACTGGATCCTAAAATCTTCTTTGATGTAGTGGGCTCCTAGACCCTTTCGGGGTTTATCTCTGTCTCCCTGACACAGAATGTTTTAGTAGGGTATCCAGAGTGTTTTCCACTTCCTTCTTGTCAGAATGAATTGGTTTGATGTCATCAATATAATAGGACAGCTAACATTCTGTAGAATGTCAAGATGATCTTGTCCCTATGACTATATTTCTATAAAAAAGCACAAGACATAAAACAGCTTTGGGGCAATACATTGAATGTGAATTTCTATATCTGCCATGTGAATGCAAATTGTTTTTTTCTTGTCTCTTTTTCGGGGTAGAGAAGAAAGCATTTGCCACAAGATCAATTGCCATATACCAGAAGATAGAGGCTGTGGATCTGCTCTAGTGATGACACATTTAGCATGGCAGGTGTGATTGAGACTACTCTCTGGTGAAGTTTTCATTAGTTTACTGTCACTTGCCATATTCCATCTGTTTTCTGAGGTCCGGAGAGGTGACTTGAATGGAGTGATGGGAAATATTATCACAGAATCCAATAAGTTTGATAGTTGCACTAATCTCTGCAATGCTATTCTGCCTGAGCTGTTCTATTGCTTCTGATCTACTATTTTGGCCAAGGCAAAGTGGGTGCAGTGAGCAGTTTCAGAAACTCCTGCTTGACTCTTCCTACATAATAATCATTACTCCACTGATCAGAGGGGCAATGTGAGAGTTCTGTCAACTACAAAATATATTTACTCTGATTATATACTCAAGGGACCAGGTAAATAACCATAGGATGAAACCATTATAAATAATCACAGAGTGAAACCACTATAAATAGCCACCAAGTGGAGCCATTCTAGATAGACTTGGTTCTAAACTACATTTATGATGTGACCTTTATAAGCCTTACATTTAGTCAGAAGAACTTAAAAGTATTTTAAGTCCCCTAATCTTGGTGTCATCAAATCATGTTTTTCAGTGTCCTTAAAATTCTGGCTATTCTCACCAACCCTGTACATGTAGTTACTGGGCAAATAGCCAGGGGTATGTGTTTGGCAGGACGATTGATAAAATATTTACTATTTATTAGCAGAAGAGCTAACCTTGGTACATCTGTGGAATGTGTGGTTTAAGAAAGAAGTACTTGCAGTAAATTCATGATAACAGGAAGAAAGGCATGAGAAACAGACACAGAAAATTTATTAGGATTAAGTTTATGTGTCAACGTGACTAGGCCACAGGGTGCCTAGACATGTGGTTGCTCATTATTCCGGGTATGTCTATGAGGGTGTTTCTGGATTAAATTAACATTGGAACTGGTAGACTGAAAGCAGATTGCTGTCCCTGATGTGTGTGTACTCCATTTAATCTAGTCTTGAATTCCTGACCTCAGGTGATCCATTAATGCAACAAAAGGCATTAATATAACAAAAAGGCTGACCCTACTATGAGTAAGAGGAAATTTCTCTCTGCCTGACTGTCTTCAGATGGACATTTTTTTCCTGCCTTTGGACTTAAACAGGAACTGGCTATTCCTGCATCTCTAGCCTGTAGGCCTTCACAAAGGAACTATGCCATAACTTCTCCTGGTTTTCAGGCCTTTGGACTCAGACTTGAGCTACACCATCAGCTCTCCTGGGTGTCCAGATTGCTGACTGAAGATCTTGGACTTGGCAGCCTTCATCATCATGTGAGCCAATTTACAGTAAATCACACACACATGTCCACTGGTTCTGTTTCTCTGGAGAACCCCAACCAACGGAGCAGAGACACTGGTAGATTTGGTAGAAAGAAAGTAGGGAAATTCTCTTCTAATTGTTTATATCTTCAGTGAAGAATGAAGGGAGTTTATCAGCAGAGAATGAGGATGAGGGGATATTACTATAGTAAGCGCAAGCTTGTTGTTTGTGTTGTTTGCATTTAAAAGAATGGCTGAGGAGACATGGCTGCTTGTTGAAAGCCACAGTTCCTATATTTGGGCTGCTAGGGTTATCCTGAAGCCCCAGGGAAGGAGACGGATTATGTTTAATCAACTCTCAGGGTTTTACAGTTTAAAACATAATTTGATATTTGTAATCTCATTCAATCTTTCCAATAATACTGTCATACCAATTTGATAATATCTCCATTTTTTTTCAAATGAGAAAAATAATTTTCAGAGACCTCTAATTCAATTAAATGATATTGGTAGGCCTGCTTTAATTTATGTTCTCTACCAATTATTGGCTATGTTCCAACTCATACAAAATGGCACATTGTGACCTAGGCACTGAACCAAGCTCCAACTCTGAACTCTATACTGCTATACCTGTTTCTCTTGTGTTGGAAAAGTGCATTATCATTTTCTCAGTTGCTCAAGGTAAATATTGCATATTGTCATTCTTGGTTCCTCTCTTTCTCTTGCTCCAGTACCAAGTTTGGCTGACTCTATCTCCTATAAATATCCCAAGTGCATCTACTTCTCTCTCCTTTCATACCTTTTTGGTCCAAGCAAACTTAGTGTATGACCTGAATTTCTACAGTAATCTGCTCCCTAATCATTCTCACTTCTATTCTTGCTCAGTCAAACCTTTCTCCACTCAGCAGTCAAAATAGTCGCTTAAAAATACAAATTATAGGCTGGGCACAGTGGCTTACACCTGTAATCCCAACACTTTGGGAGGCTGTGGCGGGTGGATCACCTGAGGTCAGGAGTTCAAGACCAGCCTGGCCAATATGGCGAAACCCCATCTTTACTAAAAATGCAAAAATTAGTTGGGCAAGGTGGCGGGTGCCTGTAATCCCAGCTACTCTGGAGGTCAAGGCAGGAGAATCGCTGGAACCCAGAAGGCGGAGGTTGTAGTGAGCCAAGATTATGCCATGGCACTCTAGCCTGGACAACAAGAGCAAAACTCTCTCTCTCAAAAAAAAAAAAAATCCAAATTATATTATGTCATTCCTCTGCATAAGATTCACAATACTTTCCCACCACATGTAAAGTGCACTTGGAATGCCTTACCCTGACTTTCATAACTGGCTAGCTCATGCCCTCTTCCAGTTTTCCTCCATGACACTTACCCAGGGCCCATCAGCCACACTGATTTTCTATCTACTCCTTGGCCATGCCAAACATACTCTTGCTTTAGCTTCCTCTACTTCTTCCCCCTTACTCTTGCATGACTTTGTCTAAACATGCAAATATCAGCTTAAATGTCTTCACATTAATGTGGGTTTTCCTGACCACTCAATATGAAATAGCCATCCAGGCACCAGCTATCAATCTTTACTGAATCTTTATGGAGAAAGTATCAAAATGTTAATTAAGGCTTGACTGGGGAAGGATGTGTTCAGAGGTGTGACAGATAAATGCTAGGGCAGGACTGTTCAGTGGAGCAAAGACAAAAAAAAGTCTACAGCAGGTAGTTTATTGAAAAAATACTTCTTGTCCCCAGAGACCTTTGGAGAACAACTAGGTTAAAAAAGAGAAGACAGTGAATAAATGTGAGCCTTAGGGAGAGAAGAAGAGAAACATTACATGTGGATTTTATGAGTATTGCTGACAGGATAAACATTTTCTACATGAATTACAGTGTTTAAGACAATCTTTGGGATTAAAAAATGTCTTATAATTTTGCACTTACTTAATAACTTTACTACTTGATGAGCTTTGCTATCTGAATAGTACATTGGCCAGAAAGATAAACTGGTATAAAAAGGATGTTATAAACACTACTAATAAGAGCTAATGTTATGATTTACTTAAATATTGATTGAACTGTTTTATACTACTCAAACTAATACTAGCCACATGGATTAACTTTATTACAATACAGTGTAACTGTAACAGTAGTCAATTATTTATGAATCGGTGGAAACATCTGGAAGCTTGACCTCTTTTTTACATTAAAAGTACTTGGAGCATTTGCTGTGTTTCGCTATTAGTGCCACTTCAATTATTACATGCTCTGCCAATGTTTTGTGTGACTGGACTGATTTCCTTCTGACTCATAAGGTCAGTTGGCTGTGAAGGGATTGAGTTTTCTAGGTACTGCTTCCTGCATCTATCTCTTTATTGATACAGTGCCCTGCTACCTCTGCTTACCCACAGTAGAAAATGTGTTACTCTGGCACTACATAGCCAGAAATGAGAAGCTACTTTATTTTCCTGTGTCAATGTTACATTCATGTTCTTTAGTCCTTCTTTCCTTTTCTGATATATGCATATATATGTATATACATACACAAACATATGACTAAATTTTCCTCATTTGTATATAAAAAATAAAATTACCTTACCCACAGGTAGAATTTATTTCAGCTGGTTAAGAAAGAATGCTTCTGTTTTATATCAAAGATATTTCCAGTGTACTTTGCATAGAAAGTAGAGATGGAAAAAGTGTATGTTCAAGGACTGATGACATATGGGCTCAAATATATGCAATCATAGATATATCTGCATAGCTGAATATGCAAGTCTATCTCTGATAAAACAAAAAAACACATAACTAAGTGGACATATCCTACTTAGGTGGATGATTCCAAATTGCAGACAAGTTATTTTTGTTTGGCTTTGTTGCCAGGTTTCCATCCTAATTCATTTTGCTTAGGCTTATTTTCATTCATGGAATATTTATTTTGCATTTTCCATGTATCTGACATGATACTAGACACTGGAGATCAAAGTGATGAATAAGAGATAGTCTCTGGTTCTAATGGGTTTGTATCTTTTCATGTGGTCTGAACACGGAGCAGCATAGCACCAGAGTGAAATGTTTAAAGATTTTAAATAAATAAAAACTTAAATGAGAGATAAGAGTAACTGTTCTGAAATGAAAAACAAACACAATCAAAACAAAATACCAGTTTAATAATTAATCTAATTATTTCCCAAAGCTCCTATAGTGTCTTAAATCAGGATGGGACAATATCAATATTGAAATAACTGAGGTGAAATAACAGAGCCAGTGATGTGAGTCCCTAGAAGGACCCATGTAAGAAACTCATTTGGAAAATGAACCTTTCTCATTTTAATAGAAAACCAATGCTTGGGAAGACATAAACCCCTTAAATGTGTGTATGGAAATCTGCCAGCGTTGGAGAGGACGTAGCACACTTTGTCTCCTGAAATAGCAGGGAAGTAAACGTATCTAGAGCTTGTCTCACTCCTTCGCCATCCCAGAAGTATACATATCTAGAGCTTGTCTCACTCCTTCACCATCCCTGCTGCTTTCTGTGCTCTGGTGCTCTGCTTTGTGTCACTTCACCCCATTGCTCTCATCACTGATGATTGGATCAGCAATTTGACTGCAAAGCCATCTTAGAAGATTATGTATGGAGTATCCTGGCCCTAGAGTTCTAACAAGCAAACATTCCCTAAACTAAGTGTGATTGACTGACCCAACACACCAACTCCCTTGAGAATGTCTGAATGTGAGATGTAAAGTTAGAGGCCACAGCTGGCAGGAGTAAAGTTTTAAGGATGGAACAAGCCAGGGGAGTGCTTGTGATTAGAAGACAGACTCAGTAAAATCTGGTAGGTGGTAGAGCTCCCACCTCAAGTAAGAGAGGCATAACACTGAAAAAAAAGGTAGTTGGATTGAGGTTGCTGGGTAGAGGCCAGAGCAGTAGAAGCAAATATAGAAAATAGCTGAGTCACCTTAACTGTGGATCTCTGGAGTAGTGAGCAAGGAATGCCTGCTTCTCAAGGGACTAAACTTCAGGCGTCCATCCCCTAAGCAGGTGGCGACCCCTTTAATTAAGAAGCACCATACTTGGTGTTTCCATAGAAGGAAAGGAAACACTCATATCACTTTCCCCATAGCAGGCCCACTTAAGAAAAACAGATTTTTTTTTTTTCCTTTAAGTTCTGGGTTACATGTGCAGATCGTGCAGTTTTGTTACATAGGTATACATGTGCCATGGTGGTTTGCTGCACCCATCAACCTGTCACCTACATTAGGCATTTCTCCTAATGTTATCCCTCCCGTAGCTCCCCACCCCTGACAGGACCCAGTGTGTGATGTTCCCCTCCCCGTGTACATGTGTTCTCATTGTTCAACTCCCACTTATGAGTGAGAACATGCGGTGTTTGCTTTTCTGATCTTGTGATAGTTTGCTGAGAATGATGGTTTCCAGCTTCATCCATGTCCCTGCAAAAAACATGAACGCATCATTTTTTATGGCTGCATAGTATTCCATAGTGTATATGTGCCACATTCTCTTAATCCAGTCTATCATTGATGGACATTTGAGTTGGTTCCAAGTATTTGCTATTGTGAATAGTGCTGCAATAAACATACGTGTGCATGTGTCTTTATCATAAAATGATTTATAATCCTTTGGGTATATGCTCAGTAATGGGATTGCTGGGTCAAATGGCATTTCTAGTGAAAAACGAATCTTTTAATAGCAGTTAAATCACATGGGAAAATGGGCTCAACTTTTTTTATGATTGATAACCCTCAGCAAAATTTTTATTTATAGAAGTAATCTTTGGCAAGAATTTTGAGAAATTATCAGAATTTCTTAAGTGCCCCTGTCTTTAGAACCAGAAAACTGAAGTAACAAAGGACCCAAGTGGTCATGTGGTAATCATAATTCTGAACATGGGATAATCTCATTCTATTCTTTTTCCATGTAAAGTTCCCTAGGCTTTTTTACTTGGGGAGTACATATATCTCAGCAAAAATGGGTATAAAACAAAACCATTCTCTGTGATGATGAAATCAATATTCTTGGGGGAAAAAAGAGAGAGAAAAATAAACTTCTTGGTGATGAGAACACCATTCCCCATAGACAACATCAGGCAGGAAGAAATACTCCTGGAATATTCTGTGCCATATGGTGGTATAACCTCAGAGAAGCAGGATGTTGGGAGGTTGAAGCTGATCTACTTCATGGGATCCTACTGTATACCACCCAAATGTGTTTCTGCTTTTTATCCTGTGTGGTGTCCAACAAGGTTGGATTATGCCGCATTTCTCATCTTTTGTCTTTAGATAAATGAATTGTCACAGTTCCATATCCAGGCACCATGCTCATTACCTTCCGCGAGAGAATGTGAGATCCCTGCATACTCAGGACCAGGATTTCAAGCAAGAACTCCTATTTCATCCTTAATAGCATCTTTCTTTTTTTGGGGAGGCCTAGCTACGGGGCTGCTGTAATGTTTCTTCTTTTCTGTATGTGTCTTGGTTTTTCTCATTAAGTGCCAAATAACTGGCAGGCATAAGTTTCTGGCAATCTGTAAGACTAAGAAAAATGGTGAAATGAAGAATATTCAAAACCTTTTTAGGGTGTAAATGAAGGAAACTAATGACAGGTTGCTTTCATTCTTTAAGTAATGTAGGAGGCAAAGTTAGCCATACAGAGAAAAAACTAGGGTAGAAATGGGTAATAAAGTTTGGAATTGCTCCTGTGAAAATATGGCAGGAAATCAACTAGAGATGAATAAGAAAATTGCAATAAGGTCCAAAAACTGATGGATAGCATGCCTTATTACAGTGATTTGCAGGGTTTTTTTTTCCCCCCTCAAGTCATGACCAAATGTCCTTTGGCAGAAGTCCATGTATAAGGATGGGAAAATTTACATCTTTATTTTCAATAACCTTGAACTGAAATTTACATTTCCTTCAATTGTGAATATAGGCCACAAACCACATTAGTATTAGTAGTTCTTGTGACATTTTACCCGATTGAAATATTAGACATTTTCATATCATATTAGCGTTATAGAATCTCAAAATATCAGCTAAAATGCTCCAGTGATATTGCTTTTCCTTTAATGTGTTACTGCAGAAGCATATATATTAATATATTACAATTTCACACTTTTTAAATAATTTCATTTCAGTATAATTGGTTTTCTTTGTATTTTATGAAATTTATTTTCTTTTGAATTTAAAATATTATTAGAAGGGTCCTATGGTGTACATAGGCATCATCGAATCACCAGAGGGATTCCTGGCACGTAAAAGGTTAACAATGCCAGTTCTTTTGTGTCTCAATACTTGTCATGCATTATGTAAAATTTTAGACTGAAAAATAGGATACAAAGGAATGAAATATTGTTATTGAAATGGGCAGAAAATATAAGCAATTCCCTAAGTTCATCAGCTAAAATGAGATGCTGCTTTTTTATGTCAAATTTTTAATATTATGACTTAAGTGATATTTTTCTTTTACAAATGGCCAGGATTTTTTGTTACAGTCAATTAAACCTGTCTCATTAATCCTCTCTAACCTTCCGTCAGAATGCACACATAATGTGGCATTCATATTTTAACACTGTACGTCCAACAGCATGATTTAAGGCTGACGAAGGCTTTTCATAACTTGGTACATTATTTGCTGAATGTCTACCACCACCATTTACAAGTCCTGTGGCTGCTTGCATCAGGGATTTTTGCAGGTGAATATTGATTGTGTACCTTTGATTTTTTTCAGTGATTGATAAATCAGTGCCCAAATGAGGTGATTGAAGAAGGCTGACAGTTTAGCATCAAAGCAGAGATTACAACGCCATAATGGATAGCTGTTCCTTTTTTGCATTGGCCATGTCAATATCCTTCCTCCACCCTTTATCTAGGAAAACAATAAACTTTCTATCTTATCAAAATGTTTCACCCATACTCTTAATTCCTGTGATTCATATGGGGCTGGCCCTTTTCCCAGCTTGAGGTGAGCATGTGACTCATACCAATCAGAGTATTCTGTTCTTTTTTCCGTAGTGATTGCTGTAGGCAGAGACATGATTGATCTAGGCAAATACAACTCATTTTGCGAGAGTTCATTGAAATGATTGGGGAAGAATTGGGCTTGTGGAGAGACTGTATTTAGCCAGAAACAGCTGGGAAGCTATTTTTCCACCATGACAACAGGGCCTGCCAAAGAATAGAAGCTATAGAAGAAAATGGTCCTAGACGTGGTAAGAGCCACAGTCATTCTGGTGATCCAATTAGAGCTTTGGGTCCAGCTGTGCCTGAAGTCAGCCTGTCTGTTTTCATTTCTGTGCACGTATGTATGTGAATCTATGTGTATCAAGTCACTTTGAGGTTCAGTTACTTGTAACAAAAAGAGTCTGGATAAGGCACTTTTGCTAAACTCTAAATTCTAATTGGTCTGGAAAGTTATTATTAAATTTGAAATACTTATTAGTGATGCAGAAAAAGTCAAAATAGGAATAGCAACAAAGGAAAATTATTTCATACTTTATCTTGTTTTAAATTAAAGCATGACTAAGTATGGAAGGAGGACAAAAATTTGGGTACTTCAGGTGATCAGTAAACTGTATAAATATGAGTTAATTATTTGAGAGGTTTCTTCATCCAAGGTGTCATCATTTCTAAACTCGCAAGCTTTGATCATTTACACACTTTGAAGTCTGAGAATCTAATCAATCTTCCTCTTGGATTTGTATTCATGTAGAAAGGATGGCCTGTTCTGGGACAGCCAGTGTTGCCTGGCCTATTGTACTAAAGAATAAATGAGTAAGAGTCTTGATTACCTTACAAATAAATCTGGTTAACAGTTATATTAATTAAAATGCCTGGTTCTGCGGCTATTCTCAACTATTTATACGTGATTTAATTCATATCAGCAGCTAATTTGTATTTAATGCAAACTAATGGGTTTTATGTAAATGGAGCATGTGGCAGTCTATTTAAAAAACAAATTATCTCTAGTTTCATTTCAGTTATTCTAATTAAATTTGGAGTATGTGTGTGGTGGAGGGATGAAGGGGAAAGGGATGTGTTATATATGAAGTGATGATTAAATCCAATTTAAGTCTACTGTATGAGAAACAAGTAATTCTCTCAACAGACACATTGGCCCTTTCATAAAGTTTGGAGAAGTCAAGAGCATAGTATAAAGAAAAGCCTGTGAGATTTTAGACGATGTAATTTTTCTTAAGATCATGCTTTTACACTATAAACTACAAGCACTTATAAGTGCATATGTAAATAAGATTCTTTAAGGATTTTTTAATTGGGCTAGAAAATATTTTATAATGTAACTATCCACTATATATGTATTTTTTTCCTCTTTTTGATTTGGAAATTTTGAAACCATTGTATAAATCAGTTAACTCATGTTTCTTTACTTCACTTTCTGTCAACGGCTTAAACCTATGGAATCATATTTTAACTACAATAAAGCTTTCCCTAATCTATAGTTTATATTTCTCTAGATCATCTTTGTTTTTCCAAATTGTGTAGGTTTCTTTTATCAGTGAGCATTTTTTCTCGTATTTCCCTAATGTTAATATTTGTTCTGGAGGTAAAGATAATTTTGGTACATTCTTCATAGTTTCTTCTACTTAGTACTAGTCTAGAAGTATTTCTCAGCTTACATAATTTAGGTAATTTCAGAGGTGATGTACTTCTCATTTTTTAAATATATGTTTCTATTCCCACCTAGATCGTTAAGGATAAGAATTAATTAATTAATTTCTACAAAATCAATGTCATTTTGTTGCATGTAGTAGATATTCAAAGAATGTTTCTTGAATGACATCTCTTAAAAAATCATTCACATCACAAAATGATGTCTTTCAAAATCCTCAGTCTGAACAAAAACTAAAATATAGCCTTCTCCCTCTCATGCTATTTGAGGATGAAAACTAAGCTCAACAGTTTGTTCACTCTAGTTTTCTAGACCTAATTTCCAATATTATCTTAAAAATTCACAAACCATTACCTCATAGAAGTTGTATTAGCTGATGTCAAGGCGGCATAAGGTAGGGCCACCTGTTGGCTTCCTTTGGAGTTTCCATGACATGGAATGGCTCATGAATTCCTCCCAGAATATGTATAGCTTTAATCGCAAAGAAGACTCTATGTACTGGCATTAAACTATGTCATTGAGAAAACAGATTAATTCATAACTTACCTTAAAACCTTTCCCAATTGTACATTTATAAGATTGCAGCCATTCTTAAGATACCCTGGATTTTTCTGTACTTGAATATTTCAGAGTTCCCCAAAGCTATAATGCCAAATATAAAATAAGTTTTAGAAATGGTGACATTGGCATTTATCCACAGTTATAGAATATTGTCACCAGTTCATACAGGAAAAGACAATGAATTTTTAAACTTCATGTTTCCGTGTAATCAAGGGACAGAAAAAGCAAATCCAAACAATTGTGGTTGTTAATCCTGGTCAGATTGATCAGATGACAGCCTCTCCAGTTTCACCAGCTGTCCAGGGAGCCTTGACTTTTCTGCATAGCAGATACAATGACTTCTGTTTTAATTCAACTGCTGCCAATTTGGAGCTGCACATAGCAACTCAACTCCTCCAGAGAAACTTTAACAAATAAAATTAGCCATATTTGAAATGAAAAAGCATTCATTCACTCAGTCAAAATGGCTGGAAATCTGTTTTTTTTACAATGGAGTTATATTCTAACAAGTTATTTAATTTATTTTATTTTAATTTTGTCAGGAATATGATAACTACTCAGATGGCATAATCCATGTTTTGTTTAGTAATGTAAAGTAAGAGATGCACCAAAGCAGAGTAGTTTCATTCATTCTCAAAAACAGACCGTAGAAAGCTGGTATGGTGGATAGGAGCTACTTCATCTTAAGGAAGCCCACTAGATATGCAAATTGGAATTTATAGAAAAAAATATCTCCAGGGATGTAGTTCAAGGAAGAGGTGAGAGGAAGAATAAATGCAGTTAAAAGAGCTCACTGCTGTATCTTATTTTTTTTCGCGAAAGCAAAGAATGCCTTAGTAAAGGAGTGTTACTTGTGTAGTTGCCAAATCCCTCTTCTCTCAACGTCTTCCCTTTCAGATCCTCCCCTCTCAACTTAGCTACATTAACCATCTACATCGATTCAATTGGCAGGTGATTTATCAGGCCAGCATTTCATCTTCCCTACAAAGCCAAAGCGTGGCCCGTTTCTCGGTGCCACAAGGGGGAACAGGCGGGATATTCCTTTGATGCTACAAGGACACCAGACTGATAAAATTTGCTCCTGCATTGAACTTGACATGGAGGTGGAGTATTTTAACTTTAAAAGTCTGCTCTGAAACTCTCAGAACAACTGATGACCCTCATTGATATTCACACTTCAAATGCAGATAAATCTTCTCAGTTTTTTTCTTTGATTCTAGGTTCAAAATCTTCACCTTCTATAAATGCACACTCTGTTATCTGAAACTGACAAAACCTTACTACCTGCTGAGTCACTCACTCCATCCATCTATTTATTCATCTATCTATCTATATGCAGTGGGATGGAAAAATGTTGCTATTTAAACCAAAGTCATCTGCATTTCTGCTACATGCTAGAGAGTGGGATGATTTACAACTAAGAGAAGATTCTTTGTTTAGAAAAGGAGCATGGTCTTCATTTTCTTTACTGGTGTGAGAAAAATTTAAAAAATGCATAAGGAAATGATAAGAATCTGGAATTTTTGAAGGCACTAGGGAAGTTAAGAAGGTGTAACAGCAAGACCAACTCATAGGTGACTGAATTGTGCAGCACACAGTACCCTGATTTAAGAAGAGCCCCATGCTTAGTTCACCACTGTTGCCATCTTGAAATTCTTGATAATTTTTGAACAAGGGATCTGCGCTTTTATATTTCACTGGACCTTGCAAAGTATGTAGCCGGTTCTGAATAGCAGCTCTGTGTTCTCTTAAATTTAGCCAACTTCTTGAGTTAAATATGGCGAAGTGTTGCCAGTCAAATTTCTTATGTCTATTTCAAGGTATGAGCCAATGTACCAAATGTTGTGGAAAGTCACTTAATAGCAATTATGAGTCTTTTATCTCATAGCCCTTGTGTTTTCAGACATTAGAGCTACTTTATTTCATAAGGTTTGAGGTGAATTTACAAAATTTGCATTTATTTAATTAGACCGATACTCTTTTCCACCACTTTATGAGTGTGTTTTATGGTTTTTCTAGGAAACTTATTTTCATACTGAAGGTTGTTAGCCAACTTGGCATGGAAAAACTTAAACTTCAGTCTTATTTTATTTTTATTTTATTTCCCTTAAGGCTAGGCAATTATACTGATCAAATCCTGGTTTATGGGAGGTAAGGGGAAAGGACTATTTGAGGCTGTGAAGAAAAGTTTTATTTGATGATAAATGAGAGGAGAAACTCGTCCACATTGCCTGCCTTTGAGTAATGGATATATGAACACATGATGTATGGAGCTACAGCAGCCATTCCGTGGCAACAGGGCAAAGCCATGAAAATAGAAGACAGGAATGATGGCAAGCACATTGGACATTGATAAAACCATTTTGCTGCTGAATAAGCCAACACTAAAACCACTTACCTCCAGAATACTTGTTTATTTAAGTTCCTAGACAGCAACACCAGACATTTGTTAGGAAACAGAATGCTTGGGCCCCAGCTTAGATTATTGAATCAGAAAACCTGGGGGTTGACAAAGCATTCTGTGATTTCACAAACCCTCTCGAAGTTCTGATGTATGCTGAAGTTTAAGAACTACTGCTTTAAGCTACATTTTGTCAGCTATACTCTTCATTATAACTGAAAGGATCTCCATTTGATTATAAGAGAAAAACACACATTCAAATTATGGCTTAAAAGATTGTACTTTCATTTAATGCTATGTGTGACAACACACAGATTGCTTTAGCAATTAGAAATAACTGCTATTAGTTAACAAAATAGTTTAAGAATTACTACTTTATCTATAATCCCTGCCTGTAAGAATCATCACTATCAGATACCAAGTTGATTTGACATTATATTATTTGTCTCATTTTTACACATGATAGTTACATTTTTAATGCTACTTGGAGAATTATTTATTATCTGGATGAGAAAAAAATGGATAAATATAAATAGTAGTTATAACAATGTTATAAAATGTGAGGTAAATATGATGAAGTATTGCCAGTTTTTTTGTAAATATATCAAACCATCACTGGATTTGGACACAAAATTCCTGAGTTAAATTCTAACAGTAGTCTATCAGTTCCCATATCACTCCTGTTCTTACTAAGGATCTGTGGGTACTCTGCTGTTCGCTCACTACTTCAACCATAGCTTGACCTCTGTCTTCTGCACAAGATTCTTCATGTGGTTCTTGTGTGCCTATAGAAATTTTCTTCGAAGTATGAATATTTGTACTCTAGGTATTTTCAAGATGATTCATTGAGGCCCAAGAAGAAATACTAAAACAACTTTTCAATCTAAAACATAGGAAACAAAACTTTACTAATAACGTTATATACTGATTAACACAAATATACAGATGTGGTCCATTTATTGGTAGGTTGGTAGGTTATAGATCATGCACAATACAAAAAATATCTTGAAGAAAGAATGAAAGTGGCACATTGGACAGAGGGGGACAGTAGAGCCTTCCTTTCCTTTTTCTTTTTCCCTTGCTGTCAGCATATTGCTACATATAGTTTATTTGTGCCAGGCTAAGTAACCAATTACATTATCTAGTTTTAGCTATCTGAACTTTCACAAATTACATGAGGAAATAAAAATATTCCTAGAAAGACCTTGCAGGCTACAAGAATCATAAATAATGTAAATTCAGGTGAAAATGGTGGCGTTGGTGCTTTCCATTTTGTTCACAGGTATTCTGCCAGAATTGCTAAAAGACAAAAACAAGTATGTTCCCGTATAACACAATGAGAAGTTGCCAAATATTTTTTAAAATGATTTAGGAGATTATTTGGAATGTAGGTTTATATCTACTGTTTTTAGTGATGACCTTCACCGTAAGTAGATATTTGCCTATAAGTATTAGCTAATAATAGTTATAGTTATATCTGTATTGATTAATACATACTGCACACACACTGTAATTTTTTAAAAGACTTCTAAAATTTTATTTTGCTACTGATTTTACTCTAATTTTAAATGTTTTTGTTTACTTTTTTACTAATTGGGTGTATTAGGTCAAAAAAGTTTGCAGGATCTTGACTCATAGACTGAGATAAAAATTTCTTGATTTTCATACTAGGGTTTCCAGCATCTGAGTCCAGTCGGCTTCCCAGTCATAATTTTTCATTGGTCTTCCTTCACTATGTGCTTCTGCTATACTGAAAGTCCTGTTTGCTCTTCTCCAGGCCCAGCTCTACATACTTCCTCAAAGGACTTTCAGCCAGGAGTCATGTCACCTTCTCTGAACCCTCATCATGACAGTTGATACTTCATAGTCTTTTAAGTTATTTGAGAGCAGGATTCATTATCCAATCCATTTTACATCCCCCATAATACACAGGAAATGCATTCCAAGAAAATATGTTAGAAAGAAGGAAGAAATGAAAGAAGTAATACCAATTGTATGAGCAAAAAAAAAAAGTAGTTCTTCACCTTTCCGATTGGAAGGTTCAGGCTGATGGGGAGGCCCCATGCTATTCAAATTAATTCTTCAAATCATCTCATTTTGAAAGTGTACTTCCTTTTACACTATATTTGATGACTAGAGCAAGCTTAAAATATCACCAGACTGCTGTCTTTTTGTCATGTAATGACAATGAAATATTACTTTATTCATAAGGTCATTCCCACATGACAGAAACTACTGAACTACAACAAACACGAAAGCCGATAGGCAGGGGTGTGTGGGGCTGGGTCTTTTATTCCATCACATCCAGGTGACAGTCTCTGTTCCATTGCTTACTCATGCACATGCAACTGGTCCAAATTCTTCTGTCTTTGATATTCTCATCTTTAAAATGACTATATGGATTCAAATAAATGATACATATAAAGAAATGTATTATATATTAACTATTATTAATAATTCTTCTCATTCTATGTATCCTTAATGCCTGATTATAATAACATGCATCATAATATATTTATTTTTATTTATGTTATTTGAGCTTTAAATCCTAAGGTTAACTAACTAGCCTCGATATTCATACAATTACATTAAGTTTTACCCATAGCTTAATAATTTTATGCTTTGACTGTTTCCTGATATTCTAACATGTATCATTTCCCATAATAAAAGTTATTGATTCCCCAGCTTAAGTGCCCTCTAACATTCACCAAATTGACCATTTAGCATCATGGGAGATGGGAATGAAAGTTTTTGCAAGTATATGCTTGCAAATAATAGGAGTTGTAGTAAAAACAGAATAGTAAAAATAAGAAAATGATATGAAATAAATAATACAAGAAATTCCTCAGATGTGAAAGATACCTGCCCTCAAATCAAGTGTCCACTAAATGTCCAATAGAATGAAGAGAACAGAAAACAAGTTCATAGCAAGGCATATCACTGTGTAATTTCAGCACACTGGAATTAAAGAGACATTTCTAAGAGATCTAAAAGGTTATGTGTGAGGCTGAAAGAGGTTGGTTACAAATGATAGAAAATTTTAAAATGTCATTCATCTCAAAGTTCTTGAATTCTCTAATATTCTAAGAAAAGATGGTTTTCATCCTGTCATACTATCGTCAGACAGTTGTGAGAGCAGAATAGACATAACCTTAAATATGGAAGGGTTCAATAATTTAGTTCTTACACAATCTGCCTTAGGAAGATTCTAGAGACACACCTAAGAAAAATAAATGATAAGCCTACACTCGCACAAAGCAAGTGTGCTATCTAGGGAAAAGGCTTTCCAATACAGGAGGGTGAGGAAGTAAAATTCCAGGGCAACAACTGTCTTTCAAACCCAGAAATAAGTAATCCTTCATATAAGAGAAAGTTATTAGAAGGCTGTGTGAAAGAACTTCCAGAAGTTTTCTGAAGTACTTGGGTATTCTGGAAAATTATTACTAAGTATTTAACAGCTTTTATGGAACATTTGGACAAATGCCAATAATAGATACATACCATACAAAGAACATTTAAAAGGGCAGAAATGTACTCTAAGGAAAAAAAAAGTTGTGTTAAGAAGGAAATGTAAACTATTTGGCGTAGCAGTAAATAAACAAGATTTACAAGGTCACAATTATATAAAAATTGACTAATATTCAATAAAATTATAATACAGCAAATTTCAAAGCTGTGAGAGGATAATTTGGGAGTGATGATGATGAAATAAGAGATTTTAAACTTCAGCTACTAAAACAGGAAGCCAATAGAGTCTACCAAAAAAATGACAGAGATGTACAAATTTTAAGTTTTTTACTTAGCAAAATAGTGAATACCAAAAGAAAATAGTAATGGAGGTGGAAGCCATTAGGGGTGAGAATACTAAAATTGATAATTTGGAGTCGGTTCCCTCCTCCCCTCCTCTTTTTCTCCTCTACTCTCAGGCTCAAGCTACATGCCTTCCTGAGATCATCAGATAACTCCATATGCATGAGGTCTCTGTGTATAAAGTCTCTGGCTTAAGTCAGGCTTTGTAGTGTCCTGACTTGGGGCTCTCTTCCCCTTGACCAAACCTGGACAGAGGAATCTGAGACCAGGGATGGGACCTTGAGGGCAGCAGATCACAGGAAAAGCTTTGCTTGAGCCAGTTGTGGACCCAAGGGGCAGCATGGCAATGAGCTGTTTTAGGTGTAGCAGGTATTGCAGATTCCAAGGAAACTGGGGGACAGCTGAGTCAATGAGCTGACCCTCCCTACCCAAGAAGCTATGAGAGTAGGGGAGGCTGGAGAACAGCTTGTTTCTTACAGATGCCTGTGGCTTTGAGATGGAGGAAGGGTCCATGAATGTTACTTTACCTTTTATCATTTATAGGCCTGTATGAGTTCCATCATTTAGGATATTCTAACAATGAGATCTACACTCAATTGAGCTGACTTGGAAAATTAGCCACCCATCTGAGAGGCCTAGCAGAGACAACAATCAGGTAGAAACATCTAGACGCAAACCCAATGAAACAGAATGCCTGAGGAGATATTTGGATACCTGAATTAATGTCTTCATTTGAGAAAATCCAAGTGCACCAAATGCAGTGCTTTCTGGGACTTACAATTAGTGATTTAAAGAAAAATTAGTGTAAGTCAAATCAGTTTAGGGTCATTGCTGAGACCCATATAAGTGTACCTGAGAAGAGAGAACCAGAGGATATCACAGCAGAAACAAGGGACAGTCCACTTCTGCTAAGAGCTTGGTGGCTAGACCAGTGTCAGGGTCTCACTGAACGGCAAAAGGGTGAGAAGTGTGGATTCTACCATATGCCTAGAGGGAAGAAAAAAGATCACACAGGTGGACAAATGGAAGTTGCCCTCCACATCTGAAGTCAGAGGGAAGATTCCAATTAAAAGGCATGAACAGAAACCTCAGGTGAACTACAGGTATGAATGCAGATATCAGTACAGATATAGAAGTATAATGAATAAGGATAAACCGCCTGAAAATATATATTGCAAGTGCTAAATAAGATCATGTAAAACAGAAGAGACATTCTGTGAGAGGAATTCTAACTACAAACTACCCTTGCAAAACCTGCCAGTTGGAGTTTAGGGAAGAAGGAGATTAAAATGTTCCGAAGGTCTCATGTATCATGAGAAGGATAATAAAGAGAGGCATAAATCTATTTTAAAGGTTTTATTCTATAGGAGAAAGGAGTAAAGCAAAAGAAGATGGGAATTAGAATACCATGGTGAGAGAGGCAGTGAATTCTGGTGAGGGACTAGTTGGTAACCAGTTTACAAATAATAGAATCATTACGTGTGTATTTAAGAAAATAGTGAGAGGAATAACAATAGAAAGGAAAAATTACAAAATCTTCAATCTAATCAGGAGAAACCTAGAATGACAAACAATAGAATAATCATCCAAGAAATAGGCTAAGGAGAAAATAAAATCTAAAATAATTAATAGAATAAGTTTGAATAAAATGGAAAATATGATAAATTATACTGTGAATAGTCTGAAACTATCCAAAAGAGAAAGAGATACAAATTGGAATAGAAAACAAACCTCAAATACATCCTGTTTTCAAGGAATATGCTTAAAATAATAATAATGTTAATAAAAATAAAATGAAAAACAAAGGGGTGGACAAAAAAGTTAACAGGCATTTGAAACCCAAAGAAAATAAAAATGGTACAGTTATTGTCCAACAAGTTGGAATGTACAATTAAAAGCATTGATGGGATTAAGAAAGGGCAATATATACATTAAAAGTACAAATGAAGAAGATATTATAGATGTAAATACATAGGAAACAAACAGTGTAGCAGCTAAAGATAAAACAGAAAATATTAGAATGTAAAGATTAGAAATATATAAAATTCAAAAAGTACAAATATAACAAGATTTTATTAGCTTCATCTCAGCATTACAGAGAAGAAATAAGTAAGATTTGAAAGTGGCTGCCTCTCCTAGGGTTTGGAATTTGTGAGATAAGAGCAATGAATGCCAAATGTGTACATATAAGCCTTTAAATATTCTTTTTTATTTCAAATTAAAATCATGTATGTAATAAATATTATATATAACCTAAATATTGATTTGAAATAATATCTGTGAAATGATAATATCTCAGAATAAAAGGAGAAAGGTGGGGCCCACTGATTATGATTATACTATGTCTTTTCTGAAGAGTATTAAAATCCATGCCATTGTGTTACTGTCAGAGTAAATTAAGTCCTTTAACATTTTCCTAATTCATGCTAATTGCAAATAAATAGACTTTACATATGAAAATAATTAAAATTATAGACATTTCATAAAGTTTGTGTTAAGTTTATTTCAAATGAGAGGTAAAGATTAAAATCACATTAAACTGGAAGCAAACCATTAAGCAATAGTCTCTAAAAATATTCTCATTTACAGAGAAAAAAAACATATTTTTTTCTTGGTAAAAGAATGTAAATTTTTTAAATTAAAAAACTGTTATATTTGGTTTAAAATTTCATTTCTGTGGGCAGGTTCTTAAAGTCTCTGTATATATTAATGAAATTCTAAACCTGTTTCTCTTCATTGCATGCTATTTTGTTAATGCTTCTCTTTAAACAACTAACATTTCCCAGAAGTAAACCAAGTTGATACAAAATGGATGAATTAGAAGATCTTAGAACATTTTTTGGTTGGCTTGCCAGGCCCATTTTAATTATAAGCTTTAACTACATTCTTTTTATGAGATATGTGGATGAATTCATGGGAATCTAATTTGATCCCTATTTCCTTTTATGACTTGTTTTTTCAAAATTCTTCTGTTTTACATAATCATTTTGTAAAATGTGATTTTTATCAAATTCAAACTGATTTAATGTGGATTTTAATTGGAATTATGTTAAATTTGAGGAAATTACCATATTCATAACACTCATTATTCGCATCTAGCAATTTCTATATCTCTTTATATAGTCAAACCTGGTTTTATATTTCTTAGAAAAATTTGATGTTTTTCTCTATATGTTATTTGCATATTTTTGTTCATTTTCTATTTTTTAGTTTTCTTCTTAATTATATTTTTTGAATTGTTACTCCTAGTTTATTAGATGTATTTTGGATTTGTAAATTAGTTTTTGTATTCATTACCTTAATAAGTTTGTTTTTAAAGTCTAATTGTATTTTAGTATTTTTTCTTTGGTTTTCTAGATAGACTGTCAATCTTAAACATAATGATAATTTTGACTTTACAATCTTTACATCTTTTGTTTCTTGTCTTATTGCATTGGCTAGAATGAGGTTAAAAAGTAATTAGCACAGTAGGCACACTTATTATGATACTTTAAAAAACATACTATTGAAAATGCCTTTAATACTTGTCCATAAGTGTATAGTGGTTTGTTCATTCTATAGCGTTTTTCAGGGAGTGCTCATCTATTGTTCTTTTAAGTCTTTCCCGGAATGATGGTTAAGTTTCATCAGATAACTTTTGGGCATCTTACGAGATGATCATATACTTTTTCATTTAGGGCTAATTAGTGTTATGATATATACAAAAATATTTTAGCATTTCTGGGAGAAACTATTTGTCTGTGGTGGATTAATTTTTAATAAGTTAATAAACTCAATTCCACTTGGGATTTTAAAATATGATTTATGTTCTGTAACATTTTCTTGGTGCTAACTTTGTCTATTTTTTATGTCATGAGGAATACATAAAATTTAATCCAACTATATCTTCTAAAAGAGATTGTAAGGGGTGAGAAACATCCAATGTTCAATGTTTGTGTGAATTTACCAGTAAGTTGTAGAGACAAGATATTATTTTAGAGATATTTATCTCTTAATTTTTCTACTTCATTTATTGTCATTGGTCTGATTTGATTTGATTTTCTAATTCTTGAGATAATTATGGGAATTCTATTTTTTTTCAGAAAATCCATTAGATTAGTATATAAAATATTAATATATAATCTCATGGACACCAAACATTTATAAATTTAAAAATCTTCCCCAATTATTCTCCCATTTATTTTAATCTCTTCTGTTAAAATGTTAGAAACTATTGTATTTATGAATAGTATATGAATATATTACTTTCATTATATTGCTAATTGGTTGGGTAGGTGAATTAAATATGATTTTGTGGTTTCATTTTCTTATTCTTCATCTATATTTGTGTTATTAACCTCTAGACCTACTGCATTGTAGTATAAACATTGTGTTCACATGCTTTGTATTGTTTGGATTCACTGAGGTTTTTCTTTGTGACAAATAAATAATACATCTTAAAAATTGTTTCATGTGACTAAAAAGTTGTGTATTCTCTACAGGATTATATGTACACTTATTATCAACTAAACTTTATTGTCTATTATTATTTTTATTTGTGTTTTGTATGCTTTTTTGTATAGTTTGTCTCCTCTATTTGAATGGTTCAAAAACCACTGCAAGTGCTTTTTCTCAAATTTTCATTGTCTGATCAATAGATTTGTTAAAGTAATATTATTCAAACCACCTCATTCCAAGAGAGCACAGTTTATTCTCACATGTCTACTGGGAATGTAGTAGAAAGCAAAACTGAGACAATAATTGTTGGAAAAGGTCAGAGAGCCATAATTTGTCATTTTTTAAAATTTTATTTCATTTTTTAGAATACAGAAGAGTGTCTTGCTGTGTTACCCAGGCTGGTCTCAAACTCCTGGTATCAAGTGATCTTCCCACCTCAGTGTCCCACAGTGCTGGGATTATCGGCATGAGCTACCATGCCTGGCCAGTAAATTGTAATTAATATCATCAACATGAAAACATGCATCAGATAAATTCATTGAGCAGGTTTAAATGTGCAGAAATATAATATTTTGAAAAGTATTATAAAAATAAAAGTGTATTTTAAATGGAGAATTGTAAAATTAGTAACATTTACTCTACTCTAAAAATGGTTAGTTTTTAAGTGAAAAGAATAAACATGGTATCTGTATTTTGGAATTCATTAATATCACAAGCTCAAATTAAATGTTCAGATTAAAATATAAAAGTGAAATAAATACTTGAGTCACTTTCTGGATATATTTCTGCAATTTGAATTTTCTGCTCTACAGTTATGTTTAATGTTTGCTAAGGATTCCTTTTTTTCTGATGAAAAATTGAAGAATTATTACCAATTTTTAAAACTTTCTGAGGATATTTGAGGAGAAAATGCATTTTAAAGACAGAAAATAATGTTGAAAATAGAGATATGTCTAATCCCTAGAATCTATTTTGGATTTGTCAAATTAATTTTCCTTTTCATTGCTTTAATAAACTTGTTTTTTAAAATCTAACTTCATTTAGTATATTTAATAATATGATAGCTTGAGTTCTACCCCTGAGATCTTTTTCTTGATTGTCTTTCTACATCTCACTGGAAATTTCCTCTTGGACTCAATGAGTGATGTTAAAAATTTGTGCTGAAGATTGATTTAGTTGTGCCACAGAGTAAAAGTCTGCTTATATGGTTACAATTTGATGCTGACCAAATGTTCTTTTGGAAAGTAATTCCCACATCTGCCAACTAAATTCTATCATACATCAAATTAGATGTTAGGACTGTTTCTTACCATCTGTATTCTGTAAACTCTTGAATGATAATTTTCCCTGATTATACAGAATATATATTTTAAATGGGAAATCTATTTGGCTTAATCTGTGATGGTTTTGTATATGTTATTATTCTAATTATGAAGAGTTTTAGAGTTTAAAAAAAATCAAGCGTGGTTCTCACTTTTTTCCCTAAGCACACAAAAAGTTACATTTTCCAACACCTTGCAGTTAAGCAGGATCATGCAAAATTAGTTCTGGCCAATCAAATGTGTGTTTAAGTGATGTATACCACTGCCAGGCTAATGAAATTAAAAGCCTTTTAGTGATCAGCTAGTATTTTTCTTTCCTCGCATGTGGGAATTATTGACACTATTTTCTGAGATGTCAGAATTATAGGATTAAACATTGTGGATCCCTGAGTTACTACATGGAGGACAGGTGCCCTAGGAAGCGGTCTGGACCCATATGGACTTAACATGTATGAGGAATAAACTTTTGTTGTATCAAACCACTGAGATTTTGGGGTTATATATTACTGCATATATATTCCTTCTGACAACACATCAAGAAATCTGTAAATTTGGGGCTTTTATTGACCAGTAGGGAATTTCTGAATGTGTGGTTATACTTAGCAATTATTCAGATACTTTGATTGAGCCTAATCTTTAAAAAAATTACTTCTCAATATGCATGATATGATAAATTTAATAATTTTATCTTCACATACAGTGTTGTATTTTATTAAAATATGTTTTAGACCTTCTGTTTCTATTTACCCTACTGTTAGCAAATATGTAAGTGCACAGTAGCAATTATATTTGACCCAGAAATGTTGAACTCATCCATTTTATTTGTAATACTTCTCTTAGGACATGATTGATTATGTTAAATGTGCTCCGCCTGTTAAATTTTGTTGTTATATTTTGTACTTGTCACATAGAATGCTTAACATGAAATATTTATGTCTCCCGAGGAGCCTAAAATGTGCTCCTCAGCTTTTGAAGTAGACAATGGTGGTACT
Organism: Pan troglodytes; assembly: GCF_028858775.2. Classification (NCBI taxonomy): domain Eukaryota; kingdom Metazoa; phylum Chordata; class Mammalia; order Primates; family Hominidae; genus Pan; species Pan troglodytes. The sequence continues at coordinate 104,668,549 of NC_072402.2, read as the reverse complement.
AAATATTTATTAATTGTAGAGCATGACACCAAAATTTATGAAATGGACTACATGCATATGGAATTTCCATACTGAATGCCAATGTACACATTGATGTGTAATGGATAATAAGGCTGTTATCTCTGAAAAGGTGAGCTCTTTTGAGGAAAGAATCTATAAATATATTGAAAGGCATTACTCAGCCTTTTTCTCTACCTTTGTTTTTGTTTAGTTTTTCTCAAAATTTAGGGGCATCGATAAGTGAAATCTTTCTGTTATTCTCTCTTCTCTTGCACCTATGAAATTATTCACTCATACATTTTACAGGTATTTATTTAGCACTTACTCTGCTCTAGGTACTGAGGTGGAGCATTTAAAAACACATGATGATCCTGCCCTCACAGAACTTGTATTCTACTAGGGGGTCGAGATTATTACATGTGTTGATTTCATAGAGCAAATATGAAGTTGGTGTTATACGAAGAGTAGTCAAAGAAATCTCTTAGAGGAGGTGATATTTGATTTGAGACTTCAGTGATAAGATCCAATACCTCTAAGATCAGACATTTCTTTATTTTGGAGTCCATAGAGATATAAATAAAACAGTATAATAATTATCAGCTGATACTTTCTGGTTCAGATCTTCTAGGCAGAAGGCATTACCTTATACTATATCTTTCCTTTTGAGATTAAGGGACTGATAATATGCTCCAATGACTATTTTTGGTAATGATTTCCCACTTTAGATTCAAGAATACTCAAATCTGTTGATCAGACTCATTTACTTTTTGTGTAATTCTCTTCATCTCCCAGTAAGTATATTAGGGTGTCAAGCTTGACATCTATATCTTATTCAGTTTTTTATTCTAATTTTATATGTCCTACTCATTATTTTTCTTAATCATCTGGAGTACTGCAATGCCTTTCAAACAATCAGTCACTCCCTCTGGCTCCATTCTAATTCATTTCTCACACTGCAATGATACTAAATCTTTTTAAAATGTAAATCTTATTACTATCCCTAACCTCCATAGACACATATCTGAGGTTCTCTACTGGTTTCACTTTGCTCTTAGAATGACGCCATCAGATCCTAATAGGCCCTAGAACCCTTTCACATCCCTGCCCTCAATGGTCTCTCCCCTCAGTAGCAGAGGAATTGGTTAAGTTTCTTGCATGTGCCATGTTCTGTCCTGCCACAAGTCTTTGCGTATGCTATTCCATCTGCAATATTCTTAACTCACCTCATATCCGAATGATTTCATTACAGTTTTTTTGCAAATTCTAAATTATTTTAAACATAAAGAAATTATATATATATATATATAATAACACAAATGTCATTTACACATTGTTTATCAAATTAAACATTTTGGTAAATTGTTCCGGAATTTTTAAAAACATTGAGTGTATTACAGAAACATTGAGAGTTACAAAGTTATTATTTCATTATCTTCCCTCCTAACCAGAAATCAACCACTGTTTTGAATCTAGCAGGTTCCCATCAATTATTTTGTATGAAAAGTTCCCCTCTCTATGCAATTATAATCTCTATCTGAATTTGGATACAGGGTTATGGAGCAAAGAATAGCATATTATCTAAATCTATTTGGTTTCTGAATTTCAAATAGCAAGTAATGACAGTTTAGACAGAGAGAGATTTATAAAGAAATGTACCAGATCTCATCAATTCCTAAATTTGAATAGCAAAAATTTGGATAGTGAAAGATCACTGAATGCGTGTAAGAATATAATATTTCACAATATTTGCAATTTGTATGCATGGATTCATAAAGTTTACATAAAGTCAGCTACTTTAACATTATGTCTTTTGTAGACTTATGCATGTTGACTCAGTTTATTTTCTTTAATTGCCATGTATTACATGATTATGGCATAATTTAATTATCATTATCTTCTCTATATTATAAATAATGCTTCAGTGAACATTGTTCTATAATTTGCTTATGCTCAAGTTTTCCGAGGACACATACCTATGAGTACTAGAGCTGGGTTGAGGGCTTAAACATTGTCAATTTTAAAAGATATTGTCAAATTCCTCTCTAATATAGATTTACCAATTCACCCTCCACCTACAGTGGGAGCTTCCATTTTTCTACTTGCTTCCCAAAACTTGGTCATGTCAATATATGGTATATGTTTTTATTTGCATTTCCTTGATCACAAATGAGGTTTGGTATTTTGCATATTTTATTTATTAATTTTGAAATTGTTTTGATAAAAAATATTCTTTTTTTGTGAACTGCCTATTCAACTATTCTACTCAATATTATATGGAGTTATTTAATCTTTATTTTACTAATTTATAGAAATATCTTACATCTAGATATTAAACTATTGATCACCACTCAGTATGTTACTTTAGATACCATCTGACTTCCTCTATATGTTTCCTAGCACTGAGGACCTCTCTCTTTTACTTTCCACAGATGAGATTTGCTTTCATTTTTATCATTACTTTACTAAGTGCTATATCTTCCACTAGATTTGTACTCTAGATTAGGAATCATGTCTGTTTTTAACTGTCTTCATATCTCCTATATTTAAGGTCAATGCTTTGCACATAGCAACAACTAAACTAGTACTTTTCGAGTCAGTGACTATGTGAATGAATGAATATGTTAGTTGTGTCATATTTTGAATTAAGTTCTTAATCATACTTAGATCCTCAGAGTATAAGAAAGATTAGAGAAAGCTTCTCTTCAGACATAACAGTTCACTTCATACTGGAGACATTAATTAAGGCTAGCAGTCTTTACAAGACTGAAAATGATTACCATTTGAGATTTAAAAATTATGTTTTCACTAGTTCCTGTCTGCTGATCATAACAACCTTCTTCAAATAATACATGAAATAAAGAGTTGCTTAGAAAAGGAGAGAAGCAAATATTGCTGTTCATTTTAAGAGTCCTTTAATGGTAAAACACTGTGGAACATTTACGTGAATCTGAATGAATAACAAATGGAATTGTTCTGATCCAGGCTACTAAAAGGAAGGCTCAATGAATTATTTTTAAAAAGGTACAACATTTTACAATGCAACAATTCTTAACTGGGTTGCAGTTTGCTGAACTATAAATAAAATAGTTTAAATTTAATTTTATGTTGGTATAATAACTAAAATTTTAACAACACTTGCAGTTATGATTACAAAGGAAGAGGAGCACATTAACCGCTGTCGAGATGATTGCTTAATTTTTCATCTGTAGGTTTTCTAAGCAGGAGGAATCTTTGAGCTTAGAAATTGTCTTTTTTTCCTAATTAAATGTTTTAATAGCACATAAGGCTTCATATTTATCATAGATTATATTGATGAGCACAGCTATGTTTCCTGGGTCATTTTTTTTTCTTTTTATCGAGCTCTTACATAATTCCTAGCAGTTTTGGAAAGGTCAAGGAAAATAGGTAAGGAAGAATTAACTCTGTCACTTTTCACATATACCCCCAGATTCATATGCTATAAGATACTTGTGAATGGTTGATGACACTTTAATGGGAGGTGTCAGGAGAAACTCATAATCACTGCTTCAGCCAAGATGAACTAATTTGTATGACTCAATGCACAATGAAAATGTGGGTCCCTTGTACAAAATTTTTAAGATTTTCAAGAGGTTGACAACAGAGCATTAAACAAAGTTAGGGCCCTTTTGAGCCTTAGAGGTTTACTGTTCATGAAATTGGGGCTTTTGCATTTGTTTTTGCAGTCCTGATACTGGCCAGTGTCTCTTTCTTTCATGAATGGTTGCTGATGAAGTGCAGATGAGGAATATATTAGTTTCAGGAAAGGGCTCCAGGTGAACCCTAAAACACGGACTCTAACTTCAACCATAGAGAACACACTCAATGATCCTTGAGAACATCACAGACATTTCTCAGTAGCAGCAATGGTGACTGGATGTCTTTGGCTTTCTTTCTGGAAAATGAACGATAATTACAAAATTAATTATAAATTTATTTCAATTATAATAATTATAAAATTTCCATTTCCTCTTTATAAAATTTTTAGTGTGAAATAGCTGAAAATAATGACATTGTCCAGATTAAAGAAGACATTTATTTGAAAAAGTATGATGCAGATACTATTGCAGTTGGTCTCAATTTCTCTACACACTGGTGTTTCACTGCTTTGAAAACTTTCTTTTTAATCTGGACCACATCGTCATATCACCTACAACCAAACTGACATTTTTTTCTTAAAATTTTCACATATATATGAATTTTGTTTCCTGCTCCTTCCCTCAAAAATCATGGAAAATATTTGAGAACTGGGCCTCCAACCTGCTAAGTACTTTGTAAAAAGTATTTTGTAGGGTGCTGAAGCTCAAGTAGAAGCTGCAAAACGGTTGTCCCTGTTGCAGGAGAGTGATTCACTTTGAAAAACAGATGCTAGAACTATGGTCTTTTAGGCCTGATTTGGACTAGAGCTAGATATGAAAAGTTCAATCCAGGAGGTGGAGTAGGGAAGGAAGGCCTAAGAAAAGGGCAATACTTATCAGAAGGAGGGCTGCATCGTGAATCACAAGTGATCCGTTTGTTCATGATAGGGTTCCTTCTCTTAGCATGGTAGGGTTCCTCCTCTTATTGGGAGAGAGTTTAGCCAAACGAAAGGGAATTCACAAGAACAAGGCAAGGTTAGCCCATGTTGAGGGGCATGGCTATGGCAGGGCTTCCTTCTCAGCAGGGGAACTGGACTTGGAAGCACAATCAGAAGGAGTGCTATTGAGAAGGCAATGTGATGTCAAAAGTAGGGGCAAATAAAGGCTGAAGCAGGGGGCAGAATGAAAGTTTAGGGTACTAGGAGTAGTGACCCTCAGACAAGGAATGTTCACTCAACATTTACAGAGCACTAGTAGGCATTGTGTTATCAGGTGGGAAATATGCCATAGATATAGGATGCACATAGCCTTGCCTCTAGATGTTCTGGATCTAATACGTAAAAGAGACAATTTCTTTATGCCAGAATAACAGCAGGCTTAGCAGTATACACAGAGTAAGTGTAGCAACATACAGGGGCACAACACAGCCTGGCACCTCAAGGGTGAAGTTTAAGACCTGCATCTTGAAGAATGAGCAGCAATGAAGCAGATGGAGATTGAATGGGAGGTCATTCTAGCTAGATGAGATAGTCTGAGCAATGCCAGAGGCATGAATCAGCGTGGCACGGCATGGAACTAAAGTTAACTCAATATTTGCTTTACGTTATCTTTCCAGGCAAAGAATGGTAGGAAATAAAAGTAGAGAGATTAACAGGCCAAGTCATGGAAGGACATAGATGTCATACTGCTAGGTTTTGACTCTTGACATTTGAAAGGTTTTTTTAAAGGAGGCTGGTAAGACAATGTTGCCCTGTAGATTTAACCACAGGTAAAATGAAGAGAGATCTGAGTGGGGTCATCTGGAGGCAGAGAGACTAGCCAGGAGGCTATAGCAATAATCTGGTGAGAATAGATGATGGCCTGGACTAGGGGAGTAATGGTGGAATTGGAGAGGAAGGGGCTTATGTGGGAGGTATTTAGGAGGTAAACATATTATTAACCAAGTTGGTTTGTGGTTTAATGATGAGCTTGAAGGCGAAGGAATAAATAACTTTATCTGAGTGGTACTGAGAAAGATAGCGCTAAATATACCCCTCAGGAAGAGTGTGAATTAATTTTAATGGCAAGCAGCAAGTTACTCAGGATAGGCTGTTCTGTTGCGGTAAAAGCAACTACAAGTTTCAGTGGTTTCACAGAAAGTTTATTTCTCATTCATGGAGTGCACACCGCATGAGGATTGTGAGTGATCTCTGCCCCACAAAAGCACTCAGGGACCCAGACCGCCACAGATGTCACCATTTTTTACCTGCAGCAAGGAAGATGGCCCAGCACAGGGTGAGAAAAGCCTGGAGAGCTGTCCATGGTCATTTCCTACCTCAGTCAAGAAGTAATGTACATTTCTTCTACTCACATTTCTTTGGTCAGAACCAGCCACGTGTTTTCATCCAACTTATGATTTACACAGAAGCCTAAAACATGCAATCTTCAGTATGCCCAGAGGGAAAGGAGAACCAAATATTGATGACAACTAGTGAATTACATTAAAAGCATAATGTAAGCCTAACCTTTTATGGTTTAAAGTTGTGTAGCATAAGACGGGCTAAATTAGCCATAGGAAGATCTGCAGAACACTCACTTTGTGATAACTTACTCTGTGCTAAGCTTGCATAAATTAGAACAATCAGTTATTTAATCCTCAAAACCATCCAATCATACAGAAACTGTTAGAGACTTTTAGAACTCTAAACTTGGAAGAAAACTTTCTTTTTTCTTTTTTTTTTTTTTTAATTAAACTTTAAGTTCTAGGGTACATGTGCACAACGTGCAGGTTTGTTACATATGTATACATGTGCCATGTTGGTGTGCTGCACCCATTAACTTGTCATTTACATTAGGTGTATCTCCTAATGCTATCCCTCCCCCCTCCCCACACCCCATGACAGGCCCCAGTGTATGATATTCCCCTTCCTGTGTCCAAGTGTTCTCATTGTTCAATTCCCACGTATGAGTGAGAACATGCGGTGTTTGGTTTTTTGTCCTTGCAATAGTTTGCTGAGAATGATGGTTTCCAGCTTCATTCATGTCCCTACAAAGGACATGAACTCATCCTTTTTTATGGCTGCACAGTATTCCTTGGTGTATATGTGCCACATTTTCTTAATCCAGTCTATCGTTGTTGGATATTTGGGTTGGTTCCAAGTCTTTGCTATTGTGAATAGTGCCACAGTAAACATATATGTGCATGTGTCTTTATAGCAGCATGATTTATAATCCTTTGGGTATATACCCAGTAATGGGATGGCTGGGTCAAATGCTATTTCTAGTTCTAGATCCCTGAGGAATAGCCACAATGACTTCCACAATGGTTGAACTAGTTTACAGTCCCACCAACAGTGTAAAAGTGTTCCTATTTCTCCACATCCTCTCCAGAACCTGTTGTTTCCTGACTTTTTAATGATTGCCATTCTAACTGGTGGGAGATGGTATCTCATTGTGGTTTTGATTTGCATTTCTCTGATGGCCAGTGATGATGAGCATTTTTTCATGTGTCTTTTGGCTGCATAAATGTCTTCTTTTGAGAAGTGTCTGTTCGTATCCTTTGCCCACTTTTCAATGGGGTTGTTTGTTTTTTTCTTGTAAATTTGTTTGAGTTCTTTGTGGATTCTGGATATTAGCCCTTTGTCAGATGAGTAGATTGCAAGAATTTTCTCCCATTTTGTAGGTTGCCTGTTCACTCTGATGGTAGTTTCTTTTGCTGTGCAGAAGCTCTTTAGTTTAATCAGATCCCATTTGTCAATTTTGGCTTTCGTTGCCATTGCTTTTGGTGTTTTAGACATGAAGTCCTTGCCCATGCCTATGTCCTGAATGGTAATGCCTAGGTTTTCTTTTAGGGTTTTTATGGTTTTAGGTCTAACATTTAAGTCTTTAATCCATCTTGAATTAATTTTTGTATAAGATGTAAAGAAGGGATCCAGTTTCAGCTTTCTACATATGGCTAGCCAGTTTTCCCAGCACCGTTTATTAAATAGGAAATCCTTTCTCCATTGCTTGTTTGTCTCAGGGTTGTCAAAGATCAGATAGTTGTAGATATGTGGTATTATTTCTGAGGGCTCTGTTTTGTTCCATTGGTCTATATCTCTGTTTTGGTACCAGTACCATGCTGTTTTGGTTACTGTAGCCTTGTAGTATAGTTTGAAGTCAGGTAACGTGATGCCTCCAGCTTTGTTCTTTTGGCTTAGGATTGTCTTGGCGATGCGGGCTCTTTTTGGTTCCATATGAACTTTGAAGTAGTTTTTTCCAATTCTGTGAAGAAAGTCATTGATAGCTTGATGGGGATGACATTGAATCTGTAAATTACCTTGGGCACAATGGCCATTTTCATGATATTGATTCTTCCTATCCATGAGCATGGAATGTTGGAAGAAAACTTTCAGATGATCATTCAAGAATAAACCCTTTATTTTTTTAGATGAAGAAAGTGACATCAAAAGAGTGAAATGATGAGTCTAAGATAACAGAGAAAATGAGTTACAGAGTTTAGAATCAAACACACAATAAACTCTAAGTGTGTTTTTCCTCCATCACATTAATTCTCTGTTTCGTGATTTGGATCCCAAAGATTACACAAAGGCTCTGTGACATTTCCATATAGCTGGGCAAAATTACAGTAAGGAAGAGCATAAAGTCATATTTAAATTATCATATTTTGTTCAATATTTGTATTATCTCTTGTGGTTTGCTCAAGACAACTCAGCTGGTTATGAAGCTTTTATGAATACCCCAATAATAGTGCATTATTTGCATGCTTTATGGCTTGTGTTCTACCTGTACTAAAAACTTTATGGTTTGGTGGGGTTAGGAAAGGGGGCAGGTTTTCCCTTGTTAACCTTATAAATGCTTATTGACAAAGTCTTTGTCTTTATGATTTACAGTTTTATAATTTGGAGTCACATCAAATTCTGTCTAGCATATATGGTAAAAATAATATACAGCAAACTTCTGGCCAGCTCTCTTGGTCTAGTGCATTATTCATTTAACCTAAGAATTGCCCTTGTGAGGCCCTTACTATTTTGCTTTAAAATTCGCAGCAAAAATTGTAAAATAAAAATAAATTTTAATTATTGAAGGTCTAAAATGGTTAGCTGCATTATTAAACTTGCATTTTTGTTGACACATATAATAACTGATGAAAGTAGAGTTAATGACAAAGTTAGTTTACTTTCTGGTTGCAAAATTTAACAAGCATTATGTTAAAGTTTACAGCCAAGAATGAAATTTAATTTACCTATGATTTTTAAAATATATAAATAAAACCATAAAAGAGAGAGATGTTATGAAATTAGACAACAAAGGGCTTTTACAAATGACAAATAACATTTTTAGAAAAGTATGAGTGAAGATTAGATTATACTTCTCAAACATTGGTGCTTACCTCTAAGGAGTGTGCTGGAAATATTTAAAGCAAAAGGGTAAACTATCAAATAAGCACATTTAATCTTTCTGAAAAATCTATTACAAACAAATGTTTAAAAATTTAAAACATTTTTTATATTATGATAAGCTTGGATATATTATGGGGTAGAATGTAAAAGATGCAAAAGTTGCATTACTGTATATAATAAAGAAGGAATTACGGAAGCAGGCCACTTTAGTCTTCCCTGAGGATATACATTGGTTTCCTCTGCCAATAAAGTTATGATAGCAATAAACTCTGAGAAGCAGATGAAGAGAGTTTGCATATTAGAGAAACAAAAATATATTATGCAGGGTTCTCCAGAGAAATAGAGCCAATAGGAGATATCTATATTTATTTACTTATTGAGATTGGCCTATGTGATTACGGAGGCTGAGAAGTCCCAAGATATACAGTTGGCAAGTTGGAGATCCAGGAGAACCAATGATATAGTTCCAGTCCAAGTCTGAGGGCCAGAGAAACAGGGGAGCTGATGGTGTAAGTTCCAGTCTGAGATCAAGTCCAAAAACAGGAGAAGACTGATGTCCCAGCTCAGAGACTGGCAGAGAGAATGAATTCTCCCTTATTCATCCTCTTGTTCTAGTCAGGTCTTCAACTGATTGGAAGAGGCCCATCTACATTTAGAAGGGCAATCTGCTTAACTCAGTTTACCCATTCAATTGTTAATCTCATTCAGAAGCACCCTCACAGTTAAACCCAGAATAATGTTTGGCCAAATATCTGGACAACCCATGGTCCAGTGAAGTTGCCACATAAAATTAACCATCACAAAGTTGATGATTTTATCTTGTCTTTAGACTTCAGAACAAATAACTCAAATGATATGTCAGCAGGTAAAAAGGAGAAAAGGTTAAGTATTATTATCCTTCTTTGAACATGAACTGGACAATAACATGGCTAAATGATGAGACGTTATGTGCAGTTACAAAGTTGGCAGAGCATCTAAGAACCTCCTATTTTTATATTAGAGGACAGAGGGTTGGCTGAGCCTTAGACCACAATGCTCTTAAGACACCTGTCACAATGATGATTTTAGTCCTGTCTACTCCTACAGAATCTATGACCTCCATTTGTCTTGGCATAGATTTAAATTGTATACTGAAACTGTGAAATAGAGAGACAGATTTAATAACCATTCCACTTAGTAAGTACAGCTGGGGCAGGTAATTAAACAGGTTTTCTCTTGCCAGGAGGCCTAAAGCAATGTAGCTAAGAGTCTCGGTCACACCACCGGACTGAGATGGAAAGGTAATATCAAACAGGCCTTCTTTATGCAGGCCCATGTCACATCACCATTCTTAGCAAACAGAAGTTATTAAAGGGGCCTAGTCAAGCCAGTCAAGCCACCAGAGGCCTGCCACATCTTCAGTCTCAGAAATATTGGAATTATAGGCTGAAAAATGAAAAGGGACTAAAATAATTAAAAAAATACTATCGTTATTTTTGAGGTGGTTGTCATCTAATAAAATATGCTCACTGTGAATCTTTGACATTGTAGTGATATGAATAACTATTCAAACATTGGGGAAATCATTTCTTAATTTTAAAATATTTCTGATTTCTTTTTGCATTAAGGAAACACTGTATTTAATGGATGTGAGACATAGTAGCCTAATTGTATGTAGGTAGAGTAGTCATAAAATACTCATAAAGAATATCAAAATTGACATTAGTAAAATAGTGCTTTGTTAGGAAAGGGTTTTCTTTTGCTTTGAGGATGGAAAGTCAAAGTTTAATTAAAAATACATTAAATATATCTTCAATTTTGTTAACCATTTTCATCTATTTATTGTTCCAGTTATATATTGCTATATAAAAACTACTTCATAACTTTGTGTGTTAAAATAGCAAACATTTTATTATACCTCAGAATTTTGGTGTTTAGAAATTTGGGCAGTGCTCAGTTGGGTGATCATATACTCTACAGTGCACTGACCTAGGTCACTTGGTGGTAATCAACTGATAACCGGACTGGTCTAGAGAGTCCAAGACACTTGGTGCTTTGGTGGGACAAGTGGAAGTTTGAGCACAACTGGGCCTTTTTCCTTCTCCATAGGGTCTCAGGGCCTCTTTCTTTGATATCTCCAGCTGAGTCATCAGATGGCTCTTTCCTAGGCAGCCCCAGGTTTCAAAAAGAAGACACAGGAAGTGGAGGCTGCCAGTTGCTTAATGCCTGGGCCCATAAACTAGCACAAAATCACTTCTGCCATATTCTCTTGATCAAGCATTCACAGAGGTTTCTCAGATTCAAGGGAAGGGGACATAGACCCTATTTCTTAATGGGAGAAATCCCAAAGTATTTGTGACAACTTCTAATCTGGCAAGTATATACAGTCTCCTACTTACAATGGTTCAACTTATGATTTTTAGACTTTATGATGTTGTGAAAGCAATATGCATTCAGTGGAAACCATATTTGAATTTTGATTTTTTCTCTGGCTAGTGATATGTCGTATGACACTTTAAAATGATATAGTCAACACTTTCTTATAAAATAGGCTTTGTATTAAATGATTTTTGCCCAACTATAGGCTAATGTAAGTGTTCTGACTGCATTTAAAGTAAGTTGGCTAAGCTATGATGTTTGGTAGGTTTAGATGTATCAAATGCATTTTTGACTTACAATGTTTTCAATTTACCACATGTTTGTGAAAACGTAACCCCATTGTTAAGTTGAGGAGCATCTGTATTTTTCTATGAATATGATAGATATTAGATAGTAAAACTTGGCTTATGCCCCAAGGGAAAAAACACACAATTTTATTCAGAAAATATTAAAAAGAAACCTTCTGTATACCATTAAAAAACTTTTCTGATTTGTTTGGTATATTTCACGACTTGTTGTTTAAAAGAAAGATTCTTTAAACGAGAGTCTGAACTACAAAATTGTCTAAAGATTATCATACATACATCATACATTAATGAAACATTGTATGAATTCCTACTATGTGCTAGGCCATAAACACAGCGACTAACTTATGCTCTAGTGGGGAAAATGAACCTATAATTAAACAGATACAATTCTTATCGGTGTGCTATAACAGAGGTATGGGAAAAAGGTTGAGGAGAGAACTCACAGGTTACCATATAGGATAAGGGTACAGAGAAAACATTTTTTTACATTTATGAAGTATTCCATGTAGTTTCAAAACGGAGTTATTTATTCAATCCTCAGAACACACCTTCTAAGTTTGGTACTTATATAGCCTTCATAGAGTTGAAGAAATTGGGAGCTAATGTGACTCATCCTAGTTCACTTTGCTGCTATATGGTGGAGGCAAATTTGGGCCCAGTGACTCCAGAGATACCCTTTTATATTAGGATGACAGCCACATAGATCTCCTTCTTTCTCACCTATACTAAAAGATAAAATTCGGTCATAGGTTGAGGGACATCTGATAGCTTGTACATTCTTGCTTGTAAGTTTTCAGTACAGAAGAACTTAGCCAAAATATCTAAGAACTGGTCCCTATAGACAGCCCAAAGGTTACCACCATGGCCATTCATTCATGCTTTTGTTCCTTTAGTATAATAGTAAATATTTAAGGCAGGCAGCTGTGCTACAGCTTGGGGCAGCAGTGGTGTGTGTGGAGCTGCTGGTACTAGCTGGGGAAAGCAGATTGCTAGATATTCTTGAACTTTTCAAGCTAGTTGTCAAATGGTTAGTAGCTTAAAATTGTAGTTGTATTTATATCACAAAAATCCACAACTGCTACAATTCAGGCTTTCTGTTGTTAATGGAAACTCTCTTGAGGAAGGAGAAGTTGTGCAGGGTGCTAGGTACAAGAATAAAGTTATTTCAGGTAAAGGAACAGCAGGCATACTTTGGTTGACAGGAACCCAGGGGATGCTTAAGGAGAAGGATGAATAGACCAAGAGACTCCCGCACAGAATGTGAATAGAAAAGTAGAAGGAGGTGGAGCTGAAAAAAAATCTCTTCAGTCCCATTAAGTCTTGAGAGAAATTTTGTTTATATATGACATTTTAATAAATCTTTGCCAGTTTCAAAATACAAACTAATTTATGTATCCCCCTTAACAACAGGTATTGTTGTTAAGTTTTACAGTAAGTAAAATGAATTGAGATTCAAAGAATGTAAATGCCTTCTTGTCCAGGCTTTCCTGTGTTAGGGGTCTAAATCAGGATTAGAACAAGCCCCTTTCACCTCTAATTCCAGCGCTCTCTATTATACGTCTATATTCCTAAATTCCAAGGTAGAGATTTTGGGCTTTGTTTTCATTTGGAGATGAGAAGTCATCGCCAAAAAAGCAGGAAGACAGAGGAAGAAAGAGCAGGAAGACAGAAGGATAGTCTGTAGGTTTAGGAAGGAAACTCTAGTGTGCCTGAAACTTTTTTGTACCTGTGTGCCTTCCTCCACCCTTGAATGATAACATTAATATTTTCAATATAAAATTAAAATCAATTTTAAATGTCATAAAGTTAGCAAACACGGGCCGGGCGTGGTGGCTCACGCCTGTAATCCCAGCTAACATGGTGAAACCCCGTCTCTACTAAAAATACAAAAAATTAGCCAGGCGTGGTGGTGGGCGCCTGTAGTCTCAGCTACTCGGGAGGCTGAGGAGGGAGAATGGTGTGAACCCAGGAGGCGGAGCTTACAGTAAGCCGAGATCGCCCCACTGCACTCCAGCCTGGGCAACAGAGCGACTCCGTCTCAAAAACAAACAAACAAACAAAAAGAACCCAAACCAAAACAAAAACAAAAACAAAAAAACTAGCAAACACATTTACATGTTTGCAAATACCGATGATGCACAAAGCCATGATATTTGGCTCTCACATGGATTCCCAGGGAGAATCTACTGATGATCCACCTCTGTGAGCTGACGTACGCACCCAATTCTGCAAGTGCTGATCTAGACGATACATCTTGTCCTAATTTCAACAGGGTGTCAAACCTAAAAATATTCTTCATATATCAAACACATAAGTTTCAACAAATGCATATGAATAGCGTGGTGACATTTCAATCATGGTCCACCCATCTGGGAAGGCATCAAATCTAAAGAAAGTTACTTGGCCCACTCTCCTCCACGGCTCCACTTTCAGCAGAGAGGGAATGGCAGGAGGCTGTTTATGGTGAGGGGGCCTGGAGTGGGGGGTGGGCTTGGGTGGAGCTTTTCAATAAGTTCCCATAATTAAATGTTTTTATTTGCTTGCTTTTTGGCGGGGGAAGGGATGAGAGGACTATCTTTGGTGACTTGAAGAAATAGTATCGTATTTTTGACATTAAAACATAAGTATGATGTATTAATGTTTTCTTTCTTTTACTAAGTGTTTTAAAACATTTGGATAAATCCTTTTGATCAATAGAAACTCAAATTGATGGCTTATGATAAATATAAAATATTTGGGCAGCTGCGTCATGAGATAGCTACAATTTAAACTAGAGTGAGAACAATGCAGAAATAAACACAATTGGAACTGTTGACTGAATACTTAAAAATAGAATGAAAGCACAACTCTGCTACACAGATTTAATAAGAAGCTAAGTTTGAGAGATATTCACAGTATATTAGGCACTTAAATTTGTATTTTATAAAATGTACATATTTTACTAGATTATATTTTTACATGACTAAAACCTTATACAATATATGAAATGTAAGTTATAGAGGAAAATGTCTTTCTCTTCCCCTGTTCCCTATCCACTCGTATCTCACCTCAGCCACACACATTATTATTATTATTAGTTTCTTTTTTTCTTTTCTTTCTTTTTGTTTTTTTGAGATGAGATCTTACTTTGTCACTCAGGATGGAGTGCAGTGGTGTAATCACGGCTCACTGTGGCCTCCACCTCCTGAGTTCAAGTGATCCACCTATCCCGGCCTCCTGAGTAGCTGGGAGTACAGGTATATTTCACCACATCCACTAATTTTTGTGTTATTATTTTTTCGTGTGTAGAGACAGGGTCTCACTACATTGCACAGGCTAGATTCATATGCTTTTAATAATCACTGGTGGTGATTTATGCTATTTATATTAATATATTTCCTAACATTGAATCACACATTCTTGTAATAAAACCGTCATCATAGTAAGACTATCTTTTAGTTTAGTTTTGCTGTATTTAAAAAAATATTTATTTAGGAGTTTTCCATCAATTTTTAAAATGAGATTGTTCTATAGTTTGTTTTCTAAGTATAATCTTTACCAGGACTCAGTATCAATGCCATATTCATTTTATAAACTTGTTTTCTTTTTTATGCCTGAGGCAGTTTAATAGCATTTCAATGGTCCATTTGTTAAATATTTTTGGAATTTTCCTGTGAAGCTTTTTTATCCTTGTGCTGTTTGGAAGGCGTAATTTTTGCCTTGTCTGTTTTATAGGAATTAACCTTTTCTAATTGTCTCTTTTTCAGCACCAGTTGTGGCAAATTATTTTTCTTAGAAAAACGATTTGTTATTCAGATTTCAAGTTTATTTTTATAGTATTAATATTAATATAGCACTTATTAATAATTTTCTAGTTCTGTTACCTTTCCTACATTATCACTTATTGTATACTGTCTTCAGATTTTGACTAGCTTGACGGCTGATTTATATGTTTTATTGCTTACTTTTTTATTAAAAGAAGCAATTTTTAATTATTTTTGCTATTTACATATTTTAATCTCATTAAATTCTACTTCTATTTTTATTAATTCTTATGTTTGCTTTCCATTTTTTTTGGTACTACTAATTGTTTGAATCAGTTAATCCGTTCTTTCTTTATTTTATTTTATTATTATTATACTTTAAGTTTTAGGGTACATGTGCTTTCTTTTTGTTTTTTTTGTTTTGTTTTTTTGAGACAGAGTTTCACTCTTGTGGTCCAGGCTGGAGGGCAATGGTGTGATCTTGGCTCACTGCAACATCTGCCACCCGGGTTCAAGTGATTCTCCTGCCTCAGCCTCCTGAGTAGCTGGGATTACAGTCACCTGCCACCACAACCAGTTAATTTTTTAGTAGAGACGGGGTTTCACCATGTTGGCCAGGCTGGTCTTGATCTCCTGACCTCGTGATCCGCCCGCCTTGGCCTCCCAAAGTGCTGGGATTACAGGTATGAGCCACAGTGCCCAGCCCTCCTTTTGTTCTTTTTGATGCATACAAGTATTTCAGGCTGTACATTTACTCTGAACACTACTTATCTTAAGCGTACATGTTCAAATACAGAGTATTTTTTAAAATCTTTGTTTCTTTAGAAGTTTTACAATGTTGATTAGTGTTTCACTCGACAATTTTTTCTATATTGAGATAGATATATTGATTTATTTTGTTAATTTCCAATGGTTATTTCTTTGTTATCAGAATATATTGTCTCTACCACCCAACATTTTAGTCTAAATTCCCTCATCATTTTGTCGACTGAATTTTGTAGCTTAAAGAGGAGCTCGTGTGAACACTATATTTGGAATTTGTGCATGTTTAAAAATTTATGTGTTAAGTTTCCCTGACATTTGCACTTACCATAAAATTTGTAGATGGCTTTTCTTTTTAAAAATTCTATTATTTATTATATTTTTATTATCTTATAAGTATTGTTCTACCACATTCTGGCATTAAATGTTGCTGGGTAGATATCCAAGACAGCCTTGTTTTTCCCCCTTATAAATATCTTGTTATGTTTCCCTGACTGTTTTATAATTAAACTCTACTGACTTTCCAAACATATGTCTGGCTATTTAGTATGGTGTTCAGTTTATTTTGACATATACTGTATTCTTTTAATATGTAAATACCATTACATGGCATTACCATTTACTACTTGATACTTGGGAAAATTACTTAACTTCTCTGCATTTCAGTCTTCTCATCTGTATAAAACAATTGGATTTGCCTTAGAGAGTTGTTATGAGATGGAGTGAGTATCTTTAAAATGCTTAGAACTGTGCTTGGTATATAGTAAATGGCACTGCTCATTTACTAAATTAATAAATGAACACAAATGAACTACCTCCTTTTAGAAAACGTGTTTTAGATTTATGGCTTTAAATGTTATTTCAGTTTACTTCTTAGAGAATTTCTTTTTTTTCTTTCTTTCTTTTTTTTTTTTTTTTTTTTTTTTTTGAGACAAGGTGTCCCACTGTCACCCAGGCTGGAGTGCTGTGGCCTGATCATGGCTCACTGCAGTCTTGAGGTGCTCAGGTGATTCTCTAGCCTCAGCCTCTCGCAGGTGCATGCCACCATGCCCAGCTAATTTTTTTGTAGAGACAGAGTCTTGCCATATTGCCTAGGCTGGTCTCGAACTCCTGAGCTCAAGTGATTTGCCTGCCATGGCCTCCCAAAATGCTGGAATTTCAGGAGAATTTCAATTATGGGCATGTTAGATACCCTGTTTGTATTCTAAATCTATCATTTTCTTGCCAGTTCTTAAACAAAAAAGCATTATAGGGGTATATTTTCTATGTAAGTGCACAGTTTTGAGTTTCGGTAAATAACACAGTTGTATCATGACCATTACAGTAAAATTGTAGAACGTTTCCATGACCTCTAAAAGCTGCCTCACATTGTTTTGCTGCCCATTCCTGCCCCATCCTTATACTCAGGCAACCTCTACTCTATTTTGTTCTTACTATTGTTTTACGTTTTCTACAATTTCATATAAATGAAGTAATACAGTATAGAGGCTTCATATCTAGCTTCCTCCACCTGAATTGTGTGTATAGTTTTTCACTTTTGTTGTTGAGTGGTACTTCACTCTGTGGATAGATCACATTTTGTTTATTCTAATCCGTTTAAACAGTTTATTTCCATTACTCTTTGCTTGCTTTACTCATTTTTATCTCATATACTTTTGATTGGGTTTTCTGAGGTGTCTCTTTCCCTTTCTGCTTTTCAAATTTCATCTTTCTCTGTGTGATGTTTATTTTCTTCCTACTTATTCCCATCTTCCCCCAGCTCTTTCTGCATTTCCCCTCTTGTCTTCCAATTTCTTCCCTGAGTTTTTACAGTTGTCCTTTGTGAATATCCTTCAGAGACTTGATGGTTT
Organism: Pan troglodytes; assembly: GCF_028858775.2. Taxonomy (NCBI): domain Eukaryota; kingdom Metazoa; phylum Chordata; class Mammalia; order Primates; family Hominidae; genus Pan; species Pan troglodytes. Next base: position 104,650,551 of record NC_072402.2, on the reverse strand, counting down.
AATTCAATTTTCTTAATTTTTTAGTGATACGCTTGACTATGCTCTTTATCTATTCTGTGGAAACATTTCCTGAAAAGTGTAAACTCATTCATTCATTTAATCATTTATTCACTTAAGAAATAGATTTTGACTGTCTACACTGTAGCAGTCACTAAGGATACAGCAGTGAATAAAACAGAATAAAAAATTGTGAAAATACATAAAATGTTAGATTGTAAAGAGTGCTATATAAGGAAATTCAATTCAGATAAGAGGAAGAAGAAATGTTGGCATGTTGTTCAAAATTGTAAATAGTGTGACCTGTGATGATCACTCTCAGGAGGTGATATCTCAACTTGAAGAAGCTAAGAGAGTGAGCCATTATTACTATCTGTGAAAGAATATTCCACACAGAGGGAAGAGCAAGGAAAAAGACTGTGAGGGATGATTGTGCTTGGAATGTTCTTAGAAAGAAAGGACAGGGGACAGACAGGTTTGGGAGAAAGAAGTAATAGGATAATGAGATCACGTAGGGCCCAGTAGACCTTTACAAAGCTTAGATTTGCTTGGGTGAGATGGAGAGAGAGTCCTGTATGGAATACAAAATGAAAAATCTGAGTATTTTTCATCTTTTGGTAAATGTGGTAAACTTTACCCTATTTTTTATAGTGTTTATATATTGATGCTGCACCATATTCTTTTTTATTATGTATCACGGAAAAAGTTGGATTTTTCTAAACTAGCTATTTGCAGATGATTTCTATGAAATGGGGGAGTGAGAATGTCTTAGATAGCATTCCAGACTTCACAACATAAAAGCTCTCCTCCTGCTGCCACAGAGACAGACTACTTCCTACAAATGTGTCTCCTTTGTGCGTCTTTGTGTAATTGCACAATATACCACATCTTCTATTTCTCTTGGTCAAGCCTGGTCCAGAGGTTGTATTCTCTCCTGTTCAAGGGATGTAGCATGTGCCTTTTTGAGAGAGCCTCTCACCTTTGTTGATGCTGTTGAGAACAGCTCCTTCTGGGCCTCCTTGGATTCTCTGCTTTTTTATTTTTATTTCTTCCCCCAGTGGCTTCCGTCCAGCTCAGCTCCTTTGGACAGCCCTCACATGCATGATGAAGCCAGCTTATTACATCTGCCTCCCAGTTTCACTAAAAATTGAGGCTACAGGTGTTCCTTTTTCTTGTTGTTTTGGTGTGATTTTCAGGAAGAGAAGGAGAGATATTGATTTAGTGTGATAATTTTATACATTGACTTACGTAGGGGCCAAAGTGGAAAGCTCCCCTTGGCTCCCTGAAGGTTCACTGAAAAATTAACTCGCAAAAGACAGAGTAATTGGAGAAAAGACATACAAATGTATTTAATATGTATGTAAGGGAGCCCTCAGAATAAAGACTCAAAGACAGAAGGGAAATTGTCCATTTTTTTGGTTACGTTCAACCAAGTATAGGCACCTGTATAGAAGTGCTTAGATAAAAAGGGTATGGTCTAAGCTAATAGACTGAGTGGGGAAACCCCACACTCCCCAACACAGTGGGGGCATCCCAGCCCCCACTAGACAGGTTTTCCTGTCTAAATTTTTCTTGGCATCTCTGAGCATGTAGTCCTTCCTTCTGAGTATGTTGCAGGGCCCTCTGTAGAATGGGAGTCTTATGATCTTCAGTCAAACAAGGCAAGCCAGATTATTTATTTATGGGCAGTTTTGACACAGAAAGGGAGAGGGAAAGTTAGAGTAATATTTGTAGGTTTCTATGGCTCGCCTTGGAGAAGAAGATTGTAGTTTCTGTGCCTAGGCTTTGGGGAAGACTGGGACTGAGAGACAGGAGGGCAGAAGGTCAGAGAAGTACTTTTACTTGTGAGGTCTTCACTTTGGGATATTTTTTTCTCAGCCCCAGCACTTGGTTAGGCCATGGTGCTCAGTTGTTTGGTCAAACACCAGTCTGCAGACATTGCTGTGAAAGTATTTTTAGATGTGGTTAACAGTTAAATAAGTAGACTTTGAATAAAGTAGATTAGCCTCCATAATGTGAGTGGGCCTTATCCAATCCGTTGAAGGCCTTAAGAGAAAAGACTGAGTCCTCTTGAAGAGGAAGTGATTCTGCCTCCTGATTATCTCTGGACTCAGAATTTGCCACATCAACTCCCAGAATTTCCAGACTGCTGGACTGCCCTGCTGGTTTCAAACTTGCCGGCCCACAAAATCGTTTGAGACAGTTTTTAAAAATAGATCTCTCTCTATGTACAGACATCCTATTTGTTCTGTTTCTCTGGAAAACACTGACTCATGTAGGTAGCCATGTTTGTAATGAAAATTCAATAAGTAATTTGGTGCAAATATTGGGAAAATTTTGTAGAGAGACTTAGTTTAATAACCTTTGGTATTTATTCAGCATTTATATAAGTTTAAGGTTTTCAAAAATATATTTACCGTCACATATGTAATTCCAGAGAACTTCTTTGAGAACAGTAGTTTAACATGTAGGTAAATTCTGTATTACTTCTACTCTTACTGTATACAGTGCTTGGAAATTGTGATATTAAAAGCAGAGAGGTTAAGGTGTTATCATTTGGAAAGACTGTGTTTGTCAGATGTCAATGATTCAGTCCATAGATTACAGCTTGAAGTTGGAATACGTTTTATCTTTGATTGGAGATAGGAACAATCTAAATCTCTTTCCTACCCATAAGCATACCTATTATTTTGTAAGACATCCTTCAAGTACAACATACATTTGTAACCAAAAGCGTATTGAAGGAAACTAAAAATGTTTCACCCCAAAATATACTTCTTTGACATATTTTGAGATGGCTGTTCAGAGGTCCTGCAGACAGAAGTAGCCCCACAAAGCTGTCTTTTGGAGACGAGATTTGTAGAGGGAATAAAGTGAAGTAAACAACAGATGCAAACAGACTTTTCTCTGAAGCTTTTCCTTGTCCAGATCAAGAAAGATTAGTTGTGTGCCTGACACTTCGAAAGGTCTGACAAACAGATCCTACAAGGGCTGATACCTGTGAGGCTTCATCTTCATAACAGACCACCTTTTTCTCCAGCCTTTCCTCTTCTGTCCCCATCATAATATGGTTGGCCACCCTCAGAGCTCCTGTTATTCCTGTAACCTCAAGATGGTATAAAATTATTAACCATCTTGACTTTCTTTGAGTTTTTCATATTTTGTATGACTCCTGTGCCCATATGCACGATAATAAATTTGTATGCTCTTTTTCCTATTAATCTGTCTATTATCAGTGAGGTTTATGGACTCAGCTTATAAAACCTTCACAATTTGGGAAAAATTTAAACTTCCCTAGTATCAAAGTTATATAATTAAAAATAGTAACATTCAATATGAGACCTATATGGTAATCTTATAAATGTCTAGATCAGTATTTCAAAATAGGTTTTAGACATTTCTGTCAGGGTCAAGAGAGAAGATTGGATACCTTAAACTTAAGTCTAGACTCAGAAAAGTCTAACAGTCATAGGAAAAAATATCTAACATTTAATGATTAAAAATGTACTGAGAGTAAACATTTTCTTGTGATTGTTTCAATGAGAGTAAACTTTTTTCTTGTTATCGTTTTATGTGATTTTACTTTCATGTTATGTTAAAGGCTATAATAGCATATGAAATAAATACAACAATAGACAGCAGCTTTTGAACATATAGCTTAAATAACTATAACCCCACTGTCTTACTCTTTGAAGGAAAAAAATTTCTTACGTGTTTCCATAGAGCACATTGCTTGGAGAAGTTTCATTTTCATGAATCTGTGCTAAGTTTTTAAACTATTACTTATGCCCAAGTCATTTGTTTAAGTTCTAGATTGCTTCACGTCTTCATTATAATTATTCACAAAATTCTTGATAACCATAAAGAGTGCACATGATCCTCTAGCTGGTTAAGACATTTAAACACATATCTTGAAATGACCTGAGGTTTCTTAAAATGAACATTATATGAGTGTGAAAGATTATTTGATGTAGGTTCTTACTCTACAGGAGTTGTGAAACCTGCAGAACCAAATGTGCTTACCACATAGGCAGCATGCTATGGATTATGGTGGCAGTTCCCAACCTTTTTGGCACTAGGGACCAGTTTCGTGGAAGACAATTTTTCCATGGACGGAGGGGGTGTAGGGAAGCATTATATTCTCATAAGGAGCGTAAAGCCTAGATCCCTCACATGTGCAATTCACAATAGGGTTTGTGTTCGCTCCTATGAGAATCTAATGCTGCTGCTGATCTGACAGGAGGTGGAGCTCAGGTGGTAATGCTTGCTCACCAGCCACTCACCTCCTGCTATGCAGCCTGGTTCCTAACAGGCCACAGACCAGTAGCGTGGGGACTGGGGACCCCTGGATTATGGTTCACTCACACAAAAAGAGCATTTTGTACAGGGATAAAATAGAAAAAAAAAAAAACCAAGGAAATAAGCATAAATTACCCTATCAGTGATTAGATAAAACATTCAGAATATGAGCCAAAGATTTAAAACATGCTGGAACAACTTTAAAAGAGATCCTTGTCATATGGGTGATATTTTGCTAAGATTTTTCTAGTCTTTTATTTTGTTCTCAAATTCATACCACATAAATTCCTTGGACAATATAACTCTATAAAAGTCCTTAAATAAATTATAAGAGACACTCCATTACACAAAAACAGAAACAGAATCCTTAAGAGGTTCCTTCCATTCAGATACATGAGCCTGAAACTTTGTCAACATTTAAGTGTGCTGTAAAGAATATATAGCAGGTTTGAATATCAATTTCTGACTCAAGTATATAGACAACAAAATATTTCATTATTGTTTGATTTGCTCTGGACCATATTTTATGTGTCCTGGTTTGCTCTTATTCCAAGATGTCTTACTCAAATAACTATTCTTGCTTCAGAGAAGATAGTGCTGGTTATACAAAGATGTTTATATTTACTTGCGCCAGGGGCTCTCAAACCTGGTGGTATATCAGAATTTACTAGGAAACATTTTAGCCAGAAGAAGACTCCAATCAAGGAGATTCTCATTTATTAGTAGAGTGGGCATGCATTTGAAAATGTGTATAGTTAGTTGTAAGTATAACCATAGGTTTATACTTATCTTAAAGTTTAGTCTTTAACTATCAATTCTATTAATCACTTCCAATGGCAAGAGAATAATCTATAAAACACTGATTGCTTATTTTATTGCTTAATGCCGGGAATGATTTGACATCATGGTGTCCACTCTGAGTTTCTCTGAGTTGTCTTCTCCTATTTAGTCTTCATTTCTTCTCCTGTTCAGCATCACCATACTCCCTGTCCTTAATAATAAACAGCTACCTACCAAGCCTCCTATCTCTGGCATCTTTCTCCTCCTCAGCAGCAGCTCAGCATGTTTACTGCTTAATCACTTCATGCCCAAGAACACGTGGGCTGTACTGAATGAGGCTTGTAATCAAATGATAGAGCTCTACTTGATTATCATTCACAACAGTAGCCCAATACATGATTTTTCTAATTATCTCCCCTATGGTGGACATTAGCTCCTGTTTGGCTTTCAATTATACCATCTCCACATCTTAGTCCCCCAGCATTCCTAAGGGATATACTATCAGAATAACCGAGGTAGAGAAGTTAGTCAAAGTTCCAGAAAAGCAACCCCCTTTGATGCCTTCCTTTTCTCTTCATGGTAAGTTTGACAATTGTTAGGAGAAGAGTTGGAGCAACAGATGAAGCAAGTATATTACCAGTTCACTTAAAAATAATTTTCAAAAATTTTCCCAGATAATAACAAAAAGTAAATGTCATATTAATTTCCTTATATATTTCTCAAATATGTGTCATTTCTTTTAATTAGAGGAATGTTCTAAATGAGCTTATTTTCTGCCATCATTAAAATTATGTCTGTTTTAAAAATTATTTGTTTAAGTGTATTAGGTAGATAATTTCTTAGGATTGAAATCAGACTGGATAATAATAATATTATATTTAAAATAATTGAGATTATTGAAGTTCTTTAAGGAATTTTAAAAATGTTAGTCAATGTGTATTTTGTATTGTTAGTGATAATAGCATAGTTCTATTTTTACTATTATTTCATAATTTTCCTGATAAATTTATAAAGGAGAGATTAATTTCCTGAAAAATGTTGAATTTGGCAAAATATTAATATTCTTCTTATGCTGTCGTGTCCCAAAAGGAGATACTATGAAGCCATTTTATTTGAATGTCAAGTTTTATTGATGATCTAAGTCAGAATCATTTATATTTTGCAGTTTCTTTGCACATGTCATTAATAGAAAGCTGCTTTCTTGCTTGCATGAATGTTTGATTCCTTTTTTAGTTAAATAGTGTTCCAAATGCAAAATCTAATGCTTAGGGTAATCATGTGAATTTATGACCATTGCTAGGATGCTGGGCTTTTAGAAATGAAATTAAATACATCATATTTCTTCATAAATGTAGGTTTTACAGCTGAGATAGATCTAATATTGATAATCTCTTTATTTAACAGTTTCAAAATGCCATATGTGACTGAAAGCAACAGAATGAAAATAACTGTGTTTATAGCAAATAGAACAGGAAATGAAAGCAAGATATGCAGAAAGCTTCTCACCGAAGTGAGCATCGTATTAGTGCTATAGTGCAGCAGCATTAATGGGAGCAATCAGCAGGTTGAAGGAAGGGATTCGAGTTCACTCAGATGTAGGATGAGAAAATTAAAGTGAGGAAAACATGACGGCTATTTTCAGATATGTAGAATCTCCTAGAAAGGATAATTTGAAGACGAAAATAAAACTAACTTAAAATTGCAGAAAATACCTGTTGATGTATTTGAACAATTTTGTTTGGAACAAAGTGCACCTACTAGGTCATATTTTCCCAGAAGCTGCCATTGTCAGATCTATATTACTGCAAAAACAATGGCTCACACGACAGCATAATGCCAACTTAAGAGGCCTTATTCATTCTAAAATGGATTCTGACTTTGTCTTTTTCTTAGTCTGTATTCATTCATTTCCCCACATAATCTTTGCAAGTGAAATTAGTCAAAGAAGAAGTGCTATGGACTGAATTATATTTTCCCAGAATTTACATGTTGAAGCCATAACTCCTAATGTGACTATAGTTTGATTAAAGCTTTTAGGAGATAATTAATTTTAAATGAGGTCATCAGAGAAGGGTCCTAATCACATAGGATTGGTGGCCTCGTAAGAAGAGAAAGAGTCAGTGATCTCTCTCTCAGCCATGTGAGGACACAGAAAGAAGGTGGCTCTCTCCAAGCCAGTAAGAAAAGCTTCACCAGAAACTGACCATGTTGGCACTCTAATCTTGGGCTTTCCAGCCTCTAGAGCTGTGTGACAAAATAAGTTTCTGTTATTTAAGCCACTTGGTCAATGGTATTTTATTATGGCATCTGGAGCAGACTAAGACAGAAAGCATGCTCATTCCAAACATATACCAATGCTCAGATGACAGAACAATTATTTACCATTTTGTTTAGTTTCTTCACAATTTCTACTATACTTGAATGTTTTAGCAGCCATGGTGGTGACAGATCTACACAGAGGTTTTCTAAAGACTGTATTTAGTCTACATTTGCTCACCATCCTGCACCAATTTGTCAAAGTTCTTAGGACCTAACGGAGGGATACTGTAGTTGAAAACAAACGAGCAAATACAAAAGCCCTATTTGAAATCTCAACAATCTAAATTAGAGTCAAATCACTTAAGAAAAGATTAGGTACAAAATATACAGATACCAGAACATTTAAGGAAATATTAGGCATAAAACATACAGATGCAAGAAGTCTTTTGAATTTTATTGTACACAATTTAAATTCTGTGGTTATCCAAACTATAACTCATGTCTTGGGATGTCTGTTTTACTGTGGTTGAGATCTGAATGAGACCCAAATACATACATATATTTCCAGAAATAAAGGCAGGGATTTTTTTCAATTAGAATTTAGGAAATGAAACTATTAGTTACCAAAGTTATCTAGATATATCTGAAGGCAAGTAGATGACTCAGGACAGTTAGAATTAAGTCCAGATTTTTAATCTGCAGGGTGATTTCTGGAGTTAACATAAAATTAACAATAAAACCAATTATTACTATTTTAAGCTATTTTAGATACCACTGCAAATGAACAGAGAATATGTATGTAAACTATATGATATCAAAGGAACCACGTTCTTCAATCAAGACATAATAAAAACATGTTAAAATGAAATCAAAACCATTTTAAGTTTCATTACAGGTGTATTTCCCATGTTTACACATATATTCATTATACATTTTATGTACCTATTATGATGTGCCAGTCACCTTGTTAGGCTTTGGGTATAAAAAGAATACAAAGATGAAATCCCTACCTTTAAGGCTTTCTATACTTAAAAAATGACCCATAGCTCTGAGATTTAGTAAATCAGAAATTTGGACTTAAGAAAGCCATGAAGGCTAGGCATGGTGGCTCACACCTGTAATCTTAGCACTTTGGGAGTCCAAGACAGGAGGATTGCCTGAGGCCAGGAGTTTGAGACCAGTCTGGGCAACATACTGAGACCCTGTCTCTACAAATAGTTAAAAAGAAATTAGCCAGGTGTGGTGGCATGCACCTATGGTCATAGCTACTTGGAAGGATCAGGCAGGAGGATCACTTTAAGCCAGGAGTTTGAGGCTGCAGTGAGCTATGATTATACCACTGCACTCCAACCTGGGTGATAGAGCAAGACCCAGCCCCTAAAACAATTCTTTTAAAAAGAGAAAGCCATCAGAATATTGCTATGAAATGAATTCATTTGTAGCTCCCACAATTGAGTTGTTTAAACTTCGTCTGTCACAAAAATCAAAATTAGATACTTCATTTAACTGAAAAAATGTAACACATGATAATCAGTTACAAACTCAAACAAACTTAAACTGTCTCATGAAGAATTTTCCTCTTAAGAATCCCAGTGTGATGGTTAATACTGAGTGTCAATTTGATTGGATTGAAGGATACAAAATATTGATCCTGAGTGTGTCTGTGAGGGTGTTGCCAAAAGAGATTAACATTTGAGTCAGTGGGCTGGGGAAGGCAGATCCACCCTTAACCTGGTGGGCACAATCTATTCAGCTGCCAGCGAATATAAAGCAGGCAGAAAAACGTGAAAAGGAGAGACTGGCCTAGCCTCCCAGCCTACATCTTTCTCCCATGCTGGATGCTTCCTGCCCTCAAACTTCAGACTCCAAGTTCTTAAGTTTTGGAACTTGAACTGGCTCTCCTTGCTCCTCAGCTTGCAGACAGCCTATTGTGGGACCTTATGATCATGTAAGTTAATACTTAATAAATTCCTCTTTATATATATTAGTTCTGTCCCTTTAGAGAACCCTGACTAATACAGATTTTGGTACCAGGAGTGGTTCTAGAGGAACAGAATATTCATTGGTTTTTGGGTTTCTGGGGTTGGCTCCTTAATGTGATTAGACATAAAATGCTAAGGACTCTACTTCTAATAGTATGGAGAACATCCTTGGAGTGAACTGTTTAGAGAGTTATGCACAATAAGTGCATTTGACACTCTTGATTCATTGCTTGTGAGAGGCAAGTAGTTTAGTGACTCTATACATAATACATTTGACCATATGTGGAGAACCAAGGAACATAAGCTGGTTAGTTGCTCCTAAGTTCAGTGGACAAAGTGATACAGTAAAATGATGAACTCAGGGATTCTGTCTCCTGGCTTCAGAAGTAGATACTGAGCCTTAAATCTGCCAAGATTGCCCTGAGTGAGAGTCTTATCTCCTGTAGAGAAAGAGGTGAAATTTTGGAAAAACAGACACAAGCTCTTATGGGAGTGGCTGACCTGCAACGAAAGGAGCATGCACAGCCTTGCCAGGTGTCTTCTGTTAAAGTGAGGGCATTGATTGGAAAAGAATGGGACCCTGAAACTTGAAATGGGATGTGTGGAGGACCCTGATTAAGTTGGGGACACTGAGCTTGTAAAGTCTGATTAATCTTTTTTTGCCAGAAGAAACAGCTTCCCCATTCCCACTAGTGGGAACATCCTCTCCCCAGCACATGCTGCCATCAGCCTTTCCACCTTCTCTGAGGAGATAAACCCTGCACTGCCTGAGGCAACAGTGATGGCCTTCCCTGAGGCAATTGCCAGGCAAGATAATGTTGATTCTCCTGAGGAGCCACCCCCAACACCTCTGTTTGCTTCTAGACCTATAACTAGACTAAAGACCCAGCAGAACCCTAGAGGGGAGGTTGAGAGTGTGATCCATGAGGAGGTGCACTACACTTGAAAAGAACTGTTTGAATTATCTAATTTATATAAACAGAATCAGGAGAATAGGCATGAGAATGGATATTAAGATATGGGATAATGGTGGAAGGAACATAGAGTTGGATCAGGCCGAATTCATTGATTTGGGCCCACTAAGTAGGGACTCTGCTTTTAATGTTGCAGCTCGGTGAGTTAAAAAAGTTCTAATAGTTTATTTGGTTGGTAGCTGAAATACGGATTAAAAGATGGCCCACTGTGAGAGAGGTGGAAATGCCTGATCTCCCTTGGTTTAATGTAGAGGAAAGAATCCAAACACTTAGGGAAACTGGGATGGTAGAGAGGAATAGTCATTTTACACCTACTCATCTCAGCTGCGAGGGTCCGGAAGATATACTGTTGATAAATATCTTGTGAAATAGATTTGTGAGGGCAGCACCTGCATCTTTGAAGAGCCCTATAATTGCTCTTCTCTGTATGTCAGACTTAATGGTGGGAACTGCAGTCACTCAACTACACAATTTGAATACAATGGGAATAGTTGGATCCTGAGATGGCAGGGGCCAAGTGGCAGTAGCACTCAACCATCAAAGGCAAGGTGGGCATAGCTACCGTAATGGACAGCAGAGGCAAAGTGGCAATCAGAATAGTCTGACTCATGTAGAGCTCTGGCATTGACTAATTAATCACGGTGTTCCTAGGAGTGAAATGAACAGGAAGCGTACTTCATTCCTACTTAATTTATACAAGCTGAAACCTTCTAGGTCAAATGGACAAAAGACTAATTTGAATTATAAAAATGGAATCACGGCCCCTCAATCAATTTCCAGACTTGAGCCAGTTTACAGACCTAGAACCCCTGGAATGAAGGGTAGGCCAGGTCCCCTTGAGGAAGGAGCCCACTACATTACTGATAATTTATGCAGCAAATCTTTATCCCATCCTTCCCCAAGGAGACTTCCGGTCTTTTACCAGGGTAACTATGCACTGGGGAAAGGGAAATGATCAGACATTTCAGGAACTGCTGGACATTGGCTCTGAGCTGACATTGATTCCAGGGGACCTAAAATGTCATTGTGGTCCTCCAGTTAAAGTAGGGGCTTATGGAGCTCAGGTAATGAATAGAGTTAGCTCAGATCTGACTTACAGTGGGTCTACTGGGTCCCTGGACTCATCCTGTGGTCATTTCCCTGGTAACAGAATGCATAATTGGCATAGCAGATGGCAGAATCCCGACATTGTCTCCCTGATTGGTAGGGTAAGGGTTGTTAGGTGAAAAAGGCCAAATGGAAGCCATTAGAGCTGCCTCTACCTAGAAAAATGGTAGATAAAAAACAAATATTGCATCCTTGGATGGATTGTGGAGATTAGTGCCACCATTAAGGATTTGAAAGACACGGGTGGTGATTCCCACCACATCCTCGTCCAACTCTCCCATTTGACCGGTGCAGAAGACAGATAGATCTTGGAGAAGGGCACTGGATTATCACAAGCTTAACCAAGTGGTGACTCTAGTTGCAGCTGCTGTACCAGATGTGGTTGCATTGCTTGAGAAAATCAACACATCTGATATCTGGTATGCAGCCATTGACTTGGAAAATGCCTTTTTTTCCATTCCTGTCCATAAGGCCCGTCAGAAGCAATTTGCCTTCAGCTGGCAAGGCAGCAATTTACCTTTACCATTCTACCTCAGGGGTATGTCGACTCTCCAGCTTTGTGTCATAATCTTATTCGGAGAGAACTTGATTGCTTTTCACTTCCACAAGATATCACACTGGTCCATTACATTGATGACATTATGCTGATTGGATCCAGTGAGCAAGAAGTAGCAAACACACTGGACTTATTGGTGAGACATTTGTGTGTCAGAAGATGGGAAATAAATCTGACTAAAATTCAGGGATAGTCTACCTCAGTAAAATTTCTAGGGGTCCAGTGGTATGGGGCCTGTTGAGATATTCCTTCTAAGATAAAGGATAAGTTGCTGTATGTGGCCCCTCCTACAACCAAGAAAGAAGCTCAATGCCTAGTGGGCCTATTTGGATTTTGGAGGCAACACATTCCTCATTTGGGTGTGTTTCTCCTGCTCATTTAATGAGCGACTGGAAAGGCTGTCAGTTTTGAGTGGGGTCTAGAACAGGAGAAGGCTCTGCAAGAGGTCCAGGCTGCTGTGCAAGCTATTCTGCCACTTGGGCAATATGACCCAGCAGATCCAATGGTGCTTGAGGTGTCACTGGCAGATAGGGATGCTGTTTGGAGCCTTTGGCAGGCTCCCACAGGTGAATCATAGAGGAGGCCTGTAGGATTTTGGAGCAAGGCCCTGCCATCTTCTGCAGATAACTACTCTCCTTTTGAGAGACAGCTCTTGGCCTGTTACTGGGCTTTGGTGTAAACTGAATGTTTGACTGTGGGTCATCAAGTCACCATGGGACCTGAACTGCCTATTGTGAACTAGGTGCTTTCTGGCCCACCTAGCCATGAAGTGGGTTGTGCACAGCAGCATTCCATCATCAAATGGAAGTGGTATATATGTGATTGGGCTCAAGCAGGTCCTGAAGGCACAAGTAAGTTACATGAGAAAGTGGGTCAAATGCACATGGTCTCCACTCCACCCTGCCTTCTCTTCCCCAGCCTGCACCGATGGGCTTATGGGGAGTTCCCTATGATCAGCTGACAGAGAAAGAGAAGAAAGACTAGAGCCTGGTTCACAGATGGGTTTGTATAATATGCAGGCATCAACTAAAAGTGGACAGATGCAGCACTACACCCCCTTTCTAGGACATCCCTGAAGGACAGTGGTGAAGGGAAATCTTCCCAACAGGCAGAACTTCAAGCAGTGCACCTGGTTGTGCACTTTGCATGGAAGGAGAAATGGCCAGATGTGCGATTATATACTGATTCATGGGCTGTAGCCAATGGTTTGGCTGGATGGTCAGGGACTTGGAAGAAGCAAGATTGGAAAATTGGTGGCAAATAAATTTGGGGAAGAGGTATGTGGATGGACCTCTCTGAGTGGTCAAAAACCATGAAGATATTTATATCCCATGTGAGTGCTCATCAATGTGTGACCTCAGCAGAGGAGGATTTTAATAATCAAGTGGATAGGGTGACCCATTCTGTGGACACCACTCAGTCTCTTTCCCCAGCCACCCCTATCATCGCCCCATGAGACCATGAACAAAGTGGCTGTGGTGGCAGGGATGGAGGTTACACATGGGCTCAGCAACATGGACTTCCACTCACCAAGGGTGACCTGGTTATGGCCACTGCTCAGTGCCCAATTTGCCAGCAGCAGAGACCAACACCAAGCCCTCGATATGGCACCATTCCTTGGGGTGATCAGTCAGCTACCTGGTGGCAGCTTGATTATATTGAACCTCTTCTATCATGGAAAGGGCAGAGGTTTGTCCTCACTGGAATAGATACTTACTCCAGATATGGGTTTGCCTATCCTGCACGCAATGCTTCTGCCAAGATTACCATCCATGGACTCACAGAATGCTTTATCCACCATCATGATATTCCACACAGCATTGCCTCTGACCAAAGCACTCACTTTTTGGCTAAAGAAGTGAAGCAGTAGGCTCATGCTCATGGAATTCAATGGTCTATCATGTTCCCCATTATCCTGAAGCAGCTGGACTGATAGAATAGTGGAATTACAATGTCAACTAGGTGACAATACTTTGTAGTGCTGGGGTAAAGATCTCCAGAAGGTTATGTATGCTCTGAATCAGTGTCCAATATATGATACTGTTTCTCTCATAGCCAGGATTCTCGGGTCCAGGAATCAAGGGATGGAAGTGGAAGGGGCACCAATCACCATCACCCCTAGTGATCCACGAGCAAAATTTTTCTTCCTGTTCCCATGCCATTAAGTTCTGCTGGCCTAGAGGTCTTATTTCCAGAGGGAGGAACACTGCCACTGGGAGACACAACAACGATTCCGATTCCATTAAACTGGAAGTTAAGATTGCCACCTGGACACTTTTGGCTCCTCCTACCTTTAAGTCAACACGCTAAGAAGGGAGTTACAGTGTTGGCTGGGGTGATTGACCCAGACTATCAAGATGAAATCAGTCTACTACTCCACAATGGAGGTAAGGAAGAATATGCATGGAATACATGAAATCCATTAGGGCATATCTTAGTATTACCATGCCCTGTGATTAAGGTCAATGGGAGACTACAACAGCCCAATCCAGGCAGGACTACAAATGGCTCAGACTCCTCAGGAATGAAGGTTTGGGTCACTCCACCAGGAAAAAAACTACGACGTGCTGAGGTGCTTGCTGAAGACAAAGGAAATACAGAATGGGTAGTAGAAGAAGGTAGTCATCAATACCAGCTACAAACAAATGACCAGATGCAGAAATGGGGACTGTAATTGTCATGAGTATTTCCTCCTTCTTTTGCTAAGAACATTTGTGCATGTATACACTTGTACTAAGAAAATTATTTTATTTTCCTTAATCATATGACATAAGATTTATTGACTTCATATCAGCATTTAAGTATTGTTAATTTTATGTAATAGTATTTGGTGGGAGGCTGAGGAGGGCAGATCAAGAGGTCAGGAGTTCAAGACCATCCTGGCTAACACGGTGAAACCCCGTATCTATTAAAAATACAAAAAATTAGCTGGGCGTGGTGGTGGGCGCCTGTAGTCCCAGCTATTTGGGAGGCTGAGGCAGGAGAATGCCAATGAACCTGGGAGGCGGAGCTTGCAGTGAGCCCAGATCACGCCACCGCACTCCAGCCTGGGCAACAGAGTGAGAGTCTATCTCAAAAAAAAAAAAAAAAAAAAATTGTATTTCGTTTGGGGATTGTTGCATTTCAATATGTATGAAGGATACTTGTATTATGTTAGGCGTAATTGTGACCTCACTATTATTGTCTTTATTTGAAGATTATGTATAATCTCAGGAGATGTGCATGGGCTCCATTTGACAAAGGGTGGACTTATGATGGTTAATACTGAATGTCAACTTGACTGGATTGCAGGATACAAAATATTGATCCTGTGTGTGTCTGTGAGGGTGTTGCCAAAAGAGATTAACATTTGAGTCAGTGGGCTGGGGAAGGCAGACCCACCCTTAATCTAGTGGGCACAATCTAATCAATCAGCTGCTAGCCAATATAAAGCAGGCAGAAAAATGTGAAAAGGAGAGACTGGCCTAGCCTCCCAGCCTACATCTTTCTCCCATGCTGGATGCTTCCTGCCCTTGAACATTAGACTCCAAGTTCTTCAGTGTGGAGACTCGGACTGGATCTCCTTGTCCCTCAGCTTGCAGAGATCCTATTGTGGGACCTTGTGTTCATGTAAGTTAATACTTAATCAACTCTCCTTTATATAAAGGGACATCTTACATGGCAGCATATATATGTATATATGTACATATATATTTATACATATATGTATATACATATATGTACATATATACATACATATATGTGTATGTATATATAAATATATATATATGGTGCTGCATAAGATGTCCCTTTGTTCTTCCTTCATTTTTCACCATGATTGTGAGGCCTCCCCAGCCATGTGGAACTGAAGCTAGCTGCCATGCCATGAGGACATCAATCAGCTCTGTGGAGAGGTCCAGTAATGAGGAGCTAAGGCCTGCTACCAGCATTTAGCAAGGAAGCTGATGGAGGCCTCAGACCAACAGCTACATAAGTAAGCTTGGAAGTGGATCCTCCAGCTTTATCAAGCCTTCAGATTACTGTAGTCCTGGCTGACACATTAGCTGCAATATCTTGAGATATGCCTAGGCAGAAACACCTAATAAAGCCGCTCCTGAATCTCTGACTCTCAAAAACTATATGGTAATAAATGTTTGTTGTTTAAGAGTGCTAATACATGTATTATATATATGTTATTATATATGTATATGTATTTTATATATATTACATATATAATATATATAATATCTATATCTATATCCTGTTCTGTCCCTCTAGAGAACCCTGACTAATACACCCAATAAATAAATTATTCACTAGGGTAGGACTTTTCCAAAGTACTACACGTTTCTGCCCCTGCCTATGATCTTTTCCTGACAGATTCAATAATAGGTGTAAAGTACAGAGGGGTGGTAGAAGGAATGGAGAAGTATAGCTCTTGTTTTCTTTTTTACCACTGCTCCTCCTTCCATTTTTTCTTCCTCTTGTAGAGTGTGGAAGACTTGTTTATGTAAGTAGCACTGGAGACTACTTTGTGGTTTTAGGTGGTTTATATGCACCATCTATTGGTACCATCAGCCTCTGACTTCTCTCCTCTTTGTTGCTTCTATTACTTCTACACCCCATACATTTCTCAAATTGACCTTCTGTAGGCACTACATTGGTTTGAATAGTCTATCAATTTCCTAATATAATGTCTATCATTCTTAGTCTATCAATTTCCTAATATAATGAAGTATAATGAAGAATATAATCTTTACAAATGCATATGCTACATTGTGATAAAATCACCAACAATATCTAATAATCACAGATGAGTATTTGTGACATATGTTGTACTAATTGTTTTTTATGGGACTATCGATCCTGTTATTTTAGCCACGTTTTTCAGATACAACATTTTGATGATTTAATCTACCACTGCCAAAAACAAGACTATATATCTGAGTATATGCCAAGAAGACTCACTAAACTTGAGTTTAAAAATACTTCTTACTCATGTAAACTTATTTTCACATCTTAGTATAGCCCCCCATTTTTTAGCTTTAGCATCAGTTCCATATTTCTGCCAATAGACCCAGAAAAAATCAGTTATGATATGTTCACCAAAGAACATTGTTTTCCTCTTCCTTTGACACGTTTTTGGGATCTGGTCTTCCACTCTATGAGGGACAACACATGGAGAAATTGTTAGAAGGGTGGTATACAGGTTCAGGGTAGGCACTGAATCACAGCCAGGTTTCTAAGAGCAGGGGTAATCTAAAGAATTGAACTTGTTGACTCCTGGGTACTTTCTAACCCTCTGATTGTTTTGATCACTTGGCTTATATTTTATAGACTTTGATATCAGAAATCATGTCATCTTTGTAAAGTTGGTACCAAAGAAAAGGGTTTTGACAAAAGAAGTTCTAGGTTCTTGTTTGTTTGGTACTACCTATATTATCTGAGAAAACTCAGTTGTCTCTGTTTCTTCATCTGTAATCTGTGCTTCTGGGCTAGATTAATGACAAGTTGTGCTTTCTTGACTCCTGTTCTTCCCATTTTTAAAGAGCAGCTAGACTGAGCCAACCCTTATAGTTCAGTTTAAAGTTATGTCAGTTTAGAGGGATTCACTCAGCGTGCTGTGTGGAAGTATCAGCTGGTATATCATTGTTCATTTTGCTCTCAGTTGATAAGGCATAGCTGTTATACAAATCCTTGAGGAATTTGCTAGAAATAACATCTTAGATATCAGATGTACAGTAAAAGATGTTAGAACTTTAGACATTCCTTATGGTTTGCCTTATGGTTGACTCTAACGTAAGTACGGAGTCGTCTTTCGCTATATGAATTATTTAGAGTGCTGATTTCATTTTTACTCTTCAACTGTCTCATTCAAGTTTACTAAGTCTCTGTGTGAAGGTCACATAGAGATTCTTTGATGCCATTTGAATCACCTTCATTTAACCTTCCCCTCACCCCACTTATATTAATTATAGAAATAACTTGATTTAGGGGACATAAAATTTGCTCATAATTTTTATGGGATAGAATTTTATTCACTATTTTTCTCCTCTTATGTCCAGAAAATATAAAAACAGACCATAGTGGACTGTTTTGGTTTCTTTGATATTCAGAATTCAAAATTAAGGTGACAAGAAAATTATTTTGTGTATATATTTTAATATTACTGCATAATCAATGCATCCCATTGAAAAAGGAATATAAAACATGAACATTAGAATATTCAACTAACTCTCCCATTGTAGTAAAAACCAAGCCTTCAGTAATTGTTTTATTTGTGAAAGAGAAAGCAGAGAAATCCAAGCATTGCTACTATTGAATTATAAAACAACAAACTATCTCCTTCTCTGTGGCTTTCATCCATATAATTTACAGTGCAAATGCAATTTTTGGTACACAAATGCTTCTATATTGAGAGCTATGTGGAAAATAGAATGCCTAGTTCCAATTTTCTTACCAAACAAAGAAAACAAAATCCTTCCCCATCTTCTGTATTATGTGAGTGCCAATAACGCCTCTTTGATGGTAGCTTTGTGTGGTATTGTGTTTTTGCTTTTAATTAAGATATATTGGGTAAAATAATGCTTCATTGTATTGTACAAAATACTGAAGCATGGGCTAATTACAGCCTTCAATGGGATTCAGTATAGACCTCATGTTACTGTCTCATGCCCATTTTTTAGTTTAGTGAAGTGTTCTGATGTTATGATGTTATGTTTTCTCTCGGGATTTTCTTTTTAGCTTCTCTTCATCCAAACAAAAAACAATGACCCCCTACCTAAAATGTTAATTAAATGGCTACCTCACTTGTTATAAAGTTTTTATTTAAAATATTCTTATATTTTGAATGCCAAAACTCAATTTTGCCCCATATGGCCCTTTTCACAACGCTTGTTTTTTAGAGGGCATAATTTTCACAGAAGGCAGAATTCAAAGTTAGCAGAAAGCAGGTTGGGAGCCAGACAAATATGGAAGAAATGTCACCCTCATCTTTATTTAAACCTAGTTAACCTTTTTAATTTAGTCATTAAGTTTTATTGAAAATGAACCAAATACAGTCATTAGTTGTGGAAAGAGAATGGAATAAATTTAGACATTATATTAAAGGGCAAAATCTCTGGAACTTCTAGGTAAAGATAAAATGGTAATTTGTTCATTGGAAACTGATCATAGGAAAACAAACAAAAAATACTACCCATATTGAAAGTGAAATTTACCAAGATATCTCTGCAGTAATTGCAATAATGTGATAAAACTCAAATAATTCCTAGAATATATTTTTTCAAGGAACTTACTAAATACTTGTTAATTGACTTGAAAAACTAATATAGCTAGTATTCCGTTTGGGTTTCCTTGAGTGCTGAGCATAGGGTATTGGGGCAGAGTTGGGAAGAGATGGGGACAAAAGGAAAATATTGCATACTTTTATATGATCTTAGTAAAATATCTTCATCTATATATGATGCAAAAATTGTGTTGTAGAAAAGCAGTGAATTGAACCAAAGGAAAGTTTTAATGTACATTATAAAAGAAATAATATCAATAACTGTGAAAGGTTCTGTTTTATGTTCTTTCTCTGACCCTATTGTTTCAAGATGCCTGCAGTTTTCTTTCGTCATGAGTTTTCTGCAAATATTATTAGTGTTCATACAAGTATCTAATCTTTTGTTGAACTGCATTGGATTAAAATGGTAATTGTAATTGTTGTAATTGTCATTTTCATTCTGCATGCTAAATACAATGGGGTCTATTAAAGTATTGCCTGAAAATGCATAATGTTTAATAATGTATTTTGAAATTTGGTTTTGCCAACAGCAATAATAGTGTTATGCAAATATATATGTTGTGGAGTGCTTACTATGTGTGCTTACTCGGATAATCTCATTAAATACTGACAACAACTCTATGATATCATATGAATACAAGTGACTTCTCATTATGTCCCAGGATGATAACATGGGCTTTTTATACAATTTCATACTCAGTTTTCAAATGACCCCCCTTCCTTTCCCTAGGAAGTTGGTTTCATTATTACTGTCATTTTAACAGTGAGGAAACTGAAACTTTAAACAAATGATGAGCAGGGTTTAAAATCCATGCAGCTTGATTTCAGAACCTGTGATCCTAGCCAGTACATAATGCTGCCTTCTTTTATAGATTATGTTTTACTTAAGAGAGTAAGAGGCTGATATAACAGCCCTCTCTCTGGAGATTTCCACAAAGTCAACAGTGATGCGTAAAACTGCCCATAAATCATTTGGCTAATCAAGTATTGTGGGAAGCACAATACTGCACCAGAGCTTTGGGTATACCAAAGGTATTCATATCATGGTCCTTGCATAGGGTTCAATTTTAAAATCTAAGTTAAATCAAATGCTAGAATGGCTTCTGTTTGTACTCAGGGTGAAGGACTGTGTCTTCAACATGGGCTTCAAGGCGCTGTATAATCTGGCTTCTTGTTTCCTCCCTGACCTCACCTCCTATTTCTCTTTCTTTTGCTCACTCTGCTTTAGCTACTTTACCATGTTGTTTCCCTAGAATAAACACATTGAAGACCAAGAGCTTAGACTGCAGTGATATTAAGTTGGTGCAAAAGTTATTGTGGTTTTTGCAATACTTTGGGAAATACCTTGCACTAGCTGTTTGCATGGCTAGCTTTGGCACATTTTCAATTTCTTTATCAAATCTCACCCCAATGAAGCCTGTTTTCACCAGGCTTAACTTGCAGATTGCAAATTTCTGGAACTTCACTATGGAAATTCTGGTACCCTTTACCTTGTTTAATTCTTTTTAATGCTTTGTAACAGACTATATAATTTACTTATTTATTGTCTCTGTCCCTTGTGAAACATGAAGATTTGTTGTTGTTCACTGATACACCCTAAATTTCTTGAAACAGAGCCCAGCAAATAGTAGTCAGTCAATAAATATTTGAGTGGAAGAACAGAGACGATATCAATATTTTTGTGAAAGTCAAAGCTCAATTAAGTCACAATCTGGATTTTCAAGTACGAATCTATAGGAATTCAGTCTTTCTGGAATAATTGGATATATTTACCCGATGTAGGTGCAAGTTGAAGGAGCGACAGAAGTTTTGGTTAGCAAAGGGAGAGCAGGTTGACAGAAACAAAACAGATGATGACCAGGCTGTCAAAGATCCTGCCGGGCAAGAGGCTGTGGAGATGCAACAGGACCAGACTAGGGGACAAATTTATTTCTATTTCTGGAGCCATTTATTCAATAAATATTAACTGAGCCCCTACTATGTGTCAGGTATCTTTCCAGGTGATGAGGATTCAGTAGTGAACAGTGAACAAACAGACAAAATCTCTGCCTGCATGGAGTTTATAGTAGGAGATCAGGGATGCCATGAAAATGAGTTAGCTAAATTCTAGAGAGACATACTGTAATGTCAGGTATTTCAAACAGAAATAGCTTTTACTTTTTATGTGGCTTCACTTGCTTGGTCTTCCCTGTCTGTATAGTAGGTTGGTGACTCTAAATAATAATTGGCTCTATCTGAGTCTGGTACATTACCCTAATAATACATGAAAGGGGTCATTGAACTTGGAATTATGTAATGACAAGCAAGTGATCACTTAGGAATAACTTACACCACAATGTGAAATGCACTATGTAAAATTAATATAGATACAGAAATTAAAAATTAAAAGTGGGCATGACTGCAGGATAGTTTTCGTTTTAATTATCCTATAGGGCATTGTCACCAGCAAGTATCAATCTTGGTTCTTGTTCAGAGTTTTTGGTGTTATCTTTTTTCTGTGCCATTCTCTGAGGCACCTCTGAGCTCTTTAATTTACATATCCAGCTCTTACTCATATTGTTCTTGTTTTGGGGACATTGACTTTTTGTAGATATACATATATTATACATATATAAATGATAAAACTATTAGCAAAAATCAGGAAAGTGACAAATATAAAATTCAGGCAAGTGGCTTCCCTAGTGTGTGTGTGTGTGTGTGTGTGTGTGTGTATATGTGTGTGTGTGTGTCTGAGTACTGAGGAAGCTGTGTTGAGGGGCGGGCAGAGGATGAGAGGATGGAAGTGGGGAGGATCACATGGCAAATGCAAGTCATTAGTGAGCTTTGAGAGGGAATTAATCCTCTTTCTTTGCCTCAAGCTTTTCACTTTAAATGTACATTAACCTCTGTCATATCCTCTAACTGAATCATAGAATTTTTTTCTAATGTACATTTATCTCTATATAATGTATAGTAAAATATGTATATATGAAATATGTGGTCTTGCTGGAAGTCTACTTGCCCTCTTCATGGCAGATTACTTAGAATTTAGATCCTTGTCTACTGGGAGGGTGTTGGATAGTTCATCATGCTAGTGCTATCCTTGGCTATTATTTTTATTACAGTTGACTTAATTATGGTTATCACTTAAACACCAATTTTCTCATTTCTTTAAAAATAAGAATCCCTACATTTTTGACACTATAAACCATAGATGAAGGGTTGTGTTGTTCTAAAAATATAACACTGTTCCCTACAACACCACCTTAACCTGCTTTTGTCTGGGGGCTGATTAACTGGTTTTCTACACAGTGGCTAACCCTTGTTGCCCTGTCATTAGACTTTGGAAGAAAGGAAAAGAATGCCCCAAGGAATGCCCCTCACAACCCAGAGGTCTGCCAGATTATTCTGTACCACAGGGAGCCCTCCTGAGGCTTTCAAACACAATATTGCAATTGATCATAAAAAAGGAAAAAAGTCTTCTCCTGCCTAAATCATAGAAGGACACATATTATGATTGCTGTATTTTTGCTTTTTTTTTCTTTTGAGGAGAGGAAGTAAGGCAAAGTATTATAATAAAATAGCGCAATTATGTAATGACCATAATGTTTCATAGTGGAAAGATCACATAAGTCAGACATTTCTGGGCACCACTTCTATCTTGCTACTTATTGTTAGTGCTGTAGGCTGAGACAGGCCAGAAGGAATTCACCAGATCTTTTTTCCTCAGGTACACTGATATCCATATAAACAGAATGCATTTTAGCTGGATTTGTTTGTTCCCTCATCAATATCTGTAAATCTAATGGCTTGATGTTTTTTATACCAGAGTGAAAATGACACTGAGGCCAAAAAGTGAATTACAGATGTATGTCTTTTATTATGTCTTTTGTTAAAATGTTGAATAATTTCATTATTCAAATAATTATCTCCATTTTCTAAAACTATATTCTTTGTAAAGCATTTTAAAACAAATATGCTGTGTAATACTTAAAATAATGGAAGGAGGAGCAAAGATGGCCGAATAGGAACTGCTCCGGTCTACAGCTCCCAGTGTGAGCAACGCAGAAGACGGGTGATTTCTGCATTTCCATCTGAGGTACCCGGTTCATCTCACTAGGGAGTGCCAGACAGTGGGTGCAGGGCACCATGCGCCAGCCGAAGCACAGCGAGGCATTGCCTCACTCGGGAAGTGCAAGGGGTCAGGGAGTTCCCTTTCCTGGTCAAGGAAAGGGGTGACAGATGACACCTGGAAAATCGGGACACTCCCACCCGAATACTGTGCTTTTCCGACGGGCTTAGGAAACAGCACACCAGGAGATTATATCCCGCACCTGGCTTGGAGGGTCCTACGCCCAGGGAGTCTTGCTGATTGCTAGCACAGCAGTCTGAGATCAAACTGCAAGGCGGCAGTGAGGCTGGGGGAGGGGTGCCCGCCATTGCCCAGGCTCCCTTAGGTAAACAAAGCAGCCTGGAAGCTCTAACTGGATGGAGCCCATCACAGCTCAAGGAGGCCTGACTGCCTCTGTGGGCTCCACCTCTGGGGGCAGGGCACAGACAAACAAAAAGACAGTAGTAACCTCTGCAGAAGTAAATGTTCCTGTCTGACAGCTTTAAGGAGAGCAGTGGTTCTCCCAGCACGCAGCTGGAGATTTGAGAATGGGCAGACTGCCTCCTCAAGTGGGTCCCTGACCCCTGAGCAGCCTAACTGGGAGGCACCCCCCAGTAGGGGCAGACTGACACCTCACACGGCGGGGTACTCTTCTGAGACAAAACTTCCAGAGGAATGATCAGACAGCAGCATTCGCGGATCATGAAAATCCGGGGTTCTGCAGACACTGCTGCTGATACCCAGGCAAACAGGGTCTGGAGTGGACCTCCAGCAAATTCCAACAGACCTGCAGCTGAGGGTCCTGTCTGTTAGAAAGAAAACTAACAAACAGAAAGGACATCCACACCAAAAACCCATCTGTACATCACCATCATCAAAGACCAAAAGTAAATAAAACCACAAAGATGGGGAAA
Organism: Pan troglodytes; assembly: GCF_028858775.2. Classification (NCBI taxonomy): domain Eukaryota; kingdom Metazoa; phylum Chordata; class Mammalia; order Primates; family Hominidae; genus Pan; species Pan troglodytes. The sequence continues at coordinate 104,626,326 of NC_072402.2, read as the reverse complement.
AAACAGAGCAGAAAAACTGGAAACTCTAAAAAGCAGAGTGCCTCTCCTCCTCCAAAGGAACGCAGTTCCTCACCAGCAATGGAACATAGCTGGATGGAGAATGACTTTGACAAGTTGAGAGAAGAAGGCTTCAGACGATCAAACTACTCCGAGCTACAGGAGGAAATTCAAACCAAAGGCAAAGAAGTTGAAAACTTTGAAAAAAATGCAGACGAATGTATAACTTGAATAACCAATACAGAGAAGTGCTTAAAGGAGCTGATGGGGCTGAAAGCCAAGGCTCGAGAACTACGTGAAGAATGCAGAAGCCTCAGGAGCCGATGCGATCAACTGGAAGAAAGGGTATCAGTGATGGAAGATGAAATGAAGTGAGAAGGGAAGTTTAGAGAAAAAAGAATAAAAAGAAACGATCAAAGCCTCCAAGAAATATGGGACTATGTGAAAAGACCAAATCTGCGTCTGATTGGTGTACCTGAAAGTGACGGGGAGAATGGAACCAAGTTGGAAAACACTCTGCAGGATATTATCCAGGAGAACTTCCCCAATCTAGCAAGGCAGGCCAACACTCAGATTCAGGAAATACAGAGAACGCCACAAAGATACTCCTCAAGAAGAGCAACTCCAAGACACATAACTGTCAGATTCAACAAAGTTGAAATGAAGGAAAAAATGTTAAGGGCAGCCAGAGAGAAAGGTCGGGTTACCCACAAAGGGAAGCCCATCAGAGTAACAGCGGATCACTCAGTAGAAACTCTACAAGCCAGAAGAGAGTGGGGGCCAATATTCAACATTCTTAAAAGAATTTTCAACCCAGAATTTCATATCCAGCCAAACTAAGCTTCATAAGTGAAGGAGAAATAAAATACTTTACAGACAAGCAAATGCTGACCGATTTTGTCACCACCAGGCCTGCCCTAAAAGAGGTCCTGAAGGAAGCACTAAACATGGAAAGGCACAACTGGTACCAGCCACTGCAAAATCATGCCAAAGTGTAAAGACCATCGAGATTAGGAAGAAACTGCATCAACTAACGAACAAAATAACCAGCTAACATCATAATGACTAGATCAAATTTACACACAACAATATTAACCTTAAATGTAAATGGACTAAATGCTCCAATTAAAGACACAGACTGGAAAATTGGATAAAGAGTCAAGACCCATCAGTGTGCTGTATTCAGGAAACCCATGTCACGTGCAGAGACACACATAGGCTCAAAATAAAAGGATGGAGGAAGATCTACCAAGCAAATGGAAAACAAAAAAAGGCAGGGGTTGCAATCCTCGTCTCTGATAAAACAGACTTTAAACCAACAAAGATCAAAATAGACAAAGAAGGCCATTACATAATGGTAAAGGGATCAATTCAACAAGAAGAGCTAACTATCCTAAATATATATGCACCCAATACAGAGCACCCAGATTCATAAAGCAAGTCCTGAGTGACCTACAAAGAGACTTAGACTCCCACACAATAATAATGGGAGACTTTAACACCCCACTGTCAACATTAGACAGATCAACGAGACAGAAAGTTAACAAGGATACCCAGGAATTGAACTCAGCTCTGCACGAAGCAGACCTAATAGACATCTACAGAACTCTTCACTCCAAATCAACAGAATATACATTTTTTTCAGCACCACACCACATCTATTCCAAAATTGACCACATACTTGGAAGTAAAGCTCTCCTCAGCAAATGTAAAAGAACAGAAATTATAACAAACTATCTCTCAGACCACAGTGCAATCAAACTAGAACTCAGGATTAAGAATCTCACTCAAAACCGCTCAACTACATGGAAACTGAACAACCTGCTCCTGAATGACTACTGGGTACATAACGAAATGAAGGCAGAAATAAAGATGTTCTTTGAAACCAACAAGAACAAAGACACAACATACCAGAATCTCTGGGACACATTCAAAGCAGTGTGTAGAGGGAAATTTATAGCACTAAATGCCCACAAAAGAAAGCAGGAAAGATCCAAAATTGACACCCTAACATCACAATTAAAAGAACTAGAAAAGCAAGAGCAAACACATTCAAAAGCTAGCAGAAGGCAAGAAATAACTAAAATCAGAGCAGAACTGAAGGAAATAGAGACACAAAAAACCCTTCAAAAAATTAATGAATCTAGAAGCTGGTTTTTTGAAAAGATCAACAAAATTGATAGACCGCTAGCAAGACTAATAATGAAAAAAAGAGAGAAGAATCAAATAGATGCAATAAAAAATGATAAAGGGGATATCACCACCGATCCCACAGAAATACAAACTACCATCAGAGAATACTACAAACACCTCTACACAAATAAACTAGAAAATCTAGAAGAAATGGATAAATTCCTCGACACATACACTCTCCCAGGACTAAACCAGGAAGAAGTTGAATCTCTGAATAGACCAATAACAGGAGCTGAAATTGTGGCAATAATCAATAGCTTACCACCCAAAAAGAGTCCAGGACCAGATGGATTCACAGCCGAATTCTACCAGAGATACAAGGAGGAGCTGGTACCATTCCTTCTGAAACTATTCCAATCAATAGAAAAAGAGGGGAAACTATTCCAATCAATAGAAAAAGAGGGAATCCTCCCTAACTCATTTTATGAGGCCAGCATCATCCTGATACCAAAGCCTGGCAGAGACACAACAAAAAAAGGGAATTTGAGGCCAAGATCCCTGATGAACATCGATGCAAAAATCCTCAATAAAATACTGGCAAACTGAATCCAGCAGCACATCAAAAAGCTTATCCACCATGATCAAGTGGGCTTCATCCCTGGGATGCAAGGCTGGTTCAATATATGCAAATCAATAAACGTAATCCAGCATATAAACAGAACCAAAGACAAAAACCACATGATTATCTCAATAGATGTAGAAAAAGCCTTTGACAAAATTCAACAACCCTTCATGCTAAAAACTCTCAATAAATTAGGTATTGATGGGACGTATCTCAAAATAATAAGAGCTATCTATGACAAACCCACAGCCAATATCATACTGAATGTACAAAAACTGGAAGCATTCCCTTTGAAAACCGGCACAAGACAGGGATGCCCTCTATCACCACTCCTATTCAACATAGTGTTGGAAGTTCTGGCCAGGGCAATTAGGCAGGAGAAGGAAATAAAGGGTATTCAATTAGGAAAAGAGGAAGTCAAATTGTCCCTGTTTGCAGATGACATGACTGTATATCTAGAAAACCCCATTGTCTCAGCCCAAAATCTCCTTAAGCTGATAAGCAACTTCAGCAATGTCTCAGGATACAAAATCAATGTACAAAAATCACAATTATTCTTATACACCAATAACAGACAAACAGAGAGCCAAATCATGAGTGAACTCCCATTCACAATTGCTTCAAAGAGAATAAAATACTTAGATATCCAACTTACAAGGGACATGAAGGACCTCTTCAAGGAGAACTACAAACCACTGCTCAAGGAAATAAAAGAGGATTCAAACAAATGGAAGAACATTCCATGCTCATGGATAGGAAGAATCAATATCATGAAAATGGCCATACTGCCCAAGGTAATTTATAGATTCATTGCCATCCCCATCAAGCTAACAATGACTTTCTTCATAGAATTGGAAAAAACTACTTTAAAGTTCATATGGAACCAAAAAGAGCCCACATCGCCAAGTCAATCCTAAGCCAAAAGAACAAAGCTGGAGGCATCACACAACCTGACTTCAAACTATACTACAAGGCTACAGGAACCAAAACAGCATGGCACTGGTACCAAAACAGAGATATAGATCAATGGAACAGAACAGAGCCCTCAGAAATAATGCCGCATATCTACAACTATCTGATGTTTGACAAACCTGAGAAAAACAAGCAATGGGGAAAGGATTCCCTATTTAATAAATGGTGCTGGGAAAACTGGCTAGCCATATGTAGAAAGCTGAAACTGGATCCCTTCCTTACACCTTATACAAAAATTAATTCAAGATGGATTAAAGACTTAAACGTTAGACCTAAAACCATAAAAACCCTAGAAGAAAACCTAGGCAATACCATTCAGGACATAGGCATGGGCAAGGACTTCATGTATAAAACACCAAAAGCAATGGTAACAAAAGCCAAAATTGACAAATGGGATCTGATTAAACTAAAGAGCTTCTGCACAGCAAAAGAAACTACCATCAGAGTGAACAGGCAACCTACAAAATGGGAGAAAATTTTCGCAACCTACTCATCTGACAAAGGGCTAATATCCAGAATCCACAAAGAACTCAAACAAATTTACAAGAAAAAAACAAACAACCCCATGAAAAAGTGGGCAAAGGATATGAACAGACACTTCTCAAAAGAATACATTTATGCAGCCAACAGACACGTGAAAAAATGCTCATCATCAATGGCCATCAGAGAAATGCAAATCAAAACCACAATGAGATACCATCTCACACCAGTTAGAATGGCAATCATTAAAAAGTCAGGAAACAACAGGTGCTGGAGAGGATGTGGAGAAATAGGAACACTTTTACACAGTTGGTGGGACTGTAAACTAGTTCACCCATTGTGGAAGTCAGTTTGGCGATTCCTCAGGGATCTAGAACTAGAAATACCATTTGACCCAGCCATCCCATTACTGGGTATATACCCAAAGGACTATAAATCATGCTGCTATAAAGACACATGCACACATATGTTTATTGCGGCACTATTCACAATAGCAAAGACTTGGTACCAACCCAAATGTCCAACAATGATAGACTGGATTAAGAAAATGTGGCACATATACACTATGGAATACTATGCAGCCATAAAAAATGATGAGTTCATGTCTTTTGTAGGGACATGGATGAATTTGGAAACCATCATTCTCAGTAAACTATTGCAAGGACAAAAAACCGAACACCGCATGTTCTCACTCATAGATGGGAAATGAACAATGAGAATACATGGACACAGGAAGGGGAACATCACACTCTGGGGACTGTTGTGGGGTAGGGGGAGAGGGGAGGGATAGCATTAGGAGCTATACCTAATGCTAAATGATGAGTTAATGAGTGCAGCACACCAGCATGGCACATGTATACATATGTAACAAACCTGCACATTGTGCACATGTACCCTAAAACTTAAAGTATAATAATATTTAAAAAAAAAGAAAAATTCAAACAATACAAAAAATTAAAAAATTAAAAATAATTAAAAAATAAAATAATGGAGACCACTCTTAATCTTTCATGTACCAGAAGGCTGACTAAATTGAATATTGTCAATATATAATATTGTTATCAGAAAAATTAGATATTTTATATCATTCATTGATTGGATTTCTTAAGATGTCGATTTTTTGATGTTTGTCTTATGGTTTAAACACCTTAACCTAAAGAATGTTGCAATCATCTTCTTAAAAACACATATAAATTTGAACAAGTGTTGATAGTAAAAGAAAAAAAAAAAACAGGGTCTGGGTGTGGTGGCTCACGCCCATAATCCTGGCAGTTTGGGAGGCCAAGGCAGGCAGATCACTTGAGCCCAGGAGTTCAAGACCAGCCTGGGCAACATAGTGAGACCCCCGTCTCCACAAAAAATAAAAAAGTTAGCCAGATGTGATGGTGAGTGCCTATAGTCCTGGCTACTCAGGAGACTGAGGTAGGAGAATCACTTGAGCCCAGGAGGTCAAAACTGCAGGGAGTCATGATTGGGCCACTGCACTGCAGCCTAGGCAAAAGAGAGAAACTGTCTCAAAAATAAAAAAAAGAAAGAAAGAGAAAAACCCAATTTACTATCATGGTGAATTTTTTGATGTCTTTCTTTTAAGAAAGAGTTATATCATACAAAAGAATTACTGGAAACAATGCAGTATGAGAAAGGAGTAAGAATGGAGTAAGGCACAACAACATCTCTAATTGCTAGCACTTGCAATTGCATAATTGCAAAAGAGAATGTCTATAAATAAACCCTTCTTGAGTGTAAAACAAGAATGCTCTTATGTAATGAATTAAATTTAAATTGGAGGAAAACATTTTGTCAAATCAGAATTTAGTCAATGCTTTGTTTCTCAGAAATCAGGGTTTAATCTCAGGAGCACTTTTCATGAATGGTAAAAATAGCTCTCCTAAGTCTCTGACTCTTTTATGGTTCAGTTTTTCTGATTGTCTGTACGTTATAGTTTTTACTCAGTTTTGTTTTTCTTTTTCACCATTGACAACATTCCTCTCCATATGGCAAAATGATTTCTGTTTAAAATGAAAGACTGACAGGGAAAAAAGGACTCCATAAACTCCTCACACTTGCACTAACTCTACATACCTAAATCCACCTGACTTTCCTCTTTCCAACTGCAGTCCAGATTCCTTCAGGTTAGGAGTGAGGGAATGTATCAAAAATGTTTCTTGCAGTAGGCGATTAAACCACAAATAAACTTGCTTCTTCCCTGTTTTTACCCACTCTGATCATATGTATGTAAAATAATACCTGAAGCTTTCTCTTAACTCAGGACTTTTTGAAAACATCAAAAGCTACATTGAGAATGACCAAAACCGATATTGCTGAAGGATATATATATATATGTATATATATTTATATATATACATATATATAAATATATATACATATATAAATATATAAAAATATATAAATATATATATAATTGGATAATTTCTTATATCTATCTCCATCTATCTATACACACATGCATTCATTTACATATGTTTGTATTCTGAGGAATGGAATCAGTGGCGGATTTTAAGTGTAGCAATTCTCTGGACTTTCAGATATTTATGAGTTGCTTACCATTACGGTAAAAATTTCCCTTTTGCTTAAAGCTAGCTCCAGTGACTTTGCAAGTTTATAGCAATGACAAATGCTTTGTCTATATAGCAAATTATTAGCATGCTTATAATTCGATTAATCAAAATATTTGATTAGTTTATAATGTGTTCATTAAAGTGTTAAAAAATTTGAACTGGAAACTTTGGATTGTCTTAGTGCCACATCCTTTTGTAACAACCCTAACTACAAAAACATAATTATTTAATGTGTTAAAAAATTCTGTGGGAATAAAATGTACCTCTGTGAGTTGGAATTTGCTTTTTAGTTTGGATATTTAACTTTCAAATCCACATGCATTATGGGAAAGTAGGAGAGTCCTCTTTGGGTTCATGTAGATTTGCTGCTTTGTCTGTTCTGCTCTGCCTAATCTTTGTGCTGTATTTTATGCTGCAGACATCAATATTTCTTCTTCTTCTGAGATTGAAGACGGGTTTAAAGCTTCATGTTTCAAAATGAGCCTTTTTTTTTCTTGGTGTGTGAAAATGGCACCTGCCTCTGGCTATAAAACAAACATGTAAGTCAGGAACTTTTCATTGACTACCATTAAATATTTTCTTTCGTGTTACTCATTTACATCTACTCCCATTGCAGCCAGCTCAATTCTTATTTAATGATTTCATATCTAATATTTTGTAGGTTACCTAATTAAGTGAGTGATTTTATGGGAAAGTATTCACTTCAAATATAATACAAAATATACTCATTATTCAAACTCTTTTCTCTTTATTTCATTTGTAAGAACCAGCAGCCTTTATAGTTATATGATGAATATTTGGTGTGTATATATAGATACATAAACACACATATGTACATATATACAACCATATATGTATATATGTATATATACCATATATGTATATACACACACGTATATGTGTATATATACACACACGTATATGTGTATATATACACACGTATATGTGTATATATACACACGTATATGTGTATATATACACGGATGTATATGTGTATATATACACATGTATATATGTATGTATATACACACATGTATATGTGTATATATACACACATGTATATATGTATGTATATACACACATGTATATGTGTATACCTATATGTATATATGTATGTATATACACATATGTATATGTGTATATATACCTATATGTATATATGTATGTATATGTACCTATATGTATATATGCATGTATATGTACCTATATGTATATATGTATGTGTGTATATGTACCATATATGTATGTATGTATATATACATATATACGTGTGTATATGCACATATGTATATATCATATACACATATATGTTTATATATACCATATACACACAGATATGTATATATGTATATATGCCATATACACACATATTTATGTATATGCATGTGTATATGTGTATATATGTACAGTGTATATATGTACCTATATGTATATATACATACACACACCATACAAATATTCATACAAAGGTATAACTTTGTCTACTATAGTTGCCTCCACTAGAGGAAATAGCTTAAATTATTGTCAGTCTAATACATCTTCTAATCTGTTCATTCTCTATCTGCAGTATTATTAATATAGGGTAGTTCAAAAGTAAATGAAGACAATGTTATTTTGAAGGAAAATAGAAAGATAATTGACTATTCTGTAGTTATTGATGTATTTTTCTCAAATTGTACCTATTTTGGCACCTAGAAAATAAAAATCTCTCATCATATGCTTTATAAATAGATATACTAAATTTATTTACTAAAATTCTATTATTAAATCTTCTAAAGAAATATAGTACAATTCTTATAGTAGGATTTAGAGTGATAGAAATATTATCCATATATGGTTGGCTTTGGGATTCTCTAGGGTTACCAAGGAACAGTTCCTTGAAGAATGTCCTGCAAATAGCATATCTCTATATAAAATGTTATCATATTTTATTTAATCAATAGCAACATTCTTACTGTGGTGGCTAATTTTCTCTGTCAACTTGACTGGGCTTAGGGGATGCCCAAATAGCTGGTAATACATTATTTCTAGGTGTGTCTGAAAGAGTGTTCCCAGAAGAGTTTAGCATTTAAATTAGGAGACTGAGTAAAGAGATCACTCTCACTAAGGTAGGTGGGCATCATTCATTTTGATGAAGGCCCAGATAGAACAAAAAGGTATAGGAAGAGTGAATTCTCTCTTTTCTTGACCTGGGATATCTATCTTCTCCTGCCCCTCTTCTGTTTCTAAAGCTTTCAGATTCCAGTACTTACACCAGTACTCACATCAGTACTCTCTCTCAACCGTGGGTTCTCAAGTGTTGAAACTCTAACCGGGAATTACACCATTGGTGGTTTTGAGGTCTTAGGATTCAGACTGAATTACATCACTGACCTTCCTGGTTGCTCAGCTGACAGACAGCAGATGGTAGGACTTCTTTGTCTCTATAATTGTATAAGCCAATTCCAATCATCAGTTTCTCTCTCTCTCTCTCTCTCTCTCTCTCCAATCTCCTATTGGTTCTATTACCCTGGAGCACCCCGACTAATAAATTTACCTACAAAATGCTTATTTTGTGTCTACTCTATACAAAACATAGTGGTAAATGTCAGACTCCAAGTTCAATTTCTTCAAGTTCCTTATCCTAGAACTAATTTCAGACCTTAATAAATTCTAGGGGAAATCAAAAGAACAAAAGAATCCCATTGGATGAAATGAAGAGAAAGGCTTTAAAGATGAAATGAGTTTTGACTTGCATTGTGAAGAAAAGTTACATTTTAGCTAAGCATGGAGAAGAATGAGAGACATTCTGGAAAAGATAGAAAGTGCAGGGAAATCCTAAAATCAGGATTTGTGCAGAATATTCCTAGGAACACTACATTAAACAGTTTTCCTCAAATAAGTTACTTGATTAGGGAAATGGTAGAAGGCATGTAAATCTAAACTGTTGTAAGCAATTTAGATTTTTGTGTTGGAGGCAGATTTTTGTCTTGGAAGTCATTGACTATTTTGATGGAATAAAATATTATATATCATTTCTTTAATCATTAACCTTTTTCTCAATTAATTGAAGTACTTTTCTTATATGACCAGAGTTTTGAAAATACTCATATTTTTATGCCTTTACGTTATGTTTTCCAGTTATCACTCAGTTAATCTTTTCGTTTGGTTTTTTAAAGCCAATATCTCTATACATCATATTATTTGTGCTTTGCCAACTTGCAGATCTCACAAAAATTATAATTCATTTGGTAAAGAACAAAGGAAAAATAAGTGTCTCTTTTCTACATTAAGAAGAATGACATATTAAAGTTAACAAATGAGAGTTTATAATCACTGGTATTACATTATTTAATATATTAACTTTCACTTCAATGAGAATTTTCTCTCTGAGAGACTAAATGTATCTTTTGATAGCATAAGAGAAAAACACAAGCAGCTCAAAGTATGATCTTTGGCTCTTCTATCCAAGCTGTGACCGCTCATCAAAATTTCATGTGTAGTCTCCAAAGTCATTTGGAGTTCACTAAATCAAATTACCTCTCATATTACCCCTTTGCCTATCCTAACATGTTGTTATACCTGCAAACATGGCATGATCACATTTCCTATTGTCATACTTGTCTGGAGAGAGATATGCATTATATCCAATCCCTTCATCAATTGGCATGAATTAACATAATAAATGGCAGATCCCTCTTTATGATCATGGGTTAATACTACGTTAGGCCAGCATTTTTCTTCTTTTTATGCAGATGTCAAGTAACCTATATAGTTCCTTTAATATGTAATAAATTGAGATATTATTTCCTTTCCTTTTTGAGTCTTAGTCTGAAAGCCATAGTCCGAGTAATGTCTTCTTTCTATCCCTAAATTTGCACTAATACTCTAAAATAACTTACTACCATAAAAGGATAATTTCGTAGACAGGTAGTAACATTTACAGTTTAACAGACTTTTTTTCCCATCTAAAGTGACTAATCTTTAATCAGCAAATGCCCGTAATTAAGTATTATCTGGAGAATTTTAGTACTACACTTACCCAATGCAGTAATGTGTCATTTCTAGTATCTTCCTTGGTTATTATGTATAATCCCATTTTAGAAAGTGCATTCAATCTTTTTGTTTCATTAAATGTCTACTTTGCTTGTAGAGTGCTTGAAATGAGGATCTTGAATACTTACCACACTTTTTAATTTCTGAGTTAGCTACCCAATAGCCTGTAACTATGGTTTGACTCTTTTTGACCCAGAAAGACAGTAACCAAAACAGCATGGTACTGGTACCAAAACAGAGATATAGACCAATGGAACAGAACAGAGCCCTCAGAAATAATGCCGCATATCTACAACCATCTGATCTTTGACAAACCTGAGAAAAACAAGAAATGGGGAAAGGATTCCCTATTTAATAAATGGTGCTGGGAAAACTGGCTAGCCATATGTAGAAAGCTGAAACTGGATCCCTTCCTTACGCCTTATACAAAAATTAATTCAAGATGGATTAAAGACTTAAATGTTAGACCTAAAACCTTAAAATCCCTAGAAGAAAACCTAGGCAATACCATTCAGGACATAGGCATGGGCGAGGACTTCATGTCTAAAACACTAAAAACACGAAAAGCAATGGCAACAAAAGCCAAAATTGACAAATGGGACCTAATTAAACTAAACATCGTCTGCACAGCAAAAGAAACTACCATCAGAGTGAACAGGCAACCTACAGAATGGGAGAAAATTTTTGCAATCTACTCATCTGACAAAGGGCTAATATCCAGAATCTACAATGAACTCAAACAAATTTACAAGAAAAACAAACAACCCCATCAAAAAGTGGGCAAAGGATATGAACAGACACTTCTCAAAAGAAGACATTTATGCAGCCAAAAGACACATGAAAAAATGCTCACCATCACTGGCCATCAGAGAAATGCAAATCAAAACCACAATGAGATACCATCTCACACCAGTTAGAATGGCAATCATTAAAAAGTCAGGAAACAACAGGTGCTGGAGAGGATATGGAGAAATAGGAACACTTTTACACTGTTGGTGGGACTGTAAACTAGTTCAACCATTGTGGAAGTCAGTGTGGCGATTCCTCAGGGATCTAGAACTAGAAATACCATTTGACCCAGCAATCCCATTACTGGGTATATATCCAAAGGATTATAAATCATGCTGCTATAAAGACACATGCATACGTATATTTATTGCAGCATTATTCACAATAGCAAAGACTTGGAATCAACCCAAATATCCAACAATGATAGACTGGATTAAGAAAATGTGGCACATATACACCATGGAATACTATGCAGCCATAAAAAAGGATGAGTTCATGTCCTTTGTAGGGACATGGATGAATCTGGAAACCATCGTTCTCAGCAAACTATTGCAAGGACAAAAAAACCAAACACCACATGTTCTCACTCATAGGTGGGAATTGAACAATGAGAACACATGGACACAGGAAGGGGAACATCACACACAGGGGCCTGTTGTGGGGTGGGGGAGGGGGTAGGGATAGCATTTGGAGATATACCTAATGATAAATGACGAGTTACTGGGTGCAGCACACCAGCATGGCACATGTATACATATGTAAGTAACCTTCATGTTGTGCACATGTACCCTAAAACTTAAAATATAATAAAAAAAAAGAACCTACATGTTCCTGCTAAGCTTTATTTTGTCATTTCTTTTAGTACTGCATTAATAATAGTGAAATATGACTACCTTGATTTCCTATTTGCAAATGATCTTTATCTATAATTCATATTTACTACTATTACATATGAAATAATATACCCAGGAATGAAACAAATATCTAATACATCACAGTGTAATCCTAAAATGCCCTTTGGGGATTATATAAAAACAACTCTGAGATAACAATAACAGAATTAATAAGAGTTGACATGTATTGAAAGATTACTATGTTGCAGATACTAAATTAAGCACTTTGTAAATACCATCTCATTTACTCTTCAAAACAACCTTAGGGTAAGGAGTACAACTGTTCCCAGTTTTAGGTGAAGGAACTTAGACATAGAAGCTAGTAAATGGTAGAATATGAAAATAATTCCATGCTGGTTGATTCCAAAAATGGTAACTTATCAATTACTAATGTTAACTTTTTAATTAACTTGCAAATTAACTTATAATATTAGCCAATAAAACAATCAAGTTATAAGGTTTGAACTTCAAGTTGTTTTCAAAGGAAAAAATGGATAGTTTCTTTTTTTGGGGGGGCAGAGTCTCGCTCTGTCACCCAGGCTGGAGGGCAGTGACATGATCTCTGCTCACTGCAACCTCTGCCTCCTGGGTTCAAGGGATTCTTCTGCCTCAGTCTCCTGAGTAGCTGGGACTATAGACATGCACCACCATGCCCAGCTAATTTTTGTATTTTTAGCAGAGATGGGGTTTCTTCATGTTGTCTAGGCTGGTCTCAAACTCCTGACCTCAAGTGATCCACCCGCCTCACCTCCCAAACTGCTGGGATTACAGGCTTGGGCTGCTGCACCCAGCATTTTGTTTTGTTTTGTTTTTATATATTAATTCTCTCACCATCTTTAGGAACAAACATTTCCCCATTATCTGGAAGAAAGGAAAAATGTTCATCTGGTGGTCCTGTAGAATCTGTAGTTCCTTAAGTGGAAAATCTCTGACCTTGACTGGATGTTCATTAAGTTCACTGATAACAAATGGGCCTGTCACACTAGGGTTAAGAAAGTAGGAAGTTTGTGTCAGGGAGAGCATGGAATAGCCAAAGACCGCAAATAACAAGCGTAGGAAAAGATATGTTGCTGGTTTGGTCTCTTCTCCTTGCTCTTCAAAAGTATTTTATGTGTTGATGACAGTGCCCTTTGCCATTGAGCTTGAGAAGGTAGGAGACGCAGAGAGATACTGCTAACTTCCTCCTTTCATTATAAACTTCAGATCCGCCTCTACCCAAACCCAGCTAGCATCATAGTTCTTCAAAGTAGTCTTTTCTTATTAGCATGATGTTACATTAAATGATTTAAAGCGGCTCACTAATTTATTAAAATTGACCATAACATTTTCTTGTAAATTCCTTGAAGGTATTTTTTAGGTCTCAGGAAGAGAAAATTACACATTAAGAAAACTGAATAATGAAAAAATTTTCTAAAGACAGAGAGAGCACCTCTAAAATAAACAAGTATCACATGACAATAAGTTAAAAAGTGTTTACCTTAGAGACAAAGATAATATAATTAGATTGATTAGATATTAAATAGAAAAATCAATTATAATCCATTTAGTTATTACAAGCAGTAATCATTGCTTTAGCTTTACTTGGTATTAAAATATTTCAGAATTTTAAAGGAATATCTTAAGATTTATAGTAGGACGTGACAAGTCTAACAGAGGCTTACAAACTGTCATACAGTATTTTAGGATATTTATAATGGAGAGGGAGAATATGTTTTCAAATGGAATCTTAAGAATAGAAAATATAATGCAAATTAATACCAATATATGAAACCTTTAAGATGTAATTAAACTCTTTTAAGTTTCTATTTATGTCTTTAAAATGTTTAAATAAGCCTCAAAAGATATAAACTGACCCATTCATCATATTACAAAAGTGTGCAAGAATATATGAAGCTAGAATATAGGCTCCAGTGAATATTTTGCTTTCTAATATTTATGATTTTATGGAAAGCACTATTTGTATGAAGTCCAGGAGGTGTCTTCCTGAGATAAAAACTTATTCAACAAACAAAATATAAGTTATTATTTATAACTTGTTTGGTATGACACCAAAGACCATACAATACTGGTAAACGTATTTATAGTAAGTGAATGTGAATACATTAAAATATATAAGACTTAATATGAGAGGAGACATGAGAAGGGTAAATTTTTTTTTTCTGTTGACTAATAAATGTCAGAGAGTTGAAAGAAAAAAGAAAGAAAAAAGCTGTCTAGTGTGAGACTTGTGTAGTAAATGATTTAAAACAACGTAGAGGGACAGGAAGTTAAATGATCCCATTATTATTTGGAAGAAAATGTAAAGGGCTTCACATCATACAGCTGGGATGAAATGGACTCTCTCTTCCTTGATGGCTGTTGAGAATGATTGTGGTTTGCCATATTTAGCCTTGGCACTCATTATCTAAGAGCTGTGTACGCACATAGGAACTTCAGAGAGGAGCAATGGATAAGATTATGGGAAAGAGAATAGAGGGAATGATTTAAAACAAGGTTAAAGATACTGAAGATTTTTGCAAGTTCTAAGGAACAACAAAGTATGAAAATGGTAACAGTCTACAAATAGATAGCAGGTAGAAACCATAAGTACTGAACATATTTGAAGGAGATAATGGGATGAGATTAAATTTTGGTGTGGAAAAAAATCCCTTTGTGTGAAATACACAGCAGAGAAAATATATAACTTCATGAGAAAAGTTACCTTATGCTTGAGGTCTCCATGAATTCACATTCTATGAGACAAACTGGGATTAACACTAGAGGTTCCACATCCAAAAAGCAGGTCTATCAACCTTATGAAATATAGAGTTAAACTGCAGCTGCTGTTTGAATGAACTGGATCTGCTAGGTTGCCATTGATAACCAGGATATAAGGGCCAAAGTACATTCAGGATTTCCGCTTGGTCAGCTGGACAGGAGCAGAACTCACTAAGGAGGTAGTGATACAAAAAATTGGTTAAACCAGGATGGAGTAGAGACTGAAAATCTAGGAAGGAAGCTGGGAAAATGTGTGTAGTGTTGTTGGATAATTGGATATTCTATCAAAATTGGGTCAATATCAAAAGACTGCATGCTGCCACTAAATTGGGTTGTAAATATTTAGAAAGGAAGAGGTTTGTTGGGAGAAATGCTATATGAAAACTCTACAAGAGGATTAGAATATTCAAATGCATATAGCAGAGAGTGAAGTAGCGCAAATAAAAGAAGTGGACTCTATTGATTATAATGAAAAGAAAAAAAAAGGCTGGGCACGGTGGCTCACGCCAGTAATCCCAACAATTTGGGAAGCCGAGGCTGTGGGTCACCTGAGGTCAGGAATTCCAGACCAGCCTAGCCAACATGGTGAAACCCCGTCTCTACTAAAAATACAAAAATTAGCTGGGCATGGCAGTAGGCACCTGTAATCCCCAGCTACTCAGGAGGCTGAGGCAGGAGAATCACCTGAACCTGGGAGGCGGAGCTTGCAGTGAGTCCAGATCAAGCCATTGCACTCCGCCTGGGCAACAAGAGAGAAACTCCATCTCAAAAAAAAGAAAAAAGAAAAAAAAAAAAAGAATCGTCTTTCAGATTTGGGCATCTATCGTCTTCTGCTACTTCTGCTATATATTATGATGTATTATTATATATAGGTTCTTAAGATATATAACAATATACTATATATTGTAAGATATATAATGTATATATAACTCTTCAAGAAATCATGTACCTATGATAATTTCTCACCATCTTAGGAAGAAAAACAATGGTTTGCAGAAAGCTCATCCTCAGCTTTCTTCTGTTGCCTTGAGAAAATTTTTAATGATAATTAAGATCTGCATTTAAAACAGGGAATTTGTATTTTGTTCCTAAAACTCTTTTTCACTCTTTTCCTGTGTGGCCTGCCATACTTGGTCCTATGCTTTACTTGGGCAAGTAATCAAAAAAGGTGCAATTTAAGATGACATATTGGCTTCACGATTTAGACATACCCCCTACTTAAACTCTGGAGAATTGCGTGGATAAAAGGCATAAAAATCAGGAAGTAACCAACCAAATTGCTCTTACTTTTAGACAAAATACCTACATTGAACCCTCTCTCAATCAACATAGAAAATATAACAAAAAAGATAATTTAGCAAGGTTGTTTAACATGAGTCCTCACAAAAATCAGTGGTGTTTTATACAAAAGTAATAACTCATTTAAAATATACTATAACATTTTCTATTCACAATAGTAACAAAAATCTGTAAGCTATGTAGAAAGAAATCAAACAAATGTTGTAACCACCTGTTACAAACTAATTAAGAACATATAAGGAGACCAAAATATTTAAAATAATATAAATGAGAAGGTCAAAAGGTATAATCAAAATATACATTATTCCCCAAATTAATTTAAAATTTGATTTCTAATCAAAACCTAAACTGTTCTTTGGAAACTTACAAACTGATCCTGAAATTTGTTAGGGAATTTATATCGTTCCTTAAGTGGAAAATCTCTGACACTGACTGGATGGATATTCATTAAGGTCACTGATAACAAATGGGCCTGTCACACTGGGGTTGAGAAAGTAGGAAGCTTGTGTTGGGGAGAACATGGAATAGCCAGAGACAGCAAATAAGAAGCGTAGGAAAAGATACATTGCTGGTTTGGTCTCTTCTTGCTTTCAAAAGTACTTTATTTGTTGATGACAGTGCCCTTTGCATTGAGCTTGAGAACATAGGAGACACACAGAGACAGTACTTATGTTCTTTAAATCTAAACTATGTCAAGTTGGTTGATTGTGTTTATAACTTCATCTTTACTAATTATTTCTGTTTCATATTCTACCAAAAACTCAAAAAGGAATGCCAATGTCTGCAACTATATTTGTTAATTTGTCTATTCCTTCCTTTAGTTTTGTAAATTGTTACAATGTGTATTCTGAAGTTCTGTTATTAGGTGTATAAAATTTAAAATGTTAACGTCTTCTTGGTGAATTGATCCTTTTATTATCAGGAAATATTGTACTTTGTTTCTAGTGTACTCTTTGTTTTGACGATTTTTATTTATTTATTTTTGAATCCTCTTATGCCATTTTTCTTATGTTTAAGGTTTACATTTTATGTCTTCTTTCTTATTAATAATATATTCTATTTTATTATACTGAAAAACTGAACATGTTTTTGCTTTTCATACATTTTAGTTGTGGTTTATCGTAATAGAATTTGATTTGGGCTACATATGTCTGCACCCTCACTGAGGTTATAAGAAAATATGGCCCCTGGCTGAAAAACAAACAAAAATAAAGATATTCTATTTAGGAAAAAGAGTTTTTCTTCACTATGTGCCAAAAGGTGTAGGATTTCTTCTCCAAAGCTGGACCTTTGTACACATAGCATCTATTCCTTTATGACTAGACAAGACATGGGTAGAAAATCTGAATGTTTCGGTTTGAGTTGACAAACATTCATGGGCAGCATGAATGTTAGCCATTCTTTTTCCTGCTTCAACTTTGATTCAAATTTTTAGTGTAAAGCTAAAAATAGTTCTTACATCTGGGAAACTGAAGGAAAATGTTTCTATGGATCTCACCCAACCTATCTTCTTCTTCTTCCTCTTTTTTTTTTTCAAGATGTGGTATCACTCTGTAGCTGAGACTGGAGTGCAGTGGTGGGATCTCAGCTCACTCTAATCTCTGCCTCCTGGGTTCAAGTGATTCTCCTGCCTCAGCCTCCTATATAGCTAGGATTACAGGGGTGCGCCACCACGCCTGGGTAATTTTTGTATTTTTGTTTGGTAGAGACAGGGTTTCGTCATGTTTCCCCAAGCTGGTCTTGAACTCCTGGACTCAAGCGATCTTCCTGCCTCAGCTTCCCAAGGTGCTTGGATTACAGGCATGAGCCACCTCACCTGGCCAGCTATCTTTTTTATTCATTTGGTCTGTGATTATGTCTTCTCTTTCCTTATAGCCAGGTTCCCACTCCTTCCATTTGATCAGAACATTCTGAAAAAATCTACTGTCTTCTCATCCTTTTTGTCTTAAATATATATATATATTTTATTTTAGAGTAGTTATATTTACAAGAAAATTGCAAGGATAGTATAGAGTTCCTATATAACCGTCACCCTTTTCTCTCATTATTCTCTTACATTAGTATGGCACGTTTGTCATAATCAACTCCTGTTGATACATTATTAACTACAATCTATAGTTTTCCAATTTTTCTTAATTTTTTCTTATCCCATTTCTGTTCCAGAATCCCAGACAGGGCAGCACATTACATTTAATAGTCACATCTTCTTAGGTGACTCTTGATTGTGACAGTTTCTCAGACTTCTCTTGTTTTTGATGACCTTTACAGTTTCAAGGATTACTGGTCAGTTATTTTGCAGAATGTCCTTAGTTGTGTTTTGTTTAAAGCTTTACTTATGATTACGCTGGAGTTACAGGTTTCTGGTAGGAAGATTGCAGAAGGTATGGGTCATTTTTATTACATAAAATCAGAAGTATATATTAACAAAATTTATCACTGCTGAATAATGTGGCCTGGATCACATTCTTGAGATGGTATTTCTCAAGTTTCTTCACTGTAAAGTTTCTGTTTTCCTCCCCTCCTCACCATTTCCATACTGGGTTCTTTAGAATGAATTCGTTGTGTGCAGCCCACATTTAAGGAATGGGGAGGTATTCTCTACCTCCATTAGGGCAGAGTACCTACATAAATTGTTTGGAATTTCCTATATGGGAAAGTTGTCTCTTCTCTCCCCTATGTATGTACTT
The DNA here is from genome assembly GCF_028858775.2 of Pan troglodytes. NCBI lineage: Eukaryota > Metazoa > Chordata > Mammalia > Primates > Hominidae > Pan > Pan troglodytes. The sequence continues at coordinate 104,607,083 of NC_072402.2, read as the reverse complement.
ATGCAATTATTTATTTACATCCATATGAACTGAATATTTATTTTATGCTACTTTAGTGTTCAAATTGTTTCAGCCTTGGCGTTCACATCTCTTTTATTTGGGTCTTATTTTCCTTTGAAATACCCACTCTTTGTAGGTTTTCTGCTGTTGTTTGGCTGGGGTTTTTGTTGTGTTTTTTTTTTGTTTGTTTTGTTTTGTTTTGGCACTTCCATACTTTCTGCCAATCTCATGCTTCACTTCCACACCAGCCTACATCAATTAGTCAGTTACCATTGATATGTTCCAGCCAGTTTACAGCTGTTTTACTCCAGGGAAGAAGTTATGATCTTGACTGATTTTCTCTAGATGACTCTGAATTTCCACATTTTGGGGTGGATTTGCACTGCCACCTCAGTGCTCTGATGAGTCCAAGAAAAAGGACTGATTTTCATTTTGTCCAGCTGTTTAAGAGTGAGAGTGCTGACTTCTAAGCTCTTCCTCGTTGGTACTGAACCTGGAAGTTCATATATGTTTTGCTTAACATGTTTATTTTGAACTAGTCTCTGCCTTAAAAAAAAAGAAAGTGTATTTGTTCTTGCTTTTTAACCAGTATGATAATCTCTGACTTGTGTTTAGTCCATCACATTAAATATAGTGGTCACTATGGTTGGGTTTAATACTTTTATTATGCTATGTGTTTTATATTCACACATGTCCTTTAGTCCCTGTGCTTCCTTTCCTGACTTCTTTCATGTAAAGTGCTTATTTTCTTAATATTCATCTGCTTATTTTCTCAATATTCATCTCCTGTTTTGACTTTGGATTTATTCCACCTTATATTATGCATGTCTTTCTCTAGTAATGCACACTTTTATTTTTCTCTTCAAGTAATATGCTACTTCACAAACAGTGTAAAGACTTTACAATGGTGTATTTCTTCTTTTTATATAAATGACATAAATTCTACAATACATAGTTATACATTATTTGTAATAGTTTATAGTTAAAGAAATTTAAATATCTGTCTCTATATAAATGTTATACATATGTACATATATACTATTTTCCTCTATATATACTCTGTCTACTGATCTTTATTCCTAAGATACCCCGATTCCTTCTAGTGTTGTTTTGCTTCAGGCTGAAAAACCTCTAGTAGTGCAGGTCTCCTGGGAACAGATACTTTTTTCATTTTGTCAGTTCAGAAACATCTTTACTTCACCTTATTTGGGGTGGATATTTTTACTAGGTATAGAATCTTAGGTTCATACTATATTTTCTTTCAGCTTTGTAAAGATGTTAGAAGGACCCCTACCCTAGTATTTAATATGTCTTTTTACCCCTCTGTCTGCTTTTAAAACTTGCTCTTTATCTTTAGTTTAGTTTTCTGCAGACTGACTACTTGTGCCCAGGGATTTTTGTTGTTGTATTTATCCAAGTTGGGGAGTTAGATGAGACTCTTAGATTTGTGTATTGAGGTCTTTGATTAATTTTGAAAATTCTTAACCATTTCATCTTTACAAATTTCTTGTAACCCATGATCTCTCTCCTTTCCTTTCAGGATTACAAGTATGCAAACAAAATACACATTGATATTTTCCCACAGATCACAGACTCTTTTCTTCTCTTGATTTTGTTTTAATTCATTTTTTCTCTTTTTTCTCAGTTTGGATATACTCTATTGACCAGTCTTCAAATATTAATATATTGATTCCATATTCTGCTCTGCTCAATCTGTCGTTAAATCTAACAAATTCATTTCTGATAATAGATTTTGCTTTTCATTTCTACAATTTCATTTCGTTCTTTTATGTATTTTCAATATGTTATTATGCATGTGTTCATTTCCTGTAGATACATTAGTTTCCTTATTATCTAATATTGTCAGATAACTGTGTCATCAAGCCATCTATGTTTTCTCTGTTGACTATTTCTTCTTTGACTATTAGTCACTTTTTTAACGGTGGAGACTGAATTATGTAGTATTTACCTCCAGAAAATATATGACATTTTCTTTCAGTTTGCTAGAGATGGAGGCTGGATCAATCTGATATGTAGTTAATCTGGGTACAGGCATTGCTACTGCTTTAGTTCACCACTGACTTAAACTATTGCGAGATTCTAATCAGGGCTTTTCCTTCTGTAGAACAAAAAATATGAGTTCTAGTGAGATTCTGGAGGCTTCTTACGCTTTATAAATAATCTGTCAGCTTGTCAAACTGTATCATATCTTTCTCAGATTAGATGCCAGTTTTCTGGGCCATTGGGGCATTGCCTCTGCTTTCCAGTTTTAACCCAACTTTTCTTTGCCCAGGAAAATCTTGTCTTTTCTGATGTAATGCCGTCTTGCCCCCAGCATTGAGAGTGGCTGCATTATATTCCTGGAGTGTTTTAGAATGGATTCTCTCAGCTCTCCTGCTGCCCTCTTGTAGTTAAAACCTTAGAGTATCTCAAAGAGTTTATCTCATGCAGAGCTCCATGAATATGACTGACAGTATGATGATTTTTTTTTACATACAATATATGCCTTGATTTTTAGATATACTGTATGTGGTAGGTGTTAGCAAAATTTTACACAAGAGTAACCGGAAGCCCACATAGGTAAAGTAACTAGAATTGAAATGCAACATACATGAGATCTTGTGTTTTTTTAAAAATCATAATTTAAGGTGAAACGTTTATGCTAAACATGAAAACCAGAACTACAGAATGAAAGAATGCTGTTGATAAAGTTATCTCATGAAAGTAAACACTACAAAATAAAATGGAGACAGAAAATATAAATTCACCAAATCTAAAAGTTAATGGGAAATGTCAGCAAATTGATGAGTCATGACAAACTAAGTAGGTCTGAGAAAAAAAAAAAACATAAAAATGAAAGTATTAAAGTAGGCAAATAAATATAACAGGACAATAAATGACAAATATGAAGTTGGAGAAATAAGTGTATGTTTACTACAAGAACAATTTATCAAATTAAAAGGAATCTTTTAATATTCAAATAACAACAGGAAATTAGAAGACATTAAGTTCAAAAGAATAAATTTATGACCAACGAAAAAAATAGACAATTCTATACAAAAAGAAGAAAAAATGGAAGGAGAAAGAGCCTACAAGCGTCTGTGTCCATAATACAGGAAAGGTTTAGAGCCAATCTACTGAAGAAGTTAAATAGTGGCATGTGTGGCATGTTTTGTTTTCATTTGCTTATTTATTTATAAGACCTATACAAATTTATTGACAATTTGTGTTCACTCTGTTTCTTACTAGGCTGTATGTTTGTTAAGGACAGACATTGTGCCTTATTCATATGTATATATCTTGGGCATATGCAAAGGCCTGGGCACATATTCAGTATTCAAATGCATTCATTGTTATCTTAAGGTTTCACTCCATTCATTCATTCATAAAATATTTTTGAGGACTTTCTACTATGTGCCACACACTCTTCTAGAGGCTTGGGATATAACAGAGGGCAACACAGACCAAATATATGCCTTTGTGAAGCATAAAAGGAGAGAGCAATGAACAGGAAACATAAAACAACACAATGCTAGATGCTGAGGTACTATAAAAGACAGAATTAGGAAGGGATAATTTGGGGACTGTGTTAGGAAAAATGGGTTTTAATTTTAATGTAGTCAAAAAGACATTGGTGGGCCCAGCATGGTGGCTTATGCCTGTAATCCCAGCACTTTGGGAGGCCAATGTGGGCGGACTACCTGAGGTCAGGTGTTCGAGACCAGCCTGGTCAACATGGTGAAACCCTGTCTCTACTAAAAATACAAAAATTAGCTCAGTGTGGTGGCGTGCGCCTGTAATCCCAGCTACTTGGGAGGCTGAGGCAGGAGAATCACTGGAACCTGGGAGGCGTAGGCTGCAGTAAGCTGAGATCATGCCACTGCACTCCAGCCTGGGTGAAAGAGCAAGATTCTATCTAAAAAAAAAAAGCATTGATGAAAGGTGATAATTTGATCAAAGTCCTGAAGAAAGGTAGCGGGGCAGCCAGGCAAGATGTGAAAGCCTCATGTTCCAGCACACTGAGTGATTCAGGCACTGCACAGAGGCGAGTATGAGTGCACTGGAATAATGACGGGGAGAGTAGCGTGAGATGAGAGAATGCAGGTAAGGGTGGGTCAGGTTATGCAATACCTTGCAGGCTTGCAAGACTTTGAAGTAAAAGGAGGAGCTGTGCAGAGTTTTCAGCAAAGAGGAGTGACACTATATGACTCATGTTTTAACAGTTTTGCCTACTCTACAGATGGTATAGCTCATGAAATACAGCTTTATTGCCTTATCATTTTCTTTTCCATACAACCTATTTCAGGTTCCTATGTAACAGTCTGTGGTAAAGAAACAGCATCATGATCCAACTCATAGTTATGTAACTAACTCATGGGCGGGGGAAGAGCTTATTGGGGCCTAAATATCTAGCTACCTATGTCCAAGAGATGCAACAGACAACTTTCCAGACTCTAAAGTTCTTCCATGTTTATGGAAAGAACAAGGCTAACTTGTCGTCTTTTTATATATAAAGAAATTGAGGTTTGGGGTATGAAGAAGAGTTTCTGACACTAAATCTGTATTTCTTCCAATTACAATATGCTGCCTCTCCATAGCTTTATAAAATAAGAGAATGATGATTTAGACTAAGCACCAACAGATTTTATTTGGACAGGGCCACATAGTAAATATTTTGAGATTTGCAGTGCATACAGTATCTTTTACAAGCACTGGACTCCCTGTTACATTGCAAGAGAAACCATACACAATACATAAATGAATGGGCTCAGCTGTGTTACAATAACTCTTGATTTATAAAAACAGACAGTGTGGTGAGTAAAATCTGGCCTGTGGGCCATAGATTGCCAACCTTTGATTAAAATTATGCTGGTTGAGAGCAAAGGGGAGATTGTAAAACACAGTTGCCAGAAGTTATACTGATTCTTTTATGCTTAGTAGTTCCTGGGTGACATTGAACAGGAAAAAACTATGCAAATAAGAACATGAATATAATTAGATTTCGATTGCACCATATTCCTACATATAGCTCATCTGCTGCCTAACCAAGAATACCTTTGGGAGGAATTATAAGTTAGTTTGTCTTTTCTTACAAAATAGTAATTGAGAAAGTCCATCATAGGTAGATGAAAATTACATATTTGTTTCTCAGAAATTTGTAAATGATTTGCTACATTTCCTAAGGCATTCGTGGCTTAGAAATACAAGTTTAAGAAATAAATAAACATTTATAAAAATTGAAACTAAGCATTAAAGTTTTAACATTTCTGTGTTGCTACACCTAATGGCTTATATTAATACAGCATCTTTATTCTCTTACTTTCCATGCAATATATCTGTGAATTTTATATATACATTATAAAATTTTTATTTGTATATTAAAATATATAATTTATATATACAAATAATATATTTATATATAATATATATAAATAATATATTTATATATATTATATATAAATAAATATTATATAATATTATATATGTATTTCCTAACCCTACTTCCAGATAGGAAAACGGAGCCACGATAAGGATTAATAAATGCCTAAAAAATAAGTCAATAACAGGTCTGAGTCAAGAATTCTAATCTCCTGGTACCCAGATTAATGTGGTTTACATTTTCTCTAAATCAATGTATGTGTAGGCCCAAACAAGTCTCCTAAAGCAATCAAATAGGAATCCTAGGGTATGCCAGTTTCAGACAAGAATAATAATTTGCATGTGTGCATTTGAAATGAGGACATATCTACACTTTTCTAAAGCTGAAAACCTATCTTTGTAAAACTCACATTTAGCACAGATGTTTCACATACCTAATTATTACTGGTTAGCATATCTAAGTAGTAAACAAGTTTGTCAGATATTTTCCTTGGCTAAAGAACTTTAATAGGGAAGACTGTCACTAAAAGAGATGATGAAAAGTCCGAAGTGGCCTTCTACCTCACATCCAAATGCAGGTAGGATATTTGCTAGTTATTACTTGAATCTTTGCTGATAATCACTGACAAAATGACACAAGAAAGCCACTCATTGGAAATATGCTTTGGCTAGCCCCTGATAAGAGGGTTTATTTGAGTCAAGATATATTATCTATAATCACATATATCTGTTTTAAAAATGTTTATAACATTTTTGAAGGCTTGAATTGGAAGAAAAAGGTTAGTTGGCTTTTTACTCGTTAACCTAAAAATAAAAAAGCAACATGAAATCCCAACTACATATGTTATGACAGACACATGAACGACTGATTCAGGTTTCTGTATCAAAACAAATTTTGCTTAGGTAAAAGAGGTCTTATGAATACAAAATTTAGATTTAAAGAATTGGAAGCAGCATTTAGGCTTTTTCGAATAAATATATCTTTCAACTTGTCATGAAAAAAGGTTGAAAATATGTAGTTTATTTCAGACCTGTAATGGACACATAAAGGAAACAGAGAACCTCTGCAGGTATCCTGGATAGTTTTGAGAACTATGTGTTGCATTTCATATATTGGAAAAATGTTTTCTACTTGAGTAGAGTTGTGTGTATTACCTTATTAAATAATACCTAGTAATCTTAATGTCAAGATACAAAAAAAAGTATTAAAGTATTTGTTATTATCATGTTGAATACTAAAGATTAATCAGTAAGTATTTGATTACCTGGTTATATAAACATTTAAATGTAGGTCACACCCACACAGACACATATGTACACACACACACACACACTCCTCTGTTGTATCTTTAACTCACACATTATTGCATATATATGGGCTAATTAAAGGTGCATTCTAAAAAATGTCGTAGCCATATGAGAAAGCTTGAATTATATACAGAAAATGTTACATTATAATCTAATGGAGTATCCATTTATGATAACGTCCAATGGTAGTATCCATTTCAAGCTCTGAGTTTGAGAAGGAAATACATTTTCCCTAAAGAGAAAACTTTCAAATTAGTCTTCTTTCATCATAGCTTAAGGAATGCTGATCTTGGCAGAGGGAAAGCAAAGAATCAGACACAAGATGTTGAACAGCCAGATTTGAAAGTTAGAAATTTGCAGTTGTGTATAGTCACTTATATTCAAGTAATACAAGAAGCTAAGGTTTTTATCAAGCATAGTAAAGGGACCATTTGGTAAAACTCCATGCTTAACACCCTAGTTTTGACCAAATTAATATGTCAAAACAGAGAACTTTAGGGTCATAGAAATTAACAACCTGAAATAAGAAACAAAAATCTTGGTGTAAGGCAACAATATTTTAGAATGCTAAACAGAGACCTGGATTGATAAAAAAAAATTGATGCAAACAAAGCTTTGTTAGCCAAAAGAACATAGAAATGTATTTTAGGACTTATGGTATAGTAATCGTAATTCGTGTATGTAAGCCTTTATGATAAAAACGTACATTGCTCTCATTAGGGAGATATCAATATTTTTGAATAAGTCTTTTTGTTGATTTTATAACATCCAATATGAAACAAGCCACTTGGTATTGTTAAGTACTTCAAACTGTACAGATTCTCTTGAGAACCAAATAAATATATTTTAAAGAAATTAAAGCTCAGTGTCTGATATAAAATACATATAATTAGAGAAAGATAACCTTACATAAAATTGAATAATACAGCCAGAAATTATAATACTAATAATGTTTTTTATTGTTAGAAGGGCCTTGGTGTGGTGGCTCATGTCTGTAATCCCAGCACTTTGGGAGGCCAAGGCAGGAGGATTGCTTGAGGCCAGGAGTTCAAGAGCAGGCTGGCCAACATGGTGAAACCACGTCTCTACTAAAAATACAAAAATTAGCCAGGCATGGCGGCACGTGCCTGTAATCCCAGCCACTCAGCTGACTGAGGCACGATAATTGCTTGAACTCAGGAGGTAGAGGTTGCAGTGAGCAGAGATCGTGCTGCTGCACTCCAGCTTGGGCCACAGAGCAAGATTCTGTCTCAAAAAAAAAAAAAAAAAAAAAATAGAAAAAAGAAAAAAAAATCTACATGCTAATTTGACAAAGCTTCAGAATGTCCATAGTTGTCCTAAAAAAAATTGTTAGAAGGGACCTTTATATTTTAAAAGTGCAATTGTCATGTGTAAGGGAAATGTCTGTGCTTTAGTCAGGAGTAAGCTGAGGTGGCCTTCCAGCAGCATAACTCAGCAGGTTTGGAGCGCAGGCACCACAACACCCCACGTTATGTAACCACGCCATGTGAGGCACGTTACCTAACCACACCACGTGAGGAGCATTAGGTAATCACCAACATGAGCTTGTGCTTGGCCCAGAGCCACTACTGTCGGTAAAAGGTATAATTACGCTGCTAATGCTGTACATACAGCATGCTTGTGCCCATGGCTTGCCTGCATACAGGCTCATTTGTGCCCAGAGAGTAAAAGCCATGTTGAAATGTCTATGATTCCTCAAGTGTTTTTCCAGCTACCCACCACTGGCCCACCAACTCCCCTCAGACCTCAGTTAGAACCTGACAATTGGCAACATGAACAGGATCTCAAGCTGTGCTGCTTGGATGGGCTATGGTGGAAACCTGGGTGATGGTAAATGGGTCCCCGGCGAGCATGAAGGCGCTGATGCAGCTGGAAGCACAGAGCACTGAGAAGGAGCGAGCCTTTGTCGGCAGAGTTGGATGGGTGTTTTTGAATGCACTATGAGAGGTATACACTCAGTCCCTGAGGGATGCAGCCCAGGTAAGGGACCTTCAGGCACAGGTGGGACGCCTGGAGACCTGGCTACAGAACTTGGAAAAGGAATTAGAGGCTGCAGTGAATGCAGGCCTGGGTCCGCCATCTTGGCCTGAGACCCCCACTCAGTCTGAGACTGAGGAGGATGAACCCCCGCTGTGGGCTGGCCCAGTGGTCCATCAGAAAGTAGATCATGAACAGCCGTTGGGCCCCAAGGGCAGGCTCACGGACTCCCCCACCATAACGCAACACACTTTATATATTGCCCATACCCCAACTGAGTTGTAGGAATTAGGCAAACAGTGCCGCCAGCATCCAGGGGAACCTCTGTCCGCCTGGACAGCCATGTGGACTGCGTGGAATGACGCTGGTGAAATACCAGAAACTGTCAGTAGATGGCAGTCGTATACAGATTTGGTGCAAGTCATTCGGCAGATGGGCATGCGGCAGGCTGTGTTTGACCTGAATACCTGGGGGCCAGATGATGAACGTTTCACCTTCCACATGACGGATCTCCTGTTGGGTTCTGCGTCCCCAAGTGCTTTCAGCTCCCTAGCTGCTGTCCTCGCCCTGTACGTAGGATGCTGCATACATGAAGTGACCACTGCTATGGCGGCTCTGGGGGAAGCAGCAGGCCATCACTGGGACCGCACCCTAAAGAAGGAGAAGCTGCCCCACCCACAGGGGACTCCCCCCAGAGGAGAAAAGGGAGCCCCAGTGAGTGACATGCTCACAGATGTAGATAGATTTGGTTTTAGCTGGGGTTGACTGAGAGAAAATTGATAAGCAGCCCAATGAAGTACTCTGACTTTGTGGAGACAGTTGTCTCTGGAGCAGCAATTCCAGAAAATGCCCAGTGGGGAGAAAGACATTGCTGCGCGATCTAGTCCCGCCCAGGTGCTTCAGCTCAAAGACTACTTGTAGCCAGATGGAAATGTTTTTTCTGTTTGATTAGGGAACTGGTCGAGGTGCCTGGCTTGAGAGAACACCAGACAACCAAAGGCCACATGTGGAATTAGCAATCCACTGGTCCCCCACCAATGTACAGCGGCGGGTGCTGGTGCAGGTGGATATTGGCAAAGATTGCAGCCTTGTTTACGGGAACCCGGATAAGTTTCTGGGCAAGGTTGCATAGAGAGCTCTGAAGGCCAGTCAGTGAAAGTGAAACCTGTATCTCTGCACCTAGGTATTGGCCGTTTGTCTCCCCACTTATGCACTGTGCATGTCTCTCCCATGCCTGAATACATCCTGGGGGTGGATATTTTGGATGGCTTGGCAGCTGTGCCGTTTATCATGGACTTGATGGACCGCTTGACAGAACTGGGCTAGTACCAGTGTGTGGTGGACTTGGCTAATGCATTATTTTCTGGAGAGCCAGGAACAGTTTGCCTTCATGGGAGGGCACCAATGGACTTTCACAGTGTTGCTGCAGGGCTATATGCATAGCCCCATCATACTTCATGGTCTTGTTAATGATCTTACGTTAACCTCTGATTCTCTTGCAGATTCAGAAGCGGCAAGGCTTCCCTTGCCTAGAATTAAGATGGTGCAGCTGAGACCACCTTCCTAGCAGCCAAACGGGCTATTCAGCAAGCCCAAACCCTACAGATAGTTGATCAGGGGCTCCCGTTTGAGCTAGATGTGCATGTGACCACAGATGGTTTTGGCTGGGGCCCGTGGCAGTGCATGGAACTCTTGAGAACACCAGTAGGCTTTTGGTCCCAACTATGGAAGGGAGCTGAGCTCTGGTTCCTTGATAGAGAAATAGCTAGCAGCTGCATATGTCACCCTTCAGACTCATGAAAGTGTGGCAGGATGGGCTACAGTTGTCATGCGGATGACTTACCCAATAGCAGGATGGGTGCATTCATGGATAATGAGCCCCTGGACTGGGATGGTGCAGACATCCACTTTAGCAAAATGGGGGCACCTACTTGAAGCAACAGAGTACTCTGAGTACAAGTCCCTTAGCAACAGAGTTGCAAGAGGTCTTGGGACCTGTAGACCTAATGCAAGATAAGGTCATGGAGCCTGAGGCACCCCTAGACCCTGAGCCTTCACTTTTTAAGGAAGGGTGTCCCCCATTCCCGATGGGGCACAGTACACAGATGGGTCTAGCAGAGGTGCTCCTGCTGCCTGGGCTGCTGTCTCAGTCCAGCCTAGTACTGACTCCCTATGGTTTGATAACAGGTGTGAACAAAATAGCCAATGGGCTGAACCCAGAGCACTGTGGATGGTGATCACCAAGGAAGTGACATCTATCGTAATTTGTATGATAGCTGGGTGGTCTATTGAGGCTTAACCTTGTGGTTAACTACCTGGAAGTTACAAAATTAGCTAGCTGGTCACTGGCCCATGTAGGGCAAATCCTTGTGGCAAGACCTATAGGAGGAAGGATGACCTCCTCCGACCAGGTATGGGGACAAACGGTAACATGCTGTTGCCTGTCCCAACACCCTTGAAGGCAGGGGAAGAGAAAACCTGGCTCACCCTTCCAGCACCCCTTTCCGGCATCCCCTTGCTGGTGGTTGGCCATCGTAGCTCCCTCGAGGGAGGGCCTACAGTATGACTTGCATGTCATTCCTTGGGTGTTCAATACATGGCCCCCACAGTTGACAGTTCATAGAGGAACAGCCAGGGAAGGAACCTTCCTCTGGGGGACATATGTACTGCCTGTGTGGCCTGTTGTGAGCTTCCCCCATGACTTTGGCATGAATGAAGGATTCAGGGGAACCATGGGGAGCTGGGAAGGTGTGGCACCATCGCCCAGTGCAAAAGCCCTTGGTGGCTGCATTTTTATCCAGGGATGAAAGTTTAGCCTGTATTTTGCCTGAGGGACATGATTTACCTCTGTTAGTACCTGTGCCTGCTCTGTCATTTCGACAGTAAGTTAACATGCTCCAATAGCATTGTGAACTGGGCCCACAACTACACTGAGGTGACCAATGTTTTCAACTGTTGGATCTGTACCCTCCTTCCAGCAGCAGCTGCGACGGCTTGCCTTGGCACATACATTCAGTGTCTGCAGAGAGCTGGACATGGCTAGAGACTTGGAGTCCCATGGCCAACTCCTGGAACACAATGTGGCAAGCTTTGGACAAAGGATTCTGCAAGACCCATGGTGCACCTGCCCCCTGACTGGCTTGTAGCATCTATGATGGGTGGGGATGGCTAGTCGGGGAACAAATAGTACCCCCGGCCCAGGCACTGTGGTGCATAGAGGAACACTACGGTAACACCCCTGTGGGATAGGTACCTACCACAGCCTGTGTAAACATAACACGTGTCATCACACTGAAGGTATGGTGGAACAAGCAGCCCCACCGAGGTTGGGCCTCGATGGATTTGGTGCCCTCTGGGGGTTTATGGGTCTGTGGGGACACAGGGTAGCCTTACCTACCAGCAGACTGGACTGGACATTGTACTTGGGGGTGGCCTTATGTACCTGTCACTGTTCTCCCCACATTGCCCAGACACCTACATAACTGAGAGATGCCACACTCTTGGTTTTTGTGAATGCAGGGAGCCCTGTGGTGTTTCTACCCCTTGGCAGTGACTATCCCTGGAGCTGGTGTCATAACTGTAGGAGCACAAGTTACTTCTCTTGTAGAGCACACCGCTTAGGCTCTGAATTATACCCGAGTGGCCCTCCACCTATTAATGGGTGAGGTTGATCAGATGAGAAAGGAGGTACTGCAAAACGAAATGGCCTTAGACATAGTAACTGCTGCACAAGGAAGTACCTGTGCCCTTTTAGGAACACAATGTTGTACCTTTATCCCTGACAATCGGCAGAACACAACAGCCCTGCGAGGGCTCCTATGGGAGATTAAGGCAGTCTAGAGCCTTACTGACAACCACCTGCAGAGATGGTGGGCATCTCTAGGCTCTGGCCTACGCTGGGCCCTAATAATCGTAAGTAGCATAGCTGGGATCCTAGTAGTGAGCTGTTGCTCTCTGTATTGTTGTTGTGGGTTATGGATTCAGGGCTCTGCCCTATGGGCACGTGTTCCTGCCCAGAGGATTCCCTTGGCCTAGGGGGTGGAGTGTAAAGGAAATGGCTGTGTGTTAGTCAGGAGTAGGCCAAGCTGGCCTTCTGGCACAGCATGACTCAGTGGGTTTGGAGCACAGGTGCACAACTCCGCAAGTTACATAACCATGCCACATGAGGTACATTATGTAATCACGCCATGTGAGGGGCATTAGGTGATCACCCATGTGAGCTCGTGCTTGGCTCAGAGCCACTATTGTCTGTAAAAGGTATAATTACCCTGCTAACGCTGTACATACAGCTTGCTCACACCCACAGCTTGCCTGCTCCCAGGCTCGCTTATGCCCAGAGAGAGAGAGAGTAAAAGCCATATCGAAACTGTCTACGATTCCTCGAGTGTTTTTCCAGCAACCCCATAATCACCCACCAACTCTTCTCGAACCTCAGTTAGAACCTGACATCATGCCTACAAATGACACAATATTAAAAACAAGCAAACAAAAAATCTCTCTCAACTACTGAGTCAAAAAGGCAAAGTAGAACACAGTAATACACACTGATAAAAAGTTACAACTATGAAAGATAGATAAGTAGAAGACAGGTGGATAGATTCATACACATGCAAATTTAGAGAGAGACAAATATAAATAAAAGCAACCAGGAAATACAAATGTGATACAGTCAATGTTGTAGGAGGCTATCACAGATCAATAAAAAATTAATGCTTAAATATAGCTTTAAAAGTATATATTTTAAAGAACAAGATAAGAATCAGATATTTGGCTCTATTTAAAATGTTTAGAAGTAGAACAAACTGCCAAAAGAAAACAGAAACCATCTGCTGCTTCTGACCTGTTTCTTTCCTCCTACCTGCCATGGACACAGCTCAGTTTAGAACAATTTTTTTCTTTTTGTACTTTCTTTGCCCCTGAAGAAAACCTAGAGCTCCCTGGAGAGCTCCAGTCACCAGAGGACAAAACTTCCCTATTTTGCTTAGCTTTGCTTTCTTTTTATTCACAGTTGAATGTGAAGTCATTGAGTACATTTAAAACAGATCCCTCTACATTTTAGATAAATAGAGAAACAGGCTTTCTTGGAAGTGTTGTTGCCAAAACAGGGGCAACCCAGAGACAAGGGTTTAGTTTCTGGGTGGGGGTGGAATCAGGAATCTATGTTAGCTGTGTCCTGAATACTTGGGAAAATGTCTCGAGAAGACTGTCTTGGTCTTCTTGGATAGAAGTCTTCTATATTGGATAGAAGACTATCTTCTATTTTTTGAAAATTGCGCAAAAATAGTGATCTAAGATGGTTAACTTGCAGCTTAGGCTACAAAGATTTGAATTTAATAAAGGCTTATTTCTGTAAAACGAAATTAGAGATACACTGCTTTATTTTGACACATCATTTGCTACCTTTAAGAGGGAGAATAATGATGGAGTTACTGGGTTCCTGTTATATTTTAGTTTGACTTTCTTTAAGAGTTCAAGTTATACTCTGACCCACATAATTTCTGAAATTCCTTGGGGAGTTTGGTGAACGTGAGCTAAATTATTGATTATTTTGTTATTTTACTTCATATTCAACTTCAAAAGTAGGCTTCTACAGCTAAATTACTGGAAATACCATTTGGGTATTAACATCTGCTGGATTTTAGAAGTTTAGTCGGCCTAATTTACATCCTCTGAGTGTTTAAATGCATGTTTTAACATATCTCACTTTTATGTGTATTACATATTTCCTCAAGTATTAAAGTAATATACAATCATTGAATAAAATTTGAAAAATAGCAAACACTATCAAGCAAAATCAACCATAGTCCAATGTCAAAATATAATACATATATATTATGTATATATATAATATATGCATATATTATATATATAATATATGCATATATTATATATATAATATATGCATATATTATATATATAATATATGCATATATTATATATGTATATATTATATATATAATATATGCATATATTATATATAATATATATATATTATATATATAATATATGTATATATAATATACATATATAATATATATAATATAATATATATTATATATATAATATATATATATAATGCCAGGCATAATAAAAGGTGCATTATAAATAGGACATAAAAGTCAATTAAATTATATCATAGAGAAGTACACTTTGGATCAAGCTTTTAAAAATTATGATTGTATTACATCTATCTTTCCATGTTAAATATTCTATTATACAGCCATTTCACAAATTATTAAGCCAGCATTCTATTATTTGGTATTGATATACGGTATTTTCTAATTATTTATTGCAAGTGATGGTTCATTTCAAGAAGTGGAATTATTGAATCAAATGCTATGGTTTTCTATATTTCTTAATAATTAACTAGTAGTCTAGATAGTGCGATGAAAACAAGTTTCAGAGCTTCACAGACTTAGATTCAAAAGTAGGAAACTCCAATTTTAAGCTTTCTGCTTCCACTAAAAAATAATTTTTAAAATCAAGATGTTGAAATTGTAAATCAGAAGAAGTCTGTTAATAGAATATAATTAAATGTTATATTGAATTTAAATATGTCTACTTTAGATCAGGCACGGTAGCTTGCCCCTGTAATCCCAGCACTTTGAGAGCCCAAGGAGGGAGGATTCCTAGAAGACCAGAGTTCAAGCTTCCAGTGAGCTGATTGTGACACTGCACTCCAGCCTGGGCAACAGAGGAAGACCCTGTCTCTAGGGGGAAAAGAAAAGAAAAAGAAAGTCTATATATCTGTTTATTTTAAACCTACTAAAGTATTTAGTAGAGAACCTGGCACATAGTATATTCTGAAATGATAAATATTTTTTTACTTCAAAAGGCCTTATAACTGTCATATTTGTTCCAAACATTACTTTATTATTTGCAGTTTATTTTTGTACATGGTAATTTTGACATCAAGACGTTTATATTATTATGGAACAAAATCTACTTTTCTTTTTGTATTATTCCCATTTTCTTTTACGTTTAGAAAGTTATTCCCCAAATTGAAGTCAGAAAATAGATCAGCTATATATTTTTCAATTGTGTGTCTTAATTTTTTTTTACAAGGAAAAGTATTATAAACAAGGTGAAGAGTACAGAACTGAGTGACTAATTTTCTCGAATATTACCTAATTGGATAATAACTATAGATTCCAATGCATTCTCTATTTGAATAAAAAAAACTAGATGTCTGAGCAAATTCAACTGCACAGGAATAGACTCACACTAGATCAAAGCTTATTAGGTTTTCCATATTGAATTAGGGCTCCTGATGATAACCTTGACCTTCATACATATCTTAGAAAAGGAGATGTCTATCAGCATAGAAGCAGATATTAAAGAGGGATACCAAATGCTCTTCTTTTACCATGTATTAAACACTGAACCTTGGTATATCTCTCCCACTTCAGTGATTGGCAAACAGAATCTAAACAAAATGTGAAACCTAATGGGTTTTTAAAAAAGAAAAAAAAAACTTAAGGGAAAGTGGACAAATAATGTAAAAAGTTAGAAGAGTACTTTTCTAAGATTGACTATAAGGAAAATAGTTGAAAATGTTAAGAAAAGCAAAGGGAATTAGAAAGAAGGCAAATAACCACAAGAAATGAAAGTTTATAATGACTTCAGAGATATACAATAAGCTGGCTAGAATCAGGAAAGTAAAAGAAAAATGTCACACTATTTCATTGTGTATAGAAGAAATCATTAAAAATACAAGAAAAGAGAACATTTCTGAAGTGAAGAAATATTAAATATAAAACTGATAATGTATGGAGGCAGAAAAATTAATTTACTTAAAAAGTATTAAAAATCAGAGTGGTGTGACATTTCTTTTCTCCAATACAAATCACAGGAGCCAATAGAATTTTGAATTAAAAAAAATCTCATTCCAGGATAGTGTGCCCCATAAAGTCGTTTTTCACATGCAAATAATACTTATATAATTATATAGGAAATAGAAATTGTACCACTCCTTACCCTTCCCAATAACATTATGTGAACACTCTTTCTAAGTAAAATACTTCACTGATGTTAACTTGACATTAAATTGACAATCAACTGAAAAGTAAATCAAAATTAAGTATTCAAAAAAGTCATAGCATTAAATGTATGATGGAGAACACTGAAACCAATGAACTCAATTGAGTGAGGTATAAATAGTGGTTATAATTATGGCCATAAACTTGAGTGCAAAAGCCCAAAACCATCTTAAAAAGTATTTTTATGTGGTAATAATACATATAAAATAAGCTTGACCTGAAACATATATTTAAAGAGAACATATATGTTGCAGTGTGGAAAATTAGGGGATATAAAAACATGCTTTATGATTTTTCTCTATATTTCAAGTTTCTGGCAATGAATATGTTTTTGTAAACATTAAATGGTATAGAAAAGGATTTTCAATAAATATTTGTAATTTACCTGTGGAAAATCAACTACTGTATTTACTAAACCATAAGATCTAGCTGGATTCTAATTTTATGCCATATCAAAGTAAAATATGTAAGAAAATCTAGATAGTTATTTAATAAATCTCTGGAGAAGCAAGTTGAGAAAAAATAATAGAAACAAAATATTTATAGATTTGACCCCATTAAAACTTTAAAAATACATATAAAATAACATGTAAATAATCAAAACGGAAATTACAAGCTGAGTAAAATCTCCAACAAGTAAATATTTTTATGATATAATTCCATAAAGTATTTGGAAATCAGTAATAATAATAAAAATTATAATACCATAAGTATGTAGTCAAAAATAATATATAACCAATTCCAGAAGAATTATATTCGGAATGTAAGTATGAAAAAGTCAAATTTCCTAGTCAACAAAATGCAAATTGGCAATCAAATAATTTTTAAAAACATAAAAATTTGATGAAGAACAACAACTATATATAATACTTAGTACTGGCCTCACTGTTGTAAGGACTTTTGGGAGAGAATTTGACAATGTCTATGACAGGCCATGAAAGTATCTATATCTTTTGACACAGTTATTTTAGTTTATGAATCTGTTTCACAAAAGGAACTAAAAAGTGGGGGCTCAGAAGTATATGAGCATAAGTTTAACATTCATTAAAGAAACACGTGCTACAAAGAGGAAAAGCATCATTGCGAAATAAATGATGACATTTGAATTTAACAATATAAACCACATTTGTCTAGGAAAAATATAACAATGATCAAAGCTATACCATACTTATTGACTTATGAAAATACAAGATATTAAATAAAAATAAAGAAATAATCTGTTTTATTCAGTACGATAACTTTAAATAGAGAGATATAGAGCACCATAGAAACTATAGAGCACCAAAGAAACTCTACTGAAATAATATACACCAAAATAGCAATGAAGACTTTTTGCTAAAGGGTGGCATAATAAGTGGTTTTAATTTCTGCATTATATTTTAATGCTTTTACACTATGTATTTATCATATATATTGTGCATATATATACATACATATATGGTACAAATATTGTTTCTATAATAAAAAGCCATGAAATGCATAGCTGTTTTACCTGCATGATGTATTAGAGATACATGAAATACAAAGAATTAGGAGATTTGAGTCCAGTCCTGGTTCTATCTCTTAATACCTGTACCATTTTGTACAAGTTACTAAAATTTTATGTGAATTTTAGTTTCTTCATCTCTAAGCTAGGGATAATACTATATTATAAGATTGGCATGATAATTAAATAAAATAAAATAGTACTTTGAAGTTACCTCCACTATTCACTAGGCCCTTGATAACAAATGGTGTTTAGACCACATAAAATTTTAACACAAAGTTTGATTTATCATACCCTTGGTTTCAGAATGCTCTTTGGTTGGATTATATACATGTATATCTATTTTATTGTTGTTGTTTTGTGTGTGTGTTTGTGTGTATACACACAAATATATTGATGGGGAAGGCAAGCCATAGTTCTCTTCCCTACTGTTCTTCAAACCACTTAAGAATCTCATTTTTCAACTATAAAATTGAGATATAGAGGTTAAAATTCTCAAAGGCTGCAAATTCCCTCAAAAATTTCACAAGTACTTTGTGGATCATAATGCAACTTTTAAAAAAAATTATTGAGCACCCTATTAAGGTGTGCTGTTTCCTTTTCTGAGGATGGCAGCTCTGCTTCTGCTCTGGCACCCAACATTTTCAACTGAACTGACTCTACACAACCTTCTTTTGCATTTGTAACCAATTCTAGGAAGAACTGAGTTGGATTTCAACTTCATTATTTAATAGATAGCCTAATTGCTTGAATAAGCAGGTAAAGGTGCATGTATCTTTATGTCTATAGTCTTGGGCTTTCCTTTTACCATTTCAGAACATTTTCTATTGTTCAGTGGATGTTTGCACCTCCAATTAAGAAAGGTGCTAGAAGTCTGATTTTCTGGTAACTCAGTGTGTGTTAAATTTATTGCTTCTTTAACTCCACACTATGCTAAATTCATTTCAGAGTACGGAACTCAATATGATTAAAATATAATCACATGGTTAATTGCAAGTAAAACCTCCTCTAAAATTAATATTTAAAGTAGAATTGCAGCCAAAGCAGAATGAACGAGGAGGTATTGTTATAACAGAGTGCCCTAAAGGAGATTAGCGCATTTCAGAGAAATTTGGGTTGTGAGACAGGAAGTAAGTCTCCAGAGAACGTCACTCTACTTCGAGAAACTAATTCATCACAGTTTACATACTCCTTCTCGCTTTACCACCTTTGCATTTGGCTAGATAATCTCTTGTAAAAAAGAAAAATAAGGCTTTTTTTTTAAAGATCTTTTTGATTTTTTTTTAATCTTTCAATGGCTGACGGTAATGGTTTTTGCTTCTATCATGTGCACCTTTTGTATAACAAGACTGTTTGTTTTGCTTTTTTTTTTTTTTTTTTTTTTTTTGAGACAGAGTCTCACTCTGTGGCCCAGGCTGGAGTGCAGTGGCGTGATCTCGGCTCACTGCAACTTCCGCCTCCCAGGTTCAAGTGATTCTCCTGCCTCAGCCTCCTGAGTATCTGGGATTACAGGTGTGCACCACCACATCCGGCTAATTTTTGTATTTTTAGTAGAGATGGGGTTTCGCCATGCTGGCCAGGCTGGTCTCAAACTCCTGACCTCAGGTGATCCACCCGCCTCGGCCTCCCAAAGTGCTGAGATTACAGGCGTGAGCCACCATGCCCAGCCGTCTAACAAGATTCTTCTTTCCACATGTTTGCTAGATGTAAGAACTAAGCTCATATCCTTTGCTTATTCCTATTTAGCATTAAATTATTAGCAAGTATTTCAGTTTATCTTCTATCTCGGAAGACTAATTGAATAAGTACATATGTAAATTATAAACAGATAGGTTTTTGTGGCTGCATCTTATTGTACTTTGTTGATTTAGTGCAATGTAAGATGAGATTTTATATAGGGAGTTAATGATATGGTATTGCACTCAACTTTAAATATTTAAGCACTCTCTCTGCACTTGTCAGTAGTCACTTGATTTCTAATGCTGTTTAGATCATATAGACTTTTAATAAAAAATTTTAACTTATCAAATGTTAAATATAGAGATGCCATTTTTATAAATATTTTTTGTTTTTTTTCTTTGAAAGAAAGGGAACATAAAGCCATAGTAGTAAAGATTTTTTCTAACTGATTAGAAGAATATTGAAAAGGTTCTAAATCCAAAAATCAGTCAAAAATTACCCCCAATACGATCTGAAATTTCAGAAATTCAGTTTACTTCTAGTGTTCTGGAGAGGTGACTTTACATACCATCTTCACTGGGCATCTGTCATAAAATGTGCCATAGCACAGTACTCATCTATACTCAATATCATAAAAGAAAAACGATTCTTCAAAATAATTTTCCCTTAACACATGAAATAGGTTGCAGTTATGCCTATTTGGATTCTTTTTGGCTGGTTAATGATGTCTAGTTGGTAGTTTTCTTTTGCATTTCTTGACTCCTGAAAATAACTGAATGAAATTAATTGTAACAGATGCATTAATACTGAACTGAGAAAAATACAAGTTCACTTGTTCTCTTTTAGTCTCAGATTAAATTTCTTCATTGATAGAATCATAGCATGTTTACCTAGAGAATTTAAGAGATTCCTCAGGTGTGATATTTAATTTTATAAATAACCGAGACCCTGAGAGTGTTTTAAGTCACTAGGCAGTTAGTAAGTGGACTTCTCCCTGTACTTTGCTGCCTCTCTGGTTAAATATTTTCTCATCTCTTTGGACTCTGATAAATAGATTTCACCAGATGATGGTGATAGCCCAGGAGAGAAAACCTGGAGGAGCTTTATCAAGAGCCCAACAAACTCACCCTCACTCCATCTCTGACTATAAGCTTTTCATAAAACCTGGCCATTTCCTGTCTCCCCATGATTTGGGCTCTGTGGGCTGTACCATGTGTGTTTAACTGGTTAATCTTCTAAAAATCCACTCAACACACTTTTATTTATTTGAAGCTCTACCATGCACTTTTAATAAAGGGAAAACATATGCAAAAGCTATCTACAATATTTATTAGAATAAAATGAAATTTAAGTGGACTTTCAGATTGTAGGAGGAAAGGGACTTGATTCTAACAGAGAAAAAATAGGCTTAGAGGAAAAGGCGCTCATCTACACCTTAAACTTGAGGAAACATTTGAAGATTGAATCTAAACAGGTATACCAAGAAAACTACATTCAAAAAGTGTGAGAGGTTCAAACGGAGGGAACAGGAAATGGCACGGATTACGGTTTGGTTGAGATGGTTTCATGAAGTATCATATGAAAGGTTGTGGTCTCATTGATCTATTGATCTCATGTATATTCCAGCCCTTTCTGCTACCTATGGGGCAAATAATTCAGCTACTTGTCAATTTTGAGATACGTGGGCTTATTTCAGATTATGAGTATTTGCTTTAGGGATTGCAACAATTGCAGTTCATGTTCTTCCTAACTTATCAGGCAGCCTGTATGTTGTGTGTTTAGAACAGGCAGAAGTCTGGATGTCACGAGTTAATGTTGAAAATACCTTTAGCTGTAAAATAACACAAGGCAATCTGTCCATGAAAATATTAACTTCACTACTGAGAGATACCTTAGTGCTGGAACCAGGCATTTTATTAAAGCAAGCAATAGAAAGGCAGTATTTTGGTCACAATCTTGTAACATTGGTAGTATCACATACTTGTTTTTGAATGAAGAAATTGTATCTGTAGAATTCGCCTATCATAAAATTATAAAACCCAAAGACTCTCTGAAGAAGAAATACTCATTTTAGAAATACACACACACACACGCACACACACACACATACACACTTTTTTTTTCTTTTTTTCTTTTTTCTAGAACCC
Source organism: Pan troglodytes (assembly GCF_028858775.2). Classification (NCBI taxonomy): domain Eukaryota; kingdom Metazoa; phylum Chordata; class Mammalia; order Primates; family Hominidae; genus Pan; species Pan troglodytes. The sequence continues at coordinate 104,585,046 of NC_072402.2, read as the reverse complement.
AAGTCACAGAGTATCATTAATTATGGCTTGTGGTTCACAGCTTACTGACACCTTGGTCCATACATGGCTCTCTTTGGTTATATTTGCTTAAATATTTATTAAATATAATTAACACCTCTAATGTACCATGCAACACAAGATTTCAAATATTTCTAAAAATGTGCATTTACTTTTGTACTTCTTCCATATCTTGTCCTTGTCCTTGGTCTGACCCAGAAGCAATTTGTTCCGGAAATTAATGCTTATCATTCCTTGTTTTTCTTCAGTATTTTCTATTACACACATACAAATGCTCTACAAATATGTTGTGCATTTTGCTTATTTTTTAACTTCTTAAAAGGAGTATAATTTTGTATAAACGTCTTAATGTAAGATTATTTTGTCAGATACTTAACTATACTTTGAAAAAAAGAGATAAGAGCCTGAGGGAATAATAATAGAAGCCCATTCAGCAAACATTTGTGGAACAGTTACCATTTCCAGATGCTGGAGGTACAAATAAGATATGTTCCTTTCTTTGAAAAATTTGTGACTTTGAGAAATGAATATTAACAGATAATTGTGATAGCATATAAAAAGTACTATACAAACATGTTTGTAAACCAATATGACTATATGAGAGAAGTGGGATATTTCTTAAGTCCTTAAGGATGTTAAGGGTATTACTATAATAAGAGATATATTTCAGGTTGAGAGACACAACTGTGTAATGCTACTGAGGTGGATTACAACAGATGTCAAAAGATCGAGAAATTATAGATTTAAAGCAGAAGGAATTAAGGCTGATAGATTAGGAGTAGTGATGAAGTAATGGGGGAATTATAGGGAATTTTAGAAGTTATATCAATACTATCTACACTGTAGATACTATTGATTCTATAGGATTGGTGATTGTTAGAAAAAGAAATGAAAAAGCCAAGTCAAAGCCAAGGATTACATAGACTCTTACATTGTATAGCTGAATAAATTACAATGCACCACAGGAGAGTAAGAGGAATGAGTAAGATAAATAAAACTTTTTTTCCATATTTAACAATATTTGTTTTACGTAATTACAAAAGACATATGTTTTCATTGTGGAATATTCTAATAGGTATGCAGCAGTACAATCTGTCAGTATTTATGCAATTTTAATGTGCATGTACCTCATGATGTGTGAACCTGTGTGTGTGTGTGTGTGTGTATGTGTTTGTGTGTGTATTCCCCAAATTCTCATAGAAGTGGGAGTATTCAAGGACATTCAAGGCAGCATTATTTGTGGTGGCAAGGAAGGAGTGGGAGGCATCCTGAGTATCCGTAACTTGAATCAGTAAATAGGGTATGTATATAATGAAACTTTAAGCAACAAATAAGAAAAGTGCTTTTATGTTAGATGAGTCTTGTGTTGCATCTTGGTGTTCTTTATTCTTATCACAAAACTGGCCAGATGTGATTGAATTGTCTAATCCATGACTTTCACTCATGTGGAGTCACTGTACTCTGAAATCTCATTACTGCAGAGTTTCTCTGCCATGTGATGTTAGGTGTAGCATGGGTGTAATTTGTCTGGAAACTTCAATGACTACTACACTGGGTCCTGGCCTTGCACTCATACCCTTTTTAATAATCCAAACAGTTCACATGCAACAATCTGCCTTTTTTTCTGAGGCCCACATCAGATGCCTGGTGTCTGGTTCTCATAAAATTATCCTGACATTCACAAAGCAAATGTCCTTTGAGCTTTGACTGCAGGGTGAGGTGACCCACCAGATGTGGTATTCTGGTGTGGTTTGAAGGAAGCAGACGATGTTTACATTAACCTTTCAGGCCCTTTCCCATGTGGGGTTAGCAGCATGGCAGTTAAATAAAGATGCTTAGTCATCCAGAATCCTGTAAGCACTTGACACCATGTCAAGTAATCTACTCTACCCCAAATGATTTGGCAGTCCCGTATATGGTGGAGAAGCAGCTGGTAATAAGAATCCAGTGCTATTTGAGTACCTATCTGCGTCAGGACATTACTCTGACTATTTTCTTTTCCCTTTGGTAATATGCTTTTACCAAACCTCATTATGAGGAGACTGGCCACTAATAGGAGAGGGATGAAAATTTCATCCTGACTTTATGAATTTCTGGACTGCAAATAGATTCCTCAATTATCTTACCTATTTCTTGGACTGTGATCTCATGGATAGAGCATTACAGACAGGGTGCATTAGTAAACAGTGTTCCTTCAAATTGTTAAATAGTTCACCAAGGACATTTTTCACTAACAGGAGAACTCCCTATTGGCCTACTTTATGCTTTACTGTAAGTGATAAACTATTAGAATCTGGCAATACTGGTAGCTTATTCCAAGAAAGGATAAAGATACTTTTGGAAATGACTATATTTAAACCTTATATGCATTTATTTTTCTAAGAAATGAAAACCAAATTTAAACACCTGCCTTTTCTTGGGTAAGCTCCTGTCTTGTCTTAAAATAGCATGTGGTTTTCTTGAAACTTGTTATTTTTCTCCTTTCCCTTCTAATTTATGAAACAAGAACATAGCAGTAGATTTAAATGTTCCAATAGCTTCAAGGCAGCACAAATATCATTTTACAAAGGTGAAATTTGTCATAGTGCTCAAGTAATAGAAAAAAAACATTGTGACTATTTTCCTTTGTAAGCACTTGTGACAGCTAAAAAGTAATTATTCCTATTAATAAGTGATTTAACGTGTCCCAACATGTGTCCAGGCCTGCAAATATTATGTCAATAAACAGCTAATCAGTTTAATGTGCTGTAGGCAGGGACTAGTAGCGCATACAAATGTAAAGATTACAAGGAACAGAGTCTTCATCTCATCTACTGTGGGTTTTTCCCAGTGGTAACACACTTGGAGACATCCCTATGTGAATTCTCTTTCATTTGTACCTGTCCAAAATGTCTGTTCTCAAGTTTATTCTTATCAGCAGGCTATTTTGAAGCCATTTTTATTCCACTCTAATCTTCCCAGTGTATCTTGCTGCCTCGGCAGTGTCTTACTTTGATTAGGGTGTATACTCCACCACCCTTGACAGGAAGACTGAGAGTGTGGGAAAGAAGGAAGATGGGGTGGAGGAGGAACAGGGTAGAGAACTGAAATAGATTTTCTCTGTCTTGTTCTTGGGTTGAAAAAGAAATGCTCACAAGTTACTACAGTTAAAAGATTTCTTTATGAAGCTAGTAATTAGGAACACAACTATGTTGAATATATATGTGTATGCTTTTGAGTCTGTGTATGTATATATGAGTATCTACAGTCATCAGTATGTTACATGTTAATCTGATCATAGAAAAATTTTCAGATTGTAATATTGGCATTAAATGTGAATGAGAAGACTAAAAAAAAGCACAAATGCTAGATAACTCCAGAAGCTCTAGTGTCTTATGTAGGTACAATGATAATGATTAAAGATAACTATTATTTATCCAATATTTACACTATGCCACCTGCTTTATAGAACCTCTTTAACAGTACTCCCAATATTCCTCTGAGAAAAGTATTGCTGTTGCATCTGTTAGATTATTGAAGTACAGCAATAAATAAATAATTTTGTTTTCTTGAACCTACTTCCTTTCTTTTCTCCTCCAGCATATACTCCAACCCCTGGAAAAAAAAAAAAAAGAAACTTCTTTGTTGATAGAAGCAAGAGACAAAGGCATGAGTTTCCTAGTTAGGCTCTGAGATGTGGCCCACAGCACCAACACAATAGTTACCCTTGTAGGCACTCTACACTGAAGAAATTGAACATATTTGAAGTATTCTCTGGCAGGGCACTCCAAGGCTGAACATCCCTGCAGGACAGTGCATTGACTCGGCTGGGAACAGAGTCCTATGGCAGAACTCGTAGATTGAGTAAGAGTATTCAGAGAGAGAAGGGACCACACAGCACCCATCTGTAAGAACTCTTCATGGCTGAAGTGAGATTGAAGGGGAAAGGTGGAAGCCTCTTTTGCAATATCCTCTGGTCTTCAGATGGTTTTATAATTCTCTAGGAGTAAAGCTATTTTCTTTTAAAACACAGATTGTTTCTGCAAGCCTTTCTAGATGCTGCTAGCAAAAGTTAGCTGTTTGTTATAGAAGGAAGTGAAACAGCTTAGTTACTATCCCACTACCATGACCAGTTTCTAATTTGAATTCAGGTTTGTCTGACTCCAAAATCTATACTTTTAAAGCCATGTGACACTGTTTAAAGAGTATTAAGGGACAACTTATGTCTCTATTGATACCTGCTATCATGAGCCTTAATATGGCCTGGCATATAATAGTTAACTAATACTTCTAAAAATAAGGAAGTCTCATGCATACTAGAGAAGCACTTTTAATCTTTTTCAATTTCTTAGAATCTATTATGATTTATTCAGCCAGGAAATGACTAAATTATTTCTGTCTATAAAGCCATAACTAAGTAAAAGTCATGGCAGAGAAAAAAATTGGTTAAACGTGTATTTCTTATAAATAAAAGCATTCTGAAGAAATCTATTTTCAGTATTAAATGTACATAGATATCTATAATGTAAAGGTAAAATATTATTATTATTGTTATTGAGACAGAGTTTCGTTCTCTCGCCCAGGCTGGAGTGCAGTGGCGTGATCTTAGCTCACTGCAAGCTCCACTTCCCAGGTTCACGCCATTCTCCTGCCTCAGCCTCCCTAGTAGCTGGGACTACAGGCGCCCGCCACCATGCCCAGCTAATTTTTTGTATTTTTAGTAGAGACGGGGTTTCACTGTGTTAGCCAGGATGGTCTCGATCTCCTGACCTTGTGATCTACCCGATCTCCTGACCTTGTGATCTACCCGCCTCGGCCTCCCAAAGTGCTGGGATTATAGGCGTGAGCCACCGCGCCCAGCCATGTAAAGGTAAATTATTAATAAAAATAAATGTATAGATAGATTGGGGAGATAATGATAAATGGAATACAATTGCAATCCTTAGCAAAGAAGTAGAATCTCAAGGGTCTTCCTGCAGAGTAGGTATAGATATTTGTACTGCATCTACCTGGCTAAACAGATGGCTTTTGTCTGTTTAAAGTGAATTTAAAAAATAAATGTACTTATATTTTCAACCTGAGAATTACATTTGCTTTAGAAGTGATTGTTGGAAGTACTCATCTTTTACAGATTTATCCCAAGAGGGTCTTGAAAGTTTTCCCATTGCTGGTTTTCACTACATGCTTCCAATCTTTCACAAAAATCAAAACCTCAACTACACTTAAACTTCCATTTCCACCTTTGCTCAAATTGAACAAAAAGTATAGCTATATTATGAAAATTACTCTGAGAAAGTAGACTGAATATTCAGAATTGTTGTTTTGTGTAGATGGCAAGTAATCCTTTACTGTTTGAAGTTTAGGCCATCTCAATCTCTTGCACAATGCCATGGTCAGAGTAGGTGCTCCAGAAATGTTGCGTTGCATTGAAGCTATGAATGTGGAACCCACAAACAAATAATTTATGGAAAGAAAATCAGACAACTCACGTTCCTATGATAAATCCAGCTAATGAGTCACAACTTAAATTTGTGGATGATGGTCTGGAATACTATTAGTACGAATTTCGGTACAGTTCTACCTAAGTCATTTGGACAAAATTAAGTCAATCTAATTCAATGAGTGTAGTTGAATGAATATACTTCAACTTTGAGAAACAAATGTTCCTATATGTAAATATAAGTATACATACCTATATGAAATGAGAGACACACACTTAGTCATCTAATAGAGCATCTGGGAGAGTTGCAGTATCCTCAAAAATGAAGATTGTTTATAAGCTAAATTGAGCAGCAGGAAGAGACATCTTTTTCACTTGCTGAAACAGCAATATAAAAAGGTATACTCCTGCTTGGGGAGGTCGGGAGGGGGAGCAATTGTTAATCTGAAGTCAAGCGTGGGGCTTTCAGGAGACCCAGACTACAAATCCCCATTCCTGTAAGGGATGAGAATGAGAGAAAATTGACAAGGCTTTCCTCCCTCTGTGTTCCAGATGAATGCCAGCTATGCATCTCTGCCCTGCAATTTTCTTTTCCTAGTTGTCATTGTTTTGTTTTAGAATACAGATGGCCAAAATGAGGTCCATTCAGGGAAGAAAGGTATTATAAGAATATGTGAGAGATGATTTCTTTTTGGGGTTGGCTGTGTAGCTCCTGGGGGGCAAGTGATAAAATTAGAAATTTCTGTACTTGATTTTATTCTGAAGGAGTACTTTTGAAACAGGGCTTGGCAGCTATTTTTTTTTACTTTATAAATGCTTGCACGCACGCACACACACACACACACACACGTGGATGATATGTTCTTTTCCCCAATTGTTTCATTATTGACATTTGCAGATATTATTTGTATGACTTTGGTTACAGCTCCAGTTAGGTCTCTATTGCTAGAAGTGACCTTGCTTATTGCAATAGTTTAGGCACTTAAAGCGCACACATATTCTCTAAGTATGCTAAGATCACAATACCCAGGGCATTGACAAAGGAGTATTTAATACCAGCCAAGATTGAAGTAAAATGACTGTTTTCAAATAGGGCTGATTGAATGAAAAGCAAAGATCATTTTCAAGCTAAAGTATGAACTGTGTGACTAGTAACAATCAATTATCTCTTCAAGAACTCATTATAGCTTTATAATTATTCATAATTCATACAGCTCTCATGTAATAGCACTTTTGGTGCCACATACAGATATTAGCATACTTTATGGAGAATACAAAAATTACAGATTTGGTGCAATATATTATAATTTATACGTCTTCTGTTTTTCATGATTTTGTTTAGAAAATGCTAACGTAATTTACTATTGTCTAGTTACTTTAAATGCATTGTTTCATATCATTCTCTAGCCAGTGAAACTGAAGATGAATAATAATTTGTCTTTCAGTCCAGAATGCAAGCCACTGATGGCAGAGACCACATTTAAATCTGCCATAATGCTTTATATAATTTGGTTGCTCAAATGTTTTTATTGAATTGAATATTTGTTTGTCTTGTCCAAATCAGAAAAAAGACACTTTTATTTCAAAAGCATAATTATCTGCAAGTTCATTCACAAAACCTATATTGGAATTAATATATTATAATTGTAATATGTGACTTAGCAATATTTCTATTTATATCTGGAATTCTGCTAATATTTAAGCACAGATATTTAAGTGATAAATTGATTGACATTTAAATAGAAAAAAGTACCTTGCACTGAAAGCAAAGGGGATGTTTAAGTTCAACAGTGTTGCTCTTGTTTAAGCAACAGTGCTTGATTAACTAGTAAAAATATTATTTATGCTAGATTAAAAGAATTGGGGCTATTTTGCTAATTAAGTGCTTAAATTAGTGAAATTTATTCAGCTATAGTTTACAGATATCTTAATTTCAAGGAGCTACACTGTTGGTTAATATCAAATATTTTAATATTTGTTTTGTACATTCTCAATATATGCACTTCATATGACCTCAAAGGCTTTGAGTGTCTGTATCAACTTGCAAATAATCATCCAACAATATTGATACTACATCAAGGAGTGGAAATACTAGTGATAGAGACAGAAGACAGCCAAGGGTCCCCAGCGAAACCCCATCATGGAGCCTAAAACACCCTGAAGGCTGAAAAACCAGACTGCTGGTCTGGATGAAGCCCACCTTTTCCCGATTGATTGTCTCTGAATAATGCCCACTGTGCACTGGGGGAAGGGGGCGGAGCCAGGGGAAGTGCACGCTGTTCGCAGTGGGGAGGAGCCTGGCTCTCTTCAGGTCCTGTGTGGTGGTCTGGGATTCAATCTGCAAGGTGGAGGCCTGCTAGCAGGACTCTCTCTCACTTTGCTGAGAGTTCCTCTTTCCTTTTTAACTTTCCATCCAATTAACCCTGCCCTACTCACCCTACAATGTGTCCGCGTGCCTAAAAACCCGGCCATGTAACATGTAATGAGAACTCGGTTTTTTCCACATCACTAAGGAGAGGAAAAACTAAATTCTCCAGGGCCTTTATTTCCATCTTATTTTTCTCCTTATAAAGAGAGTCAAGTGACATTTTTATAGAGCTAAATACGAATATTCTTTTGGAAGAAATATGTTTTCTATTCCTCTATGTCTTCCAGAGTAACCAGGATGGTGCTCACCCTTCTGAGAGTGTTGGCTACTCTCACTTTCATACCACATATTGATTTCTATTGAAACATATTCCGTGCTTAGGGAACAGACTCTGTTGTCCCATCTCTATACTTTTCTTGATAACAGTGTTTGTGCAGCATGTTGGTAATTAGAATTATTTGCTCTCACAGTCATACTCTTTATTTCTGTAGAGACATTCATTAGGATATTGATGTGGAAAAAATATGAAAGGGACAATACCAACTTCTGAAGAATTCTAGTTCATCTTATGCCAAGTAACAAAGCTTTGAAAACCCATTCAGATACTTATTTTAAAAAATCTTATTTTGAAATTTAGTCGATAAAATTAGGTTTTGATCTACTAAATTTAAATAAAATGGATCTAAAATTTTATGCAAATGTGGAAATGATTTTTCAGGCTTGTGATTTTAAATTGGTATGAATTTGATAAGTTTTAAGGACATTTAGCATAAAGTAATGCCTTTCTAAAAAGTTCTAGGAACATGTGCCTTGGGAACACGTATAATCAGGAAACAAAGTGATCCTGGAAGATTCAGGTAGTATCCATAACAATAATGTGAAACAGACATGCTCCTCAGATGTGTGACCTTGGTCCTCTCCATCAGTCTCTCTGGAGCTTCTTTTCGTTCATCTGTGAAATCAAGGGGTTGAACTAGAAGATTTTAAAGTCACTTCCAACATTCATGGTGTGTATTTCCTTTTGTGAATTTTCCACTTACAGAGGCTGACCGAGGTCATACTCAGAAGACAGGCACTTCTATATGTGGTAGATCTCAAAACATGCTCTTCCACCTCTACAACATTTCCTGCAGAGCCCAAAGGCAAAACTAACTGATGGTTGGGTTTTTTTTTTCTTTTTTTGATATTTCAACCCATGCATTTAGTTCTGGCATATTGATAGTTAATTGTAATTTATCAAAGACAAATTATTTCACTAGCTATAACTGAATCCTGAGTCACACATAAATTGCTCTTGAACATTTAGTTAAAATGTGCTCAGAGAAGCATCACATAAAAGTTATTTAAAGTCAATATTATAATCCAGAAGAGAAAATCAACTTTTTGGAGTATTTGTCTTTAAACCTATATTTACTTTTGGGGAATAAATAAAATTTAATCCACTAGAATTAGGCTAGTTTAGGTTCAATAAGACCAACAAAAAGATTTTCTGAGTGAAAGAGAGGAAAACATACACACACACACACAAATCTATTATGTCTTCACCATTTAACCTGATGTACAATATCGATGCAAGATTTTTTGCTCCCTGGCTCAGTTAAATCCGGGTTCTTGTCTCACAACAAGGAAAAATTAGGCACGTGGACACATTCAAGGGTGAGGAGGGTAGAATTTATTAAGCGAAAGGAAAGCTCTCAGCAAAGAGAGGGATTCTGCAAGCAGGTTTCCCCCTCACAATAGAGTACCAGGACTTCCATGCATGAGCTGAAGAGGCCCAGCTCCTCCCTTGCATAAGGTGTGAATTCCTGTTGGCTCCACCCTGTCCTTCCAGTGTGCATGTGGGCCCTTAGTCTGAGCCACTCCACATTGATTTATTTCCCTTATTGCACATGTATTAAGAGATGGCAGTTTTCACTATGGGCATGTTTAGGCAAGCCCCCTGTGCACAATGACCTAGGCAGGTCGGAGCTTCTGTGGGGACCCTCCCCTATTTGCCTAGGAGAGTTCTCTGCCTCCTGCCTCTATCAATATAATTTGATGTACCATATTCCAGTTAGCTTAAATATGGCCTGTTAAATATATTTACATTGGCTTTATAATCTTCAGACAAATAAAAACAACACATGCAAATGTTCGGGTTCTTAGAAACAAATGAGGACATTTCAAAGTTGAAATATTTAAGTTCATTTATATTCAACATTTTTGTGAATGCTCAGAAAAAGATAATAAGCAACACATTTTTATTTGTGGATGGTACTAACTTGGATGATGTTGCATACACAGGGGAGGACAGGGAAATAATTTTAATAAAGAACCTAGAGGCATTAGAAGTGTGGTAAGGAAATAAAACCAAGATTTAAGTTGTAAAAATGCAAATCATTACACAAGGGGAGGAAATAACCTAATGCAGCTACTCAGAGGGTGGGACAGACACAAGAAAACAGTTTGAGGCAAAATAAATCTCTGGGTGATAGTGCAGAGCAAATGAGATATGAACCAGCAATGTTAATGGGCAGAAAATGTTCCCTTGCACTTTTGAACCACAAAGAGGCATTGTGGCACAGAAAGATGAAGGGCATGACACCTAAACATTGGATTTAGCTTCTGCAACATACCAAAAAAATAAGCATGAATGCACAGTTGGACACACAGCTGTTTGTTTGGGGATCCCATTGCTAGGGAGCTGCCACAATAGAGTGAATTTCTGTTACATGTCTATTCTGTGGATTCCTTCTAAATTAATATAGCATAAAGGAATAGAGTAAGAAATGGTGACTGCCTCTAAGAGAAACATCTAAATCCTAGGAATTAAAGAAAAATTCCACACACATTGCAGTTGAGCCTCATTCTTATTAAACACAACTCATCCTTCATAAAAACTCAGGCAACAGAAACAAGCACTTCTAATACATCAACAGAATTTAAAAAATCTAAGCGAGCAAGTTGCTCTTAGGCTTTTAGTCATACAGCACATAGTAACAACTGAGGTTATTTTTGTAGAATAAATGAATTAATTAGTAAATATGAGGTAGGAATTTTTATATCAATTTCACAGGTGAAAAAATTGAGGAAACACAAAAGTTAATGAACATTCCTAACCATACCCAGACAATAAGTTGTAAAGCCAAAATTTAAACACAAGTATGCCTAATGCCAAAGTCTATGATTTTCCCATTATTGAACTAGTTCATTGACTCTGTAGCTGACCCAGTGGCTGTGAAGCCTGTAAAGCAACCTTGTGTCTCCTTATCTGCTTGCGGAGACTTTCTTTGGGTTTCTATTTTACAAAGCCTTTCACCTGGCTTTTCAATGGCTTTGATCAGCTACTGTTAAGCATATAATGTAAAGAATATCCAGAATTGTTTCCAAATTCACATACATAATATTTAGAAACCATGGACATAGATTTCACAAGTGAAAACGCTCATGTAAACAAATTACAATGTCAAGACACGCGACTATTATACAAGCATTACTCATAACTAACTTATTTCTAAATGTGGAGCCAGTGATCACAGTGCCATTAAAAAGAATCACTAGTGAAATAAATTTGCAAAGATTGCTTACATTTATCAGAGCCATAGGACCAAAAAATACTCAGTTGTTTAATAAAATTGATTTTGTTCCATTCCCAATTTTTTTATGCTGACAAATAATTTGGTATTTGAGTGTAGTTATTTAGGAGGGCATGATACGACTGTCTGGAGATGTAAAGGTATGTAGGGAATTGAATGAACTTATCTTGCCAAATAGTACAGCATAGATACTTTCATTAGACAGAGTGACTGTTAAATGGACGTGATCCAAAATGAGGAATGTTCTATGGACTTACTAATTCTAGAGATCAGTTAACTTAGGGAAGATAAAAATATAAATATGTCAATATTCCAGAAAGGAACTTGCAAATGATTACACATACGGCTGATTGGCTTAAGACTTCATTTTTCACCCTTCGTAATTTGTTCTGTCTGTCAAAAGTTAACACTTTGGAAGATTATCAATTATTTATAATCTGATGGGCTCAATCATATGAAGCCACTTTAACAAACTACGCCAAAATTTTGCCTAATGTAACAAATATGGTTATGATTTAAAACATTGATGCCACAAGCAAGAAATAAAAATTAGCCTATGCAAAAGTGATTTTCCAAAGTTGTATTTAGTATTACCTTTCCTTCAGAAAAATGTGAGAGAAAATGTCAAACCTATTTATGTAATGCAAGTAATTTTAAAGAATCAGTGAGAAAATCTTCACCTTTGATATTGCAACTTTAAAGAGGTCTATGAAAAATAACAATCTTGGGGCTATGGACCAATGCGATCATGTTTCCACTTTTGATTCCTGATGTTGGTGCACATTTATTTAGAAATTATTGAGATACGGTCACAGAGAGGCTGTTGAATGGCTCACCCTGCTTTTATTGATGATTTTTTTGTGAGAACATATTTAACTCAAGGCAGTTCCTGAACAAGCAGCTGAAGTTGGAGGCAAACGGCAGTCAAGCTAGGGTCCCAGAGGTATCCCTACATTACACCCATCACCAGCAAATCCATTGAAAAGGAAGTCACCTGGAAAATCAGAGTATTGTATCTTGTTAACAAGATTGGCAGAGTGGCAGCCATTTTTCCTTCATTGTCCATTGAATTCCAATATTCTGACTTTGCTGCCTGAGCTTGTGATTCCTAAGTATGCAAGTATAAACTGCATACATATTATAATATGTAATATTATACATATTAACCTATGTATAAACTGTAAGAAAATATGTTAATATTATTCTTTATATTTCAGAGATGTGGAGTATTAAACATGTATAGGATGGTCAGAAATGGGGAAAGGGTTACAGGAGAAGTGATAAAAGGTGATTCTAATTGTTTGAAAAAGGCTAAGGCCTGCTCACTGGGACTCAGGCACAGAGTGAGATAAGCTGGGGGTGCATCTTGATTCTGAATGATAGAAGGCGGAGCTTGAAATCTGCAAGCCAAATAAAAAACTAGGGTTTTTGCTATCTAGTGTTAAACATTTTACTAGAGTTATCTAATGTTAAACATTTGCTATCTAATGTTAAACATTTCAGTAGAGCCTCAGGGCAAGGCTGTGACTAAACCAAAGAGTGAAGGGCCCCCCCACATTGAAAAGAGATTGAAGGGCAGAAGAAACACCAGGAAGAACTTGGAAATCTATAAGAAAGTGAAACTTTAGTCCTTAATCTATTAAATACATGCTGGGATCTCTCCTATCCAATTGTATTGCAGCAAACTGTATAGGAGTCAATGGGCAGATACATCTGGAAAGGTGCCAAAGTGCTAACTGCTGAAAAAAGTGCAAAAGGAGCACAGGGATTATCTGGGATGTGAACTTTGAAGTATTAATACAGTTTGAGGTTGGTGAAAACCTAAACTAAAATGCTGAATCTTTACAAATTGTTAGCTGCATACATAATACATACAAATTGGCAGGAATGAGGTATTAGACTTCCTAAAGTATCTGCAGTTATCCTGGGCCTTCAGTATTGCAATTTGTAAACTTTTGAGAGTAGCACAACAATATAAACACATTAAATATTATTGGCATTAATGAAAAATTCAGTTTCCTATAATAAGTAAATGGTTGCACAGCTTTTAAAACAGAAGTCTTGACATTGGAGTCAGTTCAGCAATACATGTGTGTAAGAGTGTGTGTGAGCACACGTGTGTTGTTGTTGCTGTTATTATATTTGTAAGGATAGACTCTTTGCCCTATACTTCTGGAGACTCTGATTCCATAGGGATAAACTGTGACTTAGCCATATGAGGTTTTTAAAAATGTATATCTGTAAGTGTTATTGATACAGAGGCAGGTTTTTAAATTACAGTTTAAAAGTAGATCATAAAAGTTAGAAGTTTAACTATGACCTTTAGAGAAAAATTGGTCCAAATTATAATTCTACACATGGTAGCCAATTAGTTAAGTTACTCAGTGTTAGATTCCTTTGTATTAAAATTGGGATGTTGATAGAACCTACTTAATAGGGTGATTGTAAGGATAAATAGAGAAAAGATATGCAAAGCACAATCCACTTGCTGGTGCAACAAGTGCATTTAATAAATATTATAATGGACTGCTAAGGTGTAACTCTTCAAAAAGAATGGCCAATCTCTAATTATTAAATGGGAACTGATGGAAAGTAGAAATCATGTAGCATCAATCTTCTAAAGCAAAGTATTTTATCATTTGTCAATATTTTAGTATTGAAATAAATTTTTCAAAATAACGTATTTTAAAATAAAATATACAAAAAAGTAATAAATGATCCAAGTACTCTTGGAACTGTTATGATTGTTAATCTGTTGAAATTCAAATTGAATACGAAAGTTGAAAATGGTATCTAGATGGGGTTCTGCTCTGATGAGCTAGTTACATTTGGGCCAATTAGTATATTACATATGGCCCTGTTTTTATAACCCTCCTATTCAACAAGCACCTGCCGTACTAGCAACAACAACAGTAAAACTGCTTTAGTTTTTGGCTTTTTATCTCCAAAGTTCATTCACTTATTTAGGGGGAGGGTGTGATAAGAAATCATGCTATAATTTTTATCAACGTTTCATGCACTTCCGAATTACAGATAATAGTGTGTAAAGTTTGATGTGTATTTATTAACTGCAAAAGTTAGTCCAAATTCTTATTTATGATTACTTTCTTGATCAGTCAGTAATTAAGAATGGTGTGTCAAGATTTCTTATTGCAACGTTTCTATCAATTTCTTCTATTTTTAGTACTATTAAGTACTTTCAAAGCCAGAAAGATGTATGATTATTCGTATTTACAGTTTAGATTTGGTTCTTCATCAATAAATTTACTCTCTGTTCCATGTAATGTTACATCGTTGACAAAATTTGGAAAAATTTCAAACTAATACCATATACTTTAAAATGTTGGTCAAATACAATAAAATTGGGGCAAAATCAGAAAAAGATACTGGAATAAATATTCACAACTCCACCTTTTGAGAGAGTATATTATGTGAAGAAAATATGTAGAAATAATTCTGATAAAATCACCTTAAAAATTTCTCATCCTCCAATTTAGCAAAAATCAGTAGAACTGGAGATACGTATCATGAGAAATGTGGGAAATCCCTACCAAGCTCAGATGGATGGTCTCATGAAGGGCACCCAGAAAAATTTCCTAGGGGCCATTGCAGATGAATGGTGACAAAAGGCAGCTGGGTGTTCACACCAAACACAAAGCCTGACAATCACAGAATTTCTCACTAACTCATCCTCTCATCAAATTAGCCAAATGACCCTTAAAAAAATGTCATCAACCAATGGGACAGTTTACACCACCAATCTACTGACACAACCACAAAAGTGACAGTGGAACTTATTCAGAGAGAAACCTCACAGGAATGATACTTCTTGACGAAGACAGCCCGCGTTTCTAATTTCCTCCCTAGTACTTCAAAAGGTTAATGACTAACTAATGTAAAAGTCAACATTTAATATCCAAGCTCATGTTTTAAGCAGAACATTCAGAGAATGTTATGATAAACAGAAAGAGGAGCCAAGGAGAATCTACCATGATGTTTGTAGAGAAAATAGAAGGCTTAGAGAGAATGTATTTAAAAGTAAACAAGCAATAGTGATAACAAAACCAAACATACAAACTAATTAGATTTAAGTAGTTTGTATTAAAATAAATGATAAGTTAATTATGTCTTCAGAAGACAGATAACTAGCACATAGTGGAATAAAATTGATTTTAGATACAGTTCACTCTCAAGGTAATTAAACTAAGCAGAATGAAAAAATATTGAGATAATTTACAGATCTATGAAATAAAATTTTGAAAAAATAACTGTGATACTTATAATAATATCATAAATAGTCACACAAATCAATAGAGGAAAGACTTGAGAAAAATACTGTTAACATAGTGGACAATTTATAGGTATAAAAATTACTGTGTGATTTGGGGTCTAAACAATTAAAAGACAACATACAAATTACTGGGTTTTATCAAGAAGATAATGTGGAAATAGAAAGAAATTAAAAGATGAACTAATATCTCCATCTCTGTATCTATCTGTCTGCCTATATATTTTTGGAAATAACTTAAGGTACAAATTTGGGGGATGGAAGGTGAAACATACAGCAAGAATATAAAATAAAAATTGAAAATCAGCTTCCATTCATAATAGTAACAAAAAAGATCACATACTTAAAAGTATATTAAACATAGAACAAAGTAGGCATATATGTCAGTAAAACCTTAAAATACTTCTGCGGACACAAAAGGAAATTTAAATATATGAAAAAGCATACTTTGTTTTTGGAAAAGAAGACCAAGCCAGGAAAGTACAAAATTTTCTCTGAGTCAGTCTAGACATTTAATACAATCCCAATAACTTATTGTGAAAGGTAAAAAAATGAAGAAAATTTGGGGAACATTCTTGAAAAAAAAAGATAAAAATTACAAATCAAACTAGTGTTAAAACATTCCATAAAATTAGTCATTTTAACAGTAAACACTGGTATATGAACATAGAAACAGTTTCCTTGAGGAGACTATTAGGGTCTATATGAATTAATTAAGATTTGACACATGACAAAAGTGGCAAGGTAATCATTGAGGGAAAAAGAAGTTATTCAATAAATGATATCGAGACACCTGAAAAGGCAAACATTTAAATCCTAGGAAAAATATTTGGAACTTTTAACATAAAAACAGCTTCCTTTTGTTAACATATAAAATGTTAGTAAAAAATAAGAATAAGGTCGGCCGTGGTGGCTCACACCTGTAATCCCAGCACTTTGGGAAGCCGAGGCAGGTGGATCATCTGACCAAGTCAGGAGTTTGAGACCAGCCTGGCCAACATGGTGAAACTCTGTCGAAAGAAAGAAAGAAAAGAAAGGAAGGAAGGAAGGAAGGAAGGAAGGAAGGAAGGAAGGAAGGAAGGAAAGAAGGAAAGAAGGAAAGAAAGAAAAAAGTAAACTGATAACCTGTCAGAAAATGGGCAAATTATATGGCAAATATTTCAGAGAAAACAGCAGAGAAGTCATTTAAATACACTACAAGATACCCCATGTATAATCAGAGAAATAAAATACAAATTAAAACTATAATAAAATAAAATACAAATTAAAACTATAATAAAATTCCATTTTCCAATTGTTAATTGGCAAAGATAAATAGGTTGAAAACACTGTGGTGGTGAAATTGTAGACAAACAGGAGGTGTCACATTTGCTGACTAGAACTCTTATTTTTTAAATAAAGCAAAGTTCAGAAATATATTTATAGTGTGCTACCATTTATATTAATTAAAAAACAGTATCTTTGCAAGGCTACACAGAGTGATTGCTATTGGTAGAAGCAAAGAACCTGTAGAAAATAAAAAATCAAGTCGTCTTTAGACTTGGTAAAATTTAAATGTCAGAATATAAAATTGCCATGTCAATGGAGTTAAAAAGAGAAGGGTAAAAGTTACATACATATTCAAGCAAATGTAATGCATGGATGAAGGGAAATACATGCATCATGGGGAAAGCAATAAAAAGGGAAATAAACAGTAAATCTTGGGAAATATATTTGCAAATGAAATCCAACTAATCAAAAACAAATCTTAAAATATTCCATTAATTATAAAAAATTAGAATTAAAAGCTTAAAAATGGAGAACATTGAAGCTATCCATGTAAATATAAAGTTAAATCTAAATATTTAAGGTAAATGTAAGTTCCAAAATTGAAAACAGAAGTTATCAGTTGTATAATATAAACCATATTTATTGAATTTTCATAAATGTAGAAATTAGTGGACTTAAGTTTTTCATTATTTAGATGTCTATCATTTTTGCTAGTATGTTTTAGGGTTCTGACCCAGTCCTTTTTAGTTAAATTATTGTTACCTTCAGTTAATCTTTATTTTGGTAGTCGTAATGCTTACATTTTGCTTTATTATATTATCTGTCTTAGCTATTTAGAAAAATTTTTGTTTTAATAATTTTCTTATAATGACTTGTGTGCATGCATCATATGTTTCTCTTACTTTACCAGGGCATAAAATCTGGGATTACAATTTTTTTCTTTTGGAAATTGACAACTGCTTTGATGAGGTAGATGAACACTCAGATCACTAGCTAAACTGAAAGATCTAACATTTTAGATCAATGGGATGAGGGAAAAATGAAGTAAATGGTTTCTGTTTCCTTTTTCTTTTTCTTTTTTATTTTTTTTGAGACAGAGTCTTCCTCTGTCGTCCCAGGCTGGAGTGCAGTGGTGCAATCCCGGCTCACTGCAACCTCTGCCTCCCAGGTTCAAGTGATTTTCCTGCCTCAGCATCCCGAGTAGCTGAGACTACAGATGCGCCCCAACACATCTGGCTAATTTATGTATTTTTAGCAGAGATGGGGTTTCTCCATTTTGAGCCAGGCTGGTCTTGAACTCCTGACCTCAAGTGATCCACCTGCCTCAGCCTCCTAAGTGCTGGGATTACAGATGTGAGCCACTGTGCCCGGCCAATGGTCTCTATTTTCCATGACCCTCTTTTACCCCAGGCTTTTCCCATATACAAATAGATCAGTGTTGGTGATATTTCTCTTTTTATTATTTATTTTGGTAGAGACAGGGTCTTGCTATTTTGCCCAGGCTGGTCACAAACTTCTGCCCTCAAGTGATCCTCCTGGGTCAGCCTCCTAAAGGAGGCCTTAATTAAAGTTTGGAAATCGATGAGGGCAACCATGTATTGGCCTATTATTCAGTATATGTCACCAGAAGTCAGAACATTAAAATTCATCCACAATGAGTATTAGCCAGATTTAAATGGCCTGTTAACCATATTTCAACAAAATATTTTACTTATATAGATGGGGAGAACTTTAAAAGTCTAGATTTATCTGTAGTGGTTTTTAGATGAATTTTTCTTTAATATGTGCACCATCCTTAAATATAGCTATCCTTAGAAATATACATGTGGCCGGGCGCGGTGGCTCACGCCTGTAATCCCAGCACTTTGGGAGGCCAAGGCAGGCGGATCACAAGGTCAGGAGATTGAGACCATCCTGGCTAACACAGTGAAACCCCGTCTCTACTAAAAATACAAAAAATTAGCCGGGCATGGTGGCAGGCGCCTGTAGTCCCAGCTACTCAGGAGGCTGAGGCAGGAGAATGGCGTGAACCCGGGAGGCGGAGCTTGCAGTGAGCTGAGATCGTGCCACTGCAACTCCAGCCTGGGTGACAGCGTGAGACTCTGTCTCAAAAAAAAAAAGAAAAAAAGAAAAAAAAAAAAAAAATATATATATATATATATATATATATACATGCTCAAATATAACAATACTCAGTGACTTACCACTATATTATAATGTAAACAAAGTAAAATTATTAAGCTGATGTAGTGAAAATCTACACATGAAGAGTCATTATTCTTAAAAAATTCAAAGTATTTAAGGAGGAGGCACAGTTTTTCCATAGTTTAAATGTTTAGTTTTGCTGGAAAACCATAAAACATTTTGTTTTGTAATAAATTATTAATTAGAAAATTATGTTAGCTTTCCAGGCAAAAAGCTGAAGCCTCATTGTTAGCCTCAGCATCTTGATTTGGTAAAAATTGAAAATGAAGAGTCAAAACAATATTAGTGGATTGAGGTCATAAAAAATTAGCAAAAAGCTTTAATTTGTTGATGGAAAAAAGTAAAACTTGGTTAGTTAACTCATGAATCATGCCATTGTTATCCAAATGTGAAAAGCTCCTAATAGCAAATGTAGTATCATTAGTGTTTTTTTTTTTGGCCTTTTTTTTGGTTTGTTTTTCATCTCTTGGATTCTTGCTGTTCAGTAAGATCCAGTTTGTATTCATTCATTGTCTGCATTTTGGTTTATAGATATACAATTGTTCAGAAAAAGATGTGCTCAAAGTGCCTATAATTAATATCTTTTGCTAAATAGTCAAGAGAAAATCTTTCAATGTTGTTATTTCATTTTATGGTAAACAACAGAGATATCCCCCTTTTTATAATGATCTTACTGTGGATTATTTATATTATTTTGCTTTCTTTTGATAGTAAAATGTAGAACTATTATAAAATGAAGTTTTAATGTTTTTGATCATGCCTATTTGGCAATAGCAAATTGAATATACTTAAAAGTATACTTACATGTACTACATATGGATAATTTAAACTATTTTCATGGCAATAGTATCAATGGTGAATTTATAGTTTCCTAATCTATGTAAATAATATTAGTAAATTACTGGAGATAATTACTTGTAAGTGGCTTAAAATATGTTTTTTATGTCAATAATCTATAAATTAAGAACCATAGATTTATTATATTTCTACTAACCTTCCATGAAGATTAATATATGTGACCAGTAGGTTGAATAAACCTGAGTCATGACATGAAATTTTTAACTGGAAGAAAATGTCCCATACCTTTTTATAAAAGCTCTACTTTTTTTCCATGGATTTTCTGCTTATGCTTAGCTAATAGTCTTTGAATTACTTGAGTTGTTTGAACATAGTTATTCAACTCACCAAATAGCATATGCAACCTATAATAACAATGTAAATTTCAATTTGCCCTCTCCTCTCTTATTTCCACCTGGAAGCCTCCAGTAAGATAAAGCAACTACGATTTGACAGTTCTATACATTTTTGTTAGCTCACTTCTTCTCCCACTCCATACTGATGTTATTTCTCCAGGTTTCTGCAGAGAAGAGAGGCTAGAACAACAGGTAACGAAATAAAACTACTCTTGCTGAGCTGGCCACAGATGTTTTAAGTGCTGCTTTCATTTTTGGTATACCTTCCTTTCACAGACTCTTCAGAGGTTCCTGCTGGGCCTCCCACTGCTCCAGTGCTTTTGATGAAGCTAGACTATTCCCTGCAGCAGTTCCTTTTCCCATGTTTTGGCCTCTGAGGATCAACAGTACAGCTCTATCTTCTTTTTGATGAGATCTTTAGTCTCTCTTGGTGAGTCAATTTTATAGGACCCGAGATGATCGCATGCCAGCTCTCTACAGAGTGGTATACATCTGTTCCAAGAGAAACATGCTGTCATTTAGTGGCTAAATTTGGAATTGCAAGGAGACCTCACTGCAGCAATATTCTCCAGGTTCTGTCAGCTAACCCACACTTTTTTTTTTTTAATCACAGTATCTTATTAAAATGAGACCACAGGCCACGGTACACTCTAGCTTTTACAGATATGAACCAAATCCAATATTTTAGGTCCTTCAATCACAGGGAACATATTGCCTAGTTTTCCCAGTGGTCCTTTTGAACATCTTACTAGGTCTATAGTTAGAAGTTGGCCTCCTGTGTTTGTCCAGTTCCTCTGAGATACTCCAAGAATGGTATCTTATTAGGTCAAAACCTGTGTAGAAGAAATGGGGAGGGCCAGGAAGTCTGGGAAAATCTTCAGACATGATGCCAGACTGACCTTGGGAGAAGGAGAGTGGGAGAGAAGATTGGATATAATGGTCATAGACTGCCATGTAGTCAGATGGAGATTTGGCAAAGCCATGATGGAGTCCTAAAGCCATTGCTTTGAGAGAAGTCCTGTGTCTCCTAAAAAAAATGGGGTTTTAATAACATCCTTGCCTCATTAAGTCACTGACTGGGAGCAGCTCATGAGAATTGTAGCCTTCATATATACAAACACAGCACAGCTATTAGGAGTCTTGGCCAATTACACTTCCTATGGTTGGAGGTCTGGGAGACATATCCTCATTGCCACCTGCTATACCTCTCCTTCTCTGCAGAGTGTGAAAGTATGGACTCCTAGTGGGGAAAGAGTTCAGTCCAAATACATCTCTTTATTCATATACCCCACAAAGCCCTATCTCTATCTCTTACTCCTCCTGTCTCTATCTTTCACTCTGTATATTCTTAAAGTGCATAAAATGATTCAAGGGTCATAGAACAGTTTTACCCATTCCCTTGGAAAATATCTCTATGGTTATTTGGTCTTGATATGTCATACCAATTTTTTCTGGAGTTCATCATTTTCTACTTTTGACATTTTGCAACGTATCTATTCCTGAACCTAGTAAAAATGATGGAACTAAAGGTTGGTTAATTATTTTCTTTAATATTGAATCTGATAATAAAATAATCACTATTAAGATAATTATTTTCATATGAAAACTCACACAAGGCTTCTCTGAAAAGAAATGATGGTTTTTGACATACTTGTTAATTAAACATGTTATTGTGACTCATAAGGGTCACATGAAAGCTTCTGTCTGTTTGGTATATATGGTAGAATATGTCAATCTGTAAGCTGTACTGGAAAAGTAGGCTTACGTATATATAAGAAGTCGTTTTTTGGAGAGTTTTCAGCATGAAGGGGTGTTGAATTTTGTTGAAGGCCTTTTCTGCATCTATTGAGATAATCATGTGGTTTTGTCATTGGTTATGTTTATATGCTGGATTACATTTATTGATTTGCATATGGTGAACCAGCCTTGAATCCCAGGGATGAAGCCAACTTGATTGTGGTGGAAAAGCTTTTTGATGTGCTGCTGGATTTGGTTTGCCAGTATTTTATTGAGGATTTTTGCATCGATGTTCATCAAGGATATTGGCCTGAAATTTTCTTTTACTGTTGTGTCTCTGCCAGGATTTAGTATCAGGATGATGCTAGCCTCATAAAATGCGTTAGGGAGGAGTCCCTCTTTTTCTATTGTCTGGAATATTTTCAGAAGGAATGGTACCAGCTCCTCTTTGTACCTCTGGTAGAATTCGGCTGTGAATCCATTTGGTCCTGGGTCCTGGGCTTTTTTTGGTTAGGAGGCTATTAATTACTGCCTCAATTTCAGAACTTATTGGTCTATTCAGGGATTCGACTTCTTCCTGGTTTAGTCTTGGTAGGGTGTATGTGTCCAGGAATTTATCCATTTCGTCTAGATTTTCTAGTTTATCTGGATAGAGGTGTTTATATTATTCTCTCATTGTAGTTTGTATTTCTGTGGGATCAGTGGTGATACCCCTTTCATTATTTTTTACTGTGTCTATTTGATTCTTCTCTCTTTTGTTCTTTATTAGTCTGGCTAGCTGTCTATCAATCAATTTTGTTGATCTTTTCAAGAAACCAGCTCCTGGATTCATTGATTTTTTTGAAAGGTTTTTGTGTCTCTATATCCTTCAGTTCTGCTCTCATCTTAGTTATTGATTGTCTTCTGCTAGCTTTTGAATTTGTTTGCTCTTGCTTCTCTAGTTCTTTTAATTGTGATGTTAGAGTGTTGATTTTAGATCTTTCCTGCTTTCTCCTGTGGGCATTTTGTGCTATAAATTTCCCTCTACACACTGCTTTAGCTGTGTCCCAGAGATTCTGGTGCATTGTGTCCTTGTTCTCATTGGTTTCAAAGAACTTATTTATTCCTGCCTTAATTTTGTTAATTACCCAGTAGTCATTCAGGAGCAAGTTGTTCAGTTTCCATGTGGTTGTGCAGTTTTTGGTGAGTTTCTTAATCCAGATTTCTAATTTGATTGCACTGTGGTCTGAGAGACTGTTTGTTATTATTTCCATTCCTTTGCATTTGCTGAGGAATGTTTTACTTCCAATTATGTGGTGAATTTTATAATAAGTGCAACGTGGTGCTGAGAAGAATCTATATTCTGTTTATTTGGAGTGGAGAATTCTGTAGATGTCAATTAGGTCTGCTTGATCCAGAGGTGAGTTCAAGTCCTGGATATCCTTGTTAATTTTCTGTCTTGTTGATCTGTCTAATATTGACAGTGGGGTGTTAAAGTCTCCCACTATTATTGTGTGGGACTCTAAGTCTCTTTGTAGGTTTCTAAGAACTTGCTTTATGAATCTGGGTGCTCCTGTATTGGGTGCATATATATTTAGGATAGTTAGCTCTTTGTGTTGCATTGATCCCTTTACCATTATATAATGCCCTTCTTTGTCTTTTTTGATCTTTGTTGGATTAAAGTCCGTTTTAGCAGAGACTAGGATTTCAACCCCTGCTTTTTTTTTTCTTTCCATTTTCTTGGTAAATATTCCTCCATCCTTTTATTTTGAGCATATGTGTGTCTTTGAATGTGAGATGGATCTCCTGAATAGAGCATACCGATGGGTTTTGACTCTTTATCCAATTTGCCAGTCTGTGTCTTTTAATTGGGGCAGTTAGCCAGTTTACATTTAAGGTTAATATTGTTACTTGTGAATTTGATCCTGTCATTATGATGCTATCTGGTTATTTCACCTGTTATTGATGCAGTTTCTTCATAGTGTCCATGGTCTTTACAATTTGGTAAGTTTTTGCAGTGGCTGGTACAGGATTTTCCTTTCTATATTTAGTGATTCCTTCAGGAGCTCTTGTAAGGGAGGCCTGGTGGTGACAAAATCTGTCAGCATTTGCTTGTCTGTAAAGAATTTTATTTCTCCTTTGCTTATGAAGCTTAGTTTGGCTGGATATGAAATTCTGGGTTGAAA
Source organism: Pan troglodytes (assembly GCF_028858775.2). Classification (NCBI taxonomy): domain Eukaryota; kingdom Metazoa; phylum Chordata; class Mammalia; order Primates; family Hominidae; genus Pan; species Pan troglodytes. Next base: position 104,560,809 of record NC_072402.2, on the reverse strand, counting down.
ATTCTTTTCTTTAAGAATGTTGAATATTGGCCCCCACTCTCTTCTGGCTTGTAGGGTTTCTGCAGAGAGATTCACTGTTAGTCTGATGGACTTCCCTTTGTGGGTAACCCGACCTTTCCCTCTGGCTGCCCTTAACGTTTTTTCCCTCATTTCAACCTCGGTGAATCTGACGATTATGTGTCTTGGGGTTGCTCTTCTCGAGGAGTATCTTTGTGGTGTTCTCTGCATTTCCTGGATTTGAATGTTGGCCTGTCTTGCTAGGTTGGGGAAGTTCTCCTGGTTGATATCCTGAAGAGGGTTTTCCAACTTGGTTCCAGTCTCCCCATCACTTTCACGTACACCAATCAAACATAGGTTTGGTCTTTTCACATAGTCCCATATTTTTTGGAGGCTTTGTTTGTTCCTTTTCATTCTTTTTTTTCTCTAATCTTGTCTTCATGCTTTATTTCATTAAGTTGATCTTCAATCTCTGATATTCTTTCTCCCACTTGATCGACTTGTCTGTTGATACTTATGTATGCTTCATGAAGTTCTCATGCTGTGTTTTTCAGCTCCATCGGGTCATTTATGCTCTTCTCTAAACTGTTTATTCTAGTTAGAAATTCCCTCTAACCGTTTTTTACAAGGTTCTTAGCTTCCTTGCATTGGGGTAGAACATGCTCCTTTAGCTTGGAGGCGTTTATTATTACCACCTTCTGAATAAACTAGGTATTGATAGACTGTATCTCAAAACGATAAGACCTATTTATGACAAACCCACAGCCAATATCAAACTGAATGGGCAAAAGCTGGAAGCATTCCCTTTGAAAACTGGCACAAGACAAGGATGCCCTCTCTCACCATTCCTATTCAACATAGTACTGGAAGTTCTGGCCAGGACAATCAGGCAAGATAAAGAAATAAAGGTTATTCAAACAGGAAGAGAGGAAGTCAAATTGTCTCTGTTTGCAGATGACATGATTGTATATTTAGAAAACCCCATCGTCTCAGCCCAAAATCTCCTTAAGCTATAAGCAACTTCAGCAAAGTCTCAGGATACAAAATCAATGTGCAAAAATCACAAGCATTCCTATACACTGATAATAGACAAAAGAGAGCCAAATCATTAGTGAACTCCCATTCACAATTGCTACAAAGAGCATAAAATACCTAGAAATACAACTTACAAAGGATGTGAAGGACCTCTTCAAGGAGAACTACAAACCACTGCTCAAGGAAATAAGAGAGGACACAAATGGAAAAAGCATTCCATGTTCATGGATAGGAAGAATGAATATCGTGAAAATGGCCATACTGTGCAAAGTAATTCATAGATTCAATGCTATATCCATCAAGCTACCACTGACTTTCTTCACAGAATTAGAAAAAACTACTTTAAAGTTCATATGGAACCAAAATGAGCCTGTATAGCCTAGACAATACTAAGCAAAAAGACCAAAGCTGGAGGCATCACACTATCTGACTTCAAATTATACTACAAGTCTACAGTTACCCAAACAGCATGGTACTGGTACCAAAACAGATATAAAGATCAATGGAACAGGACAGAGACCTCAGAAATAATTCCACACATCTACAACCATCTGAACTTTGACAACCCTGACAAAAACAAACAATGGGGAAGGGATTCCCTATTTAATAAATGGTTTTGGGAAAGCTGGCTAGCCATAGGCAGAAAACTGAAACTGGACCCCTTCCTTACGCCTTATACAAAAATCAAATCAAGATGGATTAAAGACTTAAATGTAAGACTTAAAACCATAAAAACCCTAGAAGCAATCTTAGGCAATACCATTCAGGACATAGGTATGGGCAAAGACTTTATGACTAAAGCACAAAAAGCAATGACGACAAAAGCCAAAATTGACAAATAGGATCTAATTAAACTAAAGAGGTTCTGCACAGCAAAAGAAACTATCATCAGAGTGAACAGGCAACCTACAGAATGAGAGAAAATTTTTGCAATCTATCCATCTGACAAAGGGCTAATATCCAGAATCTACAAAGAACTTAAACAAATTTACAAGAATAAAACAAACAATCCCATCAAAAAATCGTCGAAGGATATGAACAGACACTTCTCAAAAGAAGACATTTATGTGCCCAACAAACATGAAAAAAAGCTCTTCATCACTGGTCATTAGAGAAATGCAAATCAAAACCACAATGAGATACCATCTCATGCCAGTTATAATGATGATAATTAAAATGTAAGGAAAATACAGATGCTGGAGAGGATGTGGAAAAACAGGAACGCTTTTACACTGTTGGTGGGAGTATAAATTAGTTCAACCTTTGTGGAAGACGATGTGGTGATCCCTCAAGGATCTAGAACCAGAAATACCATGTGACCCAGCAATCCCATTACTGGCTATATACCCAAAGGATTATAAATCATTCTACCATAAAGACACATGCACATATATGTTTTTTGCAGCACTGTTCACAATAGCAAAGACATGGAAGCAACCCAAATGTCCATCAATGATAGACTAGATAAAGAAAAGGTGGCACATATAAACCATGGACTACTATGCAGCCATAGAAAAGGATGAGCTCATGTCCTTTGCAGAGACATGGATGAAGCTAGAAACCATCATTGTCATCAAACTAACACAGGAACTGAAAACTAGACACTGCATGTTCTCACTCATAAGTGGGAGCTGAACAATGAGAATACATGGACACAGGGAGGGGAACATCACACATAGGGGCTTGTTGGGGGTGGGGGGCTAGGGGAGGGAAAGCATTATGAGATATAATTAATGTAGATGACAGGTTGATTGGTGCAGCAAACCACCATGGCACATGTATACCTATGTAACATACCTGCACATTCTGCACATGTATCCCAGAACTTAAAGTCTAATAAAAAAAAAAAGAAGTCATTTGTTTTCATTGTCTTTCCTGTTCTTCCCTGTGAAACATACTGATTTATATGCAGTTTTACAAATGCAGATATATTCCAATCTGAAACTAGTAGATGAGAAAGCAAATGAGAATAACTTATTTTAAATGTTAAGAAGCTAATGTGTAACACATAAGCTCTTTGTAAAGCTAAATCTGAAATAAATTATTAGGTGACTGCTTATTTTGCAAAAAAGTCCATTTTGTTAATTTTCAAAAGCCAACCCAGGTTAGAGTAAATTGATAGAAAGAAAATAAAACCAAAGAATGTAATATTTAGAATTCTGTCATCTTCATATGTAGGGAGACTTAATACCTCATTACAAAGTTATTGATTTTGGTGCACAGAGCACAGAAGTTATATGTTACTTTTCTAAGGTGATGGCATGTTTCTTTTGAGCTGAAACTGTACCTAGCCTAAACAGGTTTCTCTGAATGCATAGAACATGAAACAAAGTCCTAAATAACTGAATGAATTATAATAATCCCAAGTTAGAAAACATGGCACTTTTCAGCTAAATGTAAACCTTTACATTTAGGTTGAAGGTAAATTTAACAGAGTGTTGCTGGATCATTTTTAAGTTCTATTCCCAAAATAGTTGATTGTACAAAAATCAGCATGGCTTAGTACTTCATCAGAATAAATGACAGTTTAGGAACTCATCTAGTTGCTTTTATTTATTGAGAGCATTTCATAAGTATGCTTGCAAAAGCAGACTTATAAGTCAAATATGTAATATTGATATTCAATATAGCTCCACTTCTAGTAGTTTCAAATAATTAAATATCTTCATCCTTATACATTTAAATATTAATAACAGAAAAATCTAGTTGCAGAAACAAGCAAACAGACAATAAGCAAACCTGTGTAAGTTTTCCATTTGACTGGAAAGATAATTTCAGAAATGGAAAATGAAGACAAAAAAGTTTTCTTTTTTTGAATAGGATGAAGTACCTACTTATAAACAAAACTTATTGTGAAAGCAACTAGAAAATTCAATTAAAAATTTTAAAATCACTTATGTGAAGGCATGAGAAAGCTGCTAATGTAAGAACTAAAAGGTCAAGATTTTGGAAAGGGGAGAATGGAGGTGAGATGTGTCAACTTTCTCCATTTGTCTGGAGTTATTTGTTAATACTAGGTTTAGAGTATCAGTTGGAGAATTCAGGCTTCGCCTGGACAGAATGCAACTTCTGGGGAACAGGAATATGAGTAGAACTTTTAGTACCCTCTAGCAACGGAGTAGACAAAGTTGATAATACATAAGGTGCCAAGATTTCAGTGAGAAAGGATGAGTGGAGAACTTAACCTGGCACACAGCCAGTTTCCCCCTCAAATTATTTACCCCATTCTGAAGTTGTTCAAGGTGAGGAACTGAAAATGTAAGCAGAAACATTTTTAAAAGGAGATCAGAGATTTCTGCTGTCTCATTGTCCTGTCCTTAAAATTAGAGTTTGAAACTTACTACAGAATCCCCAATGAATATACCAGGTTTTTGATTAAAAGTCCTGGAGGTCTTCGCTTTAGGAGTAAGTGCGAACCAGAAGTAGTAGAACCTTATGCAAATTACTATCTTACCTCAACTCAGCTCAGACCCTGATTGGATTTTAATCATCAGCCACTACTCTATCTGTCCAGCAAAGTGAGAAGTAAGCCATTCCTAGAGAAATATAACACTACAAATTTTAAAATACATAATATCCAGTATTTAATTAAAAAATAATCAGAGACGCCAACATCCAAAAGAAAAACAATTAAAAAAAGACACAGTCCAAATGTTGGAGTTAATAAAAATACGTTAAAATAATTATAATTAATAGATCAAAGGAAATAAACAAAGGCATAGAAAAGTAGATGACAAGATGGAGAATTTCACCCAGAGAAAGAGCATCTATAGGTCGGGCGTGGTGGCTCACGCCTATAATCCCAGCACTTTGGGAAGCCGAGGTGGGTGGATCACTTGAGGTCAGGAGTTCGGGACCAGCCTGGCCAACATGGTAAAACCCCGTCTCTACTAAAAATGCAAAAACATGAGCCAGGCATGGTGGCACGTGCCCTGTAATCCTAGCTACTCTGGAGGCTAAGTTACGAGAATTGCTTGAACCCAGGAGGCAGAGGTTGCACTGATCTGAGATTGCGCCATTGCACTCCAGTCTGGGTGACAGACCCTGACTCAAAAAAAAAAAAAAAGAAAAAAAAAAGAAAAGAAAAGAAATAGCATCTATAAAAAAGATTTACATATGAATTCTAGATCTGAAAATTGAAATATCTAAAATAAAGAGTTTAATAGAGGGTTTAAGAGCAGGATGGCTTGAGACCAGGAGGTCGAGGCTGCAGTGAACTGTGTTCCCACCGCTGCAATTCAGTCACGGCAACAGAGTGAGACTCTGTCTCAAAAACAAAATAAAACAAAACTAAATAAAAACAAACAAATAAAATACAGCTGAATTAAAGAATTTTTAGACAGAAACAGAATATTTTGGCAGCAAAACTTCACTAAAAAAGTAGAGAGAAATTTTATGTAGAAAGAAAATGATCCTAGAATATGTAATTATAGGAAAGACTGACTTTCAAAGGAGAAATTCATGTAGATGAATATTGACTGACTTAGATAATAAGAATAATAATTTACGCAGTTGTGTATATATATATATGGTTAAAATGCATGAAAACAATAGTGCAAAAGTGAAGGACATATGTGGAAAGAAAGTTTTATTGTAAAGGAAGGACTAAAAGTAATAATTTATATTAGATTTTAATGATTCAAGAATGAATATTATAATCTATAGTACCCATTAAAGAATAGGAAAAGAAGCTATAATTAACAAATTATTAGGGGTAAAAATAGAATGGTTAAAACTGCAAAAGAAAACAAGAAAGAAGATAATGAGAGCTTAAAGCAGGTTGGTCAAAGAGAAAACAAGTAATTAAATGGCAGATATGACAGTAAATATATCTTAAATTTCATTCAATGAAAATGCACAAAATATTTCTAGAAAAGGATAAGATTAGATTGGTTGAGAAAAAAACCCTCAAGTATATGTTGCTCTTAAGAGGAACACCATAATACAAGAAAATAGAGAGACTGAAATCCAGAAGATGGAATAAAAGATATATCATGTGGATATAAAGCAAAAATATATGTTGCTTTATTAATATCCAAGATGATTTTAAGTTAAAAGCATTGCTGAAGATAAAGAATGACATTTCATAATGACGAAGGAGTAAATCAATGGGAAAATATGACCTTTCTAAATCTCTGTGCAATCAATACATAGTTTCAAACTACATAAAAAGTTACCCTTCACAAAACGTCAAGAGTTGATAATACCTCCAGCTAAAACAAATCAGTAAAGATGTAGAAAATATGAACAACACAATTAACAAAGCTGGCCTAATTCTCATATTGTGTGCACTACATTCAATAATGACAAAATTCAAAGTATTTTCAAGTGGACTGGGAACATCTACAGAAACGACAGGAGATAATCTTTGTAAAATAACATTTTATTATCTTACTAAGGAAGTGTTTCATGTTCAATCTGCTAGGTATTCCTAGCAGAATTTCTATTAAGTTAGAAGTACATCTTATGCAAGGAAAATGAACAAGATTCAATGGCACCTTTCTATCCTATGAGTTAATGTTGCTCATGCAATTAAAGAGGACCGCAACCCTCAAAATGAATGTCTCATGGGCCGCTGTTTTTGCAAGTGCAGATTAATGTCATTACTTTTCTTAAAAAAATTTATTTGCACGGATAGAAAGAAGATGAAAAAATATATTTTCTTTTTAACTTAAAAAATTTACTTCCAAGTATTTATATTGCTAGTCTCTCCTTTTAGTTGTACATATATAATTTATATTACTTCAGACGGAAATTCTCCTTCATGTTGACACTGGAATTAATGTGCCTATCAGGCAGTTAGCCCAACTTGCCATTAATAATGCCAAGGTCATGAGGTCCACTATTCATTGGCCAGTGAGTACTGTATCATGCTATGCCTCTAATAAGCCTCTAAGCTTCGCTGGGCATTTTATAAAATGTGTATTGCTAAAATGGGAAGTAAAATGTAAAACGTAGATGGATCAGCACAACAATTAAAAAAAAACTGCTTAAGGAGCATGCCCTTTGAATCAATAACATCATCTTTGTTTAATAAATGCAGCCCTTTAATTTATCAGAAAAGACTCAGATTCGTCCCTCATTAAGTAAAGACTGTGCTGCAGGCTTTGTTTACTTAGAAAACCAAATTGGAGGAAATGTTGCTAGGTTGCACTTGTATGTGGTCTCCATAATTTGCTGTGAGCAAAATACATTTGCAGCCTTGACAAAACTAGGAATTATTTCATATGAAGTAAATTACTCAAAAATGAAACAAGCACAATTTAAGAAAAAATAATCTGTGATTACTTCTTAAAATAATCATCTCCAAAGTATGGTATTAATATATGAATTAGCTAAAATAGAGTTTAAAGTCCCCTGTATCATTACTCTTTGATTTTCGAGGGGCAAAGTGTCAATAATGAAGATATGTGCAGTACATTGAAATGTAAGATTATACAAAGTTTGAATAAACTGATAAAATGGTAAAATCAGACATGTTAATCTAAATGAAAGTGTATTTGATATACAAGGCTAATAATCAGGCATAATATGTAGGCATAATATGCATTGCTCACAGAATTAATTTCACAGATTTGTCTCCGGAAATGCATGGATTTAACTAAGAACCCATTTTGAATTCTCTGGTTTCGAGTCCATATGTATCTTTGGCTAATGTACAGAGATGTGGGTAAGATTTGACATTTTAGTTTTTAATTAATTACTGCACTAAGTATCTTGCCTGAATGTACCATAGAAAGTGGAAGCAAGTGCTTCTTTGACTAAATGTCATTATTTTACATAAGTCATTATTTTTCACAAACTATACCAAAGGCCAGCTGAATGGGTTACAGTTTCACAAATAATTAGACTAAATTATAAAATGTCAAAATAAATGAACAGGCATGCCCTATGATGTGTTTTCCTTATTTAAAGCATTATTAATTTGCATATGGGCCAATTAACCAAATTGCCAATATTTAACTGTTTTATCACTTGTGTGAATCACCTTGTTTCCTCTACTTATGTGTTATTTACAGTTTATATAGTTGCTATTACTAAGGTGAAATCCTGGTAGTTTTTCTTCTGCAGAAGGGAAGTTTGTATTATGTGATAATTTCTAAGTGCACAATAAAGACTATGTTTTCTATACAACATAATTTAAGCAGACATGTCAAAGACAGATCTTAACCAAAATCAGCTCCCTCTCTGGTCTGAATTTTCTCCATTAACGACTAATACTTTAAATGTCAACTTGTATTAATATATGTGAAGGTCCATTCCCTGAGTTATGCATTCAAAATAAGTATATGGAACCATGCACTGTTTTGGGCTTATATTTAGTCTTCATAAAGTTATTATCTCAATTAGTTGCAGCCCTTCAATGACCAGCTTCCCGTCGACTCTACTGTTTTTAATTTATCCTTCAAGCCACTGATAGCAGATTTTTGGCCCACTGGCACATAGCCAATGATTTTGCTGAAGTCACCAATGTCCTTTGTCATTAAGTTCCTTAATGACATACGGCATACGACAGTGGCATACAACAACATACATTTATTTTATTCACATTTGTGAGTCAGCTGAGGTTGCTCTGCTGCTCCTGGCTGGGCTTGGGGCCATCTCTATGTGCAAAAGAAATCCAAGTATGCTTCATGAGTCTATTATTTTACTTGGGCTAGTAGGCCAGCCAGGGCATGTTCTTCTCATGATAATGGCAAAAAGCCCCAGAGGGCAAGTGGAAATATGCGAAGCTTCTTAAGGCCTAGCCTTGGAATTGGTCACTCTCACTTCTGTCCATATTTCATCGGCCAAATTAAGTTCCATGGCTGACCCCATGTCAAGGAGTTGGAAAGCACATTCTGTCTTTTGTGTCAGGAACTGTAAAGTTACAAAGCAAAGAATATTAATGCAAGAAATGTTGATGAATTGGGGGGGCCACACAGATAGCACAAAAGATGGTTTCTTCTAGGATGTCGTCCTTCTTTGATCTCTGAAATGCACTGGTTTCCCAATCTCAATTCTACTCTGCTTTCCCTCTACCTGTCATCCTTTTGTCTTGCTTCCCCAGTGTTGGCATTTTATGAGGCTTCTTATCAAAATACAGTTGACCCTTGAAAAACATAGGTTTGAATTGTGTGGGTCCACTTTTACGTGGATTTTTAAAAATAAATATATTGGAAAAATATGTAGAGATTTATGACAAGTTGAAAAAACTTGCAGATAAACCATATAACACAGAAATACTGAAAAAAAATCCAAGAAAAAATAGATATTCCCTGGGTGTATAAAATATATGTAGATATTAGTCTATTTTATCACTGACCCTCAAACAACAGGAGTTTGAACTATATTGGTTCAGTTCTATGCGGATTGTTTTTTACAACTGCCACCCTTGAGATAGCAAGACCAGCTCCTCCTCCTCCTTCTCAGCCTACTCAACAAGAAGATGAGGAATAAGACCTTTACAATGATCCACTTCTACTTAGTGAATAGTAAATATATTTTTACTTTTTTTATAATTTTCTTAATAACATTTTATTTTCTCAGGTTTACTTTATCATAAGAATATGATACAAAATATGTGTTAATCAACTGTTTATGCCATTTGTAAATCTCCTGGTCAATAGTATGCCATTAAGAGTTAAATTTAAGGGGAGCCAAAAGTTATATTCAGATTTTTTACTCTATGTGGGGACAGCATCCCCCAACCCCCAGGTTTTTTAGGGGTCAACTATATATTCTTTCCTTGTTCTGCTAATTATCTTTCTGAGTGGTCTCATCTACTTATGGAGCTTTCTATTGTTATTTCTATTCTTAAAGCACTTAAATCTTAATTTTAGATGTTTGATTTGAGTCTCAGGCTCAATTTTTTAGTCTATATTACACTTGTCAACCTAAAAATATGTTAAGAATTTCAAACTCAGTATGCCCCAAACTAAATTGTTGATATGTATTCCAATTCCAGTTATCAAGACTACTACTTCTATTTTCTTTCAATATCCTAATGGCATCATCTTGTACTTAAACACTGAAGCTTGAATTCTGAAAAACAAATGTAACAACTTCTCCTTCCACCTTCCAGATTTAATCAGCTGCTAAATCCTGTTGAGTCTACCAAATCCCTCTCCTAATATTTCCCCAGCTCTTGCTCTAATTTATTAGACAAATTTTATTATACCAATTGTTGTCAAGATATTCTGCTAAGCCATGTTAAATGCCCGGAAAGAACTTAGTCTCATAGAGGATGTAAATATTAAGATATTGATAAAGTACTAAATAGTGTCCAAAGTATGGAAGGATAATTTTTAACAGGGTAAATCAGGGACAATGTGATGTTCTCTAACTAGTCTTTGAGTTATATTATACAAGATGGGTAGGATTTAGATATATAGAAAATGCAAGATAATAGGGAAAAAGAACATTCTAGAAAGTGAAATTCATGATTAAAATTACAAAAGAAAATTGGAGTATTTAAAAATTAAACCCTAGGAAGGTTTGAATGTAGCAAATACTTGGTTTTCTTCCCATTGTATGGGTCCAGTTGTTAAAGAGGAGCAGACAGGCATTTCCTATTCTTTCTGAGAGGGTAGGCACAGTTTTATACTAGAAGTGTCAGGGTTAACAGTCTATTGGCAGGGCCAATGACTCGTGGGGGTAGTGTTACTAGTGGTGAGAAGTTTTTAGTAGTGGTGATGCCAGTGTGTGTAAACTGTAGAGTTACATATTTTATAGCTTGAAATTTCTTATGTTGTTGGATTCCAGACACGTTGCTCCCTATCAGTTTTCTGCAGCAGTTTTAAACTTCCTAGTACTTTCATGAATTGTCCAACGTGCCTCCAATGCATCATTTTTGCACTTAAGTTAATCAGTGACTGTCTCTGTGTTCTCCAGGTCCGTCATTGGTCAGCTTCTCCAGAAGGTGAGGGTTTCTGTGTGAGAGATTTGTTAACGAATAGCTCTCAAGATTTAAAAGATGGGTCAAGTAGAGCAGGGAAAGGAGACAGCAAGCATGAACATGATTTTAGTCCAAGTCTTAAGGAGGGTAAGTTTAGCCTGCTTCCTGAGGGGAACTCTGGATTTTTTATTTTTTTTTATTATACTTTAAGTTTTAGGGTACATGTGCATAACGTGCAGGTTTGTTACATATATATATACATGTGCCATGTTGGTGTGCTACACTCATTAACTCATCATTTAACATTAGGTGTATCTCCTAATGCTATCCCTTCCCGCTCCCCCGACCCCACAACAGGCCCCGGTGTGTGATGTTCCCCTTCCTGTGTCCATGTGTTCTCATTGTTCAATTCCCACCTATGAGTGAGAACATGTGGTGTTTGGTTTTTTGTCCTTGTGATAGTTTGCTGAGAATGATGGTTTCCGGCTTCATCCATGTCCCTACAAAGGACATGAACTCATCCTTTTTTATGGCTGCATAGTATTCCATGGTGTATATGTGCCACATTTTCTTAATCCAGTCTATCATTGTTGGACATTTGGGTTGGTTCCAAGTCTTTGCTATTGTGAATAGGGCTGCAATAAACATACGTGTGCATGTGTCTTTATAGCAGCATGATTTATAATCCTTTGGGTATATACCCAGTAATGGGATGGCTGGGTCAAATGCTATTTCTAGTTCTAGATCCCTGAGGAATCGCCACACTGACTTCCACAATGCGTGAACTAGTTTACAGTCCCACCAACAGTGTAAAAGTGTTCCTATTTCTCCACATCCTCTCCAGCACCTGTTGTTTCCTGGCTTTTTAATGATCACCATTCTAACTGGTGTGAGATGGTATCTGATTGTGATTTTGATTTGCATTTCTCTGACGGCCACTGATGATGAGCATTTTTTCATATGTCTTTTGGCTGCATAAATGTCTTCTTTTGAGAAGTGTCTGTTCATATCCTTCGCCCACTTTTTGATGGGGTTGTTTTTTTCTTGTAAATTTGTTTGAGTTCATTGTAGATTCTGGATATTAGCCCTTTGTCAGATGAGTAGATTGCAAAAATTTTCTCCCATTTTGTAGGTTGCCTGTTCACTCTGATGGTAGTTTCTTTTCCTGTGCAGAAGCTCTTTAGTTTAATTAGATCCCATTTGTCAATTTTGGCTTTTGTTGCCACTGCTTTTGGTGTTTTAGACATGAAGTCCTTGCCCATGCCTATGTCCTGAATGGTATTGCCTAGGTTCTCTTCTAGGGTTTTTAAGTTACACCTTAGAGATTGTCCTCTTCAAGGCAATGGTGCTGGGCTTCCTACTTCTGTGTGAATCAGTTATTGAAAAAGGCCCACTTCAGGGGTGTATAAATCTCAAGGGCACTTCTGTATGTCTGCTTATTTAAGCAAAACAGTTTCAGCAGTCCAATGGCAATCCTCAGGGAGAAGTGCAGGTGCAGGCTATAGGCAAAAGCACAGAGATTCCAGAGGAGAAAAAGAAGGATGCACAGAAATGACTAGTGACAGAGACGGTTTCTTGATGGAGCAGTGATAGTGCTTGCTATAGACTATAGCTGGTTAAAAAAAATTATTGGGGTTTCAGATAATGTGCTTTTATGGAATGATGAATCTTCAGTTGGTTATCTGTCCTACTTGGGGATTAAAATAATAAAAATTCTGTTAGTATCAAGGAAATTTCATATGGAAGACCATGGCTTGCAGGGAGAGGCAGCATAGAATAATAGTTAAAAGCATAGACTGTGAAACCTAACTGCATTGGTCAAATATCATCTCTGTGATTTCTAGAGGGTGACCTTTGTAAATTACATAACAGTATCTCAGTTCCTTCATGAGTGAAATCAGGGTTAATTATTGTACCTACATCAGAGATTTTGTGAATATTGAATCAGTTAATATTTCTTCAAGACTCACAACAGTGTCTGGCTCATAGTAAATATTAAAAAGTATTTAATAAATCAATTCAGCGGTGAAGTAGCTGATTTAATTATGATCTACAACTTCCTAACAATTTCTCTGCTATAGAATATTACAAATGGCATGGGTCCAAGACAGATGTATTTGAATACTGGAAAGTAAAGATTCTGACCATATAAGAACATATTATTTCTTGACTACCTAGCATAATTGTTTTTCTCATTGGGGAAAGGGGTTCCTATAGTATAAGTCTTGAAGGGAAGAAGAATCTTGTCTTCCATTTTCTTCTGTTTGATGGCTAAGATGCAGATAGATTAGCCAGGTTCACTAATCACGCACAGGACTTTGAGTCTGGAGAAAGTGACTAACACCACTAGGACAGGGAAGAATATTCCTGGAAGCAGTGGTGATGTTAAGGTTAGGCATGCACTATAGCAGTGTCTGAAACACACTAATCCTCCAGAATGTATTAGTTATGTTTTTGGCATCCAGTTTCCCATGACTCCTGCTCATTTTCTGAGCTTGGTTCTCCAGTCTTCCCAATTGATCTGTGATTTGCCCAAGATTCTGCCAATAAATTCCTTTGATGGTTCAGTTAGCCAGCCTTGATTCTACTACTGCAACCAAGAACTCATGTGGCTCACAGGCTTTGACTTGGAGAAACATGTGGAGAGGGAAAGAATATGAGATGAAATATAGAGATTCTATTTGACAGAAAGTCTTTTCTTTTTTTCTTTTTTCTTTTTTTTTTTTTTTTTTTTTTTTGCCAGAGACATGCCTATATGCATTGTTGGAATTAGGTCTTGAAATTTCAAAATTGCTTCTTTGGTCATCAGAGTCATTTTTATAATTTTATTCAATTCTTTTTTTTACAGTTGTCAATGACCAATATAGCTCTTGCAAATATGTATATATTAAATTCATTTTTTCTTGTATCATTACAAAAAGACAAATAGAATATTAACAAAAACATTTTTTCTAATAATCATTTGATTTTATTATTACTGTACTTTGAATCATTGGCATATCAGGTCACAAATTCTTGGACTAGATTGCCTGGATTTAAAATCTTGGTGTACTACTTACTAGTTCATTAATTTCACTAAGCCTCTATTTGCTTATTGGAAAAACTGGAATTCTGTCTGTAAATTCTTCATAGGATTATTGGAAAGTTTAAATGAGTTATTAAATGGAAAGAGCTTAGAAAGAGGCTTAACTCAGTAAAAATTTTAGAAGAGGCTGTTATTATTATTTGCTAGCCAATTTGTACCACTATATAACATTGTCTTAAGTTCATTTTTATAAGTAATTTCACAAAAACTTAGCTTGTCTTATAATCTACAAACCAGATCTCCGGTTAATTTGCTATCTATTTAACATGATCTTTTTTGGCCTTCATGCATCTTTTTCAATAAATCTTATGCTGTACCTGCAATAGTTAATATCTAGAAAGTATATTCACATAAGTCAGGGTTAAAATTGGCCACAAATATATTCCTCCCGTATTTTTATATACTTAAATCTGAGCCCTTTTCCAGTATGCTTAAAATATTCCTGAAGCGGTTAATGTCTAGGAATTAAGTACAGAAATGATTTATAAAATTAAATGGGATAATTCATTTTTATTTTAGAAGTACTACACATAGCATTTTAAATTCAATACAACTTTGAGATTGGCTTTTAAGAAATTTCAGTGTGTTCCATTTTATAATACTGAATGTCGGGTTAACAAACATTGTAATGTGATATAGTTAATGTACAGACTATTTTGACTGAGGCTGTATTATATGAAACAAGATGGAAAACTCCATATGGAATAAACTAAGTACTTTATCCAGTTGCAAGAAAGTGTATAGAAAAACTTCAAGGTCAGAATTTACACTATTTTTCACTTCTAGCTGTCAAGCAGCATTTTAAAAACACACTCAACACATTTTATCCTGGAAGAAACACAAATCCTTAAGAAGAAAATGTGTCCAATTCACAATTCTGTCCCAGCTTCAAGGGTAAAGTAATATAGGTGTTCTGGAAACTTCAGGAGATGCAACAAAGTGAAACAGGAGTAGGCTCTTCAGAATTAAGAACAAGATATTTTCATAAATGTATCTTGTAACTAAAAACCCAAAGAGTATAATTCCTCATGTATTGAGTCATTGTCATATGAATATGACTTGTTCCATTTTGTTTCCCTGGTGATACTGAGGGGTTGAACTATATAATACAAACCAAATTAAGGTTAGTTATTTAGTTGCTAATGTGGGCTGAGTGTCAGCAGGGCAAAAGGTTATGAATAACAGTGCAAAGAAACTGAGACACAGTTACTGTCTCTGACTTATTTTAATATTTTCACATTTAATAAGATAGATAAAATATAAAAAATTAAAATAGGCAGTATTTTAATATTTTCACATTTTAAAACTGTACAAAGAAACTGAACCATGATTCCTTTCTCTGAAATATTGTAATGTTTTCACATTTTCTTTCAATGCCTCTTTGAAATTTAAGGTACAAGAAGCAACTCAAGGGCCAGATTGAGTTGATGTAGAAGTGTCCTACTCATATGGATGTTGTTAGAAGCATTTTATAAACAATGGTACTGACATTTAAATATTAAATATTACCATGCATATTTTAATTCTGGTGCTTATTATGAAACTAACTTCTATTCAGATTACAATGTCAGTGTGGTGGCAGATGTAATCACTCAGATCTGAGTTCAAGTCTCAGCTCTATTTTTTAGCTGAGTGAATTTGGGCATAGTATTTAAATTTTATAATTTAAGAAGGACTACTGAAATATTGTACTGTCATCAAACAAGTGTATAAAAAACATCTATTGTATTATCCATAAATGAGGTACACAGACATTTGTAACTGCTATTACTATCATAATTATTTAGAAAGATTTCTGAAAAACCTATTAGTGTTTTATTAATACATATATCTGGTAGTAGTTTGTCCTGTTAAAAAATAGGTGAAATACATTTTATTTCCTGTTAAAAATAGGTGAAATACATTTTATTATTACAAAACTCTAAATTTTAAAAATTATTTCAAGATATAATTTCCTTAGCCTAAGGAAGGAATTTTCAGTAAAGTTTTATTTAATAGTTAGAGAGTAAAAGCATGCCTATTGATATTAGAGGAAAATTAAAATCTCCACTAAAACCCTTAGTATTTAACATTTTCTGAGGCTTCTAGCAAATACATCAAGTCAACAAAGATAGATGAGTTAGAAATATGAGAAAGGAAGAAAGGACAAACAATGTTTTCAGGCAATATTATTTCTGAACATGATATTTAGAAGCCCAAGAGATTTAACTGGCAAGAGTTCCAACTTTAGTACTATCAGTCCTCACAGAGCTTGCTGGTTTTAAAGACTGGAATGAATGACAACTCAATCTATGATCAATTCTGTTTGATATAGGGTAATGAGCAGATGAAACTCACTAGTTCCTCACTGAAGAAATATATTCCCCAAATAATAATAAGATGAAATAAATATTGCTTCATTATAACACCACAAATTACAGACTTCCTAGAAATAACCCTTTAAAAAGGGGTGCGAGATATATTTAAAAATTACAAATTTATTAATGGGATAAAAACAATCTATATAAATAGGGAGATATACCTTATCCATATAAGGGAGGATACAATATACTCAAGAAGACAATACTTAGTTTGTAAATCAAATTAAGCTCCAATCAAAATTCTAAGAAGTTTTTGGTAGAACTTGACCAGATAATCTTAAATCCATATAGAAAAGACTCAATAGCCAAGATTGTCCTATAAAAGAACCAGGGAGTAGGAATTATCCTATCATTGGTTAAGATTTTATAAAGATATCATTCTTTAAAATCATGCAGTATGAGTACAAGAACAAATACTATACCAATAGAGCAGATCATGTTCATATACAAAATCATGTTATAAAAGTTTATAATAAATATGGTGTCTCAGATCTGTGGAGAAAGTGATTTATTCAATAGATGCATACTTACATAATCATACTGCATTTGTATAATTTACTCCACATAATTAAAAGAAACTCCTATTTCACACCATTCATGAAATAATTTTCAAATGAATTATAAACCTAAACATTAAAAAACCCATAAAGTATTAGAATTATAATTAATATGTTTATGAATTTGGGAGTAAAGGAAGGCTCTGTTTAAACAAGATATAAAATACAAAAGCCTATGTTAACATAAATAATAAAAGACATAATAACAAAAGGAAATAAATGATACATAGGTCGATATAAAATTTTAAAACATTTATCAGGAATAGTACATAAATGATACCAAAATACAGATGACTCACTGGAAGAAAATATACACAAAAAATAATATCACAATTTAAAAAATTAATTACAAAGAAATGATTAGTACTTGAAAAGAAAATAAATAGATGATATAACTGGGTAACTCATAGAAAAGGAAAGAGAAATGGCCAATAAGTATATACAAGGATGTTCAATCTCACTAATAATTAAGAACATACAAACTATAACAAGTGAGATATTACTTTTTTACACATTAGAATAGAAGAAATGGAAGCTTGATGATAGCAAGATCTGGCAAAGAAATGGTAAAAAGAGTATTCACTGATGGTTATCATGTAAAATTCCACAGTCATATGTAAGGCAATTCATCATTATCTCTTTAAATCCAAAAGTACACACATTCCATGATACAGCAGTTTCACTTCTTAGCATCTATTTTACAGGAATATCCACCAATTTCCACAGGAAGGATGTTCATTGCAGTATTATTTCCACAAGAATGAGGTTCATAACAAAAAAAAAGAAAACATCTTAAATGTATCAATATGGGGATGGCTAAATAATTATACTTTATCCAGTCTGTGGATTGCAATGCACAAACAAAAAAGAATAATGAAAATCCTTGAAAGTCAACATTAACATAATGACTCTTATACAAAACAAGTCAAACAAAAAACACAAAATAATGCTATATATTTTCTATAGAGAAATGTGTGTGTGTGTGTGTGTGTGTGTGTGAGACTGAATGAAATAGAGTCACCAGAAATTATTCATATTATTTCAATGAAAATCATCATTTATTAATTTTGTCAAAATAAATTTATTTTAAAAAGAACACAAACAGTAATATATTACCTCAAAGGGGTCATTTAAAAAATTAAATTAGTCAAAGTAATTATCATAGTTCTGGGTACACAGTAGTGGTTGTCCATTCAATGGCAACTCCTTTCCCACGTGTATAAATAAATACATAAAAATTCTTAAATTTCTATTTTTAGGACATTTACCATTTGATAGAAATTCAGACAATAGTGATTATCATGGAGAACATGAATTTAGGAAATATTTCTTTGTCATTAATTGATTTGGATTTGACTCTATTTACCTAGGTCTAAAAATGTAATGTAATTTGAAGAATGGTGATAATTAAAAACAATTGGCTGGGAGAAAAAAAGAAAATCATTTTCAGTATTGGTTATACATTTACAGTGTATATATATATGAATTCACCGTGTGTATATGTAAATTTAAATATATATAAATTATTTACTGCATATATATAAAATTATAGAGAATTTGTGTATTATGAACGATCATCAATGAATTGGATGGACACTCAGTTCCTAAGTGTAGGTAACTACAGATGACTAAGCAGTACAGTTGCAGGTTGTCATCTATCATTATTTGCTCATGGCAATCATTCTCAACCTGGATTGCACATAAAATTATTTGGTGAGTTTTTAACAAAACAGTGATGCCAAGAGCCTCCCCCGCCACCCAGATAATCTCACTAATGCCCAGGAAATGGTAATTTGAAAAGATACTAGAAGATTTTATTGTGTGGCCATTGTGAAGAATCACGGCTTTGTGGAAAACCTGTGCAGGATTTTAAACAGAGTATAGACTTGGTAACCTAGGGTAGTCTTTCCTTAATCAGAGTACTTTTATTATGTGTAGACAAAGCCTCCATTTTTTTAGTTGATTATCTCTGAATCACCATTAATAATAATGGCATTTGATTTCAAAATGAATTATAACAGGATTTTTGAATGACAACATATTACATAAGAAATTATTTGAAATTTAAAAAATCAGATACAGCTCTAAAAATTATCTGATTACCGAGCACAAATATAATTATAATGCATGCATATCACTAAATACGATGTGAAAAGTTTCTATCTCCTCACCTAGAAATATTATTATTTCATAATCACAAATTGAAAATTCCATCTTAAGATGCAAATATTTTTTATCAGTTGGCTTATAATTATTTTAATTGAATCAATTAAATGGCATTTGCACAAATGATTATGAGGTATTATGCATGCATTACAGCAAATGAACTTTAAGGTAATGTGTAAAATAACTATGGTAGAAATATTAAGTTAGAATATTTTAATGCCTTTTTAAGTATAGCAATATACTATAAGCACAAAATGTTGAATACCATCACTATTATTCCTGATTAAAGTATAAAGTTAGCTGTAGCCAATAAAATAATACTTAAAGTTTAAAAGGAGATTTGTTCTTATTGTTTTGTTTTTAAAGGGTAGCAGCAATATAGGTGAGATTATAGAAACAGAATGCTGATTTGATTTTTAAGAGAGAGATAATTAGACTTGCTTTATGATGCTCAAAATAATTATCTGAATTAATATATCCTATATAAATACAATTTGAGTTTCCAATGGCAATATCTTTTAAAATCCCTGTGATTTTTATGATCAAATCATTCTTTTTACCACAGGTAAATCCGATATTTGAAACAACAAAATTGTAAAAATGCTTTTTATCTATGTAGAGGTTTTTATTCCATAACAAAACTCGCTGTGGGTTTTGGGTAGACAGAATAATGAGCTACAAAGATATCAGCATCTTAATCTCAGAACCTATGGATATGTTATATTACATGGCAAAAGGGATTTTACTCCTGTGATAAAGTAAAAGATCTTTAGATGGGAAGTTTATCCTGAAATTTCCAGGTAGGCCCAATGTAACCACAAGAGTTCTTGAAAGAGAAATTCTTTCAAGGGCTCTTGAAAGGTAAAAGTCAAAGTTAGAGAAAGAAGATGATGATGGAAGTAGAAGATGGAGTGTTACAATTGGAAGATAGAGCAAGGGGCCACGAGCCGTGGAATGCAGCTGGCTTATAAAGTGGGAAAATAATTTTTTTTTTTCTGTAGAACCTCCATAAGGAATGCAGTACTGCCAGGACTGCCCACACTTTGATTTTAGCTCATAACACTTATTTCAGACTTTTAACTTCCAGAACTGTAAGAGAGTTGTTGTTTTAAGCCACCAAGTTTCTGATAATTTGTTACAGCAGCAATAGGAAACTAAAACAGGTTTCAACATGCATTACCTGATTTGTTTCTATTTATTATATTTTTGAGAAATATAATTATTTCTCAAAATAAGAGATCAGGCAATACCAATCCAATAGCAAAGCCTTAATGTTGTCTCCTACATCCTTGTAAAGGATACTGGTTTTGATCTTTCTGTTCAGGTCGGGAGTTCGAGACTAGCCTGGCCAACATGGTGAAACCCCGTCTCTACTAAAAAATACAAAACATAGCCGGGAGTGGTGGCTGGCTCCTGTAATTCCGGCTACTCGGGAGGCTGAGGCAGGAGAATCGCTTGAACCCAGGAGGTGGAGGTTGCCATGAACCGATATTGTACCACTGCACTCCAGCCTGGGTGACAGAGTGAGACTCTGTCTCAAAAAAAAAAAATAATAACAAACTATTTAGCTCTGTTTTTATCTACTATATACTCAAAGTATGTGGATCATATACTTTAGTTTTAATATAAATCCTTGAGAGACAATAAAATTATTTAGGGCCCTCAGAAGCCTGCAGACAACAAAGATCATATGCTTTTTTCCTAAGGAAACCAAAAACTTAAAAAAAAATTAATGTTCTGAATAGCAAGCAACAGAATCAACAAGCCTGGAATCTCCATGTGATACATATACTTTGAGTATATAATATTGTACATGTTATCAATGTGTGAACATTATATATTAATTTACATATAATTAATGTGCATTTAATTATATTTAAATTCATCATCTGTTACACAGTTGTTATTCCGATTATGTAGATTATTTAGATCAGGAAGTTTAGGATCAGAGGTGTCAAGTAAATTACTCAAAGTGACATGGTTACTAACATAGCAAGCTTGAATTCAAATCCAAGTGCTCTAAATCCAGGTGGTCTATACCCTGGCACTGCTCTGCTTGGAAGCTCCAAAGTGCTGAAATGGGTCTGTGATAACAATGACTCCCTGGCCAGCTTAGACTCTGGACACTCAGCATGAACACAAAGCTTAGTTTGCAGTGGTAGGTCTTCCCAGAAGACCTAAGATGATTTCTGTCTCTTGATATTCACACCCTCGTGTAGTCCTCTCCTTCATGGTATCAGGGTTGGTCTGACTGACCAATAGCCTATGGCTGTAGTGATGGGAGGTAACTTCTTTTTTTTTTTTTTTTTTTTGAGATGGAGACTCCCTCTGTCACCCAGGCTGGAGTGCAATGGTGCTATCCTGGCTCACTGCAACCTCCAACTACTGGGTTCAAGCAATTCTCCTGCCTCAGCCTGCCAAGTAGCTGGGATTACAGGTGCCCGCAACCACGCCCAGCTAATTTTTTGTTTTTCACCATGTTTGCCAGGCTAGTCTCTAACTCCTGACCTCAAGTGATCCGCCCACCTCAGCATCCCAAAGTGCTGGGATTACAGGCGTGAGCCACCACACCTGGCTGATGGGAGGTAACTTCTAAGTTTAGGTTATAAAGACTGTGCTTCCATCTTGTGTGTTCTCTTTCTCACTTGTGATCACTCTTGGATCATTCACTCTGAGGAGAGCCAGATGTCATGTCACGTGGACACTCAGGCAGAATATGGAGAGCACACATGGTGAAATGGTGGTCTCCAACAATGGCTTGTAAGGAACTGAAATCTGCCAACAACTATAAGAGTAAATAGGGAAGTGAATTATCAGTCCCAATCAAGCCTTGAGGCAACTATAGCCCTGGACAACAGCTCAACTCCAGCCTTATCAGAGAACCCTAGCCAGAACGACCCAGCAATGATGCCCTAAGATTCTTGACCTATAGAAACGATGAGATAAAAAAAAGTATATTGTTTCGAGCTGCTATATTTTGGGGGTAAAGTATTATGCGGTGATAGATAACTAATAGCTACTCTTGTTGCAGCTTCAGGTGCCTGGATGTTGAGGGGCAAATAGGACTGTTCACTGAAGGAGCTGGAGAATGGAAGAGAAGGTTGTGTCAGGTAAAGGAGGAGGAGGAAGGATAGGTTTTTCTGCCAGTGGTAGCACTTCCACACGTGTCTCCTACTCTATTTGATCTACTTTATGTTTAAGCTAATGAGGTGATATAATTTGTTCCCAAATCCACCTGATGTATTTGTGTTCATACTGTGCTTTTCCTCAGCTTTTCCCTCTTCTATATTTATGCGTCATAATTCTTTAGCCTTCCTTCTATTTCCTGCTCAGGGACCCACTCATTCTGTGAATCAATGATTCATGTATAATATTCTCCATTTGAAGTAACGTTCTCATTTGTGCTACCAAAGCTCTCTATACATTTACTCTTCTCATATTCAGCTTTTAAAAATCACAACTGGGTGTGGGTTTCTCTATTATATTTTAAGTTTTTGAGAGAAGCATCTATGAATGACTTGTTTGTTTTCTGATTCCCAAGACTTGTAGGGTTGAGTTCAACTAAAAATAAACTCTGGAAAAAAATGTATATATTTACTTGTGCTAAAGTTGTAGTTGTATCATTGTATTTCATTTTGTTCAATTTAATATAAAGAAGAAACCTGAGTCGGGATCAGAAGGAAATAATCTCACTTGGAATGATCAAATGATAATTTGATAGCCTTGGGCTCATTTTTCTTTTTCTTTCCTTTTGTTTAAAAAAACTGCTGGGCCATACACGAGTTAATAGACTCTCCTGAGCAGAATTGCAAATCTTAAGTAATATACATATAAAATCATCTTGTTCAATTCATATATCTTTTAGGGACTCGATGTAAATTATATAACAAAAGATCCGTGTTGTAGTTTAGTTTCAGGAATGTAGATAACAACAGGATGAATTAACTCTTGGATTTGTCATATTAGAATCTTGTCTGGAGTCTGCATCAAGACAGACAGGTTATTAGCATTTAATTCCTAGGCAAAACAAAATTTAGCACTTATTCATTTTCAAGTAGGTATTGCAGGATAAGAAAATGTCACATTTCACGTGGTATTCACATCCTAAATTGCTAGGGTTTGAGGATAATGGAGCTACTTATTCACAAAGTGGATCTTATAGAAAATGAAAGATAGTGCTTAAATTGGCCACTAAGTTCTGGCTTGTGTCAATTAATTCCTTAGAAGACTTTTTTTTTCTTTAAACAAAACACCATGAATGCACAGCTGCAGAATAAGTGAAAAACAGTTTTGTAATATACTTTTCAATCAATTAGGCATTTAGAAAATGTACATAGCATTATTTCAGCAAATGGCCTGGACATAAACTTTTAGTGTTTGGATTAATTCCAGTAGTCTCAGAAATTGAAAGAAAATTAACCATATTTGTGGGAATTTGTTTACACACCCTCTAGTAATTAAGGGTAATCTACCCTATTCTGAGAGTCTTTGGGCCAGTATGGGAAAAGAAAAAAAAAAAAGGGCAGTGTTCTCAGTATCTAAGCAAAAGCCTTTTAGATACATTAAAATTCACATCTGGGGAAAATAAATAGTGATAAATGATAATACCTGTTTTCATGAAGTGCTCTACAAGGAGATACAGAGCAAGCTAGGCATCCTTAGAAATACTAATTGTTGATGAATATTCATCTCCTAGAGGAGCTTACATTATGTGGAAATTGAATTCAAAGCATGCTTTTAAGTATCTAGTCTGCTCAGAAAAAAAAAGCAACAAGGTGACATAAATTGTTAGATTGGCAGGATTATTATTTTTGTTTATATTGTTCCTTAAACTATCTCAGCTTTGCCACTTTTGGTCTTTTAAATTAATCTTTTATATTCCTTTCTGAGAATGAAATGCATCTAAAATAAGGAGAACATTTCATGATGTCTGAATTGTAGCCAACTGCCAAATGTAATCTTTGTCTCTGTCCACAGCCCAGAGAGGGAGACCATGTTGTGGGGAAAGCAGTATGCTGGCAGTGACAAATTCTAGTCCCTGCAAGGCTGTTCTAGATTGGGTTCTGCTTCTGGCTCTGGCATTTGGGACTTTCTGACTCTCTGTCTTGTCTTGATATTCACTTATTCTCTCTGAATCTCTTTCCATTCTGTCAACAACAATATTAGAAATATTTATAATGGGGTACCATGTGCCAGGCACTCCACTTATTTATTACCTCAAAAAATTTTGAATGGCGTAGGCATAAAGGTGGCCTAATGGGTAAGTGAGACAGTTCACTGGAATCTAAAATGTAACTGTAATTGCAGTAGTATAGCCATGGGAAAATTAAATGCTGCTGTGGGTATACATAGCTTAACACAGGGGCAGGTGAAAAAGTGGCACGGAGGAAGTGCCACTTAGGCTGTGACATGAGGGGTGAGATAATATGCGTAAAGCAAAGTACAGACATGGACCATTATTATTATTTGGCAGATTGGCTCTATTTTAGAAGCCAAAAATGACAATTGAATCCATAAGTCTGCTCTTTGGCCCAAACTATTCACATCAGCAGTTAGAGGTGGTTAAATCTGTTTGATTTTACAAGAGATAACTTCACTATTGAATGAAAGAGCATTTTCCCATCTAGCCAGATGCATAAAGATAGTTTAGAAGCCATTCTTATGTTCTATACAATGGATAAATTTCATTTATTTTACTAAATAAAGTTTATTGAATTCCATGAGATACTTGAAATTATTTCTAACTTGGCAATTCTTATTTAAAAAAATAATTTTACTGGTATTAATAAAACTTATTTTTTAAAATATTACTTTTTATTGTATCTTTTAACATAGGAAATCCAGTGTTGTTATTCTGGATTGGGGCAGACAGGCATATGCATATTTTAACTTCAAGCAATAACTGCACTGAAAAGCTAACAACTCTTTCACTTTATTTCCCCTCCTCTCCTATACCTTATCCACAGATAGAAATAACAGAAGCTTTCTGAAATGAAAACAGAAATGTTACAACTTGCACCACAGTACTGGACTGAAACGAAGATGTAACACAGCCATAATAATTTAAATTAATAGCAAATAAATAAAGAAAAAAAAGAACTTCATTGTGAGGACCATAGTCATGGGATAGCTCTGTCTTTTCGGGGAAAGTGGAGTAGAGGGACAGAGTCACCCCAGGAGAAAAAATGCTTAAATTAAGACTCCCTGAGAGATTGAATAAGAGTATGATTAGTTCAGCCTTGCTTTCATCCTCCACTTCCCCCTCCCACTGTAGACTTCAGTTTTAATAATGATTAAAGAATAATGCCTGAATCCCATCTGAATGGCTTTTGAGATTTAACTCACTGAATCTATTCATAGCTCTGAGCTTGTAAGGGGGACTGAACAGATCTGCACAACTAATCGTGGAATATTACACTGATACTTCATCTCCCACATCAATACCAATTACGCCTGCACAGAGAGCATCACATATTATTTTAATAGGATAGGAATTTTTAATCCAGTCAGGTAGTTCTGGATGAATGTGTTTGTATGTCTGTCATTAAAATTTGGTGGCTCATGCTGCTCAAGACAGACACATTTTGAATGTTTAAAATTTCCACAGATGTTATTTATCCATCAGGATGGAAAATTTCCTGCTCTCCACTGTATAGATTCTGCCTCATTAACATAAATAAAGAATAAAGCATAACAACAATCTTGCTTAATGTGTACACACAGAAATATTGTCATAGGCATCTGGCAATCAGTTGGAGACGGTGAAAACTGCTAAATGAATGAAAGTGGCAGAACTAGCAGAAGTATGAGATCCCATACTGGAGAAAAAGGCTCACTGTTAAAATATTTTGTTTCTTTGTTCTACTCTTTTTTTATTTTCAAGGCATTTTATTCAGCTTGGACCTTCAGATAAAAGGCACCTTTACCTATTATTTGAGCTGTTAACATTATTTAAAAATTCCTTCCCTTAATTGAGAAGTAAAGATAAATTTCTCTCAAAGCTATTTGGTTAAAAAATCATAAAGAAGAATGCTAACTTTTTAACAGCAGCATCTATATGTCACAGGCATGATTTGAGATCGTGATTGTAAAAGAAATACAGCTAATAGCGGTATATCCCTTGTTCCATTCAAGAAAATACCTTTACAGAAGTTTGAATATTACATTTGAAATTCTTTTTACTATTCATTTATAAACTTTGCAAGTTTCTAAAATCTAGGGAATGATAGTAAGACAGTTTTGGTTTTGACTTCAATAAGAGCTTATAAAAATCGAATGGAAAATTTTCATTACTGATACATGCATTTTTCACCGTCTTTCTTTAGACAATGTTGGCCACTTTGCTACTTCATGTTGACTCTTTTCATTTCTATATTCTAAAGTAGGCAGAAAGCTTTCTTGAGGGCAAGGATCATGCTTTATTTGTCATACATAATGATGGATTCAGAGGAGACATGTTATGTATTTTCTTTTTCTTCGTGAGTAGATTAAAATGCTATGTTCTTTGCCTGAGGTTATAAATAATTAGGTATTTGAATTGACAAGATAAAAATAGATACAAAATCTATTACAAAAGTTATGATTCTAAAAACATATGACACACAAACAGAATATTTTAGCTATCTGAAAAACTAATTGCCCAAGAAATCAGCACTGAAAAAGCAGAATTTGATATTAAAAACACATTACAATTCACATTAGCATCTCCCAAAGTAAAATACTTATGTATAAATCTAACAAAATATGTATAAGGTCTATGTAAGGAAAACTATAAAACTCTGATAAAAGATATCAAATAATAAATAAATTGAGAGATCATTTTTATGGATAGGAAGACTCAATTTTGTCAAGATGTCAATTCCTCCCAACTTGATCTATAGAACCAAGTCAGTCTGAGTCAAAATCTCATCATGTTATTTCATGGCTATTGACAAACTGATTTTGTCAAAAGACCTGGAAGAGCCAACTCATTGTCGAAGGAGAAGAATGAAGTGGGAGAACTGACACTACCTGACTATAAGACTTACTTATTATAAAGCTACAGTAAAAAATAATAGTGTGGTATTGACAAAAAACAGACAAATAGATCAATTGAACAGAATATGGAAACCCAGAAGTAGACCCATATAAATACAGTAAACTCATCTTTGACATAAAACAAAGGCAATACAATAAAGCAAAGATAGTTTTTTTTTTTCAGCAATGGGTGCTGGAATAAATGAACATTTGTACACACACACACACACACACACACACACACATATAAATCTAGGTACAGACCTTACACCTTTCACAAAATTTAACTCAAAATGGATTATAGACTCAAATGTAAAATGCAAAACTATAGAACTCCTAGATAATAATCTCTGAGAAAATCTAGGTGACTCTGGATATGATGATGAGTTTTTAGACCTGATACCACAGGCATGATCATAAAAAAAAATAGTGTTGGAAGTTCTGACCAGGGCAATCAGGCAGGAGAAAGAAATCAAAGGTATTCAATTAGGAAAAGAGGAAGTCAAATTGTCCCTGTTTGCAGATGACATGATTGTATATTTAGAAAACCCCATCGTCTCAACCCAAAATCTCCTTAAGCTGATAAGCAACTTCAGCAAAGTCTCAAGATACAAAATCAATGTGCAAAAATCACAAGCATTCCTATATACCAATAACAGACAAACAGAGAGCCAAATCATGAGGGAACTCCCATTCACAATTGCTTCAAAGAGAATAAAATACCTAGGAATCCAACTTACAAGGGATGTGAAGGACCTCTTCAAGGAGAACTGCAAACCACTGCTCAACAAAATAAAAGAGGACACAAACAAATGGAAGAACATTCCATGCTCATGGATAGGAAGAATCAATATCATGAAAATGGCCATACTGCCCAAGGTAATTTATAGATTCAATGCCATCCCCATCAAGCTACCAATGACTTTCTTCACAGAATTGGAAAAAACTACTTTAAAGTTCATATGGAACCAAAAAAGAGCCTGCATTGCCAAAACAATCCTAAGCCAAAAAAACAAAGCTGGAGGCATCACTCTACTTGACTTCAAACTATACTACAAGACTACAGTAACCAAAACAGCATGGTACTGGTACCAAAACAGACGTATAGACTGATGGAACAGAACAGAGCCCTCAGAAATAATACCACACATCTACAACCATCTCATCTTTGACAAACCTGACAAAAACAAGAAATGGGGAAAGGATTCCCTATTTAATAAATGGTGATGGGAAAACTGGCTAGCCATATGTAGAACGCTTAAACTGGATCACTTCCTTACACTTTATACAAAAATTAATTCAAGAAAACCTAGGCAATACCATTCAGGACATAGGCATGGGCAAGGACTTCATGTCTAAAACACTAAAAGCAATGGCAACAAAAGCCAAAATTGACAAATGGGATCTAATTAAAATAAAGAGCTTCTGCACAGCAAAAGAAACTACCGTCAGGGTGAATAGGCAACCTACAGAATGAGAGAAAATTTTTTGCAATCTACCCATCTGACAAACAGCTAATATCCAGAATCTGCAAAGAACTTAAACAAATTTACAAGAAGAAATCAAACAACCCCATCAAAAAGTGGGCGAAGGATATGAACAGACACTTCTCAAAAGAAGACATTTATGCAGCCAAAAGACACATGAAAAAATGCTCATCATCACTAGCCATCAGAGAAATGCAAATCAAAACCACAATGAGATACCATCTCACACCAGTTAGAATGGCAATCATTAAAAAGTC
Organism: Pan troglodytes; assembly: GCF_028858775.2. Taxonomy (NCBI): domain Eukaryota; kingdom Metazoa; phylum Chordata; class Mammalia; order Primates; family Hominidae; genus Pan; species Pan troglodytes. The sequence continues at coordinate 104,531,972 of NC_072402.2, read as the reverse complement.
AGGAAACAACAGGTGCTGGAGAGGAGGTGGAGAAATAAGAACACTTTTACACTGTTGGTGGGACTGTACACTAGTTCAACCATTGTGGAAGACAGTGTGGCGATTCCTCAAGGATCTAGAACTAGAAATTGCATTTGACCACTACTGGGTGTATACCCAAAGGATTATAAATCACGGCGCTATAAAGACACATGCACACGTATGTTTATTGTGGCACTATTCACAATAGCAAAGACTTGGAACCAACCCAAATGCCCATCAACGATAGACTGGATTAAGAAAATGTGGCACATATACACCATGGAATGCTATGCAGCCATAAAAAAGGATGAGTTCATGTCCTTTGTAGGGATATGGAAGCTGGAAACCATCATTCTCAGCACACTATTGCAAGGACAGAAAACCAAACACCACATGTTCTCACTCATAGGTGAGAATTGAACAATGAGAACACATGGACACAGGAAGGGGAACATCACACACCAGGGCCTGTTGTGGGGTGGGGGGAGGGGCGAGGGATAGTATTAGGAGATATACCTAATGTAAATGACTAGTTAATGGGTGTGACACACCAACATGACACATGTATACATATGTAACAAACCTGCATCTTGTGCACATGTACCCTAGAACTTAAAGTATAATAATAAAAAAATTGATAAACTGATTTTATTAAAAATAAAAACTTCTGCTATGTAAAATACAAATTCAAGAGGGTGAGAAGACAAACTACAGATGGGGAAAATATTTGCAAAAGACAAATATAGTAAAGAACTGGAATCCGAAAAATGTAAAGATATCTTAAAACTTAACAATAAAAAATGATCAACCAGGTTAAAAAATGGGCAAGAGACCTGAGCAGACACCACCCCAAAGAAGATATACAGATGACAGGTCAGCATATGACAATATGTTCTATGTCATATGTCACTAGGGAATTACAAATTCTGTTAAAACAACAAGGAGATACCACTATATACCTGTCAAAATAGCCCAAATCTGAACTGCTAACAACACCAAATGCTGGCTTAGCTATGGAAAAACAGGGACTCTCATTCGTTACTGATTAAAATGCAAATACTACAGCCACTTTAGTAGACAGTCTGGCAAATTTTTAACAAAATGAACTTACTCTTACTATACAATCCAGCAATTGCCTTCCTTGATATGTGTCCAAATGAGTTGAATATTTATTTCCACACAAAACTATACATGAATGTTTATAATAGCTTTATTCATAATTGCCCAAACTCAGAGGCTGCCAAGATATCCTTAAGTTGGTGAATGGACAAATAAACTGTGGCACATCCAATAGAGTATTCTTAAGTGCTGAAAAGAAAGGAGCTTTCAAACCATGAAAAGACATACAGAAAATGTACATGCATATTACTAAGTAAAGGAAGAGTATCTGAAAAGGTGAATACTGTATTATTCCAACTATATGACATTCTGGAATAGGCAAAACTATGGATAAAATATTAAGATCATTGATTGCCAGGGGTGATGGGGAGGGAGTGTTGAGTAGGCACAGTATAGAGGAATTTTAGGGCAGTGAAACTATGATATTATAGTAATGAATACATATTATTTAACATTTGTCAAAACCATAGAGTATACAACACCAAGAAGGCACTCTAATGTAATCAATGGACTTTGGGTGATAATGTCCTGTTGATATAGTTTCCCAGATTTTAACAAAGGTACTGCTGTGGTGTGAGATGTGGATAGTGGGGAAGCCTGTGCATGTGTGGGACAGGGGGCATATAAAAACTCTGTACGTTTTGCTCAATTTTTCTGTGAACCTAAATCTTCTCTAAACCTAAAGTGTATTAATTTAAAAATCAAATTTTTAAGTGACAAACATAAATGTGAACATTATTCAAGTCCACTCACTCATTTTTACTTTTTCTGATAGTTAAAACTTCAAGTTCCAGTTGGCAAAGAAAGGGCCTTTGGTAAGTATTTCATTTTGTTGTTGTATTGTGGAGGATTAAGTCGGGCATTTTAAATTATTTCTTTACTTTTTACAAGACATAAGGCAGACTTCTTTATTTACATGTAGTCTTAAACAGCCACTACATCATTCAGGGTACTCTTTGAAAGCAACAGAAACCAGCTTTTGGTAGTGTAAGTAGTAAATGAATTTCTTAAAAGGATATTATGAAGCTCACAGAATTTTTGAGAGTTCAAGAAAATGGGACAAGGAAGCTACTCAGCCAGAAGCAGGGCTTCAGATCTCTCTGTGGACCTGCTCCTGTGAAAACACCATGGCAACTGCCTCTGGTCACAGACACTGCAGCTTGTATTTCCAACATCACCAACTTTGGGCACACAGTGCCTCTTTTTGAATCAGCAATTGATGCCTCTGAAAATTGAATGAGCCATTATTATTGTCACTTATACCATTCTTGACAGAATTGATGCTGCTCAGCTTCTGCTTCATCTTTTCATCCTTAGTTTTCATTTGAGCTGCTGGAGAATTGAGGCTTCAAGAACTGTGGTTGGTTGAGGCTATGTATGACTTATTTTGTCCTAAATCCAAGAAAGCTCAGGAAAGTGACACTCTCACGTTTTTCATTTCTAGGTGAAAAGGTGTTTATACCCTGATCACTCAAAAAGAAAAACACAAATCACCTACACAATGATATGTATATACCATCAGCTACATAAATGATAATCACATGCATTTTTAACCAGGAAAATATATTGCTATTTACCTGGTGCCCCATTTGTTGCCATGCTGGACCGTGGCTTATGATGATATTGATATTACGGTTTTATCCTGGTTTTGTTTTAATGGGCAAGTGAGTGATGACAACGAGCTTCTGTGTCAGTAGGGTTTATTATAAATTGGAGAAATAAGACTGATCGCTGAGGAACAGAATTAGATAACCAGTAGTGAGAATGTATGCAATGTTCCATACATTTGTTTATTTATTTAGGTAGGTAGTTTGTTCAGAACTCCTCTGAGAATTTGTTGAATTATTGGTCATTGATGCCAGAGAATGTACATACTTATGAAATTATGCAAAACTTGATAGAGAAATAAGCCTGGATCAGAAAAACTTGAAGTTGTCAAATAATTGGATGTGGAAATTGAAAAAACAGGAAAAGCCACTAAATCCTTAAATGTTTCAAACCTGAATGATGACAATAAACAAGAAAATAATGAAGAAGTTTTTATGGTGTGGATAAATATTGACACTTCCCTTTAAATTGGAATCAAAACCAGGCTATTGTAAATGGCTAAGCATCATGTCTTTCATAGTTGTGTGCTGAGTAGTTGGAGGATGCAGAATTTTGGGCAGGACTTTCATTATGGGTTTTGGATAGAACATCTTACAGAGCTGACTTTGGAGGGATGTGGCAATGTGCTCTTAGACTGAAGAGAATAACAGAAAAAGCATGTAGAGAATGCTGAAGACTTTGCTCACATATAGTCTTTATTGTATTCAGCCCTGAGTTTTAGTAAAGTGGTATTTCTTTGGCACCTTTGAAGTGTTTCAAAATTATTTTCTAATAGTAAATTAAGTACTGTTGAAAATTTGCTTCACTTTTTCTTCCATATAGCAATAACCTCTGTCATTGCTGAAGGAGGGTAAATTTACATAGCTCCAGCCACCATGACTAGATTTTTATTATACTGGGTTATCAAGAAAATAAATGGAATTATCTTGTCTCAAGGTCATTTGCAATAGGATAAGATACCATCAATTTAGATAGTTTAGTTGCCAGTCTCATTATAAGTTGAAAGAGACAAGCTGACCTCTCAAACTACTTCTCAAGATAAATTCATAAGCTTTTATGAGCTATCAATCCCCCAAACTCATTATCCAAGACTGATGTCCTAGTCCTTTTGTTACTATTAGAATATGGTGAAAAGCTAGCCCCTAAACATTATTTTCTCCCTTCTGCTGGGATTAGAATTGGTAGATGATATAGAGAAATGAAAACTAAATGTCACGATATGTTCACAAAAAAGATGAGATGGCCATTTGATGGATATTTGTACAATTCTACATCTTTAGCTTGATTCATCTTTAGAGCCAAAGAGATTGAATTAATAACAGAAATTATGCAATTCATATATTGTATCTCTTTGAGGCAGATAAAGATAATTATTTATTGTTACTTGAAATTCATTTAAAATTTAGTTAGATGTATAATGAAGAAGGATAATATTTTAGAATATGTAGTATGAATACTTGCCAGTTTTGTTTAGCATTATTCAGAACCTATTAGTTGATAAAAAATGAGAATTTTTAATGTAATGTTAATTTATTTGTTAATGAAAAATTGACAATTAACTTTGAATAAGTAAATTAAATTGTTTTACAATAATACAATAATATTATTGTATTACACATTACAATATATTACACATATATATGTTTAATCCAATAACACAATGGATTAAACATATATTTTAATTTTATTTACTTTTATTATCCAATAATACAATGGATTAAACATATATATGTGCACATAGCATCTCTATTATCCATATATGCATATTCATATTATGTTACACTCTCCACATGTTTATATTTAGTCCATTTCAAATAATGTATTTTTTTTTTTTGTAATTAGAGTGCATTTTGGTAATGCGCTTTCTTAAAAGAAAAATATCAATCAGTGCATTGGGTCATTGAAATTTAGAGCCAGAAGGAATAATAAGAATTATATAATAAAATCATCAAACCTGACTTTTTACAGATGAAAAGTCAAAAGAAATGAAAAGATTTGTCCACTATCATGGGAAGATTTGTCCACTATGATCAGTTTGATCAGAAGAGTCTCAAACTGATTTCCTAGTTCATAGTTCAGTCTGCTTCCCACTATATAAATTAAAACTTCCTATTTTTACCTCTCAAGAAGAGAAGGAAAACCAGCTTTAGCGCACCAAGAAATCTTTTGTAACTTTCCATTTTGGAGTTCTTTAATTAGTAGAGACCATGATGGTAATCTGTATTAGCCCAGTTATATTACAGAGTCTTCATACACAGGGATGTTGGAAGCAAACTTCTGTTGTTCTGAACCTTTATTAAATAAATATATTAAAAAATTCAATTTGTTTTTATTTTCTTTGCTTGCTTGAGTTCACTTCAGTTAGTAAGTGTCTTCCATTGGGTCAAACCAAGAAGTCTCAGTCTCTGCAGGTTTGAAGTTCTTTAGCCATAGCTTTAGCTAGCCAACGCATTCTCTCTGTAGAGGTTCTCTACTGAGATTTCAAGATTTGACTCTACAAAGACTGATAACAGAGGTTTTCTAGGTGTCCTGTTACCACATAACTAAATGCTAAATGTCTTACTGCCCTCTTGTTTATGTTAAGGTCTCCTTTAATAGTTAATTGCATAATAATGTTTGTGAAATTGCTATAGAATCATTTACTATTAACTATTTAAAGTCTTAAATGCACCCTTGTTCAAATAAATATGTCTCTGAGATGGTTGTTAAAGCAATTTGCTTTTCATAGCTAGTGACTTTTACAGACTTAGTAAGTCTGGATAGGACTATAAAATGATTAAAAGGTATTCATCACTCCGATTTAATTTTATTTAATAGCTGATATTTCTTAAAAATTAAAATGACTATTTTTAAATTAAAAATGGGAAAAATGTTTACTCTAAAAAGTCATTTATTTTTTAAAAGACTGGTCCATTGGTATAAGTACAGATTCTGAAAGAGCTAATGCTTTATCTGAGTCACAGCTACAATTGAAGAGAAAAAGGAAAACAGGAAAAAACAAATTGCAATGAGGGCAGATTGCTATTTGGAAAAATATAATGATTAATCTAATTTAGCTCATAATTGACATGTATTAAAACCTAAGTTATTTTTGAGTCAGTAGAAAGCCAAAGTACAAAAACAAGTGATACAATCCTGCATTACAAAAATGTTTTTTCAATTCATGTATTAACTTTATAAGGGAAATTTCAGATTTTTATATGTATTATTTGACAATAAACTACTTATACAATTTTAAATGTTTATTTATTGCAATGTGAAAATTGCAAAACGTTTATAGAATCAAGACAAAGCCCATGCCATTGCTTTTTTCGGCCATTACAAATTTTTTTTTTATGTGTTGAGATTTATAATAGTGCACAGTTTTGTTGAGCCAGATAAGAAAGAATCCACTGGTTTTTTGTTAACTGGAAAGACTAAATAAAAACAGTTCAAATATTATTTGATTCATTTCCTTATTTCTTTATCTTATACTACCTGCTCTCTCCAACATCTTGATTTAAAAAGTCTCAGATTCTTTGTATTTACATGTTTATGGGGGACAACAAAAATGAAAACAACGATCTATGAAGCTATTGCTCAAATCATGTTTAAATGTATTGAAAGGTTCTGATGTGAAACATTATTTTTTGTATCAAGAAGATAACATAATGATTAATATTCCAGTCCCTGTCGCCAGAATGCTGGGGTTCTAAGCCTTGCTCCACCACTTAAAATTTGAGAGAACTTGAACCAGTTACTAGACTATCAATGCCTGTTTCCTCAGCTACCAAACAGGAATACACATAGACCCTACCTTCTTGGTTTTATGTGCAAGAGTTAAATCTGGTAAAGCATGTTTAGTATGGTGGTCTATACTGACATATAGGAAGCATTCAATAAATATTTGTTTTCTTATAAGGTGAGTTTAGTTCTATTTTTATGAGAGGAAATTCCCCTTGAAAATGCAAATTTCTTGAGATACGTATTTTATTTTGCTCATGGGTACTTTAATAATATTGTAATTTCCATATGGAAAGAAATAGAAATTTGCATGAAATAATTTATATTCAACCTTCAGTTTATTTCTGAAGAATCCTTAAAGAATCTACAAGGGTCAGAAATTAATTCTGACCTGAAACAATCGACTCATTTATTAGAGGGTATATCTCCTCTTAAGTGGATGGGATCTTTTGGTCTCTATGAGAGCTGTATGTAGAATTGAAGACATAAAAATCTATCAAATATTTCATTATTAACCTCAAATTATAAGTCTGTATCCTGGTGAAATTACTCTTTCACTCTAGATTTCCTGGAAACTCTGTTTCATAGAATAGAGATGTAATTCTCATTCTTCATTTTGAAAGAAAATTAGACCAGAAACCCAGGCTCTTTGGGGTATATCCGCATGTTCACCAAATAACGGCTGCCTGGACAAATAACACATTCTTTGTTGTATCCAGGACCTATAGCAACATCTATCTTCTTGTCCATCTTTCTCTTTCATGAAATAAAGCAACCACCCCAAGTGGCTAAAAGGCATACAGATCCCAGTTATGCACACTAAACATATGTACGGAAACAGTCTATGGCTAATTTTACGGCCTTTAGATGCAAAACTGGGTGACGCATATCTCCAGGCATCAAAATCAGGATGGAGACAATGCTTCTTTCTTCAGTGCTTCTTTTTTTGCTTTTTTACGTCTTTATATCAATAAAAGAATATCTTCACATTGCTTGAACATACCAGGTGTCAATGAAACTAGAGGAGGTATTTTTATTCATTAATTTTCCAATCTGGAAAGTGTAGACAGTGAGTGTAACATCAAGCATAAGATAAATGAGACTCTGCTTACTCTCACAATTTAGTGCTAAAGTTAAAATGCTAATTCTTTAAGCCACACTTTCCTCTCAAACTCTAGCCACTTTGATAGTTGAAACTGTTGACTGTATGCAGCAAAAATGTTTACAATAAAATATTGAAAAAAATGCAGCTCCTTGCAATATAATTGCACTGATTATCCATAGCTTTCATGTGATTTTTCACCTTCAGAAAATTCGTTAATTCGTGATGAGTGGTGATGACTATTCTTTGTATGTACTATAAGGATCTAAAATTCAAATTCCTACACAGTAAAAACAAATGACCCACATCAACATGTAGATCAAGATAGATATCTCTATCTAGGTAATATTTCAATTCTTAGGATTTTCTTTAAAAGACACGCAATGTCTATGAGAGTTTAACATTTCAACACATTTGCCAGTAAAATAAAAATATTCTGGGATTGATCTCCCATTCCAAATGTAGCAATAAAATGTACAGTTCTGTGATTATGTAAAATTTCTCATTAGCCTATTTTTGCATAACCACTTTAAATGAATTAATCAATTTGGACCACATTTTATATACAATTAAGCATATTAGGATCTGCTTGGAGTTGTTCAGTTCCCACAAGGAAACAAGACAGCACTCTCAGGGATTGAAATGGGTATATTTGGTAAATATTTTGATACAGTTCTCCATATCTAGAAGGGATACCAGATTGCATAGCAATATACTCATTTTATAGATGATGCTTGAAATAAGACCCACTCAGTGTCACATGTATAGTTAGTGACCTAACAGGGAATAAATCCCAAGTCTCTTCTCTGAATTCACTTATCTACTCACCACAAGAAATGCAATGAAAGTTTCTCAGTGAGTAGAGATTCTACATATTTCAGGTGATAATAACTAGGTCTGTAACTGCCAAATTTTTTAAAATACTTTGGTCTATAACTTCTAATTTTTTAAAAATTCCATTAAAATATATATTTTATATATTATAATTGGCAAAAACTACAATTACTTTTGCACAAAGCTAAACACACACACACAGAAAGAGAGAGAAATAGAAAAATATCCAAGGTAACAATATCTTCTATAAAATGATATCAAAGCTCATAGACAATGATTTTTAAAATTATTCTTCAAATAAAATATTTTGGTTAGCAACTGATCTTTTGACTAAGTGGAAGAAAGTACAACAGTGACATAGTGTTATTATATACCATTTAGAATCTGTGATGATACTGAATGTCAACTTGATTGGATTGAAGGATACAAAGTATTGATCCTGGGTGTGTCTGTGAGGGTGTTGCCAAAGGGGATTAATATTTGTGTCAGTGGGCTGGGAAACACAGAGCTACCCTTTATCTGGGTGGGCACAATGAAATCAGCTACCAGTACAGCTAGAATATAAGCAGGCAAAAAATGTGAAAAGATAGACTGGCCTAGCCTCCCGGCCTACTTATTTCTCCCGTGCTGGATGCTTTCTGCCCTCGAACATCGGACTCCAAGTTCTTCAGTTTTGGAACTCGGACTGGCTCTCCTTGCTTCTCAGCCTGCAGATGGCCTATTGTGGGACCTTTTGATCGTGTGAGTTAATACTTAATAAATTCCCGTTTATATACATATACATACACACACATATATATTCCGTTGTTCTGTCCTTCTAGAGAACCCTGACTAATACAGAACCTCTTTGTGTGAAGTCTCCATTGACTCAATTTAGGGAATAGTTTAGAAATATGTTCATTGGCTTTAGTTTCTTATGATATACTTTATTAGTGTTGATTTTGGCATGTTAATTTGTTCTAATGTCTACTAAGTAAGCACTCTGTCCATTATTTAGTGTGCCTACTACAATTACTTATAGAAAATTATAATTTCATATGTATGTGAAAAGTCTATCAATTGACCTCATGCAAGGAGTTGGATATGTGCATTTGTAATCATCATACCACAGTTCTTAATTCATCATTTCAGACACCATTGAAGAGTATTGTAGTATTGAGAGGCATTTTGGCAAATAGTAAATGAGAATAAAAGAACCTAGTTCAAACTGAAAATTAAACTGCATTTCTAAATGCTTTGATATAAGAGAGCAAGTTCATTGCTTTTTAAAGTGTCTGGCCATTTCATTTAATGAATAATCTATTTATTGTTTATAATATACTAGATTTCAATTTTTCTGACTTAATGGGAATGAATACATGATGTCAGTGTATCGTCTTGTGTTTTTTCCTTACATTTGAAAGCTCTCCTTCAAAATGATAAACTATACCAGGATAGATTTCTGCTATTCTTCTGGTTCTCAGGAAATGTATGAGGTTGAATGTAAATTGAACAGGAAATGGTGAACAGTGTGGTTTTCAGACTGCACATACTTCCTAAGAATCTAAATTTGGAAAAGAGACGTTGAAGTTTGTATCTCTTGATTCACATTTTGTTGTTTAAATATTAAAATGCAAATGTTAGAGTTTTTTTTTTATTGGAGCAGCCTGATAACTGGTAGGTTCTGATTCTCCTTAAAATAATTATACTAATTAATCCCACTAGTATGATGTTGAAAATCTGGTTTATTTCACAATAAATATGTCTGCTCCTCACTCCTTCAAATACATAGATTCATTAGCTTGTTTGAAAGACTTTATACAAATTTCCTTCTCAGTAAAAATCTGACACAGATTAAACTCTAACATATTGTAGGCAACTCTTCTTATATCTAAAGACAACTGTTTACCACAAACTCCTCAAGTTTTGACTATGAGAATAGGATATTTTAAATAATTTAACTGTACATGTTAAGTTGCAAGACATTTTAACACCCTCTCAAGAGTCATGGCTATTGTGACAAATCCATCAAAATATGGAGTAAGCTGCATTTTCAAAATCTTTTGTGACTGAATATGTTTCTATGTTTATTAAGGAGATGCATCATATTAGGAATTATAGTGTTGCCACTAACAAAATCAGAGTAATTCAAGAACCTTGATGAACTGAGGAGATGAGAGAATTATGAAAGAAGTAAGTTTAATCAAACTGAGAGTAATGTAGTCTTAGAGGTGAGCAGGGAAAAAGAGGAGCTAAATTATTCCTTTTCTTATTCCCTATAAACTTTATTATATTATCTGCTGGTTTGATTTTTAATGGGAAGGGGAGACTGGTTCTTTAAAGGGCTTTGAACCTGTTTCAATAAGAAAAATGGGATAGCTCTCACCTATGTAATATTTTTTGGATAGGGGACCCCCAAATAATCAGGGAGAAGCAGACCTTCAAATATTTTTAAATTATTGCCATTGAGCATGTGAAGTCTTCTTCCTCAGGGCCTACCCAACCCACATGGGCCATGTATTATCATGGCCCTTGCTCATGTATTGTAAATCAGTGTAGTGGGTTGAATAGTGGCCTCCAAAACCATATGCCCCAGATCAAATCTCTGGAATCTGTTAATGTTGCCTTATTTAGAAAAAGAATTGTCATAACTGGAATTAAATTCAGGGTCTTGAAGTGAAGAGATCATCCAGGATTTTTTGAGTAGGCCCCAAATCCAATGGCAAGTGTCCTTGAAAGAGATAAATGGGAGGGATTTGTGAGGCAGAAGCAGAGTAAGTGATATGAAGACAGAGAAAAGATTAGAAGAATGTGGCCACAGTCAAGGAAGCCAAGGAATGACAATGGCTACCAGGCTCTGGAAAAGGTAAGGAGAGACTCTACCCTATAGCGTTCAGAATTCAGACTTCTGACCTCCAGAACTTTAAAAAAAAATACATTTTTGTTGTTTTAAGCTACCTAGTTTGTGGTGATTTGTTAGGGCAGCCCTAGGAAGCTAGTACAATCTGTAAGTATTACAGACAAACTATTTGCACCCATGTTTTCCCTTTCAAATAAAATGGACAAGGGGTTAATAAATGCTGCTATTACAATATTGATGTTTCTTCTCAGATCTAATGAATTAGCTCCAACAGAACTTCCTAATTTTACTAACTCAATCATTTTAGAATCATGTATTTCGTGTTCCTGAAAACATTCTATGATTTTTAAAGTGATCTCTGTCTTATTTAAAAACAATTAAATATTCTCTTCCTGAATAAGACGAGGAAGAGAAGCAAATATGGCATGCCGTAAGACACATATTTGGCTTTGGGATTATTTATGGGAATGGCTATTATCAAACAATTTCCTCCACATCCAAATTTGCACAATCTTTTGAAATTCAGACACAAATATAGTAACTGCTAGAAGTTAGAATCATGTCCTCAGTAACCTAGAGGATGAAGTCATTTTGATGTACTCATCATCACATTGATGGTTGCACAGCGAATTCACAAATGTATGTGTGTTTAGTAATATATGTATCCATATATATACACATAAATATAATCCCTGTTACTCAAATCTATCATCTATCTATCTAATCTGTGCATATATTGTAATTTCTAAGGTCCAAGGACATATTATGAAGCTGATATGATTTCTATTATATTTAGAAGTTTCTGGAAAGTAATACAAAACGGGCAACAAATGCAAATTGTATACATATGGCTTTTTCCTCCTAGACATTATCAACCTTCATGCTCCTTTAGCCTTGAGAAAAAAGTAGCAATAACATTGGTCACCTAGCCACCTCAGTTATATCCTGTCATTCACTGCATCCAGCTCACCTTCCAGTGGTTGTACACTATTACAAAATACCTGTCCTGTTCACTTCCTCCCTGAGCTTGGTGCAGTCTTTGCCTTTGTTGTTCTTGTTTAACAGTGTCCTGGTAGTTTATTAGTAACACCGGAATCCTTTACCATTTCTTTGAGAAATAGTTTGATATCTTGCAATTCTTGAAGCACATATAAAACAGATTTAAACGGTGCCTTCTTTATGGGTGTCTATCCCTGCCTCAATGGAATGCCAATGGTATTTTATCAAACTAAGAAATAAACAGCTTGTTGAGGTCATTTGTTACAAGAGCCCTGTGGAACCAGATCATTGTGATTACCAACACAGTAACATTTCAAACAGATTTTTTTTCTATTTTTAAGTAAAATAGTGAAAATACGTAATATATTATATAAGATAATGGGGAAGTCATATAAAATGGTGGTCGTCTGCAGGTAGACTGGATGGGTTTAAATTCCAGTTGGATTATTTACTAACAGTGTGACCATGAAAACATTGTTTAACTTCTATCAGTCATCTACAAAAAGGTGGCATTTATTGCATAGGATTGGTGTGAAGATTACATGAAATGAAGAACATTGGGTACTAAGGATAATATCACCTAGTAACAGTTCAATAAACCAATATTATAGTCATAAAAGGGAAAGTATCTTTGAATAGATTAAGTGAGATGCAATAGAATATTATAAATGTAGAATAATGTATAAGACTGTGTGACTAAATGTATGTATTTCTAAGTTCTTCAGTGTCTTGCATTCATAAGTAAGCAATTCAAATTTATGTCTTATTTTTTCCAGACAATTAATTTGGATTTTAAGCCTTTTTTCAACATTAAAACCCTGTCTTGAAAGTATCTTGAATTCCAAATGAAAGAGGTCTGAAAAGAAGGATTATTGTATACTTTCCATTATGAAGGTTAACAATGGAGAGTATACTATATGTCAACTTATTGTAATTGTATAAAGAATTTTTTTTCAGAATTATTCTCAGTATCCAGTCTCAAGTCTTATAGTTAATCTTGTTTTCTTTTCATTATGTTTTCATTGTGTTCTCCAATTATATTATTCTGGAAGGTTTACAGTTTTCTCTCAATAAATGAATGCCTTGGTTCTTTATGGCTGCAATAGGAGAATATGCAGTTGTTCATAACGATTTGCCAGTGGCTAATCTCAAGTTTTTCTTAGTTTGCAACAAGCACTGGATCCCTGCAGGGAGGTGCCAGTGGAAACGTGCTGAGATAACAGCTCTGCTTACAGTCCTTTCAGATATACACTAATCCCACTGTGTTGAGGGATTAAGGGAAGAAAAGATGGGTTCATGACTCAGAGAATTTAGGTAAGGCTTTTTTACCCCTCTGCTTAAAAACAAGTGACAAAGCCCATAAAAATGGCTTATTTGAAACTGTTACTCTCCTATTTCAATTTTAGTCAAATGCATTCCTGAAGCTGGGAGGAAGACAGAGCTCTGATGTGACTTAGCTTGTATGAATCATTTGAACATTTCTGCAAATAATGAGGGCGTTTATAGATAAGAATAAAAGTAAATCATTTGAGTTGGTGAGCAGGGTGCAATGACAACAGTAAGAAATAACTAAACAGCCTGAGAATTAGTAAAAGCAAAATAGAGTATGATGAGGAACCAGTGAACAAAGCTAACAGCCACCCTAGGCCATGTAGGGGAATATGACCCATGGTGCCAGGTGAACATCTGTGCCTAAATTTTGTTCTTTAGAAAGGACATTGGGAAGACTAGCTCACAGTTTGTTTAATGGATATTTAATACATTAATGCCAAACAAATACCTAATCCTGGGACTCCTCAGTACCTGCCAACTTCCCTTCGATCATGGAACATTCAGGGTGTTTTGGATTTGTTTCTCAGCTGTTCATAAAAATGTATCAAGGTAGAAAGAACTAAGAAGGATATTGAGGCAAACAAGGGCATCTCAGGAAAGCAAACCCACTCTAGCACCAATATATCACATGTATTAGATATGCCACTGACCTCTCATTAAAAGGCTAAAAACTAGCACACATGAACTAATGGCTCGATAATTGAGTGTTGGTAAGGATGGCATATTTTCAGCATGCTCTGTAATGAGGAAAAATGCTGTAGCATTAAAGCAAAAATAAGAATAAATACTATCTTCCATTCTTCCATGCTTTTTAAAACTCTCTCTTTCTTTCTTTTTTTTTTTTTTTTTTTTTTTGTTTGAGACAGAATTTTACTCTTATTGTCCAGGCTGGAGTACAGTGGTGCTATCTCGGCTCACTGCAACTTCCGTCTCCTGGGTTCAAGCGATTCTCATGCCTTAGCCTCCCAAGTAGCTGCGATTACAGGCACCTGTCACCATCCCCAGCTAATTTTTGTATTTTTAGTAGAGATGGGGTTTCACCATGTTGACCAGGCTGGTCTTGAACTCCTGACCTTAGGTGATCTGCCCGCTCCGGCATCCCTAAGTGCTGGGATTACAGGCGTGAGCCACTGCACCCAGCCAATCTTCCATGTTATAGTCTATGGGTAGAATTTCACATTTACTGCAGTTTGGAAAAGCCAGTCTTTTAGGGAGAATTGGCAATACTTTGAAAATTGATGCCTAATGGTTTGAATTTGACATCAGAGAGGAAATAAGTGGGTTCCTACAAAACTTATGTTGCTACCAAACATACATATTGCGTGCAGGTAAAACACATCTATTTGAAAAAAAATATACTTTACTTATTGTGGCTATGGTTTGGGGAATTTAAAAAGGACAAGTAATACAGGTGGAAGGATAAGATCTGAAAATAAATATTATTGCCTGGATATTCTAGTTTTGTTAGCTATCACCCAATAGTATTCTTAGGCTCATTCCCATTCCCTTCCTCTATGCCTTGATCCCCTCATTCTTTCGTTCCTCCCTCTCTTCCTTCCTTCTTTTTGATTAGGTCTACATCTTCATTCAGTTATTTGAACTTGGAATGCCTTAATTAAATTTTGAGCTGGGTTCTACTATTGAAGCATCAAGTTGCTCGGTTGCTGTATAAATGATTAAAAGATGACTTGTCCAGAGCAACATGGTTCAGAAGATAGAATCTGAAGAGAATAGCAAATGCTGTGCTTCTCATGTCACTTTCGATCACTGAAGTATGTGCAGTAGATGCTTCATTACTAGCATTCTCTTCTCTTTATCACTGATGAAGTTGAGCAGCATTAGCCAAGCATGACATATTAGCTCTCTTTAAACAAACATATCAATCTTGTGTTTTCATGTTCTCAGTTCATTATTGGAGTGATGGAGTGAAATCACAGCTTCTTTGTGGGGTTAGGATTCAAATGAGATCTAAAATCTGGGTGAATGATGTTTTCTTCCTGAAACTATTTTTGGTGAATATGTACAGATATATAGAGCTAGAGTTTTTTTTTAAAGACAAAAATTATTATGCCTATAAACATGATATAAAATAAAATTTCATTAGTTATAAAAACTCTGGACATGGAATTATTATTGTCATTCTCTTCTTACTTTTCCAAAGTTGTGTTCTTTTCCTAATGTATTTAAATAATAAAAGACACACATCACTTTTGAAAAAGAACAAACTAGAAATTTAGAAAATTCAGAAAGTATTGAAGAACAAAAATTCCTCATCATTTGATAACATAGAAATAGCCATTGTTACAGTTTTCATTTTTCCTCCTTCTGTATCTCAGTTATGTCATTCTCTCTCTGTCCCCCCCCATATATATATATATGTTTGTGTGTGTGTGTGTGTGTGTGTGTGTGTGTCTGTCTGTCTGTCTGTCTGTCTACATATGATTTAGCATTTTCTTATCTTTGGTTTTCATTTGATATATTTTTACCATTACTAAAAATTCATAAAACACAATTTAGAAAACAAAAATTATATTACAAAATTCAACATCCTTAAGCATTCACTTAATCCCAATTTCAGCTGTTAAAAAAGAATGGTGATAATCATACATAAATATATATTTCTGATTACATCTTTTACACACATACACAAATACACCATTAACTCTCCTATAAGCAGTGTATGTTATATGGTGCATATGCCTGCATTTAAAATTCTTATTAAAATCAGAACAGAAAAGAATAAGAAAAAATGCTTTTGCTAATTTGATAAGGCACAATATCAGATTTTATTACACATGTGCTAGTTTGTTTGTTAAACTTTCACTAATCTTCCTTTCAGTTAAATTTACTTCTCTCTTTTGTTATTAGAAGCTGCAATGCCTTAATTAAATTTTGGGCTAGGTTCTAGTATTGAAAAATCAAATTTGCAATATATACCCTTACCATGTTGTGTAGTACATACATGCTCACTACACAGAGGATATCATAAAGCTCTAGAAGAACTGTGATAGGAATGCATAAGAGACAAAACCATATTTTATATTTCATTCTTACGGTCATTATACAAGTCACACAAGAGGCTTGTGTGGGTCAAATATAAAGGCATGTCAAAATTCTTTAATGAGATAGATTCCATTAATTTGGTGCTCCCAGATGTCTAAGTAGTACTTTTTCTGGTAAACTGATTAATTACTCTGAAGACATTTTTAAATATAATTATTGTTATAACAATTTACTGTGAAACTGTAAATGGACTCCTAAAGAAATGCTAATTTCGATGGCATCTGTAAAGTGATGTAACCATAACATAAAGTATATATTCAGAAAGTCATGAAGGAAGAATATAAAAGCGGAGATGAAATAATTAAAACAAAGCTTAATCAAGTAAAGTTTGCAGTTATATCTCAGAGATCTCAGAGCCCTGTGAATACATTTAAATAAGATTAGTGAAGCACTGTCTATGGCTTCAGAGGGATATGGGGACTGGGAGAAGTTCCAGAAGATGAGCAATAAACCAAACTGAATAACCAGAAAACGAATTTCACTACTGAAAATCACAGGCTATTGGGCTTGAAGTCAATATGTGAGAAGAGTTTAGAGGACATCGTTCGAAGGATGCTTAGGATAACATAGAAAATGGGTCAGTGATAACTAGTATCCCATATGAATTAGTAAAGAACGAGACATTTTAGACTAACTGCCTCAATAAGTTATACAATTATTAGTTATTTAATTTATATATTATTAGATTAGAACATGGTAAGGAAACAATGTCTCAATGCTAGTCAGGGATTTGTGACTACTTTTTATAAAATGTTTGTAGATAATATGGATAAATAGCAAACAGATGACATAGCAATTAGATCACTGTGTATGAGCATGCTCACAATACAGAGGGTATTTTTAAGCAGTATCAGAAATGTGCTAAGAATATCTAGAGGGAAAACCATGTTTTAAATTTTGCCCTCAGAAATATTCAGAAATAAGCTAAATAAGTGTTAATTTAAAGGAAAATTTATAAGGAGTCTTATAAAAGATGATCATCAATATTAACATTTTTCCAATGTTGTGGACTACAACTTATTATTCAGATAATAAATATTAACTGATTAAAGGAAAAGTAATTGAGATTATGGTCATAAAATATGTACAAATGAAGATAATATTCATTTATTGGTTGAAAAATTATGAACTAGAAGATAATGATAGAATACAGAGATAATTAACCCTAAATTATTATTTTTAAGATTTAATTGTTTCTATTGGTTAAGCAATAAATGTTCGTTACATAGTAGGCCTAGACTGGTTTACTTGGCTTAATTCATTTAACTAATTTTTCTTTCCAAAAACTTACCTTAAACTACTCCTCTGGAAGATAATCTCCCAAAATAAGTCAATCAACTTCTCCACATTACCTTGAGCATCTTATTGGTATAATGGTTTCAGTTTCATTTCATTTATAAGTTAATTGTGGAGAAATTGACACCATATAACATTTTGCCCAGAGCATGTTATGTTTTTTCATTGATGGAAGTTGCTTTGTGCATAAATAAATGTTTTAGTTCTCTTGATATTGGTAACCATATTTTACAGTATATTGTTAGGTTAATTATATTTTTCATTAGTATTATGAACAGGTGTTCTCCCACTATGCTTCACAATTTATTTTTATTATAATCTATGCAAATATATTGGGCTTTGGATACTATCTAATTAGCTTATTATCTAATTAGTACAAATACCCTGTAAGTTGATTGTCTTAGATTTTTTAATGGCATAATTTTATATTAAGATGAAATTTAACAATGTTCTACAGTAAAATCTAATATAGCAGTTGAAAGAGCTATAGATTGTGTTACAGCAATTATTAAAAGATTTTATTGCTTTAGTAACTATTATTTGTTGAGTAGTATTATTAATTATTGAGTAATATTAATTTTTATTTATGAGTAAATTATTAAGTGGCTGGCACCATTCTAAGGACTGGAGATACAGCAGTGAATAAACCGACAAAAATTTACACCCTCATGGAGCTTATATTTTAGTGACAGTAGACAATCTAATTCCATATTCAGTGGGGGAAAAAAGTCACTGAGCAGATGAGGGATGTGATCTGCCTTTGTTTTTTGAAAGTCCACTTTGACACTTTATCACGGTATAGAGAATAGACTGTGATAGGCCAAATTTGAAACAAAGAAAGAGACCAGTTAGGAGCTGGTTGTAATCGTCTATGTGACAGATGACTGTGGCTTGAACCAAGATGAGATCTTCAATGCCTCACCATTAAAGCCTAGAAACAAATTGCTGTGGATTCTAGAATTATCTGAAGGAAAAACTAATAACATTTATTGATTAGGTAGATATGGATGTCAACACATTTCCTGAAGAGGTTCATATAAATTTGAGAGTCTGATACATGAAAATAAAAAGTGACCACTCTTAGATTGCATTTTAAGACCATCTTCAGTGTGAAGGCAAAAACATCTGTAATATTGCATTTATTTTTGAATATCATAATTTTAAAAGATGGTAGACTAATTGCTCAGAGGAGTGTCTTCATAATAGTGAAAGGCATTGGAATCATATCATATAATATGACACACACTTTTAGGAGCAATTGATGTTTAATCTAATGACTATAAGAGTCAGTTGAGAGGTAACAGCTTTTCAAGTACATTGTGTCATGCAGAAGAAAGATTGAGCTTTTTAGAAATGTTCCTCAAGGGACAAAAATATTATCTGATGAGTAGAAGTCAGAGGCACACAGACTTTTACTTATTATATCTCTAAATTGTTAATGTCAAGCCTGGTCTAAATGTAACCTGTGTCCTGGGACACAGAATTCTTCTTTATTCATGCTATTCAAGTCCAGCATAGAGGACAGCTTGGTAGGGATATTACAGAAAATTTTAATGTCAGTTGAGTGACCCTCCCAATTTGAAGGTGCAGATAATTCTAAAGTTGTTTGATAACTCTGTTTTGATATCTAGAATGCTTACAGTCAGCTATGAGGATAAATATTTAGGAGCATTTTGGAAGTTAGTTATCCTTACAAATTCTAGATAATCATTCTAAATTACCTTTTTCTTGCTTTAAAAAGTAGAACCAGCAGTAAAACTTCTTCAGGTAGTATGTATTATGCTTTGCTAAAAATACTTGTTTGATCAAATGTTTGTTTCTCCCCACCTCCAATATAACAAACTAATCTAAAGTAAGCCTCATTTTAAGTTTATTGAGTAAAATAATATTTTGCCTCCAGATAAGAAAAG
This sequence comes from Pan troglodytes, assembly GCF_028858775.2. Classification (NCBI taxonomy): domain Eukaryota; kingdom Metazoa; phylum Chordata; class Mammalia; order Primates; family Hominidae; genus Pan; species Pan troglodytes. The sequence continues at coordinate 104,512,126 of NC_072402.2, read as the reverse complement.
TAGTGACAATTCCTAGTATGTTGAATTTGTCTCACTTGAATTGAAATGAAAATACCTAAAGACGTTTTTCATTTTACTTTTTTAAATTAGTTGGAACCATTTACAATATTTATTAATTATGACAATGGAACTGATACAGTAATTGTCTGACAAAAATGTTTTGCAAATCAAATTTTAAATATTAATTTCATGAAGTATTCAAATATGCCATCTGATGTTGAAATATTAAAAGTTCCTATCAAACTTTCAAAAATATTTGAAATGTACTGTGTCACATTAAATTAACATATTATTATGTAAATATTAATGTGAAAATTTGATAGCCATGCATGACAATTATATTTTTAAAAAGCATGCCTTTATTTTGGAAAAGAAGTTGAAAAAAGGCTGCATTTATATAGAAAATGCCTAGTTTTAGTAGGTTTATCCTTTATGGCTCAAATAATTTTAAGGTGCCAATTTATTCATTCTCTGAAACTTAAAATTCTGTTATTTGGCTGCCTCTCAAGGTTCACACACAGTTCTAACAATGATCAGGAAAAACATCGGGCTAAAACACTACTTATTGACTTCAAGTATTCTATTTGCTTTGCTTTGCCTAGTGTTCCTGTTTGAAACATTATGAGGCTCCAGACTCCAAGCTTTTCTCCCTTGAATTTTTTTTTTTTTTTGATGCTGTTGTTGTTAATAAGCCCTCCTTTGGGGATATAGTAAAGCTAAGACCTATCAACTATTTACATTTGAAGAAGCGATATATCTCCTAACAGAAACTATCCCTAATGGATAAAGATTTCAGTATGTTGAAGGAGAAAAGAAAGCTTAACTATGGGAATGTGTTACTACTGGGGAGAATAGGAACTGTGTTTTGTTGAGAAGTGGATTCATGAGGCTTGAGGGAGAAAGAGAAGAAGTGAAATGTGAGAAAATGGGGAAGAAATGAGGGAAGTGGGAATTCTGTCTATTTATATGGTGGCTTGATTTATTGTTGGGGCGAAGATTACAGGATCTAATTTAATCTAATCACATTTTGTCCTGGAAGACATAGTGAGCCATCAACTATTACAGAGGCTCTCAGAAAAGACTAAACTATTTCTTAGGGTTACTATGTTGGAAGCACAAAGTCAGAGCAGTGCTTACATGTGATAAGTCGTATCTTCTTATAAAAATATACTGCTTGTTTCTGAGAAACGTTAATTCTCTCCTTTTCCATTTATTTGTTTCTTAAGTAACTTATTGAAAAATTAGCCATTTTTTTCTTGTACTGGAATTTGAAAAGCCTCTCTTCCCTCTTTCATAGAAGTCTGAGGCACTCAAACGTACAAGGCATACACAGGAAATAGAACAAGGACTGCATGGGAAGGAACTCTTTTTTGTAGGGACATTGGGCTGGCAGATATAAAGCGAAATGTTTAAATAAAAAATAGGGCACTTAAATAAGAAAGACAACATTTATAAATACTACATCTTACTTTCTAAGTCTGCTTTGTAAAATATAAACAAATATTTGTTTGCAATAATGTTACAAAACTCTATTGTTCTGACCTTTCATGCTGTGTTCTTTTGAAATTCACAGCATCCTTATGTTCATAATAGAGGCTTGATCTGTGGAAGACAAGGGAATGTCTTCCTAATTTTCAGCATTTTTGTGTGGGGTTGCTCCATTTTTCTCTGTTGCAGTTTATTTTATGTTTAATTGGCATTTCTACTGGTGTAATTGTATATTAAATTAATTGTAAGGAATAATGTAGAGAGACTCTGACTCTGCACTTGGTTTACCCGAATGTTACCTTTTTTTTTTTTTTTTTTTTTTTTTGAGATGGAGTCTCGCTCTGTCGCCCAGGCTGGAGTGCAGTAGTGCAATCTGGACACTGCAACCACTGCCTCCTGGGTTCAAGTGATCCTCCCATCTAAGCTTCCCAAGTAGCTGGGATTACAAGCATGCACCACTACACCCGGATAATTTTTGTATTTTTAGTAGAGACAGGGTTTCAACACTTTGGCTAGGTTGTTCTCGAACTCCTGACCTCAAGTGATCCACCTGCCTCAGCCTCCCAAAGTGCTGGGATTATGGGTGTGAGCCACCTCACCTGCCCACAATGTTGTCATTTTGTAAAATTGTAGTGCAATATCAAAACCAGGATATTAACATTGACACATCCACCCATGCAATTCACATTTCCTCAGCTTTCCTTGTATTTGTGTGTGTGTATTAATTCTACACAAAAGTATCTTATGTCTAGGTTTGTGCATCCACTGCCACAGTCAAGAAACTAAAGAGTTTCAGCACCACCAGGATCCTTCCTGCTGCCCTCTTAACAAACACATCCACCTCCCTCCATCCTACCCCATCACTGACTAAACACCGACAACTACTAATATGTTCTCCATTTCTAATACTTTGTCATTTCAATATGGTATGTAAATGGGATTATATAATATAATCTTTACAGATTTGCTTTTTTTTCACTCAATCCCTGGAGATTCATTGAAGTCTCTGCATGCTACATGTATGAATAGTTTGCTCTTTTTTATTGCTGTACAGTATTCTGTGGTATGGATGTACAAGAGTTTTTAGTTTAACTATTTGTCTGTTGAAGAACTTCTAGTCTGTTTACAGTTTTGTGCTGTTACAAATAAATCTGCTATATATATTCATTTATAGGTTTTTGTGTACACATAAATTTCTATTTCTCAGTGATAAGTGAATGTAATATTTAGGTCATGTGGTAATCACATATTTAATTAAGAAATTACCATATTATTTTTTAGAATGGTTATACCATTTGCATTACCGACAACAATGTAGGAGTGACTCAGTTTCTCTGCATCTTCAATAAAATTTGGTGTTGTCACTATTTTTTATTTGCTTCATTCTGATTAGTTTGTACTATTAATAACTGCCCATTGTGGTTTTAATTTGCATTTCTCTGATGGCTAATTATAATAATAACATATTTTCATAGGCTTATTTCCCATCTATATATTCTCTTCAGTAAAATGTATGTTCATGTCTTTTGTCTATTTTCCTATGGATTTTTTTTTAACTATTGAATCTTGAGAGTTCTTTATATAATCTAGATACTAGTCACTTGTCAGCTATATGACTGAAATTTACTTTCCAATTTGTAGTTTGTGTTTTCACGTTGTAATAATCATAATCTTTTGCAGAACAAAATAATTTTGATCAGATTCAATTTGTTAAGTTTTTATTTTATGAATCATGCTTTCTGCTTTTTGTGTTGTCTTTAAAAATTTTGATGAAAAATTCTGAAGGTTTTCTTTTTTTCTAAAAGTTTTATGGTTGTAATTTTTACATTTCAGATCATGATCCGTTTTGAGTTTTTGTAAAGTTGTGAGGTTTAAGTCAAAGGTCAAAGTCCTTTTTTTTTTTTTTTTTTTTTGCCCTATGTTGACTCACACAGGGGTGTTTCAGCACCATTATTAAAAAGACAATCTTTTCTTCATTGAAATGATTTTTACTTTTGTAAAAATATCAGTTGAGAATATATTTCTGGGTTTTCAATTATGTTATACAAACTTATGTTTGTTCTTCTTCCAGAAGCACAGTGTCTTTATTATTATAGCTACAGAGGAGGCCTTAATTATTAAGGAAAGTAATTGCGTATTTTATTCTTATTTCAAGAATATTAGAGTTATTCTAATATCTTTAATTTTCCATAGAAATTTTATATTTTTCTATGTCTACAGGAAATTTTGTAGGGAGTTTTGTAAGCTTTAATTAAATCAATAAATTCATTTGAGGAGAATCTTTCTTATTGAGTTTCCCAATTCATGAATCTTAGATATTACGAATGTTAGAAAACATGAATCAAAGAAATTTAAATGGAGAGATAATAGATTGGTTATATAACAGGTTTGTTATATCTCTTATTTATGTTTTATTTGATGCAATTCATTAGCATTTTGCGATTTTTTTATACATAGCCTGTACATAATTCATGAAACGTATACCTATGTTTTTTTATTGTGTTTGGAGTAATTGTAAATGGTATTCTGTTTTAAATTGCTGTTTTTCCCATGCTCACTGTGAGTATATAGAAATTTGAACTTTTCACATTAATTTTTATATTCTGAAGGCCAGGCATGGTAGCTCACACCTGTAATCCCAGCACTTTGGGAGGCTGAGGGGAGCAGATCACCTGAAGTCAGGAGTTTGAGACCAGCCTGGCTAACATGGTGAAACACTGTCTCTACTAAGAATACAAAAATTAGCTGGGCGTGGTGGCACGTGCCTGTATCCCAGCTACTCAGGAGGCTGAGGCAGGAGAATCGCATGAACCTGGCAGGCTGAAGTTGCCGTGAGCTGATACCACGCCATTGCATTCTAGCCTGCGGGACAAGAGTGAAACTCTGTCTCAAATTAATAATAATAATTTTATATTCTGTGATCTTGTTCTAGGAGTATTTCTGTAGGTTCCTTGTGGTTTTCTCCATAAACAATCATGGCATCTGTAACAGTATAGTTTTATTCCATTCTTTTGAATTGTTATGCCTTTTATTTCTTTTTTGGCCCTATTTCAGTGACTACGACTTGAGTATTATATTAAAAAAGAGTGTTGGGAGTTGACATCTTTGCCTTGTTCCCAATTTTATTTATTTATTTATTTTTTGAGACGGAGTCTTTCTCTGTCGCCCAGGCTGGAGTGCAGTGACACGATCTAGGCTCACTGTAAGCTCCGCCCCCCTGGTTCACGCCATTCTCCTGCCTCAGCCTCCCGAGTAGCTGGGACTACAGGCGCCGGCCACCATGCCAGGCTAATTTTTTGTATTTTTAGTAGAGACGGGGTTTCACCGTGGTAGCCAGAATGGTCTTGATCTCCTGACCTTGTGATCTGCCCGCCTCGGCCTCCCAAAGTGCTGGGATTACAGGAGTGAACCACTGCGCCCGGCCTCCACTTTCACTATTAAGTACGTTTTAATGGTAGGTTTTTAATGTTTTTGTCAGGTTGAGGATTCATCATGAATGTTATATTGGTTGAGAATATTGTACAATATTCTCCACCCTTGCATAAATATTCCATTATCTGATTTTAGCTCCTGAGATTGGTGTCCTGTTGGTGGTGAGTGGAGCACCCTTCTTCCTGTCCTGACTACGAAGCTCTGGGAATGTTAGTGTCGCTGACTTTTCACTTAAGGTTCATGCCTAGGAATGAAAAAGAAGCTTTGAAAACAGTGAGAGGTTTTGGGACTGTTTTTATGCACCTTTTGGAAAAAATTACTATTTACCAGGAACTTGTCAAATATTTATTTTCATTGCAGTATGCCTCTTCATTTTTGGATAGGAAATAAAACCCTCTCCTATTTCTACCCACTGAAGACTACCCAAATTTGTCAAAAAGAGCTTTGGCTGAAGAGTGACATAGCTTAGGTCAGTTAACATATGACTTTGTAGAGCTGGATCTGTGAATTCCTTGGCTTATGATGCGCCACTGATTTCAATTCTTGTGAAAAGCCAGAGAAAGGGGTCACATCCAAACACAGAAGCAACTGAGAACCAATCGCCGAGCAACATCTATCTATGAGTAAACTGGCAATAACATTTGAAAAGAAGGAAGGTTGTTTGCCACAATAAGGAAGTGCATTTGCAATTCCCCTAGAGCCCTGGTAAGAGAGTTGAACTAGCACTGAAAATGCCTTACATGCTGGATAAGTTTGTGTCTAAATGCGATCTGCAGCAAGTAAATATATATGTAGTCACAGGAAAGACTGAGAGGAAGGAGTATGGGGGACACACAGGTTGAGTGACAGAATGATGCACATTTCCTAATTACAAGTCATGTCCTCGTCCTTCTCCTTCTAGTCTACCTCCTACTCTCTTGCTCTCAAAAGGGATGTATGGAATCGTAGTGCTTTACTAAGCAAAAGACATTGTGCTTCAGATTAGATCTGTACCTACTTTTGGGTAAACTATCTTAATATCTAGCCTAAGACATTTCTATTTTAAAATAAACTAAACGCTTTTGGTGGAAAACTTTAGTTATTTCACAGATTTAATGTCTATTCATAAGAAAACTGAAAATAATTGGTTTCATCATTCATCCAACAAATACGTATTAAGTACTTATTATGAGTAAGATATATGACTGAACAAAATTGAGCTATTAACCAACTTTGTCAATAATGTCTTTAAAAGAAAAACCTCAATTTTGAATGGTGTCTCTTTAAGAAAAAAATTATTGCTAATGAGTGTATTTAAAAAAACATCTTTCTGGTTGAGCATTTTGGAAGTTTGACTAGCTTTTTTCTTTGAGTAAACTTTTTCTATTTACATCACTGTGAATAACTATATGATCTCAGCTTATCCTTGAATTTATCTAGTGTCTTTAAATCCACTGGGATGAACTTGACCAGTGACCATGGTTAAAAAAGAAGTGTGATGCCAATGTCTTAGAATAGAATCATTTACTTAACAACTTCCTTCCACTAATCTATTTCTGTCTGGTCCGTGGCCACATATAGTTCCTGATTTCTTTCTTTAAACTCTTCTTCATCTTGAGTTTTGGAACAAATGCAGTATATTTATATCTTTCTCAGATTGTCAGCATTATTTTCAACATTTCACTTGATAAAATATTTAGTTTGTGAGTTTTGTGTTTATGTATTTATTTTAACCAATTTTTATATGCTTTTGTAGCCTAAAGATTACAAGGCTCATCAACCAAGAAATACAAATAAGGTCATGTTAATGTTAATATGGAAATTCTGCTGAGCTGTTTTCTCCCACCTGTACAACTTCAGGATTTCAGCCCACTGGAAACTCTCTCTAGGTATTGCTGAGACTCCTTAGAGGGTGTTTCACATTTGTTCAGTACTGATTTTACACATCTAGCTATTGTTGCTTTCCTCCACGTCCCCACTGTTGATTATAACATCAACTTATCTTTCATTACATCTGCTGTATTTGCCATGATTGTGGCATCTCAGTGCAGCCTAAAACAAGCCAGAATGTAAAAGGCATTACTTTTCTTTCTATCATTAAAATGACCTTCACGAAGAAAACAGATTCAAAAGGCTAAGTTCTGTATAATTCACATTATATGACATTCTAGAAAAGGCAAAATATAGGGACAAAAACCAGATAAATATTGACCAGGGGCTTGAGGTGAGAAGAGAGTTATGTAAAAAGGGATCACAAAGGACATTTTTAGAGGTACGGAACTGTATTTTTATTGTGGTTGTGCAATTTACGCATTTGCCAAAACTCATAGAACTGTATAATAGAAGGGATCTATGCAACTGTATGTAAATTATTTCATTAAAATATTGTTTATGAAGATGTTTCCTTTAACCTCTACCCACCTCTATAGTAGAGTACAAATAACCACTGTAGCTGAATTGGGTATTGAGGGAAAGGCACACATCGTCATCTCTTCCTCATCTTTTTGGCTTCACATGTATATATTCTTCCTATTGCTTAAGCCAAAACAGACTACTTTACGTAAATTTCTTCATAAAGTAGACTCTTAGGCCTAATGACTTCAATTCTGTATATACATTAAAAACAAATAGTTACATTTTCTTAAATTCAACTAAAAATAACCCTATATTCATTGAAAAGTTGTTCTCTAACAATGTTTAACTTTTGATCAGTGGATTGTATAATAAAAAATACATTTGATTGACTCAATGTATGATTCATTATAGCAATGATTTTTGCACCGACCATAGTCCAAAACTAAACAAATGCCTATATTCCACAAAATGTATCTGCTATCTTTTTAGAATTAATTTTTTTTATTTTTAATTTTTGTGGATACACAGTAGGCATATATATTTATGGGTTATATATTACACTTTTAAATAGGCATGCAATGCATAATAATCAAATCAGAGAAATGGGGTACCCATCATCTGAAGCATTTATCCTTTGCGTTATATAAACAATTCAATGATCTTTTAGTCATTATAGAATGTACAATTAAATTATTTTTGACTATAGTCACCCTGTTGTGCTAACAAATACTAGGCCTTATTAATTCTTTCTCATTTTTGTACCCATTAACCATCCCCACTTCCACCCTCCAACCAACTACCCTTCCCAGACTCTGGTAACCATCCTTTTACTCTCTGTCTCTATGAATTCAATTGTTTTAATTTGAACCTCCCACAAATAAGGGAGAATATGTGAAATTTGTCTTTCTGTACCTGTCTTATTTCACTTTTTAACATAATGACCTCCAGTTTTATTCATGTTGTTACAAATGACAGGATCTCATTATTTTTTATGGCTGAATAGTACTCCATTGTGTATAAGTGCCACATTTTCTTTATTCATTTATCTGTTGATGGACACAAGTTCCCTCCAAATCATTGCTGTCGAGAAAAATATTATGATAAACATGGGAGTATGGATATCTCTTTGAAATACTGATTAGAATATACTTTTTGGTAAATAACTATGAGTTGGATTGCCGGATCATACAGTAACTCTATTTTTAGTTTTTTGAGGAACCTCTAAACTATTCTTCATAGTGATTGTACTAATTTACATTCCCACCAACAGTGTATGGGGGTTTTCTTTTCTCCACATCCTTGCCAGCATCTGTTATTGCCTGTCTTTTGGATAAAAGCCATTTTAACTAGGGTAATCTAATAACTTACTGTAGTTTTGACCTGTATTTCTCTGATGATCAATAACGTATAACAAATTTTCATATACCTATTTGCCATTTGTATGCCTTCTTTTTAGCAATGTCTATTCAGATCTTTTGCCCCTTGTTAAATTGGATTATTGGATTTTTTTTCTATAGAGTTGTTTGAGCTCTTTATATATTCTGGTTATTAATCCCTTGACAGATTGGTATTTTGCAAATATTTTAATCCATTCTGTGGGTTTTCTTTTCACTTTGTTGATTGTTTCCTTTGTTGTGCAGGATTTTTTTATTTGTATTTATTTTTAACTTGATGTGATCCCATTTGTCCATTTTCATTGCCTGTGCATGTAGGGTATTACTCAAGATATCTTTGCCCACTCCGGTATCCTCAAGAGTTTCCTCGATGTTTTCTTTTAGTAGTTTCATAGTTTCTGGTCTTAGATTTAAGTCTTTAATCAGTTTTGAATTGATTTTTGTATATGGCAAGAAATAGAGGTTTAGTTTCATTCTTCTGCATATGGACATCAAATTTTACCAGCACCATTTATTGAAGAAACTGTCTCCAAGGTATGCTCTTGGCACCTTTGTAAAAAATGAGTTCACTGTAGTTGTATAAGTTTATTTCTGCATTTTCTATTTTATTCCACTGGTCTATGTGTCTGTGTTTAAGCCAGTGCCATGCCATTTTTGCTTCTACAGCTCTGTATTATAATTTGAAGTCAGGTTATGTGATTCCTCCAGTTTTGCTCTTTTTGCTTAGGATAGCATTGGCTATACTGGGACTTTTGTATAATGACTTCTATCTAGAAGATCTGCCCAATGCTGAAAGTGGGATCCTGAAGTCTCCAGCTATTATTGCATTGGGGTCTATCTCTTTCATTAGTTCTAACAGTATTTTCTTTGTATCTCTGGGTGTTCCAGTATTGGGTTATTACATATTTACAATTGTTAATCATCTTGCTGAATTGACTCCTTTATCATTACATAATGACATTTTTTGTGTCTTTTTACTGTTTTTGTCTTGACATCAGTTGTATTTGATGTAAGTATAGCTACTGCTGCTCTTTTTTGTTTCAATTGGCATGAAATATCTTTTTTTCCACTCCATTTTTAGTCTATGTGTGTCTTTATAGGTGAAATGTGTTTTCTGCAGGCAACAGATTATTGGGTCTTGTTTTTTTTTTTTTGTTTTTTTTTTTTTTTTTAGATGGAGTCTCACTCTATTGTCAGGCTGGAGTGCTGGAGTGCAGTGGCACGATCTCAGCTCACTGCAACCTCCGCCTCCCGGGTTCAAGCAATTCTCCTGCCTCAGCCTCCCAAGTAGCTTGGACTACAGGCATGCACCACCACGCCTAGCTAACCTTTGTATTTTTAGTAGAGACGAGGTTTCACCATGTTGGCCAGGATGGTCTTGATCTCTTGACTTTGTGATCCACCCGCCTCGGCCTCCCAAAGTGCTGGGATTGCAGGCCTGAGCCACTGCGCCCAGCCGGGTCTTGTGTTTTTAATCCATTCAGCCACTCTATGTCTTTTGATTGGAGAGGTTAGTCCATTTCCATTCAATGTTATTATTGATAAGTAAGAACTTACTCCTGCCATTTTGTTATTTTTGTGTGTGGTTGTTTTGCGGTTTTCTCTTCCTTCATATCTGTTTTCCTTTTGGAGAACGTAATTTTCTCTGGTGGTATGATTTAGTTTCTTTTTATTTTTTGTCTATCCATTGTATTTTTTTTTTAATTTGAGATTACCATGAAGCTTGAAAATACTATCTTATAGGCCATTATTTTAAGCTGATAACAACTTAACACTGCTTACATAAACAACCAACCAGAAGGAGAGCTAATAAAAACTCTATACTTTACCCCTCCACTTTTTAATGTTTTGTTGTTTCTATTTACATCTTATTGTACTATGTCTTGAACAGTTTTTGTAGTTTTTATTGGTGCATGTTTTAGTCTTTCTACTTAAAATAATATAGTTTACACACCACAGTTACAGTGTTATGATATTCTGTTTTTCTGTGTAATTATTATTGTGAGTTTTGTACCTTCAGATGATGTCTTATTACTTACTAACACTCTTTTCTGACTGAAGAAATCCCTTTAGCATTTTTTGTAGGATAAATCTGGTATTGATTAAATCCCTCAGATTTTTTTTTGTCTGATAAGGTCTTTATGTCTTCTTCATGTTTGAAGAATATTTTCACCTGGTATACTATTCTAAGGTAAAGTTTTTTCCTTCAGCACTTTAAATATGTCATGCCACTCTCTCCTAACCTGTAAGAGTTCCACTGAAAAGTCTGTTGCCACGTATTGGAGATATTGAATGCAATTTGTTTATTTTATCTTGCTGCTTTTAGGATCCTTTCTTTTATATTTGACATTTGGGAGTTTGATTATTAAATGCCTTGCAGTAGTCTTCTTATGGTTAAATCTGCTTGGTATACTATAAGCTCCTTGTACTTGGATATTAATATCTTTCTCTAGGTTTAGGAAGCTCTCTGATATTATCTTTGTGAATATACTTTCTACCGCCATCTCTTTCTCTACTTCCTCTTTAAGGCCAGTGATTCTTAGATTTGCCATTTTGAGGCTATTTTCTAGATATTATAGGCATGCATCATTCATTTGTGTTCTTTTTTTCTTTTGTCTCTTCTGATGGTGTATTTTCAGGTAGCCTGTCTTCAAGCTCACTAATTCTTTCTTCTAATTGATCAATTCTTCTATTGAGGGACTGAAACATTCTTCGGTATATCAACTGCATTTTTCAACTCCAAGATTTCTGCTTGATTATTTTTAATTATTTCAATATCTTTTCAAATTTATCTTATAGAATTCTGAATTCTTGCTCTGTGTTATGAATTACTTTGCATTTCTTCAAAACAGCTATTTTGAATTTACTCTCTGAAAGGTCATGTATCTCTGTTTCTCTGGGATTGGTCCCTGGTGCCTTACTTAGTTCATCTGGTGAGATCATGTTTTCCTGCATGATCTTGTTCCTTATGATGTTCACCAGTTTCTGGCACTGAAGAGTTAGGTATTAATTGGAGTCCTGGCAGTCTGGGGTTGTTTGTACCCATCCTTCTTGAGAAGGCTTTCTAGGTATTCAAAAGGACTTGGGTGTTGTGATCTAAGCTGCCTCTTCATTAGGGGACACCCTGAACCAAGTGGTTCTTGCAGACTTGTAGATGTACCACCGTGAGGGTCTTGGGTAAGATCTGGACAAATTGTCTGGATTACCCAGGAGAGACTCTTATTCTCTGCCCTTACTTCCTCCCAAAGAAATGGAGTCTCTGTGCTGAGCTGCCTTGGGCTTACAGTGGGGTAACACTAGCACCCCTGTGGCCACCAACACTGGGACTCTGCTGGGTCAGATCCAAAGCCAGCACAGCACTGAATCTTGTCCAAGACCTTCTGTAACAACTATCTGGCTACTGCCTATGTTTGTTCAAGGCCCAACTGCTCTACAATGAGTAGGTGGAGAAGCCAGTCAGACTTGTTTCCTTCTCTTCAGGGTGGCAATTTCCCCTGGGCCCCAGACCTTTTGAGAGATGCTATCTAGGAGGCAGTAACTGGAGTCAAAAACTTTATAAGTCTACCTGGTGTTCTATTTTACTGTGGCTGATCTGGCCTTCGAACCATGAGACACAGTCCTTCCCATTCTTCCCTTCTTTTACCACAGAGAGAAGAGCCTCCAAGTGTGGCTACCACCACCATCACACCCACAGGGAGTACATCTAGGCTACCACTGATATTCACTTAAGGCCTAAAGCCTCTTCAGTCACCTGTGGTAAATGCTGCCAATGCTGAGAGTCACCCTTAAGGGCAGTGGGCTCCCCGCTGGCCCAGGGAAGTTCCAAAAATTCCATCCAAGAGCCAACGCCTGGAATTGGGGGCCTCAAGAGCCTGCTTGCTACTTTACTGCACTGTCATTCAGCTGGTACCTAAGACAAAGTCCTCTTTAATTTTTCCTTTGCTTTTCTCAAGCAGAGGAGTTTCTCACCATAGTCACCATACCTGGGAATGGGCTGGGGTTTCACCTGCAGCCAACATGTCTAGGAGTCTCACCCAAAGCTCACAGTGTACTATCTGGGTATTGCTGCTGGTTATTCAGGGCACGAGGCTCTTCAATCAGCTGGTAATGTATCTTGCTAGGACTGGTTTTTTTCCTTCAAGGCAGAGGGTTCTCTTCCTGCCCACCATGTGTCTGGAAATGTTACCTGGGAGGTAAGGACTGAAATAGGGACCTCACAACTCTGACCAGTGTGCTATGCTACTGTGGCTGAGCTGGTTCCAAGATGCAAGAAAAAGTCCTCCTTACTCTTCCCTCTTCTCCCCACAAGTGGAAGAAAGGGGTTTCTTTTGCAGCCATGAGTTGTGCTACATTTGGGGGATGGGTAGTGCAAGCACCCTCCTTAGCTGCCTCACTTGTCCCCCAAGTCCATCGGCTCTGAGTCCAGCACAACACTAGGACTTGTCTAAGAGTTGCAGTCTTTGTGGCCCAGACTGCCTTTCAAGTTCATTTAGGGCCCCAGAGAAATTCAGCCTGCAGTGGCCAGACTTGCTGGAATTCAAGTTTGGTCGACTGGGATGTGTGATTTCCCTCTGGTTAGGAGTGGTTTAAATGCTCTCTCTGTGGGCATCAGCTGAATTCAGAGGGTTTGCTTTTTGTTGTAACAGGGCAGCACTGAGTGTAATGCAAAGTCTCACAATCACTGTGCTATCCTTTTCCCAAATGCACAGATTTCCCTGTATCACTTGGCTGTTGCAGGGGTAGTGTGGAGGAGTGGTGTCCACAATTTATAACTGTTTCTTCTACTCTCTTCAGTGCCTCTTTCAGTGATATAAAATTAAAACTGGATATTGTGAGTGCTCACCTGATTTTTGGTTCTTATGTAGGTGCTTTTTTTGTGTGTAGATAGTTGTTAAATTTGGTGTTGCTGTGGAGGGAAGAACCATCGGAGCCTTCTGTTCTGCCATCTTGCTCCACATCATCCATTTCTGCTATCTTGATTTTATAGTCTCTTCTTTGAACTCCTCTCAAGAGGTTCTCTTTCCATCTTTATGGAGTTAGGAACATTAAAATGATCTTTATAGACAACAGAAATGTCTCTTATTTAAACCCACTCACTCTGGTTTACCTTTTTTTTTAGAGTTCTTATCTCTATCCATAAGAAAACCTGTGAAACAACTAAGATGTCTTTCCCGAGTCTTTTCTCCTTCATCCTGCTACCATCATAGGATATGATTTTTGATTTCCTATAGAACTTGATCCTCTTTTCTGATTTACTTTATTATTATTGGCATTATTGGTATTCGTTGTATTTATTTGTCTTTCATGATTTTTTTTTTTAAAAAAAATAGTGCCTAGAACTGAACACAGTTCTTCAGGAGATATGGTGAAGAGATCAGAAATATCACAGATTTCATTTAGATATTATGCTTCTATTCATGTCACCTGAGTCCAGGTTAACTTTTTTGACATGCATGTGGCTTAATTTTCTGTAGATTCTGGTTTTATTTTTCTCTTTTATTCCAGCTTCATACCATTCATAAATGTTATCAATATGCATTAAATATCCCCATTTCAATCATGAATAAAATTTTTTTTTAAGGCACAGGACAAAACTAATACCCCTCCAGATTGGTGTGGCCCATTAATTCAAAACATTTGAGTATAGTTTTTTATATCAGATATAAATTCATTTAAGTGTGTAATTATTCAACTCACATTTCTTCACCTCATTCATAAGGATATCATGAGAGACTTTTAAGTATCGTATTGAAATCTGGATATTTGATATCTGCTGCATTTTTCTGATTTTCTAGTCTAGTAAACATGTCAGAAAATACAATGAGTTTAGTCTAACAAGGCTTATTCATAGTCAACCCACAGTATTGATTACTCCTTTCTTTTCTAGTTGCTTGCAATACATCATTGTAAGTATCAGTTCTGAATTCGTGCCTGAGATTGATGTGAAACCCTCTGATTTTCAAAATATAAATATTTTTTCCTTTCCAAAAGTCAAAATTACAATTTTTCCAGCTTCAGTCTTATTCAGCATTTTTTGTTTTCAATGAATACTGAGATTTTTTTCTTCAAAAAAAATTCCACAAATGAAAAGAATTATAATAAGGAAATAAAAATATTTTTACTATAGTCCCAGCTACTTGGGAGGCTGAGGCAGGAGAATGGCATGAACCCAGGAGGCGGAGCTTGCAGTGAGCCAAGATTGTGCCACTGCAGTCCAGCCTGGGCAAAAGAGCAAGACTGTCTCAGGAAAAAATATATATATATATATATATTTTTTTCTAGTCTATTAAAGTCTTATTAAATAATTCATAAATATCAATAAGAAGGTGACAAATGCCCAGGGAAAAATGAAAAGAATGTGAATATTTTCTGAATAAAATCAAAATAAATGTTTTTAATTCATATAAAATTATACTCCAACAAGTTATTGTTTCTATATAGTTGCCAAAAATTCATTCAATTCTTTCATTTATCAAAAAAGTTTTAAATTGTATAATTTTATACCAGGTTCTGTTCTAGAGACTGGGGATTTAGTGCATGAAATACAGATATTTTCTTGCCTTCCAGCCATTCAAATTATAATTCAAAACTGAGGGAAGCAAACAAAAACATACACTTTCTAAATTAGGTTATTTATAATAGTGATGTGAACTAACTTGGAGAATTATCTTTAATGTATATTCTTAAATATTTAACATGTGAACATAAATCCTCTTTAGCCTTCTAAGCTGAGTATTCATTAAACATAGAGAATCGTTTTCACAAATTATCATGTAGGGAGTTATCACTCAGAAGGGAAAAACAGCATAAATATGGAAGTTAGTTATTGGAAATATAGAGGAAGTAATTCACTAAGCAAAAGAAAAGTGAATAATTTTATACAAAGATTAAGTAAAATAAACCATATTTTAAAGCACTGTAATATGTAAAACTATTGATTTCTCAATTTATTTTCATTGGTAACATAGTAAAAGAAAAACTGCAAAGAAATTACTTATATTTATCAGAAATATTAATTAGCAGGTTTAAATATTATTAGTTTGAATCCACTAATTCTCATTCTAGGACCCCAAACTAAAAATATAATAAATAAATATAATAAATAAAATAATAAATGCTTTCTGACAGGCATTATTTTTTATAGTAAAAAAATGAACTATTTCCCACCCTAATACTGCGCTTTTCTGAGGGGCTTAAAAAACGGCACACCAGGAGATCATATCCCGCACCTGGCTTGGAGGGTCCTACACCCAGAGAGTCTCACTGATTGCTAGCATAGCAGTCTGAGATCAAACTGCAAGGCAGCAGCCAGGCTGGGGGAGGGGTGCCTGCCATTGCCCAGGCTTGATTAGGTAAACAAAGCAGCTGGGAAGCTCGAACTGGGTGGAGCCCAACACAGCTCAAGGAGGCCTTCCTGCCTCTGTAGGCTCCACCTCTGGGGGCAGGGCACGGACAAACAAAAAGACAGCAGTAACCTCTGCAGACTTAAATGTCCCTGTCTGACAGCTTTGAAGAGAGTAGTGGTTCTCCCAGCACGCAGCTGGAGATCTGAGAAGGGGCAGACTGCCTCCTCAAGTGGGTCCCTGACCCCGGAGCAGCCTAACTGGGAGGCACCCCCCAATAGGGGCAGACTGACACCTCACACAGCCGGGTACTCCTCTGAGACAAAGCTTCCAGAGGAATGATCAGGCAGCAGCATTTGCAGTTCACCAATATCCGCTGTTCTACAGTCACCGCTGTTCTGCAGCCACCGCTGCTGATACCCAGGCAAACAGGGTCTGGAGTGGACCTCTAGCAAATGCCAACAGACCTGCAGCTGAGGGTCCTGTCTGTTAGAAGGAAAACTAACAAACAGAAAGGACATCCACACCAAAAAGCCATTTGTCCGTCACCATGATCAAAGACCAAAAGTAGATAAAACCACAAAGATGGGGAAAAAACAGAACAGAAAAACTGGAAACTCTGAAAAGCAGATCGCCTCTCCTCCTCCAAAGGAACACAGCTCCTCACCAGCAATGGAACAAAGCTGGATAGAGAATGATTTTGACGAGTTGAGAGAAGAAGGCTTCAGATGATCAAACTACTCTGAGCTACAGGAGGAAATTCAAACCAATGGCAAAGAAGTTAAAAACTTTGAAAAAAAATTAGACGAATGGATACCTAGAATAACCGATGCAGATAAGTCCTTAAAGGAGCTGATGGAGCTGAAAGCCAAGGCTCGAGAACTACGTGATGAATGCAGAAGCTTCAGGAGCCGATGTGATCAACAGGAAGAAAGGGTATCAGTGATGGAAGATGAAATGAATGAAATGAAGTGAGAAGGGAAGTTTAGAGAAAAAAGAATAAAAAGAAACGAACAAAGCCTCCAAGAAATATGGGACTATGTGAAAAGACCAAATCTACGTCTGATTGGTGTACCTGAAAGTGACGGGGAGAATGGAACCAAGTTGGAAAACACTCTTCAGGATATTATCCAGGAGAACTTCCCCAATCTAGCAAGGCAGGCCAACATTCAGATTCAGGAAATACAGAGAACGCCACAAAGATACTCCTCAAGAAGAGCAACTCCAAGACACATAATTGTCAGATTCACCAAAGTTGAAATGAAGGAAAAAATGTTAAGGGCAGCCAGAGAGAAAGGACAGGTTACCCACAAAGGGAAGACCATCAGACTAACAGCTGATCTCTCGGCAGAAACCCTACAAGCCACAAGAGAGTGGGGGCCAATATTCAACATTCTTAAAGAAAAGAATTTTCGACCCAGAATTTCATATCCAGCAAAACTAAGCTTCATAAGTGAAGGAGAAATAAAATACTTTACAGACAAGCAAATGCTGAGAGATTTTGTCACCACCAGGCCTGCCCTAAAAGAGCTCCTGAAGGAAGCAATAAACATGGAAAGGAACAACCAGTACCAGCCACTGCAAAAACAAGCCAAAATGTAAAGACCATCAAGGCTAGGAAGAAACTGCATCAACTAACGAGCAAAATAACCAGCTAACATCATAATGATGGGACCAAATTCACACATAACAATATTAATTTTAAATGTAAATGGGATAAATGCTCCAATTAAAAGACACAGACTGGCAAATTGGATAGAGTCAAGACCCATCAGTGTGCTGTATTCAGGAAACCCATCTCATGTGCAGAGACACACATAGGCTCAAAATAAAGGGATGGAGGAAGATCTACCAAGCAAATGGAAAACAAAAAAAGGCAGGGGTTGCAATCCTAGTCTCTGATAAAACAGACTTTAAACCAACAAAGATCAAAAGAGACAAAGAAGGCCATTACATAATGTTAAAGGGATCAATTCAACAAGAAGAGCTAACTATCCTAAATATATATGCACCCAATACAGGAGCATCAAGATTCATAAAGCAAGTCCTGAGTGACCTACAAAGAGACTTAGACTCCCACACAATAATAATGGGAGACTTTAACACCCCACTGTCAACATTAGACAGATCAACGAGACAGAAAGTTAACATGGATACCCAGGAATTGAACTCAGCTCTGCACCAAGCGGACCTAATAGGCATCTACAGAACTCTCCACCCCGAATCAACAGAATATACATTTTTTTCAACACCACACCACACCTATTCCAAAATTGACCACATAGTTGGAAGTAAAGCTCTCCTCAGCAAATGTAAAAGAACAGAAATTATAACAAACTGTCTCCCAGACCACAGTGCAATCAAACTAGAACTCAGGATTAAGAAATTCACTCAAAACCACTCAACTACATGGAAACTGAACAACCTGATCCTGAATGACTACTGGGTACATAATGAAATGAAGGCAGAAATAAAGATGTTCTTTGAAACCAATGAGAACAAAGACACAACATACCAGAATCTCTGGGACACATTCAAAGCAGTGTGCAGAGGGAAATTTATAGTACTAAATGCCCACGAGAGAAAGCAGGAAAGATCTAAAATTGACACCCTAACATCAAAATTAAAACAACTAGAAAAGCAAGAGCAAACATATTCAAAAGCTAGCAGAAGGCAAGAAATAACTAAAATCAGAGCAGAACTGAAGGAAATAGAGACACAAAAAACCCTTCAAAAAAAAAAAAAAAAAAAACTAATGAATCCAGGAGCTGGTTTTTTGAAAGGATCAACAAAATAGTTAGACAGCTAGCAAGACTAATAAAGAAGAACAGAGAGAAGAATCAAATAGATGCAATAAAAAATGATAAAGGGGATATCACCACCAATCCCACAGAAATACAAACTACCATCAGAGAATACTACAAACACCTCTATGCAAATAAACTAGAAAATCTAGAAGAAATGGATAAATTCCTCAAAACATACACCCTCCCAAGAATAAACCAGGAAGAAGTTGAATCTCTGAATAGACCAATAACAGGAGCTGAAATTGTGACAATAATCAATAGCTTACCAACCAAAAAAAGTCCAGAACCAGATGGATTCACAGCCAAATTCTACCAGAGGTACAAGGAGGAGCTGGTACCATTCCTTCTGAAACTATTCCAATCAATAGAAAAAGAGGGAATCCTCCCTAACTCATTTTATGAGGCCAGCATCACCCTGATACCAAAGCCTGGCAGAGACACAACCAAAAAAGAGAATTTTAGACCAATATCCTTGATGAACATTGATGCAAAAATCCTCAATAAAATACTGGCAAACCGAATCCAGCAGCACATCAAAAAGCTTATCCACCATGATCAAGTGGGCTTCATCCCTGGGATGCAAGGCTGGTTCAATATATGCAAATCAATAAATGTAATCCAGCATATAAACAGAGCCAAAGACAAAAACCACATGATTATCTCAATAGATGCAGAAAAAGCCTTTGACAAAATTCAACAACTCTTCATGCCAAAAACTCTCAATAAATTAGGTATTGATGGGACATATCTCAAAATAATAGGAGCTATCTATGACAAACCCACAGCCAATATCATACTGAATGGGCCAAAACTGGAAGCATTCCCTTTGAAAACTGGCACAAGACAGGGATGCCCTCTGTCACCACTCCTATTCAACATAGTGTTGGAAGTTCTGGCCAGGGCAATTAGGCAGGAGAAGGAAATAAAGGGTATTCAATTAGGAAAAGAGGAAGTCAAATTGTCCCTGTTTGCAGACAACATGATTGTATATCTAGAAAACCCCACTGTCTCAGCCCAAAATCTCCTTAAGCTGATAAGCAACTTCAGCAAAGTCTCAGGATACAAAATCAATGTGCAAAAATCGTAAGCATTCTTATACACCAATAACAGACAAATAGAGAGCCAATCATGAGTGAACACCCATTCATAATCGCTTCAAAGAAAATAAAATACCTAGGAATCCAACTTACAAGGAATGTGAAGGACCTCTTCAAGGAGAACTACAAACCACTACTCAATGAAATAAAAGAGGATACAAACAAATGGAAGAACATTCCATGCTCATGGGTAGGAGGAATCAATATCGTGAAAATGGCCATACTGCCCAAGGTAATTTACAGATTCAATGCCATCCTCATCAAGGTACCAATGACTTTCTTCACAGAATTGGAAAAAACTACTTTAAAGTTCATATGGAACCAAAAAAGAGCCCGCATCACCAAGTCAATCCTAAGCCAAGTCAACAAAGCTGGAGGCATCACGCTACCTGACTTCAAACTATACTACAAGGCTACAGTAACCAAAACAGCATGGTACTGGTACCAAAACAGAGATATAGATCAATGGAACAGAACAGAGCCCTCAGAAATAATGCCGCATATCTACAACTGTCTGATTTTTGCCAAACCTGAGAAAAACAAGCAATGGGGAAAGGATTCCCTATTTAATAAATGGTGCTGGGAAAACTGGCTAGTCATATGTAGAAAGCTGAAACTGGATCCCTTCCTTACACCTTATACAAAAATTATTTCAAGATGGATTAAAGACTTACATGTCAGACCTAAAACGATAAAACCCTAGAAGAAAACCTAGGGAATACCATTCAGGACACAGGCATGGGCAAGGACTTCATGTCTAAAACACCAAAAGCAATGGCAACCAAAGCCAAAATTGACAAATGGGATCTAATTAAACTAAAGAGCTTCTGCACAGAAAAAGAAACTACCATCAGAGTGAACAGGCAACCTACAAAATGGGAGAAAATTTTCCCAACCTACTCATGTGACACAGGGCTAATATGCAGAATCTACAATGAACTCAAACAAATTTACAAGAAAAACACAAACAACCCCATGAAAAAGTGGGCCAAGGATATGAACAGACACTTCTCAAAAGAATACATTTATGCAGCCAAAAGACACATGAAAAAATGCTCATCATCACTGGCCATCAGAGAAATGCAAATCAAAACCACAATGAGATACCATCTCACACCCGTTAGAACGGTGATCATTAAAAAGTCAGAAAACAACAGGTGCTGGAGAGGATGTGGAGAAATAGGAACACTTTTACACTGTTGGTGGGACTGTAAACTAGTTCACCCATTGTGGAAGTCAGTGTGGCGATTCCTCAGGGATCTAGAACTAGAAATACCATTTGACCCAGCCATCCCATTACTGGGTATATACCCAAAGGATTATAAATCATGCTGCTATAAAGACACATGCACATGTATGTTTAGTGCGGCACTATTCGCAATAGCAAAGACTTGGAACCAACCCAAATGTCCAGGAATGATAGACTGGATTAAGAAAATGTGGCACATATACACCATGGAATACTATGCAGCCATAAAAAATGATGAGTTCATGTCCTTTGTAGGGACATGGATGAAACTGGAAATCATCATTCTCAGCAAACTATCGCAAGGACAAAAAAACCAAACACTGCATGTTCTCACTCATAGGTGGGAATTGAACAATGAGAACACATGGACACAGGAAGGGGAACATCACACTCCGGGGCCTGTTGTGGGGTCGGGAGAGGGGGGAGGGATAGCATTTTGCGATATATCTAATGCTAAATGACGAGTTAATGGGTGTAGCACACCAACATGGCCCATGTATACATAAGTAACAAACCTGCACATTGTGCACATGTACCCTGAAACTGAAAGTATAATAAAAAAAAAACAAAAAACAAATCATAGTCCTAATCCTAAGTATCAAAAACATGTTGTAAATAATACCTAATGTAAGATTTCAACTTTTTAATAAAAAGTCTGGCCAAATGAAAACATACAATACACAAAATATTTATAACAAATAAGATTTACAGATTGGAGAAAACCATCAGCATAATAAAATAAATGAACAAAGGCATACAGAAACATCTTCAAAAGAGAACTTCAAATGAAAACTAAAGAAAACCCTGCTTCCTTTAACTTTCAGGGTGAAAGTAGAGTAAATGTGATAGAACCTTTTTCATTACATTGTGAAAAATTCAAAAGTGCTGGTGGGAAAGTAGAGAGAGGGATCCTCTCATACATTGTTGCAGGGAATGAAAAAATAATCAGGGAGTATTTTGTAATATGTTTTCAATGCACTTACACTTTGATCTAGCCATTTCACTTCTGGGAATAAACACTATGGAAATTAATGTGTCAGCATGTCTGCATTGTTTATTACAGCATTATCTAGTTGGTCATAAATTAGGCAGGATAAAATACATAGGTATATACATATAGACTATGATATTCTGCAGCTATTGAAAGTAATATTAGAGATGTATGTATCAGTATAGTTGGAGCACTGTAATATATTTTTACAAAAAAGCAAAATGCATTACATGTATGCTTCTGTGTGTATAATTTTTACTTAAAAATATGAAAAATTAGAAGTCTAATGTATACCAGACTATTAATATTGATTTCATTGGAAGAGGAGAAAGGAGGCAGGGTATAGAAAGATAAAGACAAGCAAAACAAATGGAATAAATACCCATAGCATAATTTCAATCAGAAATGTAGAAGATAAACTTCTAATGGTAATCATATTTTAAATATGTAAGAATTGAATATGCTTACAGACCATGTAACAGACATAAAATAAACTACCAATATGAGAGTCCAGAAAATTTTGGTTTTTATTTATTAATATTTTAATTTAATTTTGAGACAAATTGACATTTCTATTAAATATGCAGGGAAAAAGAAAGAAGGAAAGAAGAAAGTGGCTGGTTTATTGGAAGTTCCAGTGCTTTTAATTTTCTATAGAATTGATATTGTAAAATATATGTACGTATATACACACATACACACACATACATACATATTCTCTAAGCATTTTGTAATTATCATGTTTTATAGTTATAAATACACTAAGTTTGATAAGATGAAAACTTTATGTTAAAAATTGTGAATAATACAGAAATAATTTAGTGATGAGACTTCAGGTTGAATGTTTTCCATTCAATGAATGGAAACGAATACTATGCATTTAAAAATTATCCCAAGAAAGAAAAAAAAGAATGTATTGAGATTACATGTTTAAAATGTGAAAAGAGAAAAATATCCAAGCATGAAATTTAAAAATTATGGGTACCCTCCCTATACAGATTCAGGGGGTCCAAGTGTTACTGCTTCCTTTTCCCCTCCTTCTCTCAGAACCTCCAGATAATCAAATAGGGAAAAATCTGAGTGAGTGCTGGAGATGAAGCAAAATTGTCTACACTTATATGCCCTGAACTTCCTTAATTTCAACTATAAGACTAGAGTGAAGGATGACAAGGATGTTAGCACAGGTTTTTGTCAATTGAGAAATCTCAGTATCTCAGTTATCACTCGACTTGCAATTTATAATTTAGGAGGAAGACCTTTGGATGTGGTCTGTCTAGGGGAGAGATGGAGGATAGATGGTAGATTGAAATCACATAGCATTAAACCTTTGTTGTTGTTTTTTTGTTTTGCATCTAAAAAGCAACGTGCTTACAAAAAATTCAATTGAAAGTCCATGTTTGAGCCGAGGTTACCACAAACAGAAAGCTGAGAGTTAGACAGTGCTTCTCCTTCACATTGTGAGTTATGCCAGACTTAGAGAAAGTAACTAACATTGTTGGAAAACAAAGGTAAAACCTGAGATGATTAGGTCAAGTTATAAGCAGCAGAGGCAACTGCACCCAGGCTAAAGTGTTAAGTATGGACAACAGTTAATGCAATTCACAGTAGTGGCCAGGTTGCTTGCAAATTTCAAAAGCCTTAATTTTTAGAAGACCAGCTATTGGTCCACGTTATCCACAGTGGACCTAATTCATAATCACTGCTGGTATAATTCATAGACAGGTAACTCGAGAATCTCCATATCCCATAGAAGATCCTACCTGCACAATGTGCACATGTACCCTAAAACTTAAAGTATAATAAAAAAAAAAAAAGAAGATCCTACTACCAAGAATCACTAAGCATTTGTATTAAAACAATTATAAACACAGCACATTATAAAACCAAGACCAAAGGGATTCAAGTTAATATTGCAAAGAGAAAATAAAAAACTTTATGTACAATAAAATTAATACCTCAGAATAATGAGAGAACATTTTTTATGAAATAAAAATATGCTGCTACACAAAAGGTTACACAATAGGTTATTGCACAACACACAAAAAACAAAAACTAAAACTAAAAGATATAGCATATTGATTCAACATTTCCTAATCCTCCTAAATTATTATCTCCCCAGTTTACTCAGCTGGTCAGCATAAATCCTAGAAATCAGGGCTTCAATCTTCTGTATACTTCAGAATCCACATCCAGTCCATCAAAAAAGAGCTGTTGGCTCTACTTCGAAAACATATCCAGATATAGCATCTCCAGTGCTAGCACAATAAACTAAGACAAAATTACCTGCTTTGATCACTACAAGAGCCTCCTACCATTTTTCTGTTTCCATGCTTGACCACTACAGTATGTTCTCAACGTAGCCGTGACGTGTTTTTCCCAGAGCAAGTCAAATCATAACCCTCCCCAGCTTTTTACAGTCCAATTGCATGCTTCTATTCTTCACCATTATAGCGACCTTACAAGATGGCCATGGTCTACCTCTTTGAATTTGTCCCTAGCCTTCTCTCCAGCAGCCACTGTACACCAGTCACCTCAGTCTTTCTTGCTGTCCCTTGTCTCAAAGGCTTTAAACTATTTCCCTCTGAAGTACTATTCTTCCCCCAAATGTCCATGTGTTTGCCTCCTTCACATCACTGGGATCTTAGCTGAATTATGCACTTCTCAGGAAGGCCAGACTAAGAGAGCTAAACTTGCCATCTCAGTCTTTCATCAGGGAACCTGTATTCAGGGTTCTCTCTCTCTGAAGGGCCTTTTATTAGCACTCGATAAAATAGCCTTCACTCTCCAATCTTCTCTATTTGCTTTTTATTTATTTGTGTACTATATTTCAGATCATAAAAGTTGTTTTGTGTTAACTTGCTTATTTTGATTTCCAGCACTAAGCTATCTGCACCATGGAACAGAGACTTTGATGTGTTTATTGTTGTATTTTCAACACCAACAATCTTTTTGGTAATTACAGGTGTTCAACAAATATTTGCCTAATTAGTGAATTAACTATTTCTTTGATTTTTTCTCAAGCACTTATTATTTCCAAGTCAATATTACTCTTATTTTAATGTAAGTTACGATAATATTGACAGAGAGACTGTGAAGATTGTAAACATTTTTTGTTGTTGTTCTTGTGCTTCTGGGCATTAAGAGTTCTTTAATCCAAAATCAAAACAATTGGAAAAATAAGCAACTTACTCTGGGGGAGAGATAGATTTCCTTTTGAGTGCTGATACTTTAATGATTAATGAATAAAAGGAAAGACAGAAAAGTTTCCATTTTCATTGCTTTGTGATCTTGTTGAGCAGTTGTCTTAGTCTGGACAAACACATACTATGTGATACTGTGGCATCGCCATGTCAAGATGACTGTAATTGTCAAACAGGGAGACTCTAAAGGCAATTTCCATGTTTTTTGAAAGGTTTCTAAAAGATTCTAGACCATGCATAAACCCACAAGCTACAATCTGTTATTCATTATATACAGTCTTAAGAGCTGCTCAGAGTTGCGATTGGTTGGCATGCTGGCATTTAATGTTCTGCATGAGCCACAAGGCACAGCTAGAAATGCTGTTTAATGTTTTGAATCACTACTTTTATTACCCAAACTTAAAAAAATGCCTATACAATAAGTGTTTTTGATTTATATTAAAATGCAAAAGGAATCTAATATAAAATAATCATAGCTTCATAATATTGTATTTCTAGACAGTCACTCCCTCGCACTGAAATATTTTATGGTTTATGTAATATACATATGTAACATTTATTATTTTATGTGAATACTCTCATGCTTTCTAATTACTGATGGGCAGATAATTTATTACTGGCTTCTAGTTGAATTTATTCTGTTTTTCTTCACTTCAGTTGTCTAATCTATCTATCAGGTATCTGTCTACCTATCTACATTTACTATCAAAATTGGGAAGGAGTAGGTATAGCCATACATTATAATAATGTAACTAATATTTTAATCACCAAAGTATTCTTTAATTGAATGGCTGAATATCTTAAATTCATACATTAGATACCCAAGGAATTCAGCTATTCTGCATTCATTCAAATTAAACTCATTTTATATCAACATTAGCCAGGATCATATCATATTAGTTGTCAGTGACAAACAGCCTTGAATTATAATATGGCAAAATAAAAATAAGTGTAAGAGTGATAATTCAAAGATGCTGCCATTAGAGATGTGCGGCAAATTTGTATTTCTAGCTTTCAAGCAACAAATGTACGGAAAAAAGCATAGTTCCAAAATTTATGGTGTCTGAATTAAGTTTTTCATCCCTTTGTTGAGATTTAGAGGTCTACTTCATTGCTTGTGTTTCCCAAAAGAAGACAATCACTATTTAAAAAGCAAAACAAAACAACAAAAAATCCTAAGAGAATAGCTAACATATTGCAAAAGGAAGTGTGTGTGTGTGTGTGTGTGTGTGTGTGTGTGTGTGTGTGTGTGTGTGTGTGAAATGCATGGAAAGCTGTCTTAAAACTTATCAAAATGCTTAGAAGAGAAAGGAAAATATGTGTAGACTCTCATGCTTGTGCAATGTTTTTACTGAATTACTCTGGTTTGCTGAATAGCTTATAAATGCTAAAGAATTCCAGCTCTCCTCTTGGACTAACTGCAATCCTGTATTGTTACCTAGAAAATTTGTCAACTATGCTAACCCAAATTTTACTTAACTTTCAGGGATTGTTAAAATCAATGTATGCCATAAATTGATAGATTCAGAAGAATATCTAGTTGATCTTTCTTTTTTAAAGTGATGTGTGATGGAACAAGCTAAATAAATATATCTTTTTTATCTGGGGGCAGATATTATATAACTCTTCTCAGCAAAATAATTCTTAGTAGCTTGGTAAAAAATTCTCTCTTTGAGCCAACCTAAATCTCAGTACAATTTAAGCTTATTACCACTTGTTTAGGGTTTTACCAGTTTTCTGGGCATATGGAAAAGCTTTTCAGTGTTGCAGGACTTCTGTTGCCTTTATGGTATAGTGCTCCTAAGTTATTATTACTGCATTGCAATTGTAAGTTTAGCGATTAAATATAGTTTTGAAAATGTAAAATTGTTGTAACTTTTTATTTCTCCACGTTAAGATTAAAAACCATCTAGAACATTTTCTAAATTTATATATTTTGGGAAGTTTATATTACAATTTCCATGAAAAATTGATAGTTTTTGTCTATGAGAAACAGGTAAAAAAAAAAAAAAGACATTATTTTATACCCTGTTGTAAACTGGGAAAATTATAATGGTCTTGTGACTACAATTCTGAATGCAAAAAATTGTTTTAACAAAATCACTTTTGTGTCTTTCCAGTTTCAAACACATAATATTTATATATTTATATGCTATATTTTATTATTGAGGGGATAGGAAAGATTTAAACTTGATCCAGCTATTTTGATCCTTTCAGTTTCAGACACATAATATTTTTATATTTGTGTGGCTATTGTAGATAGAATAGAGAAGCTTTAGACTTGATGCAGCTATTGGAAAATAATTGCAGGCAACTTCCAATGCTGTCTTTAGGAGTCTGTCCATCTATTATTAATTTTTGAAAATTATTGGCATGCATCTAGTTAATTGTGGGTGTGCAACAATAACAAAACAACAAAACAAATTAGATCATTTTTCAGTTATTGATCCATATCTCAGCATTTGGCTATCATAATCTGTGAAAAAAGCTGAATGAAACTGAAATGGTAAATTTCACAGCACCTTTGAGATATGAGTTTTCTTTTTTTTTATTATTATACTTTAAGTTCTAGGGTACTGTACATCTTACAAGAATAGAAAATACTAGGGTCTTGTGGGTTAAAATGCATTAATTCTACATAAAGCACTCTACAAAAGGAAAGGATATTTGATTTGTATAGCTTTAATGTTTTAACAGATGAGTCTATCCCTATGAGACCACAGACCATTTACCATCACTAGATTGATTTCTTTCAATGCTAAAGGCTTGATGGTACTTTTCAGCACAGTTCATTGCAAGTAGAATGATACTACGAATACACATTAACTAAAGAGTCTTCAGAGGCCGTATTGAGATGAAACCCTGAGTGTCAGAGGGGGTAGTAGCATTTAATAAGAAACAAAATTCTGGATGAGCTTTATGTATATAAATAAAAGTGCTATAATAATTTGTTTCTTTATAGGCATCGAAATAATCTAATAGCATTGTGGTTAGTTCAGTACTAAATTATTTTAAGAAAAAGTGTTTGTAGTAATTTTAGTGTTTTTGTCAACTTATTAAATGTGTGTTCCATAATTTTTTTCTGAAGTTATTTTGTTTGTAAGATGAATATGTTTGCAAGATGGATCAAATGAAAACTAATTTGAGTGAAAGAAACCTGCATTAAGAAATTGAAATTTAATTTCTACTAAAGGAAATTTTACTTCCTAAACCTTTAGTTAAATTTTAAGTGGCATAGGAAAATCAGAAGAGACAATAATGCAAGATTAAGATGCAAAATGAAACACAATAGTTATCTTTAAATGTGAGAATTTTAGATAAT
The DNA here is from genome assembly GCF_028858775.2 of Pan troglodytes. Classification (NCBI taxonomy): domain Eukaryota; kingdom Metazoa; phylum Chordata; class Mammalia; order Primates; family Hominidae; genus Pan; species Pan troglodytes. Next base: position 104,483,469 of record NC_072402.2, on the reverse strand, counting down.
TTAATTTTCTTTTTTAAAGCTTTTTAATATTTTCCACGTTTCGACTTTTGACATCTGAAAAATATATTTAAAAAAATGATCATTTTAAGGAAAATAACCAGTTAGGGAAGTCATCTACCAGAAGGTCTACCTAAATTAAATGATGACTGGGCTGAAATGTCATAGTCTTCAAGCCATTTTAGGAGAAGGGCTGAAGGCAATGACATTTCTTTTGAACAGAAACAAATGATGCAAAAGAATGTGGGTGTTAAGTTAATTTTTATGATAACTATTCTCAAATGTGTTCATAACAATTAGGTAATTTGTGACTCAAAAATTAATTTCAACTTTAATAATAATTATGTTCATTATACTTTGTTATCAAAATTAGATAATTTTCCATGTCACTTTGTCACTTTGGGTTATAAAGTGAGAAAAGAAACTTTTATCTGAGAAATGTGAGCCTCTTCTAAATTATCAGGCTCAGAAAGGTATAGAAATGGCACAGCAATCATGTCCCATTTTCCCCTAAGTAATCATATTTTAAAGCTGTTTGCCACCAGAAGTAGCTATAAATTCACCTAAAAATGCTGCACACCAGACACCATAACCCATATCAAGTATGGTCAATTACTAACCAGTATTATTTCTGTAAACAAATGAGAATTCTAGACAAACAGCTTTGTATCAACCCACTCCTTGTCTTTTTTCTTTTTTTTTTTTTCTGCCTTAAAAAGTCTGCTTGTAACAATGGCCAAACAGGAGTTTGACGCAATGTTACTCAAGTCTGAGTCTTCCAGTCAGATGTTCCCATTTTGTCTCAAGTAAAGTCTTTAAAATAACATTTTGTGCCTCAGTTTCTTTCTTTAGGTCAATAAATGTGTAAATTGTGTGTGTGTGTGTGTGTGTGTGTGTGTGTGTGTGTGTAATTAGTCCCGGACTAGGGTGGAGCTAAACTTCTCACCCTTGAATTTGTTTTCCATTTCCTGGCTACCTTATTCATTAAGAGCTCTTAATATTGATTTTGTCCTCTTCTCAGCTTCTTCAGTGCTTATGGTCTGCCCTGCCCAAGTGAGTAATTTTTGTGTAGAGTGCATGTCCCAGCATATGGTAGTTTTGTCTTTGCAAAGACATAAATTCTTTAAAGTTCTGATACGCTTTTTGCCCCCAGTCTTTCTACCATGGTAGACACTCAGACAATATTTATTGATATATTGACTTGAAAGAATGTTTTAATGTCATGTTGATTTGTTATGATAATGTGCATAATGGGCCACTCTTCAGTGCAAAGGTAAAATCTTTTTCAATTTCCCATGAACATTCATTGAGTCACTGTGAGAGTCCTGTAAAAACACTCATCATATTATGGAATTAAACATTTTGATTTTTAAAGTCTGATCTAGTTTATTCTGGCTTAAAATACTGAGTAAGTCTTACCTTATTTTAAATTATCAATAAAATCCATACATGAAAGAAAGCGAAATAAAAACAAACAACTTGAACATAAATTCTTTGGCTAAGAATTAAGAATTTAAGTCCTCCTAAATAAGGAGTAAGCTCTAATTATTAAATCAATAGCATTATTTTATATCAAAAAAACAAGCAAACATACCAATAAACAAATAAACCCAAACTAGATCTCACCTTTATGACCCCTGGGCTTTGCCTATGCACACCCTTCCTATTTTATTCCCTGCTCCAGTGTTTTCCCATTATTTTAAAGACCTAGTTCCTTTCCATAAAAAGTTAGCTGCAAATGCTGCTTTTTGGAGTGACTGGGAAATTGATCTCTTTCAATCAATGGCTTTGTATGTCTCCTGAGAAGTTTGAACTCCTGGAAAACAGACGGATAGAAAGGTGAAGGAAGAGCCACTTGGTGGCAATGCATGCTGGGGAGTATAATTTTGCTTTATTGCTCTGCTTTACTGAGTCAGAGACGCTATACTGGGGAGGTAGTTGTAGGACTAGCACCCTGTAAGGACAGCTGAGCTACACCTATTGAATCCATGCTAGGAATGGGACCATGCCTGGGACTGTGAAAATCAGCCTCCCCTTCAGTTTCAAAGTTGAGCAGAGAATATGGTCTCACTTGAATGGTGAGTGAGGAAAGCTAAGGCATTTCCACAATGCCTGTATTCCTATAGAGCAGGGATACACAACTCCTGGGCCGTGGTTCTGGTCTATGGCCCGTAGGAACCGGGCTGCACAGTAGGAGGTGAGTGGCGGGTGAGTGAACAAAGCTTCATCTGTATTTACAGCCTCCCCATCACTTGCATTACCGCCTAAGCTCCACCTCCTATCAAATCTACGGTGGCATTAGATTCTCATAAGAGCACAAACCCAATTGGGAACTGTGTGTGCAAGTGATCTAGGTTGCTCATTCTTTAGGAGAATCTAATGCCTGATACTCTGTCACTGTCTCTCATCACCCCTATTCTGTCTAGTTACAGGATAACCAGCTTGGGGCTCCCATTGATTCTACATTATTGTGAGTTGTATAATTATTTACTTATATATCACAGTGTAATAATAATAATAGAAATAAAGTGCTCAGTAAATGTAATTTGCTTAAATCATTCCAAAACCATCCCCCACCTCTGGTCCATGGAAAAATTGTCTTCCATGAAAGCGGACCCTGGTATCAAAAAGGTGGGGCACAGCTGCTATAGCATGTATGGAGATCTTGCCTGCTTACAGAGTGAGTAAAATGGGGAAAATAAACTAATTTAGGGCCTATAAAAACACATCACAGATGATTTAGAGGAAATTCACAATTTCGAAATTCATTATATCTGGTCCAGTTTATTAGGTAAGAAAATATATTCTTAACAAAATATAAGAAGAATGTACTTCTAAGGAGAAAAGAAGTAAAAGAGGAACCTAAAGGCAAGGAGAAGATATAAAAGATTTTCAGTGTATCCAAAATTTAATAGAAAAAATTAAAATGTATGCTGGATGAAGGCAATAATGTGATTGTTTCCAATAGACAAAATCTCGAAAAATGTAACACAGAACTTCAAAATTACAGTGAATTTAAAAGAAAAATCGATGTAAATAACTCAAGAATGAAAAAGAAAAAAACCATGAACTATAATTTAAAATAATTTCAGAAATACTGGGAGAGAATTATGGAACATGGGTGTGTATGTGTTGGGGAGCAAGGTAGGTGGGGAGTGTGATAAAACTGGCCTACATTATGGGAGTAATCATTAAAGAACTTCTATTTCTTTTTTGTTGAAATGAAATACAGATTCAATCATATTTATTAGTAACTCAACATATTAAGAAAATAGAAATCAATAGAGAATAAAACAAAGAAAATTTAAAAAACGAGAACCTTCAGGGAAGTATCAAATAAATTACAAAGATTTTAGGATAAATCATGTTATGGACCGAATGCTTATGTTCTCCCAAAATTAATATGTTCATGGTTTGGGTTCTTTGGGATGTAATTGGAATCTAAGATCAGCCCATGAAAGAGGAGCACTCTTGAATGAGATCAGTGTCTTTGTAAGAGTCAGGAGAGAATTTGTTTCCTTTCTCCACCACAAGAGAACTTCTACAACAAGAAATCAGAAGTCTACAATACAAAAGAAGACCCTCACCAGATCCCGACTATGTCGGCAAACTGACCTTGGACTTTCAGCTTCCAGAACTGTGAGAAATAAAAATTTTCTGTTGTGGATAATCCAGTGGTTCTACAGTATTTGTAATAGTAGCCTGAAGGGATTAAGACAGGTCAACGCAAAACCAATATATATTCTATTTAGGAGAAATAAACTTAAAACAAAATGACAAAAAAAGATGAAATAGAATAGAATCAGTAATTGTGTGCCAGGTATATGTAAACAAAAACCAAAACATGGATGGGTAGTGTAAGTAGATTTTCAGTCATAAGTGGGAAATGAAGCATAGTTATATATTGATAAGAGAGGCAATTATTTTGGGGTAGAATTAATCAAGATAAATGATCATTCTTTTTATTACATAGTGTAGAAGACTAAATTCTAAGATGACATTCCCCCACCAGCCATTACCACTAACCTCATGTAATCTCTTCTTGAGTGTGGCCAGAATCTGTGAATACGATGAGGAATCACGTCCATGATTATGGTAGATTATATGGCAAAAGTAAAGACATTCTTATGGTTCCAAATCAGTTGATTTTAAGATAGGGAGATTATTTTGAGTGACTCTGACCAGATTAGATACATCCTTAAAAGAACTGATCTCCTGGGGAGAGAGATTCAAGTCTCCAGAGGACTTTGGAACCAGTGAGATTCTCTATTGCTGACCACATGGAAAAGCATGCAGGAAGCAACTAGGGTTATTAGCAGCTCCTGGCTGACAGCCAGTAAGGAACCAGCTACCTCAGTGCTAAAACTGCAAGGAACTGAGTGCAGTCAACTTAAGTGAGTGTGAAAGTGGATTTTTTTGCAGCTTCCAGAAAGAAGTACAGCTCAGTTAACACCCTGATTTCAGCCTTATAAGACCCTGAGTAGAAAGCCTAGACACATCATGCCTAGAATTCTCACTTACGAATCTGTGAGCTAATAAATGGGTGGTTTGGAAAAAAAAAATCATTAAGTTTGTGATAATTTGTTACAGAACAGTAGAAAACTGATATACAAGGAATAAAGCATGTTAAATCATTGAATTCAGGGGAACTGTACAAAGTAAGCAAAGTATTGTACAAAAATAAATAAGATAAAGAGAGAAATTCTGAGTGCTAGCACTACAAAATAATGAGCCAAGATCTCAGCTGAAACACCAAAGCTAGAACTTCAAAGTAGGAAGAAACTTAACTGGTCAAGAGCTCTCCTGGTTGATTAGTCATGTTATTCTTCTTCAAATGAATGGTACTATAAACAGAAAAGTATCAAACTAGAGTAGCCTATGGTCTGGCATTTTGGGTATAGGTTCTGGAAGTGTTTTGGAGAGATTTTCACTAAAAAACAAAAAAAGGATGAGATTATAAGGTGATGGTTTTTGGTATCTTAGGATACACAAATATTTTATATCTCCTATAAATTGTTCATAGAATCTATCAAAGTAAATATATATTTGTGGTTTCATATTTATTGCCTCTCCTTCTTATGTGGTACCATGTCTCATAAAATGAAATCCTAGAAGCAGCAATGATTGATACTGCATTGAAGTACCTGCTGAAAAATTCTCTTAGGAAAAAATTCAAAGCTACACTCATAGCCACAGACTTTAGAATACATTTTGTTTTTCAATTGTTGATAGACCACACAAAAAGACATATGATGTAGAAGATTAGTTTAGTAAGCAGGTCTTTATTAACAAATAATCCATAAAAAGAATAATCTACAAGCCTATAGCAAAGACAAGAAATCATCTTAGAATATTAAAGGATATTTAGAAATATCAAAGCCACCCTGGACCATTAAGAACACCTCAAACAATTTCAGCTATAAGGACTTTTATAGAATGTTTCCTATCATCAGCTCGCAGAAATGAGGGGTAAACCCCACAACCATCTGAAGCTCAAAAAACTTACCTATGGATAAGGAAAATGATAAAAAAGGATATTATAACTTATTTAGAATTTAATTTTACCTAATTGCTGTAACTTAAAATTTTATGAAATGTGACAAGACAATATTTGGATTACAATAAATATATTTAATTTTATTTTATCATGTATATTATTATTATTTATGAAAATAAACTTAAAATAAGCATGAAAGAAGTTAGAAAAATAACTACAAATATGCCTAAGAAAATAGAAAAAATACTAAAAGTTTAAACATTATAAATGTTAAAAAAGGAGAAATAGAAGATAAGATGGGTATAACTGACAAACCTATTTTCTTTCAACATTCAAAAATTGAAAACCCATGACAAATCAATCAATAAAAAAAAACACATGGAAATACAGAAATGAGCATAATTTAAAACAGGATGCAAACTCTTAACATTGTGAGAATACACTAATCTCATATTTCTATGATAATTATCCTGATAAATATTTTATGTTAGTAGATGAGTATTATATAAAAATTATTTATGCTCATTTGATGAAATGGGCAAATTGTCAGGACTCTTAATTGCAAGTAACAAACAACTGTGCAAAATAGTTTAGTTTCAACAACGTGGAATATATTTTTTCACATAATTTATATGTTCAGGGACAGGACTAACTGAAGGCTCCCTTGCTGCAGGGTTTTTATTTCACCAGGTTCTCTCCCTGGAGGTCTTGGTTTCACTTCTTCTAGGCTAGCTGCTTTCATTGAAAGACTTTCTCCTTGTAGCTTTGCTATAGCAGTATACATAGTTTCATATTCACTCATCTAGGTAATAGTTTCCCTATATTTCACATTTAACAATTATAATGTAGACATTTGACAATGTATATTTAATAATGGTTGTAAAATCAATAGAATTACTGGTAAGCCAGAAAAAAATATTGTTTCTTTGCTATAAAATATACTGCAAATAATCAGTTAAAAAAGCTTAAATATGTGAGATTTATCAGCTTGAAGTGTCTAGACCTCCTATGAATCATCATATATATGCACAATGAATTATACATGTGAAGGAATAATAACTTGACAGAACCTATGATTGTAATATGTTAAATTGTGCTTAACTTTCCTTTAAATATGTTTTTAAGTTTTTCAGGTAAAATTTTCTATAGTTCCAATTTATGTGTTATAAAAGGTTATTATTTTCATGTATCTTTTATAAATTTATAATTATTAAGATATGAATTTGCTTAGCTTATTTTAAAGCAACTATTTATCTTTCATTTCTAGTATAGAAAAAGAGTTGGTGTGTTGTAAATGAAAAAAAATTGCAAAATACCAACTCTTTCTTCCCTAAGTTTTGCATGCCATTCCATTTAGTAATTTTTATGTTTTAGATTTCTCTTAGAAAATGATATCTGAAATAAACATAGTACATAGGGGAAATGCAGAGAATATCTTTGCTGTAAGATTTTATGAAAGTGTAATAACATTTTTGCTTCAGAATGTGATTATTGTCTATATTATCACACATGTAATACTTTCAATTTAATAAATTACATTGAGACAAATTAAAATTCTTCATGCTGTGCTAAAGATGCCCAAACATCAGAGTTACCTAAATAGTAAGTTAATACATTCATTCGTGGACTTCATTTCTAGAAATTTAGACTACATAGGTCTGGGGTAAGGTTTGGGTTTTTTAAAAGTTACCAAAAAATCCTCCGAGGCTGCTCGAGGGCCAGTTTGGAGTTTGAGGGACAGATGCAGAGCAGACAACAGAAGGGCAATCTTTCATATTTCCCCTCCTGCACTTGAAACAGAACATCCTTGCTTTCATATCATTTGTGTATTAGGAATACACATAAAGTTTCATCTGATGAAAGAGATGCGTGAGTAAAAAATGTTTGAATTTTACTACATTATTTCATCATAGAAAGAGAAAAATAAGATTATTTCTATAGAGAAGACTGAAATATGATCATACTTGCTCAAAAATGAAGGCTGCAGCTAAATGATAGATAAGTGCATAGTTTATTATATGCATTTCTAGAACACCAGTAGTATTGTGAACAAAAATTTTGACCAAGATTTGAGGAAGCATAAAGTACTAAATAATAGGCAAATCGTTTTTGGTCTCCTTTCTTATTAGGAAAGCACCAAGAAAATTTAAATTGTTAATTTAAAAAATTTAGAATTCTTTTTCTGATTAGTATGTAGAAAGCAGCAAGAAAATGTCACTCACCTCCTAACAGTAAGAAAAGAAATATAGATAATTAGCAAAAATCATTATTTCTTCTGAAACCGTTAGAGAGCTACAGTTGTAACGTAACTAAGCAAATTGAATCAGAAAGAGGGACAGCACGTCTAAGGAACAATGAGACATAGCATTTGTTTTACTCTGGTCACTGGAGGAAGTGGTGGTCATCATATAATCAGGTAAGAAGAAATCAGCTAAAATGTTCATAAATTCTTAAAGCCCTGGTATAGGTTAACATGAAGCTGTTAAAATTGAGAACACAAGATGCAGGAGAGTCTGAGTTTCTTACAAACTCTAATTCCCAGCCCTTTACCAGGTACTAATAAAGATTTGTGGCAAGGCGGGAAGCTGCTGAGGGTTCCCCTAGGTAGCTGGTAGGCAGGGGTTGATCAGCTGGCACGAGAGTGGGTGCAGTAACTGATCACCACCTGTTTCTCTTTTTTTTTTTTTTTTTTTTTTTGAGACTGAGTCACTCTGTCACCCAGGCTGGAGTGCCATGGCGTGATTTCTGCTCACTGCAACCTCTGCCTCCCGGGTTCTCGTGCCTTAGTCTCCTAAGTAGCTGGAACTACAGGCACCTGCCACCATGCCCGGCTAAGTTTTGTATTTTCAGTAGACACGGGGTTGGCCAGGCTGGTCTTGAACTCCTGAGCTCAAGTGATCCTCTCCCCTCTGCCTCCCCAAGTGGTGGAATTACAAGCATGAGCCACCATGCCATGGTCACCACCTGTTTCTCTACCTGCTCTGATATGAAGCAAAAGTTTAAGGTAATTGGGGGAGGGGCGGCCAATACTCACCTCCAGGATTAAGGTTAAAATTCATTGCTTTTGGGGCAGGGGGAGAAGCAAAATTTAAGGTAATTGGGGGAGGGGCGGCCAATACTCACCTCCAGGATTAAGGTTAAAATTCATTGCTTTTGGGGCAGGGGGAAAAGCAAAAACCCTCTACATCTGAGAAGTACCGATAAACCCTTCTTTTACGGATGAGAAGCAGAGGCCTGTTCCTTCTGGGAGAAGGTCAGGAAACTTCTACCCAAGAACACCACAGACACAAGGTAGAAATTGCTGGCTATTAGGAGAAGAGCAAGAGTGAGAAAGCACCACCCCTGAGGCTCAGATGAACAGGTCTTTTAAGAAGACTGAAGCTGTGCCAGGAGAACAAAAGCCCTACCGTTCCCTCTCCCCCACCCCCAACAAGAAAAGCAGTCTCCCATTGGGAGAGAGTTCCAACGGTGGGGAGAGAGCTGTGCAGAGACTGCTAAAAGCTGAAGGTGGAGCAGGAACACTGAGAAAATTCACTCAGAAGCCCAAGCAACCTTGTGAGCACAAGGTAACAGCAGGTCTCCCCTGAAGAAACTGAAGCTTTTAGTGCACTAATGGAAAGGGTAGCAATGACAAAAAGGAAATCCAGCTCAACTTCTAACCACTATTTTGACTCTACCCACTGCAAGAATGGCCTGACAGGAGATGAAGCTGCTTAATTCCAGGGATAGATAATACTGACCTTGGTCTTCTCTGTTCTTTTGTATACAATGCCACTGTCCAATCAAAAATTATGAGACACACACACACACCAATATGAAGAAACAGAGCATTCAAAACAATCAGATTTAGAGAAACCCAAGACCCAAATATTAAAACCATCAGGTAGAGACTTTAACGAAGATAAATGTGTAAAAGGATTCAAGGAAAAGGTGGTCAATATGAAGGGACTGAGTCAAAAGCAAGCAAACAAACAAAAACTATGAATAAAAAATGAATACCTCAAGTGTTGATTTAAAAAGCCATTAAAAAAAACCCTTTTAAAACAGGATATGGCAAAACATTATTAGAAAGTTTTTGTGTGTATGCAGATATGTTATGAAATGTTGTTTCCTATTAAGCTTGTCATGTGTATACATATGTCTGTATACATATGTCAGTATAAATCTGATATATGTATTTCTTTATGTAGAGATTATTTTCCTCTCTTTAAATTTTGTTCTGCCTCTGATTTGATAATATATCTTAGTACTCCGGTCCTCATTATTCCTCTCCTCTTATATATGTCCTTGAGAAATTTTGTATGTGCCACACAATTTGTCATTTAATTATGTATATTCTGGTAATTTAAATATTAGTATTCATCCCCCAGATTCTGTCTAGATATGTAGCAAGGATCCTAGGAATATAGAAAAGACTGCCTCGCTTAATTGGAAGGGAATTTTTCAAAAAGTCATTCAAGTTCAAAGTAGCACTGACCCCCCACTTCTATCAGAGTACGCTCGATACTCTTTTGCATTAACTTGTTCATTTGTTTGTCTACACTTACTAGATTTAATCCTTTGAGGGTGAGAAGCATTGTTTTATTCATCTTTGTATCTGGGATAATGTTTAGCATATACTGGATACATGACAAATTTGTGCTGAATGAATGCATGAGTGAATAGAGGAATGAAAACTTTGCCTGTGGCCCAGCTGGAGCCTCTAGCATTATCCTCTCATGTTTTCATTTTGCCTTAGTACAACTTAACTACCTGATGCTGAGCTGGATAATCATCTAACCAGCTGGGAAGCAGGTAATGCCTGAACCTTCATCTTTCTACATTCTAGAAGTACTAGCAGGGGCCGCTTCTTTAAATACAACAACAATCCATACTGTTATGTTTGTAATTGTTTTGTTCTTTCTTTCCATCACTATGATATTAAATTCAGATTTGCTTAGATGCCATTTACTCTAATGTTGATGAAGATTCTCCTTATAACTCGTTCTTTTTATTATTCTTATTATGTGTTGTAGGTTTTTATGGTGGCACTTTATTATTTGGTTGCAAAATGACTATTTTTTCTTTCTATATCTAATACACAATTTATCCTATTAATCTAAGATTTCTGCTCTGAAGTAAAGTTTCTTTCTATTTTCCTTTAAGGAGAGAATATTCTGAAGAAATTTATACTCAGAATGATGAACATGTAATGAAAATATGGAGTATTGAATTTTAGTGAAAGGGTGCTATACTATTAAGGTGTAGAATGTCTTCTAGTTCAATTATGTTGGAATTTCTAATTAGAGTACTAGAGGTAGGCATGAATTTCACTGTAGTTAAACATTTGCTGACAAGCCAGTCTTTCAATTTGGCTTTGTACATTAAATAGAGAAATATGATCTCGGTCAGCTTTCTATTAGAGAATGTTTTCCCATTAGGTCTACTTGCCTAGGAAGCTTTATACTTGACAGGGTATGATTCTTTTGCCTACCCATTTTTAGGTGTACAAACACCTCCTTTGAGGTAAATATTCAAATAAGTAAATTAATTATATTGATCACTGGGAAAAAAAATAAACCAAAGTATTATAGGAAGTTGCTTACGATAATACAAAACAAATGTGAATATTTTCAAATGAGCTTTGTATTGTAGTAATATTTAATTGAATCTCAGTAGCATAATATTGCAGCAAGTTTTATTTTTATAGAATTCATGAAATATTTTTATATATAGATATTAAATATTTGAACACACATCAGTTGAACCATCAATGTTTGTAATATGGATTTGTTTTGTATAAAATAATTGAAGCTGAAAGCATTCTTTCAGTTCTCCTTTTATTGTGGAGTTGTCTTATGCACATTTGTGTAAGATTAAAATAGCAGGTTTTTTTCCTGAGTTAAAACATCAAATATTGTTTTATATTCTTTGTCTCTAAAAGAAATACTTAGAAATTTATATTTAATGAGTAATCCAACTTGAAGATTGGTAATTGATTTTTTTCTAAAATTTCAAAGACATTTAAAGTATATAGCAATTATTTCAACCTAATAGTTTTTCTCTACAGACTATCAGTGGAGATACCAAGAACTTATTTTTAAAAACAGAAACTTTAGAAATTGTTATTTAGAAAAATACCAAAACAAAGCCTGAATCTATAATGTTAGACATCATGTAAAGGTTTAGACATCATGTAAAAAGGAAATACTGCTCATTATTAATAATTTATATCCTTTCTTATTTAGGCTCAAAAATACTGAATACTCACTGTATATTTTGCTACATTTTCATAATTGTGTATATTTGATGACATTCTTTGTTTTATGGGGCAATATTGTTGAACATTTATTCAATCTCCCAGGATAGTCTATGAGAAATTTTGAAATTACATTTAACAGGGTAAATAATATTGCTAAATACCTGCTCTAATTCAAGCTGTGTTACTACGAGGCAAATGATTTATGGATTTACCACGTTGCTTTTCAGAAAACATTTCTCCCCCATACCAAATAACAACAATTCTCTCCATTACTGTCTCAATTATATACACTAATCTGTAATACTATCGTCTACCCAGCTTCTTCACTCCTAAATGTAGTCTAGATTTTTCTATGTCATTATATAGACAAACTCTATAGTTTTACATAGAAATACTATATTTCAGTTTATAATCATAATATTTATGTAAAGATAAAGTAATCATTCGGTAATAAAGAATATCTTTGGCATAAAAACAACAAAAAAAAGCTTTTTAAAAATGTCTTGTGATACATGTTCATTGAAGGTTTCTTTTGGGCTTTGCTATCTGTCTTCCTGTCTATTGGATCCAAACTGACCAAGCAGCAACCATCGATAGCCTTGCTGACTGTGAGAGATGGTATGGTAAAACATCTTTTGGTGCTTAAGATCTCAGTCTGGAAGTGACCCAGGTAACTTACACTCACATTTATGGTTTTGCTAAACATCATGGGTCCTGGGAAGTTCAGTCCTACCAATGTGCGCCTAGACAAAGAAGACCCAGAAATAGACAAACTGTGCTAATACCGTAATTTATTTTGTAAATGTCGTACTAATTAATAGTTATTTCTCTTTCTTTTGTCTTTATTTTCCTCTTTCCTTTCTTTCATCTTTTTTTCTGCCATAAAGTATGCTTCTGTACAAATGTTACAAATTTAAGTACTTGTCACCCATCTCCATATTTAGATTTAATTATGTTTCTGACACACTGTGTCTGCAGAAAAGAATTTATATTGAAACATATTATAGCATTTCTGAAATAGCGAACACCCAAAGGTGGTGCTATTGATACTTTAAGGTAACTAAATTTACATTGTATGATGTACCATTTCAACATATTTTTCTGTAAATGTTCACTAATTTACAGCATAATTAAACACTACTGTATTATAAATATAAGAACCAATAGTAACAATACAATAATGGATGCTTGTAAATACATGTTTTCTTCTAACATATTTTATTAAACAATATTATAGAGACTATTCGTAAGGTGATCAGATATAATGCAGTATAGTAATGTAAAAAGAACAGTTTATATATCACTCTGTTTATAGAAATTTTATTACAAACGTTTCCTTTGGAACAGACTACAATTCCTTTTTTTACTTCTAAAACTGTTTTGAAATTATTTAAAGAGTTAGAAAATAACTCTGTTTACTCATTAATGTAAGAGAAAATTCACTTTTTCATGACTTAGAAATATTCCCAGTTCTGCTCCTATTTCTTTGCCACATTAGCAGTCAAAAGCCCAGAAATATCATGGAGATTTTCTTCAGACACATCTTTATTGAAAATTGCCACAGAAATAGCTGCTAATTGTGTTGTGATTGATATAGATTCTGCTGTTATAGGTTGTGTGAACTTAGTCACGTTGTTTAATCTTGTTGGTCAGTTTTCTTGTTGGTAAAATAGGGACAATAATGTAACATATTTTAATAGATGTGGTGAATATTATAGAATTTAATATGTAAAGTGCTTAAAGTTTTATCTCCCATATAACTATCATCACAATCTTCATCATTATCACAACCATCATCATCGTCATCCTGGAACTATAGGATAGATAATTTCTGAAGTCCTATTAGATATGGCTCATGTTATATTGCTTACCTTTTTTTATGATTTTAGTGTTGTTCTTTCTGTTGTGTTGAAATGTTTAATTATTTTGTCTAATTTGGTTTACTGTGTCTTTATTTATCCCACCTTTAGCACTCTGTTTCTTTGTACAGATTAAACTTTCTGTTTAGTATCATATTCCTTCTGCTTAAAACGTTTCTTGTAAACGTGAGTCTGCTGGTAATGAATTTGCTGAGATTTTATTGGGATTAAAAGGTCTTTATATTTTTTTAGTTTTGAAAGATTTTCACAGGTTGTAGAAGTTTTAGTGGACAGTTTTTTCCCCTCTAACACTCTAAATCTGTCACACTATCATCTTTTAAGTTATATACTTTTTGATAATTCTTTAATTCTTTGCTCCCCTGTAAGCAATGCATCCTTTCTCTCTGGCTGCCTTCAGGATGGTGTCTTCATTCATGATTTTTACTAGTTTGAATATGATATGTCTAGGGTGTTTCCTTCCTTCCTTCCTTCCTTCTTCTGTCTTTTTATCTTTCTTTCTGCATTGATTAATCATGGTTTTCTGAGCTTCTTGGATCTGTATTTTGGTATCTATTGCTCTTCTTGGAAAATTTACAGCCATTTTTTTCCCAAATATTTCATCTGCCCCATTCTCATTTCTCCTTCTGGAATTCTAATAACATGTATTTTGGAGCATTTATATTATATTGTGTCTCACTGATGCTCTCATTCTTTCCCTTTTTTCTTTTACTAGTTTGTCTCTTTGTGTAGGAGTTTGCATAATTTCTAATGACATAGGTAAGTTCACTGATTCTTTGCTTGGATATGTTGAGATAGTGATAATTTCATCACAAATATTTTAGTATCTCTATTGATTGTCTTTATATTTTTATTTCCTTGATACCATCCCTCATTTATTCATACATATTTCCCATCTTACTCATTTAAGTCTTTAATATATTAATTATTATTATTTAAAATTTCCTGCCTTGTGGTTTCAACATGTGGGGAATGTTACATCTTCTTTTTGTTGCTTTGGCTTACTCTAATAAAAGTGTTGTTATTTCTTCTGCTTATTGTTGTTTTGTGGGTGGTTCTGATGATTTTTGGTTAAAGCTCTATATAGAGTATAGAACAGTAGAGATTGATGAAATAGTATTTATAGCTTAAAATAGGCATAACTCTTGTTAGCTAGGCCACTGATTGTAGGGTATCAAGTCAAACTAGATGAGGATTGAGATAAAATTGGTTTGGTTTCCTGGCTTCAAATCCTCAACCTTTTAGCTTAAGGTGGGGTATGTGGACTGCAGGAAGGTTCTTTACACTCACTATTCTTATCCCACCTTCAGCTTCTGCTGTCCCTGCGAGGGAGGCTGCATTTCAGATGTGCTTTCTCTCTATGATTTTGCCTTCTTCCCAGATTTAGACTGCTGTTACTTGTTATTCAATGCCTTTTTAGTGGTCCTGGACACATGTGGGCATTTTCTTTTGCCCAGTTTCCACCACAGTCTTAGGCCAGCCTTAAAGTTCTGCCTCTCCTAGGTGGGCCTTTCTCAAAGCTTCTGCTCCTCCACCAGCAGCAGGAGACTTTCTCTGGGCCTAGAATCATTTTTCTACCTGATGCAAAGATAAAGGGTTTTGTTTTGTTTGTTGTTTTTGTTTTTTTTTACTCCCACCTATAACCACAGTGTTTCTGCCCCATTATCTGAGGATAGCAGGGCAATCTCTTTGCCCAGTAGCTTAAGAATAGTTTTCTATAGGGGAGAAAGATTCCAGTGTTTCCTCGTGTCTTTCCCACAGTATCTGCCATATGCTTTCTCCCTCAGGCCTTGACCATGATGGATGCATTCTCTGGCTCCCTTTCTAGCCCTCCAGCTTTCTCCTGGGTTTAAGGAAAAGAGCCATAGGTGAGTGCAGTTTTTTTTGCATCTGCATTATCAGCGGCTTTATGCTGTCATACTATCCTTTAGCGAGTTGTTAAGCATTTTAGCTGAATTCTTCCTGGCTTTTTTCTCACCTTGGAAGCTTGTGCTCATTTCCAGTTTCTCCTTAGAGAAGTCCATCTTTTCTTAGATCTCAGGATGATTGGTTGTCCTATGACCTTAATTCTGTAACGGGTTAAGAAAGTATGACTTTTGTGGATTATTTGAGGTTCTTTCCACCCCCTAATGGAAGCTGGAAATTCCGTAATGACTGTTTGAAGTAGTAAATTTGATGAGTATTATTATATAATCTGTAAATTGATGCCAGGATAATTTACTTTCAGTTCTTACTATTCATTATAATAATTGTTTCATTTGATTATGATTTATATAGAAACACTCAATTCTAAGACTTTAAAAAAGAAAAAGATGAAATTTATTAAATTATATATCTAAAAAGTGAAATGGCCAAGTACAGTGGCTCATGCCTGTTATCCCAGCAATTTAGGAGGCTGAGGTAGGAGGATCACTTGATCCCAGGAGTTCAAGACTAGCCTGGACCACATAGTGAGACTTCGTCTCTACAAAAAATTAAAAAAAAATTAGCCAGGCATGAAGGCAAATACTATAGTCCCAGCTACTCAGGAGGCTGAGGGGCAAGGATTGCTTGAGCTGGGAGCTTGAGCCTGTAGTGAGCTGAGATAGCACCAAAGCATTCCAGCCTGGGTGACAGAGTGAGACCCTATGTGAAACAAATAAAATAAAAAGTTACAGATATATTCCACTCAGGCACTAGATTTAGCCATTCATATGGTAAAGATATGACATTAAGTCTCTACTTTCTGCTCCATGTTTTCTGTGTTGGTTGCATTTCCAAAGAGATGGTTACCTTGTACTAGCATAAAGACTTTCAACTAAAAAGGCTAAATTCCACATAAATTTATGTTCAGCAGCTAAGATGGTGTAGCTTTTTATAATTATTTCAGTAAACTTCCTGGGCCTCATAGTCATTGGATTCTGGGCCTCATAGTTATTGGATCATATGCCAACTTCCAGTACACTTAGGGTGGCCAGGGAACAGAATGCTCCTGAGAATTGATGCACACATCACACAGTTTTCCAGATAAACATCAACTGAGAACGAGGAAACGGTGGATTCCCAAATGTTAGTTGAATCTATAAATACCTTGTGGTCAATAACTGAAAATGTTAGCCACATGCTTCTTAGGTTTTATGTGGTATTTCTGTGAAAATGATATACTCAGGCTAACAAATGCCTTATAAAATACATGATAATCTTTTTGCTTATGATATTTTGTAAGTAACAACAGATAATACTGTACCGCAGAGTTCTTTTCCAGATTAACCTTAATTTAATAAATGTTGAAACTTTAGAATTACTAGTCTATGACACACTGCATTATTAGACTTGCATTGCAGTAGAATTTTTTAAATACCCTATTAAAATCTTTTCTTTTTCTTTTCAGTACTGTAATTAACCTTTAATAATATAATTCCACTTAGCCTTTTTTCTGGTTATTTATATGGCTGGTATCTTTCTTGCCATCTTAATTTTGTTGTTATTCTTTATACTTTATCATATCCTCTAAACTTTTACCTGAATTGTCTTTTTTAACTGTTCTTAAAGTGAACAAAAATGGTATCCAAACTTAAGCTTTCAATTCTAATTTATTTATTTTTCATCTGGAAGATTACTAAATAGAGAAGCTTTTAAAGAAGTATGAAATAATTTTTTAATGTGAATGTTTAAAAATGCCTTTAATTTTGCCTTCACTTGTATTTATTTGTTTGACAGTGTATACAGTCCTTTATCTTTTAACTTTGCAAATATTTCAATAATATTTCTCATTTTTGGTTACAGCTGAGAAATCTGATGCTATTCTTATTATATTGATTTTTTCCAATAATTTGGTTGCATTTGTATGATTGACTTATCAGTTTATTCTGGGAGTATGAAATTTTACCTTGCTAAGTTTAGCTGCTATGTTCACCTAATTCTCTGTACTACTTTCAGTTCTGACATCTTCCTTTTAAATTTTTATTTGAAAATAGTCCTGAGATTGACTTCCAGGATATTCTAGCAGCAAAGAAAAAGATAAAGATACATTTATAGCTCTGCTTGCTTTTCATTACAAACTAACTATCTGGACAAATGTTAAAAATCTCCATTATCCTGCAGTATCCAATAAATACTAAAAACACTATTAAGAAAAATAAATTGGCATACTGGAAGGTCAACATATAATCTGAGTGATACCGCCCCTGGTAGCAAGCCTCCAAAATGCTCCCTTCTCCCAATCCTTACTTTTTCATATTCACACTCATGTAATTTCCTCCAAACTGTGTCAGGCTGAATCCTGTCCAAAATTGTACCAATGTGGCTGTCCTATTTCTTAGACTTTTCTCTTGGGAATAGCCAGTGACTATATCTTGAGGCCCCTTTAGCACCCTGCAGAGATGCACACGTGGGGATTCACTAAAGTCCCATGATTAAACCAACTTGCCAGCCCTATGATTGAGCCAACATGAAAGCAATTTCTGTATCAACCATGGAACCTTCAGGTGATGCCACCCGATTTTACAGCTCGATTGCAACTTATTATAAAGTCCTGGGCCAGAACTGCCCAGCTATTCTGCACGTGAATTCCTGAATCATAGAAATTATAAGAGATAATAGATACCTAATATAATTTTAAATCATTAGGTTTTAGAGGGTGGGGTGCGGTGGCTCACGCCTGTAATCCCAGCACTTTGGGAGACTGAGGAGGGCGGATCACGAGGTCAGGAAATCGAGACCATTCTGGCTAACACGGTGAAACCCCGTCTCTACTAAAAATACAAAAAATTAGCCAGGCGTGGTGGCGGGCGCCTGTGGTCCCAGCTACTTGGGAGGCTGAGGCAGGAGAATGGCGTGAACCCCAGAGGCGGAGCTCGCAGTGAGCCGAGATCGCACCCCTGCACTCCAGCCTAGGCGACAGAGCAAGACTCCGTCTCAAAAGAAAAAAAAGAAAAAAAGAATTAGGTTTCAGAAACAATTCGTACGTAGGCATAGATAACTAATACACTTCTGTCAAGAACTGCACACAGTGTAAGATTTTTATCCCGCCTGCAAGCTAATGAGTTAGTCTGCCACAGTTTCTTTGATGATGGTAGAAGACATAAGTCTCCTGAGTCAGACATAAGATACTTTATCACTTATGGCATAGAAAGAATCACACAAGCTTTATGCTTGCATTGTCCCTCGTTGCTCCCAAAGTCCCGTGGGGATGATGCCAAAGTTGACCCAGATAAATGCTGTGTACCCAGTGGTTTCATGTCACAGCTGAGGAGTACCAAGTTTAGGAAACTCCAAATCTTATAAGGGATCTACTAGCAAACCTGCCCAAATTTGCACCAGAGGAAAACATTATCTTTATTGTTCTGGTATGGAAACAAATTTTCCTTTGCTCAAGAGGAAGATACTAGCTCTATCTCCCAAGAATGTTTGTATAGCAAAAGTAGTCAGGGACAGAAATGGTCACAAGACATGTAGAAACACCATGAAAACTATCTCACAACATTACATTAAAAAGTTTACTGCCTAAAAGGATAAACATACATACCAATTTCACAGTGCCAGTACTGCAATTGGGAATCTAAAGCCCATGAACATAGTTTAGTGAAGTAATGTAACTAAAATTTAACCCATAGCATGTTATTCCTAATTAAATCAATAAATATTCCTACTTTAAACTCTATTAACTTAAATAAAATAAATTTTAAAAATGCGTTTAACCATACAACACATCAAATAAAGACAATATTTTACATTTATCTTAGGTTTGTGGTACACTGGCAGGTTTGTTATGTAGGTAAACTCATGTCATTGGGGTGTGTTGTGCAGATTATTTCGCTACCTAGGTATTAATCCTGGAACCAATAGTCATTTTTTCTGCTCCTCTTCTTTTTCCCACCCCTCACTCTGAAGTAGGCCCCAGTGTCTGTGGTTGCCCTCTTTGTGTGCATGTGTTTTCATCATTTATCTCCCACTTATAAGTGAAAACATGTGGTATTTGGTTTTCTGTGCCTGCATTAGTTTGCTAAGGATGATGGCCTCCAGCTCCATCCATGTCCTATAGAAGACATGAACTCATTCCTTTTTATGGCTACATAGTATTCCATGATGTATATGTGTCACATTTTCTTTATCCAGCCTACCACTGATGGGCATTAGGTTGATTCCATGTCTTTGTTATTAGGAATAGTGATGCAGTGAATATACACGTGTATGTGTATTTATTTATGACAGAATGATTTATATTTCTTTAGGTTTATACCCACTAATGGGTTGCTCTGTTGAATGGTATTTCTGTTTTTAGCTCTTTGAGGAATTGTCACACTGCTTTCCACTATGGTTGAACTAATTTACACTCCTGCCAACAATGTATAAGTGTTCCCTTTTCTCCACAACCTCACCAGAATCCATTATTTTTTGACTGTTTAATAATCATTCTGACCAGTGTGGGATGGTATCTCATTATGGTTTTGATTTGCATTTTGCTAATAATCAGTGATATTGAGCATTTTTTTCTTTTATCTTCCCAGTAATAACTCATTGATAATAAAAATAAACCTTCTTTCTCATAGTAAAAGTAGCTTTTCATCTTCCTTATTTTGAGAGTGCTTAGGATGAGAAAATGTTTACTTCACATAATATCTAGTTGAGTAAATAAATTTTTAACAAGCATCAAACTGCCATTTACTACATTGAATATGGATAAAAATATTTTCAGATTTTCAGCAATGGTTACTAGAATTTATGCCAAATTTACACATCAATTTTGTTAAGTCTTTCACAATAAAGAGACTATTCAGTCTGAATTTCTATATGTATGCAATTTTATTAAGCAAGTGCTAATACAGTACAAATATTGTTTCTTTACTAATGCTAGAACAATCAAAAACCACACATTACTCTACAGTACTCTTAAGATTTTGGTTAATCATTAAGTCTATTTCTCAACCCTCAAGGGATAAATATGGTGTCAAATATTATCAAGAATGCACAGAACAATATGGAACTCAATTTCCCATCTGAATTGACTCTATTATTTTCTTCATATTATTAACAAAAAAGGCATATTATATTACTAAATGATACATACTAGGGCTTTAAAAAATATATTCACTTTAAGGGTTTCTTTAATTCTATAAAAACCGTAAAAACCCTAGAAGAAAACCTAGGCAATACCATTCAGGACATAGCTATGGGCAGAGATTTCATGACTAAAACACCAAAAGCAATTGCAACAAAAGCCAAAATTGACAAATGGGTTCTAATTAAACTAAAGAGCTTCTGCACAACAAAAGAAACTATCACCAGAGTGAACAGGCAACCTACAGAATGGGAGAAAATTTTTGCTATCTATCCCCCTGACAAAGGGCTAATATTTAGAATCTACAAAGAACTTAAACAAATTTACAAGAAAAAAACAAACAACCCCATCAAAAACTGGGCAAAGGATATGAACAGACACTTCTCAAAATAAGACATTTATGCAGCCAACAGACATATGAAAAAATGCTCATCATCACTGGTCATTATGGAAATGCAAATCAAAACCACAATGAAATACCATCTCATGCCAGTTAGAATGGCAATCATTAAAGAATCAAGAAACAGCAGATGCTGGAGAGGATGTGGAGAAATAAGAACGCTTTTACACTGATGTTGGGAGCGTAAATTAGTTGAACCATTGTGAAAGACAGTGTGGCGATTCCTCAAGGATCTAGAACTAGAAATACTGTTTGACCCAGCAATCCCACCACTAGGTATATACCCATAGGATTATAAATCATGCTACTATAAAGATGGATGCACACGTATGTTTATGGCAGCACTATTCGCAATAGCAAAGACTTGGAACCAACCCAAATGTCCAACAATAATAGAACGGATAAAGAAAATGTGGCACACCATGGAATACTATGCAGCCATAAGAAATGATGAGTTCATGTCTCTTGACATGATGGATGAAGCTGGAAACCATCACTCTCAGCAAAATATCACAAGGACACAAAACCAAACATCTCATGTTCTCACTTGTAAGTGGGAGTTGAAAAATGAGAACACATGGACACAGGGAGGGGAACATCACACACCAGGGCCTGTGGGGGGGTGGGGGTCTGGGGGAGGGATAGTGTTAGGAGAAATACCTAATGTAAACGACGAGCTGATGGGTGCAGCAAACCAACATGGCACATGTACGACTATGAAATAAACCTACCTGCACATTATGCACATGTACCCTAGACTTAAAGTATAATTAAAAAAAAAAACTGTTAACACTTGAATATTTTATTAAATTTAGACATTTACATATTTAAATCAACAGGCAAAAAAGGGCAAATGATACAGAAATAAAATTCAGACCAGATATTTTTACACTCTGTAAAACAATTTTTCACCAATGACATTTTGCTCAGGTGACATTTCTCTGAAATAATGTCATATTTTAAGATATAATATGATACTTTAAATGTTTCTCAAATGTTTCTTGTGTATTTGGTAGTTTTATGTGTGAAAGCAAAATTCACTATCCAAATAACTAAATACATAACTAAAATAACTAAATTAAGTTATTTTATTGACAAAAGTCATTATAAATTAAAATTTTAGCTATTTTTTCCTCTGTTCACTTCATTAGATTAAAGTAAACTGATACTCCTCCCTTTCATACTTAACAAGTGGCTTTATGACAGTCATAAATAATCCAAGCCCATAGATATGCTTTTTGATAGAATGCTGATTGTAATTAAGTGTATATTATAGCTAAATGGCAATATGGGATTTGCTTGGTTTGATTCTTTGTTTTATAATTATTGTTTGAAAATTCATAAAATGCTAAAACAAGTAAATCTAATAATAACACAAAGAATTGATGCTCTTTTTGTTATATCCTCTGTGTATAGATTGTGGAAGAATGCAACTGTGTTGATTCAATATTAAATAACTACTTACAAAGTTAATCTCAAATCCACCGAACAACAGATAAGTTACTCAACAGAAAAAACTCAATTGTTTTAACTCTTGTTTATACATTTGATTACATTAAAAAAGATACTAATCTATATGGTGCCATAATTCAATTTTCACAAGAAAATAATTACTTCTCTAGAACATAATCAGTTAATAGAATTATTGACTAAACAATTTTACCAATATATGAAACAATAAATTCTATTTTAGCTTTATGATATAAGATTGCTGATTTTTGTATATTTAAAAATATTTACAGATTATGTCTTATGGGAGAAATTTTGAATTACCAGATTGTCAATATTAGTCTTAACAGATTAATAAACTGTAAAATAATAAAAGTCCTTATTATATCATGGATTTTATCATAGTAAAATAGCATAGTTCTCCTGGATTCAATATACAATTTATTCAGAGAGTAGAAGATTCAATTTTTGTCCCTTAACAAGATTAATATTATTTTTAATAAAAATTTATATTTTCTTCTCTAAGAATCTATATTTAACTTCAGACACCTGTTTTATGAAGGATCACATTAACTATATAATTTTAATGATACTGTTATTTTATTATCTATATACAAGTTATATCAATCTAGTTTCTTGATCTATATCTTATTTTTGTGCTTTTGTTTTCTCACAACACTGTCGGCTTATTATATTTCTCTTAAGTTTAAGCCTAACAATTTCCTCTGGGAATATTATTTACATCTGTTTAAGTTGTGTGAGGCTTGTCTTTTATCTGTGACCCAATGCTTGCTTGGGTATACTTCCATGATTAATATCTAGTAGTCTAAAGGTTTTGGATATCTAAGGATTACACATGAATCTCTCTTTGCATCTGAAATCAAATGGGATGTTTCAATGGTTTTTCATAGTCCCTGCAGAAAAAATTTATTTTCCACCCAAATTCAATTATAGAATTACGTATGAAGATTAAAGCACTCTTCTCTACCTTTTCTTCTCATCATAGGACATAACACCTTCACAGGAAACAGAAATGAAAGGGCCAGCCATGTGCAAATCTGGGAAAATTAAGAACTCCAGCTGATAATAAGAAAACCTAGAAATTATAAACTTTCTTAGAAACCGTATCCAAGACTGTTTTAAGAAAAAAAAATGCAGTTGATAAGAAAATGATGAAATTATGTATAATCAGAAGCAAATAAGTACATGAAAACCACTTGCTCCATTGCAGATGTCACTTACAAATAATGAGCACAGGATAAGCAGAAGAAGATCAGCAAAACTTGGGCAATATCAGAGAAATCAAATAAATATAAGCATGAATTATAATCTAACTCTGGGCTAAAAGAAATGGAAAAGTCTTGTTTCTATTAGCCATAATTTATCTTTTAGGCTTAAACATAAATTCATAAGAACCCTTCTTCATTGATTTTGCTTTCTAGTAGTGAAAAAGGAAAACAAGCAAAATATTTGTAAACAATCAAGTAAAGTAAAAAGATAACTTCAGATTGTGGTAAGTTCTATGAGTTAAATAAATTGGGTTGTGTTTTAGAATGTAGTGTGTGTACGTGTTGACAGCTTCTCTAGATTTGGTAATGAATAAAAGAGATGAAATTTATGTTTATATTCATGTCTGCTGGTTCTCTGAGTAGCCTCTATTAAGAACTGTGAAAAGTGGGAGATTTTACTATATTTGCTGTCTAACAAGTTAGTCCACCACACTTTCATGAAGAGTTGCAGGTGATATGAGAGTCCTGGATGAGAGACAAAGGACTTTATTACTTAGAGCATATAGTAGCCAAAGTATCATCACTTATATAAGCTCATTGAACCCCAGTCCCCACAGGCTGAAATGACAAAAGACACATAATGCCTGTGCATATAGTATCTTTCAGTAAAGTGGTAGAACCTGGACCATAAAAAAAAAACTCAATCTTTTAAAGGAGTTGCAAGCAAACCTATCTAAACCTTATCTCCAAGGTAGACATTGTCTTTATTATTCTGGATAACAATATCCTGCCTTTGTGTCTGGAGGCACAAAGTAGCTCTATCTACCACGTATGTATGCTATACAAACATTCTATAAAAAATAGTCTGGAACAAAAGACTGTCAGTAACTATGCTTACAAGATATGCAAAAATTCAAGATACCTATAGAGAAATGTCTCCCAAGAGTCCTGCTGTTTTCAGATAATAAAAAATAAATACATGATTCACAAATATATGTTTATTTCATAAAATTATTATTTGTGTCTTAATTTCCACAAAATGTTATTGTAAACAAACATTTCTCATAGTTTATGTTTTATTGAAAATAATGAAAAGTTATACCTTTTACTGAGTCATCATATTTCTTAGATTATGTTCTATCAATATTAATTTGGAAAACAATACTTTTCTGGGGAAGTTGGAATGAAATTGTCATTAAAATTTTTAAAGCAATTCTTAAATTCAAAAATAAAGTCGAATTTTGGATTAGAGATCAAACTTTGTATTAGGGATACATGTAAGGTATTATCATCATAAAATACAAAGTATTCTAATTTAATCACATAAATCACTACTCTTAAATTGAAATCTTAACAGTTTTTAACATGTAAATAATTATGATCACATGTTTAATTTAGACATATATGTATATAAGAATTGTTTAACATTGGACACTATAACTCAGCTGTCATGATTTGTGAATTACAAAATCATTATTTTGGGATTTTTTTAGAACCATGAATTGGAGCACAAAGAAAAGCAATAAAAATTCTTGGCATTGATATTTCTTCATGCAAAAATCTATAATATTCATGTAATCTATTATGAAGGCCCTATCTTCAAGCTCACTTGTCTTTTCTTCTTCAATATGTAGTCTACTGATATTTCTATTCAGTGAATTGTATATTTGCCACTAAAAATTCCTTTTTTTCTCCTTATAGCATCTATTTTTATTTTTATGCCTTCCTTAAAATTATTAAACACATTTATAATTTATAACATATGCTATAAAATTTTCATCTGTCAATTCCAGACATAGATTTATGGATTCATTTCTCCTGATTATTCCCAGATCACATTTTTCTTCTTCATTTAATGAGAATTTTTTTACTAAATGTTGGACATTGTAAATATTATATTTTGAATGTCTGAAATTTATTGCTTTTCTCTAAAAATGTTAAGATTTTTTCTGTCAGGAAGTTATTTGTGGGTTAGCTTGATCCTTTGAAAACTTGTTGTATGCATTGTTAGAAGAGGTCTAAAATAGTCTTTACTTAAGTAATGGTTTATCACTACTAAAATATGTGTATCTCTTTTCTGGATCTCTACTTAAAGCCTTAAGGGTTCAATAATATACCTATATGCTTTCTTTTCTGAATTCAAATGTTTTCTACTCTGTATGAGTTTTGATAGTTGTTTAGTTTACAAATTCAAGCTAGTTTTTCTTTGTTCAGTCTTGTGGAATATAATTCTATACATTTGCATCTTAGTCTTTAGCTGAAGACTAAAAGGAAGTCACTGTGGGTTTCCAAAGCTCTTTCTCTGTATAACACTCTATGTGATGTTTTGCTCCATATATTCCAGCTGTCTCTACATCCATGAACTCTGAGCTTTATCTCCTTAACATAGACAGAATGTTTCTTCTAATTGATTTCCTCCTCACTATAGTCAAGAAAGTGCCTCCAGACATTCAGCAAACCGGGGCAATTACAAAATTAATCTTGTATCTTGTAATCTTGTAATCTCTTCTATCAGGATTACAGCCCTGTAGTCTCTTGTTCAAAATCTAAAAGCATTTTCTGTTTGATTATAGCAGGAGGGCTAGTCTAGTAACATTTACTCCATTATAACTAGAAGCAAACTAATTTAGTTCTTTTTTATAACTTTCATTTCTGCGTTGTGATTTTTCATCTTTTGCTTAATCATGCCTATACTTTTAAAATCTCTGAACTTAAATATAACAGCTCTTTACACTTTCTGGTGTGCTAATTTCAGTGACATCTCTGCATGCCTCTTCACTTCTTTTTCCTTTTAGCTATAGATCAGTTCCCTTCTTCTGTGTGGGGGTGTTATCTTGTGTGTGTGGGTATTTGTGATTGCATGCTGGCCCTGTGGATGTTATGTGGTTCAAAGTCTGGATTCTGTGGGATCACTATTTTTAATGATGAGTTTTGGATCTTACAGGCAGTTAATTTACCATTCCTCTTAGTCTTGGTTTTAGGATTTATTAGGGAAGTTCTAAAGTAGCACTTACTCTAGCATGAGTGTAGTCCTGTTTCTAAGGGAAAATTTTCTATCATTTCCATTGAATCAAGTCTCATATCCTGTTTTGTAAATTTTAGCTGCTTCAGAAGTTTCATATTTCAATTACTGTTTCCTCTTCAACAAGTGATTGTTTATGTCTTTTGGGGCTCCTCTTCCTTCTATTGTCATTCAAAAAGATTCCCCAGGTGGAACTCTTACAGAACGTCATGTCCACCTAATGTATTTCCCTTCTGTGATAGATAATAGCCTTGTGCTTTATGTTTTTCAGTGTCTGAAAAAAGCTTCTTCTTATAGTGTTTCTAGTATTATAGTTGTTTATGGTGATAGGACAAGTCTGACACCTGTTATTTCACTTTTAGGGATATTTCTTCTGAGTATAGAATTGTATATTGAAAACTTTTCTAGTGCTTAAATATGTCATTAAACTGCCATCTGGCTTTGATTGTTTTTGTTGAAAAGTCATCAATCTTATTGTTCCTTGGAAGGTAATACATCTTTTGTTTCTCTGGCTACTGTCAACGTTTTCTCTTCATCTTTCATTTTCAATAATTTCACTGTGATGCGACTGGATATAATTTTATTTACATTTATCCTGCATATAATTCAATGAAATATTTTCATCTCCATGGGATTCACTGAGGATTTCTCAGCAGTTTTAAATAATTATTTGCTGTTACTTCTTTGCGTATTGATTCTGTTTCATTCTCTTTCTCTTCATTACTTGAGACTCAAGTTCATGTAGGTTAGAACTTTTGATAATGTCTCATATATCCTCCTGAATTTCATATTCTTTTATTTTTCCCATTCCTGTTTCTTCCAGTGTTCAGATTATACATATTCTACTTCTAGTTTCTTCTCTTCTGCGTCCTATTGTGAAATATTCTATTTCTGGTCTAATTCTATGTCTATTGTGTCTAATCTCATCCAATGTGCTCTTATTTCAGATATTACATGTTTTCTATCCAGTTTACCATTGATGGGTTTCTATCCAGTCTATCATTTAGGTTGATTCCTTGTCTTTTGTATTGGGAAGAGTGCTGCAATGAACATACACATGCATGTGTTTTTATGACAGAATGATTTATATTTGTTTGGGCATATAACCGGTAATGGGATTGCTGGGTAAAATGGTAGTTCTGTTTTTAGGGCTTTGAGGAATTGGCACACTGTTTTTCACATTGGTTGAACTAATTTACTGTCCCACCAGCAGTCTATAAGTGTTCTCTTTTCTCTACCACCTTGCCAGCATCTTGTTTTTGACTTTTTAGTAATAGCCATTCCGACCAGTGTGGGATGGTATCTCATTGTGGTTTTGAAATGAATTTTTCTAATGATCAGCGTTACTGAGCTTTTTTCTCATGGGATTTTTGGCCACATGTATGTCTTCTTTTAAAAAGTCTCTGTTCATGTCCTCTGCCCGCTTTTTAACGGGGTTGGTTTTTTGCAAATTTGTTTAAGTTTTTTATAGATGTTGAATATTAGAGCTTTGTCAGATGTGTAGTATGCAAATATTTCTCTCATACTGTAACTTGTCTGTTTACTCTGTTGATAGTTTCTTTTGTTGTGCAGAAGCTCTTCAGTTTAATTAGATCTCATGTGTCAATTTTTGCTATTTTTGCCATTGCTTTTGGTGTCTTCCTTCAAAATCTTTTGCTAGTTGCTATGCTTACAATGGTATTGCCTAGATTTTCTTCCAGGGTTTTTACAGTTGGGGAGTAAGTCTTTAATCCATCTTGAATTGATTTTTGTATACAATGTAAGGAAGGGGTCCAGTTTCAATATCCTGCATATGGCTAGCCTGTTCTCCCAGTACCATTTATTGAATAGTGAGTCCTTTCCCCATTGCTTGTTTTTGTCAGCTTTATTGAAGATCAGATGGCTGTTGGTGTGTTGCCGTATTTCTGGGCTCTCTATTCTGTTCCATTTGTCTATGTGTCTATTTTTTCTTTTTGCCAGTACCGTGCTGTTTTGGTTACTGTATTTCTGTAGTATAATTTAAAGTCAAGTAGCATGATGCCTCCTGCTTTGTGTTTATTGCTTAGGATTGCCTTGTCTTTTTGGGCTCTTTTTTTTTGGTTCCATATGAATTTTCTAGTTCTGTGAAGAATGTCAATGGTAGTTTGATACGGAGAGCATTAAACCTATAAATTGCTGTGAACAGTATGGCCATTTTACCAATATTGATTCTTCCTATCTGTGAGCATGGAATGTTTTTCCATTTTTTTTTTTTTTGGTGTTATCTCTGATTACTTTGAATAGCGTTTAACAATTCTCATTGTAGAGATCTTTCATCTCTCTGGTTAGCTGAATTTCTAGGTATTTTCTTCTTTTTTGGCAATCACAAATGGGATTGCATCTCCAATTTTGCTCTTGGTATGGCTGTTGTTGGTGTATAGGAATACTAGTGATTTTTGTACATTGATTTTGTATCCTGACACTTTGTTGAAGTTGCTTATCAGGTTGTGGAGCTTTTGGGTCAAGACTATGGGGTTTTTTAGCTATAAAATAATGTTATCTGTGAACAGAGATAGTTTTACTTCCTCTATTCCTAATTGAATGCCCTTTATTTCTTTAGCTTGCCTGATCACTCTGGCCAGGACTTCCAATACTATCTTAAATAGGAGACATGAAAGAGGTGTCCTTGTCTTGTGCTGGTTTTCAAGGAGAATGCTTCCAGCTTCTGACCTTTCGGTATGATGTTGGCTGTGGGTCTGTAATAGATGGCTTTTATTATTTTGAGGTATGTACCTTCAATACTTAGTTTGCTGAGAGTTAGTAACATGAAGGGATGCAAAAGCCTTTCTGCATCTATTGAGATAATTATCTGGTTTTGGTCTTATTTCTGTTTATGTGATGAATCAACATTTATTGATTTGCATATGTTGAAACAACCTTGCACTCAAGGGATAAAGTCTACTTGATCATAGTGGATTCATTTTTTGATGTGCTGTTGAATTTGGTTTGCTAGTAATTTGTGTCAATGTTCATCAAGGATACTGGCCTGAAGTTTTCTTTTCTTATTGTATCTCTACCACTTTTTGGTATCAGGATGATGGTGGACTCATAGAATTAGTTGAGGAGGAGTCCCTCACCTTCAATTTTTTGGAATAGTTTCAATGAAAATGGTACTAGCTCTTTGTACATCTCTTAAAATTCAACTGTGAATCTGTCTGGTCCTTGCCTTTGGTTGGTAGGTTATTTCTTACTTATTCAATATTGGAGATCATTATTGGTCTGTTTAGGGATTCAGTTTCTTCCTGGCTCAGTCTTGGGAGGGTGTATGTATCCAGGAATTTACACATTTCTTCTAGATTTTCTAGTTTGCATAGAGGTGTTCATAGTAGTTTCTGATGGTTATTTGTGTTTCTTTGGGGTCACTGGTAATATTCTTTGTCATTTCTAAATACGTTTATTTGGATATTCTCACTTTTCTTCATTAGTCCAGTGGTCTATATATCTTAATAATTTTCTCAAAAAACTCCATCTCTTGTATCTGTTGATCTCATGATTTTTGGATGGTTCTTAATTTTCAGTCTCTTCAGCTCTGATTTTGGTTATTTCTTGTCCTTTGCTAACTTTGGGGTTGGTTTGCTCTTGATTCCCTGGTTTTCCAGTTGTGATGTTAGGCTTTTAATTTGAGATCTTTCTTACTTTTTGATGTGGGCACTTAGTGCTATAAATTTCCCTCTTAATGGTGCCTTAGCTGTGCCTCCAATATTCTGGTTGTTGTATCTTTTTTCTCATTAGTTTTAAAGAACTTATTGATTTCTGATTTAGTTTCATTATTTGCTCAAAATTAATTCAGGAGCTGGTTGTTTTATTTCCTTGTAATTGTATTGTTTTGAGCGATTTTCTGAGTATTGATTTCCATTTTTATTGGACTTTGACCTGAGAGAGTTTTTGGTATAATTTGGTTCTTTTGTATTTATTGAGGATTGTTCTATGTCCAATTGTGTGTTCTATTTTAGAGTATGTATGACGTGGCAATAAGAAGAATGTATATACTGTTGTTTTGGGTGAAGAGTTCTGTAGATGTCTATCATGTCCATTTGGTTCAATATTGAGTTCAGGTCCTGGATATCTTTGTCAATTTTTTGCCTCAATTATCTGTCTAATACTGTTAGTGAAATGTTGCATACTCCCACTATTATTGTTTGGGAGTTTAAGTCTATTTGAATGTCTCTAAGAACTTGCTTTATGAATATGGGTGTTCCTGTGTTTGTGGTATATATATTCAGGATACTTAGGTCTTCTTGTTGAATTGAACCCTTTACGATTATGTTATGCCCGTCTTCATCATTTTTTATCTTTGTTGGCTTAAAGACCATTTTGTCTGAAATTAGAATTGCAACCTCTGCTTTATTCAGTTTTCCATTTTCTTGGTAAATTTTTCTCTATCCCTTTATTTTGAGCCTATGGGTGTCACTGCATGTGAACTGGGTCTCTTGAAGACAGCATACCATTGGGTCTTACTTCTTTATCCAGCTTGCCACTCTCTGTCTTTTAACTGGTCATTTAGTCATTTACATTTAAGGTTAGTATTGATATGTGTAGATTTAAATCTGTTGTCATGTTGTTAGGTAGTTATGCAGACTTGTTGTGGTTGCTTTATTTTGTCACTGGTCTGTGTACTTATGTGTGTTTTTGCAGTGGCTGGTAATGATCTTTCTTTTCCATATTTAGTGCTTTCTTCAGGAACTATTGTAAGGCAGGTCTGGGGGTAACAATTTCCCTCAGCAATTGCTTTTCTGAAAATAATTTAATTTTTCCTTTGCTTATGCTTAGTTTGGCTTGATAGGAAATTCTGGGTTGGAATTTCTTTTCTTTAAGAATGTTGAATGTAGGCCCTCAATCTCTTCTCGCTTGTTGGGTTTCTACTCAGAGGTCTGCTTTTAGTGTGATGGGCTTCCCTTTGTAGGTGACTTGTCCTTTCTATCTGCCTTTAATACATTTTCTTGCATTTTGACCTTTGGAAAATCTGGTGATTACATGCTTGGGGATGATCTTCTTGTGAAGTATCTTATGGGAGTTCTCTGCATTTTCTGAATTTAAATGTTGGCCTCTCTAGCTAGGTTGAGGACATTTGCATGAATGATACTGTGAAATATGTTTTCCCCGTTGATTTTATTCTCCCCATATCTTTTGGGGATGCCAGTGAGTTGTAGATATTGTCTACATAATCCCATATTTCTTGGAGGTTTTGTTCATTTCTTTCCATTATTTTTTCTTTATTCTTGTCTGACTGTCTTATTTTAGAAAGCCAGTCTTCAAAAATGAGATTATCTCCCATCTTGATCTATTTTGCTGTTATACTTGAGATTGCATCATGAAATTTGTGTAGCGTGTTTTTCAGCTCTGTCTGGTCTGTTACTTCTTTTCTGTATTGGCTATGTTTTCTGTCAGCTCTGGTATCATTTTATTGGGATTCTTAGCTTTCTTAGATTGGGTTTTAATGTTCTCTTGAATGTCACCGACCTTCATTCTTATCCATATTCTGAATTCTATTTCTGTCATTTCAGGCATCTCAGCCCAGCTTAGAACCCTTACTGGAGAACTAGTCTGGTAGCCTGAAGAAAAGAAGACACTCTGGCTTTTTGAGTTGTCAGAATTCTTGTTCTTGGCCTTTCTCATCTTTGTGGGCTGATGGTCCTTCAATCTTTGATGTTGTTCTCCTTTCAATGGGTTTTGTTTTTCTTTTATCCTATTTGATGATCTTGGAGGTTTCATTGTGGTATAAGGTGGGTTTAGTCAACTGGCTTCGTTTCTGAGAGATTTTTGGAAGCCAAGGTTCAGCTCAGGACTCCTGGACTACATGCTTTAATTCTGGGGACTGGTATCAGGCCCTGGCTTTGTTTTCTGGCTCCTTGAGTTGGGGAACCTGCTGCACTGGAGAGGCCAAGGTGCTCCTGAACAGCTGGTTATAACACTCTGACGGGTGGAGCCAGCCAAAACTCTTTGTAGGGCTGTGGCAGTGGGATCTGTTTTCATTTGCATACACCAGCAGCAGTGGCAGCATGGCAAGGTGCATGCCTGTTGGCTGTGGCAGGGTGCTAGTGGGTGCCAGGGTGCTGGCCACTGTGTGGACATTCACAACTGCGGTGACAGCATAGCTCAGTGGGGGAGAGGAGGCCCTGCTGGGAACTATGCATGCACTGATGCTGGTGATGGTGTTAGCATGGGAGCAGGTCACTGGTTCATCCTCTGTGCATGTTCACACAGGCAGTGGAGGCTGCTCAGGGAAGGGATGAGTCAGCTCTTCTCTGTCTAGTTTTGAGCTGGTGGAAGTGTTCATGTGCAGGGGCATGTTACTGACAGGGGTGGGGCCTGTGGATTCCATGCCCATCTATACTCCCACAACAATGGCAGTCCCACAGGAGGAGGGGTTCTTTGGGGAGGAGTGGTGGGGTGCACTCACACTGGCAGCAGTGGCTAGGCAGGGTACATGTGCACATGCACACTGTCAAGGAAGGGAAGACAATGTCACCTGTGTACACAAACGCCAGCAAAGCAATGTAGGAGGTGGCTGTGGCTGTGTGTGTACAGGTAAAGTGGCATGGGGAGGCTGTAGTGGGAGGAGGGTTTTGGCAGACTGGTGCATGTCCAGTGGGGGCTGCTCTGCCAGAGCACTCTGCTGCTCAGGTGAGGTCCACTAGCACAGGAGCTATGATGTGCAGCACCAGGAGGTATTGGGGGCTGCACTGCAAGCAAACATGGCCAGTCTGGGGCTCTGGGAGAAGCCAGCCAATTGAGGGGTGCTCAGGTCAGACTGGCCTCATCTCATGGGCAAGAATGGCCTGCAGCGTTCAAATCTGTCAGTTCTCCTAGGGCTAAAGTCTCCTACAGGAGCACCTTGAGCCTACAGGGATGGACATCCTTGGCTGTCCTCCACTAAAGATGCTCCTGCACCAAACCCTCTGGGCTCCACACTAGCTGGAGTTCTGCTCCTACCACTTCTCTTAGCAGCTCTCCCTGTCAACTCAAGTGTCTGTGGTGGTTGAGGGGTCTCCTCCTATGGGGATTCCAGAGGCCCATGGCAAAAGCAGGTTTCTCCTTGCCTGTTCAACTCACCCCTTCTCAAAGAGTCACTGAGGGTCAGGAACAAGTCTTGATGTGTGGTAGCCTCGTGCAGTGTTCCCAGTTTCCTCCCACTTAACCCAAGCATGTGTCTTCCCTTGTTCCCTCTCAGTGCCTTCCCTTTTACTATTTGCTAAGAGTGTGCCAGTCTTCTTGATGTCCCAGTCCCTCAGAGGGAGATGTTCCTTCTTGCTGTGACTAGTTGGCCATCTTCTATTTTTTTTTTACACTTTAAGTTCTAGGGTACATGTGCACAACGTGCAGGTTTGTTACATAGGTATATATGTGCCACGGTGGTATGCTGCATCCATTAAGTCACCATTTACATTAGGTATTTCTCCTAATGTTTTCTCTCCCCCAGATCCCCACCCTATGACAGGCCATGGTGTGTGATGTTCCCCGCGCTGTGTCCAAGTGTTCTCATTGTTTCATTACCACCTATGTGTGAGAACATGTGGTGTTTGGTTTTCTGTACTTGTGATAGTTTGTCAGAATGATGGTTTCCAGGTTCTTCTATGTCCCTGCAAAGGACATGAACCCATCCTTTTTATGGCTGCATAGTATTCTGTGGTATATGTGTTCCTCATTGTCTTAATCCAGTCTATCATTTATGGAATTTGGGTTCGTTCCAAGTCTTTGCTATTGTGAATAGTGCTGCAGTAAACATACATGTGCATCTGTCTTTATAGTAGCATGATTTATCAGGATACAAAATCAGTGTGCAAAAATCACAAGCATTCCTATACACCAATAACAGACGAACAGAGAGCCAAATAATAAGTGAACTCCCATTCACAATTGCTACAAAGAGAATAAAATACCTAGGAATCCAACTTACAAGGGATGTGAAGGACCTCTTTGAGGAGAATTACAAACCACTGCTCAAAGACATAAAGGAGGACACAAACAAATGGAAGACATTCCATGCTCATGGATAGGAAGAATAAATATCATGAAAATGGCCATAGTGCCCAAGGTAATTTATAGATTCAATGCCATCCCCATCAAGCTACCAATGACTTTCTTCACAGAATTGGAAAGAACTACTTTAAAATTCATATGGAACTAAAAAAGAGCCAGCATTGCCAAGACAATCCTAAGCAAAAGGAACAAAGCTGGATGCACCATGCCACCTGACTTCAAAGTATTCTATTTGTTTTTAACATTTACCTTTTAAGAGAAGGTAACAGATTAAAACTAAGGTTTGAAAGAGCAAATATGATATTTGTATATTCACAGTGTCACAGACTTTAAAATACTATAAGTGATTACACAGTACTGTACTCCAAACTGGCAGATAGGTTATCTGATTTATCCTGCCTCACTTGTTTTTTATGTTATTGTTAATGTGTTAATAACTATTCTAGTTTTTCACACACATAAAATTGTCTAACACTTCTTTGTTTCTCAGGTAATCTTTTTCATCTGCTTTCTATTATTTCGTCATCTTTGTTTTTCTCCAGCAATCATTTCCTTTAAGAGTATCTTTAGATGGGAAATGAATGTAATATACAAACCGAGACTAAATGTCTTGTTTAGCAAGTCACAGTGCTGATTTTTTGTTGTGATTTTCTGCTAGGTGTTTAGTAGATGTGATATTGTATGATAGAAAATTGCAGTAGTGGGGCAAACTGGAAACACTAACATACACATTTCAGAAAACACAAGAAAGGATTTTTTTTCTTAAACAAAATTTGCATTTAAGTAAATAAATTCGTAAAGTTTAGAAACTTTCCAAGTCACTGCTTTGCAACTTATTTGCATTGAATTATGTGTTTTAGTTGAAATAATCTCGAGTGAACTTCATTTGAATGTGCACATTGTTTTTTGGCAGGTCCTTAGTAAAGTGATAATTTCCAGACGTTTGAACTGTACTCTCCTTTTCTGGTTTTGTGTAGAGTTACATGTACAAATCAAACACTCTCATAATGAAAGTTGGCATGTCTGACAGTGATTCAAAAAGATAGTTATCCAGTAGTTCTACTTTAATATACTGTTGAGAAAGTAATTAGACATGTATATAAGAAAATGTGTGCAAAATGTTTATCACATAATTTTTTATCCAAGTGAAATATTTGAAAGAGACTATAGCAAAAATTGGTGGTGGATTAAAATAATAAAAGTATATAGCCTTACACATTTACTTATAAAATAAATGTTTACTTAATCCTTATGTTTTGGTGTTTTTGGAAGAACACTGTAGGAGAAATAGATGAGATAAATATGAGAGAATTATATACAGTTTAACCATATAAAATTGCCATTAAAAATTATGGAATGTTGGTAATTCCATATGGTTCTCTCTAATCCACCCAGGAAGTTTAGTTAAAACGTGGTTTCAGTAAAGAGAAAGGAGAAAAAACTGGTAGCTTGTACTAGTTGATGGCAATAGATATGCAAACAGGTAAAGAGGCATTTAAGGAAAATCAAAAGCGTTTGTAACTGGAGGTGGTATTGAGGAAGGGGATGGTAGAGTCAAGGATGACTTTCTTATTTGTGACCTGAACACATGAGCAGATTGCGTGTCATTTATGAAACAGGAAACATTAAAAGAGGGGCAGTGTTGATGTGGAGGGTGAGACAGGAATGATGAGTTCATGAAGACTTTGTTCACGTCTGTGTTGCGGTTGATGTGCTGCTCAGACATCCTAGTAGAGAAGTCTGGGTGATAACTGGGTAAACATAGAGCAGTCATGGACTTGTTGGCTCTTGAAGTATAGCAGCTGTGAGAGTGAAGATAATGGTTGATATATAGAAAGGCATGAGAATATTTTGAAAAGAATGTAGAGTGAGATCAGAGAGCTAAAACCATTCTGAGAATCACTGGGATTTAAGAAGATAGAAGAAACAAAAATCAGAAAAAGAAAGGACATCCAATGTTATAGGAAAACAAAAGGGTGTTGTGGCCTAGGAAGGAGTACAGACTGCTTTTGTTGAGCAATCAATAGTGTCAAATGATACAGACATTTTGAACAAGATACTGGTTGAAAAACATCCATTGGATTTAGTCACATGGAAGTAATTGGTGACCCACGTACAAGGAAATAACGTGGAGTAAAGTATGTCCTTTATTGGAGTTGGTTGAAGTATTTAATAGAGTACTGTGGAGTCATGGAAGAGAAAGTGTACGTATTAGTAAATTTTTAAACATCAGTTTACAAAGCAGTTTTATAATAAAATCTATTTTATAAGAACATATTTATGTATACACACATAAAAGCATGAAATGACAGTAAAGAATGAACATAAACTATACACTACATAGTTTTCTTAAAACTTTATAGTATTATATCAGAGACTTTTTATGAAAACTAAATGAGATGAGAAAACCACAATTAAAGTAAGTCTATGATCACACAATGAATAAATCACCGGGACTACAGTTCTATTCAGGAAGTCTCCCACCCTTGAGCCCCTGAAAAACATCAGTATGTTAAATTTATTCCCAGGATTGTATACATTTAGAATTATTTTGTAACGTCTTATGTGTAGGAAAGAAAACTTTAAAAGTGAGCCATAAAACCACTTCAGAAAAATCTTTAATGCATAACGTTTCTTATAAAACAAAAATGCAAATTCCAGAATATGAATCAATTTTAAAATAAGACAAAAGTGATTGAGAAAAATTATATGAAGTATGTTCATATTTTTAATAAAATTATTCCAGAATGTTTAGACAAGGTTCAAGTGTTATGTTTTTTGAAAATCTTAAAATCTAACAGATACATTAATATGTCTAAAACTTGAAAACTTGAAATATTATGTTTAGTGGGACTATGCCTAATATAATAGGGGAATTCAAGCATGGGAAAACTGGTTGGTATGGATGTGAGATCACAATTATCATACTTCCCTCTCTATAACATTGACAACAAGGATCAGTAGTGAAAATTGAGCATGGTATTCTTAGTGAAATTTCTATAGATTGATTGTGCTCGCTATGCGTAGATAAAAGATCAGCAAATGCAAAATGGAATGGACATGATAGGTCAGAGGAACTTGCACATGAACTATGTAATACATTTCATTTCCTTAAGCTGACTAAATTATTGCTCCAGTTCTTTATTGTCTTTCTAAGCGCATTGTGTTTAGTTATGAGTTGCAATAGAAATGTAATTATAACCCTCTTATATCATGAAATAATAAAGATTAGCTTATTAATTTCCAAAAACAAATATATGAATTTGGATATTATGTGTCAATGATATTTTGTATTTAAAATCTTTATTTGGTTATATAAGTATACTTTTAACATATTTTGGTATATTTAGTTATATATATTTTTACTTTGCTATGCACATATATAAATATTTAACAACAAATATAAACACTGCATTTTTTCATATCAATGAATGTAGAAAATCTTATGTGTTAGTAAACAGCACTTCTAAAATATTTCAGATATTAGTCATCCCATCCCAGGATCTAAAATGGAGTGTGAGCCAGCCACTTTAATGGTTCTGACTTAATAGGACCAATTCCTCAATAGCTCTTTCTCTGAATAATTTTTCACAAGCAATAGCATTCTCCCAATGGTCTCCATTACTGTGATTGACAGAGAATATGTAGGAAGTTGGCTAATACACCATAGTACAGGATGCAGTGTTCCAGGATTACCATTTTTAAGTGGTGACAGGTGTGAATCAAATTAGCATACAAAGGAGAAATATCACTTTGCTAGGTACTGCTCCCACGTCCTTTCAAAATGGCTATATTAATAGCTCGCTTGGTATCTTGCAATTTTGCCTCCTTCATTTGGATTAGAATTAACCAGCACCAGAAAAGACAATATGTTTTGAATGTTGCCATTTGATATACTTGTTATGAATGGGAAATGGTGCTAATTATTATTTTAGCCTCCAGTAATTATCCGAGAATCTTGAAAATTCTTTCACAGAAAACACAAACTGAAACAAAAGGTTACAGAAGGTATTTATCAAGTTCCTTGCATTTCACATTCTAGCAACTACCAGGTGAATCACACTACTGAAGTGCAATTATAAAAATTATACTGACATTTGCTTTGGTTTGGACACTTTTTAAAAAATTCAATAAGAATTGAATATTTTGAGCCAATATTTTGTGAGAACTTAGGCTATGCTACAGCTTTACATAAATTATGTCCATTCCTACAGCTTTACAAAATGTTAACTTCATTTCCATTAACATCTTCACACAGCTATCACTTCTATTAGCGTGTTCATGTCCCTACTAAGTGTGTTGCAGATTATGAACCAAGCTCTGTTTATTCTAAAGTCATAAAACATGCTAGCACCTTGAAAGTGATGCAGACATTAAGATAAATATTTTGAAAACTTAAAAACTAATCATTGTGAGTGTTTTCACTTGGAACTGCTTACCTCAGTTATTCTGATCTAGTTTATTTTCTTTATAGTACTTAACAAAATCTAAATTTTTTGAGACTATATTATTGATCTGTATTTTTGGTCTCTCTTCAATTTGAGGGCAGGGGTCTTGTGGCTTATCTCATTCATGACTGTATTCTCTGGGGCGTTTCCTGGCAACATGCCC
The DNA here is from genome assembly GCF_028858775.2 of Pan troglodytes. NCBI lineage: Eukaryota > Metazoa > Chordata > Mammalia > Primates > Hominidae > Pan > Pan troglodytes. Next base: position 104,444,109 of record NC_072402.2, on the reverse strand, counting down.
GTATTTAATATTAGTTGAAGTTTAAAAAGGTGAGAATTTCAAATTGAATTTATTCTTAGAGAGTCATATGCATTTTATATTATTTTAATAGTACATAATTACAATGAAATCTGTTTTTATATACTCTGATTATAACATATATAATAACAATCATGTATAATATTGTGAGAATTAAAGAAAAGGATGTTCTAAAGATGTGGATATTTAAAATGTATTAAAAATAACCCGACATTTTAATTTTGGAATATATAACCATTTGAGATATATTATTAGCTTTAAGATATTTGAAATTACTATATCAAATGCAGAGCTGGGTCTCTAAAAGTTGTCAAAATTCTAAAAATTTACATCCTAAAATATAATTTAAACTTAATTTGGTTAGGGCAAAAGTATTCTGGCAAAATTTCAACCAGAGAAAAATAAGATGGATATTAACTATTTCTTCAGAATTTGATTCTTAAATGACAGCTCGTTCTTCAAGCTCTGTTATTTACATGGCTGCCATGTTCTCCATACCTTCCATCTGCATTTGGAGAGAATTTTCATGTGTGCTTTCCACAGTCCTGATTAAATCTTCACTACTGTTAAACACTTTCGTTACTGCCTTTGTTAACCAATATTTTATTGCAAATCAACTTACCTTTTTCTTCTTTTACTTTTATTGAATTTCTGATTTATCATCTTCAGTTTTTTCTACATGGCCATGGATATAGCCTCTTACATCTTTTGGGGGGTAATAAGTAGATTCCTGGAAAAAGTGCTTCCCTTCCATTTAGAGATTCATTTTCAGTGACAGGCACTTCTCAGCTCTATGGCATTATTTTCTTTCCTTTGAGATTTTAAAGGCACACACTGTTTTGTTGTTTATCTTCTATTAGTAAGAGAGCTATCAATGCCAATATTTGTTATAAAACAGGATTTAATAGAATTCTTGATGGTGGCTGAAAAAAAATTCAAACTGGGTCCTCTGAAAAAGAGAATTCATTGACACACACGTTTAAGATTTCCAGCAGTAGATCAGGTATGGATGGATCCAAGGACTCAAATGACATTATCAGTCACTCTATATCCCATGCCTGTTCCATTTATTTTGGCCACATACAGGAAGGCTCCTTCTATGTTTTGGAAAGATGGTCTTTAGATGGTTACTCTATGAAATCTTTGCCCAACGAGTTTCTTCACCCATACTGTAGTTTCACAAAAGTTTCTCTGATTGATTTGGATGTTCTCCTATTCAGGCTGTTTGTGAAGCAATCACTTTGGGCAAGATTTGTGAGTATGTTGGTCCAGACTAGGTTTCATGCCATCTCTAATGATGAAAACAGAGATTTTTTTTTTCCATTGCATGAAATGAGAGTTGGAGGAGAGTTTCCAAATAAAAGAAAATGATGAGGATATGATTGCTGGAAAGAAAAAACATTGTTCACTACACACAGATCATATGAGTTTTTCTTAATCTCTCTCAGTATCTAGCAAGCCCAAAGTTCTTCAGATTCACACACAGTGGCCTGGTTTTGGGTCCATTATTTCTTATTAAAGTAAGGCCTGAAGCAATGAAAAGTACAATGGAAGTTTTAAAAATTTGGTTCCAATTCTAACTTTGCAACTATCTATTTGAACTTTAGCAGGTCATTTGATACTTCAGGGCTTAGACTTTCTCAGGTATAAATTTAGGTGAATATATTACATTTTGTTTAATTGATAATTGGATTACCTGTTTTAAAACTGTAACTTGAAACAATGCAAATTTTATTAATCTGATTTATACTAGTCCTATAAATTTCATTTGTTTATAATTTAATAAATCCCAGTAACTATCTTCTCTAATCTCAACCCTTCAAACACCGATGATGTTTTTTGTAAGCGACCCAACTTACCAAAATAAAAAATAATAGTTAATATTTATTAAGTGCTTACTTTAAACAAATTAAGCTATAATGTAGATAATTTAATCCATGGCATAAAATATTAATTATTTTGTGGGTTTTATTTCTGAAACAATATAGAACAGAAACCTAGTAATATCTGCTTTACTTTTCAGTGTAATAGGAATATGTTAGTGTGACTACTGACTACTTATATGGAGCATAGAAAACAATGTGGTATCTTATCTGCATATTAATTAGTGATTATCACATTGCTTCTCAGTTATATGTTTTTAGAATATATTTGCTGTTGCTTTTACAATTAGAATTAAACAATTCAGCCTTTTCATTCTCAACAATTCCAATGGAATACATAAATTGTATTAATTTTTAAGCTAATTTTTTTTTACTTATGAAACAGTATCTGAGGCATTTTTACTCTTTGAAAAATGTATGTAACCTCTGCATTGCTACTGAGTTTTATCTGGTAGCATTTAACACCTCAGAAGTGCAATTTACTGTAAACTTCTCCCTGTAGTATTTAACATTTTTCTCATGAAACTCACACATTTTTTTAAATGAAAATCATACAGCTTTTGCATGAACAAAAGCCCTGTCATTCACTTGTTGCTTTCTCCCACATTTCTCATGGCATATTGTATTAGGTAATTTGTAAGGTGAGCTATTGTTCCTAAAGCCCTTGTAATGAGGTAGATTCATTCTTTGTTTTATGAAGCAGTAATTACTTACACTGCTACGGTCATAACTGTAACATGAATAGTGCAACTGTCACTGGGTAAAATGTGCTTTTTGAGCATGGAAGGTAGGTAAATATGATTTTGAGGTTTGCTGAATGAGAAAACATTAATTGCCAACTCATAACAAATAAGTTTTTATAAGTAGAGCAAACTAGAAAGCAATAGAAATGAGTTCTTTTGATATAATTATAGTTCTCAAAATGGTTGGTTTCTGAAGAAATTCTAAATTTGTCCGTAGTTTATTCTTTGATTATCTACTTAGAGACCTTACTTTTAGTGTTGCATAAAATACTTGTGGACTCTCTTGAGATAAAAATGAATGATACTTTCACTACATAAACATTGCACAATCCACAGTATATGTGTAAAACAGGATCAATAATAGTGCTGTGGAAATTTCAGATGTATCAATTCATTTCAAACTTTTGCTTATAAAAACTAAAATACTTCACAAGGAAGAAAATTATTACTTGAAAATAATACCTATGCTCTTAAAATTAATAAGATGTATTATATTTGGGGATAATGCAAGGCAAAACAATGTATTCAATGGATCCATCCAACGGATTAAGAGAAAGACTATATTTTATTTGAAATATCTAACTTTTGATTTTTAATTTTTTCTGTGCTGCATTAATTACTCATCACTCCTTAATGCGTCTATTAAGTCTCTTGCCAAACTCATCAATGGCATTATCTAAATAATATAATTTTTCCATACTTGTATTTCACTGATACTGAGACAGTTTAAAGTAATGGAGAAAACAGGTTGAATTTGTTATATAGCCTTGGGAGGAAATAAATATATACAAGGCAAGCAATGTGAATGTTTAGCAACCTGAAATATGTATAACAGTCAAACTTTGGTTCCTTGTGTATTGATGTGATGGAAGGCTATGTTTTTAACATTGTTTTCAATCTGTGCTTTACTCAGGCTTTCTTCTATTGGTTTAGAAAAAGGATTGCTTATCCTTTAGATGGTATTAAATTAGCATACTTCTTCCTCAGGAAGAAAAAGCCACCTAAATATGTTCTATATCAGTGACATGTCCTCTGTAGCCTAAAATATACATTCAACCCTTGGAAATGTCAACTACATTCAACACTGGCCAACTGATGAAAATAATTTGTCCTATTAACTTAACTCACACAATTTGCCCCGTTTGCCATGGCTACTGTATAGTGTGCTTTTAGCTACAGTCACCTGCACTGCTATAAGAAATTAGTTTTGGAAATGGTCTTTATCCTCCCAAATAAAGTTAGTGCATCCAGATTTGGAAACTGACAGCAGTAATATTCCCCAACTAAAGCTAGAGCTTAGCCCTGTTATACTTATTAAAAAGCCTATTCATACAAATTAAATCCATTCCATATCCTGGCTTCTGATGACAGCTCCATTTTTTTTCTTATCTGGTTTGAATTACCTCAAGTCTGTACCCAGAAAGAATTTATCCCTTTCAAGAGACTTCTCCAAGCCTATAATAAATTCACATGGGTCGTCCCATCAATGTAGTGAATTTGCATTATTATTTCATTATGAGTAGGAAAGAAAGTGGATTAGATCTCTTCCAGCATTGGCAGGGCCTAATTCAACCTGAACACATGATTAAAGCTGGCATTTATGACTATAACTGTCAAAGAAAACTAATTGTAAACTGAGAACTGTGGATAATTATGGCTTTTGCTATTAAACCATTTCTCTCCTATTTATCACAGAACCAACTACAGATTTTACTACTGTTTGCATTTAGTTATCTGATTACTATGAGCCTACTTAAGCAAATGAAAATTGATCTGCATTCTCAAATTGAAGGCTTTATGTAGACTAAAGCTCAATTGTGATTTAGTATATGTGTTTTAATTTTGTTTTTTCCTTTAAATGTTTTTTTTCTTTTTTCTTTTGGAAATGGTGATGTGACACTAACACCACTTTGTCCAAGACACTGCATTTTGCATTGTTCGAATTACAAATCTTGAAGCAGCTTCCTAGTAAGCAGCTGGAAACGTGCTAATTGAACTACCTTTAATAAGAGACTGTCTAAAAATATGCCCATTTTATGTGCACATATAGACTTTAAAACCATGTGTATACATGGTTATATATTTTATTTTTATATATTTTATGTTTATATAATGATACAGGTATGAATAACTATGCACATAGAAAATATACATACATAACTATGCATGTAGAAAGATATGTCGGAGGGAGGAGCCAAGATGGCCCAATAGGAACAGCTCCGGTCTACAGCTCCCAGCCTGAGCGACGCAGAAGACAGGTGATTTCTGCATTTCCATCTGAGGTACCGGGTTCATCTCACTAGGGAGTGCCAGACAGTGGGCGCAGGTCAGTGGGTGCGCGCACCGTGTGCGAGCCGAAGCAGGGTGAGGCATTGCCTCTTGGGAAGCGCAAGGGGTCAGGGAGTTCCCTTTCCCAGTCAAAGAAAGGGGTGACGGACGCACCTGGAAAATCGGGTCACTCCCACCCGAATATTGCGCTTTTCTGACCGGCTTGAAAAACCGCGCACGACGAGATTATATCCCGCACCTGGCTCGGAGGGTCCTACGCCCACGGAGTCTCGCTGATTGCTAGCGCAGCAGTCTGAGATCAAACTGCAAGGCGGCAGCCAGGCTGGGGGAGGGGCGCGCACCATTGCCCAGGCTTGCTTAGGTAAACAAAGCAGCTGGGAAGCTCGAACTGGGTGGAGCCCACCACAGCTCAAGGAGGCCTGCCTGCCTCTGTAGGCTCCACCTCTGGCGGCAGGGCACAGACAAACAAAAAGACAGCAGTAAACTCTGCAGACTTAAATGTCCCTGTCTGACAGCTTTGAAGAGAGCAGTGGTTCTCCCAGCACGCAGCTGGAGATCTGAGAAGGGGCAGACTGCCTCCTCAAGTGGGTCCCTGACCCCTGACCCCCGAGCAGCCTAACTGGGAGGCACCCCCCAGCAGGGGCACACTGACATCTCACAGGGCAGGGTATTCCAACAGACCTGCAGCTGAGGGTCCTGTCTGTTAGAAGGAAAACAAACAAACAGAAAGGACATCCACACCAAAAATCCATCTGTACATCACCATCATCAAAGACCAAAAGTAGATAAAACCACAAAGATGGGGAAAAAACAGAACAGAAAAACTGGAAACTCTAAAAACCAGAGCGCCTCTTCTCCTCCAAAGGAGCGCAGTTCCTCACCAGCAGCGGAACAAAGCTGGATGGAGAATAACTTTGACGAGCTGAGAGAAGAAGGCTTCAGACGATCAAATTACTCTGAGCTACGGAAGGACAATCAAACCAAAGGCAAAGAAGTTGAAAACTTTGAAAAAAATTTAGAAGAATGTATAACTGGAATAACCAATACAGAGAAGTGCTTAAAGGAGCTGATGGAGCTGAAAACCAGGGCTCGAGAAATATGTGAAGAATGCAGAAGCCTCAGGAGCCAATGCGATCAACTGGAAGAAAGGGTATCAGCGATGCAAGATGAAATGAATTAAATGAAGCAAGAAGGGAAGTTTAGAGAAAAAAGAATGAAAAGAAATGAACAAAGCCTCCAAGAAATATGGGACTATGTGAAAAGACCAAATCTACGTCTGATTGGTGTACCTGAAAGTGATGGGGAGAATGGAACCAAGTTGGAAAACACTCTGCAGGATATTATCCAGGAGAACTTCCCCAATCTAGCAAGGCAGGCCAACATTCAAATTCAGGAAATACAGAGAATGCCACAAAGATACTCCTCCAGAAGAGCAACTCCAAGACAAAGAATTGTCAGATTCACCAAAGTTGAAATGAAGGAAAAAATGTTAAGGGCAGCCAGAGAGAAAGGTCGGGTTACCCTCAAAGGGAAGCCCATCAGACTAACAGCGGATCTCTCGGCAGAAACCCTACAAGCCACAAGAGAGTGAGGGCCAATATTCAACATTCTTAAAGACAAGAATTTTCAACCCGGAATTTCATATCCAGCCAAACTAAGCTTCATAAGTGAAGGAGAAATAAAATACTTTACAGACAAGCAAATGCTGACAGATTTTGTCACCACTAGGCCTGCCCTGAAAGAGCTCCTGAAGGAAGCAATAAACATGGAAAGGAACAACCAGTACCAGCCGCTGCAAAATCATACCAAAATGTAAAGACCATCAAGACTAGGAAGAAACTGCATCAACTAACGAGCAAAATCACCAGCTAACATCATAATGACAGGATAAAATTCACACATAACAATATTAACTTTAAATGTAAATGGACTAAATGCTCCAATTAAAAGACACAGACTGGCAAATTGGATAAAGAGTCAAGACCCATCAGTGTGCTGTATTCAGGAAACCCATCTCACATGCAGAGACACACATAGGCTCCAAATAAAAGGATGGAGGAAGATCTACCAAGCAAATGGAAAACAAAAAAAGGCAGGGGTTGCAATCCTAGTCTCTGATAAAACAGACTTTAAGCCAAAAAAGATCAAAAGAGACAAAGAAGGCCATTACATAATGGTAAAGGGATCAATTCAACAAGAAGAGCTAACTATCCTAAATACATATGCACCCAATACAGGAGCACCCAGATTCATAAAGCAAGTCCTGAGTGACCTACAAAGAGACTTAGACTCACACACATTAATAATGGGAGGATTTAACACCCCACTGTCAACATTAGACAGATCAACGAGATAGAAAGTCAACAAGGATACCCAGGAATTGAACTCAGCTCTGCACCAAGTGGACCTAATAGACATCTACAGAACTCTCCACACAAAATCGACAGAATATACATTTTTTTCAGCACCACACCACACCTATTCCAAAATTGACCACATAGTTGGAAGTAAAGCTCTCCTCAGCAAATGTGGAAGAACAGAAATTATAACAAACTATCTCTCAGACCACAGTGCAATCAAACTAGAACTCAGGATTAAGAATCTCACTCAAAACCACTCAACTACATGGAAACTGAACAACCTGCTCCTGAATGACTACTGGGTACATAACAAAATGAAGGCAGAAATAAAGATGTTCTTTGAAACCAACGAGAACAAAGACACAACATACCAGAATCTCTGGGACGCATTCAAAGCAGTGTGTAGAGGGAAATTTATAACACTAAATGCCCACAAGAGAAAGCAGGAAAGATCCAAAATTGACACCCTAACATCACAATTAAAAGAACTAGAAAAGCAAGAGCAAACACATTCAAAAGCTAGCAGAAGGCAAGAAATAACTAAAATCAGAGCAGAACTGAAGGAAATAGAGACACAAAAAACCCTTCAAAAAATTAGTGAATCCAGGAGCTGGTTTTTTGAAAGGATCAACAAAATTGATAGACCACTAGGAAGACTAATAAAGAAAAAAAGTGAGAAGAATCAAATAGACGCAATAAAAAATGATAAAGGGGATATCACCACCGATCCCACAGAAATACAAACTACTATCAGAGAATACTACAAACACCTCTACGCAAATAAACTAGGAAGTCTAGAAGAAATGAATAAATTCCTCGACACATACACTCTCCCAAGACTAAACCCGGAAGAAGTTGAATCTCTGAATAGACCAATAACAGGAGCTGAAATTGTGGCAATAATCAATAGCTTACCAACCAAAAAGAGTCCAGGACCAGATGGATTCACAGCCGAATTCTACCAGAGGTACAAGGAGGAACTGGTACCATTCCTTCTGAAACTATTCCAATCAATAGAAAAAGTGGGAATCCTCCCTAATTCTTTTTACGAGGCCAGCATCATTCTGATACCAAAGCCTGGCAGAGACACAACAAAAAAAAAGAGAATTTTAGACCAATATCCTTGATGAACATTGATGCAAAAATCCTCAATAAAATACTGGCAAAATGAATCCAGCAGCACATCAAAAAGCTTATTCACCATGATCAAGTGGGCTTCATCCCTGGGATGCAAGGCTGGTTCAATATACGCAAATCAATAAATGTAATCCAGCATATAAACAGAGCCAAAGACAAAAACCACATGATTATCTCAATAGATGCAGAAAAAGCCTTTGACAAAATTCAACAACCCTTCATGCTAAAAACTCTCAATAAATTAGGTATTGATGGGATGTATTTCAAAATAATAAGAGCTATCTATGACAAACCCACAGCCTATATCATACTGAATGGGCAAAAACTGGAAGCATTCCCTTTGAAAACTGGCACAAGGCAGGGATGCCCTCTCTCACCACTCCTATTCAACATAGTGTTGGAAGTTCTGGCCAGGGCAATCAGGCAGGAGAAGGAAATAAAAGGTATTCAATTAGGAAAAGAGGAAGTCAAATTGTCCCTGTTTGCAGATGACATGACTGTATATCTAGAAAACTCCATTGTCTCAGCCCAAAATCTCCTTAAGCTGATAAGCAACTTCAGCAAAGTCTCAGGATACAAAATCAATGTACAAAAATCACAAGCATTCTTATACACCAACAACAGACAAACAGAGAGCCAAATCATGAGTGAACTCCCATTCACAATTGCTTCAAAGAGAATAAAATACCTAGGAAACCAACTTACAAGGGATGTGAAGGACCTCTTCAAGGAGAACTACAAACCACTGCTCAAGGAAATAAAAGAGGATACAAACAAATGGAAGAACATTCCATGCCCATGGGTAGGAAGAATCAATATTGTGAAAATGGCCATACTGCCCAAGGTAATTTATAGATTCAATGCCATCCCCATCAAGCTACCAATGCCTTTTTTCACAGAATTGGAAAAAAAACTACTTTAAAGTTCATATGGAACCAAAAAAGAGCCCACATCGCCAAGTCAATCCTAAGCCAAAAGAACAAAGCTGGAGGCATCACACTACCTGACTTCAAACTATACTACAAGGCTACAGTAACCAAAACAGCATGGTACTGGTACCAAAACAGAGATATAGATCAATGGAACAGAACAGAGCCCTCAGAAATAACGCCACATATCTACAACTATCTGATCTTTGACAAACCTGAGAAAAACAAGCAATGGGGAAAGGATTCCCTATTTAATCAATGGTGCTCGGAAAACTGGCTAGCCATATGTAGAAAGCTGAAACTGGATCCCTTCCTTACACCTCATACAAAAATCAATTCAAGATGGATTAAAGACTTAAACGTTAGACCTAAAACCATAAAAACCCTAGAAGAAAACCTAGGCATTACCATTCAGCACATAGGCATGGGCAAGGACTTCATGTCTAAAACACCAAAAGCAATGGCAACAAAAGACAAAATTGACAAATGGGATCTAATTAAACTAAAGAGCTTCTGCACAGCAAAAGAAACTACCATCAGAGTGAACAGGCAACCTACAGAATGGGAGAAAATTTTCGCAACCTACTCATCTGACAAAGGGCTAATATCCAGAATCTACAATGAACTCAAACAAATTTACAAGAAAAAACAAACAACCCCATCAAAAAGTGGGCGAAGGACATGAACAGACACTTCTCAAAAGAAGACATTTATGCAGCCAAAAAACACATGAAAAAATGCTCATCATCACTGGCCATCAGAGAAATGCAAATCAAAACCACAATGAGATACCATCTCACACCAGTTAGAATGGCAATCATTCAAAAGTCAGGAAACAACAGGTGCTGGAGAGGATGTGGAGAAATAGGAACACTTTTACACTGTTGGTGGGACTGTAAACTAGTTCAACCATTGTGGAAGTCAGTGTGGTGATTCCTCAGGGATCTAGAACTGGAAACACCATTTGACCCAGCCATCCCATTACTGGGTATATACCCAAAGGACTATAAATCATGCTGGTATAAAGACACATGCACACATATGTTTATTGCAGCATTATTCACAATAGCAAAGACTTGGAACAAACCCAAATGTCCAACAATGATAGACTGGATTAAGAAAATGTGGCACATATACACCATGGAATACTATACAGCCATAAAAAATGATGAGTTCATGTCCTTTGTAGGGACATGGATGAAATTGGAAATCATCATTCTCAATAAACTATAGCAAGAACAAAAAACCAAACACCGCATATTCTCACTCATAGGTGGGAATTGAACAATGAGATCACATGGCACAGGAAGGGGAATATCACACTCTGGGGACTGTTGTGGGGTGGGGGGAGTGGGGAGGGATAGCATCGGGAGATATACCTAACGCTAGATGACGAGTTAGTGGGTGCAGTGCACCAGCATGGCACATGTATACATATGTAACTAACCTGCACAATGTGCACATGTACCCTAAAACTTAAAGTATAATAAAAAAAATAAAAAAGAATAAAAAAATAGAAAATATGTATAAACCATTAACAGTATTTTCTTTTTAAAAATTCAGAATGAGGACTTAAAACTAAAGTTTAGACAGATCATCAGAAATTCAGTCCATTTTATTTCTGCTCAATTTATCCTTGAAAAATAAATATTTGTCACTCTAACTGTATGACAAAATCTTGTTTTATTCTAATAAAATAAAAACATTTAAAAAAAAGAAAGATATGTCTAGCACATACATACATACATATGTAGGTATCTATAGTGTATAAATGTATAAATACATATATACATGTATAAATGTGAAATGTGTACATATGTATATAAGTGCATAGACATATATACCTACATGTGTAAAAGTATATATACATATATACGTACAGAGACATACAACCAGAAATATATCAATCACATTTTTAGTAAATATTATACGCCCTTCATGATGAACCAAATATCTTTTTAATTTTAAAGGAAGCTGTATGGGATTGTGGTTAATCATGCAAGCTCTACAGTATTTCTACTTACGATTCAATTCCAGTTTTACCATTTACCAGCTACGTACACTTGCATAACTTCCTCATTATAAAATGTATAAATATTATTATGAGTGGGATAATTAAAATAATTGATGTAAACTAATTTGCACACAATAAGTGCTCAATAAATGTTAGCATTTAGCTAGTTTTATCAAATACTATTATTGTGACTGTGAATCGCTGTTTGTATGAATTTATGTGGCCATGTATTTTAAGGTGAAAATGTAATAATAGCAATATGTATAACTCAAGTACAAGCTTCAGTTTTATGACACAGTTTTAATTCATAAAACCATATTTAGCAAAGGCAATTATTTAAAAGCTTAAGTAGCAGAATTTAATTTTTATAACTGTAAAAATTATTTATGAATAATAAATTGCACATCAAAGGGAAAAAATAACTTCTCTTTTCTAGTGCCCTGGTTTTCAATTCAGGGAATAGTTTCTTTGAATCATATAAAATAGTACTGACAATGAATAAAATGAATTATACATTGGTTAAGAGTAAGCTATTTTAAAATATCAAAAAATGAGAAATGTTGCTATTATAGCTATTAAAGTTAGAGTAGAAACAGGAACACCTGAAAGTGACTCTATCAACACCTGAATTTTAGGGAAAAAAATGTTTCATTCAGAAAATGCAACAAGAGTTGGAAAATGGGAAGGGTCATTTAGAATGCTCAGCTCAATTACCAAAATTGTATTTGATCCTCTGAGGGTCAATGAAATTAACATTTTATTCACAATTGCTCAGCAATATTAGAATTGGAATCCACGGTTTATGGAATTCATAACTGTATTTAATAGGTTTAATATTTAACCTATTAAATAATTCTACATGTTTAAGATCATTAATCTCTACTATAAACATAATATTAGTTTACCATGAACTTAAGATCTGCAAAAATAATAAATATATGTAAAAATTTAATATGGAGACTTCTGAATCAGTAACTATTTTTAATATTCATTTAATTATGAAATAAAAGGCATATAAAGCTATCCCTGGTCTCTTACCTTAAGGGTAAGTCTGTGTTTGTGTATTGCCTTTTAACTGTGGATGACCAGAAACATTTCGGCAGTTACATTAATAACGCACATGCATTGTGGATACCAGTTCTTCACTTAATATTAGTTCACATACATTGATCCATGTTTTCATATATATTTGTATTTATATCACCTCTTAAAATTCCATTTTGGTGATATGCCATAATTTACTCAAGCCATTCTCTTGTACTCAAGCCATTCCTGTACGACTTGGAGGCTGTTTTTAAAATGGTTATATATGATGATCACTAGGAAAATCTTACAGCTTATATCTTTGCTTGAATTACTTATTTAGAATTATTTGGACTCAGATTACATTTTTAAAGGTATAAAACTGTGAAGTTTGAAAGTTTTTGCCATAGTATTTTCCAAAATAATAATATTAACAATAAGCTTTTCCTAATATCATTAGAGTATCATTTTGATTTTATATTTATTATTTTGTCAAGTTGTCAGTGGTATAGAAATATTATCACATGGTCATAATTTTAAAAATCCTTGTTTAAATTATGTATATTTAATGAATATTTTTCTTATGCATTATTTCATTGTGGAAAAGACAGCAGAATAAATAGGTCTTATTTTAAAATGAATTTCTTCACGTTAGGTGAAAGACAAAAGGTAACAAATCGACAATTATAAAATCAAGTTTGTTCTCTGTGTATACATTAAATGACATCTAATTATTTGGTCGCACTTTCTGAGAGCTTGCACTTTGCTCATGGGTCCTGAGGGATCATTGATAAATAAATAAATTATGCTTGCACTTCAGAAATCTTAATTTCATATTAAAATGATGACTTGAGTCAACACTTTTATTTTTTCTTTTTTTGAGATGGGCTCTCACTCTTATCACCCAGGCTGGAGTGCAGTGGTGTGATCTGGGCTTACTGCAACCTCCACCTCCCTGGTTCAAGCAATTCTCCTGTCTCAGCCTCCTAAGTAGCTGGGATTACAGGCGCCCACCACCACGCGCGGCTATTTTTTGTAGTTTTTAGTAGAGACAGGGTTTCACCATGTTGGCTAGGCGGGTCTTGAACTCTCGACCTCAAGTGATCCGCCCGCCTTGGCCTCCTAAAGTGCTGGTATTACAGGCGTGAGCAACCGCGCCCTGCCGAGGCAACACTTCTGATGGAAACTTTTCTTAAGAAATAAAGCATCACAGAACACAACATTTAGCTTTGTTAATTGTAGTTAAAGAGAAAAGCAGTTTTTAAAAAAAAGTCCTTATTCTTGTGTGCAGTAGAACATCTTAGCTTATCTATCAAATTGTCATTAAAATTAAAGCATAAAGTAGGTAGCTCTATACATACACACATCTTTTCTGATTCAGATCATGGTGTGCATAGATTAAAAAAAATTTACCCAATAGAGATACTAACTTTGAATGAAAGAAGTATAATTTTTTTCACAATAACATTTTCATCAATTTTTTTTGTTTTTTTTTTTTGAGACGGAGTCTCGCTCTGTTGCCCAAGCTGGAGTGCAGGGGTGCGATCTTGGCTCACTGCAAGCTCCGCCTTCTGGGTTCACGCCATTCTCCTGCCTCAGCCTCCCGAGTAGCTGAGACTACAGGCGCCCGCCACCATGCCTGGCTAATTTTTTGTATTTTTAGTAGACACGGAGTTTCACCGTGTTAGCCAGGATGGTCTCAATTTCCTGACCTCGTGATCCGCCTGCCTCGGCCTCCCAAAGTGCTGGGATTACAGGTGTGAGCCACCGCGCCTGGCCATTTTCATCAATTTTTGTAATTCAGTGATGATTTAATAAGAAAGCTTTTATATAAAACTGCTTTTCAGATGAACTTTCTTTAAATTTTCCACAAGAAACCGATTCCAGGGTGGATTTATATTTAGAGATGCTTTTGCATCTGCAAAATACACATAAATATACATTTATTTTAAGTATAATGGAGAAAATATTCTGAATCATTAAAATGTATGTTGAGAATATGAATACTGCTGGGATATCGAAAATTTTCCAATATGGAAATATACTTCAATTTTTACTTCATTGCTTGAAAATAGTAATAGCTTATCTCAATTCTTTCTCGTGTTAAACAATTTCTGCAATCTCCACTCATTAATGTAAAAAACAAGAAATTTGATTGTACCAAAGTGTTCGTAATGTCAGATAAAAGTTGTTGAAAGCATTTTTAAACATTTGTAGATATATGAGTTATTTTATTAGATGTTTTGTTAGAAATACAGCCCTTCATTTTAATTAATTTAGCATCAATGATATCTCTATAGTAGTAGATTAATAGATTGAGATGCAAAGAAGTTATCAAGCAAACCAAGACATACAAAAAATTAAAATGGAGAGTATTTGACAGATTCATGTTTTCTCAAGAAATTCTTGACAGCCAATTAAACAACATAGGAACACAATTACTCAGAAAAACACAATAGATATAATCAGAGTAATACTGCATTAAAGAGGAGTAATATATCATTGTCCAACTATAGTCCAAAGCCTGTTTTACATTATTAGGCAGAAGGCGTATAACCTGCATGAGAGTAAGGAAAAATTGAAGTCCAAAAATATTGAATGGAAGCCTGAGAATTTAGCAAGTTTTATATGACAGTGACTGGAAAACCTACTACGCTACACAGAAATGCAGATGCTTTCATGCTTATTGATTGGTGGTAGAAACCAAGAAGACTAAACGAGGTTTATAGTTGATATGAGAACCCTTGGTGCTCTGGCTGAATTAGGGGGGGGTTGGTGGCTGTGCGCCAAAACTTTAATCAATTATTATCTGTCACTTTATTATACACATTGAAATAAGATCTTTTATGATGAAGGTCTCAATAATACAGGGGTATAAGAGGATAGGGAAAAAAACCCCACAAGCATAGTTACTTTTACTATTTTCTTACTTTCATTTATTAACAATAATTCATATTAAAATAACAATCTTTATTTATTTATTTATTTATTTATTTATTTTTGAGACAGTGTCACTCTGTCACCCAGGTTGATGTGCAGTGGTGCGATCTCAGTTCAAGGCAACCTCTGCCTCCCAGATTCAAGCGATTCTCCTCCCTCTGCCTGCTGAGTGGCTGGGATTACAGGCACCTGCCACCCCACCCAGCTAATGTTTATATTTTTTAGTAGAGACAGGGTTTTGCCATGTTGGCCAGGCTGTTCTCCAACTCCTGACCTCAAGTGATCTGCCTGCCTCGGCCTCCCTAAATGCTGGGATTACAGGTGTGAGCCACTACGCCCTGCCTAAAATAACACAACCTTTTAAAAAACTTCTACCTTTAATTGTCATTGCTACCAATAGTATTGTGCCCTCAAGATGCAGATTGTTGAATGACACAAAAATCAGATTTATTTTCTCAAGATGGTAGAAGAGGTTAACATCTTTCTGAAGACGGTACAAGAGAGACATCCCTAGGGAAGTCATGTATATCTGGATAAATGGGCACTCTATAGAAAACAGGGAAATTAAATAAGGAAATGCATTCTCAGGCAGACGATCCTTCTTTGAGAAACTTAGCAACCTAAGAGAAAATACTGAAGACAGTATTGGAAATTTCCAAATAGATATTAATACTTTATAGCAAAAGCCACTGTTGATAAAACCACATGCTCAGAGCTTCCAGTTGGCTTTATGGCACCCTACTCTTAAATATGAGGCAATAGCCAAGGACCACCACATTTTGAAGGGAAGCAGAGACCAAATAAGTTACACTGATAAATAACATCAAGTAAACTTTCATTCAGTGGCGTGTTGGAGCCTACTGGCTCAGGGGCAAGAGTCAACTCTGATATGGTCTCCCAAGTTCTCATTCTGTGACTACATGTTAGTAGTTTGAAATCCACCATGGTGGGAGAACTCATATCATTAAAATTAGCTAGCTGTGAAATGTAATGCTATTATTAATCTTCTCAGAGATACACAGGAATAATTGTATCTGTAAACAAAACCAGCATGCTCTATTTTTAGATAAGGACAAGTCAAAACCTAAAACAAAACTCTTTTAGAAATTAAAAATATAAAACCCAAAATGACAACCTCAACAGAACTTTTGAAAGACAAAGTTTTTGCTCCCCAAACCTACAGCAAAACAAAACAAGGTAAAATATAAGAAAAAAAAAGAATTAAACTGTCAGTTTAGAGGTCCAACATCCTAGCAACAGAAAATCCTCCCCTGTCCCAAAAGGCAGCAGAGAAAATGCAGTGGAAGAAATAATTAATAATATTATTCTTGGGAGGCCAAGGCGGGCAGATCAGGAGGTCAGAGGATCAAGACCATCCTGGCTAACACGGTGAAACCCCGTTTTTACTAAAAATACAAAAAATTAGCCGGGCGTGGTGGCGCATGCCTGTACTGTAGTCTCAGCTATTCGGGAGGCTGAGGCAGGAGAATGGCGTGAACCCGGGAGGCGGAGCTTGCAGTGAGCCGAGATCGCGCCACTGTACTCCAGCCTGGGCGACAGAGCGAGACTCTGTCTCAAAATAAATAAATAAATGAAATAAAATAAATATTATTATTATTGTTCATGTTTCCCAGACAGAAAAATCATGAATTTCCTGAATGAAAGGGCTCACTAAATATCCAGAACCACGGGTGAAAACAAATGCATGCCATGATACATCATCACTGATTTTCAAATCATGCGGATAACAAGAAAATCTTACCAGCTTCCCCAGAGAAAAAATAGTCTTACACAAAGACTCAAAAAACAAAAAAAGTTTTTACCTTTTCAATTTCAATTCAGGAGGCTTGAAGGCAGAAGCACAATGCCATTAAATTACTGAACAGGAATGATTTCCAATACAGAATTCTGTGTTCAGTTAAATACTCATACAAGGATAAGACTTGAGTAAAGACAAATTCAGACAGGTAGCAAAGACTACTGGACATCTTCACCCAAACTGAGGAATGTAACAGCAACAAAAAGAGGAACATGTGTGATGGAATCCAGGAAACAGGGCGTTCAAATACGGCAGAGACGCAAAGAGAATCTCCAGGATTATGATGAAGTGAGAAATCTATACTTGTTGTACTCTATACATAGATTGAAGCAGGTGAGGAATAAACAGCCAATAGAGATTCTTTGGGAAAGTATATTTGATGGTATACCTGCTAAGTCTGAATGTATGTCAAATAAACTTTTACACTTGGCTGGATATTTGAAGTTTTATAAGTAGAAACTGTTTAAACAAACAGCAACATGAAACAAGATAAAATTCACTCTGAGGAAAATAAGTTGTTGGGACAAGAGAAGAATTATAATATGTTCCATGGCTCAGTGGTGAATAACACTTACATAGTCATTTTAAACACTGGAAAATGTTCTAAGTTAAGATTTGATTATAACTGCATTATTAGGATGGAAGTGAAGTATACTTGTTTCTGTGAGGTTGAGGGAAGGAAAGGGAAGATAATAATAGAGCTAAAACCTTGTCTGTCTTAGTGGAAGTTAATAGATAATGCCTAAAACTTAAGATTCAGGATGTAACTATATAATGATACTTTTCATAGATTTGGTGATACAAATAAAAATTACAAACAGAAATACTAAAATATTGGCATAAAATTGAAAGTAGGTGACTCTGGGGAGGAACAAATGGCAGGGTTGGTAATCAATGTTTTTCATAATAATATTTATGAAAGTTTTTGACCCTTCAAACTGTGTATATCTTCAACTTTGATTTAATTTAAAAATATTTGATTATAAAATGTTACACATGTACACAGTATAGTGCAATATTTTAAATCACTGGCTCTGGAGTCAGGTTGGGCTAATTCTGGAATAACAACTAATTCTATGATCTTAGAATTAACTCTTCTGTGAGTCAGTTTCTTGCTTTGAAAAAAAGACATTATGCTAGGGCCTATTTTTCATTTTTGTGTAAATTTAATAAAATATTTTGTGTAAAATGAATAAAAGTTATGGGCACATAGCTCTTGTTGTCATTGTTGGTATTGTTGCAAGTACTACTTTGAATACTAGTACTACTACTTCATTATAATACGAACTTCTCATTCTAGACCTCTAGTCCTTCAGTTCCCACACCAAAAAAAAAAATAAATAAAACCAAAAAAAAAACAAAAACCTAGTCACTTTTAATATATAGGTATGTGAAATACATATATTTTCCATTTTTTAAGCAAATAGAAAGTTAATATATATATATCATTTTACCTAGCATGTATTATTTAAAATATAATGTATAGCCTGTGAACCAGTACATATCTATCCTTTATTTTCCTGCTGCAAAGTCTTTCATTATCTAAATGTACTGTAGTTATCTCTTTACTTACCAATGGATATAAAGTAGGCTCTAGTCTTATATACTGAAAAAGTATGTAAGTTTCTCAAGCAAAGGTGCACATCTGCTGTATAATTTCCCCTAAGGTGTATGGTATGCCATTTAAAAATTTTTGAACTGCTTTGACTGAACTGTAAGACTCTCAAAATCTAAAACTTTGCATGTTGTACACTCTGCCAGCCTTTGCAATCTGAGGGTTTAGTGGATTAAAGCAGTTAACTGAGAGATTGTGTGCAGAAATATAGTATAGGTATTTTTTTTTCATAAAATTAGGATAATTTCACCAGGCTGGTGAGGATTCTACCATGAGGCTGGAATAAATGAATGAACATTGATACCATAATATGCACTTATAAATTTGTTATTTTAACAAATATTGGTTGAATACCTTCTATGTGCCAGTAAGTGATGGTTGCAGCAGAAAAGACTGACAGTATTACTAATTGGTTTATCAAATTTTCAAGGTTTTAAAGTAGAAGGTAGAAAAGTCTGGGGTTCATTGTACTATATAATGAGAATTTATTGAGCTATATTTGGACAAAAACTAAACTAAACCAAACCAAACCAAATGAAAAAACAAACAAACAAAAAAAACTCAAAAAAAAAAAAGAGAAAATGAAAGAAAAAAGAAAACTCAATACATTAATTTTTTTGCTTGAATAATTGGACTAATCACATTTCATTTTCTTAGCCTAAATGCATTTTAATCACATATATCTTATGAGTTACAAAAATACTTTGTTTAAATGACCACATTTGATTCTATTTAATTCCTCCCTCTTGCTATTTTCTGATGTTTTCTTTGGGCATCTGCTCTTGTAATTATCTAGACCATTATACAGTCCTGAGATGCCCATGACAACCCTGTGAATGGATGTCCCTGTCTTTCCAGTAAAATTATTAACGTATCCTTTAGGTTCATGCAGTAAAAGGAGCATCAGACAGAATATTTTTGAGGAAAAAGTAAAGATATTCAATTTACTTGTGAGGAAAAAGGAAAGATGTTCAATTTATCAAGGTCTAAAACGAACCACAAGCATGGAATAGAATGTGTGTGTGTGTGTGTGTATATATATATATAATTTAATGAACAAGTATTTACAGGAGAAATAATTGGGAAGTTTTTTGATAAAAAAGTAGATGTGATTTCCATTAATTTCAGAAAAATAAAATTAAGTTCACACTTTCCAGTGGGATTTCTAGAAATAGATGTCAAAAAGTGAAATAAGATATTCATGTGTCCAGTTCTAGACACAGAGAAATCAAGATGGTGTCAAACATAAGAGTAATACCGAAGTTTAAGAGTATAGGAAGACTTCATATGCTGAAAGTCTGCTGCTCAGACACAGCTCACAAATTATTTGACTAGAACATAGTGTTTAAAATATGCCATCAGTTAAAATGCAGGAGATTTTTTATACAAATCCAAAATTTCTGGGTTTTCTTGAACAATCTGCATAGCCGGCACATTAGACCCAATCCAAGGGATGGTGCACATTTTCTAGCTTGCCACCATCTTTGTCAATTTGCAATGATGCCCTAGCCCTGACATTGAATCTTAGCTTCCTTGTAGCATCATGTTCCCTTTGTTGCCTTTCTTTTTCTTGTACAATCAAAAGTGAAAAATGAATTAGAGGGTTTCATTGTTTTAAGGAAAATGAGAAAAGTGCTTTTTAGTGGAAATGAATATTCTTACGTTTTAATATATACAATATGTGTGCCCAGAAAGTCAAGATAGCATGTATGTAAACCCAGCCAAATTTCCTTATTTTTTTTTTTCTGTCTTGATTCTGTTAGTTTTCTGATTTTGAGATACTGCATTTCAGATGATACAAACAGGATTTTCAGTTCTGGTTAGGAACATAAATGGCAATGCTAAATTCCAAATGCTAAATTCTAAAGGCTAAGCCCCATGCAGCGCAACCAGAAAATAATAAAAACCTATTGACTACATTTCCAGTGCGATGAGAGTAAGAGAAAACCCAGAAGTCCAATTACCACTGAATGATACCCAAAGCATCTGAGACCAAAAGAATCATTTAGGAAGCCTGTGCAAGTCACAGTGGTTCTGTGGGGAAGAAGGAAGGGTGTGGAGGGGCCACGTGATGGTAGACCACAGAAATCTCCAGCAAATATTCTTCCTCAGATAGACTCCCCTCCTCCCCCAGGAAGAGGGAGCCACTCTGAGCAAGGCTGACAGGGTAAAGGCCTCTAGGAGTGAGAAAAAGGTACCAGAGATGACAAATTATAGGACGTGGCATAAAAATACACCTTTGAAAATGAACGGAATGCCCAGGAAGACAATTGCAATCATTCCTAGACAGAGTAGTCTGTGAAGAAATTAGAGAGATATGGGATTGTTGGGAAAGGTCATCACGAACAAGAGTAGGTTCCACGAGGCCTACCAATACAAAAACAGGTTGTTTTACAATACTTTATTGCCATAGCCAGAGACCATGAAACCCTTAAACAAGAAATCTACAGAAAACTCTCCTCCCATCACCATATCAATACTGCCACAGTAATCTGCTACTAGTTCAGAGAAAAACATATCTCATTCAAAAATGGGTAATAAAAAATAAAGTTTCCATTAAAATATTACAAGAAAAACATGAAAAATAGCACAATTTCTACCTAGATGATAAGAAAAACATTGCTATAAAGCACATTAAAATTGTACCACGAACTTGTATATGAAGAACAACAAAAACAAAATAAACCATCAGTGAGGCATTTGTATCTATAAAGTAACATTCCAAAACAAAAGTACAAGAACAAAGGAAGGACACAGTCACCTAACAAGAGGTGATAGTTTGATTTTAAGATAATGTAGAACACAATGGCAGAGTATGGGAGAAAGAGAAAAACATGGAAAGGTTTCTTCAGAAGATTCAGTTTTAGAAATGAAGACTAAATTCTAAGGAACAGGAAGGAGGAATATAGATACTATGGAAAGCCAGCAGAATTAGTGAGATAGATTGCATTAGTCCGTTTTCATACTACTATAAAGCACTGCCTGAGACTGAGTAATTTATAAAAGAAAGAGGTTTAATTTACTCACAGTTCAGCACGGCTGGGGAGGCCTCAGGAAACTAACAATCATGGCGAAAGGCAAAGGGGGAGCAAGGCACTTTCTTCAGGAGGTGGCAGGAAGGAGAGTGCTGAGCGAAGTGGGAAGGGCACCTTCGGAAAACTATCAGATCTCCTGAGAACGCACTCATCAGGAAAACAGCGTGGCGGAACTGCCCCCATGATTCAATTACTTCCACCTGGTCTGTCTCATGACACGTGGGGATTATGAGTGTTAAAATTCAAGATGAGACTGGGTGGGGACACAGCCAAGCCACATCATAGATGATTAAAGAAAAAAAAGCATAGATAATATGCAAAGGTGATTCAAAATTCATATAACTAGAATCCCTCATGAATCAAGGCAAAACAATGGAATAGATGAATATTAAAACTATAACTCGGCCGGACACAGTGGCTCACGCCTGTAATTCCAGCACTTTGGGAGGCAAAGGCAGGCGGATCACAAGGTTAGGAGATCAAGACCATCCTGGCTAACACGGTGAAACCCCCATCTCTACAAAAAGAAAAACAAAAAAATTAGCCGGGCATGGTGGTGGGCACCTGTAGTCCCAGCTACTCTGGAGGCTGAGGCAGGAGAATGGCATGAACCCAGGAGGCGGAGCTTGCAGTGAGCTGAGATCGTGCCACTACACTCCAGCCCGGGCAACAGAGCAAGACTCCATCTCAAAAAGAAAAAAAATATAACTCAAGAAACTTTTTTCTCAAATTAGAAAAGAATTGAATATCTGTATTGAAATTAGCATTGTTTTATGCAGGAGAATCTACCTAGATTCATCCAGAATGAGAAAATCTCATCAGCTGTGGTTTCAGGATTCACAGGTGAAGCACCTGTAATACATTCAGGGAAAGCAAGTGTGAACCCAAAAACTAAATGTTCTACAGCCAGTGAAGACGTCTTTCAGGTTTAAAGGATATATTCAAACAGTTTTGAATATATAAAAACTCAGGGAATTTTTTTTTTCCTAAGAAACTACTGGATAGTAAGGACCAATCACCCGTTTATAAGGGGGGGTTAACTCATGAAATCATTTTGTTAATTTTGTTCTGCTGCGATTAAAACAATTTTGTTTTTATGGATTACATTTAGAATTAGACAAAATGAGTAAAATGTCTTATGAAGTCAGTATATGGAACTTTCTGTTTTTGCAGCATTCTAAAGCAATTTTCAAAGGATGGAAATTTTTCTTATTTCCCTTTTTAATTTATACTAGATACTAATTTACAACATCTTTTTCTTTCTAAATTGTACTGTAATGAAAATATTCTTATGTACATACTTTTATTTTATGTCATCTTTTATCATTCTTTCTTTAGGCTTTTTGCTATGAATTTCCATTTACGTTACAATTTTGTTGTATCTTATGAGTCTTCATATATATTTTAACTATTTTTAGTGTATGATTATATTTATTTGCTATTTTAATTTTTTATTCTAAATCATTTGGGAAAATCTTTTTTAAGTGCCAAAATTTGTTTATACTCCAGACATTTCTCTTTTTAAAAAATTTAGGTCAGTCCTGTAGCCTAGATAAATTAATCTTATGCTTTGGAATATGCTGATGCTTTTCTTGTGAAACTATGTTTAATGTGAAAGAGGCGTTAGTCTTATCCTAGTAATTTCCACTCTAAAAAAACAAAATGTTAATATGAAAAATAGTAAACTTCAAGTGAATTGACAAGTATTTTAAAATGATGTAAATAGAAATAATTTTAAACGTATTGATATACATTTTAGGGATATTCTCCAAATTCACAATATTTAAATGGAAAGTATAAATGCCTTTAAAATTATGGGTTTACAATTCAAGCAATATTCATTAGTGTGGAAAACTTTCTTACAGAATACATAGAAATGATAGTTAAATTTTATCAAATGTCTTTTTAAATATGTATTTAAGATAATAGGAAATAAAGGACTAAAATCTCAGAAAGAGCTGAAAACCACAGTGGCGAACTGCTTGAAGCAATAGTGACTTGTGACATTTTGGTCATATTCATGTGACTAATAACAAGACATATTTTATTTGATGTTTGGAAAGGCAGTAAAAATAATTCAGCAGAATAAGATGAATATTTGTAATTTGGAACCATTCTGTTCAAGACAACCTTTTTGTGGAGGCATATCCTTAATAAGAGTAAACCAGAATAAAAGTCTGCCTTATCCCTTTCATCTTAGGAAACTTTTATCTGTTGTATCTTAGGTCTGAGAGCAAGACTGTTTTGTCCTCAAGTGTATTTCTCCTTCCAATTTATGCTGCCAGTATGTATCAGGAGAAAGTGCAATCATTTAAAAGTATGTCCAGTATAATCCTTCTATCTGATACAAATAAATATAATAACAACAGGAGGAGGAAGAAGAAGAAAGAGAATTATCTCCATGAAAGCAGAAGTATAAGAAATAATGGAAAAAATGGTAATAGGAAGAGATTAAAAAGTCAGTGGAACTCAAGCAGTAAAACTTGAAATTAATAATAAATCAGAAAAAAGTTCTATATCTGAAAATTAAAAAAAATAAAACATTGGTAAACCCTCTTTCACTTGGCAGAGCTTCAATAACATAACAATCTAGGTGTCTCTGTGGTCACCCATTCATTCACTCCTCCTAGGAGACAATGAGAGTGGCTTCGTGTGATTGGTGATTTTTGGAAAAACAGCCTGCACATAGTGGTTTATTCCCTTTCTTTAACCCATTTCTTTCTTGGTTTCCTGGCTGCCTGTAGCATGCATGATTTTGGTTCTGCTTCTCTAGTGGCTGTTACAGGGACAGAATTTTTCCTTGGCTGATTGAATGAAGGGCTAGGAATAAACACTTTTGGTGGAAAAATTCAACTTAGGAAGTGTAAGATCTGACTCGTTAGTCCAGGAACCCTGGGAATCAGACATGAAGTGGAATTTCAAAGAACACTGCTGGGAAGATACTTTTGGGGCTTGGGTGTGTGAATTTAATTTTTAAAATGTATTTATTTTTTAGAGATGATGTCTCGCTATGTTGCCTAAGCCTGACTCAAACTCCTGGTTCGAGCAATTCTCCCACCTCCCGCTCCTGAGTAGCTGGGACTAAAGATGTGTACCACTGTGCCCAGTGGGTACATGCATTACTTTAATAATAATAATTTTATGTTTATTTATTTATTGTGGAGAGAATTATATAGAGTGGCAATGCTCCAGATGATCCCTGGATAGCTTTGGTCTACCAGTCTCAAACCCCCATTCTGGGAATGCAATATCCTGAAACAGGGAGGAAATTCCTGAAACGGAGAAAATTCCTTGTTCTTGTCCTTCCAAGGAAATGTAACATCTTGAGTTAGAAAGGAACTGCCCAAGACAGCTTAGTCTCTGCTGCTCTCTCCCTGGAAAAAGAATGTCCTTCGAAGCTTTGCCCAGTGGGTCTATATGGGTCATGTCCATATAGAACCTGGAGGAAGCTGCCTTTCAGAGTCCCTGAGCTGTGGCACAAGCAGGGGGTGCTTGCAGTCAAGATTCCATCTGCCCCAGGCAGCTTTATTGAGCCTTGGGGGACTGACTCCTGATAGATCCTAGGCTTCTGTTGTCCCTTGTCTCCTATCCGTAAGTAATAAACTCTCTTCATGTACCTTGCTGCCAAGCTTAAGTGGGCAATACTCGACAAGCTGCCCCAAATTCGACTTTGCATTCAGGGTCAAGGAGGAAAGTTTGGAATAGATAATCTTGAATTCTTGTGGTTAGTTCACTGGCTAAATAGTAAAAATATCAAATAATTGTTGAGTATGATTTAAGGTGACATAATCATTGTGAGTAGGCATCCAGATATTGTTGATGTGCTGAGGGAATGTGCCAGAAAAATGTATGGAAATAAGTCTATAAGTGAAATCATGCTAAGGGCAAGTCATATTGAGGGAGAGTTAGTTAGGATGATACTAATATAGGTCTAAGCATGGATGACATGAGAGAATATTTCTTGGGTGGATTTATTCAATTTGAGAAAGGGAAGGTGGAAAAAACAGTTTCAACTATGGGTTTTTGGGGGAGATGCAAACTCAAACATGTGGGACGTAGAGCAAAGGGGAAATAAAAAAATCACAGATTCAGTGAACAGTTCCAGTTCATGATGATAGCGAAGGAGAGTGAGTGACTTTACCTCATTTTAAATGTTACAAATAGGTAAGCTTTATTGGAAAATTACACTAGAGGCATAACTCACTACTGAACAAGAAAAAAGTCATGGAAAAAATTGCCTTTTAATGACTGGGGCATTTCTTTTCTTTCTTTCCCTTTCTGTTCTTTCTCCCGTTTCTTCTTATTTTCCTTCCATTTTTGTGCCCCATGAAGAGAGATCTTCGTTTTTGCCTCGGTGTTTCCTGCGACTAGGTGGGCAAGTCTGTGTGATTAGGACATTCAACGATGGTCAGCACTCTCCAATTTCAGCTTTCTCTGTGTCTTGCAGACAACGGTTAGTAGCCCAGCACCATACTTGCAAGTTTGTTTTATGCGCATTCATTAGGAAAATCTTCTAGAGACTTGGTCAGTGGCCTGGTATGGGTCAGCTCACACCAGCAGGGATGGGCTAGATATCACATTCCAAGAGGGAGAACCTGACCCTTGGGATGAAGGATTCCTTCATCTACATGACTATGGAAGCATCCTTTTCTGGTAACAACCAGGGCCCAGGAACAAATAGAAAATATGATGTGGCAGACCCATGGTTTCATCCCCATTGTGCCAACCCCATGATTGTAACTGGGTTCAGAAAAGAGCGATTATCTCCTTCCTTGGCATGATCAGGAGCTGAAGTCCAAGTCTTTGGATTCTTGTATGATTTTGGCAAGGTGGTGGCAGAATTTACCATGCCATGTTCATGTCTGGGGAATTACATGCATGCTGGGGAAGAGGAGAGGAAATTCTGGAGTCCAAGTCATGGGATGACAGAGTTAACCCATAGGATGACAGAGTTAAAGTTGATTTCCCTGGGTCCTTATACTTGGCTAGTTTATTTTCCCATAAGAAATTAGTCTTGGGCAATTTAACCCTTACATTTCAATAAATAATGATATTAACATTTTAATTACTCACTTGCCCTGTACTTCTGTTAGGGGTTTGAATAGGTTGAACTTGGGAGGGAAAAAGATTATTATTTTTTGACTCCATCAAACATCCTAATGATTTTAATCTAATCTTTTCTAATGTTAAAATTTTCAAGAGAAAATTTATAGCATCTAGTGTTTATTTTAACAAATAGGAAAATGAGCAAAAATGTATTGCACGTCCAACTCAATAACTTAAGAAAGTTAAAACAATGAACTTCAAGAAAACAGGATGTGAGTTAAAGTAAGATAAAAAATACCAACAGACTAGGAAAAATGTACATACATATATATATATATATATATATATATAATTCAAACCCAATAGCTAACTTTTTTTTTAAAAAAGGAGAAATCACAAATACTTAAAGTAATAAATGATGAGAGGACATTAATTAGATAAACTGAAAGCAAACATGAGAAACTACATGGTTCGAATGTAGGCGAATACATTTGAAAACATTGCTGACACACAAAAAAAGTTTGGGAAAATATAATTCAATTCCTGAATACTTATATATATTGTTTTATTATAATTCTCTATATAGTATATATATTTGTTATATATACCCACAATACACACATACACAGAGGAAGATGAATTTCCATTGAAGAAATAGAAAATATTTTCTTCTTCTTTTTTTCTTTCTTTTTTTTTTTTTTGAGATGGAGTCTTCCTCTGTCACCCAGACTGGAGTACAGTGGCACGATCTTGGCTCACCGCAACCTCTGCCTCCTGGGTTCAAGTGATTCTCCTACCTCAGTCTCCCAAGTAGCTGGGACTATAGGCACCTACCACCAGGCCCGGCTAATTTTTGTATTTTTAGTAGAGATGAGGTTTCACCATTTAGGCCAGGCTGGTCTTGAACACCTGACCTCAAGTGATCCATCCATCTTGGCCTCCCAAAGTGCTAGGATTACAGGCAGGAGCCACGACGTCTAGCCAAGAGAGAGAAAACATTTTCAAAGCAATAACAATTCCTTCCTAAAAATGTTTTACCCTCATATGGTTTCACAGAGAATATTATACAATATTTAAAGAAAAAAAAGAAAGTCATTGGTAGCTTGATGGGGATGGCATTGAATCTGTAAATTACCTTGGGCAGTATGGCCATTTTCACAATATTGATTCTTCCTATCCATGAGCATGGAATGTTCTTCCATTTGTTTGTATCCTCTTTCATTTCCTTGAGCAGTGGTTTGTAGTTCTCCTTGAAGAGGTCCTTCACATCCCTTGTAAGTTGGATTCCTAGGTATTTTATTCTCTTTGAAGCAATTGTGAATGGGAATTCACTCATGATTTGGCTCTCTGTTTGTTCATTGTTGGTGTATAAGAATGCTTGTGATTTTTGTACATTGATTTTGTATCCTGAGACGTTGCTGAAGTTGCTTATCAGCTTAAGGAGATTTTGGGCTGAGACAATGGGGTTTTCTAGATATACAATCATGTCATCTGCAAACAGGGACAATTTGACTTCCTCTTTTCCTAATTGAATACCCTTTATTTCCTTCTCCTGCCTAATTGCCCTGGCCAGAACTTCCAACATTATGTTGAATAGGAGTGGTGAGAGAGGGCATCCCTGTATTGTGCCAGTTTTCAAAGGGAATGCTTCCAGTTTTTGCCCATTCAGTATGATATTGGCTGTGGGTTTGTCATAGATAGCTCTTATTATTTTAAAATACGTCCCATCAATACCTAATTTATTGAGAGTTTTTAGCATGAAGGGTTGTTGAATTTTGTCGAAGGCTTTTTCTTCATCTATTGAGATAATCATGTGGTTTTCGTCTTTGATTCTGTTTATATGCTGGATTACATTTATTGATTTGCGTATATTGAACCAGCCTTGCATCCCAGGAATGAAGCCCACTTGATCATGGTGAATAAGCTTTTTGATGTGCTGCTGGATTCGTTTTGCCAGTATTTTATTGAGGATTTTTACATCAATATTCATCAAGGATATTGGTCGAAAATTCTCTTTTTTGGTTGTGTCTCTGCCAGGCTTTGGTATCAGAATGATGCTGGCCTCATAAAATGAGTTAGGGAGGATTCCCTCTATTTCTATTGATTGGAATAGTTTCAGAAGGAATGGTACCAGTTCCTCCTTGTACCTCTGGTAGAATTCGGCTGTGAATCCATCTGGTCCTGGACTCTTTTTGGTTGGTAAGCTATTGATTATTGCCACAATTTCAGCTCCTGTTATTGGTCTATTCAGAGATTCAACTTCTTCCTGGTTTAGTCTTGGGAGAGTGTATGTGTCGAGGACTTTATTCATTTCTTCTAGATTTTCTAGTTTATTTGCATAGAGGTGTTTGTAGTATTCTCTGATGGTAGTTTGTATTTCTGTGGGATCGGTGGTGATATCCCCTTTATCATTTTTTATTGCATCTATTTGATTCATCTCTCTTTTTTTCTTTATTAGTCTTGCTAGCGGTCTATCAATTTTGTTGATCCTTTCAAAAAACCAGCTCCTGGATTCATTAATTTTTTGAAGGGTTTTTTGTGTCTCTATTTCCTTCAGTTCTGCTCTGATTTTAGTTATTTCTTGCCTTAAATTTCATATGGAACCAAAAAAGAGCCCGCATCACCAAGTCAATCCTAAGCCAAAAGAACAAAGCTGGAGGCATCACACTATCTGACTTCATACTATACTACAAGGCTACAGTAACCAAAACAGCATGGTACTGGTACCAAAACAGAGATATAGATCAATGGAACAGAACAGAGCCCTCAGAAATAATGCCGCATATCTACAACTATCTGATCTTTGACAAACCTGAGAAAAACAAGCAATGGGGAAAGGATTCCCTATTTAATCAATGGTGCTGGGAAAACTGGCTAGCCATATGTAGAAAGCTGAAACTGGATCCCTTCCTCACACCTTATACAAAAATTATTTCAAGATGGATTAAAGACTTAAACGTTAGACCTAAAACCATAAAAACCCTAGAAGAAAACCTAGGCATTACCATTCAGGCCATAGGCATGGGAAAGGACTTCGTGTCTAAAACACCAAAAGCAATGGCAACAAAAGACAAAATTGACAAATGGGATCTAATTAAACTAAAGAGCTTCTGCACAGCAAAAGAAACTACCATCAGAGTGAACAGGCAACCTACAAAATGGGAGAAAATTTTCGCAACCTACTCATCTGACAAAGGGCTAATATCCAGAATCTACAATGAACTCAAACAAATTTACAAGAAAAAAACAAACAACGCCATCAAAAAGTGGGCGAAGGACATGAACAGACACTTCTCAAAAGAAGACATTTATGCAGCCAAAAGACACATGAAAAAATGCTCATCATCACTGGCCATCAGAGAAATGCAAATCAAAACCACAATGAGATACCATCTCACACCAGTTAGAATGGCAATCATTAAAAAGTCAGGAAACAACAGGTGCTGGAGAGGATGTGGAGAAATAGGAACACTTTTACACTGTTGGTGGGACGGTAAACTAGTTCAACTATTGTGGAAGTCAGTGTGGTGATTCCTCAGGGATCTAGAACTGGAAATACCATTTGACCCAGCCATCCCATTACTGGGTATATACCCAAAGGATTATAAATCATGCTGCTATAAAGACACATGCACACGTATGTTTATTGCGGCATTATTCACAATAGCAAAGACTTGGAACCAACCCAAATGTCCAACAATGATAGACTGGATTAAGAAAATGTGGCGCATATACACCATGGAATACTATGCAGCCATAAAAAAGGATGAGTTCATGTCCTTTGTAGGGACATGGATGAAATTGGAAATCATCATTCTCAGTAAACTATCGCAAGAACAAAAAACCAAACAGCGCATATTCTCACTGATAGGTGGGAATTGAACAATGAGATCACATGGACACAGGAAGGGAAATATCACACTCTGGGGACTGTTGTGGGGTGGGGGGAGGGGGGAGGGATAGGATCGGGAGATATGCCTAATGCTAGATGACGAGTTAGTGGGTGTAGCGCACCAGCATGGCACATGTATACATATGTAACTAACCTGCACAATGTGCACATGTACCCTAAAACTTAAAGTATAATAAAAAAAAGAACAAAAAGAAATGCCAGTTAGAAACTAGAAAATAAAAACATCCCCAGTTTCAAGCATAAAATTCTTCAAAAATAAAATTGACAAGAATTTAAATTTAAAATTTAAAAATGTAAAATACCATCATATAATCTTACATTTTTAAACATGAATTTTGATATAATAAGTCTTTATTTATTTATTTATTTTGAGATGGAGTATTGCTGTGTCACCCAGGCTGGAGTGCAGTGGCCTGATCTCGGCTCACTGCAATCTCTGCCTCCTGGGTTCAAGCAATTCTTCTGCGTCATTCTCCCTAATAGCTGGAATTACAGGCCCATGTCACCATGCCCAGATAATTTTTGTATTTTTAGTAGAAGTGGGGTTTCTCCGTGTTGGCCAGGCTGGTCTCAAACTCCTGACCTCAGGTGATCTGCCCGCCTTGGCCTCCCAAAGTGCTGGGATTACAGGCATGAGCCACCATGCCAGATTATAGTAATTCATAATAAAATGTTAGCAGAAGTTGAAAACAAAGCATAACTTCCTTTAGTGGGGTTTATTCTAGGACTAGATTGGAGATATATATATATCTATATATATATCTATATATATATAGAGAGAGAGAGATCATGTTATTTGGGATGTAGTAAATTATTATCTGAGCATTTCTGTAGATGCTGAAAACTGATTTGACAAACTTTAGTTCCCAAGTTTTTTTTTGAAACTTTCAGAAATAGAAAAAACGAGAATTGATTAAAAGTTTTCCTAACATAGTAAAATGTATTAATCTCAACCCAAAGGTTAGCATTATTTATAATGGGAACACATTAGAAGCATTCCCACTGAAGTAAAAAACAACCAGAACCGTGGAATGTGCCTCTAGTCCTCGCCACTCATGAGGCTGATTGGGGAAGATCACTTGAGCCCAGCAGTTTGATGCCAGTCTGGGTAACATAGTGACACTATGTCTCTAAAAAGTAAGAAAAAAAAGGGGTACCCTCTATCACTACTATTTTTCAAGAACTCTCTGTACCCATTATACAATATAATTACCAAAAAATGAAAGGTATAAACATTGAAGGAGTTTAATTATTAATATTTATCAAAGATTTCATTTTATACCTGCACAGTGAAAGAGAATCAAGTAAAATCAACTTCTTGTAATGAAAAAATTAGCATATACTAATATAGATATCCTCAACTTACAGTGGGGTTACAGCCTGATAAACTCATCACAAACTGAAGATACCATGTCTAAAATGCATTTAATACTCCTAACCTATCAAACATCATAGCTTTGCTTAACCTATTTTAAACATGCTCAGAACACTTACATTGGTCTAAAGAATACCTAATTCTTCAATACCTAAATAAATCTTTGTCTTTTATAATTATTACAGTTTTCATTTTGAGTGGGGACTTTCTTCAATGTAAAACAACAACTTACGTAGTGCAACAAGAAGACAGAAGAAATATGATGAAGAAATGTCCCATATATATTAGTAACGAATAAGATAGATGGAAAATTAACTTTGCAAGAAATGCTCAAATTCTACTTTTAAAATATTTTAAAGATTCGAAGAAGACACAAAGTTATGAACAGATGGAAAGGCTACTTTCTTAGAAAGTAAGTCTTTACATTATCTTGTCTATAACTCTTGTCACATTACATATTTAAAGTTATAACACTTAAAAATGCCATCAGGATTTTATCTGAAATGTTCCTAATGTTCACTATTAACTGCTTTATTTCCCACTTCAGACCCAGAGGACACTGGCCTTCACAGCCTCATGCAAGCAGGGCCATCTGACTCATTCTTAGCAATAAAATCAGAGAGGAAATTGCTGTGTTATTTCCAGGCTGTGGCAGTGAAAAGTCTATGGGTACTACTATTTCTCCCTCTCACTTGTGACAACCTTAAAGGACCCTTTCTTTTGAGATGATGAGTCTGACCCCTGGCACAGTCAGAATTGTTGAATTACTTCGTTGAATGGAGCCATGTAGAGGAGGTATTTGGACATGGCAAAATTTGTCTGAGCCAAGAAGAAGAAACAAAACAAATTTTGCTTTATTCCACTGAGAAATTATAGTTATTTCCTTCTACAACATAACCACTTCTTCCTAATAAGAAGGAAACTTGGTATTGGTAGTAGAGTATTTTTGAAAGTAGACTACAAAATATATGATATTGAATTAACAATAAAAAGTATTTCAAATGTGACATGCAATATATAAATGTAACATGGAGTATATACCTTATTAAAATACAGAAATGATTAGATAAAAAATAAAATCTGGTCATGTTCCACTTATAAAACAACCAAAAAAAATAAGAAAAACTGAAAGTATCTGATAAAGGTATTCAAGCAAATAGAGCCCAAAATAGGCCATTATTACAATTCCTATTTAACAAGGTAATAGCCTTTATAATATTGGATGGAAAAACATAAATAAAAGGTTTAAGATTCTCAAAAACATAAAATACCTAAATAAATCATTGTCATTTATATTACAGTTTTCATAAAAAACACAAGACTATAGTGACAAATTCATCCCATTAATAGGAGTGATTAGCACATTTTTAAAACATAATTAAGAACTGTTACATTTAAAGACATACGTCAAAGATGTTATGGGTTTGGTTCCAGGCCACTGCAATAAAGTGAATCTCACACTCCAGACAGCCACATACATTTTTTGGTTTCCCAGTGCACATGCACATAAAAGTTATGTTTTCACTATACAGTAGTCAAGTAAGTGTGCAATAGCATTATGTATAAAAATATACATGTCTTAATTAAAAATACTTTATTGCTATGCAATGCTAACAATCATCTGAAACTTCAGAAAGTTCGAATCTTTTTGCTGGTGTAGGTTCTTGCCTCAATGCTAATGGCTGCTGACTAATCAGGGTGGTGGTTGCTGAAGGCTGGTGTGGTGTATTAGTCCATTCTCACACTGTTATAAAAATACTACCTGAGACTGCATGTTTTATACAGGAAAGAGGTTTAATTGACTTACAGTTCCACATGGGTGGGGAGGCCTCAGGAAGCTTACAATTATGGCAGAAGGTGAAAGGGAAGCAGGCACCTTCTTCACAAGGTGGCAGGAGAGAGAATGAAAGCAAGAAGAGCTACCAAAGACATATAAAATCATCAGATCTTGTGAGAAATCACTCACTAACACAACAACAGCATAGGGGAAACTGCCCCCATGTTCCAGTTACCTCCACCTGGTCTCTCCCTTGACAGGTGGGGATTATGGGGTTATCGGATTATAATTCAAGATGAGATTTGGGTGGGGACACAAAGCCTGACCATATCAGGTGGCTATAGCAACATAAGACAATAAAATGTAACACATTTATTAACTCTTCTTTCACAAACCATTTCTCTGTAGCATGTCATGTTGTTTGATAATGTTTGATCCAAAATAGAAATTCTTTCAAAACCGGAGGCAATGCTTTCACATCTTGCCACTGCTTTATCAACTCATTTTATGGAATATTCTAAAAGGTTTGCTGTCATTTCAACAATGTTCTCAGCATCTTCACCAGGAATAGATTTCATCTCAAGAAACAACTTCCGGGGACTGTTGTGGGGTGGGGGGAGGGGGGAGGGATAGCATTAGGAGATATACCTAATGTAAATGACGAGTTAATGGGTGCAGCACACCAACATGGCACATGTATGCATATGTAACAAACCTGCACGTTGTGCACATGTACCCTAAAACTTAAAGTATATATATAAAAAAGAAGCTCTTCAGTTTAATTAGAAAATAAAAGAAACAACTTCCTTTGCTGATCCATAAGAATGAACTTTTCACTTGTTCAAGTTTTATTATGAAATGGCAATAATTTAATCCGATTTTCAGGATCTACTTCCAATTCTAGTTCTCTTGTTATTTCTACCACATCTGCAGTTACTTCCTGCACTGAATTCTTGAACCCCTAAACATCAGCCATGAGGGTTGAAGTATATACTCCAAATCCCTATTAATTTTGATATTTTAGCCTCTCTCCATAAACCAAAATGTTTTTAATGACATTTAGAATGGTGAATTCTTTCCAGAAGGTTTTCAGTTGGCTTTGTCCACATCCATCAGTTAAATTACTATCTATGGCAGCTATAGCTTTATGAAATATATTTCTTAAACCGTAAGACTTGAAAGTAAAAATTATTTCTTGATCCATATGCTAAGGAATGAATATTGTGTTAGCAGGTATTAAAACATTAATTTGTTGTACATCATTATCAGAGTGCTTAGGTGACTGGGGACATTGTGAATGAGTAGTAATATTTTAAACATATTTTTTTGTGATCAGTAGGTCTCAACATTGAGTTTAAACTATTCAGTAAACCATGCTGTAAACAGATATGTGGTCATCCAAGCTTTGTTGATCTATTTAGAGAGCACAGGAAGAGTAGATTTAGTGTGATTCTTAAGGGCCTTAGGATTTTCAAAATGGTAAGTGATGAGTGGTTTAAACTTCAAGTTGCCAGCTACAATAGCCCCTAATAAGAGACTCAGCTTTTCCTTTGAAACTTTGAAGCCAGGCATTGACTTTTCTTCTCTAGCCATGAAAGTCCTACATGGCATCTTCTTCCAATATAAGGCTGTTTTGTCTACATTAAAAATATGCTTTTTAGTGTAGCCACATTCATCAAAGATCTTAGCTAGATCTTCTGGATAACTTGCTGTGGTTTCTGTATCAACACTTGCTGTTTCATCTTGCACTTTTATGTTCTGGAGACAGCTTCTTTCCTTACACATTATGAACCAGCCTCTGCTAGCTTCCAACTTTTCTTCTGCAACTTTCTTACCTCTCTCATCCTTCATGGAATTGAAGAGAGTTAGAGCCTTGCTCTGGTTTAGGCTTTAGCTTAAGGGAACGTTTTGGCTGGCTTGATCTTCTCTCCAGACCACTCAAACTTTGTTCATATCAGCAATAAATCTGTTTTACTTTTTTTATCATTTCTGTGCTCACTGGAGTAGAACTTTTAATTTCCTTCAAGAACTTTTTCTTTGCATTTACAACTTGGCTAACTATTTGGCACAAGAAGCCTAGCTTTTGACCTATTTCAACTCTTGACATGCCTTCCTCACTAAGCTTAATTATTTCTAGCCTTTGATGTGAAGTGTGAGATGTACAACTTTCTGTCACTAAAACACTTAGAGGACATTGTAGTGTTATTAATTGGCTGAAAATCAACATTGTGTGTTTCAAGGAATAGGAAATCCCCAGGAGATGAAAAGATATGAGGCAGTGGCCCATCAGTGGAATAGCCAGAACACACAACATTTAAGTTCACTGTCTTTTATGGGCATGGTTCATGGCACTCCAGAACAATTACAATAGTAACAATAAAGATCACTGGTCACAGGAATTCAAAGCAGATATAATAATAATAATAATAAAGTTTGAAGTACTGTGAGAGTTATCACAATGTGACACAGAGATATAGTGTGAGCACATGAAGTTGGAAAATTGCTAACAATAGACATTGGATACAAGGTTGCCACAAACATTCAATTTCTAAAATATATATATATATTCTATATATCTGGGCAGTATAATAATGGAAAGTGCAATAAAATGAGGTATGCTTGTATATAAAATGCCATTTGTAATAGCAACAATCATCATAAAGTGTCTCAGAATAACTTCAACAATAGCTGTGCAATAATGTTTATGGAGACCATTAAAAACTTTATTGAAAGACATTAAAAATAAATGTTACATTGAAATATATAACATATTCATGAGAGGAAAAATTAGTGTCCTAAATATGGCAATTATCTTTATATTAATTCATAAGTTTCTCACAATCTCAATAAAATTTTTTTTTTAATGTAGCAAGTGGATTTTCACCATCATGTGGAAAAGCAAATGGCCAAGAGCAGCCAAGGAATTTCTGTGGAAAAATTTAGTGACGATCACCCTAGCAAATATCAAGTTGTAATATAAATCTCTAGTAACTAAGAATCCAACAAAAACAGTTTCGTATCAATTAGTTATCCACAAGAAAACAATAGAATTCTAACCTCATATGATAAATAACATACTTCAATAAGTTTATAAAAATTATATAGAAGAATGTACGGCATTGGAAAGGAAGAATTTTGTAAACAAGATACAAAATCAAGTACATTTAAAAATTGCTAATTCTAATCATAAAATTGATATGAATTGGAGAGCAATTTAGGAATATTAGCAAACTTGAAGATGCACTTACCATATGGCATAGTAATGCCACCTCAAATTATAGATTACAGAAAATCTTTCTTATACTTTTACCAAGAAACATAAATAGACAGGACTGTTTCTAGCAGCAGTGTTTTTAAATAGCAAAAACAAAACACAACAAAAAACAATGGAAAAACATAAATTTTTATCTGCATAAGAATTAATACATAAATTGTGTTTATTCATACAATGGACTTATATACAGAAGTAAAAATAATTTATTGTTATACATAGTAATACATGTGAATTTTGGAAGTGTAATATTTAACAAAACGAAAGTTCCATAATGTTATATAAATGAGCATATATCTTATAGACAGTATTTGCATAAACAACACAATATAAATTTTGTATATACAAGCTTTGTAGAAAATAATGTGGTTAATATTGTGGGAGGAAGAGAGGAATGAAATTTCTGAGGGCAACATTGGTGGTTTCAACATTATGTAAAAATTGGATTAAGGATATTTAGGATTCTTAGAGTACTTTTTTGTTTTTTAAGGATGTCTAATATTTTATAATGTTTTTTAAAAAAACACTCAAAATAAAAAGAAATTTAGTGTTTAATAGTAGTTAGATATGAAAGACTCAACTAATTTAATAACAGTTTAAAAAGACAATGTTATGTGTGAGATAAACATTGTTTTAGAAAAAAATTAAATTATAACATAAATTAAAAGGCTATCAAATAACAATCCTGGATAATCTACATGTATTTTAATGATGAATGCTAAGTGTATTTAGGAAAAAGCTTAGGACTAATAATTGTAAGTTGACATTACTTCTATAAAAATGGCTAAGAGGATAAGCAAAATGTCATATGAATATTAATTTGTAAATATCATGTATCTTTTGCCTCATATGTTTAAATTGAGAGAGAAAAACTTAGCAAATCACATTCACCAAAAACTGTCTATTTTCTTAAACAATGGTAAGTGAGGCAATTTAAAGAATGTAATGGTGATTCAGGAACATGAAATCAGTGGACATTTGATTCAAGGTTTAGTAAGCCAAGTACCTATCCTTGAACTTAATTTAGCCAAGGTGTTCTGACTTATGTTCTTGTCCTTTGCCTTTTTAATAAGTATCAGAGCTACAATAGCTTGAAATATGAGCACATGTGAACTAGCCTTGTCAAGGTAACTTCTAGACATAACGAATGCGCTTTGGCAAACCTTGGCAAGTACAGATCATTTCATTATGAGATTCTGTTACAAGATCATGATGATACCTTTGAATTCAAACCATCATGCTTAAGTAGTTGCTGTCTAAAAGGAATTTACCTCTAATAAACTGACTTCAGAAATTCTGGCTTCTTCACAAGATGTTTGAAATGAAATGCTACATGTATAATGAATGGTACTGTGGATATCTACTTTAAAATGCCACATGGCTAAAAAGGGTTTATGCTATCTTGCGTCAAGCAAATCCATTGGTGTCATTTTTCCAACAGCGTGTGCTAACTTTATGTCTCTGTGTCAAGTTTTGATAATGATAACAAAATTTAAAACTTTATTGTTATTATATATGTTATAGTAATCAGTGATTTTTAATTTTTTTTAATTTTTAATTTTTATTGCTACATAGTAGGTATATATATTTATGGGGTACATGAGATATTTTGATATAGCTATATAATGTGTAATAATAATATCAGAGTAAATGGGGTATTCATCACCTCAAGCATTTATCATTTCTTTGTGTTATGAACACTTCAATTGTACTTTTATTTACTTGTAAATGTACAGTTAAATTACTGCCAACTGTAGTCTTCCTGTTGTACTATCAAATACTAAAATTTATTCATTTGTCTATCTGTATTTTGTTCCCATTAATCATCCCCACTCCCCAGCCCTTTCACTACTAGCCTTCCCATCATTTGGTAACCTTCATTCTATTCTATTCTCTATGAGTTCAACTGTTTTAATTTCCAGCTCCCACAAATAAGTGAAAACATGCAAAATTTGCCTTGCTGTGCTTGGCTTATTTCACTTAATGTAATGTAGACCAGTTCCATCCATGTTGTTACAAATGACAGGAACTTATTCATTTTATTTATTTTTATTATTTATTTCCATAGGTTTTGGGGGAACAGGTGGTATTTGGTTACATAATTTCTTTAGTAGCGATCTGTGAGATTTTGGTGCACCCATCACCCGAGCAGTATGCACTGAACCCAATTTGTAGTCTTTAATCCCTCTCTGCCTTCTCACCCTTCCCCCCAGTTCCCCAAAGTCCATTCTATCCTTCTTATTTCCTTGTATCCTCATAGCTTAGCTCCCACTTATGAGTGAGAACATACGACATTTGATTTTCCATTTCTGAGTTACTTCACTTAGAATAATAGTTTCCAATTCCATCCAGGTGGCTGTGAATGTCATTAATTCATTCCTTTTTGTGGCTGAATAGTATTCCATTGTGTATATATACCACAGTTTCTTTATCCACTCATTGATTGATGGGCATTTGGGCTGATTCCAAATTTTTGCAACTGCAAATCGTGCTGCTATAAACATGCCTATCTGAGTATCTTTTTCATATAATGACTACTTTTCCTCTGGGTAGATATTCAGTAGTGGGATTGCTGGATCAAACGGTAGTTCTACTTTTAGTTCTTGAAGGAATCTCCATACTGCTTTCCATAGTGGTTATTCTTTCTTATGGCTGAGTATATGTATATGTGTGGCATTTTCTTTATCTGTTTTTCTGTTGAAAGACACTTAGGTTTTTTCAAATCTTGGCTATTTGAAATTTTGGCTATAATGACAGGGTTGGGTGGGAGTTGTGGCTGAGACTGTATGGGCTGCAAAGTCTCAAATATTTACTATTGGATTCCTTTCACACTAAGTTTTCTGACCACTGGATTAGAAGGAAATCTTGCTATATACACATACACATATGCCCATTCATAAATATTAAATCTGAATGGACCTTATTTTATTTGTGTTAATAATTTTTTTAAAAGTTCAGAAGACATTTTAACATAAATCATAGAAGCAGCTTTTGAAGGGCATGTGAGACTATTAATGTGCATGATAATAATGTAAAATGATCTAAAGAAACATTAATGATATAAAGAAATTAGAACAAGTGTTTTCTTTTTTTATTATTATTATTATACTTTAAGTTTTAGGGTACATGTGCACGATGTGCAGGTTAGTTACATATGTATACATGTGCCATGCTGGTGTGCTGCACCCACTAACTCATCATCTAGCATTAGGTATATCTCCCAATGCTATCCCTCCCCCCTCTCCCCCCGCCACAACAGGCCCCAGAGTGTGATGTTCCCCTTCCTGTGTCCACGTGTTCTCATTGTTCAATTCCCACCTATCAGTGAGAATATGCGCTGTTTGTTTTTTTGTTCTTGCGATAGTTTACTGAGAATGATGATTTCCAATTTCATCCATGTCCCTACAAAGGACATGAACTCATCCTTTTTTATGGCTGCATAGTATTCCATGGTGTATATGTGCCACATTTTCTTACTCCAGTCTATCATTCTTGGACATTTGGGTTGGTTCCAAGTCTTTGCTATTGTGAATAATGCCGCAATAAACATACGTGTGCATGTGTCTTTATAGCAGCATGATTTATAGTCCTTTGGGTATATACCCAGTAATGGGATGGCTGGGTCAAATGCTATTTCTAGTTCTAGATCCCTGAGGAATCACTACAGTGACTTCCACAATGGTTGAACTAGTTTACAGTCCCACCAACAGTGTAAAAGTGTTCCTATTTCTCCACATCCTCTCCAGCACCTGTTGTTTCCTGACTTTTGAATGATTGCCATTCTAACTGGTGTGAGATGGTATCTCATTGTGGTTTTGATTTGCATTTCTCTGATGGCCAGTGATGGTGAGCATTTTTTCATGTGTTTTTTGGCTGCATAAATGTCTTCTTTTGAGAAGTGTCTGTTCAGAGCTATCTATGACAAACCCACAGCCTATATCATACTGAATGGGCAAAAACTGGAAGCATTCCCTTTGAAAACTGGCACAAGACAGGGATGCCCTCTCTCACCACTCCTATTCAACATAGTGTTGGAAGTTCTGGCCAGGTCAATTAGGCAGGAGAAGGAAATAAAGGGTATTCAATTAGGAAAAGAGGAAGTCAAATTGTCCCTGTTTGCAGATGACATGATTGTATATCTAGAAAACCCCATTGTCTCAGCCCAAAATCTCCTTAAGCTGATAAGCAACTTCAGCAAAGTCTCAGGATACAAAATCAGTGTACAAAAATCACAAGCATTCTTATACACCAACAACAGACAAACAGAGAGCCAAATCATGAGTGAACTCCCATTCACAATTGCTTCAAAGAGAATAAAATACCTAGGAATCCAACTTACGAGGGATGTTCAAGGAGAACTACAAACCACTGCTCAAGGAAATAAAAGAGGATACAAACAAATGGAAGAACATTCCATGCTCATGGGTAGGAAGAATCAATATCGTAGAACAAGTGTTTTCAAAAAACCAATCAAGGTATAACAGAAGAAATTTTTTGAGATCAGCATATTTATTCAGATTAAAAATTTTCAACAACATTCTAGGAGATTTAATACAACATCCCCATACACACACACACACACACACACACACACACACACACACACACACACAAAAACTGTTAAAAATATCCAGGTGGAAAAAATATTCTGAGTATAAAAAGAGTAACTAGTATGGCACTGGACTTTTCCTCTGCAATAATAAATTAAGACTAAAGTGAAGAGCTTTGAGACATAAAAGCAGTAGTCAATATTTTTATATCAATTCACTTGTTTTGTAGATGTGCAAATCAACAAAATACATACTGAAATATGCAGGTGTTCAGAAAACATAATTTATGAATTCATTTTGAAATAATTATTTAAATAGTAAGTGCAAAATAATGCTGAATGTCTCTTATGCCATTAAGAGACATTAATGTCTCATATGCCATTAAGAGACATTAATGTCTCATATTTAATGACATAAGAGACATTCACAAACTATTTTTTAAAAATAGGATTGGCTTTATCGTGCATAAAATATGTCTCTTTTTATGTTTTATTGTTAAGTACATAATTGTACCTGTGCATATAATGGTGGGAAATGTATAATAAAGTTATTGTCATCATTTTTTCTATGCTGCAAATTATGGAAATTTTGTGTTCATGTTTAACTTCTTTTCTAAATTTATGATAGCCAACATATATTTCACAATAAATATTATAAACATATTTGAAATGAATATATCAAAGCTTACTTTTATATCAGTTGTATTGGAGATGAGCTGTATTTTTTTCTATTTACCTTAATGTAATTTTTAATAAAACTCAGGATTGTTTTTACATTTAAAAAGTTAGTGTGTCACTAGCTTAGAGCCCTTTTTTTTTATAATATAACTGACTGCATTATAATATGTAATAAATTCTATTTGGTAATGAGGAATGTCTATGCTTAATAGCACCACCACTTTTGTCAAGTTCTTTTTCAAAAAAGTTGGGTTATGGATACACAGAGTTTGAGAAACAGGTGTTTATGCATTATTAGCTTTCTTCTGTTAAGCTGTAATGCTTTGCTTCTAAATCTACCACCATTATGAAATAATGTGTTATCTCAGTAAATGATAGTCACCCATGTTTTTAATGCCAGATCATAATAATTAAAATTAATTTCTAGAAAGGTAGGTTAGGAATGCTTATATGACAGGATATTTTACGTCTGGTGCTTAGTAAAATCATAAAATGCAACAATGGAAAAAAATATGTATTTATCTAAAGTAGTGAAACTGAGATTCCTCGGTGTCATTTGGAATTTTCATAATTGGGGAAGCAGCGTGGCCTGACCTCCAGGGAAGAGAGCTAGGGAGGGGAAGTGGAAGCCAAGATGATACCTGGAGATGAAAACCATATGCAGCCAGACCACTGAGCCTGGGCAGTGAAGTGGGCAGGGGCAGGTAAGGGTGCAAGTCCTCACAGAGCGAAGGAGGCTTTATGTACATTGGTTAGAAAGGAGGCTAATGCAGACCTGGGACAACCAGGTGGGCTGAAAAATGTAGCTGCAATTTACAAGGAGAGGCTCTGAGAAAAATCAAAGAAGTCTGGCAACATATTCATGGTCATTAAAGCAGCTGGGTTTCGTAAGTCTGGAGTCTGCCAGGATAATGATTCAGTGTTCCCCATGTGTAAAATCAGCTTGTGGGCAAGGAACTGGCATATGTACTTATTTGTTAATGGTAGGGACATATACAGGAATATAAAGCATCACCAGTAAAAAATACTTTTATTTTTAAACAACTTGTTCATAAGAAAAATGGTAAATGTTACGATTTAGAATTTCCCTGTGTGTAAATAAAATAAGGAAGCTCAAAATCATAGCATTTACCACTCAAAACATATAAATATCCAACAGTTAGTGT
Source organism: Pan troglodytes (assembly GCF_028858775.2). Lineage (NCBI taxonomy): Eukaryota > Metazoa > Chordata > Mammalia > Primates > Hominidae > Pan > Pan troglodytes. The sequence continues at coordinate 104,400,529 of NC_072402.2, read as the reverse complement.
TCACTATGCAAGCAGAATTAGAAACTTAATTACTTTTAGTTTAAGTGAATATGCAAAAAATTCCTTTGTGAGACAGCTTGAGACTATGAAGTTTTTTAATAAAAATATTAAATATGACATACATTTAGAAAACTAGGTAAATGATAGGAGTGAAAACAAATGGAAGGAAATCCTGACAGCATATTTAATAATACTATTAATTCAATGCAAAGTGGAAATCCTGAAAGCAATGGACAAAAGGGACTTTTAAGAAGGGGGAACATAGACAAAGTTGAAAGAAATAATGTAGAGTTCAGCTGCTAACACAAAGGAGGAAATCGACTCAGAAACATTTCATACTTCTTGGCATCCTTCTACTGTAAGGTTTTCCGTATTTCAGTTGTTGATATTCCTAATCTATTAGGGGTTTACTTTTTGGCAAGGTAAGAACAGAAAAGAATTCATTGTGCCACTATAAACAAAGTTTAAGTAATTATATCTCAAAAGCTTTCCAAAAAGGATTTCTATTCTCTGGACTCTGAAACTGGGTGTTGGAGAAAGCTTCCTGGTGTGGTATTTCTCAGTTTTCATTTTCACTTTGGCTAAGAGGACTATTTTTGCACTGCCTTTTTCTTATTTTGATAAATCCAAGTTGGTTTCATTTTTGAGTAGCAGATTACCCTGAAATTACTACAGGTGGCTAAGAGGTTTTGATTTGTCTCAAGTTAGGCAGACTTAAATATATTTGTAGTTCCATTTGTGTAGCAGATGACTACTAGCTTATCTTGCTTGCCCATTTTTATTTTTATTATTGTACTTTAAGTTTTGGGATACATATGCAGAACGTGCAGGTTCGTTAAATAGGTATACACATGCCATGGTGGCTTGCTGCACCCATCAACCCATCATCTACTTTAGGTATTTCTCCTAATGCTATCCTTCCCCTAGCACCATCACCCCCTGATAGGCCCCGGTGTATGATATTCTCCTCCCTGTGTCCATGTGTTCTCATTGTTCAACCCCCACTTGTGAGTGAGAACATGCAGGGTTTGGTTTTCGGTTCCTGTGTTATTTTGCTGAGAATGATGGTTTCCAGCTTCATCTGTGCCCCTGCAAACGACATGAGCTCTTCCTTCTTATGGCTGCATAGTATTCCATGGTGTGTATGTGCCACATTTTCCTTATCCAGTCTATCATTGATGGGCATTTGACTTGGTTCCAAGTCTTTGCTATCGTGAATAGTGCTGCAGTAAACATATGTGTGCATGTGTCTTTATAGTATAATGATTTATAATACTTTGGGTATATACCCAGTAATGAGATTGCAGGGTCAAATGGTATTTCTGGTTCTAGATCCTAGAGGAATTGCCACACTGTCTTCCACAACGGTTGAACTAAATTACACTTCCTCCAACAGTGTAAAAGTGTTCCTATTTCTCCACATCCTCTCCAGCATCTGTTGTTTCCTGACTTTTTAATGATCACCATTCTAACTGGCATGAGATGGAATCTCATTGTGGTTTTGATTTGCATTTCTCTAATGACCAGTGATGATGAGCTTTTTTAAAAATATTTTTTTGGCCACATAATTTATAGATTCAGTGTTATCCCCACCAATCTACCATTGACTTTCTTCACAGAATTATAAAAAACTGCTTTAAATTTAATATGGAACCAGGAAAGAGCTCGTATAGCCAAGACAATCCTAAGCAAACAGAACAAAGCTGGAGGCATCATGCTACCTGACTTCAGACTATACTACGAGGCTACAGTAACCGACACAGCATGGCACTGGTACCAAAACAGATATATAGACTAATGGAACAGAACAGAGGCCTCAGAAATAATGCCAACATCTACAACCATCTGATCTTTGACAAACCTGACAGAAACTATTAATGGAGAAATGATTCCCTATGTAATAAATGGTGTTGGGAAAACTGGATAGCCATAAGCAGAAAACTGAAACTGGACCCCTTCCTTACACCTTATACAAAAATTAACTCAAGATGGATTAAAGACTTAAATGTAAGACCTAAAACCATAAAAACCCTAGAAGAAAACCTAGGCAATACCATTCAGGACATAGGCATGGGCAAAGACTTCATGATTAAAACATCAAAAGCAATGGCAACAAAAGCCAAAACTGACAAATGGGATCTCATTAAACTAAAGAGTTTCTGCACAGCAAAAGAAACTATCATCAGAGTGAACAGGCAACCTATCGAATGGGAGAACAGTTTTGCAAGTATCCATCTGACAAAGGGCTAATATCCAGATTCTACAAGGAATTTAAACAAATTTACAAGAAAAAAAACAAACAATTCCATCAAAAAGTAGACGAAGGATATGAACAGATAACTGCTTGCCCATTTTTATGCCTTACCAGCTAGCTTATCATTCATGGTGTACACTTTATAGATGTAATAAACTTGAAATCATTAAGAGGTTTGTCTAAATTAGAGTTTTGCTCTCACTAATGTCAGGAAATAGGATTTCAAAAATCAAACTGAATAGAAAAATGTTTCTGTTTTCATATTTAGTAGGTTGTCTTTTGTATCCTAGTTCCATATATTGTTCAATAAATTCACTCTTAATTCTAAGTCTTTATTAAGCCATAACTTTGAAATACCTTTTCTACTTATCTTTATTCTTTCTTTGTTTCATCGAAGTTTACTTCCTCTATCAAACCTTTTTGAAGTAATCTGATCCAAACTTGATAATCCTAATCATTACAGATTGCCTTATCATCTATGTAAATAGGTCATACATATTTATTTGGGTAAGAAGATTTTACTATGAACATTTATCTTGGGTAACAAGAAAACTGAGAAGGTCATATTTCTAAGACAGTCTTTCAGCAAAGAAACAAGGGTAAGCCATGTAATGTTTATCAAGCATGGGGGGAAAGGACTCCTTATTCAATAAATGGTGCTGGGATAGCTGGCTAGCTATACGCAGAAGATTGAAACTGGACCCCTGCTTATTACCATGTACAACAGTTAAATCAAAATAGAATAAATATTTCAATGTGAGATATCAAACTATAAGAACTCTAGAAGAAAATCTAGTAGAAGGATTCTGGACATTGGCCTTGGAAATAATTGATGACTAATTCCTCAAAAGCATTTGCAACTAAAACAAAAATTGACAAGTGGTAACTAATTAAACTAAAGAGCTTTTTCACAGCAAAAGAAAATATCAACGAAGCAAACAGACACTTTACAGAATGGGATAAAATATTTGCCAGCTGTGCATCTGACAAATGTCTAATGTCCAGAATCTGAAAGTAACTTAACAACTCAACAAGCAAAAAACAAATAACTCCATTAAAAAATTAGCAAAAGTTATGAATGGACACTCCTCAAAGGAAGACATACAAGTGGCCAAAAAACATATGAAAAAATGATCAAAATCACTAATCATCAGAGAGATGCAAATCAAAACCACAATTAGATACCATCTTAGATCAGTTAGAATGGCTATTATTAGAATGTCCAAAAACAACAGATGCTGACAAGGCTTTGGAGAAAAGGGAACACTTATACAGTGATGGTGGGAGTGTAAATTAGTCCATATATTGTGGAAGGCAGTTTGGAGATTTCTCAAAGAACTTAAAATAGAATTACCATTTGACCCAGCAATCCCATTACTAGGTGTATATTGAAAAGAAAATAAATTGTTCTACCAAAAGGGCACATACACTTGTATGTTCATCACAGTGCTATTCACAATAGCAAAGACATGGAATCAACCTGGGTGCCCATCAATGGTGGACTATTTTTAAAAAATGGGGGTACATATACATCATGGAATACTATGCAGCCATAAAAAAGAAAAAAATCATGTCCTTTGCAGCAACATGGATGCAGCTGGAGTCCATTACCCTAAGGGATTGATGCAGGAATAGAAAAACAAATACTGCATGTTCCCATTTATAACTGGGAGCTAACCAATGGATACTCATAGACATGAAGATGTTGGCAGTAGACACTGGAGACTATTAGAGGGAGGAGGAAGAAAAGGGGGCAAGAGTTAAAAAACTATTAGGCTCAATACCGGAGTGATGGGATCAGTAATACCCCAAACCTCAGTATCATGCAGTATACTCAGGTAATAAACCTGCACATGTACCCCCTGAATCTAAAATAAAAGCTGAAATTATAAACATAAAATAAAACTTGCTTTACTAATATAATTTTAGAAACAGAAAGTATACAAAGAATTGGAAACTGAAGCATAAAGATAAGAAGCAAAGTTCATGTAGTGAGTGCGTGGCCAGGTTTCAGACCCAGACAATCTGGTGCCAGAGCTTAGTTGCTTATATACTTACTAAATAACACCTGAAATTGGGTTCTGATAACAATCAACCATGATCCGAGAAAAGTCACTGCCATCTACCTTTTTTCTTTTTAGAGAATATGCATGTTCTTTGAGGGCTTCTGACTGGTCAGCCATAGCTGGCAGAGTGTGCTAACTTTCCCAGTATTTCCTTTTGTGAAAAATACACTTGTCTTCTAAGATACAGGTTCTAAGAGGCTTAATTTGATTTTTCCATTTGTATAGTTTGGTAAAACTCAGATAGTTTTCTTTTTTTATCCTAGTTTAAAAAATAAATTTAGAGACTGCACAATAATATTGGACTATTATTTATTTGTTGGTTAATGTTATTTGTAGGCCTTAACTTTTTATTTTATTTATATAAGTAATAAATACATTTTTGTATTCTAAGTAAATCGTATGTTCTTTGTCTTCTATTAGAAGAACTGGATAATACCACAAATATAATAAATTCCAATCTTCTATATCTACAAATAAGAAAGACCTTAGATTCACAAGGCCTATGTAACTTGCTTGTGAGCACATTGTACTCTAGCGACTGAATCAGGAGAAGAATTCAGCAGGGCAGACTCCAGGCTAGTTCCCTTTATGCCATAACATTTAAAGTCTAGATTAAAAAGTTATGCTTCATGTATTAGGTGAAATAATTTTGAAATTCATCCCAAAATGTAGATAGAATTGATGATAAATAAAATTATATTTAAAAAATTTAAGTAAAAACTAATATGTTGCATTAACATGTATCTAGATTTATTATTGTTATCAGAGAAAATCCACTAAGGACACAATCCAGGAGGCTTCAGTCAGCAAGAGAAAATGTTTTGATCTGCTATGAGTCTGATCACATGCTCAGAGTGCTTAGAGTTTGGGTAAAGCACTCAGACATGTTTATACTACTGATAACATTTGCTTCAACTATCTGCTCTGATTACTTATTCGTTGGCAGGGAAAACTATTCACATAATTGTTAGAAAGTACTTTAGATTCAGACAAACCTTGATTAGAATCTTGACAATTCCATGTACTACCTGTGTGACCTTGGCCAAACTACTTTAAACAATAAAGCCTTGGTTTATTTGTCTGTAACATGGTGATCGTGTTGTACATATTGTTGCTCTGAATGAAATAAAGTCCTTAACTGTTTCTGACACATAGTATAAAATCTAATTTTAAAATAATATTTTATTATCTTTATTGTTATTATTTAGTGCCCAATGAACAAATCGATTGCAAATTTTTCTCAGCATCCTTCTAAAGGATTTAAATCAATAGACAAAATACTTTTTCTTTCCAATTGGATAAATAATCTTTTGGGGTAGAAGGCTGTAAAGAAAGTGAAGTTGTATAAAGAATTCTAAATGAACTCAGTTAAGGCTAGATGCTTAAATTATACCTTGGGAAAGTACAGGACTAGAAATGTACAATTTCTCATTTAATGTTTGCACAAAATAAATGCATGTGGGAAAATCTAAAAGATTATAAGAAAAAATTTTACTAAGTAAGATTTCTAGAATTATTTAAGTAAATGTTAAAGAGAACTTATAAATATAATCAGATCTGAATGTGGATCACTTAGAGTGTCTTTAGGCAGCAGTGAACTTTAAGGAAGATGTAAGCAAAGAGGTGAGGCATGGAGAAGAATAAAATGGACTCTCCAATTGTGAGGGTCAGCTTAAGATAAAATTTACAACACTAGCTAATAAGCTCTACCTGGTTCTTCAGCAGAATTGTAAGTTCTTGCCTAGGACTTAGAGAATATAAGAGCATGAGCAATGTTTCAAAAAACCCTTGCTTTTCATTCTTCAATGACAGGAAATACTAGATCAACACACAATAATGAGATCTGCAGTGTCTTTTAAATTTTTGGCTAAGAGCCCACTAATCAGAATAGTATTACAGTCCAAAAGTTGTATCTTTTAAAGATAATTTTATTTAAGGAATATATTATAGACTTGAGTTGGATCTACCATTTAGTTGTTAACCTTTATTCTTGTAGTTGATGATTTTGGTAATCAATGTTGGCTTCTTCCATGACTGGATTGCCTAGTTTTATATGACATAAATCATAGTCTTGGTTTTGTCTTCTATCAAAGGTGTGTGAATTTTTAGCTCACAAATTTGTTAGACTGTTTAATTCATAAGAAGCAAAAACAAACTCCTGCTTGAACAGCTCTAATTGTAATCAATTTCACTTGTGAAATAATTTTATGATAATGTATCATTCATATAAAATAAAAATTTTAAATCTATAATCCATTGGTTCATCAGCCTAAAAATGGGCTAAACTGCAATGAATAGATAAAGTATCCAGAGTGATTTTCAAATTAAAGAAAATAAAAGATTGTAAGTTGCCCTAGTTAAGAATTTCTATAATTCCCCTGTGAGGAGTGTCTCTAATTGTTTGCCTAGATTGCTCTGGGCAATGGCACTTTTAAATATTATCGTATTCATGTGTTTATCACTGCCACTGTATGACATGGTTGTGCACAGCTCAGGCAGATTTGCATCCACTCTTTTTCTTATTCTACCATCTAAATATGCACTGAACATATTTCAAAGGCAATCATCTGGTGAAATCTTAATTAGCACTATAGGCAGAAGTTGTTAGTGATCATATTGCATTGTATACACCAAGCCTACACGATTTTTTTTTCCTTCAAACAGAACGGATGAAAATATGTTTCTCCAATGAAAACTTCTCAGAATTACTTTTATTGAATTAAAGTGACTTATGCCTACTATTATGAATATATGTATTTATGTATTACATAGAATGGTACAAATTACATATGAAGGCAATATACTACAATAAATGGACTTTTCAGACAGACAGGAAAAGGTTTAAATTTTCCTTCAAATTATTCAAAATATGAATGTTGATATAAATCTATAATTATTTCAACTACCAAAACGTTTTTTTTTCCTCATCTGTAAAACAGAGACCAAATGGGATACTATTTTCCTGAAACTCTTCCATATGGTAATTATTGTCATTATGTCATTATCATTATCATTATATGTTATTCCTTCTCCATTTGAAAGCACCTTGTACATAGTTCTAGTTTAATTCTTATCATATTGCTATGTCTCTCTCTTCTCTCTGGAATTACACAGAATACAAAATAAGTGCACAGGGATATTTGCTAAATGAATAAATAATCTGCTATGAGATAATATAAATATATTCATAAATCAAACAGTGAAAAATGGTATCTTACATTGACTGTAGGGATGTAAATAGAAACAAAATATTTTCTACATCAGAACACATTTTAATTTAAATAAAATTTAAAATAGGCACGCTAATGTAAACAAAACTTAGATTTAATATTGACATATTATCTTATAATTAAATATGTTTAGCATCACGTGTAAAATAATTCATTCTATTTGCTAACTTTAAGCATTTAAAAGTATGATCAAAAATTGCTTTTACAAGAAGGTAGTTGGTCCTGGTGCATATATGCAGACAGCTTGATAAAGTAGAGAGAAAATGGTCATTGAAGTAAGAATGACTTGGGTTCAAATCAAATTTTTTAACCTTGACATATAAGGGAATGAAGATGGAGTACAGAAGAAAGGCATAATAAGAAACAATAAAGGAAGGTTGATGCAAGAACATGAACCACAAAAAGGAAACAAAAATGGGAGGAGAAACTTAACAAGGGAGACCGAATACAGGCAAGATTAAGCTAAAGATATAGAGACAGTGAAATAGTAGGATAAACGGTGAAAATAAGGAAAGATATATTTTCTCATTTACCCAGAACTACTGTAGACAACTAGCCTTGGTAAAGAGGGTTGCATAATTTAAATCAAAGGGTAAATCAATTTATGTCACTTTTGTCCCCTCCTGGAAATTGATGGTGAGATATAAGAAAAAGACAGTTGTTTCTGTTGTGCTAAATAGTGTTTTTTTGAGTAGTTGGTCCTTTGTTTTGGCATTAAGGAGTTTTGAATATGGCAAAAGATGTCTAGAAATTGCATGACAATAAAAAAGAAAAACTGAAAGGGGAGGAAAGGAGTTTGAAGTAGGGAAGGAGTAGAGCCATATGGCTACGTAAAACCCCTCTGTCACACCAGAATATAGGTTATATACGTCTACACTTGTGTGAGTGATGTTTGAGGGGAATCTTAGGGAATGGGTGCTGAGTTCCACACTGGGATATTAGAGTAGAATATATAGCAAGTTAACCTTCTGTATAGTTTTCATATATATATATATATATATGACAGTCCATAAATGAGGAAATATAACTAGCAGTGATTATGAAAAAATCACTCATTGCAATTGCACCCTTCTTCTTTTCCTGACTCTCCCCAGAAGTTTTGGAGAGATTTCCTGGATCCTGGGATTCCACCACAGCTGGAATAGATTTTCAGTCAATTATATTTACAAAAAATCTAAAGAGATAGGATATCTGGGTTGACATCTGGCTTAAAAGTATTGGAGCTAGACACACATTGTAATATACTCAAATTATGTGAATCAATTGTGTCTAAAGATGAATCAGTTATTCAAACAAACAAAGGAACAAATAAATAAATAAATAAATATATGAAAATTGATTTATTCAAAAAGAGTTAGTGCTGTTTTTGTTTTCAGCCATTTGGGTGGCAGTTAGGTGTAATATATTTACCCCTCCAATTCTTTTAACCAATTCATCTTTTCTAATCAATTTTTGCCCAAAGACCCAGATTTAGTTACTGCAAGAAGACAGGATGACCCAGGCCTACTCTATGCAAGATATCAACAGAAATTGCCTTGACTCCAGTGAATAGATGTTGCTTCCATCTCTCATGGAGTGGTCCATTAAGGAATTGGGATTTTAGAGGCAAGTTAACCTTCTGTATAGTTTCCTAAAGAACTGTGTGAACAGACAGGGTCTTCCAGTGTACTTGATTTTGAAATGTCATGACCTTATTATACCTGTTTATAGTATTTGTAAAAGCAATCTAACCTAAGCATGTTTTACTTCCCTTTCACTCTCAGAACAAATTGGACTTAGTGGCAGGAATCTGCTATACATCAGAATGTATACAGCTATGGATTCAACTTGAATGGTAACATTATCATTTTTCTCTGTAACCTTAACTTTAAGCCACTTTGCACTGACTGTCATTTTCAAACGAGCTGAATTAGATAAAATTATAGTTAATGTTTCCATTTTTAATAAGAATTTTATTGGAGTATATAATATAGAATGAAAATACACAACTTATAATTATCACAAAGTGAGCACACTCATTTATCTATTCTACATCTATATCTATCTCTATATTTACATATATATCTATGTATATCCAGGATATGTCAAGTATATAAAACCAGATATTTCTGGTATATTAAAAACAGATATCGGTGAGATTTTTTTTTATTCATTAACTGAGAAAGACCAAAGGAATTATATATGTATTATTGCCAAATATAAACAAGAACTTTTAAATTCTGCTAAGACAAACATTCCAGAGAACAATTTAGCAATATATACCAAAACTCTAAAAAATGTGCATACATTTGACTCAGCACTTCTTTCAAAGAATTTATCCTAAGAAATATATGAATGTTTCCACAAAGAGTTTATATTAGTAGTACTTTGTTAACCATAGTGAAATTTGGGGAAAGTAATCATAGGCAGTTCGTCCAAAGTAGGAGACATTTTACATAAAATATGGTGCATTCATAGAAAAGAATAATCCACGGTCATTAAAATTTTATGAAAGCAAAATATTCATTGTTATAAGGAAATAATTCTAATATATATTTAGGAGAATAAAGAAGAATAGGTACTATATAAAAACCTTATTTAGAAGTCTAACTATTATACACAAATATATTTATGCAACAGGATAATAATATCAGGGACTTATGACACAATATATGTTGCATGTAAGTAAGATGACACACCAAAGTTAAAAGTAATGTTTGAGAATGGTTTTATGACATGAAGGCCTTTTACATGGGGCTACTAGCCAAGATAATAGGTAGGAATAGGTTCAGAGCATAAGAAGCAAGTTTGTAAAGAGGGTTTTGTTTTGCTTTGCTTTCTTTTTGGAGAGTAGAGTTCCTGTGCTGTGACTCCCAGCCTCCCCCTATTTGCTTTCTCTCAAGTCCATTTATAGAAGCTCAAAAAAGGCCCATCAGGTTGCTTGAGATTTATCCCCTATACTATGTAAATGGACACTTTGAGCTGTTCTTTGGAACATGCCAGAAGGGTAACAAGGCAAAAGAACATGGTTACTACCCGAAAGCCTCTAGGCAGAAAGAGGGTAGTAATATTTGGGAACTAAAACTTTCCTAACTGAGGCATAAGAGTGTTTGGGGACCACAGGAAGGAGAACATAGAGCTACTGTAATGACTACCCATGAAAACTACCTAGAAGGTTCTACAGGGGCATGGACTACAGGAAAAATCGGGCCTGCAGGAAGAACAGTTACTTGGAAAAAAGCTGCATCACAGCTATGGTGGAGGTGTGGCAGGAGTGGGCCGGTGAGGGGGCCTCTGAAGTGCCCAGGAAGTTACCATAAGGACAGAGATGGAAATCATATACACCTACTGCTGTAGAAGACTGTACCCTTCTGTACTGTGTCTCCTTGAGCTTGAATCTAATGAGATCAGAATCCAGATTACTAAGCAGTAGGCAGAAGGACATGCTCTGAGCAGAGAAAGAGAGAAGAGGGACCACCCTCCCCACAGTGGCCCTGACTATGGTGAGAGGAGAGATTCCAAATTTCAACAAAGTTCACAGTTTGGTATTTGGTATATTGGTATTTGATTATTTGATATCAGACATTTTTATTTGATTTTAGAAAATTCTTCATTCCATTGCCCACTTTCTATTGGTACATTAATTTTCTAAAGATTTTTATTTGTGCTTATTAAGGACATCAAAACTTTGGCTTTCTGTATCATTCAGAAGATAGTCATAAAAACAGAAACTGTATTGACTGTTTCAAACAAATAGTTTCATACATGGGATAGGACATTAATGTTTTGAAAACTCTGAAGGAAGAAAAAGGAGAGGAGAGTGATATAGGAGTATAGGAAGGATGATAGATTTTTACACTGAGATCAGAAAGCTGCAAATGACCCTGAGTTGGAACCATAAGCGGACACCTGCTGCTGTGCTGTTGTATATGCCGCTGCAGCAATTCAGTCTCCAAACCAGCACGGATGCTGCTGGACTGGACCTCCAAAGAGGGGCCTCTGTTTGGCCTACTACTGCCACAGCTGCTAAAGATCATGACTGTCTCCCCATCAATGTCACCAGAGCCAAGGTCGGCAACTACTTCTTTTAGAGCTAGATGCAGAACATGCTTTTTACCTTCATCCTGCCTTTTAATATCTATTCCCTATCGTCCAATGGCAAAGCTTACCAAAAGCCAGCTAGTTAGGAAGTCTGGAGAAAACACTTTAGAGGGCCCAGCTTTGGGGACACAAAGCAGAATATGTGAGGTGAGGACCAACGTAGGGCCAAAAGAATAGTGATATGTAATTTGCACAATGCATATAAATTATAATTTTTTCCAAATTCATTTATATTTTTTTATTTTACAATGTCTTGTGAACATACCAAAGTTCCGAATTTTATTTATTAAAATTTTCATCCTTTTCTTCTGTTTTCTGCCATTAATATTTTGGTTAACATGCCTTGTATGTATAATTACATATGTAAATAATATACACATATCAATATATATAAATTTCCCCAACACAACATATAAATATATTTATATAGTTGCATTTAAATTTTAATCCTTCTGAGTATGTATTTGTATTTTGAGAGAGGGATCTAATTCATCCATCCCTCCCTCCCTCCCTCCCACTCTCCCTTCCTCCTTCCTTCCTTCCTTCCTTCCTTCCTCCCCTCCTACCTTCCTTCCTTCCCTTTTTCCTTCTGTTCTTCCTTCCTTTCAGCGATTTATTATTATTATTATTGGAGTGGTAAACTAAGTGTTTTAGCACTGTTTATTTGACAATTTATTATTTCATCAACAATTGTAAATGCCACCGTGGAGAGGTCTCTAAACTTACTGGATCTTATTTCTCTTTTCCAAGTCTCTCTTTTGCCACACGAATAAAACTTTAGCTGATACTTCAGGACCATTATCCATGACATCTACGTAGTTTATAAAATCCAAATTCCAATTCTCAGATCTTATCTTGCCTGTTGTATCACCCATCCCACCATTTGGTCCACTTGACTAGCTTCTTACTTTCTCTTATCTCACCAGGTGCTCCTTCTCAGCCTCCTTTACTAGTTTCTTCTTCTAAGTTACTGATTTTTAATGTTCTAATTTTCTAGGGCTCAGTCCTTCAACTTCCTCTCTTCTGTTGCTACATTTACTCCCTAGATATTTTTATTCAGTCTTTTTGGTTTAAATACATCTATATGGAGATTTACATCTCCATTCCAGAACTTTACCCCATATTTCATATTTATACAGTGTATACCTACGTGACATGACCATTTGCATATCCAAAGAGCATCTCAAACTCAACAAAATCAAAACCAATACCTGTATTTGGTACCAAACCTCTTTCTCCTGTAATCCTTATCTCAAAAAATGGAAATTCCATCCTTCACATTGCTCAGGACTAACACCTTAGATTCATATTGGTTCTTCTAGTTCTCTGAAACCCCACATCCAATCAATGACCACAGACCATCAGATTTTCTCTCAAAATGTGTTAAAAGTTCACTAATTTCATTGCTACCATCCTAGTCAAAGCTACCATTATCTTTTATCTGGATCATGTCAACAGTGAAATTGAATCAGTTTCCCTGATTTCACTATTTTTCTCCTCCACTCAATTTTAAGGACAAAGCCAAAACTTTTCTTTAACATATAGGTCAGATTATGCACTGCTTCTGTTCATAACCATCTAAAAATATCTTAGCTCATTGATAGGAAAATCTCTATATCCCTTATTATACTCTTAAGAATATCAACCACATCATTTCCTTGCTCAGACAACCTAAAGCTCTGTCTCCTTCTTCCTTGTATTACTCAAACTGGTTCACTTGTGTGTTTTCCAATCAGCCTAACATACAGATGCTTCAGGACCCTTCCTTTCTTACTGTCTGGAGTCATTTTTCCCCATGTATCTCTATTGTTCACTCCCTCATCTTTCTCAGTTTTTCTCAAATCTCACCTTTTTAGTATGGTCTTTTTGGCCAACCCATTCAAAATTGCTACATCAGAGCTAGCACTTCATATTCCCCTTGCTTAGTTGATTTTCATTAATAGCATTTACGAACATCTGAAACATACCATGTTTTACTTATTTGTTTATTGCCTGTCTCTTTGACTAGAATGTGAGCTTAATGAGGGCATTTTTTTTAGTGTATTTTGTTCACTGCTTTATGTTCATTATCCAGAATGGTGCCTGGCTCTTAGAAGATTCTTAATAAATATCTGTTTAATTAATAATTTATAAGCTAAGTATGTAATCCTTAGCTTTATTTCTAGACTAATTTTATGCAGTGATTTGCTTTTCCAACTTTCTACCAGTACTATGATTTATAAATAATAACAGCTGTGTAGTGGACTTTAATATTTGGAATTCCAAATGTCCTTTTTTAAATAAACATTTTTTAAAACTTTAGACATGTTTCAGATTTACAGAATAATTTTGAAAATTACGTAGATGTTGCTAAACACTCTATTTTCAGTTTTCCTACTATTAACATTTTATATTAATATGAACCAATATTGATACATTATTAACAAAGGTCCCTACTTTATACAGATATCTTCAGTCTTTACCTAAAATCTATATATATATATTTTTTACTGTTCCAGTAATCCTTACAGGATACCGTATTACAATAGTCATCTTTCCTCTTTAGTCTCCTGTTGGCTTTAAACGTTTCTCAGACTTTCTCGGCTTTGCTTACCTTAAATTTGATGAGTATTGGTCAGATATTATAGACCTCTACCTTTACTGGAAATTATCTGATTTTTTTTTTCATGATTAGACTTAGGATAAAGGTTTTCAGAGGCAACACCACATAAAAAAATGTGTTCAGCACATGACATCATTTAAGGGTACATACTATCAACGTGACTTCTCACTGTTGATGTTAATATTGATCACCTGGCTGAGATAGTGTTTGTCAGGTTTCTCCACTGTAAAAATCACTCTTTTATTTTTGATTCCTATCTGGTATTTTTTAGAATGAAATTACTATGTGAACTCCCCACTTAAGAAATGGGAAGTTATGCTTTATTTACTTGACAGTAGTGTCTCTACATACATTATTTGGAATTACACATAGAAGATTTGCATATACTCTCCACTTATTTCTTTAATCATTTATTCGTATAAGCATAGGGAAATTTATTGTATATTGTTTTATGCATTTTACTGTTGCAGCTTTGGCCATCAGAAGCTCTTTCTTTTGGCTTGTGCATTCCTTTCACACACCCACCTGACTGTGGATTTTTTGAGCACTTTCTTATTTTCTAGCATTGAAAGATGCTCCAGAATGATTTCGTATATTTTCTGCCTTAGACTTAGAATCATTCATTTGTCCAAGGGTATCTGGTTTCGTTAATTGGTTGAAGGTTTCAAAAACCAAGATCTAGGCATTAAGCCTCAAGTATTCATGATTGATTGATTGATTCATCAAATATTTCTTGTGCACCTTTGTCTATTGCAGATGGATGCTAAAATTATTTCACATTAAAAATATATTCCATTAAAGCTTGTATTACAATGAATATAATATTTATACATTGACTTGACTTGAATTAATAAATTTACAATATTGAGTCATCCCCTACAACCAAGGTTTGCCTCTAACACAAGTCTTATTTACTGTCCTTCACTAGTGTTTATATTTTTCTTCATATTCACATTGCATTTTCCTTGTTAAGTTTGCTCTCATTAAAAATAATATTGCTATTGCGGATGGGTTATTTTGTTTCATTTGCATAATTGGCAATGCTATTATATTTATTTCATAAATTAAACTTTACTAAACTCATATATTTTAATAGCATTTCCATTTATTTTTGAATAAATTATCATTACATTGTAAACTAATTTTAGCCTTAATCTCCTGCTTTCTCATATTTACACTTACTTCTTGATAGGAAAAAAACTTCCAAAAAATATTAAATGTAATGATGAGATCCTTCCCTTATTTGTGTTTCAATTCTACTAAAAGAAGATACAAAAATGAAAGCATATTCTGACTCAGTAATAGAATCTTGTCAGCCTATGGTAAAAATTCAGACTTATGAAATGATGGGCACTTCAGATATAATTCTGATAATACATCAGCAATTTTAAGAAATCACCTAGAAGAGGAAATGTCAAAATGCCGTAGGATCTACTCTAGGTAAATTGATACCACAGAAACTTTATTGCGGTCATTACCATTCTAAACCACACATCAGCTTTTATCTAGATGTTTCTAATATAGCTATGTATTTCTTATATTTAAAACAAACCTGTGTAATCATTAGGGTTATAGCATTCTTGTTAATAGAAGAGGATGCCTATTCTTTAAAATGTGAATTTGGTAACACATAGTGATAAAGCTAATATATAGCATCTGACAGAGGGTTACCATAGTTTTCAAAATGAATTTCATTTCATTTCTGATGGTTTTTATCTTAAAGAGGTACTTAAATACACAACTGCTTAAAAAAATGAAAAAATGCCTCTTCCCTTGATGGATATCAGTAGAAATATTTCTTCAGAAGAGATTATTAAATAATTGTTGCTTTTATTTAAAAAGTAAGTTTGTGTGTTTAGTTTGTTAGTTTTCCCCAAAAATAGGGGCAGTTGAAGGCAAGATGATCCTAGAGATCATTATGGGATATTACGTAAGGTTTTTTGTTTTTTGTTTTTTTTCCTACAGAAGTTTTAGTTTCTTATAGCTAATGTGGAAGGAATGGATAGTATTAAGAAAACACACTGTAATGAAAACTTACTAGTTATTATTGAACTGGCCATCATGATATTGAATAGTAACCCTTAGTTTCAGATTTCCACCTGACAGAAGATTAACCAGTGAGATCAGGCTATGCTTGATAGAAGTGTAGAATCTGGGAGAAGGATTAGAAATAGAAATACAAAGTTGGCCTCTTTTTTTAGTTTTTTATTCTATGATACAGACTTATCAAAACTAAGTGCTACTTTATTCCAGTGTTAATGTTGACATGTGACTAAACTTTACAGGCTCATTAGAAAAAAAATAAACACCCATCTACACTTAAAGAAATAATGATGATTCTAGAACTTTTTATATACTGTGAACTATGTTTTTTAAATATTGTAATATATTCCATTGGATATATAGAAAGTTTATAACTAAGTATTGGAAAGTTTGTAACTAGGTATTCACACTGCTGTGGTCTGAATATTTGTTTCTCCTCCAAAATTGATAGGTTGAAAGCTAGCTGCCAAAGTGATGGTATTACGAGGTGAGCCTTTGAGAGGTGATTAGGTCGTGAGGACAGAATCCTCATAAATGGGATTAGTTCCTTTATAAAACTGACTCCAGAGAGCTAGCTAACAGTTCCACCATGGAGAACACCATGAGAGAGAAGGCACCATGGGTGAACCAGAAAGCAGGCCTTCACCAGACACCAAATACGCCAATGCTTTGATTTTATTCTTCCCAGCCACCAGAAATGAGAAATAAATTTGTGTTTTTGTTGGTGATAAGCTACCCAGTTGTAATATTTTGTTATAGCAGCCCTACTAGCCTAAGACAACACCTTATAATGTATGTAGTTAGAATACTCTTGAAATCCCATCATTTTCTATAGTTCTTCAAAACTTCCAAACTTATTACATTGGCCGGGCGCGGTGGCTCAAGCCTGTAATCCCAGGACTTTGGGAGGCTGAGGCGGGCATATCACCTGAGGTCCGGAGTTTGAGACCAGCCTGATCAACATGGAGAAACCCCGTCTCTACTAAAAATACAAAATTAGCTGGGCGTGTTGGCGCATGCCTGTAATTCCAGCTACTCCGGAGGCTGAGGCAGGAGAATGGCTTGAACTCGGGAGGCGGAGGTTGCTGTGAGCTGAGATCGCGCCATTGCATTCCAGCCTGGGCAACAAGAGCGAAACTCCGTTTCAAAAAACAAAAAACAAAAAACAAAAAACCCTTAGTCCATTTTTAACAATTCTCCATCAGCATAAGGATTATAAAGAACCAAGATAAATGCAGGAAGATGTTTATTTTTTCGTGGACATAAAAGTTCTATTTGTCATCCCAGGATCCAAAAATTATCTGAAGGCATTTTTGTCTGAAGTGGGTGTACAGCTGGGTGATTTGTGCAGGTTACCTGAATCTCTCCAGGAAATGGAGTGAAGATGTGAATAATGAAAGCACTGCAGCTATAAACCAAGGGTTGGCAAACTTTTCTCTGAAGGACCAGAATGTAACTATTTTAGGTATTGTGGGCCATACAATGTCTGTTGCAGATGCTCAAGGTGAATTCAAGCCTGTTACTCTTCTCTCTGCCCAAGTTGGATGTCATTAAAGCTTTACCTCCAGAGCAGGAAGGGGTATCTGGAAGAAGGCTGGCTATGGGAAGCCAGGGATTTAAATGAAAGCATCAGGCCATATTAACTTGGAGGTGCAACTGAATGTGCTAAGAAGATAAAAAATAGGCTTGCTAGATACATTTCATTTAAAACTTTTATATCATCAATTGCTTAAGACTATTCTAGATAAACACAGTCTTCCTTGTATAGTTAAAGTAGACCATTTAGGACAGAATTAAGTCTACTGATGATCAGTCTTTCCTTTTGGTCTTTAAGGTGAAGAACACATGATTTGAAGGCAAAAATCTGTAATGAATAAATGACGTGCTTTTTTTCAGTTGTAAAGAAAAGAAAAATAGTGAAAACACAGATTTTGAATAACTTGGAAAGTTTTCTAACCATGTATTGATCCCAAGCACTGATTAGACTCTCTAGTAATTGAAAATAAAGCTGTCATGTTGAGAGTAACAAATCATCTATATGTTTTAAAATATAAATTGTTTATTTGGCCTTGACAATTATAAAGAAGAAAAGAGGTCCATATTATGAAGATATTGTGCTGTAATGTTTATTTAGCTCAGATTTGCAATATGAAATGTACATTCTGAATAGGCATTTTATGAGCAGTATATCAAAATCTGAAGAATTTCACATTGGTTGAAGAATATTTTTCAGATTTTACATAGTTTTGGCTTATTTAATATATGTCTGGAGATTATGTTGAGTAGTTTGAGTTTATTTAAATAATATGTATTTATGTGTGTGTATACACAGGCACATTGAGTACAATCGATAACATGTCTCAAACGTGTAGTTCCATTCAAAATCTATGACTTTATATGATAATAGACTTGAAAGTAATAATTCCACATTGACTTCCCAAACTGGTCAGCAGAAGACAGGATAAAAATGTCTAATGAAATGTTTTAATCAGTGTCCATTCTCCACCCAAGGTTGAGGTTGGATGAAATCCAGAATGATTTGTTTTGTCTTCCTCATATTTATCAAATGCCAAAGTAGAAAAAAAGTCACCTCCCCCCTACAAAAAAAAAACAACTTGGCACAAATGAAAAACCTTAAAATTAACTATTTTTTCATTCTGAGGTTTTATAAGATCTCACATTTGGCTACAGAAAAACAAGGTGGTTTCCATCTTTTCAAGACAGAACGCAGTATGTTTTTCATTGGGTCAGTACCCCTGCCAAAATTCCTTGGCAAAGAGAATTTTTTGTCTAGCTAACTGTGATATAATAAATGATCAGACCAGACTGTCAATGAATAGAGAGCTGCCTTGGGGGATGGGGAAATTAGTTATTTCTTTTCAGTTCTTGCCCCCCAAAATATGAAAGCTCTGAAAACTATGCCACAAAGTTGTGGAGAATTAATTATTTAGCAAGTAATAGTGTGTTTCTCATTTGTCTAAGTCCTTTATTTACAAGTGTATTTTCATTACTAAACATTTATTCTGTAAGATTTTAACTGTAACACGTGTTCATTTGGATATGGCAAAGTTTAAAGAAAAAAAAAATAGCCAGCAATCATTTCACTACCTACACATATCAATTGTTAAAATTGTGATTACATTAATAGCTGTTTATTTCTCCGTATTTGTAGAATATATTATATATATAATGTTACTTTGTATTGTACCCTTTATAGCTTCATATTATAGCCCAAGCAATTTGCCAAGGCATAAAACTTTCTCATAAATAATACTTTAATATTTAAAAATATTCAATTATATAATAGTACAATAACTTATTGGTAATTTAATACATTTCCATACAAATACCTTAAAAATATAACATTTAGGATTAATGTGGCTTTCAGTAATGTGAAACTTGATATATAACAGCATAAATAAAAACTTTTGAAAATTCAAATTATTATGACCTTGGAGGGAGGAGCCTGCTGGAATTGGTCCAACAGTTCACTGGCATCATGGTCAACATTAAAAAAAAATCTTGGATTTTGCCCATGGCTGGAAGACAGCAGCTCCATCTCTAGATTTTGCATTAATATTCAATGCAAGAAGAAGTGGGAAGAGGAGAGAAGTTGCACCAGCTAGGCCTGTCCTTTTGAACCAGAAAAAGTAAAAGCTTTCTCCCCATCTCAACTCCACTTTTTAATATTAGAAAAATATTTTATTTTAGTTTTTAAAGCCAACTTTTTCACAGTTGCTTTTGCTCCCAGTCTCTTCACTCTTTCTGCATCACCATCCCCCTCCTCTTCCTCTAAGCTTATTATTAATTTCAAACTTCTGTTTCTCTGCTCACTTCTTCCTTTTAGCCAAATAAAAACAGACAAGTCTTTACATTAAAAATGCCTCTCCCTTCATCTTTTCTCCCTCATAACTATAAACATTCTCTCACTGACTCACACTCCATTAAATTCTCAGGCCAAAGTAATCTTATTTTGTTCTCTCTCACAATTCTAATACATTATCCTTTCAAAAATCTGTGATGATCTTTATAATGTCAAGAGCATATGTTTTGCTTCAACACCTTTTGTCTAAACAGTGATAAATAGTGTTTATTTTTCTTAGAAATGTTCACTTCAAAGTATCTTGGATTCCATGTAAATATCTTCTCTTGAGTCTCCTAATGCTTCTAGAATGATTCATTGAAAAACTTTTTTGAAGGTCCATCTTTGGCATCTCAATATTACCTCCAAATTTTAAACTTGTTATTCTGGTATTGATTCACTCTGAATATTTGCCAAATGTGATCTCAACTACTCTCAGGGTTTTCACAAAATATAAAATGCATTGATTGAACATTGATATTTCTATTCAGATATCCTCCCAGATAGATAACTTACGTAACACCTAACTGCATAACACATTATTTAACTCTGCCATCACTGAATTTATCATGTCCAACCATCTTTTCCTCTATATTCACCTCATCAACACCCCAGCCCCGAAAAATACTGAGAAGCACACTAGTTACCTCATTACAATGCCTCCAACAATGCTGTTATCAAGTAGTAATTGTAAGTACTTCTTAACTATATTGATACCTACTACATTTACTTTATATTTAGGCTTCTGTAAGCTCTTACTGGTGGTATTTCAATAGCTTTGTAATGAGGTCACGTTACCTAAATTCATTTATCGCTGTGAAGAAAAACTACCACACCTGCTGCTCAAAATCCTTCAATTATTCTCCATCTCTCATAAGATAATTCTTCAGTTTTCCCCATTATTCACAGGATAATTCCCAAGAGGCATTTCATGGCAGTTAGTAGTATTCCTGACCTGGTCCATATCTGAAACCTGGTCTTTAAATGACAACACAGCTTCATCTTGCTTTATTCCTTTCCCCACACTTTATATGTTTGTAAAACCAAAGTTTGTGGAGCTCCTGGGGTACTCTGCAATGATATACAACTTCTGCCTTTCTTTATACTATGTGCTCTTCTGAGACTATGCTTCCTAGCTTGCCGCCTTGACCCACTTAATTATTGCTGATTTCGTAAATTTAGTTTGATGCCATTTCTTAATACTCTATGCCTGACCTAGATTTTTTCCTTAAAGTTTCAGCTCTCTCCAGTCTCTGGATAACCCTTCCTCCAAAAATATCACAGTAATTTCAGTTTCCCCAAATGCCATGATCCTTTCCCCCTATGGACTTTTTTGCATGAATCTGATCTTTCCTTTTTTTTCTCTCACTTTAAACCACCTTCTAAACTTCCTCCAGCTGCCCTCTAGCTATTTCCATTTTTACCGTAGATACAACTTTCTCACAGAAGTCTTCCTAAGTATCAAAGTCTTGATTTGCTTCCTTTAATGTCATCTTATCACATGACAATATCAAACACATAAAGTATTTAACGTGTCAGATATGCTTCTAAGTATTTGACCTATACGAAACTATTTAATTCTCATGATAATGCTATAGGGCAAATGTGATTAATATTCACACTTAACAGATGAGGAAACAGAGGCATTGTGAAGTTCATTAGTTTACATCCTGTTGAGCAGTTAGGAAATGGAAGAAACAGACTGTTCAGAGCCAGGCTGGTTCCCTAGTGCTTACTCTTACTATATTATACTTCTGCAGGTACTTTTCCCATCATACAAATCACTTTGTTTACTTACTTTTATCAATCACAATAATATAAACTCCATGAAGATTTATTCATTATTAAATCACAACCATCTATCCAAGCGTCTCTGAACATACCTGGTGCTCAAAAAAACTTTGATAAATGACAAAGAGATTTTACTAAGTGCTTCTTTTCTGTACTCCCATAGCACCCTGGGAATAGCTATGATTTTGCTGAATTCTTACCTTTATTTACTTATAGCCTTCTTGGCCTTATTGAATTGTAAGCCCCTCTAGGACAAAACACTTTACTTATCCATCAGTGTGTCCCAAGTGAAGCACCGATGCTCCATAAATGTTTGTTGAACAAATCTGTAAATAATACTGGTGGAAGAAATGTGTGTAAGATGTTTTTGAGGGTACCTCAACAGTCCCCATCTGTCTTTACTTCTATGTGGCACTAGGAAAGTATTAAATCATTCTTGCATTAATCACCTATTTTTGAGACCCCTTTATATTTTATTGTAAATGAAGATGACTGTGAAATATATTTTCTCTCTAAATTACTCAAACTGTTTTGTGAATCTTAATTCTCCTCATATATAGTACTGTTATCTAAAAAACAGCAAAATACATGTTAATAGTCTACTAAAGGTTCATACCAATGTTGCCACAGGAGTTTTAAAATGAAGCAGAAAATATATTTCCTGCCCACAGGGACAATGCAATGTAGAAGTTAGCTCCAGCATGGATAAATCTCTGCAAACACAAATGATACAGACATGTATATCCTATTAAGATTATTGATGTATCAAGATACACACAGTGAAAGAATGTCTGAAGTAATTAGACCCAGGTGGATCTAGTTCAGCAAGTTTCTAAGAGGTGAATCAAGTAGAAACTTGAAGGAGGGCAGTATGGTTTTATAGATTTAAGAAAGGAAGTGTAGTGAGAACATACCAGCACACTTAAAACCACATGGAGAATAATGTGAAATGTTTTCTTTTTTTTGACTTTAGTACTTATAACAAGTCACAAAGTTGTATATAGTAGTTTGACCTACTACTCTGAGACAAACTCATAAAAGTCCATTTTCTTTGTCAAGTAGGCCAGGCATGGGCTTAATTTTTATTTTTGTTGCCCCACTGTTTGTATTTCTGCAAAGTGAAGTCTCACATCTCTTTCTACCTCTGCTGTGGTCAGCTTTCGCTCCCTTTTCTTCTTTTCTCTCCTTTCTTGTTTTATCAGTATTATTTGGATTTTTGTTCAGGAACTCCTAGAAATCACTGCTTGCACTTCCAGTATCTTATTAGTTTGTTTCACTTTAACAATCTCTTTTTGAAACAAGGAAATGAGGCATATAAGTATTTTGGCGTCAAATGTTAAATTTAACAAATATAGATACTTATAAATGTGAAGGATATATGAATTCACTATTTTCACATAATGGAATAATATGTCTTACATAGTAGAAAAAATAATTTGAATGAGAAAACATGATTAGTGTCAAGATGTGGTAGCTATTTTTGACAAAATTTTAGATTGGAGTCTTTCCCAAGGGGCCATTACAAACTTGATTTGAATAAACCAAAGTCTTCCCTAAAGAAACCCCAATTTTCTATTTTGTTGAAAAGTTTCATTTACATAATCTTCTCATAAAGCATTATCTGCAACTTGAGTGAAATGGTGAAGTGGCATCACGTAATGCTAAAAGTATAAATTTATCTGAGTTGAAACATTAAGACCATCTCTCCAGTTTATGTCTTTACATAAAATCAGGGTTAGAAACAGGATAAATGAATTTTACAGACAAAACCTGAGGCAATAAAATAAATAAAGAAAACTCACCCTGTTGTGCCTTCACCTGGCCTTTTTTCCCCCCATATACTCAGTGTTATAAAACATCTAATCTGGATTTTATTCCTTCCCTTTTTCAAGAGAGGATAGAATCTGGGATTCATTCTCTGGCACGCTGCTTATCAGGAAAAGACAGGATTATATAAAAGTCTAAGTATTGCTCTTTTTTTCCAAACTCTCTTTGGTCTGAAATTCCAATTACATCTGCAACTCACAAGTAATTTGTGTTGCTTCTTAACAATTATTTCCTTGTTTTCTATGCAGAAACTTTTCAATCAATTAGAAACAATAGTACAAATGAGCAATTGTACTATGATTGGCAAAGTGTTTCTTGTATTTATTCCCAGGAGGGAGACATTTGACTATTCACCCAGAATGTGATGAGAACAATCAGAATTACATACAGCTTTATCACTGCATTAATAAAGGAATAAGAAACAAATGTTGATCCTATATATAAATAATAGATAATAAAAAGTCAATAGTTAGTGAATGTTTACTATGTACCAGATGCTGTTTTAACTAGAGGCTTTACCTATGTTATCTCTTCCTACGGGACAGATACTCTATGAAGTAGCTACCCTTCTCATCTCTGCTTCATAGGTAGGGAATATGAGGCTTTGGAGTTTGTCACCTTCTCAGTGATCTTAGCTGTTGAGGAGGAGAGCTGGATTTGAGGCCATGACCATCTGACTTCAGAACTTAACACTTCTAAACAGAAGTTTATGTCATTTTGTATCTTCATATTCCAAATCCCAAAAGATGTTTACTGTTAAAGAGTGCTTAAATCATTTATTCTATTAAGTTCTCTATAATTTCAATTAAAGCAGAGTTTAATAACTTTTGAAACATAATTCAATAAGGAAACAAAAACAAATGGGCAAAGCTATATGTTAGAATGTTTCAAGTGTTCAAATGGACTTTTTCACTTGCAAACATATTTCAAATACTTTTTATTGACATTTCACATAATATATCTACACCAATCTCTTTAGTAGTCTCCACAATAAAACTGCTTGTTGTTCTGATTTGAGCTTCTGCTCATCTTATATTTAATTATTCTCTCTCTGCCCTTTTAATCCATCATCTCTTTCATCCTCTCTCCATCATCTAGAAATTCATTTAAATACTTTACTTCCTATGGATTTCTTCCAGGGATGAAGTTTATTTCCTTTCTATGTATTATTTAAAAATAGACTAAAATAGACTTTATTTTATAGAACATTTTTACATTCATGATAAAGTTGAGCAGAAAGTACAGAAACTTTCCATATAACACATGGTCCTCCCCACACACAGCCTCCCCCAATCTCAACATACCCCACTAGAGCAGTACATCTGTTACAATGAAGCTACTCTGACATATCATTATTACCCAAATTCCATAGTTTACATTAGAAATTATTCTTGGTGTTGTACATTCTATGAGTTTTGACAAATGTATAACGACGTGTATCCACCATTATAGCATCATACTGAAGAGTGTTACTGATCTGAAAATCCTCTGTGCTCTATCAGCACTGTCTCCCAGCTAACACCTGACAGTCACTGATCTTTTTACTGTCTTCATGGATTTGCCTTTCTGAAGTATTATATTATTGGACTTGTACAGTCTGTAGGCTCTTTAGATTGGCTTCTTTCACTTAGCAATATACATGTAAGGTTCCTTTATATCTTTTCATGACTTAATAGCTCATTTCTTTTTAGTGTTCAATAATGTTTCATAGTCTGGACCAACTCTATCTGTTCACCTACTGAAGGACATCTTGGTTGCTTCCAAGTTTTGGCAAGCATGAATAAAGCTACGGTAAATATTTGTATGCAAGTTTTTGTGTGGACAGAGTTTTCAACTCCTTTGAGTAATTACCAAGGAGTTCCATTGCTGGATTTTGTGGTTAAAATACAATATTGATTCTTCCTATCCATGAACATGGATTTTTAAATTTGCTTTTGTAATCTCTGATTTCTTTGAGCAGTGTTTGCAGTTCTCCTTGTAGAAATATTTCACCTCCCTGGCTAGCAGATCACTTGAGATAGAAAACCAACAAATATATTTAGGACCTGAACTCAGCACTGGATCAAATAGACCTGATAGATATATACAGAGCTCTCCACCCCAAAATACCAGAATATACATGCTTCTCATTTCCACATGGCACATAGTCTAAAATCAAGCACATAATTGAAAGTAAAACACCCCTCAGCAAATACAAAAGAACTAAAATAACAACAAACAATCCCCATAGCACAATAAAATTAGAAATCAAGACTAAGAAGTTCATTCAAAACTATAAAATTCCATGGACATTGAATAACCCACCTCTGAATGACTTTTGGCTAAATAATGAAATTAAGGTAGAAATCAAGTTATTTGAAACTAATGAGAACAAAGATACAACATACTAGAATCTTTGGGACACAGCTAAGGCAGTGTTAAGAGGCAAATTTATAGCACTAAAATGCCCAAATCAAAAGATCTCAATTTAGCAACCTAACATCACAACTAAAAGAACTATAAACCAAGAGTAAACCAATCCCGAAGCTAGCAGAAGACAAGAAATAACCCAAATCAGGCCTGAATTGAAGGAGATTGAGACATGAAAAACTATTGAAAATATCAAAAACAAAAGCAGGGTTTGCTTTTCAATTAATATTTACGTCATATGTCTCTACTTAGGCATTGCTATTTTATGTCTTTTGAGATTTAAAATATTCCTGTGTCTGAATATTGCTATATGAATGTAGCACATGTCTCATCCTCTGAACAAGGGCACTATTTTCATGATAAATTTCTGTATGAATTAATCCATGGTCCAGGTCCTCTGACTCGCTCAACCTCTGGTCCTACCATTGTGACCATCAGGAGTGCTGATTACCCTTTTTCTACTCTGGAATAAGGATGCAGACATCACTTTCTCTTAATTCCCTTTAAAATAGATGAGGCTATAAATTTTAATAAGAATTTATGGGAAGAATTTTGGACACAATGACAGAAAGCAAGCAAAGGCTACTGTTTGCAGTCAGGGAGGGTTGCAGAGTTTTCAGACTTTTACCAATTCTTCCAGGTAGTTCACCATCTTAATGTAGAAGTAAACACCAAAAAATAAGACTCCCACCCTTCTCAAGACCTGGCATCTTTTTTGTGTTGGGACAGGGAGAAAGGTAGAGGTACGACATGTATTACTCCAATTAACTACTGTTTTACTTCTTTTTAAGTTGTAACTGCTTATGTGACTGATAGTACTTTATAAAAATTTTATTTATTTTGGGTGCCTGAGAGTCTCACAGGATGACTCTATGAAACTTCTGCAGGATCATTCTGCTTAATATTACCCTCAACTAAGAAATTCTAATTTGACTCAACCACATCCACTCTCCTATGGCTTTTCTTCCCACCTCCCCCTTGGTGCTTGCTGCTGGGATTTTTGCTGCTTGGATTTTCCTTGAATTTTTGATGGGATTGTTCCAGCAGAGCTACCATTCCTGATGGCCACTGGCTCCATGCAAAACTCAAAAGCATCTTGCTCTGCTCTAGGAACTGTCATTTCTCTCTGTTCTGATATGAAAAGGGGGCAGATCAACAAACAATAACACAACTCATGTAGATGTCAACCATGGAAGGGAATCCTAGATTCTTCCTTGATGGGCTTCCTTGCCTTCCTTTTCCCTTGATAAACTCATCCACAAAACAGTACCTTTCCAAGTGGCAAATCTAAAGACTCATCCCCTTTCTTGATTTTCTTAGAGTGAGGATGGATTAATGACTGCAGGACCAATTTTTTTTTTTTTGCCATATATACACATACGTATGTATGTGTGTGTGTATATATATATATACAGACACATATATACACATACATATACATATATATACATATACATATATATTTATATATACATATATATATATATAACTTTAAGCTCTGGGATACATGTGAAGAACGTGCAAGTTTGTTACATAGGTATACATAGTGGTTTGCTGCATCTATCAACCTGTCATCTACTTTAGGTATTTCTCCTAATGCTATCCCTCCCCTAGCCCCCTACCCCCAACAGGCCCTGGTGTGTGATGTTCCCCTCCCTGTGTCCATGTGTTCTCATTGTTCAACTGCCACTTATGAGTGAGAACATGTGGTGTTTGGTTTTCACTTCCTGTGTTTGTTTGCTAAGAATGATGGTTTCCACCTTCATCCATGTCCCTGCAAAGGACATGATCTCATCCTTTTTTATGGCTGCATAGTATTCCATGGTGTATATGTGCCACATTTTCTTTATCCAGTCTGTCATTGATGGGCATTTGGGTTGGTTCCAAGTCTTTGCTATTGTGAATAGTGCTGCAATAAACATACATGTGCATTTGTCTTTATAGCAGAATAATTTATAATTTGGGGGGTATATACCCACTAATGGGGTTGCTGGCTCAAATGGTATTTCTGGTTCTAGATCCTTGAGGAATCACCATATTGTTTTCCACAGTGGTTGAATTCACAATTGCTACAAAGAGAATAAAACACCTAGGAATATAACTTACAAGAGATGTGAAGGACCTCTTCAAGGGGAACTACAAACTGCTGCTTAGGGAAATGAGAGAGGACACAAACTAATGGAAAAGCATTTCAGGCTCCTGGATAAGAAGAATCAATATCATGGAAATGTGCATACTGTCCAAAGTAATTTATTGATTCAATGGTATCCCCATCAAGCTACCATCGACTTTCTTCACAGAATTAGAAAAAACTACTTTAAATTTCATATGGAACCAAAAAAGAGCCCATATAGTCAAGACAATCCTAAGCAAAAAGAGCAAAGCTGGAGGCATCATGCTACCTGACTTCAAACTATACTACAAGACTACAGTAACCAAAACGGCATGGTACTGGTACCAAAACAGATATATAGACCAATGGAACAGAACAGAGCCTCAAAAATAACACCACACATCTACAACCATCTGATCTTTGACAACCCTGACAAAAGCAAAAAAATGGGGAAAGGATTTCCTATTTAATAAATGGTGTTGGGAAAACAGGCTAGCTATATGCAGAAAACTGAAACTGGATCCCTTCTTTACACCTTATACAAAAATTAACTCAAGATGGAATAAAGACTTAAACATAAGACCTAAAACCATAAAAACCCTAGAAGAAAACCTAGGCAATACCATTCAGGACATAGCCATGTGCAAAGACTTCATGACTAAAACACCAAAAGCAATGGCAACAAAAGCCAAACTTGACAAATAGGATCTAATTAAACTAAAGAGGTTCTGCACAGCAAAAGAAACTATCATCAGAGTGAACAGGCCACTTACAGAATGGAAGAAAATTTTTGCAACCTACCCATCTGACAAAGGGCTAATATCCAGAATCTACAAGGAACTTAAACAAATTTACAAGAAATAAAACAAACATTCCCATCAAAAAGTGGATGAAGAATATGAACAGACACTTCTCAAAAGAAGACATTTATGCAGCCAACAAACATGAAAAAAAGCTCATCATTACTGGTCATTAGAGCAATGCAAATCAAAACCACAATGAGATACCTTCTCACTCCAGTTCGAACGGTGATCATTAAAAAGTCAGGAAACAACAGATGCTGGAGAGGATGTGGAGAAATAGGAATGCTTTCACACTGTTGGTGGGAGTGTCAATTTTACAATTTCTAAGGCTTGGGCAAAGATGACTAGACCCAAATGTGTGAAGGCTACTTTAGAATGTGGGTTTTTTTAAAGCCCCTGTTATTTTCTGATTTTGGCACAAATCTGAACAACTTAAACTTCAGTGGTTGAAATTGTCTGATCATTCTCCACATAATTGACTCGGTCTCTGATATTCTTCTCATCTTGTATTTACTAGCATGTTTCCATCCCATTCATTTTCAAATTTTAATAGATCAATTTCCTTAGGTGTAAGATCACTGAGTTTTTGTATGTCATTCATACTTAGACATAATATCCTGAGATTTTTACTGTAATCAAATTGTTTTCTTGCATTTTCATAGGCACTATATTATTCCCTTTCCTTAGACATTTAATGTTTAAGAATAAGTAAAATACCTTTCTTTTTGTGCAGCCCATATTCTCCCAAATAGAGTAATTATGCATTTATTTTCAAGTAATACTTTCATTATTTTTTCTAAAAGTATTGATAATTGGTTTGTAAAATTTATTATCTAAATTCTGATAATGTGATTTCTTCAGAAGGAGAATTTTCCAACTAACCATTTCCAAAGCATTGGAATCCCAAATTAACTTTGAAAATAGATATATTCAAAATAAGAAAGAAAAATTTCACAGGGGCATGGGCTATGTAAAAATGTGAAATTTGTATTACCGTTTTACGAAGTATTATCTTCTCAGTATAATTATTTAAATGAAATGGCTAGACCTTAATGTAATAAAAGAAAGAACACTTTGTGTGACAGACTAAAGTTTGTCACATGGGAAAAATACCATATAACACACTTCACAAACAATTTAGTGTTGAGGAGTTTCATCTGAATTACAGAAGCAACAGAATTCTAACTTTGCTTTACTTGGAGTTTGGTCCTAACAGGAATTTGAGTCATTCAGCTCAGCTATCAACGTGTGTTCTCTCTCTCTCTGAACACTGTAAGATTTTGGTTTTGCTCACTAATCATTATTCTTCCCACTTACTAGAAGTTGAATCAATAGACTTTCTTCTCTATGTGGATTTGAAAAGTGAATCCAGATTCCAACAAATGCTTTGTACAACCAAGGATTTCTAGGGCATGACTATGTTAAATACAGGGCAACTTTAAAATTGATCCTGACCCTTGTAAAGCTTAGAAATTATTTAGAATGCCTTGAAGATAGGCAATCTATAATTAAAAGGCTCTGTTCTTAATGAAAATAACCATTATAGCATATTTACAAAAATAACTAAATTAAATATTAATTCAGACATTATAACAGTATAGCCACTAGTGGTATAAAAAGGGAAAATACATATAACCATATTTAATTTTAGCAACATTATTATTGTTTCTTGGACTTGGTCTTTATAGTCAAATGTGATAAAAGTTTGGGAATTTGAAGAATCTGAAAAATCATGTTAACTTAGAAGCATTTCACTGTCTGTGACCTGTGAGATTTTTTTTCTGTTATCTTTATCTAAGAAAGAAATTGAGTATTATATATGCATTATTGAAAAAATATGATTTCTTGTGCCTTTTAAGTTAATAAGAGCTCTAAATTACATGAATAACTTGTGAACAGTATTTCATATTCATCATTTTACTTGATCTTTTTTATTGATATTAACAATAATATCTAATATTGTAAAAATATTTACTAAGTTCTAGACAGTTGGCAAAGAAAATTTTACAGTTTCAAAAAGTATCATAATTACCATGAGGCATCGATGTCTATTTTATACTGTTCATTTACTTCTAGAAAATAGTGAAACTAGAATTCGATCCCACATTTATGCTTCCCAATACACTTTATTTCCTTCCAGTATTTCTCAGAAGAAGGCAGAGTAATTATTACTGACCATTCAACAGATAAGCTCTATGGTTAACAAGATTTCACAGGCTTTGGATAAACAGTTTAATTCAGTTTCTGCTACATCTCAATATTACCTTCCTTCAGTTGTGCAGACATGGGTGTGAGGGAAGGTACAACTTAGATTGAAAATCTCAAATCTTTTATGGCAATAAGAAAGGAATGTAAATAACAGTATCAAAAGACAAATATAGCTACTTCACATGTGTAGAATTTGAAAGAAGACTCATGTGGGAAGGCCTTTATTCATCCATCTTATGAGTTGTTAGTAGAGAAATTTTGGTAAACAGTGGCATTTTGATTACTTAAGTTCATTTTTTTAAATTCATTTTTTTCCTCACATTTTTTAAGGACTATCACATTAGAACCACAAAACTTATTTCCTTAACTTTTTTTTTCTTTTTAAATTTCCTCTACAGTATAAACATCAACTACTATGCAGCCGCTTTGGAAAACTTTGGATGAGCAAAGAAAAGCCACTTATTTCCTACTTGCTCTTACAGCTTATAATATAGTATAATAATATCATGTCTACTTTCTTTCTTTTTCCATTTCATTATACAATGACACCATTGTTTTTATACAATAAGAAACATAATACTATGCTGTGCATTTTTCCTTCTAGAAGGCTAGTAGAATATAAATGTTATTTAACAATGAAAAGAATTGTCTTAAGAAAAAAAGTCTTTTACATTTTCTGTGACAACAATCATAAAAGAAAAGCAATGTAGTTACAGCAGCCATTAAAGAGATTTTTCCCTTTTACTTTAGATTTTTGTAACAAAGAATAAAGACACTGCTCTTAGCACACTTTAGAATGTATTCTGATATTCTGTATTTAATAGGTATATCTTGCTTTATCCATTTATCTTTTGTGTTGTCCTGTAAGAAGGCATAATGTACTGTATTCAGCCTGTTGTAAGTAGCATAAAACCAGGAAGGCAGAGATCCCAGGATGCTGAAATATAAAACATGTAATCTCAGTAATGTTGTTGTTGTTGTTGTTTTTATTTTTACTTTGAACACACCCTTGCAGTGCAGGCACTTTCCATCATTTCCTCCTTTGCTCCCTGAGGTCCAGAGGGGGCCAAGTGGAGTGGAAAAAGCGGTGGGGATGAGCTCAAAATCTTGGGTTAATTTCAGACTTAGTCATTACATTCTTTGAAAACTTTTGAAGGGAATATTTGTGCATAGACCTTGTTTTATTCCTGGTTTCTCATAATACTTGGTAAGAATAAGGACTACATAAGTATTTCTTGAGGGAATAAGCACATGAGCTCAGACAAATTGTTATCTGGGTCACAGATTCCTCAGTCCAAAAATGGAATTAATACTATCTGAAACATTAGAATAAATTATATGTGTGTGTGGTTTGTGTGTATATTTACATAAAACATTTTATATTTTAAGTTATAAGGTGCCCATGGAAAGATAAAGGATTACTATTACTTGTGTTAATACTGGAATCCTTGTTGAAGACACTTTGTGGGGAAAATGAGTACCTTAGGATATTCACTTGCTATGGAAAACATCAAAAAGCAGTATATCCAAAGTAAAGGTTATTAATACAAAAAGTGAGAAATGTCACTATGCTTTTAGCTTGTGATAAATCTCCCTGGCCTAAACATCTGTTCCCTGAGTGGTAAGTTGCATAGCATTTAATGTTGTCAATAGAATCTGCAAGAAGAAAAATTCAGTGTTTTTACATATCAGAGATGTTCCACTCACAGTACACTGCCATTTAATACTGATGTCAATCAGAAACTCATTTTTTAAAAGTTGTGAATTTAACATTTGAATCATTCTCAGCCTTAGGAAACTCACAGTGATTTAGCAAGTCAAGGATGGGGCAGTAAGAGAAGCTCATCTATGGTATAGGCAATTATGAGCACATTGTTTATAAAGAAT
This sequence comes from Pan troglodytes, assembly GCF_028858775.2. Taxonomy (NCBI): domain Eukaryota; kingdom Metazoa; phylum Chordata; class Mammalia; order Primates; family Hominidae; genus Pan; species Pan troglodytes. The sequence continues at coordinate 104,367,354 of NC_072402.2, read as the reverse complement.
TTAAAAACAATAATAAAACTTGATGAAAAATGGTCTGCTTTTTATTAACAGCATGCTACAAGTGAGGGATAAAATTTTCTCCCAGAAAAATATTTGTGTTGTTCTAAGTTCTAAACAATGTTCAGTTACTATTGAGTTTTCATAATATATATGTAAGCTTCAAATTAGCACATTTTAAAATTACTTGTCCTTTAGTAAACATTGTATTCTATGTGGAATTTAATTTAACTCTCAGTTATGCAGCCAAGCCCTGACACATGCATTTGTTACTACAGTAAGTTGATAAAACTTTGGAATTATTTGAGCTCTCTCCAAGCACAGCTCATGACTCCATTTAAACAACAGAGCAGAAATAAATGGTAATATCCCATTGATTGTAAAATGAAGGAAAAAAAAAAAACTTGAACTGCTTTAATTCTGCCATAATATGTGGTCACCTGGGGTTTTATACCTGAAGTTGCTTAAATTATTTGAAGCTCTTAGAATTGATCCCAAAGAAACAAAGACGTAAGGCAATATTGCACTTTCTGGTACTTATCATAAAGTGGGATTTTTATCATTCTATGCAAAATTTACCCTGTTTAGACTTTTTTCAAATGCGCATATAAGATGTATTATTTGAGATAATCTTTTTTTGAAATTAGAATTATTCAAAAATGTTGGTCAATCAATTATGAACAGTGATAGAGTTACAGATTTCATTATATTGTCTACATTTTAAGAAAATTAATTTTAGTCTTTAATAAATTTGCAGATTAAGACTTCAAAACAGAAAATTTTAAAACTTTATAATTTTTTCAGTTGCAGATCAATACATGTGTAATATATTTCTCCCTTTAAAAATAGAGTAGCATAATTAAAAAGTACTACTCTGATCTTGTTCCTCTTTTTGTACTGTAATAACTCTAAATTCTTATTCTATAATTTTTACTAACATGATTGTACATATGAAGTTCAGTAAAGTAAAAACCTTTATGTTTTATTCTCTCTTTCTGGCCATTATAATTATTCTTGTATTTTATAATTATTACTTGATAATGACGTACTCAGAGTGCCACTTATATTTGGCCGGCTGTTGATGATGATATCTGACCAACAGATTGTCACATGAAGAAAAGAATGTTGAAGCCAGGTCCATCTCTTTTCAATCCACATGGAAGAAACTTTAAATATTAGAGAAATTTGGTTTTCAACTTAGCCTTACATGGTTGGTAGGAAAATAAATTTAAACATTTAACTCTTTGTGTTTTCATAATGAAGTGTGTAAATTTGGGATGGCATTGAGATAATTGAAAGGTAAACGTTCCCCTAATGTTGGTATTAGAATTTCTGTTCATTAAAATACACTATTAATTGTCTTAACAGCTCCAGACTGGAGGAAGATATTTGCAATACATGTAAATACAAAAGGATTCATGTCTAGAATGAAATATAAATCAATAATCCATAATCCATAGAAGTCAATAGAAAAGACAAAAGGACAATTAAAAACTGAGAAAAAAATAAACAGGATATACAACTGGGATTGAACATGTATTCAATGTCAGTCATACAAGGGTAATTTAAATTAAAACCACAAAGTGATATTATCATGAACTCACTAGAATAACTTAAACTAAAAGAAAATAAAAGATACTGACAGTACTTACTCCATTATTGGTAAAAATGCAGAATAGCTGAAATTCTCAAATACTTTGGTAAATACATAAGCATAAATTTCTACAACACTTGGAACATAGTTTGGTATTATCTACTGAAGTTAATCATATGTATTCTCTGTGAACAAGTAATTTCTTACAAAAATAACATAGTAACTTAATTCATGATAGCCAGTAACTGTCAGCAATCCAGTTATTTGTCAAGGTTAAAGTAAGTGAATTATCTATGGTATATAAACATAATTGAATACTATACATCAATGAAAATAAGTAAACTACTGCTACATGCAATGAGGTGTACATATCTCACAAGTAAAACATACATGAAATATATAAAGAATATATAAAAAATTTCTACACAATTTATATAACTAGAAAAAAATAATATATAATGTTACAAATCAGAATAGCACTTAATTTGGGGTAAAGTATTGGTGTTGAAAGTTACGTTAAGTAGGACTTTTGGTCTGCTGGTAATATTCAGCTCCTTAAAGTTTTCTATATGCATGTTACCTTCAATAAAAAGATTTTAATTAAAATAAATTATACCATATTGCTTTTAGTACAATTTTAATCATAGAGCAAATCTAAACAAGGACAGCACTTGCATGGCAAAGCCACACAAATTATATCTCCAATCTATAATCACACTAAGCACAAATTGACCTTTATAGCAACCTCTGGCATAATGTACTT